>NC_139218.1:146804046-148009046 GCF_055691185.1 Crinia signifera | reverse complement strand
AGTTGTATCAAAATTGGTGAAACCCCTGGGGGTTTGAAATGTACACTATACCCCTTGATGAATTCCCTGAGGGGTGTAGTTTGCAAAATGGGGTCACTTGTGGGGGGGTTCCTAACTTTTAGCATCTTATGGTGCCTAGAAACCTACATGGTGCCTAAAAAAATAATCTCATAAAAAGGAGGCTCCAAAATCAAGTAGGTGCTCCTTCTATTATGAAGCCTGTGGTTTGGTCACCGTGCACACTAGGGCCACATATAGGATATTTATGAAAACCAAAGAATTGGGGGAATCAATTTTTAGTCACATTTCTCTAGTAAAATCTACTGTATTCGTTAGAAAAATGTATTAAAATTGAAACTCTGCAAAAAAAAAGAAATTTTGAAATTCCACCTACACTTTGTTTTAATTCCTGTGAAACACCTAAAGGGTTAACAAACTTCCAAAATGCTGTTTTGAATACTGTGAGGGGTGCAGTTTTTGAAATGGCATCATTTATGGGGGTGTCTCACATACAAGTACCTCAAAGTCACATCAGAACTGAACTGGTCCCTAAAAAAATCAGTGTTTGAAATTTTCTTGAAAATTTGAGAATTTGCTATTCATATTGTAAGCCTCCTAGTGTCCCAAAAAATTAAAAGGAAGTTGAAATAATGATGTCAACATAAAGTAGACATATGGTCTATGTTAGTTATTCACTATTTTGAGTGGTAAGATTATTTGTCTCACAAGCAGAAAATTTAACATTTTGCAAATCGCTAAATTTTCCATTTTTTCACGATATTTTGGTATTTTTCACAAAAAAACACAGACTGTATCGACCCAAATTTACCATTAATTTGAAGTACAAGGTGTCACGAAAAAACAATCTCAAAACCACTGGGATAAGTAAAAGCAAAAAAAGTTATCCCCACTTAAGTGAGACATGTCAGATTTGAAAAAAATGGCTCTGTCAGGAACGCAAAAACTAGCTCTGTCAGGAAGGGGTTATAATTAATCAATGAGCTGAGGTGGAGTCTTAGCCAGTGGTACCATCAGGGGTGTGTAATGCACTTTAGGGTAGACAGCCAATCAGCTGCCAGATTCAATCTGTCAATCAAACACAGCAGCCAATCAGAGAGCTGGCCATTGATCAGCAGGCCCTTTATGACATCACAGACAGACCCACGGAACTCTCTGTGCTTGTCTGCTGGCTGGCTGTCAGTTGGGTGGGTGGGCGGCAGAGGGGGAGGATGTACGTCTCGTTTCTCCTGAAAATTGCGGTTTTTCGGCGTTTCCGGAAAAAGTCGCGGTCCGACGCGCAAAAGTGGGGTATCGTAGAAATCGCCTTTTAAAGACGCACCTTTCTGGCCCCACAAAAATGGGCATTTCAAATTAGAAACAAGTCAAATGAACAAAATAGTGTGAATAAGTAAGTATTTCAGGGGTGAGTTAGCAGGTTATTGGGGTATTAAGTCCTGATTTTTTTGGAGGTTGCATTGACCACTACGCCATTCAAAATAGGCAGGCTTTAGCATAAGCAGCTAGGCCCCGTAGGATGATTTTAGCTAAAATGTGCCCCAAACACTCAAACCGGCTTGTATCTTGCAATGGAAAATATGGGAAACATGACTTAGACAGCAAATGATACACTGTATGCCATGTTTCCAAATTTTTATGCACAGTGGTTACAGCATGAAGCGAATGCATGTGAATATACAAAGGTGCATTGCATTAAACAAGTCCAATGAGCGTGAAAAAAATGGCCGGCCTGCCTGCTTTCATCCATCATTTGTTCTAAATTTATAATTAATCAATGAGCTGAGGTGGAGTCTTAGCCAGTGGTACCATCAGGGGTGTGTAATGCACTTTAGGGTAGACAGCCAATCAGCTGCCAGATTCAATCTGTCAATCAAACACAGCAGCCAATCAGAGAGCTGGCCATTGATCAGCAGGCCCTTTATGACATCACAGACAGACCCACGGAACTCTCTGTGCTTGTCTGCTGGCTGGCTGTCAGTTGGGTGGGTGGGCGGCAGAGGGGGAGGATGTACGTCTCGTTTCTCCTGAAAATTGCGGTTTTTCAGCGTTTCCGGAAAAAGTCGCGGTCCGACGCGCAAAAGTGGGGTATCGTAGAAATCGCCTTTTAAAGACGCACCTTTCTGGCCCCACAAAAATGGGCATTTCAAATTAGAAACAAGTCAAATGAACAAAATAGTGTGAATAAGTAAGTATTTCAGGGGTGAGTTAGCAGGTTATTGGGGTAGTAAGTCCTGATTTTTTTGGAGGTTGCAGTGACCACTACGCCATTCAAAATAGACAGGCTTTAGCATAAGCATTTAGGCCCCGTAGGATGATTTTAGCTAAAATGTGCCCCAAACACTCAAACCGGCTTGTATCTTGCAATGGAAAATATGGGAAACATGACTTAGACAGCAAATGATACACTGTATGCCATGTTTCCAAATTTTTATGCACAGTGGTTACAGCATGAAGTGAATGCATGTGAATATACACAGGTGCATTGCATTAAACAAGTCCAATGAGCGTGAAAAAAATGGCCGGCCTGCCTGCTTTCATCCATCATTTGTTCTAAATTTATAATTAATCAATGAGCTGAGGTGGAGTCTTAGCCAGTGGTACCATCAGGGGTGTGTAATGCACTTTAGGGTAGACAGCCAATCAGCTGCCAGATTCAATCTGTCAATCAAACACAGCAGCCAATCAGAGAGCTGGCCATTGATCAGCAGGCCCTTTATGACATCACAGACAGACCCACGGAACTCTCTGTGCTTGTCTGCTGGCTGGCTGTCAGTTGGGTGGGTGGGCGGCAGAGGGGGAGGATGTACGTCTCGTTTCTCCTGAAAATTGCGGTTTTTCGGCGTTTCCGGAAAAAGTCACGGTCCGACGCGCAAAAGTGGGGTATCGTAGAAATCGCCTTTTAAAGACGCACCTTTCTGGCCCCACAAAAATGGGCATTTCAAATTAGAAACAAGTCAAATGAACAAAATAGTGTGAATAAGTAAGTATTTCAGGGGTGAGTTAGCAGGTTATTGGGGTAGTAAGTCCTGATTTTTTTGGAGGTTGCAGTGACCACTACGCCATTCAAAATAGGCAGGCTTTAGCATAAGCAGTTAGGCCCCGTAGGATGATTTTAGCTAAAATGTGCCCCAAACACTCAAACTGGCTTGTATCTTGCAATGGAAAATATGGGAAACATGACTTAGACAGCAAATGATACACTGTATGCCATGTTTCCAAATTTTTATGCACAGTGGTTACAGCATGAAGTGAATGCATGTGAATATACACAGGTGCATTGCATTAAACAAGTCCAATGAGCGTGAAAAAAATGGCCGGCCTGCCTGCTTTCATCCATCATTTGTTCTAAATTTATAATTAATCAATGAGCTGAGGTGGAGTCTTAGCCAGTGGTACCATCAGGGGTGTGTAATGCACTTTAGGGTAGACAGCCAATCAGCTGCCAGATTCAATCTGTCAATCAAACACAGCAGCCAATCAGAGAGCTGGCCATTGATCAGCAGGCCCTTTATGACATCACAGACAGACCCACGGAACTCTCTGTGCGTGTCTGCTGGCTGGCTGTCAGTTGGGTGGGTGGGCGGCAGAGGGGGTGGATGTACGTCTCGTTTCTCCTGAAAATTGCGGTTTTTCGGCGTTTCCGGAAAAAGTCGCGGTCCGACGCGCAAAAGTGGGGTATCGTAGAAATCGCCTTTTAAAGACGCACCTTTCTGGCCCCACAAAAATGGGCATTTCAAATTAGAAACAAGTCAAATGAACAAAATAGTGTGAATAAGTAAGTATTTCAGGGGTGAGTTAGCAGGTTATTGGGGTAGTAAGTCCTGATTTTTTTGGAGGTTGCAGTGACCACTACGCCATTCAAAATAGGCAGGCTTTAGCATAAGCATTTAGGCCCCGTAGGATGATTTTAGCTAAAATGTGCCCCAAACACTCAAACCGGCTTGTATCTTGCAATGGAAAATATGGGAAACATGACTTAGACAGCAAATGATACACTGTATGCCATGTTTCCAAATTTTTATGCACAGTGGTTACAGCATGAAGTGAATGCATGTGAATATACACAGGTGCATTGCATTAAACAAGTCCAATAAGCGTGAAAAAAATGGCCGGCTTGCCTGCTTTCATCCATCATTTGTTCTAAATTTATAATTAATCAATGAGCTGAGGTGGAGTCTTAGCCAGTGGTACCATCAGGGGTGTGTAATGCACTTTAGGGTAGACAGCCAATTAGCTGCCAGATTCAATCTGTCAATCAAACACAGCAGCCAATCAGAGAGCTGGCCATTGATCAGCAGGCCCTTTATGACATCACAGACAGACCCACGGAACTCTCTGTGCTTGTCTGCTGGCTGGCTGTCAGTTGGGTGGGTGGGCGGCAGAGGGGGAGGATGTACGTCTCGTTTCTCCTGAAAATTGCGGTTTTTCGGCGTTTCCGGAAAAAGTCGCGGTCCGACGCGCAAAAGTGGGGTATCGTAGAAATCGCCTTTTAAAGACGCACCTTTCTGGCCCCACAAAAATGGGCATTTCAAATTAGAAACAAGTCAAATGAACAAAATAGTGTGAATAAGTAAGTATTTCAGGGGTGAGTTAGCAGGTTATTGGGGTAGTAAGTCCTGATTTTTTTGGAGGTTGCAGTGACCACTACGCCATTCAAAATAGGCAGGCTTTAGCATAAGCAGTTAGGCCCCGTAGGATGATTTTAGCTAAAATGTGCCCCAAACACTCAAACCGGCTTGTATCTTGCAATGGAAAATATGGGAAACATGACTTAGACAGCAAATGATACACTGTATGCCATGTTTCCAAATTTTTATGCACAGTGGTTACAGCATGAAGCGAATGCATGTGAATATACAAAGGTGCATTGCATTTAACAAGTCCAATGAGCGTGAAAAAAATGGCCGGCCTGCCTGCTTTCATCCATCATTTGTTCTAAATTTATAATTAATCAATGAGCTGAGGTGGAGTCTTAGCCAGTGGTACCATCAGGGGTGTGTAATGCACTTTAGGGTAGACAGCCAATCAGCTGCCAGATTCAATCTGTCAATCAAACACAGCAGCCAATCAGAGAGCTGGCCATTGATCAGCAGGCCCTTTATGACATCACAGACAGACCCACGGAACTCTCTGTGCTTGTCTGCTGGCTGGCTGTCAGTTGGGTGGGTGGGCGGCAGAGGGGGAGGATGTACGTCTCGTTTCTCCTGAAAATTGCGGTTTTTCGGCGTTTCCGGAAAAAGTCGCGGTCCGACGCGCAAAAGTGGGGTATCGTAGAAATCGCCTTTTAAAGACGCACCTTTCTGGCCCCACAAAAATGGGCATTTCAAATTAGAAACAAGTCAAATGAACAAAATAGTGTGAATAAGTAAGTATTTCAGGGGTGAGTTAGCAGGTTATTGGGGTAGTAAGTCCTGATTTTTTTGGAGGTTGCATTGACCACTACGCCATTCAAAATAGGCAGGCTTTGGCATAAGCATTTAGGCCCCGTAGGATGATTTTAGCTAAAATGTGCCCCAAACACTCAAACCGGCTTGTATCTTGAATTGGAAAATATGGGAAACATGACTTAGACAGCAAATGATACACTGTATGCCATGTTTCCAAATTTTTATGCACAGTGGTTACAGCATGAAGCGAATGCATGTGAATATACAAAGGTGCATTGCATTAAACAAGTCCAATGAGCGTGAAAAAAATGGCCGGCCTGCCTGCTTTCATCCATCATTTGTTCTAAATTTATAATTAATCAATGAGCTGAGGTGGAGTCTTAGCCAGTGGTACCATCAGGGGTGTGTAATGCACTTTAGGGTAGACAGCCAATCAGCTGCCAGATTCAATCTGTCAATCAAACACAGCAGCCAATCAGAGAGCTGGCCATTGATCAGCAGGCCCTTTTTGACATCACAGACAGACCCACGGAACTCTCTGTGCTTGTCTGCTGGCTGGCTGTCAGTTGGGTGGGTGGGCGGCAGAGGGGGAGGATGTACGTCTCGTTTCTCCTGAAAATTGCGGTTTTTCAGCGTTTCCGGAAAAAGTCGCGGTCCGACGCGCAAAAGTGGGGTATCGTAGAAATCGCCTTTTAAAGACGCACCTTTCTGGCCCCACAAAAATGGGCATTTCAAATTAGAAACAAGTCAAATGAACAAAATAGTGTGAATAAGTAAGTATTTCAGGGGTGAGTTAGCAGGTTATTGGGGTAGTAAGTCCTGATTTTTTTGGAGGTTGCAGTGACCACTACGCCATTCAAAATAGGCAGGTTTAGCATAAGCAGTTAGGCCCCGTAGGATGATTTTAGCTAAAATGTGCCCCAAACACTCAAACCGGCTTGTATCTTGCAATGGAAAATATGGGAAACATGACTTAGACAGCAAATGATACACTGTATGCCATGTTTCCAAATTTTTATGCACAGTGGTTACAGCATGAAGTGAATGCATGTGAATATACACAGGTGCATTGCATTAAACAAGTCCAATGAGCGTGAAAAAAATGGCCGGCCTGCCTGCTTTCATCCATCATTTGTTCTAAATTTATAATTAATCAATGAGCTGAGGTGGAGTCTTAGCCAGTGGTACCATCAGGGGTGTGTAATGCACTTTAGGGTAGACAGCCAATCAGCTGCCAGATTCAATCTGTCAATCAAACACAGCAGCCAATCAGAGAGCTGGCCATTGATCAGCAGGCCCTTTATGACATCACAGACAGACCCACGGAACTCTCTGTGCTTGTCTGCTGGCTGGCTGTCAGTTGGGTGGGTGGGCGGCAGAGGGGGAGGATGTACGTCTCGTTTCTCCTGAAAATTGCGGTTTTTCGGCGTTTCCGGAAAAAGTCGCGGTCCGACGCGCAAAAGTGGGGTATCGTAGAAATCGCCTTTTAAAGACGCACCTTTCTGGCCCCACAAAAATGGGCATTTCAAATTAGAAACAAGTCAAATGAACAAAATAGTGTGAATAAGTAAGTATTTCAGGGGTGAGTTAGCAGGTTATTGGGGTAGTAAGTCCTGATTTTTTTGGAGGTTGCAGTGACCACTACGCCATTCAAAATAGGCAGGCTTTAGCATAAGCAGTTAGGCCCCGTAGGATGATTTTAGCTAAAATGTGCCCCAAACACTCAAACCGGCTTGTATCTTGCAATGGAAAATATGGGAAACATGACTTAGACAGCAAATGATACACTGTATGCCATGTTTCCAAATTTTTATGCACAGTGGTTACAGCATGAAGCGAATGCATGTGAATATACAAAGGTGCATTGCATTAAACAAGTCCAATGAGCGTGAAAAAAATGGCCGGCCTGCCTGCTTTCATCCATCATTTGTTCTAAATTTATAATTAATCAATGAGCTGAGGTGGAGTCTTAGCCAGTGGTACCATCAGGGGTGTGTAATGCACTTTAGGGTAGACAGCCAATCAGCTGCCAGATTCAATCTGTCAATCAAACACAGCAGCCAATCAGAGAGCTGGCCATTGATCAGCAGGCCCTTTATGACATCACAGACAGACCCACGGAACTCTCTGTGCTTGTCTGCTGGCTGGCTGTCAGTTGGGTGGGTGGGCGGCAGAGGGGGAGGATGTACGTCTCGTTTCTCCTGAAAATTGCGGTTTTTCGGCGTTTCCGGAAAAAGTCGCGGTCCGACGCGCAAAAGTGGGGTATCGTAGAAATCGCCTTTTAAAGACGCACCTTTCTGGCCCCACAAAAATGGGCATTTCAAATTAGAAACAAGTCAAATGAACAAAATAGTGTGAATAAGTAAGTATTTCAGGGGTGAGTTAGCAGGTTATTGGGGTAGTAAGTCCTGATTTTTTTGGAGGTTGCATTGACCACTACGCCATTCAAAATAGGCAGGCTTTGGCATAAGCAGTTAGGCCCCGTAGGATGATTTTAGCTAAAATGTGCCCCAAACACTCAAACCGGCTTGTATCTTGCAATGGAAAATATGGGAAACATGACTTAGACAGCAAATGATACACTGTATGCCATGTTTCCAAATTTTTATGCACAGTGGTTACAGCATGAAGCGAATGCATGTGAATATACAAAGGTGCATTGCATTAAACAAGTCCAATGAGCGTGAAAAAAATGGCCGGCCTGCCTGCTTTCATCCATCATTTGTTCTAAATTTATAATTAATCAATGAGCTGAGGTGGAGTCTTAGCCAGTGGTACCATCAGGGGTGTGTAATGCACTTTAGGGTAGACAGCCAATCAGCTGCCAGATTCAATCTGTCAATCAAACACAGCAGCCAATCAGAGAGCTGGCCATTGATCAGCAGGCCCTTTTTGACATCACAGACAGACCCACGGAACTCTCTGTGCTTGTCTGCTGGCTGGCTGTCAGTTGGGTGGGTGGGCGGCAGAGGGGGAGGATGTACGTCTCGTTTCTCCTGAAAATTGCGGTTTTTCAGCGTTTCCGGAAAAAGTCGCGGTCCGACGCGCAAAAGTGGGGTATCGTAGAAATCGCCTTTTAAAGACGCACCTTTCTGGCCCCACAAAAATGGGCATTTCAAATTAGAAACAAGTCAAATGAACAAAATAGTGTGAATAAGTAAGTATTTCAGGGGTGAGTTAGCAGGTTATTGGGGTAGTAAGTCCTGATTTTTTTGGAGGTTGCAGTGACCACTACGCCATTCAAAATAGGCAGGTTTAGCATAAGCAGTTAGGCCCCGTAGGATGATTTTAGCTAAAATGTGCCCCAAACACTCAAACCGGCTTGTATCTTGCAATGGAAAATATGGGAAACATGACTTAGACAGCAAATGATACACTGTATGCCATGTTTCCAAATTTTTATGCACAGTGGTTACAGCATGAAGTGAATGCATGTGAATATACACAGGTGCATTGCATTAAACAAGTCCAATGAGCGTGAAAAAAATGGCCGGCCTGCCTGCTTTCATCCATCATTTGTTCTAAATTTATAATTAATCAATGAGCTGAGGTGGAGTCTTAGCCAGTGGTACCATCAGGGGTGTGTAATGCACTTTAGGGTAGACAGCCAATCAGCTGCCAGATTCAATCTGTCAATCAAACACAGCAGCCAATCAGAGAGCTGGCCATTGATCAGCAGGCTTTTTATGACATCACAGACAGACCCACGGAACTCTCTGTGCTTGTCTGCTGGCTGGCTGTCAGTTGGGTGGGTGGGCGGCAGAGGGGGAGGATGTACGTCTCGTTTCTCCTGAAAATTGCGGTTTTTCGGCGTTTCCGGAAAAAGTCGCGGTCCGACGCGCAAAAGTGGGGTATCGTAGAAATCGCCTTTTAAAGACGCACCTTTCTGGCCCCACAAAAATGGGCATTTCAAATTAGAAACAAGTCAAATGAACAAAATAGTGTGAATAAGTAAGTATTTCAGGGGTGAGTTAGCAGGTTATTGGGGTAGTAAGTCCTGATTTTTTTGGAGGTTGCAGTGACCACTACGCCATTCAAAATAGGCAGGCTTTAGCATAAGCAGTTAGGCCCCGTAGGATGATTTTAGCTAAAATGTGCCCCAAACACTCAAACCGGCTTGTATCTTGCAATGGAAAATATGGGAAACATGACTTAGACAGCAAATGATACACTGTATGCCATGTTTCCAAATTTTTATGCACAGTGGTTACAGCATGAAGCGAATGCATGTGAATATACAAAGGTGCATTGCATTAAACAAGTCCAATGAGCGTGAAAAAAATGGCCGGCCTGCCTGCTTTCATCCATCATTTGTTCTAAATTTATAATTAATCAATGAGCTGAGGTGGAGTCTTAGCCAGTGGTACCATCAGGGGTGTGTAATGCACTTTAGGGTAGACAGCCAATCAGCTGCCAGATTCAATCTGTCAATCAAACACAGCAGCCAATCAGAGAGCTGGCCATTGATCAGCAGGCCCTTTATGACATCACAGACAGACCCACGGAACTCTCTGTGCTTGTCTGCTGGCTGGCTGTCAGTTGGGTGGGTGGGCGGCAGAGGGGGAGGATGTACGTCTCGTTTCTCCTGAAAATTGCGGTTTTTCGGCGTTTCCGGAAAAAGTCGCGGTCCGACGCGCAAAAGTGGGGTATCGTAGAAATCGCCTTTTAAAGACGCACCTTTCTGGCCCCACAAAAATGGGCATTTCAAATTAGAAACAAGTCAAATGAACAAAATAGTGTGAATAAGTAAGTATTTCAGGGGTGAGTTAGCAGGTTATTGGGGTAGTAAGTCCTGATTTTTTTGGAGGTTGCATTGACCACTACGCCATTCAAAATAGGCAGGCTTTGGCATAAGCAGTTAGGCCCCGTAGGATGATTTTAGCTAAAATGTGCCCCAAACACTCAAACCGGCTTGTATCTTGCAATGGAAAATATGGGAAACATGACTTAGACAGCAAATGATACACTGTATGCCATGTTTCCAAATTTTTATGCACAGTGGTTACAGCATGAAGCGAATGCATGTGAATATACAAAGGTGCATTGCATTAAACAAGTCCAATGAGCGTGAAAAAAATGGCCGGCCTGCCTGCTTTCATCCATCATTTGTTCTAAATTTATAATTAATCAATGAGCTGAGGTGGAGTCTTAGCCAGTGGTACCATCAGGGGTGTGTAATGCACTTTAGGGTAGACAGCCAATCAGCTGCCAGATTCAATCTGTCAATCAAACACAGCAGCCAATCAGAGAGCTGGCCATTGATCAGCAGGCCCTTTATGACATCACAGACAGACCCACGGAACTCTCTGTGCTTGTCTGCTGGCTGGCTGTCAGTTGGGTGGGTGGGCGGCAGAGGGGGAGGATGTACGTCTCGTTTCTCCTGAAAATTGCGGTTTTTCAGCGTTTCCGGGAAAAGTCGCGGTCCGACGCGCAAAAGTGGGGTATCGTAGAAATCGCCTTTTAAAGACGCACCTTTCTGGCCCCACAAAAATGGGCATTTCAAATTAGAAACAAGTCAAATGAACAAAATAGTGTGAATAAGTAAGTATTTCAGGGGTGAGTTAGCAGGTTATTGGGGTAGTAAGTCCTGATTTTTTTGGAGGTTGCAGTGACCACTACGCCATTCAAAATAGGCAGGTTTAGCATAAGCAGTTAGGCCCCGTAGGATGATTTTAGCTAAAATGTGCCCCAAACACTCAAACCGGCTTGTATCTTGCCATGGAAAATATGGGAAACATGACTTAGACAGCAAATGATACACTGTATGCCATGTTTCCAAATTTTTATGCACAGTGGTTACAGCATGAAGTGAATGCATGTGAATATACACAGGTGCATTGCATTAAACAAGTCCAATGAGCGTGAAAAAAATGGCCGGCCTGCCTGCTTTCATCCATCATTTGTTCTAAATTTATAATTAATCAATGAGCTGAGGTGGAGTCTTAGCCAGTGGTACCATCAGGGGTGTGTAATGCACTTTAGGGTAGACAGCCAATCAGCTGCCAGATTCAATCTGTCAATCAAACACAGCAGCCAATCAGAGAGCTGGCCATTGATCAGCAGGCCCTTTATGACATCACAGACAGACCCACGGAACTCTCTGTGCTTGTCTGCTGGCTGGCTGTCAGTTGGGTGGGTGGGCGGCAGAGGGGGAGGATGTACGTCTCGTTTCTCCTGAAAATTGCGGTTTTTCGGCGTTTCCGGTAAAAGTCGCGGTCCGACGCGCAAAAGTGGGGTATCGTAGAAATCGCCTTTTAAAGACGCACCTTTCTGGCCCCACAAAAATGGGCATTTCAAATTAGAAACAAGTCAAATGAACAAAATAGTGTGAATAAGTAAGTATTTCAGGGGTGAGTTAGCAGGTTATTGGGGTAGTAAGTCCTGATTTTTTTGGAGGTTGCAGTGACCACTACGCCATTCAAAATAGGCAGGCTTTAGCATAAGCAGTTAGGCCCCGTAGGATGATTTTAGCTAAAATGTGCCCCAAACACTCAAACCGGCTTGTATCTTGCAATGGAAAATATGGGAAACATGACTTAGACAGCAAATGATACACTGTATGCCATGTTTCCAAATTTTTATGCACAGTGGTTACAGCATGAAGCGAATGCATGTGAATATACAAAGGTGCATTGCATTAAACAAGTCCAATGAGCGTGAAAAAAATGGCCGGCCTGCCTGCTTTCATCCATCATTTGTTCTAAATTTATAATTAATCAATGAGCTGAGGTGGAGTCTTAGCCAGTGGTACCATCAGGGGTGTGTAATGCACTTTAGGGTAGACAGCCAATCAGCTGCCAGATTCAATCTGTCAATCAAACACAGCAGCCAATCAGAGAGCTGGCCATTGATCAGCAGGCCCTTTATGACATCACAGACAGACCCACGGAACTCTCTGTGCTTGTCTGCTGGCTGGCTGTCAGTTGGGTGGGTGGGCGGCAGAGGGGGAGGATGTACGTCTCGTTTCTCCTGAAATTGCGGTTTTTCGGCGTTTCCGGAAAAAGTCGCGGTCCGACGCGCAAAAGTGGGGTATCGTAGAAATCGCCTTTTAAAGACGCACCTTTCTGGCCCCACAAAAATGGGCATTTCAAATTAGAAACAAGTCAAATGAACAAAATAGTGTGAAGAAGTAAGTATTTCAGGGGTGAGTTAGCAGGTTAATGGGGTAGTAAGTCCTGATTTTTTTGGAGGTTGCATTGACCACTACGCCATTCAAAATAGGCAGGCTTTGGCATAAGCAGTTAGGCCCCGTAGGATGATTTTAGCTAAAATGTGCCCCAAACACTCAAACCGGCTTGTATCTTGCAATGGAAAATATGGGAAACATGACTTAGACAGCAAATGATACACTGTATGCCATGTTTCCAAATTTTTATGCACAGTGGTTACAGCATGAAGCGAATGCATGTGAATATACAAAGGTGCATTGCATTAAACAAGTCCAATGAGCGTGAAAAAAATGGCCGGCCTGCCTGCTTTCATCCATCATTTGTTCTAAATTTATAATTAATCAATGAGCTGAGGTGGAGTCTTAGCCAGTGGTACCATCAGGGGTGTGTAATGCACTTTAGGGTAGACAGCCAATCAGCTGCCAGATTCAATCTGTCAATCAAACACAGCAGCCAATCAGAGAGCTGGCCATTGATCAGCAGGCCCTTTATGACATCACAGACAGACCCACGGAACTCTCTGTGCTTGTCTGCTGGCTGGCTGTCTGTTGGGTGGGTGGGCGGCAGAGGGGGAGGATGTACGTCTCGTTTCTCCTGAAAATTGCGGTTTTTCGGCGTTTCCGGAAAAAGTCGCGGTCCGACGCGCAAAAGTGGGGTATCGTAGAAATCGCCTTTTAAAGACGCACCTTTCTGGCCCCACAAAAATGGGCATTTCAAATTAGAAACAAGTCAAATGAACAAAATAGTGTGAATAAGTAAGTATTTCAGGGGTGAGTTAGCAGGTTATTGGGGTAGTAAGTCCTGATTTTTTTGGAGGTTGCAGTGACCACTACGCCATTCAAAATAGGCAGGCTTTAGCATAAGCAGTTAGGCCCCGTAGGATGATTTTAGCTAAAATGTGCCCCAAACACTCAAACCGGCTTGTATCTTGCAATGGAAAATATGGGAAACATGACTTAGACAGCAAATGATACACTGTATGCCATGTTTCCAAATTTTTATGCACAGTGGTTACAGCATGAAGTGAATGCATGTGAATATACACAGGTGCATTGCATTAAACAAGTCCAATGAGCGTGAAAAAAATGGCCGGCCTGCCTGCTTTCATCCATCATTTGTTCTAAATTTATAATTAATCAATGAGCTGAGGTGGAGTCTTAGCCAGTGGTACCATCATGGGTGTGTAATGCACTTTAGGGTAGACAGCCAATCAGCTGCCAGATTCAATCTGTCAATCAAACACAGCAGCCAATCAGAGAGCTGGCCATTGATCAGCAGGCCCTTTATGACATCACAGACAGACCCACGGAACTCTCTGTGCTTGTCTGCTGGCTGGCTGTCAGTTGGGTGGGTGGGCGGCAGAGGGGGAGGATGTACGTCTCGTTTCTCCTGAAAATTGCGGTTTTTCGGCGTTTCCGGAAAAAGTCGCGGTCCGACGCGCAAAAGTGGGGTATCGTAGAAATCGCCTTTTAAAGACGCACCTTTCTGGCCCCACAAAAATGGGCATTTCAAATTAGAAACAAGTCAAATGAACAAAATAGTGTGAATAAGTAAGTATTTCAGGGGTGAGTTAGCAGGTTATTGGGGTAGTAAGTCCTGATTTTTTTGGAGGTTGCAGTGACCACTACGCCATTCAAAATAGGCAGGCTTTAGCATAAGCAGTTAGGCCCCGTAGGATGATTTTAGCTAAAATGTGCCCCAAACACTCAAACCGGCTTGTATCTTGCAATGGAAAATATGGGAAACATGACTTAGACAGCAAATGATACACTGTATGCCATGTTTCCAAATTTTTATGCACAGTGGTTACAGCATGAAGCGAATGCATGTGAATATACAAAGGTGCATTGCATTAAACAAGTCCAATGAGCGTGAAAAAAATGGCCGGCCTGCCTGCTTTCATCCATCATTTGTTCTAAATTTATAATTAATCAATGAGCTGAGGTGGAGTCTTAGCCAGTGGTACCATCAGGGGTGTGTAATGCACTTTAGGGTAGACAGCCAATCAGCTGCCAGATTCAATCTGTCAATCAAACACAGCAGCCAATCAGAGAGCTGGCCATTGATCAGCAGGCCCTTTATGACATCACAGACAGACCCACGGAACTCTCTGTGCTTGTCTGCTGGCTGGCTGTCTGTTGGGTGGGTGGGCGGCAGAGGGGGAGGATGTACGTCTCGTTTCTCCTGAAAATTGCGGTTTTTCGGCGTTTCCGGAAAAAGTCGCGGTCCGACGCGCAAAAGTGGGGTATCGTAGAAATCGCCTTTTAAAGACGCACCTTTCTGGCCCCACAAAAATGGGCATTTCAAATTAGAAACAAGTCAAATGAACAAAATAGTGTGAATAAGTAAGTATTTCAGGGGTGAGTTAGCAGGTTATTGGGGTAGTAAGTCCTGATTTTTTTGGAGGTTGCAGTGACCACTACGCCATTCAAAATAGGCAGGCTTTAGCATAAGCAGTTAGGCCCCGTAGGATGATTTTAGCTAAAATGTGCCCCAAACACTCAAACCGGCTTGTATCTTGCAATGGAAAATATGGGAAACATGACTTAGACAGCAAATGATACACTGTATGCCATGTTTCCAAATTTTTATGCACAGTGGTTACAGCATGAAGTGAATGCATGTGAATATACACAGGTGCATTGCATTAAACAAGTCCAATGAGCGTGAAAAAAATGGCCGGCCTGCCTGCTTTCATCCATCATTTGTTCTAAATTTATAATTAATCAATGAGCTGAGGTGGAGTCTTAGCCAGTGGTACCATCATGGGTGTGTAATGCACTTTAGGGTAGACAGCCAATCAGCTGCCAGATTCAATCTGTCAATCAAACACAGCAGCCAATCAGAGAGCTGGCCATTGATCAGCAGGCCCTTTATGACATCACAGACAGACCCACGGAACTCTCTGTGCTTGTCTGCTGGCTGGCTGTCAGTTGGGTGGGTGGGCGGCAGAGGGGGAGGATGTACGTCTCGTTTCTCCTGAAAATTGCGGTTTTTCGGCGTTTCCGGAAAAAGTCGCGGTCCGACGCGCAAAAGTGGGGTATCGTAGAAATCGCCTTTTAAAGACGCACCTTTCTGGCCCCACAAAAATGGGCATTTCAAATTAGAAACAAGTCAAATGAACAAAATAGTGTGAATAAGTAAGTATTTCAGGGGTGAGTTAGCAGGTTATTGGGGTAGTAAGTCCTGATTTTTTTGGAGGTTGCAGTGACCACTACGCCATTCAAAATAGGCAGGCTTTAGCATAAGCAGTTAGGCCCCGTAGGATGATTTTAGCTAAAATGTGCCCCAAACACTCAAACCGGCTTGTATCTTGCAATGGAAAATATGGGAAACATGACTTAGACAGCAAATGATACACTGTATGCCATGTTTCCAAATTTTTATGCACAGTGGTTACAGCATGAAGCGAATGCATGTGAATATACAAAGGTGCATTGCATTAAACAAGTCCAATGAGCGTGAAAAAAATGGCCGGCCTGCCTGCTTTCATCCATCATTTGTTCTAAATTTATAATTAATCAATGAGCTGAGGTGGAGTCTTAGCCAGTGGTACCATCAGGGGTGTGTAATGCACTTTAGGGTAGACAGCCAATCAGCTGCCAGATTCAATCTGTCAATCAAACACAGCAGCCAATCAGAGAGCTGGCCATTGATCAGCAGGCCCTTTATGACATCACAGACAGACCCAAGGAACTCTCTGTGCTTGTCTGCTGGCTGGCTGTCAGTTGGGTGGGTGGGCGGCAGAGGGGGAGGATGTACGTCTCGTTTCTCCTGAAAATTGCGGTTTTTCGGCGTTTCCGGAAAAAGTCGCGGTCCGACGCGCAAAAGTGGGGTATCGTAGAAATCGCCTTTTAAAGACGCACCTTTCTGGCCCCACAAAAATGGGCATTTCAAATTAGAAACAAGTCAAATGAACAAAATAGTGTGAATAAGTAAGTATTTCAGGGGTGAGTTAGCAGGTTATTGGGGTAGTAAGTCCTGATTTTTTTGGAGGTTGCATTGACCACTACGCCATTCAAAATAGGCAGGCTTTGGCATAAGCAGTTAGGCCCCGTAGGATGATTTTAGCTAAAATGTGCCCCAAACACTCAAACCGGCTTGTATCTTGCAATGGAAAATATGGGAAACATGACTTAGACAGCAAATGATACACTGTATGCCATGTTTCCAAATTTTTATGCACAGTGGTTACAGCATGAAGCGAATGCATGTGAATATACAAAGGTGCATTGCATTAAACAAGTCCAATGAGCGTGAAAAAAATGGCCGGCCTGCCTGCTTTCATCCATCATTTGTTCTAAATTTATAATTAATCAATGAGCTGAGGTGGAGTCTTAGCCAGTGGTACCATCAGGGGTGTGTAATGCACTTTAGGGTAGACAGCCAATCAGCTGCCAGATTCAATCTGTCAATCAAACACAGCAGCCAATCAGAGAGCTGGCCATTGATCAGCAGGCCCTTTATGACATCACAGACAGACCCACGGAACTCTCTGTGCTTGTCTGCTGGCTGGCTGTCAGTTGGGTGGGTGGGCGGCAGAGGGGGAGGATGTACGTCTTGTTTCTCCTGAAAATTGCGGTTTTTCGGCGTTTCCGGAAAAAGTCGCGGTCCGACGCGCAAAAGTGGGGTATCGTAGAAATCGCCTTTTAAAGACGCACCTTTCTGGCCCCACAAAAATGGGCATTTCAAATTAGAAACAAGTCAAATGAACAAAATAGTGTGAATAAGTAAGTATTTCAGGGGTGAGTTAGCAGGTTATTGGGGTAGTAAGTCCTGATTTTTTTGGAGGTTGCATTGACCACTACGCCATTCAAAATAGGCAGGCTTTGGCATAAGCAGTTAGGCCCCGTAGGATGATTTTAGCTAAAATGTGCCCCAAACACTCAAACCGGCTTGTATCTTGCAATGGAAAATATGGGAAACATGACTTAGACAGCAAATGATACACTGTATGCCATGTTTCCAAATTTTTATGCACAGTGGTTACAGCATGAAGCGAATGCATGTGAATATACAAAGGTGCATTGCATTAAACAAGTCCAATGAGCGTGAAAAAAATGGCCGGCCTGCCTGCTTTCATCCATCATTTGTTCTAAATTTATAATTAATCAATGAGCTGAGGTGGAGTCTTAGCCAGTGGTACCATCAGGGGTGTGTAATGCACTTTAGGGTAGACAGCCAATCAGCTGCCAGATTCAATCTGTCAATCAAACACAGCAGCCAATCAGAGAGCTGGCCATTGATCAGCAGGCCCTTTATGACATCACAGACAGACCCACGGAACTCTCTGTGCTTGTCTGCTGGCTGGCTGTCAGTTGGGTGGGTGGGCGGCAGAGGGGGAGGATGTACGTCTTGTTTCTCCTGAAAATTGCGGTTTTTCGGCGTTTCCGGAAAAAGTCGCGGTCCGACGCGCAAAAGTGGGGTATCGTAGAAATCGCCTTTTAAAGACGCACCTTTCTGGCCCCACAAAAATGGGCATTTCAAATTAGAAACAAGTCAAATGAACAAAATAGTGTGAATAAGTAAGTATTTCAGGGGTGAGTTAGCAGGTTATTGGGGTAGTAAGTCCTGATTTTTTTGGAGGTTGCATTGACCACTACGCCATTCAAAATAGGCAGGCTTTGGCATAAGCAGTTAGGCCCCGTAGGATGATTTTAGCTAAAATGTGCCCCAAACACTCAAACCGGCTTGTATCTTGCAATGGAAAATATGGGAAACATGACTTAGACAGCAAATGATACACTGTATGCCATGTTTCCAAATTTTTATGCACAGTGGTTACAGCATGAAGCGAATGCATGTGAATATACAAAGGTGCATTGCATTAAACAAGTCCAATGAGCGTGAAAAAAATGGCCGGCCTGCCTGCTTTCATCCATCATTTGTTCTAAATTTATAATTAATCAATGAGCTGAGGTGGAGTCTTAGCCAGTGGTACCATCAGGGGTGTGTAATGCACTTTAGGGTAGACAGCCAATCAGCTGCCAGATTCAATCTGTCAATCAAACACAGCAGCCAATCAGAGAGCTGGCCATTGATCAGCAGGCCCTTTATGACATCACAGACAGACCCACGGAACTCTCTGTGCTTGTCCGCTGGCTGGCTGTCAGTTGGGTGGGTGGGCGGCAGAGGGGGAGGATGTACGTCTCGTTTCTCCTGAAAATTGCGGTTTTTCGGAGTTTCCGGAAAAAGTCGCGGTCCGACGTGCAAAAGTGGGGTATCGTAGAAATCGCCTTTTAAAGACGCACCTTTCTGGCCCCACAAAAATGGGCATTTCAAATTAGAAACAAGTCAAATGAACAAAATAGTGTGAATAAGTAAGTATTTCAGGGGTGAGTTAGCAGGTTATTGGGGTAGTAAGTCCTGATTTTTTTGGAGGTTGCAGTGACCACTACGCCATTCAAAATAGGCAGGCTTTAGCATAAGCAGTTAGGCCCCGTAGGATGATTTTAGCTAAAATGTGCCCCAAACACTCAAACCGGCTTGTATCTTGCAATGGAAAATATGGGAAACATGACTTAGACAGCAAATGATACACTGTATGCCATGTTTCCAAATTTTTATGCACAGTGGTTACAGCATGAAGTGAATGCATGTGAATATACACAGGTGCATTGCATTAAACAAGTCCAATGAGCGTGAAAAAAATGGCCGGCCTGCCTGCTTTCATCCATCATTTGTTCTAAATTTATAATTAATCAATGAGCTGAGGTGGAGTCTTAGCCAGTGGTACCATCAGGGGTGTGTAATGCACTTTAGGGTAGACAGCCAATCAGCTGCCAGATTCAATCTGTCAATCAAACACAGCAGCCAATCAGAGAGCTGGCCATTGATCAGCAGGCCCTTTATGACATCACAGACAGACCCACGGAACTCTCTGTGCTTGTCTGCTGGCTGGCTGTCAGTTGGGTGGGTGGGCGGCAGAGGGGGAGGATGTACGTCTCGTTTCTCCTGAAAATTGCGTTTTTTCTGCGTTTCCGGAAAAAGTCGCGGTCCGACGCGCAAAAGTGGGGTATCGTAGAAATCGCCTTTTAAAGACGCACCTTTCTGGCCCCACAAAAATGGGCATTTCAAATTAGAAACAAGTCAAATGAACAAAATAGTGTGAATATGTAAGTATTTCAGGGGTGAGTTAGCAGGTTATTGGGGTAGTAAGTCCTGATTTTTTTGGAGGTTGCAGTGACCACTACGCCATTCAAAATAGGCAGGCTTTGGCATAAGCAGTTAGGCCCCGTAGGATGATTTTAGCTAAAATGTGCCCCAAACACTCAAACCGGCTTGTATCTTGCAATGGAAAATATGGGAAACATGACTTAGACAGCAAATGATACACTGTATGCCATGTTTCCAAATTTTTATGCACAGTGGTTACAGCATGAAGCGAATGCATGTGAATATACAAAGGTGCATTGCATTAAACAAGTCCAATGAGCGTGAAAAAAATGGCCGGCCTGCCTGCTTTCATCCATCATTTGTTCTAAATTTATAATTAATCAATGAGCTGAGGTGGAGTCTTAGCCAGTGGTACCATCAGGGGTGTGTAATGCACTTTAGGGTAGACAGCCAATCAGCTGCCAGATTCAATCTGTCAATCAAACACAGCAGCCAATCAGAGAGCTGGCCATTGATCAGCAGGCCCTTTATGACATCACAGACAGACCCACGGAACTCTCTGTGCTTGTCTGCTGGCTGGCTGTCAGTTGGGTGGGTGGTCGGCAGAGGGGGAGGATGTACGTCTCGTTTCTCCTGAAAATTGCGGTTTTTCGGCGTTTTCGGAAAAAGTCGCGGTCCGACGCGCAAAAGTGGGGTATCGTAGAAATCGCCTTTTAAAGACGCACCTTTCTGGCCCCACAAAAATGGGCATTTCAAATTAGAAACAAGTCAAATGAACAAAATAGTGTGAATAAGTAAGTATTTCAGGGGTGAGTTAGCAGGTTATTGGGGTAGTAAGTCCTGATTTTTTTGGAGGTTGCAGTGACCACTACGCCATTCAAAATAGGCAGGCTTTAGCATAAGCAGTTAGGCCCCGTAGGATGATTTTAGCTAAAATGTGCCCCAAACACTCAAACCGGCTTGTATCTTGCAATGGAAAATATGGGAAACATGACTTAGACAGCAAATGATACACTGTATGCCATGTTTCCAAATTTTTATGCACAGTGGTTACAGCATGAAGTGAATGCATGTGAATATACACAGGTGCATTGCATTAAAAAAGTCCAATGAGCGTGAAAAAAATGGCCGGCCTGCCTGCTTTCATCCATCATTTGTTCTAAATTTATAATTAATCAATGAGCTGAGGTGGAGTCTTAGCCAGTGGTACCATCAGGGGTGTGTAATGCACTTTAGGGTAGACAGCCAATCAGCTGCCAGATTCAATCTGTCAATCAAACACAGCAGCCAATCAGAGAGCTGGCCATTGATCAGCAGGCCCTTTATGACATCACAGACAGACCCACGGAACTCTCTGTGCTTGTCTGCTGGCTGGCTGTCAGTTGGGTGGGTGGGCGGCAGAGGGGGAGGATGTACGTCTCGTTTCTCCTGAAAATTGCGGTTTTTCGGCGATTCCGGAAAAAGTCGCGGTCCGACGCGCAAAAGTGGGGTATCGTAGAAATCGCCTTTTAAAGACGCACCTTTCTGGCCCCACAAAAATGGGCATTTCAAATTAGAAACAAGTCAAATGAACAAAATAGTGTGAATAAGTAAATATTTCAGGGGTGAGTTAGCAGGTTATTGGGGTAGTAAGTCCTGATTTTTTTGGAGGTTGCAGTGACCACTACGCCATTCAAAATAGGCAGGCTTTAGCATAAGCAGTTAGGCCCCGTAGGATGATTTTAGCTAAAATGTTCCCCAAACACTCAAACCGGCTTGTATCTTGCAATGGAAAATATGGGAAACATGACTTAGACAGCAAATGATACACTGTATGCCATGTTTCCAAATTTTTATGCACAGTGGTTACAGCATGAAGCGAATGCATGTGAATATACAAAGGTGCATTGCATTAAACAAGTCCAATGAGCGTGAAAAAAATGGCCGGCCTGCCTGTTTTCATCCATCATTTGTTCTAAATTTATAATTAATCAATGAGCTGAGGTGGAGTCTTAGCCAGTGGTACCATCAGGGGTGTGTAATGCACTTTAGGGTAGACAGCCAATCAGCTGCCAGATTCAATCTGTCAATCAAACACAGCAGCCAATCAGAGAGCTGGCCATTGATCAGCAGGCCCTTTATGACATCACAGACAGACCCACGGAACTCTCTGTGCTTGTCTGCTGGCTGGCTGTCAGTTGGGTGGGTGGGCGGCAGAGGGGGAGGATGTACGTCTCGTTTCTCCTGAAAATTGCGGTTTTTCGGCGTTTCCGGAAAAAGTCACGGTCCGACGCGCAAAAGTGGGGTATCGTAGAAATCGCCTTTTAAAGACGCACCTTTCTGGCCCCACAAAAATGGGCATTTCAAATTAGAAACAAGTCAAATGAACAAAATAGTGTGAATAAGTAAATATTTCAGGGGTGAGTTAGCAGGTTATTGGGGTAGTAAGTCCTGATTTTTTTGGAGGTTGCAGTGACCACTACGCCATTCAAAATAGGCAGGCTTTAGCATAAGCAGTTAGGCCCCGTAGGATGATTTTAGCTAAAATGTTCCCCAAACACTCAAACCGGCTTGTATCTTGCAATGGAAAATATGGGAAACATGACTTAGACAGCAAATGATACACTGTATGCCATGTTTCCAAATTTTTATGCACAGTGGTTACAGCATGAAGTGAATGCATGTGAATATACACAGGTGCATTGCATTAAACAAGTCCAATGAGCGTGAAAAAAATGGCCGGCCTGCCTGCTTTCATCCATCATTTGTTCTAAATTTATAATTAATCAATGAGCTGAGGTGGAGTCTTAGCCAGTGGTACCATCAGGGGTGTGTAATGCACTTTAGGGTAGACAGCCAATCAGCTGCCAGATTCAATCTGTCAATCAAACACAGCAGCCAATCAGAGAGCTGGCCATTGATCAGCAGGCCCTTTATGACATCACAGACAGACCCACGGAACTCTCTGTGCTTGTCTGCTGGCTGGCTGTCAGTTGGGTGGGTGGGCGGCAGAGGGGGAGGATGTACGTCTCGTTTCTCCTGAAAATTGCGTTTTTTCTGCGTTTCCGGAAAAAGTCGCGGTCCGACGCGCAAAAGTGGGGTATCGTAGAAATCGCCTTTTAAAGACGCACCTTTCTGGCCCCACAAAAATGGGCATTTCAAATTAGAAACAAGTCAAATGAACAAAATAGTGTGAATAAGTAAGTATTTCAGGGGTGAGTTAGCAGGTTATTGGGGTAGTAAGTCCTGATTTTTTTGGAGGTTGCAGTGACCACTACGCCATTCAAAATAGGCAGGCTTTGGCATAAGCAGTTAGGCCCCGTAGGATGATTTTAGTTAAAATGTGCCCCAAACACTCAAACCGGCTTGTATCTTGCAATGGAAAATATGGGAAACATGACTTAGACAGCAAATGATACACTGTATGCCATGTTTCCAAATTTGTATGCACAGTGGTTACAGCATGAAGCGAATGCATGTGAATATACAAAGGTGCATTGCATTAAACAAGTCCAATGAGCGTGGAAAAAAATGGCCGGCCTGCCTGCTTTCATCCATCATTTGTTCTAAATTTATAATTAATCAATGAGCTGAGGTGGAGTCTTAGCCAGTGGTACCATCAGGGGTGTGTAATGCACTTTAGGGTAGACAGCCAATCAGCTGCCAGATTCAATCTGTCAATCAAACACAGCAGCCAATCAGAGAGCTGGCCATTGATCAGCAGGCCCTTTATGACATCACAGACAGACCCACGGAACTCTCTGTGCTTGTCTGCTGGCTGGCTGTCAGTTGGGTGGGTGGTCGGCAGAGGGGGAGGATGTACGTCTCGTTTCTCCTGAAAATTGCGGTTTTTCAGCGTTTCCGGAAAAAGTCGCGGTCCGACGCGCAAAAGTGGGGTATCGTAGAAATCGCCTTTTAAAGACGCACCTTTCTGGCCCCACAAAAATGGGCATTTCAAATTAGAAACAAGTCAAATGAACAAAATAGTGTGAATAAGTAAGTATTTCAGGGGTGAGTTAGCAGGTTATTGGGGTAGTAAGTCCTGATTTTTTTGGAGGTTGCAGTGACCACTACGCCATTCAAAATAGGCAGGCTTTAGCATAAGCAGTTAGGCCCCGTAGGATGATTTTAGCTAAAATGTGCCCCAAACACTCAAACCGGCTTGTATCTTGCAATGGAAAATATGGGAAACATGACTTAGACAGCAAATGATACACTGTATGCCATGTTTCCAAATTTTTATGCACAGTGGTTACAGCATGAAGTGAATGCATGTGAATATACACAGGTGCATTGCATTAAACAAGTCCAATGAGCGTGAAAAAAATGGCCGGCCTGCCTGCTTTCATCCATCATTTGTTCTAAATTTATAATTAATCAATGAGCTGAGGTGGAGTCTTAGCCAGTGGTACCATCAGGGGTGTGTAATGCACTTTAGGGTAGACAGCCAATCAGCTGCCAGATTCAATCTGTCAATCAAACACAGCAGCCAATCAGAGAGCTGGCCATTGATCAGCAGGCCCTTTATGACATCACAGACAGACCCACGGAACTCTCTGTGCTTGTCTGCTGGCTGGCTGTCAGTTGGGTGGGTGGGCGGCAGAGGGGGAGGATGTACGTCTCGTTTCTCCTGAAAATTGCGGTTTTTCGGCGTTTCCGGAAAAAGTCACGGTCCGACGCGCAAAAGTGGGGTATCGTAGAAATCGCCTTTTAAAGACGCACCTTTCTGGCCCCACAAAAATGGGCATTTCAAATTAGAAACAAGTCAAATGAACAAAATAGTGTGAATAAGTAAATATTTCAGGGGTGAGTTAGCAGGTTATTGGGGTAGTAAGTCCTGATTTTTTTGGAGGTTGCAGTGACCACTATGCCATTCAAAATAGGCAGGCTTTAGCATAAGCAGTTAGGCCCCGTAGGATGATTTTAGCTAAAATGTTCCCCAAACACTCAAACCGGCTTGTATCTTGCAATGGAAAATATGGGAAACATGACTTAGACAGCAAATGATACACTGTATGCCATGTTTCCAAATTTTTATGCACAGTGGTTACAGCATGAAGCGAATGCATGTGAATATACAAAGGTGCATTGCATTAAACAAGTCCAATGAGCGTGAAAAAAATGGCCGGCCTGCCTGCTTTCATCCATCATTTGTTCTAAATTTATAATTAATCAATGAGCTGAGGTGGAGTCTTAGCCAGTGGTACCATCAGGGGTGTGTAATGCACTTTAGGGTAGACAGCCAATCAGCTGCCAGATTCAATCTGTCAATCAAACACAGCAGCCAATCAGAGAGCTGGCCATTGATCAGCAGGCCCTTTATGACATCACAGACAG
The DNA here is from genome assembly GCF_055691185.1 of Crinia signifera. Taxonomy (NCBI): domain Eukaryota; kingdom Metazoa; phylum Chordata; class Amphibia; order Anura; family Myobatrachidae; genus Crinia; species Crinia signifera. Next base: position 147,984,040 of record NC_139218.1, on the reverse strand, counting down.
ACCCACGGAACTCTCTGTGCTTGTCTGCTGGCTGGCTGTCAGTTGGGTGGGTGGGCGGCAGAGGGGGAGGATGTACGTCTCGTTTCTCCTGAAAATTGCGGTTTTTCGGCGTTTCCGGAAAAAGTCACGGTCCGACGCGCAAAAGTGGGGTATCGTAGAAATCGCCTTTTAAAGACGCACCTTTCTGGCCCCACAAAAATGGGCATTTCAAATTAGAAACAAGTCAAATGAACAAAATAGTGTGAATAAGTAAATATTTCAGGGGTGAGTTAGCAGGTTATTGGGGTAGTAAGTCCTGATTTTTTTGGAGGTTGCAGTGACCACTATGCCATTCAAAATAGGCAGGCTTTAGCATAAGCAGTTAGGCCCCGTAGGATGATTTTAGCTAAAATGTTCCCCAAACACTCAAACCGGCTTGTATCTTGCAATGGAAAATATGGGAAACATGACTTAGACAGCAAATGATACACTGTATGCCATGTTTCCAAATTTTTATGCACAGTGGTTACAGCATGAAGCGAATGCATGTGAATATACAAAGGTGCATTGCATTAAACAAGTCCAATGAGCGTGAAAAAAATGGCCGGCCTGCCTGCTTTCATCCATCATTTGTTCTAAATTTATAATTAATCAATGAGCTGAGGTGGAGTCTTAGCCAGTGGTACCATCAGGGGTGTGTAATGCACTTTAGGGTAGACAGCCAATCAGCTGCCAGATTCAATCTGTCAATCAAACACAGCAGCCAATCAGAGAGCTGGCCATTGATCAGCAGGCCCTTTATGACATCACAGACAGACCCACGGAACTCTCTGTGCTTGTCTGCTGGCTGGCTGTCAGTTGGGTGGGTGGGCGCCAGAGGGGGAGGATGTACGTCTCGTTTCTCCTGAAAATTGCGTTTTTTCGGCGTTTCCGGAAAAAGTCGCGGTCCGACGCGCAAAAGTTGGGTATCGTAGAAATCGCCTTTTAAAGACGCACCTTTCTGGCCCCACAAAAATGGGCATTTCAAATTAGAAACAAGTCAAATGAACAAAATAGTGTGAATAAGTAAGTATTTCAGGGGTGAGTTAGCAGGTTATTGGGGTAGTAAGTCCTGATTTTTTTGGAGGTTGCAGTGACCACTACGCCATTCAAAATAGGCAGGCTTTAGCATAAGCATTTAGGCCCCGTAGGATGATTTTAGCTAAAATGTGCCCCAAACACTCAAACCGGCTTGTATCTTGCAATGGAAAATATGGGAAACATGACTTAGACAGCAAATGATACACTGTATGCCATGTTTCCAAATTTTTATGCACAGTGGTTACAGCATGAAGTGAATGCATGTGAATATACACAGGTGCATTGCATTAAACAAGTCCAATGAGCGTGAAAAAAATGGCCGGCCTGCCTGCTTTCATCCATCATTTGTTCTAAATTTATAATTAATCAATGAGCTGAGGTGGAGTCTTAGCCAGTGGTACCATCAGGGGTGTGTAATGCACTTTAGGGTAGACAGCCAATCAGCTGCCAGATTCAATCTGTCAATCAAACACAGCAGCCAATCAGAGAGCTGGCCATTGATCAGCAGGCCCTTTATGACATCACAGACAGACCCACGGAACTCTCTGTGCTTGTCTGCTGGCTGGCTGTCAGTTGGGTGGGTGGGCGGCAGAGGGGGAGGATGTACGTCTCGTTTCTCCTGAAAATTGCGGTTTTTCGGCGTTTCCGGAAAAAGTCGCGGTCCGACGCGCAAAAGTGGGGTATCGTAGAAATCGCCTTTTAAAGACGCACCTTTCTGGCCCCACAAAAATGGGCATTTCAAATTAGAAACAAGTCAAATGAACAAAATAGTGTGAATAAGTAAGTATTTCAGGGGTGAGTTAGCAGGTTATTGGGGTAGTAAGTCCTGATTTTTTTGGAGGTTGCAGTGACCACTACGCCATTCAAAATAGGCAGGCTTTAGCATAAGCAGTTAGGCCCCGTAGGATGATTTTAGCTAAAATGTGCCCCAAACACTCAAACCGGCTTGTATCTTGCAATGGAAAATATGGGAAACATGACTTAGACAGCAAATGATACACTGTATGCCATGTTTCCAAATTTTTATGCACAGTGGTTACAGCATGAAGCGAATGCATGTGAATATACAAAGGTGCATTGCATTAAACAAGTCCAATGAGCGTGAAAAAAATGGCCGGCCTGCCTGCTTTCATCCATCATTTGTTCTAAATTTATAATTAATCAATGAGCTGAGGTGGAGTCTTAGCCAGTGGTACCATCAGGGGTGTGTAATGCACTTTAGGGTAGACAGCCAATCAGCTGCCAGATTCAATCTGTCAATCAAACACAGCAGCCAATCAGAGAGCTGGCCATTGATCAGCAGGCCCTTTATGACATCACAGACAGACCCACGGAACTCTCTGTGCTTGTCTGCTGGCTGGCTGTCAGTTGGGTGGGTGGGCGGCAGAGGGGGAGGATGTACGTCTCGTTTCTCCTGAAAATTGCGTTTTTTCGGCGTTTCCGGAAAAAGTCGCGGTCCGACGCGCAAAAGTTGGGTATCGTAGAAATCGCCTTTTAAAGACGCACCTTTCTGGCCCCACAAAAATGGGCATTTCAAATTAGAAACAAGTCAAATGAACAAAATAGTGTGAATAAGTAAGTATTTCAGGGGTGAGTTAGCAGGTTATTGGGGTAGTAAGTCCTGATTTTTTTGGAGGTTGCAGTGACCACTACGCCATTCAAAATAGGCAGGCTTTAGCATAAGCATTTAGGCCCCGTAGGATGATTTTAGCTAAAATGTGCCCCAAACACTCAAACCGGCTTGTATCTTGCAATGGAAAATATGGGAAACATGACTTAGACAGCAAATGATACACTGTATGCCATGTTTCCAAATTTTTATGCACAGTGGTTACAGCATGAAGTGAATGCATGTGAATATACACAGGTGCATTGCATTAAACAAGTCCAATGAGCGTGAAAAAAATGGCCGGCCTGCCTGCTTTCATCCATCATTTGTTCTAAATTTATAATTAATCAATGAGCTGAGGTGGAGTCTTAGCCAGTGGTACCATCAGGGGTGTGTAATGCACTTTAGGGTAGACAGCCAATCAGCTGCCAGATTCAATCTGTCAATCAAACACAGCAGCCAATCAGAGAGCTGGCCATTGATCAGCAGGCCCTTTATGACATCACAGACAGACCCACGGAACTCTCTGTGCTTGTCTGCTGGCTGGCTGTCAGTTGGGTGGGTGGGCGGCAGAGGGGGAGGATGTACGTCTCGTTTCTCCTGAAAATTGCGGTTTTTCAGCGTTTCCGGAAAAAGTCGCGGTCCGATGCGCAAAAGTGGGGTATCGTAGAAATCGCCTTTTAAAGACGCACCTTTCTGGCCCCACAAAAATGGGCATTTCAAATTAGAAACAAGTCAAATGAACAAAATAGTGTGAATAAGTAAGTATTTCAGGGGTGAGTTAGCAGGTTATTGGGGTAGTAAGTCCTGATTTTTTTGGAGGTTGCATTGACCACTACGCCATTCAAAATAGGCAGGCTTTGGCATAAGCAGTTAGGCCCCGTAGGATGATTTTAGCTAAAATGTGCCCCAAACACTCAAACCGGCTTGTATCTTGCAATGGAAAATATGGGAAACATGACTTAGACAGCAAATGATACACTGTATGCCATGTTTCCAAATTTTTATGCACAGTGGTTACAGCATGAAGTGAATGCATGTGAATATACACAGGTGCATTGCATTAAACAAGTCCAATGAGCGTGAAAAAAATGGCCGGCCTGCCTGCTTTCATCCATCATTTGTTCTAAATTTATAATTAATCAATGAGCTGAGGTGGAGTCTTAGCCAGTGGTACCATCAGGGGTGTGTAATGCACTTTAGGGTAGACAGCCAATCAGCTGCCAGATTCAATCTGTCAATCAAACACAGCAGCCAATCAGAGAGCTGGCCATTGATCAGCAGGCCCTTTATGACATCACAGACAGACCCACGGAACTCTCTGTGCTTGTCTGCTGGCTGGCTGTCAGTTGGGTGGGTGGGCGGCAGAGGGGGAGGATGTACGTCTCGTTTCTCCTGAAAATTGCGGTTTTTCAGCGTTTCCGGAAAAAGTCGCGGACCGACGCGCAAAAGTGGGGTATCGTAGAAATCGCCTTTTAAAGACGCACCTTTCTGGCCCCACAAAAATGGGCATTTCAAATTAGAAACAAGTCAAATGAACAAAATAGTGTGAATAAGTAAGTATTTCAGGGGTGAGTTAGCAGGTTATTGGGGTAGTAAGTCCTGATTTTTTTGGAGATTGCAGTGACCACTACGCCATTCAAAATAGGCAGGCTTTAGCATAAGCATTTAGGCCCCGTAGGATGATTTTAGCTAAAATGTGCCCCAAACACTCAAACCGGCTTGTATCTTGCAATGGAAAATATGGGAAACATGACTTAGACAGCAAATGATACACTGTATGCCATGTTTCCAAATTTTTATGCACAGTGGTTACAGCATGAAGTGAATGCATGTGAATATACACAGGTGCATTGCATTAAACAAGTCCAATGAGCGTGAAAAAAATGGCCGGCCTGCCTGCTTTCATCCATCATTTGTTCTAAATTTATAATTAATCAATGAGCTGAGGTGGAGTCTTAGCCAGTGGTACCATCAGGGGTGTGTAATGCACTTTAGGGTAGACAGCCAATCAGCTGCCAGATTCAATCTGTCAATCAAACACAGCAGCCAATCAGAGAGCTGGCCATTGATCAGCAGGCCCTTTATGACATCACAGACAGACCCACGGAACTCTCTGTGCTTGTCTGCTGGCTGGCTGTCAGTTGGGTGGGTGGGCGGCAGAGGGGGAGGATGTACGTCTCGTTTCTCCTGAAAATTGCGGTTTTTCAGCGTTTCCGGAAAAAGTCGCGGTCCGATGCGCAAAAGTGGGGTATCGTAGAAATCGCCTTTTAAAGACGCACCTTTCTGGCCCCACAAAAATGGGCATTTCAAATTAGAAACAAGTCAAATGAACAAAATAGTGTGAATAAGTAAGTATTTCAGGGGTGAGTTAGCAGGTTATTGGGGTAGTAAGTCCTGATTTTTTTGGAGGTTGCATTGACCACTACGCCATTCAAAATAGGCAGGCTTTGGCATAAGCAGTTAGGCCCCGTAGGATGATTTTAGCTAAAATGTGCCCCAAACACTCAAACCGGCTTGTATCTTGCAATGGAAAATATGGGAAACATGACTTAGACAGCAAATGATACACTGTATGCCATGTTTCCAAATTTTTATGCACAGTGGTTACAGCATGAAGTGAATGCATGTGAATATACACAGGTGCATTGCATTAAACAAGTCCAATGAGCGTGAAAAAAATGGCCGGCCTGCCTGCTTTCATCCATCATTTGTTCTAAATTTATAATTAATCAATGAGCTGAGGTGGAGTCTTAGCCAGTGGTACCATCAGGGGTGTGTAATGCACTTTAGGGTAGACAGCCAATCAGCTGCCAGATTCAATCTGTCAATCAAACACAGCAGCCAATCAGAGAGCTGGCCATTGATCAGCAGGCCCTTTATGACATCACAGACAGACCCACGGAACTCTCTGTGCTTGTCTGCTGGCTGGCTGTCAGTTGGGTGGGTGGGCGGCAGAGGGGGAGGATGTACGTCTCGTTTCTCCTGAAAATTGCGGTTTTTCAGCGTTTCCGGAAAAAGTCGCGGTCCGATGCGCAAAAGTGGGGTATCGTAGAAATCGCCTTTTAAAGACGCACCTTTCTGGCCCCACAAAAATGGGCATTTCAAATTAGAAACAAGTCAAATGAACAAAATAGTGTGAATAAGTATTTCAGGGGTGAGTTAGCAGGTTATTGGGGTAGTAAGTCCTGATTTTTTTGGAGGTTGCATTGACCACTACGCCATTCAAAATAGGCAGGCTTTGGCATAAGCAGTTAGGCCCCGTAGGATGATTTTAGCTAAAATGTGCCCCAAACACTCAAACCGGCTTGTATCTTGCAATGGAAAATATGGGAAACATGACTTAGACAGCAAATGATACACTGTATGCCATGTTTCCAAATTTTTATGCACAGTGGTTACAGCATGAAGCGAATGCATGTGAATATACAAAGGTGCATTGCATTAAACAAGTCCAATGAGCGTGAAAAAAATGGCCGGCCTGCCTGCTTTCATCCATCATTTGTTCTAAATTTATAATTAATCAATGAGCTGAGGTGGAGTCTTAGCCAGTGGTACCATCAGGGGTGTGTAATGCACTTTAGGGTAGACAGCCAATCAGCTGCCAGATTCAATCTGTCAATCAAACACAGCAGCCAATCAGAGAGCTGGCCATTGATCAGCAGGCCCTTTATGACATCACAGACAGACCCACGGAACTCTCTGTGCTTGTCTGCTGGCTGGCTGTCAGTTGGGTGGGTGGGCGGCAGAGGGGGAGGATGTACGTCTCGTTTCTCCTGAAAATTGCGGTTTTTCGGCGTTTCCGGAAAAAGTCGCGGTCCGACGCGCAAAAGTGGGGTATCGTAGAAATCGCCTTTTAAAGACGCACCTTTCTGGCCCCACAAAAATGGGCATTTCAAATTAGAAACAAGTCAAATGAACAAAATAGTGTGAATAAGTAAGTATTTCAGGGGTGAGTTAGCAGGTTATTGGGGTAGTAAGTCCTGATTTTTTTGGAGGTTGCAGTGACCACTACGCCATTCAAAATAGGCAGGCTTTAGCATAAGCAGTTAGGCCCCGTAGGATGATTTTAGCTAAAATGTGCCCCAAACACTCAAACCGGCTTGTATCTTGCAATGGAAAATATGGGAAACATGACTTAGACAGCAAATGATACACTGTATGCCATGTTTCCAAATTTTTATGCACAGTGGTTACAGCATGAAGTGAATGCATGTGAATATACACAGGTGCATTGCATTAAACAAGTCCAATGAGCGTGAAAAAAATGGCCGGCCTGCCTGCTTTCATCCATCATTTGTTCTAAATTTATAATTAATCAATGAGCTGAGGTGGAGTCTTAGCCAGTGGTACCATCAGGGGTGTGTAATGCACTTTAGGGTAGACAGCCAATCAGCTGCCAGATTCAATCTGTCAATCAAACACAGCAGCCAATCAGAGAGCTGGCCATTGATCAGCAGGCCCTTTATGACATCACAGACAGACCCACGGAACTCTCTGTGCTTGTCTGCTGGCTGGCTGTCAGTTGGGTGGGTGGGCGGCAGAGGGGGTGGATGTACGTCTTGTTTCTCCTGAAAATTGCGGTTTTTCGGCGTTTCCGGAAAAAGTCGCGGTCCGACGCGCAAAAGTGGGGTATTGTAGAAATCGCCTTTTAAAGACGCACCTTTCTGGCCCCACAAAAATGGGCATTTCAAATTAGAAACAAGTCAAATGAACAAAATAGTGTGAATAAGTAAGTATTTCAGGGGTGAGTTAGCAGGTTATTGGGGTAGTAAGTCCTGATTTTTTTGGAGGTTGCAGTGACCACTACGCCATTCAAAATAGGCAGGCTTTAGCATAAGCAGTTAGGCCCCGTAGGATGATTTTAGCTAAAATGTGCCCCAAACACTCAAACCGGCTTGTATCTTGCAATGGAAAATATGGGAAACATGACTTAGACAGCAAATGATACACTGTATGCCATGTTTCCAAATTTTTATGCACAGTGGTTACAGCATGAAGTGAATGCATGTGAATATACACAGGTGCATTGCATTAAACAAGTCCAATGAGCGTGAAAAAAATGGCCGGCCTGCCTGCTTTCATCCATCATTTGTTCTAAATTTATAATTAATCAATGAGCTGAGGTGGAGTCTTAGCTAGTGGTACCATCAGGGGTGTGTAATGCACTTTAGGGTAGACAGCCAATCAGCTGCCAGATTCAATCTGTCAATCAAACACAGCAGCCAATCAGAGAGCTGGCCATTGATCAGCAGGCCCTTTATGACATCACAGACAGACCCACGGAACTCTCTGTGCTTGTCTGCTGGCTGGCTGTCAGTTGGGTGGGTGGGCGGCAGAGGGGGAGGATGTACGTCTCGTTTCTCCTGAAAATTGCGTTTTTTCTGCGTTTCCGGAAAAAGTCGCGGTCCGACGCGCAAAAGTGGGGTATCGTAGAAATCGCCTTTTAAAGACGCACCTTTCTGGCCCCACAAAAATGGGCATTTCAAATTAGAAACAAGTCAAATGAACAAAATAGTGTGAATAAGTAAGTATTTCAGGGGTGAGTTAGCAGGTTATTGGGGTAGTAAGTCCTGATTTTTTTGGAGGTTGCAGTGACCACTACGCCATTCAAAATAGGCAGGCTTTGGCATAAGCAGTTAGGCCCCGTAGGATGATTTTAGCTAAAATGTGCCCCAAACACTCAAACCGGCTTGTATCTTGCAATGGAAAATATGGGAAACATGACTTAGACAGCAAATGATACACTGTATGCCATGTTTCCAAATTTTTATGCACAGTGGTTACAGCATGAAGTGAATGCATGTGAATATACACAGGTGCATTGCATTAAACAAGTCCAATGAGCGTGAAAAAAATGGCCGGCCTGCCTGCTTTCATCCATCATTTGTTCTAAATTTATAATTAATCAATGAGCTGAGGTGGAGTCTTAGCCAGTGGTACCATCAGGGGTGTGTAATGCACTTTAGGGTAGACAGCCAATCAGCTGCCAGATTCAATCTGTCAATCAAACACAGCAGCCAATCAGAGAGCTGGCCATTGATCAGCAGGCCCTTTATGACATCACAGACAGACCCACGGAACTCTCTGTGCTTGTCTGCTGGCTGGCTGTCAGTTGGGTGGGTGGGCGGCAGAGGGGGAGGATGTACGTCTCGTTTCTCCTGAAAATTGCGGTTTTTCGGCGTTTCCGGAAAAAGTCGCGGTCCGACGCGCAAAAGTGGGGTATCGTAGAAATCGCCTTTTAAAGACGCACCTTTCTGGCCCCACAAAAATGGGCATTTCAAATTAGAAACAAGTCAAATGAACAAAATAGTGTGAATAAGTAAGTATTTCAGGGGTGAGTTAGCAGGTTATTGGGGTAGTAAGTCCTGATTTTTTTGGAGGTTGCAGTGACCACTACGCCATTCAAAATAGGCAGGCTTTAGCATAAGCAGTTAGGCCCCGTAGGATGATTTTAGCTAAAATGTGCCCCAAACACTCAAACCGGCTTGTATCTTGCAATGGAAAATATGGGAAACATGACTTAGACAGCAAATGATACACTGTATGCCATGTTTCCAAATTTTTATGCACAGTGGTTACAGCATGAAGTGAATGCATGTGAATATACACAGGTGCATTGCATTAAACAAGTCCAATGAGCGTGAAAAAAATGGCCGGCCTGCCTGCTTTCATCCATCATTTGTTCTAAATTTATAATTAATCAATGAGCTGAGGTGGAGTCTTAGCCAGTGGTACCATCAGGGGTGTGTAATGCACTTTAGGGTAGACAGCCAATCAGCTGCCAGATTCAATCTGTCAATCAAACACAGCAGCCAATCAGAGAGCTGGCCATTGATCAGCAGGCCCTTTATGACATCACAGACAGACCCACGGAACTCTCTGTGCTTGTCTGCTGGCTGGCTGTCAGTTGGGTGGGTGGGCGGCAGAGGGGGAGGATGTACGTCTCGTTTCTCCTGAAAATTGCGTTTTTTCGGCGTTTCCGGAAAAAGTCGCGGTCCGACGCGCAAAAGTGGGGTATCGTAGAAATCGCCTTTTAAAGACGCACCTTTCTGGCCCCACAAAAATGGGCATTTCAAATTAGAAACAAGTCAAATGAACAAAATAGTGTGAATAAGTAAGTATTTCAGGGGTGAGTTAGCAGGTTATTGGGGTAGTAAGTCCTGATTTTTTTGGAGGTTGCATTGACCACTACGCCATTCAAAATAGGCAGGCTTTGGCATAAGCAGTTAGGCCCCGTAGGATGATTTTAGCTAAAATGTGCCCCAAACACTCAAACCGGCTTGTATCTTGCAATGGAAAATATGGGAAACATGACTTAGACAGCAAATGATACATTGTATGCCATGTTTCCAAATTTTTATGCACAGTGGTTACAGCATGAAGCGAATGCATGTGAATATACAAAGGTGCATTGCATTAAACAAGTCCAATGAGCGTGAAAAAAATGGCCGGCCTGCCTGCTTTCATCCATCATTTGTTCTAAATTTATAATTAATCAATGAGCTGAGGTGGAGTCTTAGCCAGTGGTACCATCAGGGGTGTGTAATGCACTTTAGGGTAGACAGCCAATCAGCTGCCAGATTCAATCTGTCAATCAAACACAGCAGCCAATCAGAGAGCTGGCCATTGATCAGCAGGCCCTTTATGACATCACAGACAGACCCACGGAACTCTCTGTGCTTGTCTGCTGGCTGGCTGTCAGTTGGGTGGGTGGGCGGCAGAGGGGGTGGATGTACGTCTCGTTTCTCCTGAAAATTGCGGTTTTTCGGCGTTTCCGGAAAAAGTCGCGGTCCGACGCGCAAAAGTGGGGTATCGTAGAAATCGCCTTTTAAAGACGCACCTTTCTGGCCCCACAAAAATGGGCATTTCAAATTAGAAACAAGTCAAATGAACAAAATAGTGTGAATAAGTAAGTATTTCAGGGGTGAGTTAGCAGGTTATTGGGGTAGTAAGTCCTGATTTTTTTGGAGGTTGCAGTGACCACTACGCCATTCAAAATAGGCAGGCTTTAGCATAAGCAGTTAGGCCCCGTAGGATGATTTTAGCTAAAATGTGCCCCAAACACTCAAACCGGCTTGTATCTTGCAATGGAAAATATGGGAAACATGACTTAGACAGCAAATGATACACTGTATGCCATGTTTCCAAATTTTTATGCACAGTGGTTACAGCATGAAGCGAATGCATGTGAATATACAAAGGTGCATTGCATTAAACAAGTCCAATGAGCGTGAAAAAAATGGCCGGCCTGCCTGCTTTCATCCATCATTTGTTCTAAATTTATAATTAATCAATGAGCTGAGGTGGAGTCTTAGCCAGTGGTACCATCAGGGGTGTGTAATGCACTTTAGGGTAGACAGCCAATCAGCTGCCAGATTCAATCTGTCAATCAAACACAGCAGCCAATCAGAGAGCTGGCCATTGATCAGCAGGCCCTTTATGACATCACAGACAGACCCACGGAACTCTCTGTGCTTGTCTGCTGGCTGGCTGTCAGTTGGGTGGGTGGGCGGCAGAGGGGGAGGATGTACGTCTCGTTTCTCCTGAAAATTGCGGTTTTTCGGCGTTTCCGGAAAAAGTCGCGGTCCGACGCGCAAAAGTGGGGTATCGTAGAAATCGCCTTTTAAAGACGCACCTTTCTGGCCTCACAAAAATGGGCATTTCAAATTAGAAACAAGTCAAATGAACAAAATAGTGTGAATAAGTAAGTATTTCAGGGGTGAGTTAGCAGGTTATTGGGGTAGTAAGTCCTGATTTTTTTGGAGGTTGCAGTGACCACTACGCCATTCAAAATAGGCAGGCTTTAGCATAAGCAGTTAGGCCCCGTAGGATGATTTTAGCTAAAATGTGCCCCAAACACTCAAACCGGCTTGTATCTTGCAATGGAAAATATGGGAAACATGACTTAGACAGCAAATGATACACTGTATGCCATGTTTCCAAATTTTTATGCACAGTGGTTACAGCATGAAGTGAATGCATGTGAATATACACAGGTGCATTGCATTAAACAAGTCCAATGAGCGTGAAAAAAATGGCCGGCCTGCCTGCTTTCATCCATCATTTGTTCTAAATTTATAATTAATCAATGAGCTGAGGTGGAGTCTTAGCCAGTGGTACCATCAGGGGTGTGTAATGCACTTTAGGGTAGACAGCCAATCAGCTGCCAGATTCAATCTGTCAATCAAACACAGCAGCCAATCAGAGAGCTGGCCATTGATCAGCAGGCCCTTTATGACATCACAGACAGACCCACGGAACTCTCTGTGCTTGTCTGCTGGCTGGCTGTCAGTTGGGTGGGTGGGCGGCAGAGGGGGAGGATGTACGTCTCGTTTCTCCTGAAAATTGCGTTTTTTCGGCGTTTCCGGAAAAAGTCGCGGTCCGACGCGCAAAAGTGGGGTATCGTAGAAATCGCCTTTTAAAGACGCACCTTTCTGGCCCCACAAAAATGGGCATTTCAAATTAGAAACAAGTCAAATGAACAAAATAGTGTGAATAAGTAAGTATTTCAGGGGTGAGTTAGCAGGTTATTGGGGTAGTAAGTCCTGATTTTTTTGGAGGTTGCAGTGACCACTACGCCATTCAAAATAGGCAGGCTTTGGCATAAGCAGTTAGGCCCCGTAGGATGATTTTAGCTAAAATGTGCCCCAAACACTCAAACCGGCTTGTATCTTGCAATGGAAAATATGGGAAACATGACTTAGACAGCAAATGATACACTGTATGCCATGTTTCCAAATTTTTATGCACAGTGGTTACAGCATGAAGCGAATGCATGTGAATATACAAAGGTGCATTGCATTAAACAAGTCCAATGAGCGTGAAAAAAATGGCCGGCCTGCCTGCTTTCATCCATCATTTGTTCTAAATTTATAATTAATCAATGAGCTGAGGTGGAGTCTTAGCCAGTGGTACCATCAGGGGTGTGTAATGCACTTTAGGGTAGACAGCCAATCAGCTGCCAGATTCAATCTGTCAATCAAACACAGCAGCCAATCAGAGAGCTGGCCATTGATCAGCAGGCCCTTTATGACATCACAGACAGACCCACGGAACTCTCTGTGCTTGTCTGCTGGCTGGCTGTCAGTTGGGTGGGTGGGCGGCAGAGGGGGTGGATGTACGTCTCGTTTCTCCTGAAAATTGCGGTTTTTCGGCGTTTCCGGAAAAAGTCGCGGTCCGACGCGCAAAAGTGGGGTATCGTAGAAATCGCCTTTTAAAGACGCACCTTTCTGGCCCCACAAAAATGGGCATTTCAAATTAGAAACAAGTCAAATGAACAAAATAGTGTGAATAAGTAAGTATTTCAGGGGTGAGTTAGCAGGTTATTGGGGTAGTAAGTCCTGATTTTTTTGGAGGTTGCAGTGACCACTACGCCATTCAAAATAGGCAGGCTTTAGCATAAGCAGTTAGGCCCCGTAGGATGATTTTAGCTAAAATGTGCCCCAAACACTCAAACCGGCTTGTATCTTGCAATGGAAAATATGGGAAACATGACTTAGACAGCAAATGATACACTGTATGCCATGTTTCCAAATTTTTATGCACAGTGGTTACAGCATGAAGCGAATGCATGTGAATATACAAAGGTGCATTGCATTAAACAAGTCCAATGAGCGTGAAAAAAATGGCCGGCCTGCCTGCTTTCATCCATCATTTGTTCTAAATTTATAATTAATCAATGAGCTGAGGTGGAGTCTTAGCCAGTGGTACCATCAGGGGTGTGTAATGCACTTTAGGGTAGACAGCCAATCAGCTGCCAGATTCAATCTGTCAATCAAACACAGCAGCCAATCAGAGAGCTGGCCATTGATCAGCAGGCCCTTTATGACATCACAGACAGACCCACGGAACTCTCTGTTCTTGTCTGCTGGCTGGCTGTCAGTTGGGTGGGTGGGCGGCAGAGGGGGAGGATGTACGTCTCGTTTCTCCTGAAAATTGCGGTTTTTCGGCGTTTCCGGAAAAAGTCGCGGTCCGACGCGCAAAAGTGGGGTATCGTAGAAATCGCCTTTTAAAGACGCACCTTTCTGGCCCCACAAAAATGGGCATTTCAAATTAGAAACAAGTCAAATGAACAAAATAGTGTGAATAAGTAAGTATTTCAGGGGTGAGTTAGCAGGTTATTGGGGTAGTAAGTCCTGATTTTTTTGGAGGTTGCAGTGACCACTACGCCATTCAAAATAGGTAGGCTTTGGCATAAGCAGTTAGGCCCCGTAGGATGATTTTAGCTAAAATGTGCCCCAAACACTCAAACCGGCTTGTATCTTGCAATGGAAAATATGGGAAACATGACTTAGACAGCAAATGATACACTGTATGCCATGTTTCCAAATTTTTATGCACAGTGGTTACAGCATGAAGCGAATGCATGTGAATATACAAAGGTGCATTGCATTAAACAAGTCCAATGAGCGTGAAAAAAATGGCCGGCCTGCCTGCTTTCATCCATCATTTGTTCTAAATTTATAATTAATCAATGAGCTGAGGTGGAGTCTTAGCCAGTGGTACCATCAGGGGTGTGTAATGCACTTTAGGGTAGACAGCCAATCAGCTGCCAGATTCAATCTGTCAATCAAACACAGCAGCCAATCAGAGAGCTGGCCATTGATCAGCAGGCCCTTTATGACATCACAGACAGACCCACGGAACTCTCTGTGCTTGTCTGCTGGCTGGCTGTCAGTTGGGTGGGTGGGCGGCAGAGGGGGAGGATGTACGTCTCGTTTCTCCTGAAAATTGCGGTTTTTCGGCGTTTCCGGAAAAAGTCGCGGTCCGACGCGCAAAAGTGGGGTATCGTAGAAATCGCCTTTTAAAGACGCACCTTTCTGGCCCCACAAAAATGGGCATTTCAAATTAGAAACAAGTCAAATGAACAAAATAGTGTGAATAAGTAAGTATTTCAGGGGTGAGTTAGCAGGTTATTGGGGTAGTAAGTCCTGATTTTTTTGGAGGTTGCAGTGACCACTACGCCATTCAAAATAGGTAGGCTTTGGCATAAGCAGTTAGGCCCCGTAGGATGATTTTAGCTAAAATGTGCCCCAAACACTCAAACCGGCTTGTATCTTGCAATGGAAAATATGGGAAACATGACTTAGACAGCAAATGATACACTGTATGCCATGTTTCCAAATTTTTATGCACAGTGGTTACAGCATGAAGCGAATGCATGTGAATATACAAAGGTGCATTGCATTAAACAAGTCCAATGAGCGTGAAAAAAATGGCCGGCCTGCCTGCTTTCATCCATCATTTGTTCTAAATTTATAATTAATCAATGAGCTGAGGTGGAGTCTTAGCCAGTGGTACCATCAGGGGTGTGTAATGCACTTTAGGGTAGACAGCCAATCAGCTGCCAGATTCAATCTGTCAATCAAACACAGCAGCCAATCAGAGAGCTGGCCATTGATCAGCAGGCCCTTTATGACATCACAGACAGACCCACGGAACTCTCTGTGCTTGTCTGCTGGCTGGCTGTCAGTTGGGTGGGTGGGCGGCAGAGGGGGAGGATGTACGTCTCGTTTCTCCTGAAAATTGCGGTTTTTCGGCGTTTCCGGAAAAAGTCGCGGTCCGACGCGCAAAAGTGGGGTATCGTAGAAATCGCCTTTTAAAGACGCACCTTTCTGGCCCCACAAAAATGGGCATTTTAAATTAGAAACAAGTCAAATGAACAAAATAGTGTGAATAAGTAAGTATTTCAGGGGTGAGTTAGCAGGTTATTGGGGTAGTAAGTCCTGATTTTTTTGGAGGTTGCAGTGACCACTACGCCATTCAAAATAGGCAGGCTTTAGCATAAGCAGTTAGGCCCCGTAGGATGATTTTAGCTAAAATCTGCCCCAAACACTCAAACCGGCTTGTATCTTGCAATGGAAAATATGGGAAACATGACTTAGACAGCAAATGATACACTGTATGCCATGTTTCCAAATTTTTATGCACAGTGGTTACAGCATGAAGCGAATGCATGTGAATATACAAAGGTGCATTGCATTAAACAAGTCCAATGAGCGTGAAAAAAATGGCCGGCCTGCCTGTTTTCATCCATCATTTGTTCTAAATTTATAATTAATCAATGAGCTGAGGTGGAGTCTTAGCCAGTGGTACCATCAGGGGTGTGTAATGCACTTTAGGGTAGACAGCCAATCAGCTGCCAGATTCAATCTGTCAATCAAACACAGCAGCCAATCAGAGAGCTGGCCATTGATCAGCAGGCCCTTTATGACATCACAGACAGACCCACGGAACTCTCTGTGCTTGTCTGCTGGCTGGCTGTCAGTTGGGTGGGTGGGCGGCAGAGGGGGAGGATGTACGTCTCGTTTCTCCTGAAAATTGCGGTTTTTCTGCGTTTCCGGAAAAAGTCGCGGTCCGACGCGCAAAAGTGGGGTATCGTAGAAATCGCCTTTTAAAGACGCACCTTTCTGGCCCCACAAAAATGGGCATTTCAAATTAGAAACAAGTCAAATGAACAAAATAGTGTGAATAAGTAAGTATTTCAGGGGTGAGTTAGCAGGTTATTGGGGTAGTAAGTCCTGATTTTTTTGGAGGTTGCATTGACCACTACGCCATTCAAAATAGGCAGGCTTTGGCATAAGCAGTTAGGCCCCGTAGGATGATTTTAGCTAAAATGTGCCCCAAACACTCAAACCGGCTTGTATCTTGCAATGGAAAATATGGGAAACATGACTTAGACAGCAAATGATACACTGTATGCCATGTTTCCAAATTTTTATGCACAGTGGTTACAGCATGAAGCGAATGCATGTGAATATACAAAGGTGCATTGCATTAAACAAGTCCAATGAGCGTGAAAAAAATGGCCGGCCTGCCTGCTTTCATCCATCATTTGTTCTAAATTTATAATTAATCAATGAGCTGAGGTGGAGTCTTAGCCAGTGGTACCATCAGGGGTGTGTAATGCACTTTAGGGTAGACAGCCAATCAGCTGCCAGATTCAATCTGTCAATCAAACACAGCAGCCAATCAGAGAGCTGGCCATTGATCAGCAGGCCCTTTATGACATCACAGACAGACCCACGGAACTCTCTGTGCTTGTCTGCTGGCTGGCTGTCAGTTGGGTGGGTGGGCGGCAGAGGGGGAGGATGTACGTCTCGTTTCTCCTGAAAATTGCGGTTTTTCAGCGTTTCCGGAAAAAGTCGCGGTCCGACGCGCAAAAGTGGGGTATCGTAGAAATCGCCTTTTAAAGACGCACCTTTCTGGCCCCACAAAAATGGGCATTTCAAATTAGAAACAAGTCAAATGAACAAAATAGTGTGAATAAGTAAGTATTTCAGGGGTGAGTTAGCAGGTTATTGGGGTAGTAAGTCCTGATTTTTTTGGAGGTTGCAGTGACCACTACGCCATTCAAAATAGGCAGGCTTTAGCATAAGCATTTAGGCCCCGTAGGATGATTTTAGCTAAAATGTGCCCCAAACACTCAAACCGGCTTGTATCTTGCAATGGAAAATATGGGAAACATGACTTAGACAGCAAATGATACACTGTATGCCATGTTTCCAAATTTTTATGCACAGTGGTTACAGCATGAAGTGAATGCATGTGAATATACACAGGTGCATTGCATTAAACAAGTCCAATGAGCGTGAAAAAAATGGCCGGCCTGCCTGCTTTCATCCATCATTTGTTCTAAATTTATAATTAATCTGTCACACGTAGCCGCGACGGAGCGCGGCGGGTACAGTACTCACCCGTCCGCGCCCGCCGCCGGCTAGCGTGTGCAGGTCCCAGGCTGCGGCGTGCGAGTAGGGGCAGCTCCAGGTAGGGATGGCAGCAGGGGAGGCCGGCGTCGCCATCTTGGTTGAGGGCAGGAGACAGATTGGCCCAGAGTGGAGGTTCCCTCCTCTTCCTGCGCTGACAGCCAATGGCAGCCGCCCCCTGGGGATATAGGGGATCTGCCTAGGCTGTTCAGTGTCAGTGCAATGAGTCTTTGGAGTCATTCACAACTCCTAGCTGTTTCCTGGATCCTGGCTCTTTCTCTCCTGACTCTGGTGCCTTGCTCCCTGCATCTTTCTACAAGGAAGTTTTCTCCTGACACCAATGCTGCAAGTCCTACCTAGTGCTTGTTCCTGCTTGTGTCCCAGAATTACCCTGCTCAGCTTTCCGCTGTCCTTCTTCATTCAACTCATTCATTCCATCATCTTTCAGTCATCCGGATCCATTTCTTCTATCATCAAATCAACCTCTTTCCGGATCTTCCTCTATGTACTCTGGCTCATCAAGTATACGTTTCCAGATTTACCTGCCCGTTATTAGTATTGTGCTGGACTCTATTTAAGTTATCCAACTGTCACTTAAAGAAGTATTTGAGTGAAGTTTATCATTTATGAAATCCGTTATTAAACCGGCACGTTTCAATCCTACTCCTCCTGGTCCGTCTCCAGTTCCTGTGCACCACACGACTCCATCCAGCCCTTTAGCCGTGACAGTTTGCACTGACCCGATGGAATCGGGTGAAGCACAGGCCTCCATGACGGATGTTCTTCAAGGCATCATGGCTCGCTTGGAACAAGTAGAGGCTACCCAGCGTCAAGTGGCTCAATTCCTCCAGACCTTGTCACCACCTCAGGTGGCTCCCTCAGTTTCGGCAGCACCTACCTCCGGAGCTTCGGCCTCTGCTGCTTCTCCGGGGCCAGCTGCTCCTCACCATCTGCAGCTGTCAACCCCCAGTAAATATGACGGGTCCCCAAGGGGGTGTCGAGGATTCCTGAATCAATGTGACGTCCATTTTACCCTCCAGCCTTCCAATTTCCCCTCTCCCAAGACTCGAGTGGCTTACATCGTGTCCCTACTGGCGGGCCCAGCCCTGGAGTGGGTGTCCCCCCTCTGGGAGCGTGCGGATCCCATCCTCAACAACTATGAAGAATTTGTGGCTTCCTTCCGTCGCATCTTCGACGAGCCTGGCAGAGTGTCCTCCGCAGCCACGGAGATCCTAAGAATTCGTCAGGGCAGTCGCCCAGTGGGACAATATGTTGTGCAATTTCAAACCCTGGCTTCCGAACTCAGATGGAACGAAGAGGCTCTCGTCTCTGCCTTCTGGAACGGCCTAGCCGGCCGCATCAAGGACGAGTTAGCAACTCGCGATTCTCCTTCCACCCTGGCTGAACTCATTTCATTATGTAACAAGGTCGATCTGCGACTCCAAGAACGCCAACTTGAGAGGAATCGCTCTGATCGCCTTCGCCCTCGATTCCCTTCCAATGTCGCACCCGCTTCCAGACCAACCCCGCCTCCTGCGGTGTCAACAGATGAGCCCATGCAAATCAACCGCTCTCGTCTTTCTCTCGAAGAGAAGTCCCGAAGACGGCGAGAGAATCTGTGCATGTACTGTGGCTCCTCAGCTCACCTGTTGGCTTCCTGCCCGCTGCGGCCGGGAAACGACCGCCCCTAATCTCCACGAGGGAGGTCCGATTAGGAGTCTTGCTTCCATCTCCCTCTTCTTCTGATTCCACCATTCCGGTTACCCTTGTGTGTCCCCAAGGGAGAAAAAGAGTTCAGGCCCTATTGGACTCTGGGGCAGCGGGAAATTTCCTTTCGTCTTCTTTTGTCACCCAACATGCCCTGCCGGTGCAACCCCTGGATCATTCGCTGGTCCTCACTGCAGTGGATGGGAGTCGAATTCGTAGTGGACAAATCACCCATCAGACCACCCCGGTGACACTGCTCATAGGAGCTCTACATCAAGAGACCCTCGAATTCTTCATTCTTCCACAGTCCTCACATCCAATGGTCCTGGGCCTTCCCTGGCTCTCTAAACATAACCCACACATCGATTGGACCAATATGGAGGTCAAGGCCTGGGGAACAGATTGCCAGTCTACCTGCATTCCTCAGATCCTTCCGGTCTACCAGACCCATCCACAACATGAGGATAACTGTCCTTCATCCTCTTCAGCTCCACCCTTGCCTATACCCGCACCATACCGTTCATTTACAGATGTCTTCAGTAAAGGAGGTGCCGACACCCTGCCTCCTCACCGTCCTTGGGACTGCCCGATAGAACTGGTGGCCGGGAAATTCCCTCCTCGTGGCCGCATCTATCCTCTGTCGCTACCCGAGACTGAGGCCATGTCCTCGTACATTCAAGAGAACTTAAACAAAGGTTTCATTCGACCATCTACTTCTCCGGCCGGGGCCGGGTTTTTCTTTGTGAAAAAGAAGGATGGCGGTCTTCGGCCATGTATCGACTATAGGGGCCTGAACGACATCACCATTAAAAACCGCTATCCCTTACCCCTTATCGCAGAACTATTCGACAAGATCAGAGGGGCGGCAATCTTTACTAAATTGGACCTGCGAGGGGCCTACAATTTGATCCGGATCCGTCCAGGTGACGAGTGGAAGACGGCTTTTAATACGCGCGACGGTCACTATGAATACCTAGTGATGCCCTTCGGCCTTTGTAACGCCCCCGCCGTCTTCCAACAGTTTGTAAATGATATCTTTCGGGACTTGCTGTACCACTCCATCGTAGTCTATCTAGACGATATACTCATCTTCTCTCCAAATCTTCAACTTCACAGACAGACAGTGTCCAAAGTCCTACGACGTCTTCGCCAAAATCAACTGTTCTGTAAGTTGGAGAAGTGCGTTTTTGAGGTCACGTCCATTCCATTCTTGGGTCACATTCTCTCCGCCACTGGGATAGAGATGGACCCAGAGAAGGTGAGAGCCATCCAAGACTGGGCAGCCCCCACAACGCTCAAAGGAATTCAGAGATTCCTAGGGTTCTCAAACTATTACCGGCGATTTATCCGGAACTTCTCTACTATCGCTGCTCCCCTCACTGCTCTCACTTGCAAAGGAGCTGATCCAAGCCGATGGTCGCCCGAAGCATCCTCTGCCTTCCAGCAGTTAAAAAGAGCATTCGTGACGGCACCAATCCTCCTCCAACCAGACCTCGACAGGCCCTTCATTCTCGAGGTGGACGCATCCTCGGAAGGGATCGGGGCCATCTTGTCACAAAAAGGTGAGGATCAAGAATTACACCCTTGTGCCTTCCTCTCCAAAAAATTCCTTCCGGCAGAGAGGAATTACCCCATCGGGGAACAGGAGTTGCTTGCAGTCAAGGCTGCGTTAGAGGAGTGGCGATACCTTCTGGAGGGGGCACGGCATAAGATCACCGTGTATTCAGACCACAAAAATCTGTCCTTTCTTAAACAGGCTCAGTGCCTTACTGCCCGCCAAGCCCGTTGGGCGATGTTTTTTGAACGCTTTGATTTCCAAATTAAATTCCGACCTGGAACCACGAATACTAAGGCGGACGCTCTATCCCGCTCCTTTGAGACGACTTCTGACCTAGAGACACCTCCTCGTCCAATCCTCGATCCGGTGGTCTTCGCCCAAGTAACCATACAGCCATCTCCTCCTCCAGGTAAAACGTTTGTTCCCCCCGAACTCCGCAAGAAAATATTGACATGGGCACATTCTTCCCGCTTCGCAGGGCACGCAGGAGCACAAAAGACCTTGATGTTCCTGTCACGTTCTTATTGGTGGCCAACCATCCGCCACGACGTAACCAACTTCGTCGCCTCTTGTGTGAGATGTGCTCAGCATAAGGTGCCCAGAACAACTCCCACTGGTCCTCTCCGCCCTCTAACCATTCCCACAGAACCATGGACCCATCTGTCAATGGACTTCATTTGTGAACTACCTCCCTCAAAAGGTCATACTGCAATCTGGGTAGTGGTTGACCGATTCTCTAAAATGGTCCATTTTTTCCCACTAAAAGGTCTCCCCTCTGCTCCAGTACTGGCCCAGCTGTTTATCTCAACCATTTTTAAACTCCACGGACTGCCCAAAGAGATTGTATCCGACCGCGGAGTACAGTTCGTTGCAAAGTTCTGGAGAGCTCTCTGTGCCGCGGTACAGGTCAAACTCAAGTTTTCCACTGCCTTTCACCCCCAGACCAACGGCCAGACAGAACGGGTGAATCAAGACTTGGAGGCCTTTATCCGACTGTTTGTCTCGTCTTCCCAAGATGACTGGGTGGATCTTCTCCCGTGGGCAGAATATATGCATAACAACTCCTATCACTCTTCCTCCGGAACCACTCTCTTCTTTACAGTATTCGGCAAACATCCACGGTCTCCGGATTTCTCAGAATTATCCTCTTCCGAAGTTCCTGCAGCAACCACTTCATTACAACGCTTTGCTAAAATCTGGTCAGAAGTCCACACCGCTCTTCTTAAATCTTCCGCCCGATACAAGAGGATGGCAGACAGAAAAAGAAGGGCAGCGCCCCGATTGAAAGTCGGAGACCGGGTATGGCTGTCTACCCGCCATATACGCCTCCGTCTGCCCTCTATGAAGCTGGCTCCTCGGTTCATTGGGCCATACCCTATCATCCAAGTCATTAATCCGGTCGCTTATAGACTTCAACTTCCTCCTTCCCTAAGGATTTCGAATTCCTTCCATGTGTCCCTCCTCAAGCCTTTAAGGTTGAACTCTTATCAAAATAGGATTCCCAAACCGCCCAAGATTAACTCCGAGAGTGGGGCTGAATTCGAGGTAAGACGCATTATAGACTCTCGCTGCCGCAAATCTCGTACCCAGTATCTGGTGGAATGGGTTGGGTTTGGTCCCGAAGAGAACTCTTGGGTGGATTCCATTGATCTTCACGCTCCGAAGCTGATAAAGCAATTTCTTCAGAGAAATCCTCACAAGGCCCATAGGCGCCCTGGGGTCACCCTGAAAAGGGGGGGTACTGTCACACGTAGCCGCGACGGAGCGCGGCGGGTACAGTACTCACCCGTCCGCGCCCGCCGCCGGCTAGCGTGTGCAGGTCCCAGGCTGCGGCGTGCGAGTAGGGGCAGCTCCAGGTAGGGATGGCAGCAGGGGAGGCCGGCGTCGCCATCTTGGTTGAGGGCAGGAGACAGATTGGCCCAGAGTGGAGGTTCCCTCCTCTTCCTGCGCTGACAGCCAATGGCAGCCGCCCCCTGGGGATATAGGGGATCTGCCTAGGCTGTTCAGTGTCAGTGCAATGAGTCTTTGGAGTCATTCACAACTCCTAGCTGTTTCCTGGATCCTGGCTCTTTCTCTCCTGACTCTGGTGCCTTGCTCCCTGCATCTTTCTACAAGGAAGTTTTCTCCTGACACCAATGCTGCAAGTCCTACCTAGTGCTTGTTCCTGCTTGTGTCCCAGAATTACCCTGCTCAGCTTTCCGCTGTCCTTCTTCATTCAACTCATTCATTCCATCATCTTTCAGTCATCCGGATCCATTTCTTCTATCATCAAATAAACCTCTTTCCGGATCTTCCTCTATGTACTCTGGCTCATCAAGTATACGTTTCCAGATTTACCTGCCCGTTATTAGTATTGTGCTGGACTCTATTTAAGTTATCCAACTGTCACTTAAAGAAGTATTTGAGTGAAGTTTATCATTTATGAAATCCGTTATTAAACCGGCACGTTTCAATCCTACTCCTCCTGGTCCGTCTCCAGTTCCTGTGCACCACACGACTCCATCCAGCCCTTTAGCCGTGACATAATCAATGAGCTGAGGTGGAGTCTTAGCCAGTGGTACCATCAGGGGTGTGTAATGCACTTTAGGGTAGACAGCCAATCAGCTGCCAGATTCAATCTGTCAATCAAACACAGCAGCCAATCAGAGAGCTGGCCATTGATCAGCAGGCCCTTTATGACATCACAGACAGACCCACGGAACTCTCTGTGCTTGTCTGCTGGCTGGCTGTCAGTTGGGTGGGTGGGCGGCAGAGGGGGAGGATGTACGTCTCGTTTCTCCTGAAAATTGCAGTTTTTCGGCATTTCCGGAAAAAGTCGCGGTCCGACGCGCAAAAGTGGGGTATCGTAGAAATCGCCTTTTAAAGACGCACCTTTCTGGCCCCACAAAAATGGGCATTTCAAATTAGAAACAAGTCAAATGAACAAAATAGTGTGAATAAGTAAGTATTTCAGGGGTGAGTTAGCAGGTTATTGGGGTAGTAAGTCCTGATTTTTTTGGAGGTTGCAGTGACCACTACGCCATTCAAAATAGGCAGGCTTTAGCATAAGCAGTTAGGCCCCGTAGGATGATTTTAGCTAAAATGTGCCCCAAACACTCAAACCGGCTTGTATCTTGCAATGGAAAATATGGGAAACATGACTTAGACAGCAAATGATACACTGTATGCCATGTTTCCAAATTTTTATGCACAGTGGTTACAGCATGAAGCGAATGCATGTGAATATACACAGGTGCATTGCATTAAACAAGTCCAATGAGCGTGAAAAAAATGGCCGGCCTGCCTGCTTTCATCCATCATTTGTTCTAAATTTATAATTAATCAATGAGCTGAGGTGGAGTCTTAGCCAGTGGTACCATCAGGGGTGTGTAATGCACTTTAGGGTAGACAGCCAATCAGCTGCCAGATTCAATCTGTCAATCAAACACAGCAGCCAATCAGAGAGCTGGCCATTGATCAGCAGGCCCTTTATGACATCACAGACAGACCCACGGAACTCTCTGTGCTTGTCTGCTGGCTGGCTGTCAGTTGGGTGGGTGGGCGGCAGAGGGGGAGGATGTACGTCTCGTTTCTTCTGAAAATTGCGGTTTTTCGGCGTTTCCGGAAAAAGTCGCGGTCCGACGCGCAAAAGTGGGGTATCGTAGAAATCGCCTTTTAAAGACGCACCTTTCTGGCCCCACAAAAATGGGCATTTCAAATTAGAAACAAGTCAAATGAACAAAATAGTGTGAATAAGTAAGTATTTCAGGGGTGAGTTAGCAGGTTATTGGGGTAGTAAGTCCTGATTTTTTTGGAGGTTGCATTGACCACTACGCCATTCAAAATAGGCAGGCTTTGGCATAAGCAGTTAGGCCCCGTAGGATGATTTTAGCTAAAATGTGCCCCAAACACTCAAACCGGCTTGTATCTTGCAATGGAAAATATGGGAAACATGACTTAGACAGCAAATGATACACTGTATGCCATGTTTCCAAATTTTTATGCACAGTGGTTACAGCATGAAGCGAATGCATGTGAATATACAAAGGTGCATTGCATTAAACAAGTCCAATGAGCGTGAAAAAAATGGCCGGCCTGCCTGCTTTCATCCATCATTTGTTCTAAATTTATAATTAATCAATGAGCTGAGGTGGAGTCTTAGCCAGTGGTACCATCAGGGGTGTGTAATGCACTTTAGGGTAGACAGCCAATCAGCTGCCAGATTCAATCTGTCAATCAAACACAGCAGCCAATCAGAGAGCTGGCCATTGATCAGCAGGCCCTTTATGACATCACAGACAGACCCACGGAACTCTCTGTGCTTGTCTGCTGGCTGGCTGTCAGTTGGGTGGGTGGGCGGCAGAGGGGGAGGATGTACGTCTCGTTTCTCCTGAAAATTGCGGTTTTTCAGCGTTTCCGGAAAAAGTCGCGGTCCGACGCGCAAAAGTGGGGTATCGTAGAAATCGCCTTTTAAAGACGCACCTTTCTGGCCCCACAAAAATGGGCATTTCAAATTAGAAACAAGTCAAATGAACAAAATAGTGTGAATAAGTAAGTGTTTCAGGGGTGAGTTAGCAGGTTATTGGGGTAGCAAGTCCTGATTTTTTTGGAGGTTGCAGTGACCACTACGCCATTCAAAATAGGCAGGCTTTAGCATAAGCAGTTAGGCCCCGTAGGATGATTTTAGCTAAAATGTGCCCCAAACACTCAAACCGGCTTGTATCTTGCAATGGAAAATATGGGAAACATGACTTAGACAGCAAATGATACACTGTATGCCATGTTTCCAAATTTTTATGCACAGTGGTTACAGCATGAAGCGAATGCATGTGAATATACAAAGGTGCATTGCATTAAACAAGTCTAATGAGCGTGAAAAAAATGGCCGGCCTGCCTGCTTTCATCCATCATTTGTTCTAAATTTATAATTAATCAATGAGCTGAGGTGGAGTCTTAGCCAGTGGTACCATCAGGGGTGTGTAATGCACTTTAGGGTAGACAGCCAATCAGCTGCCAGATTCAATCTGTCAATCAAACACAGCAGCCAATCAGAGAGCTGGCCATTGATCAGCAGGCCCTTTATGACATCACAGACAGACCCACGGAACTCTCTGTGCTTGTCTGCTGGCTGGCTGTCAGTTGGGTGGGTGGGCGGCAGAGGGGGAGGATGTACGTCTCGTTTCTCCTGAAAATTGCGTTTTTTCTGCGTTTCCGGAAAAAGTCGCGGTCCGACGCGCAAAAGTGGGGTATCGTAGAAATCGCCTTTTAAAGACGCACCTTTCTGGCCCCACAAAAATGGGCATTTCAAATTAGAAACAAGTCAAATGAACAAAATAGTGTGAATAAGTAAGTATTTCAGGGGTGAGTTAGCAGGTTATTGGGGTAGTAAGTCCTGATTTTTTTGGAGGTTGCAGTGACCACTACGCCATTCAAAATAGGCAGGCTTTAGCATAAGCAGTTAGGCCCCGTAGGATGATTTTAGCTAAAATGTGCCCCAAACACTCAAACCGGCTTGTATCTTGCAATGGAAAATATGGGAAACATGACTTAGACAGCAAATGATACACTGTATGCCATGTTTCCAAATTTTTATGCACAGTGGTTACAGCATGAAGCGAATGCATGTGAATATACAAAGGTGCATTGCATTAAACAAGTCCAATGAGCGTGAAAAAAATGGCCGGCCTGCCTGTTTTCATCCATCATTTGTTCTAAATTTATAATTAATCAATGAGCTGAGGTGGAGTCTTAGCCAGTGGTACCATCAGGGGTGTGTAATGCACTTTAGGGTAGACAGCCAATCAGCTGCCAGATTCAATCTGTCAATCAAACACAGCAGCCAATCAGAGAGCTGGCCATTGATCAGCAGGCCCTTTACGACATCACAGACAGACCCACGGAACTCTCTGTGCTTGTCTGCTGGCTGGCTGTCAGTTGGGTGGGTGGGCGGCAGAGGGGGAGGATGTACGTCTCGTTTCTCCTGAAAATTGCGTTTTTTCGGCGTTTCCGGAAAAAGTCGCGGTCCGACGCGCAAAAGTGGGGTATCGTAGAAATCGCCTTTTAAAGACGCACCTTTCTGGCCCCACAAAAATGGGCATTTCAAATTAGAAACAAGTCAAATGAACAAAATAGTGTGAATAAGTAAGTATTTCAGGGGTGAGTTAGCAGGTTATTGGGGTAGTAAGTCCTGATTTTTTTGGAGGTTGCATTGACCACTACGCCATTCAAAATAGGCAGGCTTTGGCATAAGCAGTTAGGCCCCGTAGGATGATTTTAGCTAAAATGTGCCCCAAACACTCAAACCGGCTTGTATCTTGCAATGGAAAATATGGGAAACATGACTTAGACAGCAAATGATACACTGTATGCCATGTTTCCAAATTTTTATGCACAGTGGTTACAGCATGAAGCGAATGCATGTGAATATACAAAGGTGCATTGCATTAAACAAGTCCAATGAGCGTGAAAAAAATGGCCGGCCTGCCTGCTTTCATCCATCATTTGTTCTAAATTTATAATTAATCAATGAGCTGAGGTGGAGTCTTAGCCAGTGGTACCATCAGGGGTGTGTAATGCACTTTAGGGTAGACAGCCAATCAGCTGCCAGATTCAATCTGTCAATCAAACACAGCAGCCAATCAGAGAGCTGGCCATTGATCAGCAGGCCCTTTATGACATCACAGACAGACCCACGGAACTCTCTGTGCTTGTCTGCTGGCTGGCTGTCAGTTGGGTGGGTGGGCGGCAGAGGGGGTGGATGTACGTCTCGTTTCTCCTGAAAATTGCGGTTTTTCGGCGTTTCCGGAAAAAGTCGCGGTCCGACGCGCAAAAGTGGGGTATCGTAGAAATCGCCTTTTAAAGACGCACCTTTCTGGCCCCACAAAAATGGGCATTTCAAATTAGAAACAAGTCAAATGAACAAAATAGTGTGAATAAGTAAGTATTTCAGGGGTGAGTTAGCAGGTTATTGGGGTAGTAAGTCCTGATTTTTTTGGAGGTTGCAGTGACCACTACGCCATTCAAAATAGGCAGGCTTTAGCATAAGCATTTAGGCCCCGTAGGATGATTTTAGCTAAAATGTGCCCCAAACACTCAAACCGGCTTGTATCTTGCAATGGAAAATATGGGAAACATGACTTAGACAGCAAATGATACACTGTATGCCATGTTTCCAAATTTTTATGCACAGTGGTTACAGCATGAAGTGAATGCATGTGAATATACACAGGTGCTTTGCATTAAA
Organism: Crinia signifera; assembly: GCF_055691185.1. NCBI lineage: Eukaryota > Metazoa > Chordata > Amphibia > Anura > Myobatrachidae > Crinia > Crinia signifera. The sequence goes on along the minus strand of NC_139218.1, from coordinate 147,956,177 downwards.
CAAGTCCAATGAGCGTGAAAAAAATGGCCGGCTTGCCTGCTTTCATCCATCATTTGTTCTAAATTTATAATTAATCAATGAGCTGAGGTGGAGTCTTAGCCAGTGGTACCATCAGGGGTGTGTAATGCACTTTAGGGTAGACAGCCAATCAGCTGCCAGATTCAATCTGTCAATCAAACACAGCAGCCAATCAGAGAGCTGGCCATTGATCAGCAGGCCCTTTATGACATCACAGACAGACCCACGGAACTCTCTGTGCTTGTCTGCTGGCTGGCTGTCAGTTGGGTGGGTGGGCGGCAGAGGGGGAGGATGTACGTCTCGTTTCTCCTGAAAATTGCGGTTTTTCGGCGTTTCCGGAAAAAGTCGCGGTCCGACGCGCAAAAGTGGGGTATCGTAGAAATCGCCTTTAAAGACGCACCTTTCTGGCCCCACAAAAATGGGCATTTCAAATTAGAAACAAGTCAAATGAACAAAATAGTGTGAATAAGTAAGTATTTCAGGGGTGGAGTTAGCAGGTTATTGGGGTAGTAAGTCCTGATTTTTTTGGAGGTTGCAGTGACCACTACGCCATTCAAAATAGGCAGGCTTTAGCATAAGCAGTTAGGCCCCGTAGGATGATTTTAGCTAAAATGTTCCCCAAACACTCAAACCGGCTTGTATCTTGCAATGGAAAATATGGGAAACATGACTTAGACAGCAAATGATACACTGTATGCCATGTTTCCAAATTTTTATGCACAGTGGTTACAGCATGAAGCGAATGCATGTGAATATACAAAGGTGCATTGCATTAAACAAGTCCAATGAGCGTGAAAAAAATGGCCGGCCTGCCTGCTTTCATCCATCATTTGTTCTAAATTTATAATTAATCAATGAGCTGAGGTGGAGTCTTAGCCAGTGGTACCATCAGGGGTGTGTAATGCACTTTAGGGTAGACAGCCAATCAGCTGCCAGATTCAATCTGTCAATCAAACACAGCAGCCAATCAGAGAGCTAACCATTGATCAGCAGGCCCTTTATGACATCACAGACAGACCCACGGAACTCTCTGTGCTTGTCTGCTGGCTGGCTGTCAGTTGGGTGGGTGGGCGGCAGAGGGGGAGGATGAACGTCTCGTTTCTCCTGAAAATTGCGGTTTTTTCGGCGTTTCCGGAAAAATTCGCGGTCCGACGCGCAAAGTGGGGTATCGTAGAAATCGCCTTTTAAAGATGCACCTTTCTGGCCCCACAAAAATGGGCATTTCAAATTAGAAACAAGTCAAATGAACAAAATAGTGTGAATAAGTAAGTATTTCAGGGGTGAGTTAGCAGGTTATTGGGGTAGTAAGTCCTGATTTTTTTGGAGGTTGCATTGACCACTACGCCATTCAAAATAGGCAGGCTTTGGCATAAGCAGTTAGGCCCCGTAGGATGATTTTAGCTAAAATGTGCCCCAAACACTCAAACCGGCTTGTATCTTGCAATGGAAAATATGGGAAACATGACTTAGACAGCAAATGATACACTGTATGCCATGTTTCCAAATTTTTATGCACAGTGGTTACAGCATGAAGCGAATGCATGTGAATATACAAAGGTGCATTGCATTAAACAAGTCCAATGAGCGTGAAAAAAATGGCCGGCCTGCCTGCTTTCATCCATCATTTGTTCTAAATTTATAATTAATCAATGAGCTGAGGTGGAGTCTTAGCCAGTGCTACCATCAGGGGTGTGTAATGCACTTTAGGGTAGACAGCCAATCAGCTGCCAGATTCAATCTGTCAATCAAACACAGCAGCCAATCAGAGAGCTAACCATTGATCAGCAGGCCCTTTATGACATCACAGACAGACCCACGGAACTCTCTGTGCTTGTCTGCTGGCTGGCTGTCAGTTGGGTGGGTGGGCGGCAGAGGGGGAGGATGAACGTCTCGTTTCTCCTGAAAATTGCGGTTTTTCGGCGTTTCCGGAAAAATTCGCGGTCCGACGCGCAAAAGTGGGGTATCGTAGAAATCGCCTTTTAAAGACGCACCTTTCTGGCCCCACAAAAATGGGCATTTCAAATTAGAAACAAGTCAAATGAACAAAATAGTGTGAATAAGTAGGTATTTCAGGGGTGAGTTAGCAGGTTATTGGGGTAGTAAGTCCTGATTTTTTTGGAGGTTGCATTGACCACTACGCCATTCAAAATAGGCAGGCTTTGGCATAAGCAGTTAGGCCCCGTAGGATGATTTTAGCTAAAATGTGCCCCAAACACTCAAACCGGCTTGTATCTTGCAATGGAAAATATGGGAAACATGACTTAGACAGCAAATGATACACTGTATGCCATGTTTCCAAATTTTTATGCACAGTGGTTACAGCATGAAGCGAATGCATGTGAATATACAAAGGTGCATTGCATTAAACAAGTCCAATGAGCGTGAAAAAAATGGCCGGCCTGCCTGCTTTCATCCATCATTTGTTCTAAATTTATAATTAATCAATGAGCTGAGGTGGAGTCTTAGCCAGTGGTACCATCAGGGGTGTGTAATGCACTTTAGGGTAGACAGCCAATCAGCTGCCAGATTCAATCTGTCAATCAAACACAGCAGCCAATCAGAGAGCTGGCCATTGATCAGCAGGCCCTTTATGACATCACAGACAGACCCACGGAACTCTCTGTGCTTGTCTGCTGGCTGGCTGTCAGTTGGGTGGGTGGGCGGCAGAGGGGGAGGATGTACGTCTCGTTTCTCCTGAAAATTGCGGTTTTTCAGCGTTTCCGGAAAAAGTCGCGGTCCGACGCGCAAAAGTGGGGTATCGTAGAAATCGCCTTTTAAAGACGCACCTTTCTGGCCCCACAAAAATGGGCATTTCAAATTAGAAACAAGTCAAATGAACAAAATAGTGTGAATAAGTAAGTATTTCAGGGGTGAGTTAGCAGGTTATTGGGGTAGTAAGTCCTGATTTTTTTGGAGGTTGCAGTGACCACTACAGCCATTCAAAATAGGCAGGCTTTAGCATAAGCATTTAGGCCCCGTAGGATGATTTTAGCTAAAATGTGCCCCAAACACTCAAACCGGCTTGTATCTTGCAATGGAAAATATGGGAAACATAATTTAGACAGCAAATGATACACTGTATGCCATGTTTCCAAATTTTTATGCACAGTGGTTACAGCATGAAGTGAATGCATGTGAATATACACAGGTGCATTGCATTAAACAAGTCCAATGAGCGTGAAAAAAATGGCCGGCCTGCCTGCTTTCATCCATCATTTGTTCTAAATTTATAATTAATCAATGAGCTGAGGTGGAGTCTTAGCCAGTGGTACCATCAGGGGTGTGTAATGCACTTTAGGGTAGACAGCCAATCAGCTGCCAGATTCAATCTGTCAATCAAACACAGCAGCCAATCAGAGAGCTGGCCATTGATCAGCAGGCCCTTTATGACATCACAGACAGACCCACGGAACTCTCTGTGCTTGTCTGCTGGCTGGCTGTCAGTTGGGTGGGTGGGCGGCAGAGGGGGAGGATGTACGTCTCTTTTCTCCTGAAAATTGCGGTTTTTCGGCGTTTCCGGAAAAAGTCGCGGTCCGACGCGCAAAAGTGGGGTATCGTAGAAATCGCCTTTTAAAGACGCAACTTTCTGGCCCCACAAAAATGGGCATTTCAAATTAGAAACAAGTCAAATGAACAAAATAGTGTGAATAAGTAAGTATTTCAGGGGTGAGTTAGCAGGTTATTGGGGTAGTAAGTCCTGATTTTTTGGAGGTTGCAGTGACCACTACGCCATTCAAAATAGGCAGGCTTTAGCATAAGCATTTAGGCCCCGTAGGATGATTTTAGCTAAAATGTGCCCCAAACACTCAAACCGGCTTGTATCTTGCAATGGAAAATATGGGAAACATGACTTAGACAGCAAATGATACACTGTATGCCATGTTTCCAAATTTTTATGCACAGTGGTTACAGCATGAAGTGAATGCATGTGAATATACACAGGTGCATTGCATTAAACAAGTCCAATGAGCGTGAAAAAAATGGCCGGCCTGCCTGCTTTCATCCATCATTTGTTCTAAATTTATAATTAATCAATGAGCTGTGGTGGAGTCTTAGCCAGTGGTACCATCAGGGGTGTGTAATGCACTTTAGGGTAGACAGCCAATCAGCTGCCAGATTCAATCTGTCAATCAAACACAGCAGCCAATCAGAGAGCTGGCCATTGATCAGCAGGCCCTTTATGACATCACAGACAGACCCACGGAACTCTCTGTGCTTGTCTGCTGGCTGGCTGTCAGTTGGGTGGGTGGGCGGCAGAGGGGGAGGATGTACGTCTCGTTTCTCCTGAAAAATTGCGGTTTTTTCTGCGTTTCCGGAAAAAGTCCGCGGTCCGACGCGCAAAAGTGGGGTATCGTAGAAATCGCCTTTTAAAGACGCACCTTTCTGGCCCCACAAAAATGGGCATTTCAAATTAGAAACAAGTCAAATGAACAAAAATAGTGTGAATAAGTAAGTATTTCAGGGGTGAGTTAGCAGGTTATTGGGGTAGTAAGTCCTGATTTTTTGGAGGTTGCAGTGACCACTACGCCATTCAAAATAGGCAGGCTTTAGCATAAGCATTTAGGGCCCCGTAGGATGATTTTAGCTAAAATGTGCCCCAAACACTCAAACCGGCTTGTATCTTGCAATGGAAAATATGGGAAACATGACTTAGACAGCAAATGATACACTGTATGCCATGTTTCCAAATTTTTATGCACAGTGGTTACAGCATGAAGTGAATGCATGTGAATATACACAGGTGCATTGCATTAAACAAGTCCAATGAGCGTGAAAAAAATGGCCGGCCTGCCTGCTTTCATCCATCATTTGTTCTAAATTTATAATTAAATCAATGAGCTGAGGTGGAGTCTTAGCCAGTGGTACCATCAGGGGTGTGTAATGCACTTTAGGGTAGACAGCCAATCAGCTGCCAGATTCAATCTGTCAATCAAACACAGCAGCCAATCAGAGAGCTGGCCATTGATCAGCAGGCCCTTTATGACATCACAGACAGACCCACGGAACTCTCTGTGCTTGTCTGCTGGCTGGCTGTCAGTTGGGTGGGTGGGCGGCAGAGGGGGAGGATGTACGTCTCGTTTCTCCTGAAAATTGCGGTTTTTTCGGCGTTTCTGGAAAAAGTCGCGGTCCGACGCGCAAAAGTGGGGTATCGTAGAAATCGCCTTTTAAAGACGCACCTTTCTGGCCCCACAAAAATGGGCATTTCAAATTAGAAACAAGTCAAATGAACAAAATAGTGTGAATAAGTAAGTATTTCAGGGGTGAGTTAGCAGGTTATTGGGGTAGTAAGTCCTGATTTTTTTGGAGGTTGCAGTGACCACTACGCCATTCAAAATAGGCAGGCTTTAGCATAAGCAGTTAGGCCCCGTAGGATGATTTTAGCTAAAATGTGCCCCAAACACTCAAACCGGCTTGTATCTTGCAATGGAAAATATGGGAAACATGACTTAGACAGCAAATGATACACTGTATGCCATGTTTCCAAATTTTTATGCACAGTGGTTACAGCATGAAGTGAATGCATGTGAATATACACAGGTGCATTGCATTAAACAAGTCCAATGAGCGTGAAAAAAATGGCCGGCCTGCCTGCTTTCATCCATCATTTGTTCTAAATTTATAATTAATCAATGAGCTGAGGTGGAGTCTTAGCCAGTGGTACCATCAGGGGTGTGTAATGCACTTTAGGGTAGACAGCCAATCAGCTGCCAGATTCAATCTGTCAATCAAACACAGCAGCCAATCAGAGAGCTGGCCATTGATCAGCAGGCCCTTTATGACATCACAGACAGACCCACGGAACTCTCTGTGCTTGTCTGCTGGCTGGCTGTCAGTTGGGTGGGTGGGCGGCAGAGGGGGAGGATGTACGTCTCGTTTCTCCTGAAAATTGCGGTTTTTCGGCGTTTCCGGAAAAAGTCGCGGTCCGACGCGCAAAAGTGGGGTATCGTAGAAATCGCCTTTTAAAGACGCACCTTTCTGGGCCCACAAAAATGGGCATTTCAAATTAGAAACAAGTCAAATGAACAAAATAGTGTGAATAAGTAAGTATTTCAGGGGTGAGTTAGCAGGTTATTGGGGTAGTAAGTCCTGATTTTTTTGGAGGTTGCAGTGACCACTACGCCATTCAAAATAGGCAGGCTTTGGCATAAGCAGTTAGGCCCCATAGGATGATTTTAGCTAAAATGTGCCCCAAACACTCAAACCGGCTTGTATCTTGCAATGGAAAATATGGGAAACATGACTTAGACAGCAAATGATACACTGTATGCCATGTTTCCAAATTTTTATGCACAGTGGTTACAGCATGAAGCGAATGCATGTGAATATACAAAGGTGCATTGCATTAAACAAGTCCAATGAGCGTGAAAAAAATGGCCGGCCTGCCTGCTTTCATCCATCATTTGTTCTAAATTTATAATTAATCAATGAGCTGAGGTGGAGTCTTAGCCAGTGGTACCATCAGGGGTGTGTAATGCACTTTAGGGTAGACAGCCAATCAGCTGCCAGATTCAATCTGTCAATCAAACACAGCAGCCAATCAGAGAGCTGGCCATTGATCAGCAGGCCCTTTATGACATCACAGACAGACCCACGGAACTCTCTGTGCTTGTCTGCTGGCTGGCTGTCAGTTGGGTGGGTGGGCGGCAGAGGGGGAGGATGTACGTCTCGTTTCTCCTGAAAATTGCGGTTTTTCGGCGTTTCCGGAAAAAGTCGCGGTCCGACGCGCAAAAGTGGGGTATCGTAGAAATCGCCTTTTAAAGACGCACCTTTCTGGCCCCACAAAAATGGGCATTTCAAATTAGAAACAAGTCAAATGAACAAAATAGTGTGAATAAGTAAGTATTTCAGGGGTGAGTTAGCAGGTTATTGGGGTAGTAAGTCCTGATTTTTTTGGAGGTTGCAGTGACCACTACGCCATTCAAAATAGGCAGGCTTTAGCATAAGCAGTTAGGCCCCGTAGGATGATTTTAGCTAAAATGTTCCCCAAACACTCAAACCGGCTTGTATCTTGCAATGGAAAATATGGGAAACATGACTTAGACAGCAAATGATACACTGTATGCCATGTTTCCAAATTTTTATGCACAGTGGTTACAGCATGAAGCGAATGCATGTGAATATACAAAGGTGCATTGCATTAAACAAGTCCAATGAGCGTGAAAAAAATGGCCGGCCTGCCTGCTTTCATCCATCATTTGTTCTAAATTTATAATTAATCAATGAGCTGAGGTGGAGTCTTAGCCAGTGGTACCATCAGGGGTGTGTAATGCACTTTAGGGTAGACAGCCAATCAGCTGCCAGATTCAATCTGTCAATCAAACACAGCAGCCAATCAGAGAGCTGGCCATTGATCAGCAGGCCCTTTATGACATCACAGACAGACCCACGGAACTCTCTGTGCTTGTCTGCTGGCTGGCTGTCAGTTGGGTGGGTGGGCGGCAGAGGGGGAGGATGTACGTCTCGTTTCTCCTGAAAATTGCGGTTTTTCAGCGTTTCCGGAAAAAGTCGCGGTCCGACGCGCAAAAGTGGGGTATCGTAGAAATCGCCTTTAAAAGACGCACCTTTCTGGCCCCACAAAAATGGGCATTTCAAATTAGAAACAAGTCAAATGAACAAAATAGTGTGAATAAGTAAGTATTTCAGGGGTGAGTTAGCAGGTTATTGGGGTAGTAAGTCCTGATTTTTTTGGAGGTTGCAGTGACCACTACGCCATTCAAAATAGGCAGGCTTTAGCATAAGCAGTTAGGCCCCGTAGGATGATTTTAGCTAAAATGTGCCCCAAACACTCAAACCGGCTTGTATCTTGCAATGGAAAATATGGGAAACATGACTTAGACAGCAAATGATACACTGTATGCCATGTTTCCAAATTTTTATGCACAGTGGTTACAGCATGAAGTGAATGCATGTGAATATACACAGGTGCATTGCATTAAACAAGTCCAATGAGCGTGAAAAAAATGGCCGGCCTGCCTGCTTTCATCCATCATTTGTTCTAAATTTATAATTAATCAATGAGCTGAGGTGGAGTCTTAGCCAGTGGTACCATCAGGGGTGTGTAATGCACTTTAGGGTAGACAGCCAATCAGCTGCCAGATTCAATCTGTCAATCAAACACAGCAGCCAATCAGAGAGCTGGCCATTGATCAGCAGGCCCTTTATGACATCACAGACAGACCCACGGAACTCTCTGTGCTTGTCTGCTGGCTGGCTGTCAGTTGGGTGGGTGGGCGGCAGAGGGGGAGGATGTACGTCTCGTTTCTCCTGAAAATTGCGGTTTTTCGGCGTTTCCGGAAAAAGTCGCGGTCCGACGCGCAAAAGTGGGGTATCGTAGAAATCGCCTTTTAAAGACGCACCTTTCTGGCCCCACAAAAATGGGCATTTCAAATTAGAAACAAGTCAAATGAACAAAATAGTGTGAATAAGTAAGTATTTCAGGGGTGAGTTAGCAGGTTATTGGGGTAGTAAGTCCTGATTTTTTTGGAGGTTGCAGTGACCACTACGCCATTCAAAATAGGCAGGCTTTGGCATAAGCAGTTAGGCCCCGTAGGATGATTTTAGCTAAAATGTGCCCCAAACACTCAAACCGGCTTGTATCTTGCAATGGAAAATATGGGAAACATGACTTAGACAGCAAATGATACACTGTATGCCATGTTTCCAAATTTTTATGCACAGTGGTTACAGCATGAAGCGAATGCATGTGAATATACAAAGGTGCATTGCATTAAACAAGTCCAATGAGCGTGAAAAAAATGGCCGGCCTGCCTGCTTTCATCCATCATTTGTTCTAAATTTATAATTAATCAATGAGCTGAGGTGGAGTCTTAGCCAGTGGTACCATCAGGGGTGTGTAATGCACTTTAGGGTAGACAGCCAATCAGCTGCCAGATTCAATCTGTCAATCAAACACAGCAGCCAATCAGAGAGCTGGCCATTGATCAGCAGGCCCTTTATGACATCACAGACAGACCCACGGAACTCTCTGTGCTTGTCTGCTGGCTGGCTGTCAGTTGGGTGGGTGGGCGGCAGAGGGGGAGGATGTACGTCTCGTTTCTCCTGAAAATTGCGGTTTTTCGGCGTTTCCGGAAAAAGTCGCGGTCCGACGCGCAAAAGTGGGGTATCGTAGAAATCGCCTTTTAAAGACGCACCTTTCTGGCCCCACAAAAATGGGCATTTCAAATTAGAAACAAGTCAAATGAACAAAATAGTGTGAATAAGTAAGTATTTCAGGGGTGAGTTAGCAGGTTATTGGGGTAGTACGTCCTGATTTTTTTGGAGGTTGCAGTGACCACTACGCCATTCAAAATAGGCAGGCTTTAGCATAAGCAGTTAGGCCCCGTAGGATGATTTTAGCTAAAATGTTCCCCAAACACTCAAACCGGCTTGTATCTTGCAATGGAAAATATGGGAAACATGACTTAGACAGCAAATGATACACTGTATGCCATGTTTCCAAATTTTTATGCACAGTGGTTACAGCATGAAGCGAATGCATGTGAATATACAAAGGTGCATTGCATTAAACAAGTCCAATGAGCGTGAAAAAAATGGCCGGCCTGCCTGCTTTCATCCATCATTTGTTCTAAATTTATAATTAATCAATGAGCTGAGGTGGAGTCTTAGCCAGTGGTACCATCAGGGGTGTGTAATGCACTTTAGGGTAGACAGCCAATCAGCTGCCAGATTCAATCTGTCAATCAAACACAGCAGCCAATCAGAGAGCTGGCCATTGATCAGCAGGCCCTTTATGACATCACAGACAGACCCACGGAACTCTCTGTGCTTGTCTGCTGGCTGGCTGTCAGTTGGGTGGGTGGGCGGCAGAAGGGGAGGATGTACGTCTCGTTTCTCCTGAAAATTGCGTTTTTTCTGCGTTTCCGGAAAAAGTCGCGGTCCGACGCGCAAAAGTGGGGTATCGTAGAAATCGCCTTTTAAAGACGCACCTTTCTGGCCCCACAAAAATGGGCATTTCAAATTAGAAACAAGTCAAATGAACAAAATAGTGTGAATAAGTAAGTATTTCAGGGGTGAGTTAGCAGGTTATTGGGGTAGTAAGTCCTGATTTTTTTGGAGGTTGCAGTGACCACTACGCCATTCAAAATAGGCAGGCTTTAGCATAAGCAGTTAGGCCCCGTAGGATGATTTTAGCTAAAATGTGCCCCAAACACTCAAACCGGCTTGTATCTTGCAATGGAAAATATGGGAAACATGACTTAGACAGCAAATGATACACTGTATGCCATGTTTCCAAATTTTTATGCACAGTGGTTACAGCATGAAGTGAATGCATGTGAATATACACAGGTGCATTGCATTAAACAAGTCCAATGAGCGTGAAAAAAATGGCCGGCCTGCCTGCTTTCATCCATCATTTGTTCTAAATTTATAATTAATCAATGAGCTGAGGTGGAGTCTTAGCCAGTGGTACCATCAGGGGTGTGTAATGCACTTTAGGGTAGACAGCCAATCAGCTGCCAGATTCAATCTGTCAATCAAACACAGCAGCCAATCAGAGAGCTGGCCATTGATCAGCAGGCCCTTTATGACATCACAGACAGACCCACGGAACTCTCTGTGCTTGTCTGCTGGCTGGCTGTCAGTTGGGTGGGTGGGCGGCAGAGGGGGAGGATGTACGTCTCGTTTCTCCTGAAAATTGCGGTTTTTCGGCGTTTCCGGAAAAAGTCGCGGTCCGACGCGCAAAAGTGGGGTATCGTAGAAATCGCCTTTTAAAGACGCACCTTTCTGGCCCCACAAAAATGGGCATTTCAAATTAGAAACAAGTCAAATGAACAAAATAGTGTGAATAAGTAAGTATTTCAGGGGTGAGTTAGCAGGTTATTGGGGTAGTAAGTCCTGATTTTTTTGGAGGTTGCATTGACCACTACGCCATTCAAAATAGGCAGGCTTTGGCATAAGCAGTTAGGCCCCGTAGGATGATTTTAGCTAAAATGTGCCCCAAACACTCAAACCGGCTTGTATCTTGCAATGGAAAATATGGGAAACATGACTTAGACAGCAAATGATACACTGTATGCCATGTTTCCAAATTTTTATGCACAGTGGTTACAGCATGAAGCGAATGCATGTGAATATACAAAGGTGCATTGCATTAAACAAGTCCAATGAGCGTGAAAAAAATGGCCGGCCTGCCTGCTTTCATCCATCATTTGTTCTAAATTTATAATTAATCAATGAGCTGAGGTGGAGTCTTAGCCAGTGGTACCATCAGGGGTGTGTAATGCACTTTAGGGTAGACAGCCAATCAGCTGCCAGATTCAATCTGTCAATCAAACACAGCAGCCAATCAGAGAGCTGGCCATTGATCAGCAGGCCCTTTATGACATCACAGACAGACCCACGGAACTCTCTGTGCTTTTCTGCTGGCTGGCTGTCAGTTGGGTGGGTGGGCGGCAGAGGGGGAGGATGTACGTCTCGTTTCTCCTGAAAATTGCGGTTTTTCGGCGTTTGCGGAAAAAGTCGCGGTCCGACGCGCAAAAGTGGGGTATCGTAGAAATCGCCATTTAAAGACGCACCTTTCTGGCCCCACAAAAATGGGCATTTCAAATTAGAAACAAGTCAAATGAACCAAATAGTGTGAATAAGTAAGTATTTCAGGGGTGAGTTAGCAGGTTATTGGGGTAGTAAGTCCTGATTTTTTTGGAGGTTGCAGTGACCACTACGCCATTCAAAATAGGCAGGCTTTGGCATAAGCAGTTAGGCCCCGTAGGATGATTTTAGCTAAAATGTGCCCCAAACACTCAAACCGGCTTGTATCTTGCAATGGAAAATATGGGAAACATGACTTAGACAGCAAATGATACACTGTATGCCATGTTTCCAAATTTGTATGCACAGTGGTTACAGCATGAAGCGAATGCATGTGAATATACAAAGGTGCATTGCATTAAACAAGTCCAATGAGCGTGAAAAAAATGGCCGGCCTGCCTGCTTTCATCCATCATTTGTTCTAAATTTATAATTAATCAATGAGCTGAGGTGGAGTCTTAGCCAGTGGTACCATCAGGGGTGTGTAATGCACTTTAGGGTAGACAGCCAATCAGCTGCCAGATTCAATCTGTCAATCAAACACAGCAGCCAATCAGAGAGCTGGCCATTGATCAGCAGGCCCTTTATGACATCACAGACAGACCCACGGAACTCTCTGTGCTTGTCTGCTGGCTGGCTGTCAGTTGGGTGGGTGGGCGGCAGAGGGGGAGGATGTACGTCTCGTTTCTCCTGAAAATTGCGGTTTTTCAGCGTTTCCGGAAAAAGTCGCGGTCCGACGCGCAAAAGTGGGGTATCGTAGAAATCGCCTTTTAAAGACGCACCTTTCTGGCCCCACAAAAATGGGCATTTCAAATTAGAAACAAGTCAAATGAACAAAATAGTGTGAATAAGTAAGTATTTCAGGGGTGAGTTAGCAGGTTATTGGGGTAGTAAGTCCTGATTTTTTTGGAGGTTGCAGTGACCACTACGCCATTCAAAATAGGCAGGCTTTAGCATAAGCAGTTAGGCCCAGTAGGATGATTTTAGCTAAAATGTGCCCCAAACACTCAAACCGGCTTGTATCTTGCAATGGAAAATATGGGAAACATGACTTAGACAGCAAATGATACACTGTATGCCATGTTTCCAAATTTTTATGCACAGTGGTTACAGCATGAAGTGAATGCATGTGAATATACACAGGTGCATTGCATTAAACAAGTCCAATGAGCGTGAAAAAAATGGCCGGCCTGCCTGCTTTCATCCATCATTTGTTCTAAATTTATAATTAATCAATGAGCTGAGGTGGAGTCTTAGCCAGTGGTACCATCAGGGGTGTGTAATGCACTTTAGGGTAGACAGCCAATCAGCTGCCAGATTCAATCTGTCAATCAAACACAGCAGCCAATCAGAGAGCTGGCCATTGATCAGCAGGCCCTTTATGACATCACAGACAGACCCACGGAACTCTCTGTGCTTGTCTGCTGGCTGGCTGTCAGTTGGGTGGGTGGGCGGCAGAGGGGGAGGATGTACGTCTCGTTTCTCCTGAAAATTGCGGTTTTTCGGCGTTTGCGGAAAAAGTCGCGGTCCGACGCGCAAAAGTGGGGTATCGTAGAAATCGCCTTTTAAAGACGCACCTTTCTGGCCCCACAAAAATGGGCATTTCAAATTAGAAACAAGTCAAATGAACAAAATAGTGTGAATAAGTAAGTATTTCAGGGGTGAGTTAGCAGGTTATTGGGGTAGTAAGTCCTGATTTTTTTGGAGGTTGCATTGACCACTACGCCATTCAAAATAGGCAGGCTTTGGCATAAGCAGTTAGGCCCCGTAGGATGATTTTAGCTAAAATGTGCCCCAAACACTCAAACCGGCTTGTATCTTGCAATGGAAAATATGGGAAACATGACTTAGACAGCAAATGATACACTGTATGCCATGTTTCCAAATTTGTATGCACAGTGGTTACAGCATGAAGCGAATGCATGTGAATATACAAAGGTGCATTGCATTAAACAAGTCCAATGAGCGTGAAAAAAATGGCCGGCCTGCCTGCTTTCATCCATCATTTGTTCTAAATTTATAATTAATCAATGAGCTGAGGTGGAGTCTTAGCCAGTGGTACCATCAGGGGTGTGTAATGCACTTTAGGGTAGACAGCCAATCAGCTGCCAGATTCAATCTGTCAATCAAACACAGCAGCCAATCAGAGAGCTGGCCATTGATCAGCAGGCCCTTTATGACATCACAGACAGACCCACGGAACTCTCTGTGCTTGTCTGCTGGCTGGCTGTCAGTTGGGTGGGTGGGCGGCAGAGGGGGAGGATGTACGTCTCGTTTCTCCTGAAAATTGCGTTTTTTCTGCGTTTCCGGAAAAAGTCGCGGTCCGACGCGCAAAAGTGGGGTATCGTAGAAATCGCCTTTTAAAGACGCACCTTTCTGGCCCCACAAAAATGGGCATTTCAAATTAGAAACAAGTCAAATGAACAAAATAGTGTGAATAAGTAAGTATTTCAGGGGTGAGTTAGCAGGTTATTGGGGTAGTAAGTCCTGATTTTTTTGGAGGTTGCAGTGACCACTACGCCATTCAAAATAGGCAGGCTTTAGCATAAGCAGTTAGGCCCCGTAGGATGATTTTAGCTAAAATGTGCCCCAAACACTCAAACCGGCTTGTATCTTGCAATGGAAAATATGGGAAACATGACTTAGACAGCAAATGATACACTGTATGCCATGTTTCCAAATTTTTATGCACAGTGGTTACAGCATGAAGTGAATGCATGTGAATATACACAGGTGCATTGCATTAAACAAGTCCAATGAGCGTGAAAAAAATGGCCGGCCTGCCTGCTTTCATCCATCATTTGTTCTAAATTTATAATTAATCAATGAGCTGAGGTGGAGTCTTAGCCAGTGGTACCATCAGGGGTGTGTAATGCACTTTAGGGTAGACAGCCAATCAGCTGCCAGATTCAATCTGTCAATCAAACACAGCAGCCAATCAGAGAGCTGGCCATTGATCAGCAGGCCCTTTATGACATCACAGACAGACCCACGGAACTCTCTGTGCTTGTCTGCTGGCTGGCTGTCAGTTGGGTGGGTGGGCGGCAGAGGGGGAGGATGTACGTCTCGTTTCTCCTGAAAATTGCGGTTTTTCGGCGTTTCCGGAAAAAGTCGCGGTCCGACGCGCAAAAGTGGGGTATCGTGGAAATCGCCTTTTAAAGACGCACCTTTCTGGCCCCACAAAAATGGGCATTTCAAATTAGAAACAAGTCAAATGAACAAAATAGTGTGAATAAGTAAGTATTTCAGGGGTGAGTTAGCAGGTTATTGGGGTAGTAAGTCCTGATTTTTTTGGAGGTTGCATTGACCACTACGCCATTCAAAATAGGCAGGCTTTGGCATAAGCAGTTAGGCCCCGTAGGATGATTTTAGCTAAAATGTGCCCCAAACACTCAAACCGGCTTGTATCTTGCAATGGAAAATATGGGAAACATGACTTAGACAGCAAATGATACACTGTATGCCATGTTTCCAAATTTTTATGCACAGTGGTTACAGCATGAAGTGAATGCATGTGAATATACACAGGTGCATTGCATTAAACAAGTCCAATGAGCGTGAAAAAAATGGCCGGCCTGCCTGCTTTCATCCATCATTTGTTCTAAATTTATAATTAATCAATGAGCTGAGGTGGAGTCTTAGCCAGTGGTACCATCAGGGGTGTGTAATGCACTTTAGGGTAGACAGCCAATCAGCTGCCAGATTCAATCTGTCAATCAAACACAGCAGCCAATCAGAGAGCTGGCCATTGATCAGCAGGCCCTTTATGACATCACAGACAGACCCACGGAACTCTCTGTGCTTGTCTGCTGGCTGGCTGTCAGTTGGGTGGGTGGGCGGCAGAGGGGGAGGATGTACGTCTCGTTTCTCCTGAAAATTGCGGTTTTTCGGCGTTTCCGGAAAAAGTCGCGGTCCGACGCGCAAAAGTGGGGTATCGTAGAAATCGCCTTTTAAAGACGCACCTTTCTGGCCCCACAAAAATGGGCATTTCAAATTAGAAACAAGTCAAATGAACAAAATAGTGTGAATAAGTAAGTATTTCAGGGGTGAGTTAGCAGGTTATTGGGGTAGTAAGTCCTGATTTTTTTGGAGGTTGCATTGACCACTACGCCATTCAAAATAGGCAGGCTTTGGCATAAGCAGTTAGGCCCCGTAGGATGATTTTAGCTAAAATGTGCCCCAAACACTCAAACCGGCTTGTATCTTGCAATGGAAAATATGGGAAACATGACTTAGACAGCAAATGATACACTGTATGCCATGTTTCCAAATTTTTATGCACAGTGGTTACAGCATGAAGCGAATGCATGTGAATATACAAAGGTGCATTGCATTAAACAAGTCCAATGAGCGTGAAAAAAATGGCCGGCCTGCCTGCTTTCATCCATCATTTGTTCTAAATTTATAATTAATCAATGAGCTGAGGTGGAGTCTTAGCCAGTGGTACCATCAGGGGTGTGTAATGCACTTTAGGGTAGACAGCCAATCAGCTGCCAGATTCAATCTGTCAATCAAACACAGCAGCCAATCAGAGAGCTGGCCATTGATCAGCAGGCCCTTTATGACATCACAGACAGACCCACGGAACTCTCTGTGCTTTTCTGCTGGCTGGCTGTCAGTTGGGTGGGTGGGCGGCAGAGGGGGAGGATGTACGTCTCGTTTCTCCTGAAAATTGCGGTTTTTCGGCGTTTGCGGAAAAAGTCGCGGTCCGACGCGCAAAAGTGGGGTATCGTAGAAATCGCCATTTAAAGACGCACCTTTCTGGCCCCACAAAAATGGGCATTTCAAATTAGAAACAAGTCAAATGAACAAAATAGTGTGAATAAGTAAGTATTTCAGGGGTGAGTTAGCAGGTTATTGGGGTAGTAAGTCCTGATTTTTTTGGAGGTTGCAGTGACCACTACGCCATTCAAAATAGGCAGGCTTTGGCATAAGCAGTTAGGCCCCGTAGGATGATTTTAGCTAAAATGTGCCCCAAACACTCAAACCGGCTTGTATCTTGCAATGGAAAATATGGGAAACATGACTTAGACAGCAAATGATACACTGTATGCCATGTTTCCAAATTTGTATGCACAGTGGTTACAGCATGAAGCGAATGCATGTGAATATACAAAGGTGCATTGCATTAAACAAGTCCAATGAGCGTGAAAAAAATGGCCGGCCTGCCTGCTTTCATCCATCATTTGTTCTAAATTTATAATTAATCAATGAGCTGAGGTGGAGTCTTAGCCAGTGGTACCATCAGGGGTGTGTAATGCACTTTAGGGTAGACAGCCAATCAGCTGCCAGATTCAATCTGTCAATCAAACACAGCAGCCAATCAGAGAGCTGGCCATTGATCAGCAGGCCCTTTATGACATCACAGACAGACCCACGGAACTCTCTGTGCTTGTCTGCTGGCTGGCTGTCAGTTGGGTGGGTGGGCGGCAGAGGGGGAGGATGTACGTCTCGTTTCTCCTGAAAATTGCGGTTTTTCAGCGTTTCCGGAAAAAGTCGCGGTCCGACGCGCAAAAGTGGGGTATCGTAGAAATCGCCTTTTAAAGACGCACCTTTCTGGCCCCACAAAAATGGGCATTTCAAATTAGAAACAAGTCAAATGAACAAAATAGTGTGAATAAGTAAGTATTTCAGGGGTGAGTTAGCAGGTTATTGGGGTAGTAAGTCCTGATTTTTTTGGAGGTTGCAGTGACCACTACGCCATTCAAAATAGGCAGGCTTTAGCATAAGCAGTTAGGCCCCGTAGGATGATTTTAGCTAAAATGTGCCCCAAACACTCAAACCGGCTTGTATCTTGCAATGGAAAATATGGGAAACATGACTTAGACAGCAAATGATACACTGTATGCCATGTTTCCAAATTTTTATGCACAGTGGTTACAGCATGAAGTGAATGCATGTGAATATACACAGGTGCATTGCATTAAACAAGTCCAATGAGCGTGAAAAAAATGGCCGGCCTGCCTGCTTTCATCCATCATTTGTTCTAAATTTATAATTAATCAATGAGCTGAGGTGGAGTCTTAGCCAGTGGTACCATCAGGGGTGTGTAATGCACTTTAGGGTAGACAGCCAATCAGCTGCCAGATTCAATCTGTCAATCAAACACAGCAGCCAATCAGAGAGCTGGCCATTGATCAGCAGGCCCTTTATGACATCACAGACAGACCCACGGAACTCTCTGTGCTTGTCTGCTGGCTGGCTGTCAGTTGGGTGGGTGGGCGGCAGAGGGGGTGGATGTACGTCTCGTTTCTCCTGAAAATTGCGGTTTTTCGGCGTTTGCGGAAAAAGTCGCGGTCCGACGCGCAAAAGTGGGGTATCGTAGAAATCGCCTTTTAAAGACGCACCTTTCTGGCCCCACAAAAATGGGCATTTCAAATTAGAAACAAGTCAAATGAACAAAATAGTGTGAATAAGTAAGTATTTCAGGGGTGAGTTAGCAGGTTATTGGGGTAGTAAGTCCTGATTTTTTTGGAGGTTGCATTGACCACTACGCCATTCAAAATAGGCAGGCTTTGGCATAAGCAGTTAGGCCCCGTAGGATGATTTTAGCTAAAATGTGCCCCAAACACTCAAACCGGCTTGTATCTTGCAATGGAAAATATGGGAAACATGACTTAGACAGCAAATGATACACTGTATGCCATGTTTCCAAATTTGTATGCACAGTGGTTACAGCATGAAGCGAATGCATGTGAATATACAAAGGTGCATTGCATTAAACAAGTCCAATGAGCGTGAAAAAAATGGCCGGCCTGCCTGCTTTCATCCATCATTTGTTCTAAATTTATAATTAATCAATGAGCTGAGGTGGAGTCTTAGCCAGTGGTACCATCAGGGGTGTGTAATGCACTTTAGGGTAGACAGCCAATCAGCTGCCAGATTCAATCTGTCAATCAAACACAGCAGCCAATCAGAGAGCTGGCCATTGATCAGCAGGCCCTTTATGACATCACAGACAGACCCACGGAACTCTCTGTGCTTGTCTGCTGGCTGGCTGTCAGTTGGGTGGGTGGGCGGCAGAGGGGGAGGATGTACGTCTCGTTTCTCCTGAAAATTGCGGTTTTTCGGCGTTTCCGGAAAAAGTCGCGGTCCGACGCGCAAAAGTGGGGTATCGTAGAAATCGCCTTTTAAAGACGCACCTTTCTGGCCCCACAAAAATGGGCATTTCAAATTAGAAACAAGTCAAATGAACAAAATAGTGTGAATAAGTAAGTATTTCAGGGGTGAGTTAGCAGGTTATTGGGGTAGTAAGTCCTGATTTTTTTGGAGGTTGCATTGACCACTACGCCATTCAAAATAGGCAGGCTTTGGCATAAGCAGTTAGGCCCCGTAGGATGATTTTAGCTAAAATGTGCCCCAAACACTCAAACCGGCTTGTATCTTGCAATGGAAAATATGGGAAACATGACTTAGACAGCAAATGATACACTGTATGCCATGTTTCCAAATTTTTATGCACAGTGGTTACAGCATGAAGCGAATGCATGTGAATATACAAAGGTGCATTGCATTAAACAAGTCCAATGAGCGTGAAAAAAATGGCCGGCCTGCCTGCTTTCATCCATCATTTGTTCTAAATTTATAATTAATCAATGAGCTGAGGTGGAGTCTTAGCCAGTGGTACCATCAGGGGTGTGTAATGCACTTTAGGGTAGACAGCCAATCAGCTGCCAGATTCAATCTGTCAATCAAACACAGCAGCCAATCAGAGAGCTGGCCATTGATCAGCAGGCCCTTTATGACATCACAGACAGACCCACGGAACTCTCTGTGCTTTTCTGCTGGCTGGCTGTCAGTTGGGTGGGTGGGCGGCAGAGGGGGAGGATGTACGTCTCGTTTCTCCTGAAAATTGCGGTTTTTCGGCGTTTGCGGAAAAAGTCGCGGTCCGACGCGCAAAAGTGGGGTATCGTAGAAATCGCCATTTAAAGACGCACCTTTCTGGCCCCACAAAAATGGGCATTTCAAATTAGAAACAAGTCAAATGAACAAAATAGTGTGAATAAGTAAGTATTTCAGGGGTGAGTTAGCAGGTTATTGGGGTAGTAAGTCCTGATTTTTTTGGAGGTTGCAGTGACCACTACGCCATTCAAAATAGGCAGGCTTTGGCATAAGCAGTTAGGCCCCGTAGGATGATTTTAGCTAAAATGTGCCCCAAACACTCAAACCGGCTTGTATCTTGCAATGGAAAATATGGGAAACATGACTTAGACAGCAAATGATACACTGTATGCCATGTTTCCAAATTTGTATGCACAGTGGTTACAGCATGAAGCGAATGCATGTGAATATACAAAGGTGCATTGCATTAAACAAGTCCAATGAGCGTGAAAAAAATGGCCGGCCTGCCTGCTTTCATCCATCATTTGTTCTAAATTTATAATTAATCAATGAGCTGAGGTGGAGTCTTAGCCAGTGGTACCATCAGGGGTGTGTAATGCACTTTAGGGTAGACAGCCAATCAGCTGCCAGATTCAATCTGTCAATCAAACACAGCAGCCAATCAGAGAGCTGGCCATTGATCAGCAGGCCCTTTATGACATCACAGACAGACCCACGGAACTCTCTGTGCTTGTCTGCTGGCTGGCTGTCAGTTGGGTGGGTGGGCGGCAGAGGGGGAGGATGTACGTCTCGTTTCTCCTGAAAATTGCGGTTTTTCAGCGTTTCCGGAAAAAGTCGCGGTCCGACGCGCAAAAGTGGGGTATCGTAGAAATCGCCTTTTAAAGACGCACCTTTCTGGCCCCACAAAAATGGGCATTTCAAATTAGAAACAAGTCAAATGAACAAAATAGTGTGAATAAGTAAGTATTTCAGGGGTGAGTTAGCAGGTTATTGGGGTAGTAAGTCCTGATTTTTTTGGAGGTTGCAGTGACCACTACGCCATTCAAAATAGGCAGGCTTTAGCATAAGCAGTTAGGCCCCGTAGGATGATTTTAGCTAAAATGTGCCCCAAACACTCAAACCGGCTTGTATCTTGCAATGGAAAATATGGGAAACATGACTTAGACAGCAAATGATACACTGTATGCCATGTTTCCAAATTTTTATGCACAGTGGTTACAGCATGAAGTGAATGCATGTGAATATACACAGGTGCATTGCATTAAACAAGTCCAATGAGCGTGAAAAAAATGGCCGGCCTGCCTGCTTTCATCCATCATTTGTTCTAAATTTATAATTAATCAATGAGCTGAGGTGGAGTCTTAGCCAGTGGTACCATCAGGGGTGTGTAATGCACTTTAGGGTAGACAGCCAATCAGCTGCCAGATTCAATCTGTCAATCAAACACAGCAGCCAATCAGAGAGCTGGCCATTGATCAGCAGGCCCTTTATGACATCACAGACAGACCCACGGAACTCTCTGTGCTTGTCTGCTGGCTGGCTGTCAGTTGGGTGGGTGGGCGGCAGAGGGGGTGGATGTACGTCTCGTTTCTCCTGAAAATTGCGGTTTTTCGGCGTTTGCGGAAAAAGTCGCGGTCCGACGCGCAAAAGTGGGGTATCGTAGAAATCGCCTTTTAAAGACGCACCTTTCTGGCCCCACAAAAATGGGCATTTCAAATTAGAAACAAGTCAAATGAACAAAATAGTGTGAATAAGTAAGTATTTCAGGGGTGAGTTAGCAGGTTATTGGGGTAGTAAGTCCTGATTTTTTTGGAGGTTGCATTGACCACTACGCCATTCAAAATAGGCAGGCTTTGGCATAAGCAGTTAGGCCCCGTAGGATGATTTTAGCTAAAATGTGCCCCAAACACTCAAACCGGCTTGTATCTTGCAATGGAAAATATGGGAAACATGACTTAGACAGCAAATGATACACTGTATGCCATGTTTCCAAATTTGTATGCACAGTGGTTACAGCATGAAGCGAATGCATGTGAATATACAAAGGTGCATTGCATTAAACAAGTCCAATGAGCGTGAAAAAAATGGCCGGCCTGCCTGCTTTCATCCATCATTTGTTCTAAATTTATAATTAATCAATGAGCTGAGGTGGAGTCTTAGCCAGTGGTACCATCAGGGGTGTGTAATGCACTTTAGGGTAGACAGCCAATCAGCTGCCAGATTCAATCTGTCAATCAAACACAGCAGCCAATCAGAGAGCTGGCCATTGATCAGCAGGCCCTTTATGACATCACAGACAGACCCACGGAACTCTCTGTGCTTGTCTGCTGGCTGGCTGTCAGTTGGGTGGGTGGGCGGCAGAGGGGGAGGATGTACGTCTCGTTTCTCCTGAAAATTGCGGTTTTTCAGCGTTTCCGGAAAAAGTCGCGGTCCGACGCGCAAAAGTG
This sequence comes from Crinia signifera, assembly GCF_055691185.1. Classification (NCBI taxonomy): domain Eukaryota; kingdom Metazoa; phylum Chordata; class Amphibia; order Anura; family Myobatrachidae; genus Crinia; species Crinia signifera. Next base: position 147,934,320 of record NC_139218.1, on the reverse strand, counting down.
GGGTATCGTAGAAATCGCCTTTTAAAGACGCACCTTTCTGGCCCCACAAAAATGGGCATTTCAAATTAGAAACAAGTCAAATGAACAAAATAGTGTGAATAAGTAAGTATTTCAGGGGTGAGTTAGCAGGTTATTGGGGTAGTAAGTCCTGATTTTTTTGGAGGTTGCAGTGACCACTACGCCATTCAAAATAGGCAGGCTTTAGCATAAGCAGTTAGGCCCCGTAGGATGATTTTAGCTAAAATGTGCCCCAAACACTCAAACCGGCTTGTATCTTGCAATGGAAAATATGGGAAACATGACTTAGACAGCAAATGATACACTGTATGCCATGTTTCCAAATTTTTATGCACAGTGGTTACAGCATGAAGTGAATGCATGTGAATATACACAGGTGCATTGCATTAAACAAGTCCAATGAGCGTGAAAAAAATGGCCGGCCTGCCTGCTTTCATCCATCATTTGTTCTAAATTTATAATTAATCAATGAGCTGAGGTGGAGTCTTAGCCAGTGGTACCATCAGGGGTGTGTAATGCACTTTAGGGTAGACAGCCAATCAGCTGCCAGATTCAATCTGTCAATCAAACACAGCAGCCAATCAGAGAGCTGGCCATTGATCAGCAGGCCCTTTATGACATCACAGACAGACCCACGGAACTCTCTGTGCTTGTCTGCTGGCTGGCTGTCAGTTGGGTGGGTGGGCGGCAGAGGGGGAGGATGTACGTCTCGTTTCTCCTGAAAATTGCGTTTTTTCTGCGTTTCCGGAAAAAGTCGCGGTCCGACGCGCAAAAGTGGGGTATCGTAGAAATCGCCTTTTAAAGACGCACCTTTCTGGCCCCACAAAAATGGGCATTTCAAATTAGAAACAAGTCAAATGAACAAAATAGTGTGAATAAGTAAGTATTTCAGGGGTGAGTTAGCAGGTTATTGGGGTAGTAAGTCCTGATTTTTTTGGAGGTTGCAGTGACCACTACGCCATTCAAAATAGGCAGGCTTTAGCATAAGCAGTTAGGCCCCGTAGGATGATTTTAGCTAAAATGTGCCCCAAACACTCAAACCGGCTTGTATCTTGCAATGGAAAATATGGGAAACATGACTTAGACAGCAAATGATACACTGTATGCCATGTTTCCAAATTTTTATGCACAGTGGTTACAGCATGAAGTGAATGCATGTGAATATACACAGGTGCATTGCATTAAACAAGTCCAATGAGCGTGAAAAAAATGGCCGGCCTGCCTGCTTTCATCCATCATTTGTTCTAAATTTATAATTAATCAATGAGCTGAGGTGGAGTCTTAGCCAGTGGTACCATCAGGGGTGTGTAATGCACTTTAGGGTAGACAGCCAATCAGCTGCCAGATTCAATCTGTCAATCAAACACAGCAGCCAATCAGAGAGCTGGCCATTGATCAGCAGGCCCTTTATGACATCACAGACAGACCCACGGAACTCTCTGTGCTTGTCTGCTGGCTGGCTGTCAGTTGGGTGGGTGGGCGGCAGAGGGGGAGGATGTACGTCTCGTTTCTCCTGAAAATTGCGGTTTTTCGGCGTTTCCGGAAAAAGTCGCGGTCCGACGCGCAAAAGTGGGGTATCGTGGAAATCGCCTTTTAAAGACGCACCTTTCTGGCCCCACAAAAATGGGCATTTCAAATTAGAAACAAGTCAAATGAACAAAATAGTGTGAATAAGTAAGTATTTCAGGGGTGAGTTAGCAGGTTATTGGGGTAGTAAGTCCTGATTTTTTTGGAGGTTGCATTGACCACTACGCCATTCAAAATAGGCAGGCTTTGGCATAAGCAGTTAGGCCCCGTAGGATGATTTTAGCTAAAATGTGCCCCAAACACTCAAACCGGCTTGTATCTTGCAATGGAAAATATGGGAAACATGACTTAGACAGCAAATGATACACTGTATGCCATGTTTCCAAATTTTTATGCACAGTGGTTACAGCATGAAGTGAATGCATGTGAATATACACAGGTGCATTGCATTAAACAAGTCCAATGAGCGTGAAAAAAATGGCCGGCCTGCCTGCTTTCATCCATCATTTGTTCTAAATTTATAATTAATCAATGAGCTGAGGTGGAGTCTTAGCCAGTGGTACCATCAGGGGTGTGTAATGCACTTTAGGGTAGACAGCCAATCAGCTGCCAGATTCAATCTGTCAATCAAACACAGCAGCCAATCAGAGAGCTGGCCATTGATCAGCAGGCCCTTTATGACATCACAGACAGACCCACGGAACTCTCTGTGCTTGTCTGCTGGCTGGCTGTCAGTTGGGTGGGTGGGCGGCAGAGGGGGAGGATGTACGTCTCGTTTCTCCTGAAAATTGCGGTTTTTCGGCGTTTCCGGAAAAAGTCGCGGTCCGACGCGCAAAAGTGGGGTATCGTAGAAATCGCCTTTTAAAGACGCACCTTTCTGGCCCCACAAAAATGGGCATTTCAAATTAGAAACAAGTCAAATGAACAAAATAGTGTGAATAAGTAAGTATTTCAGGGGTGAGTTAGCAGGTTATTGGGGTAGTAAGTCCTGATTTTTTTGGAGGTTGCAGTGACCACTACGCCATTCAAAATAGGCAGGCTTTAGCATAAGCAGTTAGGCTCCGTAGGATGATTTTAGCTAAAATGTGCCCCAAACACTCAAACCGGCTTGTATCTTGCAATGGAAAATATGGGAAACATGACTTAGACAGCAAATGATACACTGTATGCCATGTTTCCAAATTTTTATGCACAGTGGTTACAGCATGAAGTGAATGCATGTGAATATACACAGGTGCATTGCATTAAACAAGTCCAATGAGCGTGAAAAAAATGGCCGGCCTGCCTGCTTTCATCCATCATTTGTTCTAAATTTATAATTAATCAATGAGATGAGGTGGAGTCTTAGCCAGTGGTACCATCAGGGGTGTGTAATGCACTTTAGGGTAGACAGCCAATCAGCTGCCAGATTCAATCTGTCAATCAAACACAGCAGCCAATCAGAGAGCTGGCCATTGATCAGCAGGCCCTTTATGACATCACAGACAGACCCACGGAACTCTCTGTGCTTGTCTGCTGGCTGGCTGTCAGTTGGGTGGGTGGGCGGCAGAGGGGGAGGATGTACGTCTCGTTTCTCCTGAAAATTGCGGTTTTTCGGCGTTTCCGGAAAAAGTCGCGGTCCGACGCGCAAAAGTGGGGTATCGTAGAAATCGCCTTTTAAAGACGCACCTTTCTGGCCCCACAAAAATGGGCATTTCAAATTAGAAACAAGTCAAATGAACAAAATAGTGTGAATAAGTAAGTATTTCAGGGGTGAGTTAGCAGGTTATTGGGGTAGTAAGTCCTGATTTTTTTGGATTTTGCAGTGACCACTACGCCATTCAAAATAGGCAGGCTTTGGCATAAGCAGTTAGGCCCCGTAGGATGATTTTAGCTAAAATGTGCCCCAAACACTCAAACCGGCTTGTATCTTGCAATGGAAAATATGGGAAACATGACTTAGACAGCAAATGATACACTGTATGCCATGTTTCCAAATTTTTATGCACAGTGGTTACAGCATGAAGTGAATGCATGTGAATATACACAGGTGCATTGCATTAAACAAGTCCAATGAGCGTGAAAAAAATGGCCGGCCTGCCTGCTTTCATCCATCATTTGTTCTAAATTTATAATTAATCAATGAGCTGAGGTGGAGTCTTAGCCAGTGGTACCATCAGGGGTGTGTAATGCACTTTAGGGTAGACAGCCAATCAGCTGCCAGATTCAATCTGTCAATCAAACACAGCAGCCAATCAGAGAGCTGGCCATTGATCAGCAGGCCCTTTATGACATCACAGACAGACCCACGGAACTCTCTGTGCTTGTCTGCTGGCTGGCTGTCAGTTGGGTGGGTGGGCGGCAGAGGGGGAGGATGTACGTCTCGTTTCTCCTGAAAATTGCGGTTTTTCGGCGTTTCCGGAAAAAGTCGCGGTCCGACGCGCAAAAGTGGGGTATCGTAGAAATCGCCTTTTAAAGACGCACCTTTCTGGCCCCACAAAAATGGGCATTTCAAATTAGAAACAAGTCAAATGAACAAAATAGTGTGAATAAGTAAGTATTTCAGGGGTGAGTTAGCAGGTTATTGGGGTAGTAAGTCCTGATTTTTTTGGAGGTTGCAGTGACCACTACGCCATTCAAAATAGGCAGGCTTTAGCATAAGCAGTTAGGCTCCGTAGGATGATTTTAGCTAAAATGTGCCCCAAACACTCAAACCGGCTTGTATCTTGCAATGGAAAATATGGGAAACATGACTTAGACAGCAAATGATACACTGTATGCCATGTTTCCAAATTTTTATGCACAGTGGTTACAGCATGAAGTGAATGCATGTGAATATACACAGGTGCATTGCATTAAACAAGTCCAATGAGCGTGAAAAAAATGGCCGGCCTGCCTGCTTTCATCCATCATTTGTTCTAAATTTATAATTAATCAATGAGCTGAGGTGGAGTCTTAGCCAGTGGTACCATCAGGGGTGTGTAATGCACTTTAGGGTAGACAGCCAATCAGCTGCCAGATTCAATCTGTCAATCAAACACAGCAGCCAATCAGAGAGCTGGCCATTGATCAGCAGGCCCTTTATGACATCACAGACAGACCCACGGAACTCTCTGTGCTTGTCTGCTGGCTGGCTGTCAGTTGGGTGGGTGGGCGGCAGAGGGGGAGGATGTACGTCTCGTTTCTCCTGAAAATTGCGGTTTTTCGGCGTTTCCGGAAAAAGTCGCGGTCCGACGCGCAAAAGTGGGGTATCGTAGAAATCGCCTTTTAAAGACGCACCTTTCTGGCCCCACAAAAATGGGCATTTCAAATTAGAAACAAGTCAAATGAACAAAATAGTGTGAATAAGTAAGTATTTCAGGGGTGAGTTAGCAGGTTATTGGGGTAGTAAGTCCTGATTTTTTTGGAGGTTGCATTGACCACTACGCCATTCAAAATAGGCAGGCTTTGGCATAAGCAGTTAGGCCCCGTAGGATGATTTTAGCTAAAATGTGCCCCAAACACTCAAACCGGCTTGTATCTTGCAATGGAAAATATGGGAAACATGACTTAGACAGCAAATGATACACTGTATGCCATGTTTCCAAATTTTTATGCACAGTGGTTACAGCATGAAGTGAATGCATGTGAATATACACAGGTGCATTGCATTAAACAAGTCCAATGAGCGTGAAAAAAATGGCCGGCCTGCCTGCTTTCATCCATCATTTGTTCTAAATTTATAATTAATCAATGAGCTGAGGTGGAGTCTTAGCCAGTGGTACCATCAGGGGTGTGTAATGCACTTTAGGGTAGACAGCCAATCAGCTGCCAGATTCAATCTGTCAATCAAACACAGCAGCCAATCAGAGAGCTGGCCATTGATCAGCAGGCCCTTTATGACATCACAGACAGACCCACGGAACTCTCTGTGCTTGTCTGCTGGCTGGCTGTCAGTTGGGTGGGTGGGCGGCAGAGGGGGAGGATGTACGTCTCGTTTCTCCTGAAAATTGCGGTTTTTCAGCGTTTCCGGAAAAAGTCGCGGTCCGACGCGCAAAAGTGGGGTATCGTAGAAATCGCCTTTTAAAGACGCACCTTTCTGGCCCCACAAAAATGGGCATTTCAAATTAGAAACAAGTCAAATGAACAAAATAGTGTGAATAAGTAAGTATTTCAGGGGTGAGTTAGCAGGTTATTGGGGTAGTAAGTCCTGATTTTTTTGGAGGTTGCAGTGACCACTACGCCATTCAAAATAGGCAGGCTTTAGCATAAGCATTTAGGCCCCGTAGGATGATTTTAGCTAAAATGTGCCCCAAACACTCAAACCGGCTTGTATCTTGCAATGGAAAATATGGGAAACATGACTTAGACAGCAAATGATACACTGTATGCCATGTTTCCAAATTTTTATGCACAGTGGTTACAGCATGAAGTGAATGCATGTGAATATACACAGGTGCATTGCATTAAACAAGTCCAATGAGCGTGAAAAAAATGGCCGGCCTGCCTGCTTTCATCCATCATTTGTTCTAAATTTATAATTAATCAATGAGCTGAGGTGGAGTCTTAGCCAGTGGTACCATCAGGGGTGTGTAATGCACTTTAGGGTAGACAGCCAATCAGCTGCCAGATTCAATCTGTCAATCAAACACAGCAGCCAATCAGAGAGCTGGCCATTGATCAGCAGGCCCTTTATGACATCACAGACAGACCTACGGAACTCTCTGTGCTTGTCTGCTGGCTGGCTGTCAGTTGGGTGGGTGGGCGGCAGAGGGGGAGGATGTATGTCTCGTTTCTCCTGAAAATTGCGGTTTTTCGGCGTTTCCGGAAAAAGTCGCGGTCCGACGCGCAAAAGTGGGGTATCGTAGAAATCGCCTTTTAAAGACGCACCTTTCTGGCCCCACAAAAATGGGCATTTCAAATTAGAAACAAGTCAAATGAACAAAATAGTGTGAATAAGTAAGTATTTCAGGGGTGAGTTAGCAGGTTATTGGGGTAGTAAGTCCTGATTTTTTTGGAGGTTGCAGTGACCACTACGCCATTCAAAATAGGCAGGCTTTAGCATAAGCAGTTAGGCCCCGTAGGATGATTTTAGCTAAAATGTGCCCCAAACACTCAAACCGGCTTGTATCTTGCAATGGAAAATATGGGAAACATGACTTAGACAGCAAATGATACACTGTATGCCATGTTTCCAAATTTTTATGCACAGTGGTTACAGCATGAAGTGAATGCATGTGAATATACACAGGTGCATTGCATTAAACAAGTCCAATGAGCGTGAAAAAAATGGCCGGCCTGCCTGCTTTCATCCATCATTTGTTCTAAATTTATAATTAATCAATGAGCTGAGGTGGAGTCTTAGCCAGTGGTACCATCAGGGGTGTGTAATGCACTTTAGGGTAGACAGCCAATCAGCTGCCAGATTCAATCTGTCAATCAAACACAGCAGCCAATCAGAGAGCTGGCCATTGATCAGCAGGCCCTTTATGACATCACAGACAGACCCACGGAACTCTCTGTGCTTGTCTGCTGGCTGGCTGTCAGTTGGGTGGGTGGGCGGCAGAGGGGGAGGATGTACGTCTCGTTTCTCATGAAAAATGCGGTTTTTTCGGCGTTTCCGGAAAAAGTCGCGGTCCGACGCGCAAAAGTGGGGTATCGTAGAAATCGCCTTTTAAAGACGCACCTTTCTGGCCCCACAAAAATGGGCATTTCAAATTAGAAACAAGTCAAATGAACAAAATAGTGTGAATAAGTAAGTATTTCAGGGGTGAGTTAGCAGGTTATTGGGGTAGTAAGTCCTGATTTTTTTGGAGGTTGCAGTGACCACTACGCCATTCAAAATAGGCAGGCTTTAGCATAAGCAGTTAGGCCCCGTAGGATGATTTTAGCTAAAATGTGCCCCAAACACTCAAACCGGCTTGTATCTTGCAATGGAAAATATGGGAAACATGACTTAGACAGCAAATGATACACTGTATGCCATGTTTCCAAATTTTTATGCACAGTGGTTACAGCATGAAGTGAATGCATGTGAATATACACAGGTGCATTGCATTAAACAAGTCCAATGAGCGTGAAAAAAATGGCCGGCCTGCCTGCTTTCATCCATCATTTGTTCTAAATTTATAATTAATCAATGAGCTGAGGTGGAGTCTTAGCCAGTGGTACCATCAGGGGTGTGTAATGCACTTTAGGGTAGACAGCCAATCAGCTGCCAGATTCAATCTGTCAATCAAACACAGCAGCCAATCAGAGAGCTGGCCATTGATCAGCAGGCCCTTTATGACATCACAGACAGACCCACGGAACTCTCTGTGCTTGTCTGCTGGCTGGCTGTCAGTTGGGTGGGTGGGCGGCAGAGGGGGAGGATGTACGTCTCGTTTCTCCTGAAAATTGCGGTTTTTCTGCGTTTCCGGAAAAAGTCGCGGTCCGACGCGCAAAAGTGGGGTATCGTAGAAATCGCCTTTTAAAGACGCACCTTTCTGGCCCCACAAAAATGGGCATTTCAAATTAGAAACAAGTCAAATGAACAAAATATTGTGAATAAGTAAGTATTTCAGGGGTGAGTTAGCAGGTTATTGGGGTAGTAAGTCCTGATTTTTTTGGAGGTTGCAGTGACCACTACGCCATTCAAAATAGGCAGGCTTTGGCATAAGCAGTTAGGCCCCGTAGGATGATTTTAGCTAAAATGTGCCCCAAACACTCAAACCGGCTTGTATCTTGCAATGGAAAATATGGGAAACATGACTTAGACAGCAAATGATACACTGTATGCCATGTTTCCAAATTTTTATGCACAGTGGTTACAGCATGAAGCGAATGCATGTGAATATACAAAGGTGCATTGCATTAAACAAGTCCAATGAGCGTGAAAAAAATGGCCGGCCTGCCTGCTTTCATCCATCATTTGTTCTAAATTTATAATTAATCAATGAGCTGAGGTGGAGTCTTAGCCAGTGGTACCATCAGGGGTGTGTAATGCACTTTAGGGTAGACAGCCAATCAGCTGCCAGATTCAATCTGTCAATCAAACACAGCAGCCAATCAGAGAGCTGGCCATTGATCAGCAGGCCCTTTATGACATCACAGACAGACCCACGGAACTCTCTGTGCTTGTCTGCTGGCTGGCTGTCAGTTGGGTGGGTGGGCGGCAGAGGGGGAGGATGTACGTCTCGTTTCTCCTGAAAATTGCGGTTTTTCAGCGTTTCCGGAAAAAGTCGCGGTCCGACGCGCAAAAGTGGGGTATCGTAGAAATCGCCTTTAAAAGACGCACCTTTCTGGCCCCACAAAAATGGGCATTTCAAATTAGAAACAAGTCAAATGAACAAAATAGTGTGAATAAGTAAGTATTTCAGGGGTGAGTTAGCAGGTTATTGGGGTAGTAAGTCCTGATTTTTTTGGAGGTTGCAGTGACCACTACGCCATTCAAAATAGGCAGGCTTTAGCATAAGCAGTTAGGCCCCGTAGGATGATTTTAGCTAAAATGTGCCCCAAACACTCAAACCGGCTTGTATCTTGCAATGGAAAATATGGGAAACATGACTTAGACAGCAAATGATACACTGTATGCCATGTTTCCAAATTTGTATGCACAGTGGTTACAGCATGAAGTGAATGCATGTGAATATACACAGGTGCATTGCATTAAACAAGTCCAATGAGCGTGAAAAAAATGGCCGGCCTGCCTGCTTTCATCCATCATTTGTTCTAAATTTATAATTAATCAATGAGCTGAGGTGGAGTCTTAGCCAGTGGTACCATCAGGGGTGTGTAATGCACTTTAGGGTAGACAGCCAATCAGCTGCCAGATTCAATCTGTCAATCAAACACAGCAGCCAATCAGAGAGCTGGCCATTGATCAGCAGGCCCTTTATGACATCACAGACAGACCCACGGAACTCTCTGTGCTTGTCTGCTGGCTGGCTGTCAGTTGGGTGGGTGGGCGGCAGAGGGGGAGGATGTACGTCTCGTTTCTCCTGAAAATTGCGTTTTTTCTGCGTTTCCGGAAAAAGTCGCGGTCCGACGCGCAAAAGTGGGGTATCGTAGAAATCGCCTTTTAAAGACGCACCTTTCTGGCCCCACAAAAATGGGCATTTCAAATTAGAAACAAGTCAAATGAACAAAATAGTGTGAATAAGTAAGTATTTCAGGGGTGAGTTAGCAGGTTATTGGGGTAGTAAGTCCTGATTTTTTTGGAGGTTGCAGTGACCACTACGCCATTCAAAATAGGCAGGCTTTAGCATAAGCAGTTAGGCCCCGTAGGATGATTTTAGCTAAAATGTGCCCCAAACACTCAAACCGGCTTGTATCTTGCAATGGAAAATATGGGAAACATGACTTAGACAGCAAATGATACACTGTATGCCATGTTTCCAAATTTTTATGCACAGTGGTTACAGCATGAAGCGAATGCATGTGAATATACAAAGGTGCATTGCATTAAACAAGTCCAATGAGCGTGAAAAAAATGGCCGGCCTGCCTGTTTTCATCCATCATTTGTTCTAAATTTATAATTAATCAATGAGCTGAGGTGGAGTCTTAGCCAGTGGTACCATCAGGGGTGTGTAATGCACTTTAGGTTAGACAGCCAATCAGCTGCCAGATTCAATCTGTCAATCAAACACAGCAGCCAATCAGAGAGCTGGCCATTGATCAGCAGGCCCTTTATGACATCACAGACAGACCCACGGAACTCTCTGTGCTTGTCTGCTGGCTGGCTGTCAGTTGGGTGGGTGGGCGGCAGAGGGGGAGGATGTACGTCTCGTTTCTCCTGAAAATTGCGGTTTTTCGGCGTTTCCGGAAAAAGTCACGGTCCGACGCGCAAAAGTGGGGTATCGTAAAAATCGCCTTTTATAGACGCACCTTTCTGGCCCCACAAAAATGGGCATTTCAAATTAGAAACAAGTCAAATGAACAAAATAGTGTGAATAAGTAAGTATTTCAGGGGTGAGTTAGCAGGTTATTGGGGTAGTAAGTCCTGATTTTTTTGGAGGTTGCAGTGACCACTACGCCATTCAAAATAGGCAGGCTTTAGCATAAGCAGTTATGCCCCGTAGGATGATTTTAGCTATAATGTGCCCCAAACACTCAAACCGGCTTGTATCTTGCAATGGAAAATATGGGAAACATGACTTAGACAGCAAATGATACACTGTATGCCATGTTTCCAAATTTGTATGCACAGTGGTTACAGCATGAAGCGAATGCATGTGAATATACAAAGGTGCATTGCATTAAACAAGTCCAATGAGCGTGAAAAAATGGCCGGCCTGCCTGCTTTCATCCATCATTTGTTCTAAATTTATAATTAATCAATGAGCTGAGGTGGAGTCTTAGCCAGTGGTACCATCAGGGGTGTGTAATGCACTTTAGGGTAGACAGCCAATCAGCTGCCAGATTCAATCTGTCAATCAAACACAGCAGCCAATCAGAGAGCTGGCCATTGATCAGCAGGCCCTTTATGACATCACAGACAGACCCACGGAACTCTCTGTGCTTGTCTGCTGGCTGGCTGTCAGTTGGGTGGGTGGGCGGCAGAGGGGGAGGATGTACGTCTCGTTTCTCCTGAAAATTGCGGTTTTTCGGCGTTTCCGGAAAAAGTCGCGGTCCGACGCGCAAAAGTGGGGTATCGTAGAAATCGCCTTTTAAAGACGCACCTTTCTGGCCCCACAAAAATGGGCATTTCAAATTAGAAACAAGTCAAATGAACAAAATAGTGTGAATAAGTAAGTATTTCAGGGGTGAGTTAGCAGGTTATTGGGGTAGTAAGTCCTGATTTTTTTGGAGGTTGCAGTGACCACTACGCCATTCAAAATAGGCAGGCTTTGGCATAAGCAGTTAGGCCCCGTAGGATGATTTTAGCTAAAATGTGCCCCAAACACTCAAACCGGCTTGTATCTTGCAATGGAAAATATGGGAAACATGACTTAGACAGCAAATGATACACTGTATGCCATGTTTCCAAATTTTTATGCACAGTGGTTACAGCATGAAGCGAATGCATGTGAATATACAAAGGTGCATTGCATTAAACAAGTCCAATGAGCGTGAAAAAAATGGCCGGCCTGCCTGCTTTCATCCATCATTTGTTCTAAATTTATAATTAATCAATGAGCTGAGGTGGAGTCTTAGCCAGTGGTACCATCAGGGGTGTGTAATGCACTTTAGGGTAGACAGCCAATCAGCTGCCAGATTCAATCTGTCAATCAAACACAGCAGCCAATCAGAGAGCTGGCCTTTGATCAGCAGGCCCTTTATGACATCACAGACAGACCCACGGAACTCTCTGTGCTTGTCTGCTGGCTGGCTGTCAGTTGGGTGGGTGGGCGGCAGAGGGGGAGGATGTACGTCTCGTTTCTCCTGAAAATTGCGGTTTTTCGGCGTTTCCGGAAAAAGTCGCGGTCCGACGCGCAAAAGTGGGGTATCGTAGAAATCGCCTTTTAAAGACGCACCTTTCTGGCCCCACAAAAATGGGCATTTCAAATTAGAAACAAGTCAAATGAACAAAATAGTGTGAATAAGTAAGTATTTCAGGGGTGAGTTAGCAGGTTATTGGGGTAGTAAGTCCTGATTTTTTTGGAGGTTGCATTGACCACTACGCCATTCAAAATAGGCAGGCTTTGGCATAAGCAGTTAGGCCCCGTAGGATGATTTTAGCTAAAATGTGCCCCAAACACTCAAATCGTCTTGTATCTTGCAATGGAAAATATGGGAAACATGACTTAGACAGCAAATGATACACTGTATGCCATGTTTCCAAATTTTTATGCACAGTGGTTACAGCATGAAGCGAATGCATGTGAATATACAAAGGTGCATTGCATTAAACAAGTCCAATGAGCGTGAAAAAAATGGCCGGCCTGCCTGCTTTCATCCATCATTTGTTCTAAATTTATAATTAATCAATGAGCTGAGGTGGAGTCTTAGCCAGTGGTACCATCAGGGGTGTGTAATGCACTTTAGGGTAGACAGCCAATCAGCTGCCAGATTCAATCTGTCAATCAAACACAGCAGCCAATCAGAGAGCTGGCCATTGATCAGCAGGCCCTTTATGACATCACAGACAGACCCACGGAACTCTCTGTGCTTGTCTGCTGGCTGGCTGTCAGTTGGGTGGGTGGGCGGCAGAGGGGGAGGATGTACGTCTCGTTTCTCCTGAAAATTGCGGTTTTTCAGCGTTTCCGGAAAAAGTCGCGGTCCGACGCGCAAAAGTGGGGTATCGTAGAAATCGCCTTTTAAAGACGCACCTTTCTGGCCCCACAAAAATGGGCATTTCAAATTAGAAACAAGTCAAATGAACAAAATAGTGTGAATAAGTAAGTATTTCAGGGATGAGTTAGCAGGTTATTGGGGTAGTAAGTCCTGATTTTTTTGGAGGTTGCAGTGACCACTACGCCATTCAAAATAGGCAGGCTTTAGCATAAGCATTTAGGCCCCGTAGGATGATTTTAGCTAAAATGTGCCCCAAACACTCAAACCGGCTTGTATCTTGCAATGGAAAATATGGGAAACATGACTTAGACAGCAAATGATACACTGTATGCCATGTTTCCAAATTTTTATGCACAGTGGTTACAGCATGAAGTGAATGCATGTGAATATACACAGGTGCATTGCATTAAACAAGTCCAATGAGCGTGAAAAAAATGGCCGGCCTGCCTGCTTTCATCCATCATTTGTTCTAAATTTATAATTAATCAATGAGCTGAGGTGGAGTCTTAGCCAGTGGTACCATCAGGGGTGTGTAATGCACTTTAGGGTAGACAGCCAATCAGCTGCCAGATTCAATCTGTCAATCAAACACAGCAGCCAATCAGAGAGCTGGCCATTGATCAGCAGTCCCTTTATGACATCACAGACAGACCCACGGAACTCTCTGTGCTTGTCTGCTGGCTGGCTGTCAGTTGGGTGGGTGGGCGGCAGAGGGGGAGGATGTACGTCTCGTTTCTCCTGAAAATTGCGGTTTTTCGGCGTTTCCGGAAAAAGTCGCGGTCCGACGCGCAAAAGTGGGGTATCGTAGAAATCGCCTTTTAAAGACGCACCTTTCTGGCCCCACAAAAATGGGCATTTCAAATTAGAAACAAGTCAAATGAACAAAATAGTGTGAATAAGTAAGTATTTCAGGGGTGAGTTAGCAGGTTATTGGGGTAGTAAGTCCTGATTTTTTTGGAGGTTGCATTGACCACTACGCCATTCAAAATAGGCAGGCTTTGGCATAAGCAGTTAGGCCCCGTAGGATGATTTTAGCTAAAATGTGCCCCAAACACTCAAACCGGCTTGTATCTTGCAATGGAAAATATGGGAAACATGACTTAGACAGCAAATGATACACTGTATGCCATGTTTCCAAATTTTTATGCACAGTGGTTACAGCATGAAGCGAATGCATGTGAATATACAAAGGTGCATTGCATTAAACAAGTCCAATGAGCGTGAAAAAAATGGCCGGCCTGCCTGCTTTCATCCATCATTTGTTCTAAATTTATAATTAATCAATGAGCTGAGGTGGAGTCTTAGCCAGTGGTAACATCAGGGGTGTGTAATGCACTTTAGGGTAGACAGCCAATCAGCTGCCAGATTCAATCTGTCAATCAAACACAGCAGCCAATCAGAGAGCTGGCCATTGATCAGCAGGCCCTTTATGACATCACAGACAGACCCACGGAACTCTCTGTGCTTGTCTGCTGGCTGGCTGTCAGTTGGGTGGGTGGGCGGCAGAGGGGGAGGATGTACGTCTCGTTTCTCCTGAAAATTGCGGTTTTTCAGCGTTTCCGGAAAAAGTCGCGGTCCGACGCGCAAAAGTGGGGTATCGTAGAAATCGCCTTTTAAAGATGCACCTTTCTGGCCCCACAAAAATGGGCATTTCAAATTAGAAACAAGTCAAATGAACAAAATAGTGTGAATAAGTAAGTATTTCAGGGGTGAGTTAGCAGGTTATTGGGGTAGTAAGTCCTGATTTTTTTGGAGGTTGCAGTGACCACTACGCCATTCAAAATAGGCAGGCTTTAGCATAAGCATTTAGGCCCCGTAGGATGATTTTAGCTAAAATGTGCCCCAAACACTCAAACCGGCTTGTATCTTGCAATGGAAAATATGGGAAACATGACTTAGACAGCAAATGATACACTGTATGCCATGTTTCCAAATTTTTATGCACAGTGGTTACAGCATGAAGTGAATGCATGTGAATATACACAGGTGCATTGCATTAAACAAGTCCAATGAGCGTGAAAAAAATGGCCGGCCTGCCTGCTTTCATCCATCATTTGTTCTAAATTTATAATTAATCAATGAGCTGAGGTGGAGTCTTAGCCAGTGGTACCATCAGGGGTGTGTAATGCACTTTAGGGTAGACAGCCAATCAGCTGCCAGATTCAATCTGTCAATCAAACACAGCAGCCAATCAGAGAGCTGGCCATTGATCAGCAGGCCCTTTATGACATCACAGACAGACCCACGGAACTCTCTGTGCTTGTCTGCTGGCTGGCTGTCAGTTGGGTGGGTGGGCGGCAGAGGGGGAGGATGTACGTCTCGTTTCTCCTGAAAATTGCGGTTTTTCGGCGTTTCCGGAAAAAGTCGCGGTCCGACGCGCAAAAGCGGGGTATCGTAGAAATCGCCTTTTAAAGACGCACCTTTCTGGCCCCACAAAAATGGGCATTTCAAATTAGAAACAAGTCAAATGAACAAAATAGTGTGAATAAGTAAGTATTTCAGGGGTGAGTTAGCAGGTTATTGGGGTAGTAAGTCCTGATTTTTTTGGAGGTTGCAGTGACCACTACGCCATTCAAAATAGGCAGGCTTTAGCATAAGCAGTTAGGCCCCGTAGGATGATTTTAGCTAAAATGTGCCCCAAACACTCAAACCGGCTTGTATCTTGCAATGGAAAATATGGGAAACATGACTTAGACAGCAAATGATACACTGTATGCCATGTTTCCAAATTTTTATGCACAGTGGTTACAGCATGAAGCGAATGCATGTGAATATACAAAGGTGCATTGCATTAAACAAGTCCAATGAGCGTGAAAAAAATGGCCGGCCTGCCTGCTTTCATCCATCATTTGTTCTAAATTTATAATTAATCAATGAGCTGAGGTGGAGTCTTAGCCAGTGGTACCATCAGGGGTGTGTAATGCACTTTAGGGTAGACAGCCAATCAGCTGCCAGATTCAATCTGTCAATCAAACACAGCAGCCAATCAGAGAGCTGGCCTTTGATCAGCAGGCCCTTTATGACATCACAGACAGACCCACGGAACTCTCTGTGCTTGTCTGCTGGCTGGCTGTCAGTTGGGTGGGTGGGCGGCAGAGGGGGAGGATGTACGTCTCGTTTCTTCTGAAAATTGCGGTTTTTCGGCGTTTCCGGAAAAAGTCGCGGTCCGACGCGCAAAAGTGGGGTATCGTAGAAATCGCCTTTTAAAGACGCACCTTTCTGGCCCCACAAAAATGGGCATTTCAAATTAGAAACAAGTCAAATGAACAAAATAGTTTGAATAAGTAAGTATTTCAGGGGTGAGTTAGCAGGTTATTGGGGTAGTAAGTCCTGATTTTTTTGGAGGTTGCATTGACCACTACGCCATTCAAAATAGGCAGGCTTTGGCATAAGCAGTTAGGCCCCGTAGGATGATTTTAGCTAAAATGTGCCCCAAACACTCAAATCGTCTTGTATCTTGCAATGGAAAATATGGGAAACATGACTTAGACAGCAAATGATACACTGTATGCCATGTTTCCAAATTTTTATGCACAGTGGTTACAGCATGAAGCGAATGCATGTGAATATAAAAAGGTGCATTGCATTAAACAAGTCCAATGAGCGTGAAAAAAATGGCCGGCCTGCCTGCTTTCATCCATCATTTGTTCTAAATTTATAATTAATCAATGAGCTGAGGTGGAGTCTTAGCCAGTGGTACCATCAGGGGTGTGTAATGCACTTTAGGGTAGACAGCCAATCAGCTGCCAGATTCAATCTGTCAATCAAACACAGCAGCCAATCAGAGAGCTGGCCATTGATCAGCAGGCCCTTTATGACATCACAGACAGACCCACGGAACTCTCTGTGCTTGTCTGCTGGCTGGCTGTCAGTTGGGTGGGTGGGCGGCAGAGGGGGAGGATGTATGTCTCGTTTCTCCTGAAAATTGCGGTTTTTCAGCGTTTCCGGAAAAAGTCGCGGTCCGACGCGCAAAAGTGGGGTATCGTAGAAATCGCCTTTTAAAGACGCACCTTTCTGGCCCCACAAAAATGGGCATTTCAAATTAGAAACAAGTCAAATGAACAAAATAGTGTGAATAAGTAAGTATTTCAGGGGTGAGTTAGCAGGTTATTGGGGTAGTAAGTCCTGATTTTTTTGGAGGTTGCAGTGACCACTACGCCATTCAAAATAGGCAGGCTTTAGCATAAGCATTTAGGCCCCGTAGGATGATTTTAGCTAAAATGTGCCCCAAACACTCAAACCGGCTTGTATCTTGCAATGGAAAATATGGGAAACATGACTTAGACAGCAAATGATACACTGTATGCCATGTTTCCAAATTTTTATGCACAGTGGTTACAGCATGAAGTGAATGCATGTGAATATACACAGGTGCATTGCATTAAACAAGTCCAATGAGCGTGAAAAAAATGGCCGGCCTGCCTGCTTTCATCCATCATTTGTTCTAAATTTATAATTAATCAATGAGCTGAGGTGGAGTCTTAGCCAGTGGTACCATCAGGGGTGTGTAATGCACTTTAGGGTAGACAGCCAATCAGCTGCCAGATTCAATCTGTCAATCAAACACAGCAGCCAATCAGAGAGCTGGCCATTGATCAGCAGTCCCTTTATGACATCACAGACAGACCCACGGAACTCTCTGTGCTTGTCTGCTGGCTGGCTGTCAGTTGGGTGGGTGGGCGGCAGAGGGGGAGGATGTACGTCTCGTTTCTCCTGAAAATTGCGGTTTTTCGGCGTTTCCGGAAAAAGTCGCGGTCCGACGCGCAAAAGTGGGGTATCGTAGAAATCGCCTTTTAAAGACGCACCTTTCTGGCCCCACAAAAATGGGCATTTCAAATTAGAAACAAGTCAAATGAACAAAATAGTGTGAATAAGTAAGTATTTCAGGGGTGAGTTAGCAGGTTATTGGGGTAGTAAGTCCTGATTTTTTTGGAGGTTGCATTGACCACTACGCCATTCAAAATAGGCAGGCTTTGGCATAAGCAGTTAGGCCCCGTAGGATGATTTTAGCTAAAATGTGCCCCAAACACTCAAACCGGCTTGTATCTTGCAATGGAAAATATGGGAAACATGACTTAGACAGCAAATGATACACTGTATGCCATGTTTCCAAATTTTTATGCACAGTGGTTACAGCATGAAGCGAATGCATGTGAATATACAAAGGTGCATTGCATTAAACAAGTCCAATGAGCGTGAAAAAAATGGCCGGCCTGCCTGCTTTCATCCATCATTTGTTCTAAATTTATAATTAATCAATGAGCTGAGGTGGAGTCTTAGCCAGTGGTACCATCAGGGGTGTGTAATGCACTTTAGGGTAGACAGCCAATCAGCTGCCAGATTCAATCTGTCAATCAAACACAGCAGCCAATCAGAGAGCTGGCCATTGATCAGCAGGCCCTTTATGACATCACAGACAGACCCACGGAACTCTCTGTGCTTGTCTGCTGGCTGGCTGTCAGTTGGGTGGGTGGGCGGCAGAGGGGGAGGATGTACGTCTCGTTTCTCCTGAAAATTGCGGTTTTTCAGCGTTTCCGGAAAAAGTCGCGGTCCGACGCGCAAAAGTGGGGTATCGTAGAAATCGCCTTTTAAAGATGCACCTTTCTGGCCCCACAAAAATGGGCATTTCAAATTAGAAACAAGTCAAATGAACAAAATAGTGTGAATAAGTAAGTATTTCAGGGGTGAGTTAGCAGGTTATTGGGGTAGTAAGTCCTGATTTTTTTGGAGGTTGCAGTGACCACTACGCCATTCAAAATAGGCAGGCTTTAGCATAAGCATTTAGGCCCCGTAGGATGATTTTAGCTAAAATGTGCCCCAAACACTCAAACCGGCTTGTATCTTGCAATGGAAAATATGGGAAACATGACTTAGACAGCAAATGATACACTGTATGCCATGTTTCCAAATTTTTATGCACAGTGGTTACAGCATGAAGTGAATGCATGTGAATATACACAGGTGCATTGCATTAAACAAGTCCAATGAGCGTGAAAAAAATGGCCGGCCTGCCTGCTTTCATCCATCATTTGTTCTAAATTTATAATTAATCAATGAGCTGAGGTGGAGTCTTAGCCAGTGGTGCCATCAGGGGTGTGTAATGCACTTTAGGGTAGACAGCCAATCAGCTGCCAGATTCAATCTGTCAATCAAACACAGCAGCCAATCAGAGAGCTGGCCATTGATCAGCAGGCCCTTTATGACATCACAGACAGACCCACGGAACTCTCTGTGCTTGTCTGCTGGCTGGCTGTCAGTTGGGTGGGTGGGCGGCAGAAGGGGAGGATGTACGTCTCGTTTCTCCTGAAAATTGCGGTTTTTCGGCGTTTCCGGAAAAAGTCGCGGTCCGACGCGCAAAAGTGGGGTATCGTAGAAATCGCCTTTTAAAGACGCACCTTTCTGGCCCCACAAAAATGGGCATTTCAAATTAGAAACAAGTCAAATGAACAAAATAGTGTGAATAAGTAAGTATTTCAGGGGTGAGTTAGCAGGTTATTGGGGTAGTAAGTCCTGATTTTTTTGGAGGTTGCAGTGACCACTACGCCATTCAAAATAGGCAGGCTTTAGCATAAGCAGTTAGGCCCCGTAGGATGATTTTAGCTAAAATGTGCCCCAAACACTCAAACCGGCTTGTATCTTGCAATGGAAAATATGGGAAACATGACTTAGACAGCAAATGATACACTGTATGCCATGTTTCCAAATTTTTATGCACAGTGGTTACAGCATGAAGTGAATGCATGTGAATATACACAGGTGCATTGCATTAAACAAGTCCAATGAGCGTGAAAAAAATGGCCGGCCTGCCTGCTTTCATCCATCATTTGTTCTAAATTTATAATTAATCAATGAGCTGAGGTGGAGTCTTAGCCAGTGGTACCATCAGGGGTGTGTAATGCACTTTAGGGTAGACAGCCAATCAGCTGCCAGATTCAATCTGTCAATCAAACACAGCAGCCAATCAGAGAGCTGGCCATTGATCAGCAGGCCCTTTATGACATCACAGACAGACCCACGGAACTCTCTGTGCTTGTCTGCTGGCTGGCTGTCAGTTGGGTGGGTGGGCGGCAGAGGGGGAGGATGTACGTCTCGTTTCTCCTGAAAATTGCGGTTTTTCGGCGTTTCCGGAAAAAGTCGCGGTCCGACGCGCAAAAGTGGGGTATCGTAGAAATCGCCTTTTAAAGACGCACCTTTCTGGCCCCACAAAAATGGGCATTTCAAATTAGAAACAAGTCAAATGAACAAAATAGTGTGAATAAGTAAGTATTTCAGGGGTGAGTTAGCAGGTTATTGGGGTAGTAAGTCCTGATTTTTTTGGAGGTTGCAGTGACCACTACGCCATTCAAAATAGGCAGGCTTTGGCATAAGCAGTTAGGCCCCGTAGGATGATTTTAGCTAAAATGTGCCCCAAACACTCAAACCGGCTTGTATCTTGCAATGGAAAATATGGGAAACATGACTTAGACAGCAAATGATACACTGTATGCCATGTTTCCAAATTTTTATGCACAGTGGTTACAGCATGAAGCGAATGCATGTGAATATACAAAGGTGCATTGCATTAAACAAGTCCAATGAGCGTGAAAAAAATGGCCGGCCTGCCTGCTTTCATCCATCATTTGTTCTAAATTTATAATTAATCAATGAGCTGAGGTGGAGTCTTAGCCAGTGGTACCATCAGGGGTGTGTAATGCACTTTAGGGTAGACAGCCAATCAGCTGCCAGATTCAATCTGTCAATCAAACACAGCAGCCAATCAGAGAGCTGGCCATTGATCAGCAGGCCCTTTATGACATCACAGACAGACCCACGGAACTCTCTGTGCTTGTCTGCTGGCTGGCTGTCAGTTGGGTGGGTGGGCGGCAGAGGGGGAGGATGTATGTCTCGTTTCTCCTGAAAATTGCGGTTTTTCAGCGTTTCCGGAAAAAGTCGCGGTCCGACGCGCAAAAGTGGGGTATCGTAGAAATCGCCTTTTAAAGACGCACCTTTCTGGCCCCACAAAAATGGGCATTTCAAATTAGAAACAAGTCAAATGAACAAAATAGTGTGAATAAGTAAGTATTTCAGGGGTGAGTTAGCAGGTTATTGGGGTAGTAAGTCCTGATTTTTTTGGAGGTTGCAGTGACCACTACGCCATTCAAAATAGGCAGGCTTTAGCATAAGCATTTAGGCCCCGTAGGATGATTTTAGCTAAAATGTGCCCCAAACACTCAAACCGGCTTGTATCTTGCAATGGAAAATATGGGAAACATGACTTAGACAGCAAATGATACACTGTATGCCATGTTTCCAAATTTTTATGCACAGTGGTTACAGCATGAAGTGAATGCATGTGAATATACACAGGTGCATTGCATTAAACAAGTCCAATGAGCGTGAAAAAAATGGCCGGCCTGCCTGCTTTCATCCATCATTTGTTCTAAATTTATAATTAATCAATGAGCTGAGGTGGAGTCTTAGCCAGTGGTACCATCAGGGGTGTGTAATGCACTTTAGGGTAGACAGCCAATCAGCTGCCAGATTCAATCTGTCAATCAAACACAGCAGCCAATCAGAGAGCTGGCCATTGATCAGCAGTCCCTTTATGACATCACAGACAGACCCACGGAACTCTCTGTGCTTGTCTGCTGGCTGGCTGTCAGTTGGGTGGGTGGGCGGCAGAGGGGGAGGATGTACGTCTCGTTTCTCCTGAAAATTGCGGTTTTTCGGCGTTTCCGGAAAAAGTCGCGGTCCGACGCGCAAAAGTGGGGTATCGTAGAAATCGCCTTTTAAAGACGCACCTTTCTGGCCCCACAAAAATGGGCATTTCAAATTAGAAACAAGTCAAATGAACAAAATAGTGTGAATAAGTAAGTATTTCAGGGGTGAGTTAGCAGGTTATTGGGGTAGTAAGTCCTGATTTTTTTGGAGGTTGCATTGACCACTACGCCATTCAAAATAGGCAGGCTTTGGCATAAGCAGTTAGGCCCCGTAGGATGATTTTAGCTAAAATGTGCCCCAAACACTCAAACCGGCTTGTATCTTGCAATGGAAAATATGGGAAACATGACTTAGACAGCAAATGATACACTGTATGCCATGTTTCCAAATTTTTATGCACAGTGGTTACAGCATGAAGCGAATGCATGTGAATATACAAAGGTGCATTGCATTAAACAAGTCCAATGAGCGTGAAAAAAATGGCCGGCCTGCCTGCTTTCATCCATCATTTGTTCTAAATTTATAATTAATCAATGAGCTGAGGTGGAGTCTTAGCCAGTGGTACCATCAGGGGTGTGTAATGCACTTTAGGGTAGACAGCCAATCAGCTGCCAGATTCAATCTGTCAATCAAACACAGCAGCCAATCAGAGAGCTGGCCATTGATCAGCAGGCCCTTTATGACATCACAGACAGACCCACGGAACTCTCTGTGCTTGTCTGCTGGCTGGCTGTCAGTTGGGTGGGTGGGCGGCAGAGGGGGAGGATGTACGTCTCGTTTCTCCTGAAAATTGCGGTTTTTCAGCGTTTCCGGAAAAAGTCGCGGTCCGACGCGCAAAAGTGGGGTATCGTAGAAATCGCCTTTTAAAGATGCACCTTTCTGGCCCCACAAAAATGGGCATTTCAAATTAGAAACAAGTCAAATGAACAAAATAGTGTGAATAAGTAAGTATTTCAGGGGTGAGTTAGCAGGTTATTGGGGTAGTAAGTCCTGATTTTTTTGGAGGTTGCAGTGACCACTACGCCATTCAAAATAGGCAGGCTTTAGCATAAGCATTTAGGCCCCGTAGGATGATTTTAGCTAAAATGTGCCCCAAACACTCAAACCGGCTTGTATCTTGCAATGGAAAATATGGGAAACATGACTTAGACAGCAAATGATACACTGTATGCCATGTTTCCAAATTTTTATGCACAGTGGTTACAGCATGAAGTGAATGCATGTGAATATACACAGGTGCATTGCATTAAACAAGTCCAATGAGCGTGAAAAAAATGGCCGGCCTGCCTGCTTTCATCCATCATTTGTTCTAAATTTATAATTAATCAATGAGCTGAGGTGGAGTCTTAGCCAGTGGTGCCATCAGGGGTGTGTAATGCACTTTAGGGTAGACAGCCAATCAGCTGCCAGATTCAATCTGTCAATCAAACACAGCAGCCAATCAGAGAGCTGGCCATTGATCAGCAGGCCCTTTATGACATCACAGACAGACCCACGGAACTCTCTGTGCTTGTCTGCTGGCTGGCTGTCAGTTGGGTGGGTGGGCGGCAGAAGGGGAGGATGTACGTCTCGTTTCTCCTGAAAATTGCGGTTTTTCGGCGTTTCCGGAAAAAGTCGCGGTCCGACGCGCAAAAGTGGGGTATCGTAGAAATCGCCTTTTAAAGACGCACCTTTCTGGCCCCACAAAAATGGGCATTTCAAATTAGAAACAAGTCAAATGAACAAAATAGTGTGAATAAGGAAGTATTTCAGGGGTGAGTTAGCAGGTTATTGGGGTAGTAAGTCCTGATTTTTTTGGAGGTTGCAGTGACCACTACGCCATTCAAAATAGGCAGGCTTTAGCATAAGCAGTTAGGCCCCGTAGGATGATTTTAGCTAAAATGTGCCCCAAACACTCAAACCGGCTTGTATCTTGCAATGGAAAATATGGGAAACATGACTTAGACAGCAAATGATACACTGTATGCCATGTTTCCAAATTTTTATGCACAGTGGTTACAGCATGAAGTGAATGCATGTGAATATACACAGGTGCATTGCATTAAACAAGTCCAATGAGCGTGAAAAAAATGGCCGGCCTGCCTGCTTTCATCCATCATTTGTTCTAAATTTATAATTAATCAATGAGCTGAGGTGGAGTCTTAGCCAGTGGTACCATCAGGGGTGTGTAATGCACTTTAGGGTAGACAGCCAATCAGCTGCCAGATTCAATCTGTCAATCAAACACAGCAGCCAATCAGAGAGCTGGCCATTGATCAGCAGGCCCTTTATGACATCACAGACAGACCCACGGAACTCTCTGTGCTTGTCTGCTGGCTGGCTGTCAGTTGGGTGGGTGGGCGGCAGAGGGGGAGGATGTACGTCTCGTTTCTCCTGAAAATTGCGGTTTTTCGGCGTTTCCGGAAAAAGTCGCGGTCCGACGCGCAAAAGTGGGGTATCGTAGAAATCGCCTTTTAAAGACGCACCTTTCTGGCCCCACAAAAATGGGCATTTCAAATTAGAAACAAGTCAAATGAACAAAATAGTGTGAATAAGTAAGTATTTCAGGGGTGAGTTAGCAGGTTATTGGGGTAGTAAGTCCTGATTTTTTTGGAGGTTGCAGTGACCACTACGCCATTCAAAATAGGCAGGCTTTGGCATAAGCAGTTAGGCCCCGTAGGATGATTTTAGCTAAAATGTGCCCCAAACACTCAAACCGGCTTGTATCTTGCAATGGAAAATATGGGAAACATGACTTAGACAGCAAATGATACACTGTATGCCATGTTTCCAAATTTTTATGCACAGTGGTTACAGCATGAAGCGAATGCATGTGAATATACAAAGGTGCATTGCATTAAACAAGTCCAATGAGCGTGAAAAAAATGGCCGGCCTGCCTGCTTTCATCCATCATTTGTTCTAAATTTATAATTAATCAATGAGCTGAGGTGGAGTCTTAGCCAGTGGTACCATCAGGGGTGTGTAATGCACTTTAGGGTAGACAGCCAATCAGCTGCCAGATTCAATCTGTCAATCAAACACAGCAGCCAATCAGAGAGCTGGCCATTGATCAGCAGGCCCTTTATGACATCACAGACAGACCCACGGAACTCTCTGTGCTTGTCTGCTGGCTGGCTGTCAGTTGGGTGGGTGGGCGGCAGAGGGGGAGGATGTACGTCTCGTTTCTCCTGAAAATTGCGGTTTTTCAGCGTTTCCGGAAAAAGTCGCGGTCCGACGCGCAAAAGTGGGGTATCGTAGAAATCGCCTTTTAAAGACGCACCTTTCTGGCCCCACAAAAATGGGCATTTCAAATTAGAAACAAGTCAAATGAACAAAATAGTGTGAATAAGTAAGTATTTCAGGGGTGAGTTAGCAGGTTATTGGGGTAGTAAGTCCTGATTTTTTTGGAGGTTGCATTGACCACTACGCCATTCAAAATAGGCAGGCTTTGGCATAAGCAGTTAGGCCCCGTAGGATGATTTTAGCTAAAATGTGCCCCAAACACTCAAACCGGCTTGTATCTTGCAATGGAAAATATGGGAAACATGACTTAGACAGCAAATGATACACTGTATGCCATGTTTCCAAATTTTTATGCACAGTGGTTATAGCATGAAGCGAATGCATGTGAATATACAAAGGTGCATTGCATTAAACAAGTCCAATGAGCGTGAAAAAAATGGCCGGCCTGCCTGCTTTCATCCATCATTTGTTCTAAATTTATAATTAATCAATGAGCTGAGGTGGAGTCTTAGCCAGTGGTACCATCAGGGGTGTGTAATGCACTTTAGGGTAGACAGCCAATCAGCTGCCAGATTCAATCTGTCAATCAAACACAGCAGCCAATCAGAGAGCTGGCCATTGATCAGCAGGCCCTTTATGACATCACAGACAGACCCACGGAACTCTCTGTGCTTGTCTGCTGGCTGGCTGTCAGTTGGGTGGGTGGGCGGCAGAGGGGGAGGATGTACGTCTCGTTTCTCCTGAAAATTGCGGTTTTTCGGCGTTTCCGGAAAAAGTCGCGGTCCGACGCGCAAAAGTGGGGTATCGTAGAAATCGCCTTTTAAAGACGCACCTTTCTGGCCCCACAAAAATGGGCATTTCAAATTAGAAACAAGTCAAATGAACAAAATAGTGTGAATAAGTAAGTATTTCAGGGGTGAGTTAGCAGGTTATTGGGGTAGTAAGTCCTGATTTTTTTGGAGGTTGCAGTGACCACTACGCCATTCAAAATAGGCAGGCTTTGGCATAAGCAGTTAGGCCCCGTAGGATGATTTTAGCTAAAATGTGCCCCAAACACTCAAACCGGCTTGTATCTTGCAATGGAAAATATGGGAAACATGACTTAGACAGCAAATGATACACTGTATGCCATGTTTCCAAATTTTTATGCACAGTGGTTACAGCATGAAGCGAATGCATGTGAATATACAAAGGTGCATTGCATTAAACAAGTCCAATGAGCGTGAAAAAAATGGCCGGCCTGCCTGCTTTCATCCATCATTTGTTCTATATTTATAATTAATCAATGAGCTGAGGTGGAGTCTTAGCCAGTGGTACCATCAGGGGTGTGTAATGCACTTTAGGGTAGACAGCCAATCAGCTGCCAGATTCAATCTGTCAATCAAACACAGCAGCCAATCAGAGAGCTGGCCATTGATCAGCAGGCCCTTTATGACATCACAGACAGACCCACGGAACTCTCTGTGCTTGTCTGCTGGCTGGCTGTCAGTTGGGTGGGTGGGCGGCAGAGGGGGAGGATGTACGTCTCGTTTCTCCTGAAAATTGCGGTTTTTCGGCGTTTCCGGAAAAAGTCGCGGTCCGACGCGCAAAAGTGGGGTATCGTAGAAATCGCCTTTTAAAGACGCACCTTTCTGGCCCCACAAAAATGGGCATTTCAAATTAGAAACAAGTCAAATGAACAAAATAGTGTGAATAAGTAAGTATTTCAGGGGTGAGTTAGCAGGTTATTGGGGTAGTAAGTCCTGATTTTTGTTGGAGGTTGCAGTGACCACTACGCCATTCAAAATAGGCAGGCTTTAGCATAAGCATTTAGGCCCCGTAGGATGATTTTAGCTAAAATGTGCCCCAAACACTCAAACCGGCTTGTATCTTGCAATGGAAAATATGGGAAACATGACTTAGACAGCAAATGATACACTGTATGCCATGTTTCCAAATTTTTATGCACAGTGGTTACAGCATGAAGTGAATGCATGTGAATATACACAGGTGCATTGCATTAAACAAGTCCAATGAGCGTGAAAAAAATGGCCGGCCTGCCTGCTTTCATCCATCATTTGTTCTAAATTTATAATTAATCAATGAGCTGAGGTGGAGTCTTAGCCAGTGGTACCATCAGGGGTGTGTAATGCACTTTAGGGTAGACAGCCAATCAGCTGCCAGATTCAATCTGTCAATCAAACACAGCAGCCAATCAGAGAGCTGGCCATTGATCAGCAGGCCCTTTATGACATCACAGACAGACCCACGGAACTCTCTGTGCTTGTCTGCTGGCTGGCTGTCAGTTGGGTGGGTGGGCGGCAGAGGGGGAGGATGTACGTCTCGTTTCTCCTGAAAATTGCGGTTTTTCGGCGTTTCCGGAAAAAGTCGCGGTCCGACGCGCAAAAGTGGGGTATCGTAGAAATCGCCTTTTAAAGACGCACCTTTCTGGCCCCACAAAAATGGGCATTTCAAATTAGAAACAAGTCAAATGAACAAAATAGTGTGAATAAGTAAGTATTTCAGGGGTGAGTTAGCAGGTTATTGGGGTAGTAAGTCCTGATTTTTTTGGAGGTTGCAGTGACCACTACGCCATTCAAAATAGGCAGGCTTTGGCATAAGCAGTTAGGCCCCGTAGGATGATTTTAGCTAAAATGTGCCCCAAACACTCAAACCGGCTTGTATCTTGCAATGGAAAATATGGGAAACATGACTTAGACAGCAAATGATACACTGTATGCCATGTTTCCAAATTTTTATGCACAGTGGTTACAGCATGAAGCGAATGCATGTGAATATACAAAGGTGCATTGCATTAAACAAGTCCAATGAGCGTGAAAAAAATGGCCGGCCTGCCTGCTTTCATCCATCATTTGTTCTAAATTTATAATTAATCAATGAGCTGAGGTGGAGTCTTAGCCAGTGGTACCATCAGGGGTGTGTAATGCACTTTAGGGTAGACAGCCAATCAGCTGCCAGATTCAATCTGTCAATCAAACACAGCAGCCAATCAGAGAGCTGGCCATTGATCAGCAGGCCCTTTATGACATCACAGACAGACCCACGGAACTCTCTGTGCTTGTCTGCTGGCTGGCCGTCAGTTGGGTGGGTGGGCGGCAGAGGGGGAGGATGTACGTCTCGTTTCTCCTGAAAATTGCGGTTTTTCAGCGTTTCCGGAAAAAGTCGCGGTCCGACGCGCAAAAGTGGGGTATCGTAGAAATCGCCTTTTAAAGACGCACCTTTCTGGCCCCACAAAAATGGGCATTTCAAATTAGAAACAAGTCAAATGAACAAAATAGTGTGAATAAGTAAGTATTTCAGGGGTGAGTTAGCAGGTTATTGGGGTAGTAAGTCCTGATTTTTTTGGAGGTTGCATTGACCACTACGCCATTCAAAATAGGCAGGCTTTGGCATAAGCAGTTAGGCCCCGTAGGATGATTTTAGCTAAAATGTGCCCCAAACACTCAAACCGGCTTGTATCTTGCAATGGAAAATATGGGAAACATGACTTAGACAGCAAATGATACACTGTATGCCATGTTTCCAAATTTTTATGCACAGTGGTTACAGCATGAAGCGAATGCATGTGAATATACAAAGGTGCATTGCATTAAACAAGTCCAATGAGCGTGAAAAAAATGTCCGGCCTGCCTGCTTTCATCCATCATTTGTTCTAAATTTATAATTAATCAATGAGCTGAGGTGGAGTCTTAGCCAGTGGTACCATCAGGGTGTGTAATGCACTTTAGGGTAGACAGCCAATCAGCTGCCAGATTCAATCTGTCAATCAAACACAGCAGCCAATCAGAGAGCTGGCCATTGATCAGCAGGCCATTTATGACATCACAGACAGACCCACGGAACTCTCTGTGCTTGTCTGCTGGCTGGCTGTCA
Source organism: Crinia signifera (assembly GCF_055691185.1). Lineage (NCBI taxonomy): Eukaryota > Metazoa > Chordata > Amphibia > Anura > Myobatrachidae > Crinia > Crinia signifera. The sequence continues at coordinate 147,905,806 of NC_139218.1, read as the reverse complement.
GTTGGGTGGGTGGGCGGCAGAGGGGGAGGATGTACGTCTCGTTTCTCCTGAAAATTGCGGTTTTTCGGCGTTTCCGGAAAAAGTCGCGGTCCGACGCGCAAAAGTGGGGTATCGTAGAAATCGCCTTTTAAAGACGCACCTTTCTGGCCCCACAAAAATGGGCATTTCAAATTAGAAACAAGTCAAATGAACAAAATAGTGTGAATAAGTAAGTATTTCAGGGGTGAGTTAGCAGGTTATTGGGGTAGTAAGTCCTGATTTTTTTGGAGGTTGCAGTGACCACTACGCCATTCAAAATAGGCAGGCTTTGGCATAAGCAGTTAGGCCCCGTAGGATGATTTTAGCTAAAATGTGCCCCAAACACTCAAACCGGCTTGTATCTTGCAATGGAAAATATGGGAAACATGACTTAGACAGCAAATGATACACTGTATGCCATGTTTCCAAATTTTTATGCACAGTGGTTACAGCATGAAGCGAATGCATGTGAATATACAAAGGTGCATTGCATTAAACAAGTCCAATGAGCGTGAAAAAAATGGCCGGCCTGCCTGCTTTCATCCATCATTTGTTCTAAATTTATAATTAATCAATGAGCTGAGGTGGAGTCTTAGCCAGTGGTACCATCAGGGGTGTGTAATGCACTTTAGGGTAGACAGCCAATCAGCTGCCAGATTCAATCTGTCAATCAAACACAGCAGCCAATCAGAGAGCTGGCCATTGATCAGCAGGCCCTTTATGACATCACAGACAGACCCACGGAACTCTCTGTGCTTGTCTGCTGGCTGGCTGTCAGTTGGGTGGGTGGGCGGCAGAGGGGGAGGATGTACGTCTCGTGTCTCCTGAAAATTGCGGTTTTTCAGCGTTTCCGGAAAAAGTCACGGTCCGACGCGCAAAAGTGGGGTATCGTAGAAATCGCCTTTTAAAGACGCACCTTTCTGGCCCCACAAAAATGGGCATTTCAAATTAGAAACAAGTCAAATGAACAAAATAGTGTGAATAAGTAAGTATTTCAGGGGTGAGTTAGCAGGTTATTGGGGTAGTAAGTCCTGATTTTTTTGGAGGTTGCAGTGACCACTACACCATTCAAAATAGGCAGGCTTTAGCATAAGCATTTAGGCCCCGTAGGATGATTTTAGCTAAAATGTGCCCCAAACACTCAAACCGGCTTGTATCTTGCAATGGAAAATATGGGAAACATGACTTAGACAGCAAATGATACACTGTATGCCATGTTTCCAAATTTTTATGCACAGTGGTTACAGCATGAAGTGAATGCATGTGAATATACACAGGTGCATTGCATTAAACAAGTCCAATGAGCGTGAAAAAAATGGCCGGCTTGCCTGCTTTCATCCATCATTTGTTCTAAATTTATAATTAATCAATGAGCTGAGGTGGAGTCTTAGCCAGTGGTACCATCAGGGGTGTGTAATGCACTTTAGGGTAGACAGCCAATCAGCTGCCAGATTCAATCTGTCAATCAAACACAGCAGCCAATCAGAGAGCTGGCCATTGATCAGCAGGCCCTTTATGACATCACAGACAGACCCACGGAACTCTCTGTGCTTGTCTGCTGGCTGGCTGTCAGTTGGGTGGGTGGGCGGCAGAGGGGGAGGATGTACGTCTCGTTTCTCCTGAAAATTGCGTTTTTTCTGCGTTTCCGGAAAAAGTCGCGGTCCGACGCGCAAAAGTGGGGTATCGTAGAAATCGCCTTTTAAAGACGCACCTTTCTGGCCCCACAAAAATGGGTATTTCAAATTAGAAACAAGTCAAATGAACAAAATAGTGTGAATAAGTAAGTATTTCAGGGGTGAGTTAGCAGGTTATTGGGGTAGTAAGTCCTGATTTTTTTGGAGGTTGCAGTGACCACTACGCCATTCAAAATAGGCAGGCTTTAGCATAAGCAGTTAGGCCCCGTTGGATGATTTTAGCTAAAATGTGCCCCAAACACTCAAACCGGCTTGTATCTTGCAATGGAAAATATGGGAAACATGACTTAGACAGCAAATGATACACTGTATGCCATGTTTCCAAATTTTTATGCACAGTGGTTACAGCATGAAGTGAATGCATGTGAATATACACAGGTGCATTGCATTAAACAAGTCCAATGAGCGTGAAAAAAATGGCCGGCTTGCCTGCTTTCATCCATCATTTGTTCTAAATTTATAATTAATCAATGAGCTGAGGTGGAGTCTTAGCCAGTGGTACCATCAGGGGTGTGTAATGCACTTTAGGGTAGACAGCCAATCAGCTGCCAGATTCAATCTGTCAATCAAACACAGCAGCCAATCAGAGAGCTGGCCATTGATCAGCAGGCCCTTTAAGACATCACAGACAGACCCACGGAACTCTCTGTGCTTGTCTGCTGGCTGGCTGTCAGTTGGGTGGGTGGGCGGCAGAGGGGGAGGATGTACGTCTCGTTTCTCCTGAAAATTGCGGTTTTTCAGCGTTTCCGGAAAAAGTCGCGGTCCGACGCGCAAAAGTGGGGTATCGTAGAAATCGCCTTTTAAAGACGCACCTTTCTGGCCCCACAAAAATGGGCATTTCAAATTAGAAACAAGTCAAATGAACAAAATAGTGTGAATAAATAAGTATTTCAGGGGTGAGTTAGCAGGTTATTGGGGTAGTAAGTCCTGATTTTTTTGGAGGTTGCAGTGACCACTACGCCATTCAAAATAGGCAGGCTTTAGCATAAGCAGTTAGGCCCCGTTGGATGATTTTAGCTAAAATGTGCCCCAAACACTCAAACCGGCTTGTATCTTGCAATGGAAAATATGGGAAACATGACTTAGACAGCAAATGATACACTGTATGCCATGTTTCCAAATTTTTATGCACAGTGGTTACAGCATGAAGCGAATGCATGTGAATATACAAAGGTGCATTCCATTAAACAAGTCCAATGAGCGTGAAAAAAATGGCCGGCCTGCCTGCTTTCATCCATCATTTGTTCTAAATTTATAATTAATCAATGAGCTGAGGTGGAGTCTTAGCCAGTGGTACCATCAGGGGTGTGTAATGCACTTTAGGGTAGACAGCCAATCAGGTGCCAGATTCAATCTGTCAATCAAACACAGCAGCCAATCAGAGAGCTGGCCATTGATCAGCAGGCCCTTTATGACATCACAGACAGACCCACGGAACTCTCTGTGCTTGTCTGCTGGCTGGCTGTCAGTTGGGTGGGTGGGCGGCAGAGGGGGAGGATGTACGTCTCGTTTCTCCTGAAAATTGCGGTTTTTCGGCGTTTCCGGAAAAAGTCGCGGTCCGACGCGCAAAAGTGGGGTATCGTAGAAATCGCCTTTTAAAGACGCACCTTTCTGGCCCCACAAAAATGATAATTTCAAATTAGAAACAAGTCAAATGAACAAAATAGTGTGAATAAGTAAGTATTTCAGGGGTGAGTTAGCAGGTTATTGGGGTAGTAAGTCCTGATTTTTTTGGAGGTTGCAGTGACCACTACGCCATTCAAAATAGGCAGGCTTTAGCATAAGCAGTTAGGCCCCGTAGGATGATTTTAGCTAAAATGTGCCCCAAACACTCAAACCGGCTTGTATCTTGCAATGGAAAATATGGGAAACATGACTTAGACAGCAAATGATACACTGTATGCCATGTTTCCAAATTTTTATGCACAGTGGTTACAGCATGAAGCGAATGCATGTGAATATACAAAGGTGCATTGCATTAAACAAGTCCAATGAGCGTGAAAAAAATGGACGGCCTGCCTGCTTTCATCCATCATTTGTTCTAAATTTATAATTAATCAATGAGCTGAGGTGGAGTCTTAGCCAGTGGTACCATCAGGGGTGTGTAATGCACTTTAGGGTAGACAGCCAATCAGCTGCCAGATTCAATCTGTCAATCAAACACAGCAGCCAATCAGAGAGCTGGCCATTGATCAGCAGGCCCTTTATGACATCACAGACAGACCCACGGAACTCTCTGTGCTTGTCTGCTGGCTGGCTGTCAGTTGGGTGGGTGGGCGGCAGAGGGGGAGGATGTACGTCTCGTTTCTCCTGAAAATTGCGGTTTTTTGGCGTTTCCGGAAAAAGTCGCGGTCCGACGCGCAAAAGTGGGGTATCGTAGAAATCGCCTTTTAAAGACGCACCTTTCTGGCCCCACAAAAATTGGCATTTCTAATTAGAAACAAGTCAAATGAACAAAATAGTGTGAATAAGTAAGTATTTCAGGGGTGAGTTAGCAGGTTATTGGGGTAGTAAGTCCTGATTTTTTTGGAGGTTGCAGTGACCACTACGCCATTCAAAATAGGCAGGCTTTAGCATAAGCAGTTATGCCCCGTAGGATGATTTTAGCTATAATGTGCCCCAAACACTCAAACCGGCTTGTATCTTGCAATGGAAAATATGGGAAACATGACTTAGACAGCAAATGATACACTGTATGCCATGTTTCCAAATTTGTATGCACAGTGGTTACAGCATGAAGCGAATGCATGTGAATATACAAAGGTGCATTGCATTAAACAAGTCCAATGAGCGTGAAAAAATGGCCGGCCTGCCTGCTTTCATCCATCATTTGTTCTAAATTTATAATTAATCAATGAGCTGAGGTGGAGTCTTAGCCAGTGGTACCATCAGGGGTGTGTAATGCACTTTAGGGTAGACAGCCAATCAGCTGCCAGATTCAATCTGTCAATCAAACACAGCAGCCAATCAGAGAGCTGGCCATTGATCAGCAGGCCCTTTATGACATCACAGACAGACCCACGGAACTCTCTGTGCTTGTCTGCTGGCTGGCTGTCAGTTGAGTGGGTGGGCGGCAGAGGGGGAGGATGTACGTCTCGTTTCTTCTGAAAATTGCGGTTTTTCGGCGTTTCCGGAAAAAGTCGCGGTCCGACGCGCAAAAGTGGGGTATCGTAGAAATCGCCTTTTAAAGACGCACCTTTCTGGCCCCACAAAAATGGGCATTTCAAATTAGAAACAAGTCAAATGAACAAAATAGTGTGAATAAGTAAGTATTTCAGGGGTGAGTTAGCAGGTTATTGGGGTAGTAAGTCCTGATTTTTTTGGAGGTTGCAGTGACCACTACGCCATTCAAAATAGGCAGGCTTTAGCATAAGCATTTAGGCCCCGTAGGATGATTTTAGCTAAAATGTGCCCCAAACACTCAAACCGGCTTGTATCTTGCAATGGAAAATATGTGAAACATGACTTAGACAGCAAATGATACACTGTATGCCATGTTTCCAAATTTTTATGCACAGTGGTTACAGCATGAAGTGAATGCATGTGAATATACACAGGTGCATTGCATTAAACAAGTCCAATGAGCGTGAAAAAAATGGCCGGCCTGCCTGCTTTCATCCATCATTTGTTCTAAATTTATAATTAATCAATGAGCTGAGGTGGAGTCTTAGCCAGTGGTACCATCAGGGGTGTGTAATGCACTTTAGGGTAGACAGCCAATCAGCTGCCAGATTCAATCTGTCAATCAAACACAGCAGCCAATCAGAGAGCTGGCCATTGATCAGCAGGCCCTTTATGACATCACAGACAGACCCACGGAACTCTCTGTGCTTGTCTGCTGGCTGGCTGTCAGTTGAGTGGGTGGGCGGCAGAGGGGGAGGATGTACGTCTCGTTTCTTCTGAAAATTGCGGTTTTTCGGCGTTTCCGGAAAAAGTCGCGGTCCGACGCGCAAAAGTGGGGTATCGTAGAAATCGCCTTTTAAAGACGCACCTTTCTGGCCCCACAAAAATGGGCATTTCAAATTAGAAACAAGTCAAATGAACAAAATAGTGTGAATAAGTAAGTATTTCAGGGGTGAGTTAGCAGGTTATTGGGGTAGTAAGTCCTGATTTTTTTGGAGGTTGCAGTGACCACTACGCCATTCAAAATAGGCAGGCTTTAGCATAAGCATTTAGGCCCCGTAGGATGATTTTAGCTAAAATGTGCCCCAAACACTCAAACCGGCTTGTATCTTGCAATGGAAAATATGTGAAACATGACTTAGACAGCAAATGATACACTGTATGCCATGTTTCCAAATTTTTATGCACAGTGGTTACAGCATGAAGTGAATGCATGTGAATATACACAGGTGCATTGCATTAAACAAGTCCAATGAGCGTGAAAAAAATGGCCGGCCTGCCTGCTTTCATCCATCATTTGTTCTAAATTTATAATTAATCAATGAGCTGAGGTGGAGTCTTAGCCAGTGGTACCATCAGGGGTGTGTAATGCACTTTAGGGTAGACAGCCAATCAGCTGCCAGATTCAATCTGTCAATCAAACACAGCAGCCAATCAGAGAGCTGGCCATTGATCAGCAGGCCCTTTATGACATCACAGACAGACCCACGGAACTCTCTGTGCTTGTCTGCTGGCTGGCTGTCAGTTGGGTGGGTGGGCGGCAGAGGGGGAGGATGTACGTCTCGTTTCTCCTGAAAATTGCGGTTTTTCTGCGTTTCCGGAAAAAGTCGCGGTCCGACGCGCAAAAGTGGGGTATCGTAGAAATCGCCTTTTAAAGACGCACCTTTCTGGCCCCACAAAAATGGGCATTTCAAATTAGAAACAAGTCAAATGAACAAAATAGTGTGAATAAGTAAGTATTTCAGGGGTGAGTTAGCAGGTTATTGGGGTAGTAAGTCCTGATTTTTTTGGAGGTTGCAGTGACCACTACGCCATTCAAAATAGGCAGGCTTTAGCATAAGCAGTTAGGCCCCGTAGGATGATTTTAGCTAAAATGTGCCCCAAACACTCAAACCGGCTTGTATCTTGCAATGGAAAATATGGGAAACATGACTTAGACAGCAAATGATACACTGTATGCCATGTTTCCAAATTTTTATGCACAGTGGTTACAGCATGAAGTGAATGCATGTGAATATACACAGGTGCATTGCATTAAACAAGTCCAATGAGCGTGAAAAAAATGGCCGGCCTGCCTGCTTTCATCCATCATTTGTTCTAAATTTATAATTAATCAATGAGCTGAGGTGGAGTCTTAGCCAGTGGTACCATCAGGGGTGTGTAATGCACTTTAGGGTAGACAGCCAATCAGCTGCCAGTATTCAATCTGTCAATCAAACACAGCAGCCAATCAGAGAGCTGGCCATTGATCAGCAGGCCCTTTATGACATCACAGACAGACCCACGGAACTCTCTGCGCTTGTCTGCTGGCTGGCTGTCAGTTGGGTGGGTGGGCGGCAGAGGGGGAGGATGTACGTCTCGTTTCTCCTGAAAATTGCGGTTTTTCGGCGTTTCCGGAAAAAGTCGCGGTCCGACGCGCAAAAGTGGGGTATCGTAGAAATCGCCTTTTAAAGACGCACCTTTCTGGCCCCACAAAAATGGGCATTTCAAATTAGAAACAAGTCAAATGAACAAAATAGTGTGAATAAGTAAGTATTTCAGGGGTGAGTTAGCAGGTTATTGGGGTAGTAAGTCCTGATTTTTTTGGAGGTTGCATTGACCACTACGCCATTCAAAATAGGCAGGCTTTGGCATAAGCAGTTAGGCCCCGTAGGATGATTTTAGCTAAAATGTGCCCCAAACACTCAAACCGGCTTGTATCTTGCAATGGAAAATATGGGAAACATGACTTAGACAGCAAATGATACACTGTATGCCATGTTTCCAAATTTTTATGCACAGTGGTTACAGCATGAAGCGAATGCATGTGAATATACAAAGGTGCATTGCATTAAACAAGTCCAATGAGCGTGAAAAAAATGGCCGGCCTGCCTGCTTTCATCCATCATTTGTTCTAAATTTATAATTAATCAATGAGCTGAGGTGGAGTCTTAGCCAGTGGTACCATCAGGGGTGTGTAATGCACTTTAGGGTAGACAGCCAATCAGCTGCCAGATTCAATCTGTCAATCAAACACAGCAGCCAATCAGAGAGCTGGCCATTGATCAGCAGGCCCTTTATGACATCACAGACAGACCCACGGAACTCTCTGTGCTTGTCTGCTGGCTGGCTGTCAGTTGGGTGGGTGGGCGGCAGAGGGGGAGGATAGGATGTACGTCTCGTTTCTCCTGAAAATTGCGGTTTTTCAGCGTTTCCGGAAAAAGTCGCGGTCCGACGCGCAAAAGTGGGGTATCGTAGAAATCGCCTTTTAAAGACGCACCTTTCTGGCCCCACAAAAATGGGCATTTCAAATTAGAAACAAGTCAAATGAACAAAATAGTGTGAATAAGTAAGTATTTCAGGGGTTAGTTAGCAGGTTATTGGGGTAGTAAGTCCTGATTTTTTTGGAGGTTGCAGTGACCACTACGCCATTCAAAATAGGCAGGCTTTAGCATAAGCATTTAGGCCCCGTAGGATGATTTTAGCTAAAATGTGCCCCAAACACTCAAACCGGCTTGTATCTTGCAATGGAAAATATGGGAAACATGACTTAGACAGCAAATGATACACTGTATGCCATGTTTCCAAATTTTTATGCACAGTGGTTACAGCATGAAGTGAATGCATGTGAATATACACAGGTGCATTGCATTAAACAAGTCCAATGAGCGTGAAAAAAATGGCCGGCCTGCCTGCTTTCATCCATCATTTGTTCTAAATTTATAATTAATCAATGAGCTGAGGTGGAGTCTTAGCCAGTGGTACCATCAGGGGTGTGTAATGCACTTTAGGGTAGACAGCCAATCAGCTGCCAGATTCAATCTGTCAATCAAACACAGCAGCCAATCAGAGAGCTGGCCATTGATCAGCAGGCCCTTTATGACATCACAGACAGACCCACGGAACTCTCTGTGCTTGTCTGCTGGCTGGCTGTCAGTTGGGTGGGTGGGCGGCAGAGGGGGAGGATGTACGTCTCGTTTCTCCTGAAAATTGCGGCTTTTCGGCGTTTCCGGAAAAAGTCGCGGTCCGACGCGCAAAAGTGGGGTATCGTAGAAATCGCCTTTTAAAGACGCACCTTTCTGGCCCCACAAAAATGGGCATTTCAAATTAGAAACAAGTCAAATGAACAAAATAGTGTGAATAAGTAAGTGTTTCAGGGGTGAGTTAGCAGGTTATTGGGGTAGTAAGTCCTGATTTTTTTGGAGGTTGCAGTGACCACTACGCCATTCAAAATAGGCAGGCTTTGGCATAAGCAGTTAGGCCCCGTAGGATGATTTTAGCTAAAATGTGCCCCAAACACTCAAACCGGCTTGTATCTTGCAATGGAAAATATGGGAAACATGACTTAGACAGCAAATGATACACTGTATGCCATGTTTCCAAATTTTTATGCACAGTGGTTACAGCATGAAGCGAATGCATGTGAATATACAAAGGTGCATTGCATTAAACAAGTCCAATGAGCGTGAAAAAAATGGCCGGCCTGCCTGCTTTCATCCATCATTTGTTCTAAATTTATAATTAATCAATGAGCTGAGGTGGAGTCTTAGCCAGTGGTACCATCAGGGGTGTGTAATGCACTTTAGGGTAGACAGCCAATCAGCTGCCAGATTCAATCTGTCAATCAAACACAGCAGCCAATCAGAGAGCTGGCCATTGATCAGCAGGCCCTTTATGACATCACAGACAGACCCACGGAACTCTCTGTGCTTGTCTGCTGGCTGGCTGTCAGTTGGGTGGGTGGGCGGCAGAGGGGGAGGATGTACGTCTCGTTTCTCCTGAAAATTGCGGTTTTTCAGCGTTTCCGGAAAAAGTCGCGGTCCGACGCGCAAAAGTGGGGTATCGTAGAAATCGCCTTTTAAAGACGCACCTTTCTGGCCCCACAAAAATGGGCATTTCAAATTAGAAACAAGTCAAATGAACAAAATAGTGTGAATAAGTAAGTATTTCAGGGGTGAGTTAGCAGGTTATTGGGGTAGTAAGTCCTGATTTTTTTGGAGGTTGCAGTGACCACTACGCCATTCAAAATAGGCAGGCTTTAGCATAAGCAGTTAGGCCCCGTAGGATGATTTTAGCTAAAATGTGCCCCAAACACTCAAACCGGCTTGTATCTTGCAATGGAAAATATGGGAAACATGACTTAGACAGCAAATGATACACTGTATGCCATGTTTCCAAATTTTTATGCACAGTGGTTACAGCATGAAGCGAATGCATGTGAATATACAAAGGTGCATTGCATTAAACAAGTCCAATGAGCGTGAAAAAAATGGCCGGCCTGCCTGCTTTCATCCATCATTTGTTCTAAATTTATAATTAATCAATGAGCTGAGGTGGAGTCTTAGCCAGTGGTACCATCAGGGGTGTGTAATGCACTTTAGGGTAGACAGCCAATCAGCTGCCAGATTCAATCTGTCAATCAAACACAGCAGCCAATCAGAGAGCTGGCCATTGATCAGCAGGCCCTTTATGACATCACAGACAGACCCACGGAACTCTCTGTGCTTGTCTGCTGGCTGGCTGTCAGTTGGGTGGGTGGGCGGCAGAGGGGGAGGATGTACGTCTCGTTTTCCTGAAAATTGCGGTTTTTCGGCGTTTCCGGAAAAAGCCGCGGTCCGACGCGCAAAAGTGGGGTATCGTAGAAATCGCCTTTTAAAGACGCACCTTTCTGGCCCCACAAAAATGGGCATTTCAAATTAGAAACAAGTCAAATGAACAAAATAGTGTGAATAAGTAAGAATTTCAGGGGTGAGTTAGCAGGTTATTGGGGTAGTAAGTCCTGATTTTTTTGGAGGTTGCATTGACCACTACGCCATTCAAAATAGGCAGGCTTTGGCATAAGCAGTTAGGCCCCGTAGGATGATTTTAGCTAAAATGTGCCCCAAACACTCAAACCGGCTTGTATCTTGCAATGGAAAATATGGGAAACATGACTTAGACAGCAAATGATACACTGTATGCCATGTTTCCAAATTTTTATGCACAGTGGTTACAGCATGAAGCGAATGCATGTGAATATACAAAGGTGCATTGCATTAAACAAGTCCAATGAGCGTGAAAAAAATGGCCGGCCTGCCTGCTTTCATCCATCATTTGTTCTAAATTTATAATTAATCAATGAGCTGAGGTGGAGTCTTAGCCAGTGGTACCATCAGGGGTGTGTAATGCACTTTAGGGTAGACAGCCAATCAGCTGCCAGATTCAATCTGTCAATCAAACACAGCAGCCAATCAGAGAGCTGGCCATTGATCAGCAGGCCCTTTATGACATCACAGACAGACCCACGGAACTCTCTGTGCTTGTCTGCTGGCTGGCTGTCAGTTGGGTGGGTGGGCGGCAGAGGGGGAGGATGTACGTCTCGTTTCTCCTGAAAATTGCGGTTTTTCAGCGTTTCCGGAAAAAGTCGCGGTCCGACGCGCAAAAGTGGGGTATCGTAGAAATCGCCTTTTAAAGACGCACCTTTCTGGCCCCACAAAAATGGGCATTTCAAATTAGAAACAAGTCAAATGAACAAAATAGTGTGAATAAGTAAGTATTTCAGGGGTGAGTTAGCAGGTTATTGGGGTAGTAAGTCCTGATTTTTTTGGAGGTTGCATTGACCACTACGCCATTCAAAATAGGCAGGCTTTGGCATAAGCAGTTAGGCCCCGTAGGATGATTTTAGCTAAAATGTGCCCCAAACACTCAAACCGGCTTGTATCTTGCAATGGAAAATATGGGAAACATGACTTAGACAGCAAATGATACACTGTATGCCATGTTTCCAAATTTTTATGCACAGTGGTTACAGCATGAAGCGAATGCATGTGAATATACAAAGGTGCATTGCATTAAACAAGTCCAATGAGCGTGAAAAAAATGGCCGGCCTGCCTGCTTTCATCCATCATTTGTTCTAAATTTATAATTAATCAATGAGCTGAGGTGGAGTCTTAGCCAGTGGTACCATCAGGGGTGTGTAATGCACTTTAGGGTAGACAGCCAATCAGCTGCCAGATTCAATCTGTCAATCAAACACAGCAGCCAATCAGAGAGCTGGCCATTGATCAGCAGGCCCTTTATGACATCACAGACAGACCCACGGAACTCTCTGTGCTTGTCTGCTGGCTGGCTGTCAGTTGGGTGGGTGGGCGGCAGAGGGGGAGGATGTACGTCTCGTTTCTCCTGAAAATTGCGGTTTTTCAGCGTTTCCGGAAAAAGTCGCGGTCCGACGCGCAAAAGTGGGGTATCGTAGAAATCGCCTTTTAAAGACGCACCTTTCTGGCCCCACAAAAATGGGCATTTCAAATTAGAAACAAGTCAAATGAACAAAATAGTGTGAATAAGTAAGTATTTCAGGGGTGAGTTAGCAGGTTATTGGGGTAGTAAGTCCTGATTTTTTTGGAGGTTGCATTGACCACTACGCCATTCAAAATAGGCAGGCTTTGGCATAAGCAGTTAGGCCCCGTAGGATGATTTTAGCTAAAATGTGCCCCAAACACTCAAACCGGCTTGTATCTTGCAATGGAAAATATGGGAAACATGACTTAGACAGCAAATGATACACTGTATGCCATGTTTCCAAATTTTTATGCACAGTGGTTACAGCATGAAGCGAATGCATGTGAATATACAAAGGTGCATTGCATTAAACAAGTCCAATGAGCGTGAAAAAAATGGCCGGCCTGCCTGCTTTCATCCATCATTTGTTCTAAATTTATAATTAATCAATGAGCTGAGGTGGAGTCTTAGCCAGTGGTACCATCAGGGGTGTGTAATGCACTTTAGGGTAGACAGCCAATCAGCTGCCAGATTCAATCTGTCAATCAAACACAGCAGCCAATCAGAGAGCTGGCCATTGATCAGCAGGCCCTTTATGACATCACAGACAGACCCACGGAACTCTCTGTGCTTGTCTGCTGGCTGGCTGTCAGTTGGGTGGGTGGGCGGCAGAGGGGGAGGATGTACGTCTCGTTTCTCCTGAAAATTGCGGTTTTTCTGCGTTTCCGGAAAAAGCCGCGGTCCGACGCGCAAAAGTGGGGTATCGTAGAAATCGCCTTTTAAAGACGCACCTTTCTGGCCCCACAAAAATGGGCATTTCAAATTAGAAACAAGTCAAATGAACAAAATAGTGTGAATAAGTAAGAATTTCAGGGGTGAGTTAGCAGGTTATTGGGGTAGTAAGTCCTGATTTTTTTGGAGGTTGCATTGACCACTACGCCATTCAAAATAGGCAGGCTTTGGCATAAGCAGTTAGGCCCCGTAGGATGATTTTAGCTAAAATGTGCCCCAAACACTCAAACCGGCTTGTATCTTGCAATGGAAAATATGGGAAACATGACTTAGACAGCAAATGATACACTGTATGCCATGTTTCCAAATTTTTATGCACAGTGGTTACAGCATGAAGCGAATGCATGTGAATATACAAAGGTGCATTGCATTAAACAAGTCCAATGAGCGTGAAAAAAATGGCCGGCCTGCCTGCTTTCATCCATCATTTGTTCTAAATTTATAATTAATCAATGAGCTGAGGTGGAGTCTTAGCCAGTGGTACCATCAGGGGTGTGTAATGCACTTTAGGGTAGACAGCCAATCAGCTGCCAGATTCAATCTGTCAATCAAACACAGCAGCCAATCAGAGAGCTGGCCATTGATCAGCAGGCCCTTTATGACATCACAGACAGACCCACGGAACTCTCTGTGCTTGTCTGCTGGCTGGCTGTCAGTTGGGTGGGTGGGCGGCAGAGGGGGAGGATGTACGTCTCGTTTCTCCTGAAAATTGCGGTTTTTCAGCGTTTCCGGAAAAAGTCGCGGTCCGACGCGCAAAAGTGGGGTATCGTAGAAATCGCCTTTTAAAGACGCACCTTTCTGGCCCCACAAAAATGGGCATTTCAAATTAGAAACAAGTCAAATGAACAAAATAGTGTGAATAAGTAAGTATTTCAGGGGTGAGTTAGCAGGTTATTGGGGTAGTAAGTCCTGATTTTTTTGGAGGTTGCATTGACCACTACGCCATTCAAAATAGGCAGGCTTTGGCATAAGCAGTTAGGCCCCGTAGGATGATTTTAGCTAAAATGTGCCCCAAACACTCAAACCGGCTTGTATCTTGCAATGGAAAATATGGGAAACATGACTTAGACAGCAAATGATACACTGTATGCCATGTTTCCAAATTTTTATGCACAGTGGTTACAGCATGAAGTGAATGCATGTGAATATACACAGGTGCATTGCATTAAACAAGTCCAATGAGCGTGAAAAAAATGGCCGGCTTGCCTGCTTTCATCCATCATTTGTTCTAAATTTATAATTAATCAATGAGCTGAGGTGGAGTCTTAGCCAGTGGTACCATCAGGGGTGTGTAATGCACTTTAGGGTAGACAGCCAATCAGCTACCAGATTCAATCTGTCAATCAAACACAGCAGCCAATCAGAGAGCTGGCCATTGATCAGCAGGCCCTTTATGACATCACAGACAGACCCACGGAACTCTCTGTGCTTGTCTGCTGGCTGGCTGTCAGTTGGGTGGGTGGGCGGCAGAGGGGGAGGATGTACGTCTCGTTTCTCCTGAAAATTGCGGTTTTTCTGCGTTTCCGGAAAAAGTCGCGGTCCGACGCGCAAAAGTGGGGTATCGTAGAAATCGCCTTTTAAAGACGCACCTTTCTGGCCCCACAAAAATGGGCATTTCAAATTAGAAACAAGTCAAATGAACAAAATAGTGTGAATAAGTAAGTATTTCAGGGGTGAGTTAGCAGGTTATTGGGGTAGTAAGTCCTGATTTTTTTGGAGGTTGCAGTGACTACTACGCCATTCAAAATAGGCAGGCTTTAGCATAAGCAGTTAGGCCCCGTAGGATGATTTTAGCTAAAATGTGCCCCAAACACTCAAACCGGCTTGTATCTTGCAATGGAAAATATGGGAAACATGACTTAGACAGCAAATGATACACTGTATGCCATGTTTCCAAATTTTTATGCACAGTGGTTACAGCATGAAGCGAATGCATGTGAATATACAAAGGTGCATTGCATTAAACAAGTCCAATGAGCGTGAAAAAAATGGCCGGCCTGCCTGCTTTCATCCATCATTTGTTCTAAATTTATAATTAATCAATGAGCTGAGGTGGAGTCTTAGCCAGTGGTACCATCAGGGGTGTGTAATGCACTTTAGGGTAGACAGCCAATCAGCTGCCAGATTCAATCTGTCAATCAAACACAGCAGCCAATCAGAGAGCTGGCCATTGATCAGCAGGCCCTTTATGACATCACAGACAGACCCACGGAACTCTCTGTGCTTGTCTGCTGGCTGGCTGTCAGTTGGGTGGGTGGGCGGCAGAGGGGGAGGATGTACGTCTCGTTTCTCCTGAAAATTGCGGTTTTTCAGCGTTTCCGGAAAAAGTCGCGGTCCGACGCGCAAAAGTGGGGTATCGTAGAAATCGCCTTTTAAAGACGCACCTTTCTGGCCCCACAAAAATGGGCATTTCAAATTAGAAACAAGTCAAATGAACAAAATAGTGTGAATAAGTAAGTATTTCAGGGGTGAGTTAGCAGGTTATTGGGGTAGTAAGTCCTGATTTTTTTGGAGGTTGCAGTGACCACTACGCCATTCAAAATAGGCAGGCTTTAGCATAAGCATTTAGGCCCCGTAGGATGATTTTAGCTAAAATGTGCCCCAAACACTCAAACCGGCTTGTATCTTGCAATGGAAAATATGGGAAACATGACTTAGACAGCAAATGATACACTGTATGCCATGTTTCCAAATTTTTATGCACAGTGGTTACAGCATGAAGCGAATGCATGTGAATATACAAAGGTGCATTGCATTAAACAAGTCCAATGAGCGTGAAAAAAATGGCCGGCCTGCCTGCTTTCATCCATCATTTGTTCTAAATTTATAATTAATCAATGAGCTGAGGTGGAGTCTTAGCCAGTGGTACCATCAGGGGTGTGTAATGCACTTTAGGGTAGACAGCCAATCAGCTGCCAGATTCAATCTGTCAATCAAACACAGCAGCCAATCAGAGAGCTGGCCATTGATCAGCAGGCCCTTTATGACATCACAGACAGACCCACGGAACTCTCTGTGCTTGTCTGCTGGCTGGCTGTCAGTTGGGTGGGTGGGCGGCAGAGGGGGAGGATGTACGTCTCGTTTCTCCTGAAAATTGCGGTTTTTCTGCGTTTCCGGAAAAAGCCGCGGTCCGACGCGCAAAAGTGGGGTATCGTAGAAATCGCCTTTTAAAGACGCACCTTTCTGGCCCCACAAAAATGGGCATTTCAAATTAGAAACAAGTCAAATGAACAAAATAGTGTGAATAAGTAAGAATTTCAGGGGTGAGTTAGCAGGTTATTGGGGTAGTAAGTCCTGATTTTTTTGGAGGTTGCATTGACCACTACGCCATTCAAAATAGGCAGGCTTTGGCATAAGCAGTTAGGCCCCGTAGGATGATTTTAGCTAAAATGTGCCCCAAACACTCAAACCGGCTTGTATCTTGCAATGGAAAATATGGGAAACATGACTTAGACAGCAAATGATACACTGTATGCCATGTTTCCAAATTTTTATGCACAGTGGTTACAGCATGAAGCGAATGCATGTGAATATACAAAGGTGCATTGCATTAAACAAGTCCAATGAGCGTGAAAAAAATGGCCGGCCTGCCTGCTTTCATCCATCATTTGTTCTAAATTTATAATTAATCAATGAGCTGAGGTGGAGTCTTAGCCAGTGGTACCATCAGGGGTGTGTAATGCACTTTAGGGTAGACAGCCAATCAGCTGCCAGATTCAATCTGTCAATCAAACACAGCAGCCAATCAGAGAGCTGGCCATTGATCAGCAGGCCCTTTATGACATCACAGACAGACCCACGGAACTCTCTGTGCTTGTCTGCTGGCTGGCTGTCAGTTGGGTGGGTGGGCGGCAGAGGGGGAGGATGTACGTCTCGTTTCTCCTGAAAATTGCGGTTTTTCAGCGTTTCCGGAAAAAGTCGCGGTCCGACGCGCAAAAGTGGGGTATCGTAGAAATCGCCTTTTAAAGACGCACCTTTCTGGCCCCACAAAAATGGGCATTTCAAATTAGAAACAAGTCAAATGAACAAAATAGTGTGAATAAGTAAGTATTTCAGGGGTGAGTTAGCAGGTTATTGGGGTAGTAAGTCCTGATTTTTTTGGAGGTTGCATTGACCACTACGCCATTCAAAATAGGCAGGCTTTGGCATAAGCAGTTAGGCCCCGTAGGATGATTTTAGCTAAAATGTGCCCCAAACACTCAAACCGGCTTGTATCTTGCAATGGAAAATATGGGAAACATGACTTAGACAGCAAATGATACACTGTATGCCATGTTTCCAAATTTTTATGCACAGTGGTTACAGCATGAAGTGAATGCATGTGAATATACACAGGTGCATTGCATTAAACAAGTCCAATGAGCGTGAAAAAAATGGCCGGCTTGCCTGCTTTCATCCATCATTTGTTCTAAATTTATAATTAATCAATGAGCTGAGGTGGAGTCTTAGCCAGTGGTACCATCAGGGGTGTGTAATGCACTTTAGGGTAGACAGCCAATCAGCTACCAGATTCAATCTGTCAATCAAACACAGCAGCCAATCAGAGAGCTGGCCATTGATCAGCAGGCCCTTTATGACATCACAGACAGACCCACGGAACTCTCTGTGCTTGTCTGCTGGCTGGCTGTCAGTTGGGTGGGTGGGCGGCAGAGGGGGAGGATGTACGTCTCGTTTCTCCTGAAAATTGCGGTTTTTCTGCGTTTCCGGAAAAAGTCGCGGTCCGACGCGCAAAAGTGGGGTATCGTAGAAATCGCCTTTTAAAGACGCACCTTTCTGGCCCCACAAAAATGGGCATTTCAAATTAGAAACAAGTCAAATGAACAAAATAGTGTGAATAAGTAAGTATTTCAGGGGTGAGTTAGCAGGTTATTGGGGTAGTAAGTCCTGATTTTTTTGGAGGTTGCAGTGACTACTACGCCATTCAAAATAGGCAGGCTTTAGCATAAGCAGTTAGGCCCCGTAGGATGATTTTAGCTAAAATGTGCCCCAAACACTCAAACCGGCTTGTATCTTGCAATGGAAAATATGGGAAACATGACTTAGACAGCAAATGATACACTGTATGCCATGTTTCCAAATTTTTATGCACAGTGGTTACAGCATGAAGCGAATGCATGTGAATATACAAAGGTGCATTGCATTAAACAAGTCCAATGAGCGTGAAAAAAATGGCCGGCCTGCCTGCTTTCATCCATCATTTGTTCTAAATTTATAATTAATCAATGAGCTGAGGTGGAGTCTTAGCCAGTGGTACCATCAGGGGTGTGTAATGCACTTTAGGGTAGACAGCCAATCAGCTGCCAGATTCAATCTGTCAATCAAACACAGCAGCCAATCAGAGAGCTGGCCATTGATCAGCAGGCCCTTTATGACATCACAGACAGACCCACGGAACTCTCTGTGCTTGTCTGCTGGCTGGCTGTCAGTTGGGTGGGTGGGCGGCAGAGGGGGAGGATGTACGTCTCGTTTCTCCTGAAAATTGCGGTTTTTCAGCGTTTCCGGAAAAAGTCGCGGTCCGACGCGCAAAAGTGGGGTATCGTAGAAATCGCCTTTTAAAGACGCACCTTTCTGGCCCCACAAAAATGGGCATTTCAAATTAGAAACAAGTCAAATGAACAAAATAGTGTGAATAAGTAAGTATTTCAGGGGTGAGTTAGCAGGTTATTGGGGTAGTAAGTCCTGATTTTTTTGGAGGTTGCAGTGACCACTACGCCATTCAAAATAGGCAGGCTTTAGCATAAGCATTTAGGCCCCGTAGGATGATTTTAGCTAAAATGTGCCCCAAACACTCAAACCGGCTTGTATCTTGCAATGGAAAATATGGGAAACATGACTTAGACAGCAAATGATACACTGTATGCCATGTTTCCAAATTTTTATGCACAGTGGTTACAGCATGAAGTGAATGCATGTGAATATACACAGGTGCATTGCATTAAACAAGTCCAATGAGCGTGAAAAAAATGGCCGGCCTGCCTGCTTTCATCCATCATTTGTTCTAAATTTATAATTAATCAATGAGCTGAGGTGGAGTCTTAGCCAGTGGTACCATCAGGGGTGTGTAATGCACTTTAGGGTAGACAGCCAATCAGCTGCCAGATTCAATCTGTCAATCAAACACAGCAGCCAATCAGAGAGCTGGCCATTGATCAGCAGGCCCTTTATGACATCACAGACAGACCCACGGAACTCTCTGTGCTTGTCTGCTGGCTGGCTGTCAGTTGGGTGGGTGGGCGGCAGAGGGGGTGGATGTACGTCTTGTTTCTCCTGAAAATTGCGGTTTTTCGGCGTTTCCGGAAAAAGTCGCGGTCCGACGCGCAAAAGTGGGGTATCGTAGAAATCGCCTTTTAAAGACGCACCTTTCTGGCCACACAAAAATGGGCATTTCAAATAAGAAACAAGTCAAATGAACAAAATAGTGTGAATAAGTAAGTATTTCAGGGGTGAGTTAGCAGGTTATTGGGGTAGTAAGTCCTGATTTTTTTGGAGGTTGCAGTGACCACTACGCCATTCAAAATAGGCAGGCTTTAGCATAAGCAGTTAGGCCCCGTAGGATGATTTTAGCTAAAATGTGCCCCAAACACTCAAACCGGCTTGTATCTTGCAATGGAAAATATGGGAAACATGACTTAGACAGCAAATGATACACTGTATGCCATGTTTCCAAATTTTTATGCACAGTGGTTACAGCATGAAGCGAATGCATGTGAATATACAAAGGTGCATTGCATTAAACAAGTCCAATGAGCGTGAAAAAAATGGCCAGCCTGCCTGCTTTCATCCATCATTTGTTCTAAATTTATAATTAATCAATGAGCTGAGGTGGAGTCTTAGCCAGTGGTACCATCAGGGGTGTGTAATGCACTTTAGGGTAGACAGCCAATCAGCTGCCAGATTCAATCTGTCAATCAAACACAGCAGCCAATCAGAGAGCTGGCCATTGATCAGCAGGCCCTTTATGACATCACAGACAGACCCACGGAACTCTCTGTGCTTGTCTGCTGGCTGGCTGTCAGTTGGGTGGGTGGGCGGCAGAGGGGGAGGATGTACGTCTCGTTTCTCCTGAAAATTGCGGTTTTTCGGCGTTTCCGGAAAAAGTCGCGGTCCGACGCGCAAAAGTGGGGTATCGTAGAAATCGCCTTTTAAAGACGCACCTTTCTGGCCCCACAAAAATGGGCATTTCAAATTAGAAACAAGTCAAATGAACAAAATAGTGTGAATAAGTAAGTATTTCAGGGGTGAGTTAGCAGGTTATTGGGGTAGTAAGTCCTGATTTTTTTGGAGGTTGCATTGACCACTACGCCATTCAAAATAGGCAGGCTTTGGCATAAGCAGTTAGGCCCCGTAGGATGATTTTAGCTAAAATGTGCCCCAAACACTCAAACCGGCTTGTATCTTGCAATGGAAAATATGGGAAACATGACTTAGACAGCAAATGATACACTGTATGCCATGTTTCCAAATTTTTATGCACAGTGGTTACAGCATGAAGCGAATGCATGTGAATATACAAAGGTGCATTGCATTAAACAAGTCCAATGAGCGTGAAAAAAATGGCCGGCCTGCCTGCTTTCATCCATCATTTGTTCTAAATTTATAATTAATCAATGAGCTGAGGTGGAGTCTTAGCCAGTGGTACCATCAGGGGTGTGTAATGCACTTTAGGGTAGACAGCCAATCAGCTGCCAGATTCAATCTGTCAATCAAACACAGCAGCCAATCAGAGAGCTGGCCATTGATCAGCAGGCCCTTTATGACATCACAGACAGACCCACAGAACTCTCTGTGCTTGTCTGCTGGCTGGCTGTCAGTTGGGTGGGTGGGCGGCAGAGGGGGAGGATGTACGTCTCGTTTCTCCTGAAAATTGCGGTTTTTCAGCGTTTCCGGAAAAAGTCGCAGTCCGACGCGCAAAAGTGGGGTATCGTAGAAATCGCCTTTTAAAGACGCACCTTTCTGGCCCCACAAAAATGGGCATTTCAAATTAGAAACAAGTCAAATGAACAAAATAGTGTGAATAAGTAAGTATTTCAGGGGTGAGTTAGCAGGTTATTGGGGTAGTAAGTCCTGATTTTTTTGGAGGTTGCAGTGACCACTACGCCATTCAAAATAGGCAGGCTTTAGCATAAGCATTTAGGCCCCGTAGGATGATTTTAGCTAAAATGTGCCCCAAACACTCAAACCGGCTTGTATCTTGCAATGGAAAATATGGGAAACATGACTTAGACAGCAAATGATACACTGTATGCCACGTTTCCAAATTTTTATGCACAGTGGTTACAGCATGAAGTGAATGCATGTGAATATACACAGGTGCATTGCATTAAACAAGTCCAATGAGCGTGAAAAAAATGGCCGGCCTGCCTGCTTTCATCCATCATTTGTTCTAAATTTATAATTAATCAATGAGCTGAGGTGGAGTCTTAGCCAGTGGTACCATCAGGGGTGTGTAATGCACTTTAGGGTAGACAGCCAATCAGCTGCCAGATTCAATCTGTCAATCAAACACAGCAGCCAATCAGAGAGCTGACCATTGATCAGCAGGCCCTTTATGACATCACAGACAGACCCACGGAACTCTCTGTGCTTGTCTGCTGGCTGGCTGTCAGTTGGGTGGGTGGGCGGCAGAGGGGGAGGATGTACGTCTCGTTTCTCCTGAAAATTGCGGTTTTTCGGCGTTTCCGGAAAAAGTCGCGGTCCGACGCGCAAAAGTGGGGTATCGTAGAAATCGCCTTTTAAAGACGCACCTTTCTGGCCCCACAAAAATGGGCATTTCAAATTAGAAACAAGTCAAATGAACAAAATAGTGTGAATAAGTAAGTATTTCAGGGGTGAGTTAGCAGGTTATTGGGGTAGTAAGTCCTGATTTTTTTGGAGGTTGCATTGACCACTACGCCATTCAAAATAGGCAGGCTTTGGCATAAGCATTTAGGCCCCGTAGGATGATTGTAGCTAAAATGTGCCCCAAACACTCAAACCGGCTTGTATCTTGCAATGGAAAATATGGGAAACATGACTTAGACAGCAAATGATACACTGTATGCCATGTTTCCAAATTTTTATGCACAGTGGTTACAGCATGAAGTGAATGCATGTGAATATACAAAGGTGCATTGCATTAAACAAGTCCAATGAGCGTGAAAAAAATGGCCGGCCTGCCTGCTTTCATCCATCATTTGTTCTAAATTTATAATTAATCAATGAGCTGAGGTGGAGTCTTAGCCAGTGGTACCATCAGGGGTGTGTAATGCACTTTAGGGTAGACAGCCAATCAGCTGCCAGATTCAATCTGTCAATCAAACACAGCAGCCAATCAGAGAGCTGGCCATTGATCAGCAGGCCCTTTATGACATCACAGACAGACCCACGGAACTCTCTGTGCTTGTCTGCTGGCTGGCTGTCAGTTGGGTGGGTGGGCGGCAGAGGGGGAGGATGTACGTCTCGTTTCTCCTGAAAATTGCGGTTTTTCGGCGTTTCCGGAAAAAGTCGCGGTCCGACGCGCAAAAGTGGGGTATCGTAGAAATCGCCTTTTAAAGACGCACATTTCTGGCCCCACAAAAATGGGCATTTCAAATTAGAAACAAGTCAAATGAACAAAATAGTGTGAATAAGTAAGTATTTCAGGGGTGAGTTAGCAGGTTATTGGGGTAGTAAGTCCTGATTTTTTTGGAGGTTGCAGTGACCACTACGCCATTCAAAATAGGCAGGCTTTAGCATAAGCAGTTAGGCCCCGTAGGATGATTTTAGCTAAAATGTGCCCCAAACACTCAAACCGGCTTGTATCTTGCAATGGAAAATATGGGAAACATGACTTAGACAGCAAATGATACACTGTATGCCATGTTTCCAAATTTTTATGCACAGTGGTTACAGCATGAAGCGAATGCATGTGAATATACAAAGGTGCATTGCATTAAACAAGTCCAATGAGCGTGAAAAAAATGGCCGGCCTGCCTGCTTTCATCCATCATTTGTTCTAAATTTATAATTAATCGATGAGCTGAGGTGGAGTCTTAGCCAGTGGTACCATCAGGGGTGTGTAATGCACTTTAGGGTAGACAGCCAATCAGCTGCCAGATTCAATCTGTCAATCAAACACAGCAGCCAATCAGAGAGCTGGCCATTGATCAGCAGGCCCTTTATGACATCACAGACAGACCCACGGAACTCTCTGTGCTTGTCTGCTGGCTGGCTGTCAGTTGGGTGGGTGGGCGGCAGAGGGGGAGGATGTACGTCTCGTTTCTCCTGAAAATTGCGGTTTTTCGGCGTTTCCGGAAAAAGTCGCGGTCCGACGCGCAAAAGTGGGGTATCGTAGAAATCGCCTTTTAAAGACGCACCTTTCTGGCCCCACAAAAATGGGCATTTCAAATTAGAAACAAGTCAAATGAACAAAATAGTGTGAATAAGTAAGTATTTCAGGGGTGAGTTAGCAGGTTATTGGGGTAGTAAGTCCTGATTTTTTTGGAGGTTGCATTGACCACTACGCCATTCAAAATAGGCAGGCTTTGGCATAAGCAGTTAGGCCCCGTAGGATGATTTTAGCTAAAATGTGCCCCAAACACTCAAACCGGCTTGTATCTTGCAATGGAAAATATGGGAAACATGACTTAGACAGCAAATGATACACTGTATGCCATGTTTCCAAATTTTTATGCACAGTGGTTACAGCATGAAGCGAATGCATGTGAATATACAAAGGTGCATTGCATTAAACAAGTCCAATGAGCGTGAAAAAAATGGCCGGCCTGCCTGCTTTCATCCATCATTTGTTCTAAATTTATAATTAATCGATGAGCTGAGGTGGAGTCTTAGCCAGTGGTACCATCAGGGGTGTGTAATGCACTTTAGGGTAGACAGCCAATCAGCTGCCAGATTCAATCTGTCAATCAAACACAGCAGCCAATCAGAGAGCTGGCCATTGATCAGCAGGCCCTTTATGACATCACAGACAGACCCACGGAACTCTCTGTGCTTGTCTGCTGGCTGGCTGTCAGTTGGGTGGGTGGGCGGCAGAGGGGGAGGATGTACGTCTCGTTTCTCCTGAAAATTGCGGTTTTTCGGCGTTTCCGGAAAAAGTCGCGGTCCGACGCGCAAAAGTGGGGTATCGTAGAAATTGCCTTTTAAAGACGCACCTTTCTGGCCCCACAAAAATGGGCATTTCAAATTAGAAACAAGTCAAATGAACAAAATAGTGTGAATAAGTAAGTATTTCAGGGGTGAGTTAGCAGGTTATTGGGGTAGTAAGTCCTGATTTTTTTGGAGGTTGCATTGACCACTACGCCATTCAAAATAGGCAGGCTTTGGCATAAGCAGTTAGGCCCCGTAGGATGATTTTAGCTAAAATGTGCCCCAAACACTCAAAAAGGCTTGTATCTTGCAATGGAAAATATGGGAAACATGACTTAGACAGCAAATGATACACTGTATGCCATGTTTCCAAATTTTTATGCACAGTGGTTACAGCATGAAGCGAATGCATGTGAATATACAAAGGTGCATTGCATTAAACAAGTCCAATGAGCGTGAAAAAAATGGCCGGCCTGCCTGCTTTCATCCATCATTTGTTCTAAATTTATAATTAATCAATGAGCTGAGGTGGAGTCTTAGCCAGTGGTACCATCAGGGGTGTGTAATGCACTTTAGGGTAGACAGCCAATCAGCTGCCAGATTCAATCTGTCAATCAAACACAGCAGCCAATCAGAGAGCTGGCCATTGATCAGCAGGCCCTTTATGACATCACAGACAGACCCACGGAACTCTCTGTGCTTGTCTGCTGGCTGGCTGTCAGTTGGGTGGGTGGGCGGCAGAGGGGGAGGATGTACGTCTCGTTTCTCCTGAAAATTGCGGTTTTTCGGCGTTTCCGGAAAAAGTCGCGGTCCGACGCGCAAAAGTGGGGTATCGTAGAAATCGCCTTCTAAAGACGCACCTTTCTGGCCCCACAAAAATGGGCATTTCAAATTAGAAACAAGTCAAATGAACAAAATAGTGTGAATAAGTAAGTATTTCAGGGGTGAGTTAGCAGGTTATTGGGGTAGTAAGTCCTGATTTTTTTGGAGGTTGCATTGACCACTACGCCATTCAAAATAGGCAGGCTTTGGCATAAGCAGTTAGGCCCCGTAGGATGATTTTAGCTAAAATGTGCCCCAAACACTCAAACCGGCTTGTATCTTGCAATGGAAAATATGGGAAACATGACTTAGACAGCAAATGATACACTGTATGCCATGTTTCCAAATTTTTATGCACAGTGGTTACAGCATGAAGCGAATGCATGTGAATATACACAGGTGCATTGCATTAAACAAGTCCAATGAGCGTGAAAAAAATGGCCGGCTTGCCTGCTTTCATCCATCATTTGTTCTAAATTTATAATTAATCAATGAGCTGAGGTGGAGTCTTAGCCAGTGGTACCATCAGGGGTGTGTAATGCACTTTAGGGTAGACAGCCAATCAGCTGCCAGATTCAATCTGTCAATCAAACACAGCAGCCAATCAGAGAGCTGGCCATTGATCAGCAGGCCCTTTATGACATCACAGACAGACCCACGGAACTCTCTGTGCTTGTCTGCTGGCTGGCTGTCAGTTGGGTGGGTGGGCGGCAGAGGGGGAGGATGTACGTCTCGTTTCTCCTGAAAATTGCGGTTTTTCGGCGTTTCCGGAAAAAGTCGCGGTCCGACGCGCAAAAGTGGGGTATCGTAGAAATCGCCTTTTAAAGACGCACCTTTCTGGCCCCACAAAAATGGGCATTTCAAATTAGAAACAAGTCAAATGAACAAAATAGTGTGAATAAGTAAGTATTTCAGGGGTGAGTTAGCAGGTTATTGGGGTAGTAAGTCCTGATTTTTTTGGAGGTTGCAGTGACCACTACGCCATTCAAAATAGGCAGGCTTTAGCATAAGCAGTTAGGCCCCGTAGGATGATTTTAGCTAAAATGTGCCCCAAACACTCAAACCGGCTTGTATCTTGCAATGGAAAATATGGGAAACATGACTTAGACAGCAAATGATACACTGTATGCCATGTTTCCAAATTTTTATGCACAGTGGTTACAGCATGAAGCGAATGCATGTGAATATACAAAGGTGCATTGCATTAAACAAGTCCAATGAGCGTGAAAAAAATGGCCGGCCTGCCTGCTTTCATCCATCATTTGTTCTAAATTTATAATTAATCAATGAGCTGAGGTGGAGTCTTAGCCAGTGGTACCATCAGGGGTGTGTAATGCACTTTAGGGTAGACAGCCAATCAGCTGCCAGATTCAATCTGTCAATCAAACACAGCAGCCAATCAGAGAGCTGGCCATTGATCAGCAGGCCCTTTATGACATCACAGACAGACCCACGGAACTCTCTGTGCTTGTCTGCTGGCTGGCTGTCAGTTGGGTGGGTGGGCGGCAGAGGGGGAGGATGTACGTCTCGTTTCTCCTGAAAATTGCGGTTTTTCGGCGTTTCCGGAAAAAGTCGCGGTCCTACGCGCAAAAGTGGGGTATCGTAGAAATCGCCTTTTAAAGACGCACCTTTCTGGCCCCACAAAAATGGGCATTTCAAATTAGAAACAAGTCAAATGAACATAATAGTGTGAATAAGTAAGTATTTCAGGGGTGAGTTAGCAGGTTATTGGGGTAGTAAGTCCTGATTTTTTTGGAGGTTGCATTGACCACTACGCCATTCAAAATAGGCAGGCTTTAGCATAAGCAGTTAGGCCCCGTAGGATGATTTTAGCTAAAATGTGCCCCAAACACTCAAACCGGCTTGTATCTTGCAATGGAAAATATGGGAAACATGACTTAGACAGCAAATGATACACTGTATGCCATGTTTCCAAATTTTTATGCACAGTGGTTACAGCATGAAGTGAATGCATGTGAATATACACAGGTGCATTGCATTAAACAAGTCCAATGAGCGTGAAAAAAATGGCCGGCTTGCCTGCTTTCATCCATCATTTGTTCTAAATTTCTAATTAATCAATGAGCTGAGGTGGAGTCTTAGCCAGTGGTACCATCAGGGGTGTGTAATGCACTTTAGGGTAGTCAGCCAATCAGCTGCCAGATTCAATCTGTCAATCAAACACAGCAGCCAATCAGAGAGCATGCCATTGATCAGCAGGCCCTTTATGACATCACAGACAGACCCACGGAACTCTCTGTGCTTGTCTGCTGGCTGGCTGTCAGTTGGGTGGGTGGGCGGCAGAGGGGGAGGATGTACGTCTCGTTTCTCCTGAAAATTGCGGTTTTTCGGCGTTTCCGGAAAAAGTCGCGGTCCGACGCGCAAAAGTGGGGTATCGTAGAAATCGCCTTTTAAAGACGCACCTTTCTGGCCCCACAAAAATGGGCATTTCAAATTAGAAACAAGTCAAATGAACAAAATAGTGTGAATAAGTAAGTATTTCAGGGGTGAGTTAGCAGGTTATTGGGGTAGTAAGTCCTGATTTTTTTGGAGGTTGCAGTGACCACTACGCCATTCAAAATAGGCAGGCTTTAGCATAAGCAGTTAGGCCCCGTAGGATGATTTTAGCTAAAATGTGCCCCAAACACTCAAACCGGCTTGTATCTTGCAATGGAAAATATGGGAAACATGACTTAGACAGCAAATGATACACTGTATGCCATGTTTCCAAATTTTTATGCACAGTGGTTACAGCATGAAGTGAATGCATGTGAATATACACAGGTGCATTGCATTAAACAAGTCCAATGAGCGTGAAAAAAATGGCCGGCCTGCCTGCTTTCATCCATCATTTGTTCTAAATTTATAATTAATCAATGAGCTGAGGTGGAGTCTTAGCCAGTGGTACCATCAGGGGTGTGTAATGCACTTTAGGGTAGACAGCCAATCAGCTGCCAGATTCAATCTGTCAATCAAACACAGCAGCCAATCAGAGAGCTGGCCATTGATCAGCAGGCCCTTTATGACATCACAGACAGACCCACGGAACTCTCTGTGCTTGTCTGCTGGCTGGCTGTCAGTTGGGTGGGTGGGCGTCAGAGGGGGAGGATGTACGTCTCGTTTCTCCTGAAAATTGCGGTTTTTCGGCGTTTCCGGAAAAAGTCGCGGTCCGACGCGCAAAAGTGGGGTATCGTAGAAATCGCCTTTTAAAGACGCACCTTTCTGGCCCCACAAAAATGGGCATTTCAAATTAGAAACAAGTCAAATGAACAAAATAGTGTGAATAAGTAAGTATTTCAGGGGTGAGTTAGCAGGTTATTGGGGTAGTAAGTCCTGATTTTTTTGGAGGTTGCAGTGACCACTACGCCATTCAAAATAGGCAGGCTTTGGCATAAGCAGTTAGGCCCCGTAGGATGATTTTAGCTAAAATGTGCCCCAAACACTCAAACCGGCTTGTATCTTGCAATGGAAAATATGGGAAACATGACTTAGACAGCAAATGATACACTGTATGCCATGTTTCCAAATTTTTATGCACAGTGGTTACAGCATGAAGTGAATGCATGTGAATATACACAGGTGCATTGCATTAAACAAGTCCAATGAGCGTGAAAAAAATGGCCGGCTTGCCTGCTTTCATCCATCATTTGTTCTAAATTTATAATTAATCAATGAGCTGAGGTGGAGTCTTAGCCAGTGGTACCATCAGGGGTGTGTAATGCACTTTAGGGTAGACAGCCAATCAGCTACCAGATTCAATCTGTCAATCAAACACAGCAGCCAATCAGAGAGCTGGCCATTGATCAGCAGGCCCTTTATGACATCACAGACAGACCCACGGAACTCTCTGTGCTTGTCTGCTGGCTGGCTGTCAGTTGGGTGGGTGGGCGGCAGAGGGGGAGGATGTACGTCTCGTTTCTCCTGAAAATTGCGGTTTTTCGGCGTTTCCGGAAAAAGTCGCGGTCCGATGCGCAAAAGTGGGGTATCGTAGAAATCGCCTTATAAAGACGCACCTTTCTGGCCCCACAAAAATGGGCATTTCAAATTAGAAACAAGTCAAATGAACAAAATAGTGTGAATAAGTAAGTATTTCAGGGGTGAGTTAGCAGGTTATTGGGGTAGTAAGTCCTGATTTTTTTGGAGGTTGCAGTGACCACTACGCCATTCAAAATAGGCAGGCTTTAGCATAAGCAGTTAGGCCCCGTAGGATGATTTTAGCTAAAATGTGCCCCAAACACTCAAACCGGCTTGTATCTTGCAATGGAAAATATGGGAAACATGACTTAGACAGCAAATGATACACTGTATGCCATGTTTCCAAATTTTTATGCACAGTGGTTACAGCATGAAGCGAATGCATGTGAATATACAAAGGTGCATTGCATTAAACAAGTCCAATGAGCGTGAAAAAAATGGCCGGCCTGCCTGCTTTCATCCATCATTTGTTCTAAATTTATAATTAATCAATGAGCTGAGGTGGAGTCTTAGCCAGTGGTACCATCAGGGGTGTGTAATGCACTTTAGGGTAGACAGCCAATCAGCTGCCAGATTCAATCTGTCAATCAAACACAGCAGCCAATCAGAGAGCTGGCCATTGATCAGCAGGCCCTTTATGACATCACAGACAGACCCACGGAACTCTCTGTGCTTGTCTGCTGGCTGGCTGTCAGTTGGGTGGGTGGGCGGCAGAGGGGGAGGATGTACGTCTCGTTTCTCCTGAAAATTGCGGTTTTTCGGCGTTTCCGGAAAAAGTCGCGGTCCGACGCGCAAAAGTGGGGTATCGTAGAAATCGCCTTTTAAAGACGCACCTTTCTGGCCCCACAAAAATGGGCATTTCAAATTAGAAACAAGTCAAATTAACAAAATAGTGTGAATAAGTAAGTATTTCAGGGGTGAGTTAGCAGGTTATTGGGGTAGTAAGTCCTGATTTTTTTGGAGGTTGCATTGACCACTACGCCATTCAAAATAGGCAGGCTTTGGCATAAGCAGTTAGGCCCCGTAGGATGATTTTAGCTAAAATGTGCCCCAAACACTCAAACCGGCTTGTATCTTGCAATGGAAAATATGGGAAACATGACTTAGACAGCAAATGATACACTGTATGCCATGTTTCCAAATTTTTATGCACAGTGGTTACAGCATGAAGTGAATGCATGTGAATATACACAGGTGCATTGCATTAAACAAGTCCAATGAGCGTGAAAAAAATGGCCGGCTTGCCTGCTTTCATCCATCATTTGTTCTAAATTTATAATTAATCAATGAGCTGAGGTGGAGTCTTAGCCAGTGGTACCATCAGGGGTGTGTAATGCACTTTAGGGTAGACAGCCAATCAGCTGCCAGATTCAATCTGTCAATCAAACACAGCAGCCAATCAGAGAGCTGGCCATTGATCAGCAGGCCCTTTATGACATCACAGACAGACCCACGGAACTCTCTGTGCTTGTCTGCTGGCTGGCTGTCAGTTGGGTGGGTGGGCGGCAGAGGGGGAGGATGTACGTCTCGTTTCTCCTGAAAATTGCGGTTTTTCGGCGTTTCCGGAAAAAGTCGCGGTCCGACGCGCAAATGTGGGGTATCGTAGAAATCGCCTTTTAAAGACGCACCTTTCTGGCCCCACAAAAATGGGCATTTCAAATTAGAAACAAGTCAAATGAACAAAATAGTGTGAATAAGTAAGTATTTCAGGGGTGAGTTAGCAGGTTATTGGGGTAGTAAGTCCTGATTTTTTTGGAGGTTGCAGTGACCACTACGCCATTCAAAATAGGCAGGCTTTAGCATAAGCAGTTAGGCCCCGTAGGATGATTTTAGCTAAAATGTGCCCCAAACACTCAAACCGGCTTGTATCTTGCAATGGAAAATATGGGAAACATGACTTAGACAGCAAATGATACACTGTATGCCATGTTTCCAAATTTTTATGCACAGTGGTTACAGCATGAAGCGAATGCATGTGAATATACAAAGGTGCATTGCATTAAACAAGTCCAATGAGCGTGAAAAAAATGGCCGGCCTGCCTGCTTTCATCCATCATTTGTTCTAAATTTATAATTAATCAATGAGCTGAGGTGGAGTCTTAGCCAGTGGTACCATCAGGGGTGTGTAATGCACTTTAGGGTAGACAGCCAATCAGCTGCCAGATTCAATCTGTCAATCAAACACAGCAGCCAATCAGAGAGCTGGCCATTGATCAGCAGGCCCTTTATGACATCACAGACAGACCCACGGAACTCTCTGTGCTTGTCTGCTGGCTGGCTGTCAGTTGGGTGGGTGGGCGGCAGAGGGGGAGGATGTACGTCTCGTTTCTCCTGAAAATTGCGGTTTTTCGGCGTTTCCGGAAAAAGTCGCGGTCCGACGCGCAAAAGTGGGGTATCGTAGAAATCGCCTTTTAAAGACGCACCTTTCTGGCCCCACAAAAATGGGCATTTCAAATTAGAAACAAGTCAAATGAACAAAATAGTGTGAATAAGTAAGTATTTCAGGGGTGAGTTAGCAGGTTATTGGGGTAGTAAGTCCTGATTTTTTTGGAGGTTGCATTGACCACTACGCCATTCAAAATAGGCAGGCTTTGGCATAAGCAGTTAGGCCCCGTAGGATGATTTTAGCTAAAATGTGCCCCAAACACTCAAACCGGCTTGTATCTTGCAATGGAAAATATGGGAAACATGACTTAGACAGCAAATGATACACTGTATGCCATGTTTCCAAATTTTTATGCACAGTGGTTACAGCATGAAGTGAATGCATGTGAATATACACAGGTGCATTGCATTAAACAAGTCCAATGAGCGTGAAAAAAATGGCCGGCTTGGCTGCTTTCATCCATCATTTGTTCTAAATTTATAATTAATCAATGAGCTGAGGTGGAGTCTTAGCCAGTGGTACCATCAGGGGTGTGTAATGCACTTTAGGGTAGACAGCCAATCAGCTGCCAGATTCAATCTGTCAATCAAACACAGCAGCCAATCAGAGAGCTGGCCATTGATCAGCAGGCCCTTTATGACATCACAGACAGACCCACGGAACTCTCTGTGCTTGTCTGCTGGCTGTCTGTCAGTTGGGTGGGTGGGCGGCAGAGGGGGAGGATGTACGTCTCGTTTCTCCTGAAAATTGCGGTTTTTCGGCGTTTCCGGAAAAAGTCGCGGTCCGACGCGCAAAAGTGGGGTATCGTACAAATCGCCTTTTAAAGACGCACCTTTCTGGCCCCACAAAAATGGGCATTTCAAATTAGAAACAAGTCAAATGAACAAAATAGTGTGAATAAGTAAGTATTTCAGGGGTGAGTTAGCAGGTTATTGGGGTAGTAAGTCCTGATTTTTTTGGAGGTTGCAGTGACCACTACGCCATTCAAAATAGGCAGGCTTTAGCATAAGCAGTTAGGCCCCGTAGGATGATTTTAGCTAAAATGTGCCCCAAACACTCAAACCGGCTTGTATCTTGCAATGGAAAATATGGGAAACATGACTTAGACAGCAAATGATACACTGTATGCCATGTTTCCAAATTTTTATGCACAGTGGTAACAGCATGAAGCGAATGCATGTGAATATACAAAGGTGCATTGCATTAAACAAGTCCAATGAGCGTGAAAAAAATGGCCGGCCTGCCTGCTTTCATCCATCATTTGTTCTAAATTTATAATTAATCAATGAGCTGAGGTGGAGTCTTAGCCAGTGGTACCATCAGGGGTGTGTAATGCACTTTAGGGTAGACAGCCAATCAGCTGCCAGATTCAATCTGTCAATCAAACACAGCAGCCAATCAGAGAGCTGGCCATTGATCAGCAGGCCCTTTATGACATCACAGACAGACCCACGGAATTCTCTGTGCTTGTCTGCTGGCTGGCTGTCAGTTGGGTGGGTGGGCGGCAGAGGGGGAGGATGTACGTCTCGTTTCTCCTGAAAATTGCGGTTTTTCGGCGTTTCCGGAAAAAGTCGCGGTCCGACGCGCAAAAGTGGGGTATCGTAGAAATCGCCTTTTAAAGACGCACCTTTCTGGCCCCACAAAAATGGGCATTTCAAATTAGAAAACAAGTCAAATGAACAAAATAGTGTGAATAAGTAAGTATTTCAGGGGTGAGTTAGCAGGTTATTGGGGTAGTAAGTCCTGATTTTTTTGGAGGTTGCATTGACCACTACGCCATTCAAAATAGGCAGGCTTTGGCATAAGCAGTTAGGCCCCGTAGGATGATTTTAGCTAAAATGTGCCCCAAACACTCAAACCGGCTTGTATCTTGCAATGGAAAATATGGGAAACATGACTTAGACAGCAAATGATACACTGTATGCCATGTTTCCAAATTTTTATGCACAGTGGTTACAGCATGAAGCGAATGCATGTGAATATACAAAGGTGCATTGCATTAAACAAGTCCAATGAGCGTGAAAAAAATGGCCGGCCTGCCTGCTTTCATCCATCATTTGTTCTAAATTTATAATTAATCAATGAGCTGAGGTGGAGTCTTAGCCAGTGGTACCATCAGGGGTGTGTAATGCACTTTAGGGTAGACAGCCAATCAGCTGCCAGATTCAATCTGTCAATCAAACACAGCAGCCAATCAGAGAGCTGGCCATTGATCAGCAGGCCCTTTATGACATCACAGACAGACCCACGGAACTCTCTGTGCTTGTCTGCTGGCTGGCTGTCAGTTGGGTGGGTGGGCGGCAGAGGGGGAGGATGTACGTCTCGTTTCTCCTGAAAATTGCGGTTTTTCAGCGTTTCCGGAAAAAGTCGCGGTCCGACGCGCAAAAGTGGGGTATCGTAGAAATCGCCTTTTAAAGACGCACCTTTCTGGCCCCACAAAAATGGGCATTTCAAATTAGAAACAAGTCAAATGAACAAAATAGTGTGAATAAGTAAGTATTTCAGGGGTGAGTTAGCAGGTTATTGGGGTAGTAAGTCCTGATTTTTTTGGAGGTTGCAGTGACCACTACGCCATTCAAAATAGGCAGGCTTTAGCATAAGCAGTTAGGCCCCGTAGGATGATTTTAGCTAAAATGTGCCCCAAACACTCAAACCGGCTTGTACAGTATCTTGCAATGGAAAATATGGGAAACATGACTTAGACAGCAAATGATACACTGTATGCCATGTTTCCAAATTTTTATGCACAGTGGTTACAGCATGAAGTGAATGCATGTGAATATACACAGGTGCATTGCATTAAACAAGTCCAATGAGCGTGAAAAAAATGGCCGGCCTGCCTGCTTTCATCCATCATTTGTTCTAAATTTATAATTAATCAATGAGCTGAGGTGGAGTCTTAGCCAGTGGTACCATCAGGGGTGTGTAATGCACTTTAGGGTAGACAGCCAATCAGCTGCCAGATTCAATCTGTCAATCAAACACAGCAGCCAATCAGAGAGCTGGCCATTGATCAGCAGGCCCTTTATGACATCACAGACAGACCCACGGAACTCTCTGTGCTTGTCTGCTGGCTGGCTGTCAGTTGGGTGGGTGGGCGGCTATAGAGGGGGAGGATGTACCTCTCGTTTCTCCTGAAAATTGCGGTTTTTCGGCGTTTCCGGAAAAAGTCGCGGTCCGACGCGCAAAAGTGGGGTATCGTAGAAATCGCCTTTTAAAGACGCACCTTTCTGGCCCCACAAAAATGGGCATTTCAAATTAGAAACAAGTCAAATGAACAAAATAGTGTGAATAAGTAAGTATTTCAGGGGTGAGTTAGCAGGTTATTGGGGTAGTAAGTCCTGATTTTTTTGGAGGTTGCAGTGACCACTACGCCATTCAAAATAGGCAGGCTTTAGCATAAGCAGTTAGGCCCCGTAGGATGATTTTAGCTAAAATGTGCCCCAAACACTCAAACCGGCTTGTATCTTGCAATGGAAAATATGGGAAACATGACTTAGACAGCAAATGATACACTGTATGCCATGTTTCCAAATTTTTATGCACAGTGGTTACAGCATGAAGTGAATGCATGTGAATATACACAGGTGCATTGCATTAAACAAGTCCAATGAGCGTGAAAAAAATGGCCGGCCTGCCTGCTTTCATCCATCATTTGTTCTAAATTTATAATTAATCAATGAGCTGAGGTGGAGTCTTAGCCAGTGGTACCATCAGGGGTGTGTAATGCACTTTAGGGTAGACAGCCAATCAGCTGCCAGATTCAATCTGTCAATCAAACACAGCAGCCAATCAGAGAGCTGGCCATTGATCAGCAGGCCCTTTATGACATCACAGACAGACCCACGGAACTCTCTGTGCTTGTCTGCTGGCTGGCTGTCAGTTGGGTGGGTGGGCGGCAGAGGGGGAGGATGTACGTCTCGTTTCTCCTGAAAATTGCGGTTTTTCGGCGTTTCCGGAAAAAGTCGCGGTCCGACGCGCAAAAGTGGGGTATCGTAGAAATCGCCTTTTAAAGACGCACCTTTCTGGCCCCACAAAAATGGGCATTTCAAATTAGAAACAAGTCAAATGAACAAAATAGTGTGAATAAGTAAGTATTTCAGGGGTGAGTTAGCAGGTTATTGGGGTAGTAAGTCCTGATTTTTTTGGAGGTTGCAGTAACCACTACGCCATTCAAAATAGCCAGGCTTTGGCATAAGCAGTTAGGCCCCGTAGGATGATTTTAGCTAAAATGTGCCCCAAACACTCAAACCGGCTTGTATCTTGCAATGGAAAATATGGGAAACATGACTTAGACAGCAAATGATACACTGTATGCCATGTTTCCAAATTTTTATGCACAGTGGTTACAGCATGAAGCGAATGCATGTGAATATACAAAGGTGCATTGCATTAAACAAGTCCAATGAGCGTGAAAAAAATGGCCGGCCTGCCTGCTTTCATCCATCATTTGTTCTAAATTTATAATTAATCAATGAGCTGAGGTGGAGTCTTAGCCAGTGGTACCATCAGGGGTGTGTAATGCACTTTAGGGTAGACAGCCAATCAGCTGCCAGATTCAATCTGTCAATCAAACACAGCAGCCAATCAGAGAGCTGGCCATTGATCAGCAGGCCCTTTATGACATCACAGACAGACCCACGGAACTCTCTGTGCTTGTCTGCTGGCTGGCTGTCAGTTGGGTGGGTGGGCGGCAGAGGGGGAGGATGTACGTCTCGTTTCTCCTGAAAATTGCGGTTTTTCGGCGTTTCCGGAAAAAGTCGCGGTCCGACGCGCAAAAGTGGGGTATCGTAGAAATCGCCTTTTAAAGACGCACCTTTCTGGCCCCACAAAAATGGGCATTTCAAATTAGAAACAAGTCAAATGAACAAAATAGTGTGAATAAGTAAGTATTTCAGGGGTGAGTTAGCAGGTTATTGGGGTAGTAAGTCCTGATTTTTTTGGAGGTTGCAGTGACCACTACGCCATTCAAAATAGGCAGGCTTTGGCATAAGCAGTTAGGCCCCGTAGGATGATTTTAGCTAAAATGTGCCCCAAACACTCAAACCGGCTTGTATCTTGCAATGGAAAATATGGGAAACATGACTTAGACAGCAAATGATACACTGTATGCCATGTTTCCAAATTTTTATGCACAGTGGTTACAGCATGAAGCGAATGCATGTGAATATACAAAGGTGCATTGCATTAAACAAGTCCAATGAGCGTGAAAAAAATGGCCGGCCTGCCTGCTTTCATCCATCATTTGTTCTAAATTTATAATTAATCAATGAGCTGAGGTGGAGTCTTAGCCAGTGGTACCATCAGGGGTGTGTAATGCACTTTAGGGTAGACAGCCAATCAGCTGCCAGATTCAATCTGTCAATCAAACACAGCAGCCAATCAGAGAGCTGGCCATTGATCAGCAGGCCCTTTATGACATCACAGACAGACCCACGGAACTCTCTGTGCTTGTCTGCTGGCTGGCTGTCAGTTGGGTGGGTGGGCGGCAGAGGGGGAGGATGTACGTCTCGTTTCTCCTGAAAATTGCGGTTTTTCGGCGTTTCCGGAAAAAGTCGCGGTCCGACGCGCAAAAGTGGGGTATCGTAGAAATCGCCTTTTAAAGACGCACCTTTCTGGCCCCACAAAAATGGGCATTTCAAATTAGAAACAAGTCAAATGAACAAAATAGTGTGAATAAGTAAGTATTTCAGGGGTGAGTTAGCAGGTTATTGGGGTAGTAAGTCCTGATTTTTTTGGAGGTTGCAGTGACCACTACGCCATTCAAAATAGGCAGGCTTTGGCATAAGCAGTTAGGCCCCGTAGGATGATTTTAGCTAAAATGTGCCCCAAACACTCAAACCGGCTTGTATCTTGCAATGGAAAATATGGGAAACATGACTTAGACAGCAAATGATACACTGTATGCCATGTTTCCAAATTTTTATGCACAGTGGTTAAGCATGAAGCGAATGCATGTGAATATACAAAGGTGCATTGCATTAAACAAGTCCAATGAGCGTGAAAAAAATGGCCGGCCTGCCTGCTTTCATCCATCATTTGTTCTAAATTTATAATTAATCAATGAGCTGAGGTGGAGTCTTAGCCAGTGGTACCATCAGGGGTGTGTAATGCACTTTAGGGTAGACAGCCAATCAGCTGCCAGATTCAATCTGTCAATCAAACACAGCAGCCAATCAGAGAGCTGGCCATTGATCAGCAGGCCCTTTATGACATCACAGACAGACCCACGGAACTCTCTGTGCTTGTCTGCTGGCTGGCTGTCAGTTGGGTGGGTGGGCGGCAGAGGGGGAGGATGTACGTCTCGTTTCTCCTGAAAATTGCGGTTTTTCAGCGTTTCCGGAAAAAGTCGCGGTCCGACGCGCAAAAGTGGGGTATCGTAGAAATCGCCTTTTAAAGACGCACCTTTCTGGCCCCACAAAAATGGGCATTTCAAATTAGAAACAAGTCAAATGAACAAAATAGTGTGAATAAGTAAGTATTTCAGGGGTGAGTTAGCAGGTTATTGGGGTAGTAAGTCCTGATTTTTTTGGAGGTTGCAGTGACCACTACGCCATTCAAAATAGGCAGGCTTTAGCATAAGCATTTAGGCCCCGTAGGATGATTTTAGCTAAAATGTGCCCCAAACACTCAAACCGGCTTGTATCTTGCAATGGAAAATATGGGAAACATGACTTAGACAGCAAATGATACACTGTATGCCATGTTTCCAAATTTTTATGCACAGTGGTTACAGCATGAAGTGAATGCATGTGAATATACACAGGTGCATTGCATTAAACAAGTCCAATGAGCGTGAAAAAAATGGCCGGCTTGCCTGCTTTCATCCATCATTTGTTCTAAATTTATAATTAATCAATGAGCTGAGGTGGAGTCTTAGCCAGTGGTACCATCAGGGGTGTGTAATGCACTTTAGGGTAGACAGCCAATCAGCTGCCAGATTCAATCTGTCAATCAAACACAGCAGCCAATCAGAGAGCTGGCCATTGATCAGCAGGCCCTTTATGACATCACAGACAGACCCACGGAACTCTCTGTGCTTGTCTGCTGGCTGGCTGTCAGTTGGGTGGGTGGGCGGCAGAGGGGGAGGATGTACGTCTCGTTTCTCCTGAAAATTGCGGTTTTTCGGCGTTTCCGGAAAAAGTCGCGGTCCGACGTGCAAAAGTGGGGTATCGTAGAAATCGCCTTTTAAAGACGCACCTTTCTGGCCCCACAAAAATGGGCATTTCAAATTAGAAACAAGTCAAATGAACAAAATAGTGTGAATAAGTAAGTATTTCAGGGGTGAGTTAGCAGGTTATTGGGGTAGTAAGTCCTGATTTTTTTGGAGGTTGCAGTGACCACTACGCCATTCAAAATAGGCAGGCTTTAGCATAAGCAGTTAGGCCCCGTAGGATGATTTTAGCTAAAATGTGCCCCAAACACTCAAACCGGCTTGTATCTTGCAATGGAAAATATGGGAAACATGACTTAGACAGCAAATGATACACTGTATGCCATGTTTCCAAATTTTTATGCACAGTGGTTACAGCATGAAGCGAATGCATGTGAATATACAAAGGTGCATTGCATTAAACAAGTCCAATGAGCGTGAAAAAAATGGCCGGCCTGCCTGCTTTCATCCATCATTTGTTCTAAATTTATAATTAATCAATGAGCTGAGGTGGAGTCTTAGCCAGTGGTACCATCAGGGGTGTGTAATGCACTTTAGGGTAGACAGCCAATCAGCTGCCAGATTCAATCTGTCAATCAAACACAGCAGCCAATCAGAGAGCTGGCCATTGATCAGCAGGCCCTTTATGACATCACAGACAGACCCACGGAACTCTCTGTGCTTGTCTGCTGGCTGGCTATCAGTTGGGTGGGTGGGCGGCAGAGGGGGAGGATGTACGTCTCGTTTCTCCTGAAAATTGCGGTTTCTCGGCGTTTCCGGAAAAAGTCGCGGTCCGACGCGCAAAAGTGGGGTATCGTAGAAATCGCCTTTTAAAGACGCACCTTTCTGGCCCCACAAAAATGGGCATTTCAAATTAGAAACAAGTCAAATGAACAAAATAGTGTGAATAAGTAAGTATTTCAGGGGTGAGTTAGCAGGTTATTGGGGTAGTAAGTCCTGATTTTTTTGGAGGTTGCATTGACCACTACGCCATTCAAAATAGGCAGGCTTTGGCATAAGCAGTTAGGCCCCGTAGGATGATTTTAGCTAAAATGTGCCCCAAACACTCAAACCGGCTTGTATCTTGCAATGGAAAATATGGGAAACATGACTTAGACAGCAAATGATACACTGTATGCCATGTTTCCAAATTTTTATGCACAGTGGTTACAGCATGAAGCGAATGCATGTGAATATACAAAGGTGCATTGCATTAAACAAGTCCAATGAGCGTGAAAAAAATGGCCGGCCTGCCTGCTTTCATCCATCATTTGTTCTAAATTTATAATTAATCAATGAGCTGAGGTGGAGTCTTAGCCAGTGGTACCATCAGGGGTGTGTAATGCACTTTAGGGTAGACAGCCAATCAGCTGCCAGATTCAATCTGTCAATCAAACACAGCAGCCAATCAGAGAGCTGGCCATTGATCAGCAGGCCCTTTATGACATCACAGACAGACCCACGGAACTCTCTGTGCTTGTCTGCTGGCTGGCTGTCAGTTGGGTGGGTGGGCGGCAGAGGGGGAGGATGTACGTCTCGTTTCTCCTGAAAATTGCGGTTTTTCAGCGTTTCCGGAAAAAGTCGCGGTCCGACGCGCAAAAGTGGGGTATCGTAGAAATCGCCTTTTAAAGACGCACCTTTCTGGCCCCACAAAAATGGGCATTTCAAATTAGAAACAAGTCAAATGAACAAAATAGTGTGAATAAGTAAGTATTTCAGGGGTGAGTTAGCAGGTTATTGGGGTAGTAAGTCCTGATTTTTTTGGAGGTTGCAGTGACCACTACGCCATTCAAAATAGGCAGGCTTTAGCATAAGCATTTAGGCCCCGTAGGATGATTTTAGCTAAAATGTGCCCCAAACACTCAAACCGGCTTGTATCTTGCAATGGAAAATATGGGAAACATGACTTAGACAGCAAATGATACACTGTATGCCATGTTTCCAAATTTTTATGCACAGTGGTTACAGCATGAAGTGAATGCATGTGAATATACACAGGTGCATTGCATTAAACAAGTCCAATGAGCGTGAAAAAAATGGCCGGCCTGCCTGCTTTCATCCATCATTTGTTCTAAATTTATAATTAATCAATGAGCTGAGGTGGAGTCTTAGCCAGTGGTACCATCAGGGGTGTGTAATGCACTTTAGGGTAGACAGCCAATCAGCTGCCAGATTCAATCTGTCAATCAAACACAGCAGCCAATCAGAGAGCTGGCCATTGATCAGCAGGCCCTTTATGACATCACAGACAGACCCACGGAACTCTCTGTGCTTGTCTGCTGGCTGGCTGTCAGTTGGGTGGGTGGGCGGCAGAGGGGGAGGATGTACGTCTCGTTTCTCCTGAAAATTGCGGTTTTTCGGCGTTTCCGGAAAAAGTCGCGGTCCGACGCGCAAAAGTGGGGTATCGTAGAAATCGCCTTTTAAAGACGCACCTTTCTGGCCCCACAAAAATGGGCATTTCAAATTAGAAACAAGTCAAATGAACAAAATAGTGTGAATAAGTAAGTATTTCAGGGGTGAGTTAGCAGGTTATTGGGGTAGTAAGTCCTGATTTTTTTGGAGGTTGCAGTGACCACTACGCCATTCAAAATAGGCAGGCTTTAGCATAAGCAGTTAGGCCCCGTAGGATGATTTTAGCTAAAATGTGCCCCAAACACTCAAACCGGCTTGTATCTTGCAATGGAAAATATGGGAAACATGACTTAGACAGCAAATGATACACTGTATGCCAGGCATGTCCAAACTATGGCCCTCCAGCTGTTGTGAAACTACAAATCCCTTCATGCTTTGCAACAGTTTTGCTATTAGGGCATGCTAAAACTATGGCAAGGCATGCTGGGATGTGTAGTTTCACAACAGCTGGATGGCCACAGTTTGGACATGCCTGCTGTATGCCATGTTTCCAAATTTTTATGCACAGTGGTTACAGCATGAAGTGAATGCATGTGAATATACACAGGTGCATTGCATTAAACAAGTCCAATGAGCGTGAAAAAAATGGCCGGCCTGCCTGCTTTCATCCATCATTTGTTCTAAATTTATAATTAATCAATGAGCTGAGGTGGAGTCTTAGCCAGTGGTACCATCAGGGGTGTGTAATGCACTTTAGGGTAGACAGCCAATCAGCTGCCAGATTCAATCTGTCAATCAAACACAGCAGCCAATCAGAGAGCTGGCCATTGATCAGCAGGCCCTTTATGACATCACAGACAGACCCACGGAACTCTCTGTGCTTGTCTGCTGGCTGGCTGTCAGTTGGGTGGGTGGGCGGCAGAGGGGGAGGATGTACGTCTCGTTTCTCCTGAAAATTGCGGTTTTTCGGCGTTTCCGGAAAAAGTCGCGGTCCGACGCGCAAAAGTGGGGTATCGTAGAAATCGCCTTTTAAAGACGCACCTTTCTGGCCCCACAAAAATGGGCATTTCAAATTAGAAACAAGTCAAATGAACAAAATAGTGTGAATAAGTAAGTATTTCAGGGGTGAGTTAGCAGGTTATTGGGGTAGTAAGTCCTGATTTTTTTGGAGG
Organism: Crinia signifera; assembly: GCF_055691185.1. Classification (NCBI taxonomy): domain Eukaryota; kingdom Metazoa; phylum Chordata; class Amphibia; order Anura; family Myobatrachidae; genus Crinia; species Crinia signifera. The sequence goes on along the minus strand of NC_139218.1, from coordinate 147,864,018 downwards.
TTGCAGTGACCACTACGCCATTCAACATAGGCAGGCTTTGGCATAAGCAGTTAGGCCCCGTAGGATGATTTTAGCTAAAATGTGCCCCAAACACTCAAACCGGCTTGTATCTTGCAATGGAAAATATGGGAAACATGACTTAGACAGCAAATGATACACTGTATGCCATGTTTCCAAATTTTTATGCACAGTGGTTACAGCATGAAGCGAATGCATGTGAATATACAAAGGTGCATTGCATTAAACAAGTCCAATGAGCGTGAAAAAAATGGCCGGCCTGCCTGCTTTCATCCATCATTTGTTCTAAATTTATAATTAATCAATGAGCTGAGGTGGAGTCTTAGCCAGTGGTACCATCAGGGGTGTGTAATGCACTTTAGGGTAGACAGCCAATCAGCTGCCAGATTCAATCTGTCAATCAAACACAGCAGCCAATCAGAGAGCTGGCCATTGATCAGCAGGCCCTTTATGACATCACAGACAGACCCACGGAACTCTCTGTGCTTGTCTGCTGGCTGGCTGTCAGTTGGGTGGGTGGGCGGCAGAGGGGGAGGATGTACGTCTCGTTTCTCCTGAAAATTGCGGTTTTTCAGCGTTTCCGGAAAAAGTCGCGGTCCGACGCGCAAAAGTGGGGTATCGTAGAAATCGCCTTTTAAAGACGCACCTTTCTGGCCCCACAAAAATGGGCATTTCAAATTAGAAACAAGTCAAATGAACAAAATAGTGTGAATAAGTAAGTATTTCAGGGGTGAGTTAGCAGGTTATTGGGGTAGTAAGTCCTGATTTTTTTGGAGGTTGCAGTGACCACTACGCCATTCAAAATAGGCAGGCTTTAGCATAAGCATTTAGGCCCCGTAGGATGATTTTAGCTAAAATGTGCCCCAAACACTCAAACCGGCTTGTATCTTGCAATGGAAAATATGGGAAACATGACTTAGACAGCAAATGATACACTGTATGCCATGTTTCCAAATTTTTATGCACAGTGGTTACAGCATGAAGTGAATGCATGTGAATATACACAGGTGCATTGCATTAAACAAGTCCAATGAGCGTGAAAAAAATGGCCGGCCTGCCTGCTTTCATCCATCATTTGTTCTAAATTTATAATTAATCAATGAGCTGAGGTGGAGTCTTAGCCAGTGGTACCATCAGGGGTGTGTAATGCACTTTAGGGTAGACAGCCAATCAGCTGCCAGATTCAATCTGTCAATCAAACACAGCAGCCAATCAGAGAGCTGGCCATTGATCAGCAGGCCCTTTATGACATCACAGACAGACCCACGGAACTCTCTGTGCTTGTCTGCTGGCTGGCTGTCAGTTGGGTGGGTGGGCGGCAGAGGGGGAGGATGTACGTCTCGTTTCTCCTGAAAATTGCGGTTTTTCGGCGTTTCCGGAAAAAGTCGCGGTCCGACGCGCAAAAGTGGGGTATCGTAGAAATCGCCTTTTAAAGACGCACCTTTCTGGCCCCACAAAAATGGGCATTTCAAATTAGAAACAAGTCAAATGAACAAAATAGTGTGAATAAGTAAGTATTTCAGGGGTGAGTTAGCAGGTTATTGGGGTAGTAAGTCCTGATTTTTTTGGAGGTTGCAGTGACCACTACGCCATTCAAAATAGGCAGGCTTTGGCATAAGCAGTTAGGCCCCGTAGGATGATTTTAGCTAAAATGTGCCCCAAACACTCAAACCGGCTTGTATCTTGCAATGGAAAATATGGGAAACATGACTTAGACAGCAAATGATACACTGTATGCCATGTTTCCAAATTTTTATGCACAGTGGTTACAGCATGAAGCGAATGCATGTGAATATACAAAGGTGCATTGCATTAAACAAGTCCAATGAGCGTGAAAAAAATGGCCGGCCTGCCTGCTTTCATCCATCATTTGTTCTAAATTTATAATTAATCAATGAGCTGAGGTGGAGTCTTAGCCAGTGGTACCATCAGAGGTGTGTAATGCACTTTAGGGTAGACAGCCAATCAGCTGCCAGATTCAATCTGTCAATCAAACACAGCAGCCAATCAGAGAGCTGGCCATTGATCAGCAGGCCCTTTATGACATCACAGACAGACCCACGGAACTCTCTGTGCTTGTCTGCTGGCTGGCTGTCAGTTGGGTGGGTGGGCGGCAGAGGGGGAGGATGTACGTCTCGTTTCTCCTGAAAATTGCGGTTTTTCAGCGTTTCCGGAAAAAGTCGCGGTCCGACGCGCAAAAGTGGGGTATCGTAGAAATCGCCTTTTAAAGACGCACCTTTCTGGCCCCACAAAAATGGGCATTTCAAATTAGAAACAAGTCAAATGAACAAAATAGTGTGAATAAGTAAGTATTTCAGGGGTGAGTTAGCAGGTTATTGGGGTAGTAAGTCCTGATTTTTTTGGAGGTTGCAGTGACCACTACGCCATTCAAAATAGGCAGGCTTTAGCATAAGCATTTAGGCCCCGTAGGATGATTTTAGCTAAAATGTGCCCCAAACACTCAAACCGGCTTGTATCTTGCAATGGAAAATATGGGAAACATGACTTAGACAGCAAATGATACACTGTATGCCATGTTTCCAAATTTTTATGCACAGTGGTTACAGCATGAAGTGAATGCATGTGAATATACACAGGTGCATTGCATTAAACAAGTCCAATGAGCGTGAAAAAAATGGCCGGCTTGCCTGCTTTCATCCATCATTTGTTCTAAATTTATAATTAATCAATGAGCTGAGGTGGAGTCTTAGCCAGTGGTACCATCAGGGGTGTGTAATGCACTTTAGGGTAGACAGCCAATCAGCTGCCAGATTCAATCTGTCAATCAAACACAGCAGCCAATCAGAGAGCTGGCCATTGATCAGCAGGCCCTTTATGACATCACAGACAGACCCACGGAACTCTCTGTGCTTGTCTGCTGGCTGGCTGTCAGTTGGGTGGGTGGGCGGCAGAGGGGGAGGATGTACGTCTCGTTTCTCCTGAAAATTGCGGTTTTTCGGCGTTTCCGGAAAAAGTCGCGGTCCGACGCGCAAAAGTGGGGTATCGTAGAAATCGCCTTTTAAAGACGCACCTTTCTGGCCCCACAAAAATGGGCATTTCAAATTAGAAACAAGTCAAATGAACAAAATAGTGTGAATAAGTAAGTATTTCAGGGGTGAGTTAGCAGGTTATTGGGGTAGTAAGTCCTGATTTTTTTGGAGGTTGCATTGACCACTACGCCATTCAAAATAGGCAGGCTTTGGCATAAGCAGTTAGGCCCCGTAGGATGATTTTAGCTAAAATGTGCCCCAAACACTCAAACCGGCTTGTATCTTGCAATGGAAAATATGGGAAACATGACTTAGACAGCAAATGATACACTGTATGCCATGTTTCCAAATTTTTATGCACAGTGGTTACAGCATGAAGCGAATGCATGTGAATATACAAAGGTGCATTGCATTAAACAAGTCCAATGAGCGTGAAAAAAATGGCCGGCCTGCCTGCTTTCATCCATCATTTGTTCTAAATTTATAATTAATCAATGAGCTGAGGTGGAGTCTTAGCCAGTGGTACCATCAGGGGTGTGTAATGCACTTTAGGGTAGACAGCCAATCAGCTGCCAGATTCAATCTGTCAATCAAACACAGCAGCCAATCAGAGAGCTGGCCATTGATCAGCAGGCCCTTTATGACATCACAGACAGACCCACGGAACTCTCTGTGCTTGTCTGCTGGCTGGCTGTCAGTTGGGTGGGTGGGCGGCAGAGGGGGAGGATGTACGTCTCGTTTCTCCTGAAAATTGCGGTTTTTCGGCGTTTCCGGAAAAAGTCGCGGTCCGACGCGCAAAAGTGGGGTATCGTAGAAATCGCCTTTTAAAGACGCACCTTTCTGGCCCCACAAAAATGGGCATTTCAAATTAGAAACAAGTCAAATGAACAAAATAGTGTGAATAAGTAAGTATTTCAGGGGTGAGTTAGCAGGTTATTGGGGTAGTAAGTCCTGATTTTTTTGGAGGTTGCAGTGACCACTACGCCATTCAAAATAGGCAGGCTTTAGCATAAGCATTTAGGCCCCGTAGGATGATTTTAGCTAAAATGTGCCCCAAACACTCAAACCGGCTTGTATCTTGCAATGGAAAATATGGGAAACATGACTTAGACAGCAAATGATACACTGTATGCCATGTTTCCAAATTTTTATGCACAGTGGTTACAGCATGAAGTGAATGCATGTGAATATACACAGGTGCATTGCATTAAACAAGTCCAATGAGCGTGAAAAAAATGGCCGGCCTGCCTGCTTTCATCCATCATTTGTTCTAAATTTATAATTAATCAATGAGCTGAGGTGGAGTCTTAGCCAGTGGTACCATCAGGGGTGTGTAATGCACTTTAGGGTAGACAGCCAATCAGCTGCCAGATTCAATCTGTCAATCAAACACAGCAGCCAATCAGAGAGCTGGCCATTGATCAGCAGGCCCTTTATGACATCACAGACAGACCCACGGAACTCTCTGTGCTTGTCTGCTGGCTGGCTGTCAGTTGGGTGGGTGGGCGGCAGAGGGGGAGGATGTACGTCTCGTTTCTCCTGAAAATTGCGGTTTTTCAGCGTTTCCGGAAAAAGTCGCGGTCCGACGCGCAAAAGTGGGGTATCGTAGAAATCGCCTTTTAAAGACGCACCTTTCTGGCCCCACAAAAATGGGCATTTCAAATTAGAAACAAGTCAAATGAACAAAATAGTGTGAATAAGTAAGTATTTCAGGGGTGAGTTAGCAGGTTATTGGGGTAGTAAGTCCTGATTTTTTTGGAGGTTGCAGTGACCACTACGCCATTCAAAATAGGCAGGCTTTAGCATAAGCATTTAGGCCCCGTAGGATGATTTTAGCTAAAATGTGCCCCAAACACTCAAACCGGCTTGTATCTTGCAATGGAAAATATGGGAAACATGACTTAGACAGCAAATGATACACTGTATGCCATGTTTCCAAATTTTTATGCACAGTGGTTACAGCATGAAGTGAATGCATGTGAATATACACAGGTGCATTGCATTAAACAAGTCCAATGAGCGTGAAAAAAATGGCCGGCTTGCCTGCTTTCATCCATCATTTGTTCTAAATTTATAATTAATCAATGAGCTGAGGTGGAGTCTTAGCCAGTGGTACCATCAGGGGTGTGTAATGCACTTTAGGGTAGACAGCCAATCAGCTGCCAGATTCAATCTGTCAATCAAACACAGCAGCCAATCAGAGAGCTGGCCATTGATCAGCAGGCCCTTTATGACATCACAGACAGACCCACGGAACTCTCTGTGCTTGTCTGCTGGCTGGCTGTCAGTTGGGTGGGTGGGCGGCAGAGGGGGAGGATGTACGTCTCGTTTCTCCTGAAAATTGCGGTTTTTCGGCGTTTCCGGAAAAAGTCGCGGTCCGACGCGCAAAAGTGGGGTATCGTAGAAATCGCCTTTTAAAGACGCACCTTTCTGGCCCCACAAAAATGGGCATTTCAAATTAGAAACAAGTCAAATGAACAAAATAGTGTGAATAAGTAAGTATTTCAGGGGTGAGTTAGCAGGTTATTGGGGTAGTAAGTCCTGATTTTTTTGGAGGTTGCATTGACCACTACGCCATTCAAAATAGGCAGGCTTTGGCATAAGCAGTTAGGCCCCGTAGGATGATTTTAGCTAAAATGTGCCCCAAACACTCAAACCGGCTTGTATCTTGCAATGGAAAATATGGGAAACATGACTTAGACAGCAAATGATACACTGTATGCCATGTTTCCAAATTTTTATGCACAGTGGTTACAGCATGAAGCGAATGCATGTGAATATACAAAGGTGCATTGCATTAAACAAGTCCAATGAGCGTGAAAAAAATGGCCGGCCTGCCTGCTTTCATCCATCATTTGTTCTAAATTTATAATTAATCAATGAGCTGAGGTGGAGTCTTAGCCAGTGGTACCATCAGGGGTGTGTAATGCACTTTAGGGTAGACAGCCAATCAGCTGCCAGATTCAATCTGTCAATCAAACACAGCAGCCAATCAGAGAGCTGGCCATTGATCAGCAGGCCCTTTATGACATCACAGACAGACCCACGGAACTCTCTGTGCTTGTCTGCTGGCTGGCTGTCAGTTGGGTGGGTGGGCGGCAGAGGGGGAGGATGTACGTCTCGTTTCTCCTGAAAATTGCGGTTTTTCGGCGTTTCCGGAAAAAGTCGCGGTCCGACGCGCAAAAGTGGGGTATCGTAGAAATCGCCTTTTAAAGACGCACCTTTCTGGCCCCACAAAAATGGGCATTTCAAATTAGAAACAAGTCAAATGAACAAAATAGTGTGAATAAGTAAGTATTTCAGGGGTGAGTTAGCAGGTTATTGGGGTAGTAAGTCCTGATTTTTTTGGAGGTTGCAGTGACCACTACGCCATTCAAAATAGGCAGGCTTTAGCATAAGCATTTAGGCCCCGTAGGATGATTTTAGCTAAAATGTGCCCCAAACACTCAAACCGGCTTGTATCTTGCAATGGAAAATATGGGAAACATGACTTAGACAGCAAATGATACACTGTATGCCATGTTTCCAAATTTTTATGCACAGTGGTTACAGCATGAAGTGAATGCATGTGAATATACACAGGTGCATTGCATTAAACAAGTCCAATGAGCGTGAAAAAAATGGCCGGCCTGCCTGCTTTCATCCATCATTTGTTCTAAATTTATAATTAATCAATGAGCTGAGGTGGAGTCTTAGCCAGTGGTACCATCAGGGGTGTGTAATGCACTTTAGGGTAGACAGCCAATCAGCTGCCAGATTCAATCTGTCAATCAAACACAGCAGCCAATCAGAGAGCTGGCCATTGATCAGCAGGCCCTTTATGACATCACAGACAGACCCACGGAACTCTCTGTGCTTGTCTGCTGGCTGGCTGTCAGTTGGGTGGGTGGGCGGCAGAGGGGGAGGATGTACGTCTCGTTTCTCCTGAAAATTGCGGTTTTTCGGCGTTTCCGGAAAAAGTCGCGGTCCGACGCGCAAAAGTGGGGTATCGTAGAAATCGCCTTTTAAAGACGCACCTTTCTGGCCCCACAAAAATGGGCATTTCAAATTAGAAACAAGTCAAATGAACAAAATAGTGTGAATAAGTAAGTATTTCAGGGGTGAGTTAGCAGGTTATTGGGGTAGTAAGTCCTGATTTTTTTGGAGGTTGCATTGACCACTACGCCATTCAAAATAGGCAGGCTTTGGCATAAGCAGTTAGGCCCCGTAGGATGATTTTAGCTAAAATGTGCCCCAAACACTCAAACCGGCTTGTATCTTGCAATGGAAAATATGGGAAACATGACTTAGACAGCAAATGATACACTGTATGCCATGTTTCCAAATTTTTATGCACAGTGGTTACAGCATGAAGCGAATGCATGTGAATATACAAAGGTGCATTGCATTAAACAAGTCCAATGAGCGTGAAAAAAATGGACGGCCTGCCTGCTTTCATCCATCATTTGTTCTAAATTTATAATTAATCAATGAGCTGAGGTGGAGTCTTAGCCAGTGGTACCATCAGGGGTGTGTAATGCACTTTAGGGTAGACAGCCAATCAGCTGCCAGATTCAATCTGTCAATCAAACACAGCAGCCAATCAGAGAGCTGGCCATTGATCAGCAGGCCCTTTATGACATCACAGACAAACCCACGGAACTCTCTGTGCTTGTCTGCTGGCTGGCTGTCAGTTGGGTGGGTGGGCGGCAGAGGGGGAGGATGTACGTCTCGTTTCTCCTGAAAATTGCGGTTTTTCAGCGTTTCCGGAAAAAGTCGCGGTCCGACGCGCAAAAGTGGGGTATCGTAGAAATCGCCTTTTAAAGACGCACCTTTCTGGCCCCACAAAAATGGGCATTTCAAATTAGAAACAAGTCAAATGAACAAAATAGTGTGAATAAGTAAGTATTTCAGGGGTGAGTTAGCAGGTTATTGGGGTAGTAAGTCCTGATTTTTTTGGAGGTTGCAGTGACCACTACGCCATTCAAAATAGGCAGGCTTTAGCATAAGCAGTTAGGCCCCGTAGGATGATTTTAGCTAAAATGTGCCCCAAACACTCAAACCGGCTTGTATCTTGCAATGGAAAATATGGGAAACATGACTTAGACAGCAAATGATACACTGTATGCCATGTTTCCAAATTTTTATGCACAGTGGTTACAGCATGAAGTGAATGCATGTGAATATACACAGGTGCATTGCATTAAACAAGTCCAATGAGCGTGAAAAAAATGGCCGGCCTGCCTGCTTTCATCCATCATTTGTTCTAAATTTATAATTAATCAATGAGCTGAGGTGGAGTCTTAGCCAGTGGTACCATCAGGGGTGTGTAATGCACTTTAGGGTAGACAGCCAATCAGCTGCCAGATTCAATCTGTCAATCAAACACAGCAGCCAATCAGAGAGCTGGCCATTGATCAGCAGGCCCTTTATGACATCACAGACAGACCCACGGAACTCTCTGTGCTTGTCTGCTGGCTGGCTGTCAGTTGGGTGGGTGGGCGGCAGAGGGGGAGGATGTACGTCTCGTTTCTCCTGAAAATTGCGGTTTTTCGGCGTTTCCGGAAAAAGTCGCGGTCCGACGCGCAAAAGTGGGGGTATCGTAGAAATCGCCTTTTAAAGACGCACCTTTCTGGCCCCACAAAAATGGGCATTTCAAATTAGAAACAAGTCAAATGAACAAAATAGTGTGAATAAGTAAGTATTTCAGGGGTGAGTTAGCAGGTTATTGGGGTAGTAAGTCCTGATTTTTTTGGAGGTTGCAGTGACCACTACGCCATTCAAAATAGGCAGGCTTTAGCATAAGCAGTTAGGCCCCGTAGGATGATTTTAGCTAAAATGTGCCCCAAACACTCAAACCGGCTTGTATCTTGCAATGGAAAATATGGGAAACATGACTTAGACAGCAAATGATACACTGTATGCCATGTTTCCAAATTTTTATGCACAGTGGTTACAGCATGAAGCGAATGCATGTGAATATACAAAGGTGCATTGCATTAAACAAGTCCAATGAGCGTGAAAAAAATGGCCGGCCTGCCTGCTTTCATCCATCATTTGTTCTAAATTTATAATTAATCAATGAGCTGAGGTGGAGTCTTAGCCAGTGGTACCATCAGGGGTGTGTAATGCACTTTAGGGTAGACAGCCAATCAGCTGCCAGATTCAATCTGTCAATCAAACACAGCAGCCAATCAGAGAGCTGGCCATTGATCAGCAGGCCCTTTATGACATCACAGACAGACCCACGGAACTCTCTGTGCTTGTCTGCTGGCTGGCTGTCAGTTGGGTGGGTGGGCGGCAGAGGGGGAGGATGTACGTCTCGTTTCTCCTGAAAATTGCGGTTTTTCAGCGTTTCCGGAAAAAGTCGCGGTCCGACGCGCAAAAGTGGGGTATCGTAGAAATCGCCTTTTAAAGACGCACCTTTCTGGCCCCACAAAAATGGGCATTTCAAATTAGAAACAAGTCAAATGAACAAAATAGTGTGAATAAGTAAGTATTTCAGGGGTGAGTTAGCAGGTTATTGGGGTAGTAAGTCCTGATTTTTTGGGAGGTTGCAGTGACCACTACGCCATTCAAAATAGGCAGGCTTTAGCATAAGCATTTAGGCCCCGTAGGATGATTTTAGCTAAAATGTGCCCCAAACACTCAAACCGGCTTGTATCTTGCAATGGAAAATATGGGAAACATGACTTAGACAGCAAATGATACACTGTATGCCATGTTTCCAAATTTTTATGCACAGTGGTTACAGCATGAAGTGAATGCATGTGAATATACACAGGTGCATTGCATTAAACAAGTCCAATGAGCGTGAAAAAAATGGCCGGCCTGCCTGCTTTCATCCATCATTTGTTCTAAATTTATAATTAATCAATGAGCTGAGGTGGAGTCTTAGCCAGTGGTACCATCAGGGGTGTGTAATGCACTTTAGGGTAGACAGCCAATCAGCTGCCAGATTCAATCTGTCAATCAAACACAGCAGCCAATCAGAGAGCTGGCCATTGATCAGCAGGCCCTTTATGACATCACAGACAGACCCACGGAACTCTCTGTGCTTGTCTGCTGGCTGGCTGTCAGTTGGGTGGGTGGGCGGCAGAGGGGGAGGATGTACGTCTCGTTTCTCCTGAAAATTGCGGTTTTTCGGCGTTTCCGGAAAAAGTCGCGGTCCGACGCGCAAAAGTGGGGTATCGTAGAAATCGCCTTTTAAAGACGCACCTTTCTGGCCCCACAAAAATGGGCATTTCAAATTAGAAACAAGTCAAATGAACAAAATAGTGTGAATAAGTAAGTATTTCAGGGGTGAGTTAGCAGGTTATTGGGGTAGTAAGTCCTGATTTTTTTGGAGGTTGCAGTGACCACTACGCCATTCAAAATAGGCAGGCTTTAGCATAAGCAGTTAGGCCCCGTAGGATGATTTTAGCTAAAATGTGCCCCAAACACTCAAACCGGCTTGTATCTTGCAATGGAAAATATGGGAAACATGACTTAGACAGCAAATGATACACTGTATGCCATGTTTCCAAATTTTTATGCACAGTGGTTACAGCATGAAGTGAATGCATGTGAATATACACAGGTGCATTGCATTAAACAAGTCCAATGAGCGTGAAAAAAATGGCCGGCCTGCCTGCTTTCATCCATCATTTGTTCTAAATTTATAATTAATCAATGAGCTGAGGTGGAGTCTTAGCCAGTGGTACCATCAGGGGTGTGTAATGCACTTTAGGGTAGACAGCCAATCAGCTGCCAGATTCAATCTGTCAATCAAACACAGCAGCCAATCAGAGAGCTGGCCATTGATCAGCAGGCCCTTTATGACATCACAGACAGACCCACGGAACTCTCTGTGCTTGTCTGCTGGCTGGCTGTCAGTTGGGTGGGTGGGCGGCAGAGGGGGAGGATGTACGTCTCGTTTCTCCTGAAAATTGCGGTTTTTTGGCGTTTCCGGAAAAAGTCGCGGTCCGACGCGCAAAAGTGGGGTATCGTAGAAATCGCCTTTTAAAGACGCACCTTTCTGGCCCCACAAAAATGGGCATTTCAAATTAGAAACAAGTCAAATGAACAAAATAGTGTGAATAAGTAAGTATTTCAGGGGTGAGTTAGCAGGTTATTGGGGTAGTAAGTCCTGATTTTTTTGGAGGTTGCAGTGACCACTACGCCATTCAAAATAGGCAGGCTTTGGCATAAGCAGTTAGGCCCCGTAGGATGATTTTAGCTAAAATGTGCCCCAAACACTCAAACCGGCTTGTATCTTGCAATGGAAAATATGGGAAACATGACTTAGACAGCAAATGATACACTGTATGCCATGTTTCCAAATTTTTATGCACAGTGGTTACAGCATGAAGCGAATGCATGTGAATATACAAAGGTGCATTGCATTAAACAAGTCCAATGAGCGTGAAAAAAATGGCCGGCCTGCCTGCTTTCATCCATCATTTGTTCTAAATTTATAATTAATCAATGAGCTGAGGTGGAGTCTTAGCCAGTGGTACCATCAGGGGTGTGTAATGCACTTTAGGGTAGACAGCCAATCAGCTGCCAGATTCAATCTGTCAATCAAACACAGCAGCCAATCAGAGAGCTGGCCATTGATCAGCAGGCCCTTTATGACATCACAGACAGACCCACGGAACTCTCTGTGCTTGTCTGCTGGCTGGCTGTCAGTTGGGTGGGTGGGCGGCAGAGGGGGAGGATGTACGTCTCGTTTCTCCTGAAAATTGCGGTTTTTCAGCGTTTCCGGAAAAAGTCGCGGTCCGACGCGCAAAAGTGGGGTATCGTAGAAATCGCCTTTTAAAGACGCACCTTTCTGGACCCACAAAAATGGGCATTTCAAATTAGAAACAAGTCAAATGAACAAAATAGTGTGAATAAGTAAGTATTTCAGGGGTGAGTTAGCAGGTTATTGGGGTAGTAAGTCCTGATTTTTTTGGAGGTTGCAGTGACCACTACGCCATTCAAAATAGGCAGGCTTTAGCATAAGCATTTAGGCCCCGTAGGATGATTTTAGCTAAAATGTGCCCCAAACACTCAAACCGGCTTGTATCTTGCAATGGAAAATATGGGAAACATGACTTAGACAGCAAATGATACACTGTATGCCATGTTTCCAAATTTTTATGCACAGTGGTTACAGCATGAAGTGAATTCATGTGAATATACACAGGTGCATTGCATTAAACAAGTCCAATGAGCGTGAAAAAAATGGCCGGCTTGCCTGCTTTCATCCATCATTTGTTCTAAATTTATAATTAATCAATGAGCTGAGGTGGAGTCTTAGCCAGTGGTACCATCAGGGGTGTGTAATGCACTTTAGGGTAGACAGCCAATCAGCTGCCAGATTCAATCTGTCAATCAAACACAGCAGCCAATCAGAGAGCTGGCCATTGATCAGCAGGCCCTTTATGACATCACAGACAGACCCACGGAACTCTCTGTGCTTGTCTGCTGGCTGGCTGTCAGTTGGGTGGGTGGGCGGCAGAGGGGGAGGATGTACGTCTCGTTTCTCCTGAAAATTGCGGTTTTTCGGCGTTTCCGGAAAAAGTCGCGGTCCGACGCGCAAAAGTGGGGTATCGTAGAAATCGCCTTTTAAAGACGCACCTTTCTGGCCCCACAAAAATGGGCATTTCAAATTAGAAACAAGTCAAATGAACAAAATAGTGTGAATAAGTAAGTATTTCAGGGGTGAGTTAGCAGGTTATTGGGGTAGTAAGTCCTGATTTTTTTGGAGGTTGCAGTGACCACTACGCCATTCAAAATAGGCAGGCTTTAGCATAAGCAGTTAGGCCCCGTAGGATGATTTTAGCTAAAATGTGCCCCAAACACTCAAACCGGCTTGTATCTTGCAATGGAAAATATGGGAAACATGACTTAGACAGCAAATGATACACTGTATGCCATGTTTCCAAATTTTTATGCACAGTGGTTACAGCATGAAGTGAATGCATGTGAATATACACAGGTGCATTGCATTAAACAAGTCCAATGAGCGTGAAAAAAATGGCCGGCCTGCCTGCTTTCATCCATCATTTGTTCTAAATTTATAATTAATCAATGAGCTAAGGTGGAGTCTTAGCCAGTGGTACCATCAGGGGTGTGTAATGCACTTTAGGGTAGACAGCCAATCAGCTGCCAGATTCAATCTGTCAATCAAACACAGCAGCCAATCAGAGAGCTGGCCATTGATCAGCAGGCCCTTTATGACATCACAGACAGACCCACGGAACTCTCTGTGCTTGTCTGCTGGCTGGCTGTCAGTTGGGTGGGTGGGCGGCAGAGGGGGAGGATGTACGTCTCGTTTCTCCTGAAAATTGCGGTTTTTCTGCGTTTCCGGAAAAAGTCGCGGTCCGACGCGCAAAAGTGGGGTATCGTAGAAATCGCCTTTTAAAGACGCACCTTTCTGGCCCCACAAAAATGGGCATTTCAAATTAGAAACAAGTCAAATGAACAAAATAGTGTGAATAAGTAAGTATTTCAGGGGTGAGTTAGCAGGTTATTGGGGTAGTAAGTCCTGATTTTTTTGGAGGTTGCAGTGACCACTACGCCATTCAAAATAGGCAGGCTTTGGCATAAGCAGTTAGGCCCCGTAGGATGATTTTAGCTAAAATGTGCCCCAAACACTCAAACCGGCTTGTATCTTGCAATGGAAAATATGGGAAACATGACTTAGACAGCAAATGATACACTGTATGCCATGTTTCCAAATTTTTATGCACAGTGGTTACAGCATGAAGCGAATGCATGTGAATATACAAAGGTGCATTGCATTAAACAAGTCCAATGAGCGTGAAAAAAATGGCCGGCCTGCCTGCTTTCATCCATCATTTGTTCTAAATTTATAATTAATCAATGAGCTGAGGTGGAGTCTTAGCCAGTGGTACCATCAGGGGTGTGTAATGCACTTTAGGGTAGACAGCCAATCAGCTGCCAGATTCAATCTGTCAATCAAACACAGCAGCCAATCAGAGAGCTGGCCATTGATCAGCAGGCCCTTTATGACATCACAGACAGACCCACGGAACTCTCTGTGCTTGTCTGCTGGCTGGCTGTCAGTTGGGTGGGTGGGCGGCAGAGGGGGAGGATGTACGTCTCGTTTCTCCTGAAAATTGCGGTTTTTCAGCGTTTCCGGAAAAAGTCGCGGTCCGACGCGCAAAAGTGGGGTATCGTAGAAATCGCCTTTTAAAGACGCACCTTTCTGGCCCCACAAAAATGGGCATTTCAAATTAGAAACAAGTCAAATGAACAAAATAGTGTGAATAAGTAAGTATTTCAGGGGTGAGTTAGCAGGTTATTGGGGTAGTAAGTCCTGATTTTTTTGGAGGTTGCAGTGACCACTACGCCATTCAAAATAGGCAGGCTTTAGCATAAGCATTTAGGCCCCGTAGGATGATTTTAGCTAAAATGTGCCCCAAACACTCAAACCGGCTTGTATCTTGCAATGGAAAATATGGGAAACATGACTTAGACAGCAAATGATACACTGTATGCCATGTTTCCAAATTTTTATGCACAGTGGTTACAGCATGAAGTGAATGCATGTGAATATACACAGGTGCATTGCATTAAACAAGTCCAATGAGCGTGAAAAAAATGGCCGGCTTGCCTGCTTTCATCCATCATTTGTTCTAAATTTATAATTAATCAATGAGCTGAGGTGGAGTCTTAGCCAGTGGTACCATCAGGGGTGTGTAATGCACTTTAGGGTAGACAGCCAATCAGCTGCCAGATTCAATCTGTCAATCAAACACAGCAGCCAATCAGAGAGCTGGCCATTGATCAGCAGGCCCTTTATGACATCACAGACAGACCCACGGAACTCTCTGTGCTTGTCTGCTGGCTGGCTGTCAGTTGGGTGGGTGGGCGGCAGAGGGGGAGGATGTACGTCTCGTTTCTCCTGAAAATTGCGGTTTTTCAGCGTTTCCGGAAAAAGTCGCGGTCCGACGCGCAAAAGTGGGGTATCGTAGAAATCGCCTTTTAAAGACGCACCTTTCTGGCCCCACAAAAATGGGCATTTCAAATTAGAAACAAGTCAAATGAACAAAATAGTGTGAATAAGTAAGTATTTCAGGGGTGAGTTAGCAGGTTATTGGGGTAGTAAGTCCTGATTTTTTGGGAGGTTGCAGTGACCACTACGCCATTCAAAATAGGCAGGCTTTAGCATAAGCATTTAGGCCCCGTAGGATGATTTTAGCTAAAATGTGCCCCAAACACTCAAACCGGCTTGTATCTTGCAATGGAAAATATGGGAAACATGACTTAGACAGCAAATGATACACTGTATGCCATGTTTCCAAATTTTTATGCACAGTGGTTACAGCATGAAGTGAATGCATGTGAATATACACAGGTGCATTGCATTAAACAAGTCCAATGAGCGTGAAAAAAATGGCCGGCCTGCCTGCTTTCATCCATCATTTGTTCTAAATTTATAATTAATCAATGAGCTGAGGTGGAGTCTTAGCCAGTGGTACCATCAGGGGTGTGTAATGCACTTTAGGGTAGACAGCCAATCAGCTGCCAGATTCAATCTGTCAATCAAACACAGCAGCCAATCAGAGAGCTGGCCATTGATCAGCAGGCCCTTTATGACATCACAGACAGACCCACGGAACTCTCTGTGCTTGTCTGCTGGCTGGCTGTCAGTTGGGTGGGTGGGCGGCAGAGGGGGAGGATGTACGTCTCGTTTCTCCTGAAAATTGCGGTTTTTCGGCGTTTCCGGAAAAAGTCGCGGTCCGACGCGCAAAAGTGGGGTATCGTAGAAATCGCCTTTTAAAGACGCACCTTTCTGGCCCCACAAAAATGGGCATTTCAAATTAGAAACAAGTCAAATGAACAAAATAGTGTGAATAAGTAAGTATTTCAGGGGTGAGTTAGCAGGTTATTGGGGTAGTAAGTCCTGATTTTTTTGGAGGTTGCAGTGACCACTACGCCATTCAAAATAGGCAGGCTTTAGCATAAGCAGTTAGGCCCCGTAGGATGATTTTAGCTAAAATGTGCCCCAAACACTCAAACCGGCTTGTATCTTGCAATGGAAAATATGGGAAACATGACTTAGACAGCAAATGATACACTGTATGCCATGTTTCCAAATTTTTATGCACAGTGGTTACAGCATGAAGTGAATGCATGTGAATATACACAGGTGCATTGCATTAAACAAGTCCAATGAGCGTGAAAAAAATGGCCGGCCTGCCTGCTTTCATCCATCATTTGTTCTAAATTTATAATTAATCAATGAGCTGAGGTGGAGTCTTAGCCAGTGGTACCATCAGGGGTGTGTAATGCACTTTAGGGTAGACAGCCAATCAGCTGCCAGATTCAATCTGTCAATCAAACACAGCAGCCAATCAGAGAGCTGGCCATTGATCAGCAGGCCCTTTATGACATCACAGACAGACCCACGGAACTCTCTGTGCTTGTCTGCTGGCTGGCTGTCAGTTGGGTGGGTGGGCGGCAGAGGGGGAGGATGTACGTCTCGTTTCTCCTGAAAATTGCGGTTTTTTGGCGTTTCCGGAAAAAGTCGCGGTCCGACGCGCAAAAGTGGGGTATCGTAGAAATCGCCTTTTAAAGACGCACCTTTCTGGCCCCACAAAAATGGGCATTTCAAATTAGAAACAAGTCAAATGAACAAAATAGTGTGAATAAGTAAGTATTTCAGGGGTGAGTTAGCAGGTTATTGGGGTAGTAAGTCCTGATTTTTTTGGAGGTTGCAGTGACCACTACGCCATTCAAAATAGGCAGGCTTTGGCATAAGCAGTTAGGCCCCGTAGGATGATTTTAGCTAAAATGTGCCCCAAACACTCAAACCGGCTTGTATCTTGCAATGGAAAATATGGGAAACATGACTTAGACAGCAAATGATACACTGTATGCCATGTTTCCAAATTTTTATGCACAGTGGTTACAGCATGAAGCGAATGCATGTGAATATACAAAGGTGCATTGCATTAAACAAGTCCAATGAGCGTGAAAAAAATGGCCGGCCTGCCTGCTTTCATCCATCATTTGTTCTAAATTTATAATTAATCAATGAGCTGAGGTGGAGTCTTAGCCAGTGGTACCATCAGGGGTGTGTAATGCACTTTAGGGTAGACAGCCAATCAGCTGCCAGATTCAATCTGTCAATCAAACACAGCAGCCAATCAGAGAGCTGGCCATTGATCAGCAGGCCCTTTATGACATCACAGACAGACCCACGGAACTCTCTGTGCTTGTCTGCTGGCTGGCTGTCAGTTGGGTGGGTGGGCGGCAGAGGGGGAGGATGTACGTCTCGTTTCTCCTGAAAATTGCGGTTTTTCAGCGTTTCCGGAAAAAGTCGCGGTCCGACGCGCAAAAGTGGGGTATCGTAGAAATCGCCTTTTAAAGACGCACCTTTCTGGACCCACAAAAATGGGCATTTCAAATTAGAAACAAGTCAAATGAACAAAATAGTGTGAATAAGTAAGTATTTCAGGGGTGAGTTAGCAGGTTATTGGGGTAGTAAGTCCTGATTTTTTTGGAGGTTGCAGTGACCACTACGCCATTCAAAATAGGCAGGCTTTAGCATAAGCATTTAGGCCCCGTAGGATGATTTTAGCTAAAATGTGCCCCAAACACTCAAACCGGCTTGTATCTTGCAATGGAAAATATGGGAAACATGACTTAGACAGCAAATGATACACTGTATGCCATGTTTCCAAATTTTTATGCACAGTGGTTACAGCATGAAGTGAATTCATGTGAATATACACAGGTGCATTGCATTAAACAAGTCCAATGAGCGTGAAAAAAATGGCCGGCTTGCCTGCTTTCATCCATCATTTGTTCTAAATTTATAATTAATCAATGAGCTGAGGTGGAGTCTTAGCCAGTGGTACCATCAGGGGTGTGTAATGCACTTTAGGGTAGACAGCCAATCAGCTGCCAGATTCAATCTGTCAATCAAACACAGCAGCCAATCAGAGAGCTGGCCATTGATCAGCAGGCCCTTTATGACATCACAGACAGACCCACGGAACTCTCTGTGCTTGTCTGCTGGCTGGCTGTCAGTTGGGTGGGTGGGCGGCAGAGGGGGAGGATGTACGTCTCGTTTCTCCTGAAAATTGCGGTTTTTCGGCGTTTCCGGAAAAAGTCGCGGTCCGACGCGCAAAAGTGGGGTATCGTAGAAATCGCCTTTTAAAGACGCACCTTTCTGGCCCCACAAAAATGGGCATTTCAAATTAGAAACAAGTCAAATGAACAAAATAGTGTGAATAAGTAAGTATTTCAGGGGTGAGTTAGCAGGTTATTGGGGTAGTAAGTCCTGATTTTTTTGGAGGTTGCAGTGACCACTACGCCATTCAAAATAGGCAGGCTTTAGCATAAGCAGTTAGGCCCCGTAGGATGATTTTAGCTAAAATGTGCCCCAAACACTCAAACCGGCTTGTATCTTGCAATGGAAAATATGGGAAACATGACTTAGACAGCAAATGATACACTGTATGCCATGTTTCCAAATTTTTATGCACAGTGGTTACAGCATGAAGTGAATGCATGTGAATATACACAGGTGCATTGCATTAAACAAGTCCAATGAGCGTGAAAAAAATGGCCGGCCTGCCTGCTTTCATCCATCATTTGTTCTAAATTTATAATTAATCAATGAGCTAAGGTGGAGTCTTAGCCAGTGGTACCATCAGGGGTGTGTAATGCACTTTAGGGTAGACAGCCAATCAGCTGCCAGATTCAATCTGTCAATCAAACACAGCAGCCAATCAGAGAGCTGGCCATTGATCAGCAGGCCCTTTATGACATCACAGACAGACCCACGGAACTCTCTGTGCTTGTCTGCTGGCTGGCTGTCAGTTGGGTGGGTGGGCGGCAGAGGGGGAGGATGTACGTCTCGTTTCTCCTGAAAATTGCGGTTTTTCTGCGTTTCCGGAAAAAGTCGCGGTCCGACGCGCAAAAGTGGGGTATCGTAGAAATCGCCTTTTAAAGACGCACCTTTCTGGCCCCACAAAAATGGGCATTTCAAATTAGAAACAAGTCAAATGAACAAAATAGTGTGAATAAGTAAGTATTTCAGGGGTGAGTTAGCAGGTTATTGGGGTAGTAAGTCCTGATTTTTTTGGAGGTTGCAGTGACCACTACGCCATTCAAAATAGGCAGGCTTTGGCATAAGCAGTTAGGCCCCGTAGGATGATTTTAGCTAAAATGTGCCCCAAACACTCAAACCGGCTTGTATCTTGCAATGGAAAATATGGGAAACATGACTTAGACAGCAAATGATACACTGTATGCCATGTTTCCAAATTTTTATGCACAGTGGTTACAGCATGAAGCGAATGCATGTGAATATACAAAGGTGCATTGCATTAAACAAGTCCAATGAGCGTGAAAAAAATGGCCGGCCTGCCTGCTTTCATCCATCATTTGTTCTAAATTTATAATTAATCAATGAGCTGAGGTGGAGTCTTAGCCAGTGGTACCATCAGGGGTGTGTAATGCACTTTAGGGTAGACAGCCAATCAGCTGCCAGATTCAATCTGTCAATCAAACACAGCAGCCAATCAGAGAGCTGGCCATTGATCAGCAGGCCCTTTATGACATCACAGACAGACCCACGGAACTCTCTGTGCTTGTCTGCTGGCTGGCTGTCAGTTGGGTGGGTGGGCGGCAGAGGGGGAGGATGTACGTCTCGTTTCTCCTGAAAATTGCGGTTTTTCAGCGTTTCCGGAAAAAGTCGCGGTCCGACGCGCAAAAGTGGGGTATCGTAGAAATCGCCTTTTAAAGACGCACCTTTCTGGCCCCACAAAAATGGGCATTTCAAATTAGAAACAAGTCAAATGAACAAAATAGTGTGAATAAGTAAGTATTTCAGGGGTGAGTTAGCAGGTTATTGGGGTAGTAAGTCCTGATTTTTTTGGAGGTTGCAGTGACCACTACGCCATTCAAAATAGGCAGGCTTTAGCATAAGCATTTAGGCCCCGTAGGATGATTTTAGCTAAAATGTGCCCCAAACACTCAAACCGGCTTGTATCTTGCAATGGAAAATATGGGAAACATGACTTAGACAGCAAATGATACACTGTATGCCATGTTTCCAAATTTTTATGCACAGTGGTTACAGCATGAAGTGAATGCATGTGAATATACACAGGTGCATTGCATTAAACAAGTCCAATGAGCGTGAAAAAAATGGCCGGCTTGCCTGCTTTCATCCATCATTTGTTCTAAATTTATAATTAATCAATGAGCTGAGGTGGAGTCTTAGCCAGTGGTACCATCAGGGGTGTGTAATGCACTTTAGGGTAGACAGCCAATCAGCTGCCAGATTCAATCTGTCAATCAAACACAGCAGCCAATCAGAGAGCTGGCCATTGATCAGCAGGCCCTTTATGACATCACAGACAGACCCACGGAACTCTCTGTGCTTGTCTGCTGGCTGGCTGTCAGTTGGGTGGGTGGGCGGCAGAGGGGGAGGATGTACGTCTCGTTTCTCCTGAAAATTGCGGTTTTTCGGCGTTTCCGGAAAAAGTCGCGGTCCGACGCGCAAAAGTGGGGTATCGTAGAAATCGCCTTTTAAAGACGCACCTTTCTGGCCCCACAAAAATGGGCATTTCAAATTAGAAACAAGTCAAATGAACACAATAGTGTGAATAAGTAAGTATTTCAGGGGTGAGTTAGCAGGTTATTGGGGTAGTAAGTCCTGATTTTTTTGGAGGTTGCAGTGACCACTACGCCATTCAAAATAGGCAGGCTTTAGCATAAGCAGTTAGGCCCCGTAGGATGATTTTAGCTAAAATGTGCCCCAAACACTCAAACCGGCTTGTATCTTGCAATGGAAAATATGGGAAACATGACTTAGACAGCAAATGATACACTGTATGCCATGTTTCCAAATTTTTATGCACAGTGGTTACAGCATGAAGCGAATGCATGTGAATATACAAAGGTGCATTGCATTAAACAAGTCCAATGAGCGTGAAAAAAATGGCCGGCCTGCCTGCTTTCATCCATCATTTGTTCTAAATTTATAATTAATCAATGAGCTGAGGTGGAGTCTTAGCCAGTGGTACCATCAGGGGTGTGTAATGCACTTTAGGGTAGACAGCCAATCAGCTGCCAGATTCAATCTGTCAATCAAACACAGCAGCCAATCAGAGAGCTGGCCATTGATCAGCAAGCCCTTTATGACATCACAGACAGACCCACGGAACTCTCTGTGCTTGTCTGCTGGCTGGCTGTCAGTTGGGTGGGTGGGCGGCAGAGGGGGAGGATGTACGTCTCGTTTCTCCTGAAAATTGCGGTTTTTCGGCGTTTCCGGAAAAAGTCGCGGTCCGACGCGCAAAAGTGGGGTATCGTAGAAATCGCCTTTTAAAGACGCACCTTTCTGGCCCCACAAAAATGGGCATTTCAAATTAGAAACAAGTCAAATGAACAAAATAGTGTGAATAAGTAAGTATTTCAGGGGTGAGTTAGCAGGTTATTGGGGTAGTAAGTCCTGATTTTTTTGGAGGTTGCATTGACCACTACGCCATTCAAAATAGGCAGGCTTTGGCATAAGCAGTTAGGCCACGTAGGATGATTTTAGCTAAAATGTGCCCCAAACACTCAAACCGGCTTGTATCTTGCAATGGAAAATATGGGAAACATGACTTAGACAGCAAATGATACACTGTATGCCATGTTTCCAAATTTTTATGCACAGTGGTTACAGCATGAAGCGAATGCATGTGAATATACAAAGGTGCATTGCATTAAACAAGTCCAATGAGCGTGAAAAAAATGGCCGGCCTGCCTGCTTTCATCCATCATTTGTTCTAAATTTATAATTAATCAATGAGCTGAGGTGGAGTCTTAGCCAGTGGTACCATCAGGGGTGTGTAATGCACTTTAGGGTAGACAGCCAATCAGCTGCCAGATTCAATCTGTCAATCAAACACAGCAGCCAATCAGAGAGCTGGCCATTGATCAGCAGGCCCTTTATGACATCACAGACAGACCCACGGAACTCTCTGTGCTTGTCTACTGGCTGGCTGTCAGTTGGGTGGGTGGGCGGCAGAGGGGGAGGATGTACGTCTCGTTTCTCCTGAAAATTGCGGTTTTTCAGCGTTTACGGAAAAAGTCGCGGTCCGACGCGCAAAAGTGGGGTATCGTAGAAATCGCCTTTTAAAGACGCACCTTTCTGGCCCCACAAAAATGGGCATTTCAAATTAGAAACAAGTCAAATGAACAAAATAGTGTGAATAAGTAAGTATTTCAGGGGTGAGTTAGCAGGTTATTGGGGTAGTAAGTCCTGATTTTTTTGGAGGTTGCAGTGACCACTACGCCATTCAAAATAGGCAGGCTTTAGCATAAGCATTTAGGCCCCGTAGGATGATTTTAGCTAAAATGTGCCCCAAACACTCAAACCGGCTTGTATCTTGCAATGGAAAATATGGGAAACATGACTTAGACAGCAAATGATACACTGTATGCCATGTTTCCAAATTTTTATGCACAGTGGTTACAGCATGAAGTGAATGCATGTGAATATACACAGGTGCATTGCATTAAACAAGTCCAATGAGCGTGAAAAAAATGGCCGGCCTGCCTGCTTTCATCCATCATTTGTTCTAAATTTATAATTAATCAATGAGCTGAGGTGGAGTCTTAGCCAGTGGTACCATCAGGGGTGTGTAATGCACTTTAGGGTAGACAGCCAATCAGCTGCCAGATTCAATCTGTCAATCAAACACAGCAGCCAATCAGAGAGCTGGCCATTGATCAGCAGGCCCTTTATGACATCACAGACAGACCCACGGAACTCTCTGTGCTTGTCTGCTGGCTGGCTGTCAGTTGGGTGGGTGGGCGGCAGAGGGGGTGGATGTACGTCTCGTTTCTCCTGAAAATTGCGGTTTTTCGGCGTTTCCGGAAAAAGTCGCGGTCCGACGCGCAAAAGTGGGGTATCGTAGAAATCGCCTTTTAAAGACGCACCTTTCTGGCCCCACAAAAATGGGCATTTCAAATTAGAAACAAGTCAAATGAACAAAATAGTGTGAATAAGTAAGTATTTCAGGGGTGAGTTAGCAGGTTATTGGGGTAGTAAGTCCTGATTTTTTTGGAGGTTGCAGTGACCACTACGCCATTCAAAATAGGCAGGCTTTAGCATAAGCATTTAGGCCCCGTAGGATGATTTTAGCTAAAATGTGCCCCAAACACTCAAACCGGCTTGTATCTTGCAATGGAAAATATGGGAAACATGACTTAGACAGCAAATGATACACTGTATGCCATGTTTCCAAATTTTTATGCACAGTGGTTACAGCATGAAGTGAATGCATGTGAATATACACAGGTGCATTGCATTAAACAAGTCCAATGAGCGTGAAAAAAATGGCCGGCTTGCCTGCTTTCATCCATCATTTGTTCTAAATTTATAATTAATCAATGAGCTGAGGTGGAGTCTTAGCCAGTGGTACCATCAGGGGTGTGTAATGCACTTTAGGGTAGACAGCCAATCAGCTGCCAGATTCAATCTGTCAATCAAACACAGCAGCCAATCAGAGAGCTGGCCATTGATCAGCAGGCCCTTTATGACATCACAGACAGACCCACGGAACTCTCTGTGCTTGTCTGCTGGCTGGCTGTCAGTTGGGTGGGTGGGCGGCAGAGGGGGAGGATGTACGTCTCGTTTCTCCTGAAAATTGCGGTTTTTCTGCGTTTCCGGAAAAAGTCGCGGTCCGACGCGCAAAAGTGGGGTATCGTAGAAATCGCCTTTTAAAGACGCACCTTTCTGGCCCCACAAAAATGGGCATTTCAAATTAGAAACAAGTCAAATGAACAAAATAGTGTGAATAAGTAAGTATTTCAGGGGTGAGTTAGCAGGTTATTGGGGTAGTAAGTCCTGATTTTTTTGGAGGTTGCAGTGACCACTACGCCATTCAAAATAGGCAGGCTTTAGCATAAGCATTTAGGCCCCGTAGGATGATTTTAGCTAAAATGTGCCCCAAACACTCAAACCGGCTTGTATCTTGCAATGGAAAATATGGGAAACATGACTTAGACAGCAAATGATACACTGTATGCCATGTTTCCAAATTTTTATGCACAGTGGTTACAGCATGAAGTGAATGCATGTGAATATACACAGGTGCATTGCATTAAACAAGTCCAATGAGCGTGAAAAAAATGGCCGGCTTGCCTGCTTTCATCCATCATTTGTTCTAAATTTATAATTAATCAATGAGCTGAGGTGGAGTCTTAGCCAGTGGTACCATCAGGGGTGTGTAATGCACTTTAGGGTAGACAGCCAATCAGCTGCCAGATTCAATCTGTCAATCAAACACAGCAGCCAATCAGAGAGCTGGCCATTGATCAGCAGGCCCTTTATGACATCACAGACAGACCCACGGAACTCTCTGTGCTTGTCTGCTGGCTGGCTGTCAGTTGGGTGGGTGGGCGGCAGAGGGGGAGGATGTACGTCTCGTTTCTCCTGAAAATTGCGGTTTTTCTGCGTTTCCGGAAAAAGTCGCGGTCCGACGCGCAAAAGTGGGGTATCGTAGAAATCGCCTTTTAAAGACGCACCTTTCTGGCCCCACAAAAATGGGCATTTCAAATTAGAAACAAGTCAAATGAACAAAATAGTGTGAATAAGTAAGTATTTCAGGGGTGAGTTAGCAGGTTATTGGGGTAGTAAGTCCTGATTTTTTTGGAGGTTGCAGTGACCACTACGCCATTCAAAATAGGCAGGCTTTAGCATAAGCATTTAGGCCCCGTAGGATGATTTTAGCTAAAATGTGCCCCAAACACTCAAACCGGCTTGTATCTTGCAATGGAAAATATGGGAAACATGACTTAGACAGCAAATGATACACTGTATGCCATGTTTCCAAATTTTTATGCACAGTGGTTACAGCATGAAGTGAATGCATGTGAATATACACAGGTGCATTGCATTAAACAAGTCCAATGAGCGTGAAAAAAATGGCCGGCCTGCCTGCTTTCATCCATCATTTGTTCTAAATTTATAATTAATCAATGAGCTGAGGTGGAGTCTTAGCCAGTGGTACCATCAGGGGTGTGTAATGCACTTTAGGGTAGACAGCCAATCAGCTGCCAGATTCAATCTGTCAATCAAACACAGCAGCCAATCAGAGAGCTGGCCATTGATCAGCAGGCCCTTTATGACATCACAGACAGACCCACGGAACTCTCTGTGCTTGTCTGCTGGCTGGCTGTCAGTTGGGTGGGTGGGCGGCAGAGGGGGAGGATGTACGTCTCGTTTCTCCTGAAAATTGCGGTTTTTCGGCGTTTCCGGAAAAAATCGCGGTCCGACGCGCAAAAGTGGGGTATCGTAGAAATCGCCTTTTAAAGACGCACCTTTCTGGCCCCACAAAAATGGGCATTTCAAATTAGAAACAAGTCAAATGAACAAAATAGTGTGAATAAGTAAGTATTTCAGGGGTGAGTTAGCAGGTTATTGGGGTAGTAAGTCCTGATTTTTTTGGAGGTTGCAGTGACCACTACGCCATTCAAAATAGGCAGGCTTTAGCATAAGCAGTTAGGCCCCGTAGGATGATTTTAGCTAAAATGTGCCCCAAACACTCAAACCGGCTTGTATCTTGCAATGGAAAATATGGGAAACATGACTTAGACAGCAAATGATACACTGTATGCCATGTTTCCAAATTTTTATGCACAGTGGTTACAGCATGAAGTGAATGCATGTGAATATACACAGGTGCATTGCATTAAACAAGTCCAATGAGCGTGAAAAAAATGGCCGGCCGGCCTGCCTGCTTTCATCCATCATTTGTTCTAAATTTATAATTAATCAATGAGCTGAGGTGGAGTCTTAGCCAGTGGTACCATCAGGGGTGTGTAATGCACTTTAGGGTAGACAGCCAATCAGCTGCCAGATTCAATCTGTCAATCAAACACAGCAGCCAATCAGATAGCTGGCCATTGATCAGCAGGCCCTTTATGACATCACAGACAGACCCACGGAACTCTCTGTGCTTGTCTGCTGGCTGGCTGTCAGTTGGGTGGGTGGGCGGCAGAGGGGGAGGATGTACGTCTCGTTTCTCCTGAAAATTGCGGTTTTTCAGCGTTTCCGGAAAAAGTCGCGGTCCGACGCGCAAAAGTGGGGTATCGTAGAAATCGCCTTTTAAAGACGCACCTTTCTGGCCCCACAAAAATGGGCATTTCAAATTAGAAACAAGTCAAATGAACAAAATAGTGTGAATAAGTAAGTATTTCAGGGGTGAGTTAGCAGGTTATTGGGGTAGTAAGTCCTGATTTTTTTGGAGGTTGCAGTGACCACTACGCCATTCAAAATAGGCAGGCTTTAGCATAAGCATTTAGGCCCCGTAGGATGATTTTAGCTAAAATGTGCCCCAAACACTCAAACCGGCTTGTATCTTGCAATGGAAAATATGGGAAAAATGACTTAGACAGCAAATGATACACTGTATGCCATGTTTCCAAATTTTTATGCACAGTGGTTACAGCATGAAGTGAATGCATGTGAATATACACAGGTGCATTGCATTAAACAAGTCCAATGAGCGTGAAAAAAATGGCCGGCTTGCCTGCTTTCATCCATCATTTGTTCTAAATTTATAATTAATCAATGAGCTGAGGTGGAGTCTTAGCCAGTGGTACCATCAGGGGTGTGTAATGCACTTTAGGGTAGACAGCCAATCAGCTGCCAGATTCAATCTGTCAATCAAACACAGCAGCCAATCAGAGAGCTGGCCATTGATCAGCAGGCCCTTTATGACATCACAGACAGACCCACGGAACTCTCTGTGCTTGTCTGCTGGCTGGCTGTCAGTTGGGTGGGTGGGCGGCAGAGGGGGAGGATGTACGTCTCGTTTCTCCTGAAAATTGCAGTTTTTCGTCGTTTCCGGAAAAAGTCGCGGTCCGACGCGCAAAAGTGGGGTATCGTAGAAATCGCCTTTTAAAGACGCACCTTTCTGGCCCCACAAAAATGGGCATTTCAAATTAGAAACAAGTCAAATGAACAAAATAGTGTGAATAAGTAAGTATTTCAGGGGTGAGTTAGCAGGTTATTGGGGTAGTAAGTCCTGATTTTTTTGGAGGTTGCAGTGACCACTACGCCATTCAAAATAGGCAGGCTTTAGCATAAGCATTTAGGCCCCGTAGGATGATTTTAGCTAAAATGTGCCCCAAACACTCAAACCGGCTTGTATCTTGCAATGGAAAATATGGGAAACATGACTTAGACAGCAAATGATACACTGTATGCCATGTTTCCAAATTTTTATGCACAGTGGTTACAGCATGAAGTGAATGCATGTGAATATACACAGGTGCATTGCATTAAACAAGTCCAATGAGCGTGAAAAAAATGGCCGGCCTGCCTGCTTTCATCCATCATTTGTTCTAAATTTATAATTAATCAATGAGCTGAGGTGGAGTCTTAGCCAGTGGTACCATCAGGGGTGTGTAATGCACTTTAGGGTAGACAGCCAATCAGCTGCCAGATTCAATCTGTCAATCAAACACAGCAGCCAATCAGAGAGCTGGCCATTGATCAGCAGGCCCTTTATGACATCACAGACAGACCCACGGAACTCTCTGTGCTTGTCTGCTGGCTGGCTGTCAGTTGGGTGGGTGGGCGGCAGAGGGGGAGGATGTACGTCTCGTTTCTCCTGAAAATTGCGGTTTTTCGGCGTTTCCGGAAAAAATCGCGGTCCGACGCGCAAAAGTGGGGTATCGTAGAAATCGCCATTTAAAGACGCACCTTTCTGGCCCCACAAAAATGGGCATTTCAAATTAGAAACAAGTCAAATGAACAAAATAGTGTGAATAAGTAAGTATTTCAGGGGTGAGTTAGCAGGTTATTGGGGTAGTAAGTCCTGATTTTTTTGGAGGTTGCAGTGACCACTACGCCATTCAAAATAGGCAGGCTTTAGCATAAGCAGTTAGGCCCCGTAGGATGATTTTAGCTAAAATGTGCCCCAAACACTCAAACCGGCTTGTATCTTGCAATGGAAAATATGGGAAACATGACTTAGACAGCAAATGATACACTGTATGCCATGTTTCCAAATTTTTATGCACAGTGGTTACAGCATGAAGCGAATGCATGTGAATATACAAAGGTGCATTGCATTAAACAAGTCCAATGAGCGTGAAAAAAATGGCCGGCCTGCCTGCTTTCATCCATCATTTGTTCTAAATTTATAATTAATCAATGAGCTGAGGTGGAGTCTTAGCCAGTGGTACCATCAGGGGTGTGTAATGCACTTTAGGGTAGACAGCCAATCAGCTGCGAGATTCAATCTGTCAATCAAACACAGCAGCCAATCAGAGAGCTGGCCATTGATCAGCAGGCCCTTTATGACATCACAGACAGACCCACGGAACTCTCTGTGCTTGTCTGCTGGCTGGCTGTCAGTTGGGTGGGTGGGCGGCAGAGGGGGAGGATGTACGTCTCGTTTCTCCTGAAAATTGCGGTTTTTCAGCGTTTCCGGAAAAAGTCGCGGTCCGACGCGCAAAAGTGGGGTATCGTAGAAATCGCCTTTTAAAGACGCACCTTTCTGGCCCCACAAAAATGGGCATTTCAAATTAGAAACAAGTCAAATGAACAAAATAGTGTGAATAAGTAAGTATTTCAGGGGTGAGTTAGCAGGTTATTGGGGTAGTAAGTCCTGATTTTTTTGGAGGTTGCAGTGACCACTACGCCATTCAAAATAGGCAGGCATAAGCATTTAGGCCCCGTAGGATGATTTTAGCTAAAATGTGCCCCAAACACTCAAACCGGCTTGTATCTTGCAATGGAAAATATGGGAAAAATGACTTAGACAGCAAATGATACACTGTATGCCATGTTTCCAAATTTTTATGCACAGTGGTTACAGCATGAAGTGAATGCATGTGAATATACACAGGTGCATTGCATTAAACAAGTCCAATGAGCGTGAAAAAAATGGCCGGCTTGCCTGCTTTCATCCATCATTTGTTCTAAATTTATAATTAATCAATGAGCTGAGGTGGAGTCTTAGCCAGTGGTACCATCAGGGGTGTGTAATGCACTTTAGGGTAGACAGCCAATCAGCTGCCAGATTCAATCTGTCAATCAAACACAGCAGCCAATCAGAGAGCTGGCCATTGATCAGCAGGCCCTTTATGACATCACAGACAGACCCACGGAACTCTCTGTGCTTGTCTGCTGGCTGGCTGTCAGTTGGGTGGGTGGGCGGCAGAGGGGGAGGATGTACGTCTCGTTTCTCCTGAAAATTGCGGGTTTTTGGGCGTTTCCGGAAAAAGTCGCGGTCCGACGCGCAAAAGTGGGGTATCGTAGAAATCGCCTTTTAAAGACGCACCTTTCTGGCCCCACAAAAATGGGCTTTTCAAATTAGAAACAAGTCAAATGAACAAAATAGTGTGAATAAGTAAGTATTTCAGGGGTGAGTTAGCAGGTTATTGGGGTAGTAAGTCCTGATTTCTTTGGAGGTTGCAGTGACCACTACGCCATTCAAAATAGGCAGGCTTTAGCATAAGCAGTTAGGCCCCGTAGGATGATTTTAGCTAAAATGTGCCCCAAACACTCAAACCGGCTTGTATCTTGCAATGGAAAATATGGGAAACATGACTTACTGTAGACAGCAAATGATACACTGTATGCCATGTTTCCAAATTTTTATGCACAGTGGTTACAGCATGAAGCGAATGCATGTGAATATACAAAGGTGCATTGCATTAAACAAGTCCAATGAGCGTGAAAAAAATGGCCGGCCTGCCTGCTTTCATCCATCATTTGTTCTAAATTTATAATTAATCAATGAGCTGAGGTGGAGTCTTAGCCAGTGGTACCATCAGGGGTGTGTAATGCACTTTAGGGTAGACAGCCAATCAGCTGCCAGATTCAATCTGTCAATCAAACACAGCAGCCAATCAGAGAGCTGGCCATTGATCAGCAGGCCCTTTATGACATCACAGACAGACCCACGGAACTCTCTGTGCTTGTCTGCTGGCTGGCTGTCAGTTGGGTGGGTGGGCGGCAGAGGGGGAGGATGTACGTCTCGTTTCTCCTGAAAATTGCGGTTTTTCGGCGTTTCCGGAAAAAGTCGCGGTCCGACGCGCAAAAGTGGGGTATCGTAGAAATCGCCTTTTAAAGACGCACCTTTCTGGCCCCACAAAAATGGGCATTTCAAATTAGAAACAAGTCAAATGAACAAAATAGTGTGAATAAGTAAGTATTTCAGGGGTGAGTTAGCAGGTTATTGGGGTAGTAAGTCCTGATTTTTTTGGAGGTTGCAGTGACCACTACGCCATTCAAAATAGGCAGGCTTTGGCATAAGCAGTTAGGCCCCGTAGGATGATTTTAGCTAAAATGTGCCCCAAACACTCAAACCGGCTTGTATCTTGCAATGGAAAATATGGGAAACATGACTTAGACAGCAAATGATACACTGTATGCCATGTTTCCAAATTTTTATGCACAGTGGTTACAGCATGAAGTGAATGCATGTGAATATACACAGGTGCATTGCATTAAACAAGTCCAATGAGCGTGAAAAAAATGGCCGGCTTGCCTGCTTTCATCCATCATTTGTTCTAAATTTATAATTAATCAATGAGCTGAGGTGGAGTCTTAGCCAGTGGTACCATCAGGGGTGTGTAATGCACTTTAGGGTAGACAGCCAATCAGCTGCCAGATTCAATCTGTCAATCAAACACAGCAGCCAATCAGAGAGCTGGCCATTGATCAGCAGGCCCTTTATGACATCACAGACAGACCCACGGAACTCTCTGTGCTTGTCTGCTGGCTGGCTGTCAGTTGGGTGGGTGGGCGGCAGAGGGGGAGGATGTACGTCTCGTTTCTCCTGAAAATTGCGGGTTTTTGGGCGTTTCCGGAAAAAGTCGCGGTCCGACGCGCAAAAGTGGGGTATCGTAGAAATCGCCTTTTAAAGACGCACCTTTCTGGCCCCACAAAAATGGGCATTTCAAATTAGAAACAAGTCAAATGAACAAAATAGTGTGAATAAGTAAGTATTTCAGGGGTGAGTTAGCAGGTTATTGGGGTAGTAAGTCCTGATTTCTTTGGAGGTTGCAGTGACCACTACGCCATTCAAAATAGGCAGGCTTTAGCATAAGCAGTTAGGCCCCGTAGGATGATTTTAGCTAAAATGTGCCCCAAACACTCAAACCGGCTTGTATCTTGCAATGGAAAATATGGGAAACTTGACTTAGACAGCAAATGATACACTGTATGCCATGTTTCCAAATTTTTATGCACAGTGGTTACAGCATGAAGCGAATGCATGTGAATATACAAAGGTGCATTGCATTAAACAAGTCCAATGAGCGTGAAAAAAATGGCCGGCCTGCCTGCTTTCATCCATCATTTGTTCTAAATTTATAATTAATCAATGAGCTGAGGTGGAGTCTTAGCCAGTGGTACCATCAGGGGTGTGTAATGCACTTTAGGGTAGACAGCCAATCAGCTGCCAGATTCAATCTGTCAATCAAACACAGCAGCCAATCAGAGAGCTGGCCATTGATCAGCAGGCCCTTTATGACATCACAGACAGACCCACGGAACTCTCTGTGCTTGTCTGCTGGCTGGCTGTCAGTTGGGTGGGTGGGCGGCAGAGGGGGAGGATGTACGTCTCGTTTCTCCTGAAAATTGCGGTTTTTCGGCGTTTCCGGAAAAAGTCGCGGTCCGACGCGCAAAAGTGGGGTATCGTAGAAATCGCCTTTTAAAGACGCACCTTTCTGGCCCCACAAAAATGGGCATTTCAAATTAGAAACAAGTCAAATGAACAAAATAGTGTGAATAAGTAAGTATTTCAGGGGTGAGTTAGCAGGTTATTGGGGTAGTAAGTCCTGATTTTTTTGGAGGTTGCAGTGACCACTACGCCATTCAAAATAGGCAGGCTTTGGCATAAGCAGTTAGGCCCCGTAGGATGATTTTAGCTAAAATGTGCCCCAAACACTCAAACCGGCTTGTATCTTGCAATGGAAAATATGGGAAACATGACTTAGACAGCAAATGATACACTGTATGCCATGTTTCCAAATTTTTATGCACAGTGGTTACAGCATGAAGCAAATGCATGTGAATATACAAAGGTGCATTGCATTAAACAAGTCCAATGAGCGTGAAAAAAATGGCCGGCCTGCCTGCTTTCATCCATCATTTGTTCTAAATTTATAATTAATCAATGAGCTGAGGTGAAGTCTTAGCCAGTGGTACCATCAGTGGTGTGTAATGCACTTTAGGGTAGACAGCCAATCAGCTGCCAGATTCAATCTGTCAATCAAACACAGCAGCCAATCAGAGAGCTGGCCATTGATCAGCAGGCCCTTTATGACATCACAGACAGACCCACGGAACTCTCTGTGCTTGTCTGCTGGCTGGCTGTCAGTTGGGTGGGTGGGCGGCAGAGGGGGAGGATGTACGTCTCGTTTCTCCTGAAAATTGCGGTTTTTCAGCGTTTCCGGAAAAAGTCGCGGTCCGACGCGCAAAAGTGGGGTATCGTAGAAATCGCCTTTTAAAGACGCACCTTTCTGGCCCCACAAAAATGGGCATTTCAAATTAGAAACAAGTCAAATGAACAAAATAGTGTGAATAAGTAAGTATTTCAGGGGTGAGTTAGCAGGTTATTGGGGTAGTAAGTCCTGATTTTTTTGGAGGTTGCAGTGACCACTACGCCATTCAAAATAGGCAGGCTTTAGCATAAGCATTTAGGCCCCGTAGGATGATTTTAGCTAAAATGTGCCCCAAACACACAAACCGGCTTGTATCTTGCAATGGAAAATATGGGAAACATGACTTAGACAGCAAATGATACACTGTATGCCATGTTTCCAAATTTTTATGCACAGTGGTTACAGCATGAAGTGAATGCATGTGAATATACACAGGTGCATTGCATTAAACAAGTCCAATGAGCGTGAAAAAAATGGCCGGCCTGCCTGCTTTCATCCATCATTTGTTCTAAATTTATAATTAATCAATGAGCTGAGGTGGAGTCTTAGCCAGTGGTACCATCAGGGGTGTGTAATGCACTTTAGGGTAGACAGCCAATCAGCTGCCAGATTCAATCTGTCAATCAAACACAGCAGCCAATCAGAGAGCTGGCCATTGATCAGCAGGCCCTTTATGACATCACAGACAGACCCACGGAACTCTCTGTGCTTGTCTGCTGGCTGGCTGTCAGTTGGGTGGGTGGGCGGCAGAGGGGGAGGATGTACGTCTTGTTTCTCCTGAAAATTGCGTTTTTTCGGCGTTTCCGGAAAAAGTCGCGGTCCGACGCGCAAAAGTGGGGTATCGTAGAAATCGCCTTTTAAAGACGCACCTTTCTGGCCCCACAAAAATGGGCATTTCAAATTAGAAACAAGTCAAATGAACAAAATAGTGTGAATAAGTAAGTATTTCAGGGGTGAGTTAGCAGGTTATTGGGGTAGTAAGTCCTGATTTTTTTGGAGGTTGCAGTGACCACTACGCCATTCAAAATAGGCAGGCTTTAGCATAAGCAGTTAGGCCCCGTAGGATGATTTTAGCTAAAATGTGCCCCAAACACTCAAACCGGCTTGTATCTTGCAATGGAAAATATGGGAAACATGACTTAGACAGCAAATGATACACTGTATGCCATGTTTCCAAATTTTTATGCACAGTGGTTACAGCATGAAGTGAATGCATGTGAATATACACAGGTGCATTGCATTAAACAAGTCCAATGAGCGTGAAAAAAATGGCCGGCCTGCCTGCTTTCATCCATCATTTGTGCTAAATTTATAATTAATCAATGAGCTGAGGTGGAGTCTTAGCCAGTGGTACCATCAGGGGTGTGTAATGCACTTTAGGGTAGACAGCCAATCAGCTGCCAGATTCAATCTGTCAATCAAACACAGCAGCCAATCAGAGAGCTGGCCATTGATCAGCAGGCCCTTTATGACATCACAGACAGACCCACGGAACTCTCTGTGCTTGTCTGCTGGCTGGCTGTCAGTTGGGTGGGTGGGCGGCAGAGGGGGTGGATGTACGTCTCGTTTCTCCTGAAAATTGCGGTTTTTCGGCGTTTCCGGAAAAAGTCGCGGTCCGACGCGCAAAAGTGGGGTATCGTAGAAATCGCCTTTTAAAGACGCACCTTTCTGGCCCCACAAAAATGGGCATTTCAAATTAGAAACAAGTCAAATGAACAAAATAGTGTGAATAAGTAAGTATTTCAGGGGTGAGTTAGCAGGTTATTGGGGTAGTAAGTCCTGATTTTTTTGGAGGTTGCAGTGACCACTACGCCATTCAAAATAGGCAGGCTTTAGCATAAGCATTTAGGCCCCGTAGGATGATTTTAGCTAAAATGTGCCCCAAACACTCAAACCGGCTTGTATCTTGCAATGAAAAATATGGGAAACATGACTTAGACAGCAAATGATACACTGTATGCCATGTTTCCAAATTTTTATGCACAGTGGTTACAGCATGAAGTGAATGCATGTGAATATACACAGGTGCATTGCATTAAACAAGTCCAATGAGCGTGAAAAAAAAATGGCCAGCTTGCCTGCTTTCATCCATCATTTGTTCTAAATTTATAATTAATCAATGAGCTGAGGTGGAGTCTTAGCCAGTGGTACCATCAGGGGTGTGTAATGCACTTTAGGGTAGACAGCCAATCAGCTGCCAGATTCAATCTGTCAATCAAACACAGCAGCCAATCAGAGAGCTGGCCATTGATCAGCAGGCCCTTTATGACATCACAGACAGACCCACGGAACTCTCTGTGCTTGTCTGCTGGCTGGCTGTCAGTTGGGTGGGTGGGCGGCAGAGGGGGAGGATGTACGTCTCGTTTCTCCTGAAAATTGCGGTTTTTCGGCGTTTCCGGAAAAAGTCGCGGTCCGACGCGCAAAAGTGGGGTATCGTAGAAATCGCCTTTTAAAGACGCACCTTTCTGGCCCCACAAAAATGGGCATTTCAAATTAGAAACAAGTCAAATGAACAAAATAGTGTGAATAAGTAAGTATTTCAGGGGTGAGTTAGCAGGTTATTGGGGTAGTAAGTCCTGATTTTTTTGGAGGTTGCAGTGACCACTACGCCATTCAAAATAGGCAGGCTTTAGCATTATCAGTTAGGCCCCGTAGGATGATTTTAGCTAAAATGTGCCCCAAACACTCAAACCGGCTTGTATCTTGCAATGGAAAATATGGGAAACATGACTTAGACAGCAAATGATACACTGTATGCCATGTTTCCAAATTTTTATGCACAGTGGTTACAGCATGAAGCGAATGCATGTGAATATACAAAGGTGCATTGCATTAAACAAGTCCAATGAGCGTGAAAAAAATGGCCGGCCTGCCTGCTTTCATCCATCATTTGTTCTAAATTTATAATTAATCAATGAGCTGAGGTGGAGTCTTAGCCAGTGGTACCATCAGGGGTGTGTAATGCACTTTAGGGTAGACAGCCAATCAGCTGCCAGATTCAATCTGTCAATCAAACACAGCAGCCAATCAGAGAGCTGGCCATTGATCAGCAGGCCCTTTATGACATCACAGACAGACCCACGGAACTCTCTGTGCTTGTCTGCTGGCTGGCTGTCAGTTGGGTGGGTGGGCGGCAGAGGGGGAGGATGTACGTCTCGTTTCTCCTGAAAATTGCGGTTTTTCGGCGTTTCCGGAAAAAGTCGCGGTCCGACGCGCAAAAGTGGGGTATCGTAGAAATCGCCTTTTAAAGACGCACCTTTCTGGCCCCACAAAAATGGGCATTTCAAATTAGAAACAAGTCAAATGAACAAAATAGTGTGAATAAGTAAGTATTTCAGGGGTGAGTTAGCAGGTTATTGGGGTAGTAAGTCCTGATTTTTTTGGAGGTTGCATTGACCACTACGCCATTCAAAATAGGCAGGCTTTGGCATAAGCAGTTAGGCCCCGTAGGATGATTTTAGCTAAAATGTGCCCCAAACACTCAAACCGGCTTGTATCTTGCAATGGAAAATATGGGAAACATGACTTAGACAGCAAATGATACACTGTATGCCATGTTTCCAAATTTTTATGCACAGTGGTTACAGCATGAAGCGAATGCATGTGAATATACAAAGGTGCATTGCATTAAACAAGTCCAATGAGCGTGAAAAAAATGGCCGGCCTGCCTGCTTTCATCCATCATTTGTTCTAAATTTATAATTAATCAATGAGCTGAGGTGGAGTCTTAGCCAGTGGTACCATCAGGGTTGTGTAATGCACTTTAGGGTAGACAGCCAATCAGCTGCCAGATTCAATCTGTCAATCAAACACAGCAGCCAATCAGAGAGCTGGCCATTGATCAGCAGGCCCTTTATGACATCACAGACAGACCCACGGAACTCTCTGTGCTTGTCTGCTGGCTGGCTGTCAGTTGGGTGGGTGGGCGGCAGAGGGGGAGGATGTACGTCTCGTTTCTCCTGAAAATTGCGGTTTTTCAGCGTTTCCGGAAAAAGTCGCGGTCCGACGCGCAAAAGTGGGGTATCGTAGAAATCGCCTTTTAAAGACGCACCTTTCTGGCCCCACAAAAATGGGCATTTCAAATTAGAAACAAGTCAAATGAACAAAATAGTGTGAATAAGTAAGTATTTCAGGGGTGAGTTAGCAGGTTATTGGGGTAGTAAGTCCTGATTTTTTTGGAGGTTGCAGTGACCACTACGCCATTCAAAATAGGCAGGCTTTAGCATAAGCAGTTAGGCCCCGTAGGATGATTTTAGCTAAAATGTGCCCCAAACACTCAAACCGGTTTGTATCTTGCAATGGAAAATATGGGAAACATGACTTAGACAGCAAATGATACACTGTATGCCATGTTTCCAAATTTTTATGCACAGTGGTTACAGCATGAAGCGAATGCATGTGAATATACAAAGGTGCATTGCATTAAACAAGTCCAATGAGCGTGAAAAAAATGGCCGGCCTGCCTGCTTTCATCCATCATTTGTTCTAAATTTATAATTAATCAATGAGCTGAGGTGGAGTCTTAGCCAGTGGTACCATCAGGGGTGTGTAATGCACTTTAGGGTAGACAGCCAATCAGCTGCCAGATTCAATCTGTCAATCAAACACAGCAGCCAATCAGAGAGCTGGCCATTGATCAGCAGGCCCTTTATGACATCACAGACAGACCCACGGAACTCTCTGTGCTTGTCTGCTGGCTGGCTGTCAGTTGGGTGGGTGGGCGGCAGAGGGGGTGGATGTACGTCTCGTTTCTCCTGAAAATTGCGGTTTTTCGGCGTTTCCGGAAAAAGTCGCGGTCCGACGCGCAAAAGTGGGGTATCGTAGAAATCGCCTTTTAAAGACGCACCTTTCTGGCCCCACAAAAATGGGCATTTCAAATTAGAAACAAGTCAAATGAACAAAATAGTGTGAATAAGTAAGTATTTCAGGGGTGAGTTAGCAGGTTATTGGGGTAGTAAGTCCTGATTTTTTTGGAGGTTGCAGTGACCACTACGCCATTCAAAATAGGCAGGCTTTAGCATAAGCATTTAGGCCCCGTAGGATGAGTTTAGCTAAAATGTGCCCCAAACACTCAAACCGGCTTGTATCTTGCAATGGAAAATATGGGAAACATGACTTAGACAGCAAATGATACACTGTATGCCATGTTTCCAAATTTTTATGCACAGTGGTTACAGCATGAAGTGAATGCATGTGAATATACACAGGTGCATTGCATTAAACAAGTCCAATGAGCGTGAAAAAAATGGCCGGCCTGCCTGCTTTCATCCATCATTTGTTCTAAATTTATAATTAATCAATGAGCTGAGGTGGAGTCTTAGCCAGTGGTACCATCAGGGGTGTGTAATGCACTTTAGGGTAGACAGCCAATCAGCTGCCAGATTCAATCTGTCAATCAAACACAGCAGCCAATCAGAGAGCTGGCCATTGATCAGCAGGCCCTTTATGACATCACAGACAGACCCACGGAACTCTCTGTGCTTGTCTGCTGGCTTGCTGTCAGTTGGGTGGGTGGGCGGCAGAGGGGGTGGATGTACGTCTCGTTTCTCCTGAAAATTGCGGTTTTTCGGCGTTTCCGGAAAAAGTCGCGGTCCGACGCGCAAAAGTGGGGTATCGTAGAAATCGCCTTTTAAAGACGCACCTTTCTGGCCCCACAAAAATGGGCATTTCAAATTAGAAACAAGTCAAATGAACAAAATAGTGTGAATAAGTAAGTATTTCAGGGGTGAGTTAGCAGGTTATTGGGGTAGTAAGTCCTGATTTTTTTGGAGGTTGCAGTGACCACTACGCCATTCAAAATAGGCAGGCTTTAGCATAAGCAGTTAGGCCCCGTAGGATGATTTTAGCTAAAATGTGCCCCAAACACTCAAACCGGTTTGTATCTTGCAATGGAAAATATGGGAAACATGACTTAGACAGCAAATGATACACTGTATGCCATGTTTCCAAATTTTTATGCACAGTGGTTACAGCATGAAGCGAATGCATGTGAATATACAAAGGTGCATTGCATTAAACAAGTCCAATGAGCGTGAAAAAAATGGCCGGCCTGCCTGCTTTCATCCATCATTTGTTCTAAATTTATAATTAATCAATGAGCTGAGGTGGAGTCTTAGCCAGTGGTACCATCAGGGGTGTGTAATGCACTTTAGGGTAGACAGCCAATCAGCTGCCAGATTCAATCTGTCAATCAAACACAGCAGCCAATCAGAGAGCTGGCCATTGATCAGCAGGCCCTTTATGACATCACAGACAGACCCACGGAACTCTCTGTGCTTGTCTGCTGGCTGGCTGTCAGTTGGGTGGGTGGGCGGCAGAGGGGGTGGATGTACGTCTCGTTTCTCCTGAAAATTGCGGTTTTTCGGCGTTTCCGGAAAAAGTCGCGGTCCGACGCGCAAAAGTCGGGTATCGTAGAAATCGCCTTTTAAAGACGCACCTTTCTGGCCCCACAAAAATGGGCATTTCAAATTAGAAACAAGTCAAATGAACAAAATAGTGTGAATAAGTAAGTATTTCAGGGGTGAGTTAGCAGGTTATTGGGGTAGTAAGTCCTGATTTTTTTGGAGGTTGCAGTGACCACTACGCCATTCAAAATAGGCAGGCTTTAGCATAAGCATTTAGGCCCCGTAGGATGATTTTAGCTAAAATGTGCCCCAAACACTCAAACCGGCTTGTATCTTGCAATGGAAAATATGGGAAACATGACTTAGACAGCAAATGATACACTGTATGCCATGTTTCCAAATTTTTATGCACAGTGGTTACAGCATGAAGTGAATGCATGTGAATATACACAGGTGCATTGCATTAAACAAGTCCAATGAGCGTGAAAAAAATGGCCGGCCTGCCTGCTTTCATCCATCATTTGTTCTAAATTTATAATTAATCAATGAGCTGAGGTGGAGTCTTAGCCAGTGGTACCATCAGGGGTGTGTAATGCACTTTAGGGTAGACAGCCAATCAGCTGCCAGATTCAATCTGTCAATCAAACACAGCAGCCAATCAGAGAGCTGGCCATTGATCAGCAGGCCCTTTATGACATCACAGACAGACCCACGGAACTCTCTGTGCTTGTCTGCTGGCTTGCTGTCAGTTGGGTGGGTGGGCGGCAGAGGGGGTGGATGTACGTCTCGTTTCTCCTGAAAATTGCGGTTTTTCGGCGTTTCCGGAAAAAGTCGCGGTCCGACGCGCAAAAGTGGGGTATCGTAGAAATCGCCTTTTAAAGACGCACCTTTCTGGCCCCACAAAAATGGGCATTTCAAATTAGAAACAAGTCAAATGAACAAAATAGTGTGAATAAGTAAGTATTTCAGGGGTGAGTTAGCAGGTTATTGGGGTAGTAAGTCCTGATTTTTTTGGAGGTTGCAGTGACCACTACGCCATTCAAAATAGGCAGGCTTTAGCATAAGCAGTTAGGCCCCGTAGGATGATTTTAGCTAAAATGTGCCCCAAACACTCAAACCGGTTTGTATCTTGCAATGGAAAATATGGGAAACATGACTTAGACAGCAAATGATACACTGTATGCCATGTTTCCAAATTTTTATGCACAGTGGTTACAGCATGAAGCGAATGCATGTGAATATACAAAGGTGCATTGCATTAAACAAGTCCAATGAGCGTGAAAAAAATGGCCGGCCTGCCTGCTTTCATCCATCATTTGTTCTAAATTTATAATTAATCAATGAGCTGAGGTGGAGTCTTAGCCAGTGGTACCATCAGGGGTGTGTAATGCACTTTAGGGTAGACAGCCAATCAGCTGCCAGATTCAATCTGTCAATCAAACACAGCAGCCAATCAGAGAGCTGGCCATTGATCAGCAGGCCCTTTATGACATCACAGACAGACCCACGGAACTCTCTGTGCTTGTCTGCTGGCTGGCTGTCAGTTGGGTGGGTGGGCGGCAGAGGGGGTGGATGTACGTCTCGTTTCTCCT
Source organism: Crinia signifera (assembly GCF_055691185.1). Taxonomy (NCBI): domain Eukaryota; kingdom Metazoa; phylum Chordata; class Amphibia; order Anura; family Myobatrachidae; genus Crinia; species Crinia signifera. The sequence continues at coordinate 147,823,686 of NC_139218.1, read as the reverse complement.
GAAAATTGCGGTTTTTCGGCGTTTCCGGAAAAAGTCGCGGTCCGACGCGCAAAAGTCGGGTATCGTAGAAATCGCCTTTTAAAGACGCACCTTTCTGGCCCCACAAAAATGGGCATTTCAAATTAGAAACAAGTCAAATGAACAAAATAGTGTGAATAAGTAAGTATTTCAGGGGTGAGTTAGCAGGTTATTGGGGTAGTAAGTCCTGATTTTTTTGGAGGTTGCAGTGACCACTACGCCATTCAAAATAGGCAGGCTTTAGCATAAGCATTTAGGCCCCGTAGGATGATTTTAGCTAAAATGTGCCCCAAACACTCAAACCGGCTTGTATCTTGCAATGGAAAATATGGGAAACATGACTTAGACAGCAAATGATACACTGTATGCCATGTTTCCAAATTTTTATGCACAGTGGTTACAGCATGAAGTGAATGCATGTGAATATACACAGGTGCATTGCATTAAACAAGTCCAATGAGCGTGAAAAAAAATGGCCGGCTTGCCTGCTTTCATCCATCATTTGTTCTAAATTTATAATTAATCAATGAGCTGAGGTGGAGTCTTAGCCAGTGGTACCATCAGGGGTGTGTAATGCACTTTAGGGTAGACAGCCAATCAGCTGCCAGATTCAATCTGTCAATCAAACACAGCAGCCAATCAGAGAGCTGGCCATTGATCAGCAGGCCCTTTATGACATCACAGACAGACCCACGGAACTCTCTGTGCTTGTCTGCTGGCTGGCTGTCAGTTGGGTGGGTGGGCGGCAGAGGGGGAGGATGTACGTCTCGTTTCCCCTGAAAATTGCGGTTTTTCGGCGTTTCCGGAAAAAGTCGCGGTCCGACGCGCAAACGTGGGGTATCGTAGAAATCGCCTTTTAAAGACGCACCTTTCTGGCCCCACAAAAATGGGCATTTCAAATTAGAAACAAGTCAAATGAACAAAATAGTGTGAATAAGTAAGTATTTCAGGGGTGAGTTAGCAGGTTATTGGGGTAGTAAGTCCTGATTTTTTTGGAGGTTGCAGTGACCACTACGCCATTCAAAATAGGCAGGCTTTAGCATAAGCAGTTAAGCCCCGTAGGATGATTTTAGCTAAAATGTGCCCCAAACACTCAAACCGGCTTGTATCTTGCAATGGAAAATATGGGAAACATGACTTAGACAGCAAATGATACACTGTATGCCATGTTTCCAAATTTTTATGCACAGTGGTTACAGCATGAAGCGAATGCATGTGAATATACAAAGGTGCATTGCATTAAACAAGTCCAATGAGCGTGAAAAAAATGGCCGGCCTGCCTGCTTTCATCCATCATTTGTTCTAAATTTATAATTAATCAATGAGCTGAGGTGGAGTCTTAGCCAGTGGTACCATCAGGGGTGTGTAATGCACTTTAGGGTAGACAGCCAATCAGCTGCCAGATTCAATCTGTCAATCAAACACAGCAGCCAATCAGAGAGCTGGCCATTGATCAGCAGGCCCTTTATGACATCACAGACAGACCCACGGAACTCTCTGTGCTTGTCTGCTGGCTGGCTGTCAGTTGGGTGGGTGGGCGGCAGAGGGGGAGGATGTACGTCTCGTTTCTCCTGAAAATTGCGGTTTTTCGGCGTTTCCGGAAAAAGTCGCGGTCCGACGCGCAAAAGTGGGGTATCGTAGAAATCGCCTTTTAAAGACGCACCTTTCTGGCCCCACAAAAATGGGCATTTCAAATTAGAAACAAGTCAAATGAACAAAAAAGTGTGAATAAGTAAGTATTTCAGGGGTGAGTTAGCAGGTTATTGGGGTAGTAAGTCCTGATTTTTTTGGAGGTTGCATTGACCACTACGCCATTCAAAATAGGCAGGCTTTGGCATAAGCAGTTAGGCCCCGTAGGATGATTTTAGCTAAAATGTGCCCCAAACACTCAAACCGGCTTGTATCTTGCAATGGAAAATATGGGAAACATGACTTAGACAGCAAATGATACACTGTATGCCATGTTTCCAAATTTTTATGCACAGTGGTTACAGCATGAAGCGAATGCATGTGAATATACAAAGGTGCATTGCATTAAACAAGTCCAATGAGCGTGAAAAAAATGGCCGGCCTGCCTGCTTTCATCCATCATTTGTTCTAAATTTATAATTAATCAATGAGCTGAGGTGGAGTCTTAGCCAGTGGTACCATCAGGGGTGTGTAATGCACTTTAGGGTAGACAGCCAATCAGCTGCCAGATTCAATCTGTCAATCAAACACAGCAGCCAATCAGAGAGCTGGCCATTGATCAGCAGGCCCTTTATGACATCACAGACAGACCCACGGAACTCTCTGTGCTTGTCTGCTGGCTGGCTGTCAGTTGGGTGGGTGGGCGGCAGAGGGGGAGGATGTACGTCTCGTTTCTCCTGAAAATTGCGGTTTTTCAGCGTTTCCGGAAAAAGTCGCGGTCCGACGCGCAAAAGTGGGGTATCGTAGAAATCGCCTTTTAAAGACGCACCTTTCTGGCCCCACAAAAATGGGCATTTCAAATTAGAAACAAGTCAAATGAACAAAATAGTGTGAATAAGTAAGTATTTCAGGGGTGAGTTAGCAGGTTATTGGGGTAGTAAGTCCTGATTTTTTTGGAGGTTGCAGTGACCACTACGCCATTCAAAATAGGCAGGCTTTAGCATAAGCATTTAGGCCCCGTAGGATGATTTTAGCTAAAATGTGCCCCAAACACTCAAACCGGCTTGTATCTTGCAATGGAAAATATGGGAAACATGACTTAGACAGCAAATGATACACTGTATGCCATGTTTCCAAATTTTTATGCACAGTGGTTACAGCATGAAGTGAATGCATGTGAATATACACAGGTGCATTGCATTAAACAAGTCCAATGAGCGTGAAAAAAATGGCCGGCCTGCCTGCTTTCATCCATCATTTGTTCTAAATTTATAATTAATCAATGAGCTGAGGTGGAGTCTTAGCCAGTGGTACCATCAGGGGTGTGTAATGCACTTTAGGGTAGACAGCCAATCAGCTGCCAGATTCAATCTGTCAATCAAACACAGCAGCCAATCAGAGAGCTGGCCATTGATCAGCAGGCCCTTTATGACATCACAGACAGACCCACGGAACTCTCTGTGCTTGTCTGCTGGCTGGCTGTCAGTTGGGTGGGTGGGCGGCAGAGGGGGAGGATGTACGTCTCGTTTCTCCTGAAAATTGCGGTTTTTCGGCGTTTCCGGAAAAAGTCGCGGTCCGACGCGCAAACGTGGGGTATCGTAGAAATCGCCTTTTAAAGACGCACCTTTCTGGCCCCACAAAAATGGGCATTTCAAATTAGAAACAAGTCAAATGAACAAAATAGTGTGAATAAGTAAGTATTTCAGGGGTGAGTTAGCAGGTTATTGGGGTAGTAAGTCCTGATTTTTTTGGAGGTTGCAGTGACCACTACGCCATTCAAAATAGGCAGGCTTTAGCATAAGCAGTTAGGCCCCGTAGGATGATTTTAGCTAAAATGTGCCCCAAACACTCAAACCGGCTTGTATCTTGCAATGGAAAATATGGGAAACATGACTTAGACAGCAAATGATACACTGTATGCCATGTTTCCAAATTTTTATGCACAGTGGTTACAGCATGAAGCGAATGCATGTGAATATACAAAGGTGCATTGCATTAAACAAGTCCAATGAGCGTGAAAAAAATGGCCGGCCTGCCTGCTTTCATCCATCATTTGTTCTAAATTTATAATTAATCAATGAGCTGAGGTGGAGTCTTAGCCAGTGGTACCATCAGGGGTGTGTAATGCACTTTAGGGTAGACAGCCAATCAGCTGCCAGATTCAATCTGTCAATCAAACACAGCAGCCAATCAGAGAGCTGGCCATTGATCAGCAGGCCCTTTATGACATCACAGACAGACCCACGGAACTCTCTGTGCTTGTCTGCTGGCTGGCTGTCAGTTGGGTGGGTGGGCGGCAGAGGGGGAGGATGTACGTCTCGTTTCTCCTGAAAATTGCGGTTTTTCGGCGTTTCCGGAAAAAGTCGCGGTCCGACGCGCAAAAGTGGGGTATCGTAGAAATCGCCTTTTAAAGACGAACCTTTCTGGCCCCACAAAAATGGGCATTTCAAATTAGAAACAAGTCAAATGAACAAAAAAGTGTGAATAAGTAAGTATTTCAGGGGTGAGTTAGCAGGTTATTGGGGTAGTAAGTCCTGATTTTTTTGGAGGTTGCATTGACCACTACGCCATTCAAAATAGGCAGGCTTTGGCATAAGCAGTTAGGCCCCGTAGGATGATTTTAGCTAAAATGTGCCCCAAACACTCAAACCGGCTTGTATCTTGCAATGGAAAATATGGGAAACATGACTTAGACAGCAAATGATACACTGTATGCCATGTTTCCAAATTTTTATGCACAGTGGTTACAGCATGAAGCGAATGCATGTGAATATACAAAGGTGCATTGCATTAAACAAGTCCAATGAGCGTGAAAAAAATGGCCGGCCTGCCTGCTTTCATCCATCATTTGTTCTAAATTTATAATTAATCAATGAGCTGAGGTGGAGTCTTAGCCAGTGGTACCATCAGGGGTGTGTAATGCACTTTAGGGTAGACAGCCAATCAGCTGCCAGATTCAATCTGTCAATCAAACACAGCAGCCAATCAGAGAGCTGGCCATTGATCAGCAGGCCCTTTATGACATCACAGACAGACCCACGGAACTCTCTGTGCTTGTCTGCTGGCTGGCTGTCAGTTGGGTGGGTGGGCGGCAGAGGGGGAGGATGTACGTCTCGTTTCTCCTGAAAATTGCGGTTTTTCGGCGTTTCCGGAAAAAGTCGCGGTCCGACGCGCAAAAGTGGGGTATCGTAGAAATCGCCTTTTAAAGACGAACCTTTCTGGCCCCACAAAAATGGGCATTTCAAATTAGAAACAAGTCAAATGAACAAAAAAGTGTGAATAAGTAAGTATTTCAGGGGTGAGTTAGCAGGTTATTGGGGTAGTAAGTCCTGATTTTTTTGGAGGTTGCATTGACCACTACGCCATTCAAAATAGGCAGGCTTTGGCATAAGCAGTTAGGCCCCGTAGGATGATTTTAGCTAAAATGTGCCCCAAACACTCAAACCGGCTTGTATCTTGCAATGGAAAATATGGGAAACATGACTTAGACAGCAAATGATACACTGTATGCCATGTTTCCAAATTTTTATGCACAGTGGTTACAGCATGAAGCGAATGCATGTGAATATACAAAGGTGCATTGCATTAAACAAGTCCAATGAGCGTGAAAAAAATGGCCGGCCTGCCTGCTTTCATCCATCATTTGTTCTAAATTTATAATTAATCAATGAGCTGAGGTGGAGTCTTAGCCAGTGGTACCATCAGGGGTGTGTAATGCACTTTAGGGTAGACAGCCAATCAGCTGCCAGATTCAATCTGTCAATCAAACACAGCAGCCAATCAGAGAGCTGGCCATTGATCAGCAGGCCCTTTATGACATCACAGACAGACCCACGGAACTCTCTGTGCTTGTCTGCTGGCTGGCTGTCAGTTGGGTGGGTGGGCGGCAGAGGGGGAGGATGTACGTCTCGTTTCTCCTGAAAATTGCGGTTTTTCAGCGTTTCCGGAAAAAGTCGCGGTCCGACGCGCAAAAGTGGGGTATCGTAGAAATCGCCTTTTAAAGACGAACCTTTCTGGCCCCACAAAAATGGGCATTTCAAATTAGAAACAAGTCAAATGAACAAAATAGTGTGAATAAGTAAGTATTTCAGGGGTGAGTTAGCAGGTTATTGGGGTAGTAAGTCCTGATTTTTTTGGAGGTTGCAGTGACCACTACGCCATTCAAAATAGGCAGGCTTTAGCATAAGCAGTTAGGCCCCGTAGGATGATTTTAGCTAAAATGTGCCCCAAACACTCAAACCAGCTTGTATCTTGCAATGGAAAATATGGGAAACATGACTTAGACAGCAAATGATACACTGTATGCCATGTTTCCAAATTTTTATGCACAGTGGTTACAGCATGAAGCGAATGCATGTGAATATACAAAGGTGCATTGCATTAAACAAGTCCAATGAGCGTGAAAAAAATGGCCGGCCTGCCTGCTTTCATCCATCATTTGTTCTAAATTTATAATTAATCAATGAGCTGAGGTGGAGTCTTAGCCAGTGGTACCATCAGGGGTGTGTAAAGCACTTTAGGGTAGACAGCCAATCAGCTGCCAGATTCAATCTGTCAATCAAACACAGCAGCCAATCAGAGAGCTGGCCATTGATCAGCAGGCCCTTTATGACATCACAGACAGACCCACGGAACTCTCTGTGCTTGTCTGCTGGCTGGCTGTCAGTTGGGTGGGTGGGCGGCAGAGGGGGAGGATGTACGTCTCGTTTCTCCTGAAAATTGCGGTTTTTCGGCGTTTCCGGAAAAAGTCGCGGTCCGACGCGCAAAAGTGGGGTATCGTAGAAATCGCCTTTTAAAGACGAACCTTTCTGGCCCCACAAAAATGGGCATTTCAAATTAGAAACAAGTCAAATGAACAAAAAAGTGTGAATAAGTAAGTATTTCAGGGGTGAGTTAGCAGGTTATTGGGGTAGTAAGTCCTGATTTTTTTGGAGGTTGCATTGACCACTACGCCATTCAAAATAGGCAGGCTTTGGCATAAGCAGTTAGGCCCCGTAGGATGATTTTAGCTAAAATGTGCCCCAAACACTCAAACCGGCTTGTATCTTGCAATGGAAAATATGGGAAACATGACTTAGACAGCAAATGATACACTGTATGCCATGTTTCCAAATTTTTATGCACAGTGGTTACAGCATGAAGCGAATGCATGTGAATATACAAAGGTGCATTGCATTAAACAAGTCCAATGAGCGTGAAAAAAATGGCCGGCCTGCCTGCTTTCATCCATCATTTGTTCTAAATTTATAATTAATCAATGAGCTGAGGTGGAGTCTTAGCCAGTGGTACCATCAGGGGTGTGTAATGCACTTTAGGGTAGACAGCCAATCAGCTGCCAGATTCAATCTGTCAATCAAACACAGCAGCCAATCAGAGAGCTGGCCATTGATCAGCAGGCCCTTTATGACATCACAGACAGACCCACGGAACTCTCTGTGCTTGTCTGCTGGCTGGCTGTCAGTTGGGTGGGTGGGCGGCAGAGGGGGAGGATGTACGTCTCGTTTCTCCTGAAAATTGCGGTTTTTCAGCGTTTCCGGAAAAAGTCGCGGTCCGACGCGCAAAAGTGGGGTATCGTAGAAATCGCCTTTTAAAGACGCACCTTTCTGGCCCCACAAAAATGGGCATTTCAAATTAGAAACAAGTCAAATGAACAAAATAGTGTGAATAAGTAAGTATTTCAGGGGTGAGTTAGCAGGTTATTGGGGTAGTAAGTCCTGATTTTTTTGGAGGTTGCAGTGACCACTACGCCATTCAAAATAGGCAGGCTTTAGCATAAGCATTTAGGCCCCGTAGGATGATTTTAGCTAAAATGTGCCCCAAACACTCAAACCGGCTTGTATCTTGCAATGGAAAATATGGGAAACATGACTTAGACAGCAAATGATACACTGTATGCCATGTTTCCAAATTTTTATGCACAGTGGTTACAGCATGAAGCGAATGCATGTGAATATACAAAGGTGCATTGCATTAAACAAGTCCAATGAGCGTGAAAAAAATGGCCGGCCTGCCTGCTTTCATCCATCATTTGTTCTAAATTTATAATTAATCAATGAGCTGAGGTGGAGTCTTAGCCAGTGGTACCATCAGGGGTGTGTAATGCACTTTAGGGTAGACAGCCAATCAGCTGCCAGATTCAATCTGTCAATCAAACACAGCAGCCAATCAGAGAGCTGGCCATTGATCAGCAGGCCCTTTATGACATCACAGACAGACCCACGGAACTCTCTGTGCTTATCTGCTGGCTGGCTGTCAGTTGGGTGGGTGGGCGGCAGAGGGGGAGGATGTACGTCTCGTTTCTCCTGAAAATTGCGGTTTTTCGGCGTTTCCGGAAAAAGTCGCGGTCCGACGCGCAAAAGTGGGGTATCGTAGAAATCGCCTTTTAAAGACGCACCTTTCTGGCCCCACAAAAATGGGCATTTCAAATTAGAAACAAGTCAAATGAACAAAATAGTGTGAATAAGTAAGTATTTCAGGGGTGAGTTAGCAGGTTATTGGGGTAGTAAGTCCTGATTTTTTTGGAGGTTGCAGTGACCACTACGCCATTCAAAATAGGCAGGCTTTAGCATAAGCATTTAGGCCCCGTAGGATGATTTAAGCTAAAATGTGCCCCAAACACTCAAACCGGCTTGTATCTTGCAATGGAAAATATGGGAAACATGACTTAGACAGCAAATGATACACTGTATGCCATGTTTCCAAATTTTTATGCACAGTGGTTACAGCATGAAGCGAATGCATGTGAATATACAAAGGTGCATTGCATTAAACAAGTCCAATGAGCGTGAAAAAAATGGCCGGCCTGCCTGCTTTCATCCATCATTTGTTCTAAATTTATAATTAATCAATGAGCTGAGGTGGAGTCTTAGCCAGTGGTACCATCAGGGGTGTGTAATGCACTTTAGGGTAGACAGCCAATCAGCTGCCAGATTCAATCTGTCAATCAAACACAGCAGCCAATCAGAGAGCTGGCCATTGATCAGCAGGCCCTTTATGACATCACAGACAGACCCACGGAACTCTCTGTGCTTGTCTGCTGGCTGGCTGTCAGTTGGGTGGGTGGGCGGCAGAGGGGGAGGATGTACGTCTCGTTTCTCCTGAAAATTGCGGTTTTTCGGCGTTTCCGGAAAAAGTCGCGGTCCGACGCGCAAAAGTGGGGTATCGTAGAAATCGCCTTTTAAAGACGCACCTTTCTGGCCCCACAAAAATGGGCATTTCAAATTAGAAACAAGTCAAATGAACAAAATAGTGTGAATAAGTAAGTATTTCAGGGGTGAGTTAGCAGGTTATTGGGGTAGTAAGTCCTGATTTTTTTGGAGGTTGCATTGACCACTACGCCATTCAAAATAGGCAGGCTTTGGCATAAGCAGTTAGGCACCGTAGGATGATTTTAGCTAAAATGTGCCCCAAACACTCAAACCGGATTGTATCTTGCAATGGAAAATATGGGAAACATGACTTAGACAGCAAATGATACACTGTATGCCATGTTTCCAAATTTTTATGCACAGTGGTTACAGCATGAAGCGAATGCATGTGAATATACAAAGGTGCATTGCATTAAACAAGTCCAATGAGCGTGAAAAAAATGGCCGGCCTGCCTGCTTTCATCCATCATTTGTTCTAAATTTATAATTAATCAATGAGCTGAGGTGGAGTCTTAGCCAGTGGTACCATCAGGGGTGTGTAATGCACTTTAGGGTAGACAGCCAATCAGCTGCCAGATTCAATCTGTCAATCAAACACAGCAGCCAATCAGAGAGCTGGCCATTGATCAGCAGGCCCTTTATGACATCACAGACAGACCCACGGAACTCTCTGTGCTTGTCTGCTGGCTGGCTGTCAGTTGGGTGGGTGGGCGGCAGAGGGGGAGGATGTACGTCTCGTTTCTCCTGAAAATTGCGGTTTTTCGGCGTTTCCGGAAAAAGTCGCGGTCCGACGCGCAAAAGTGGGGTATCGTAGAAATCGCCTTTTAAAGACGCACCTTTCTGGCCCCACAAAAATGGGCATTTCAAATTAGAAACAAGTCAAATGAACAAAATAGTGTGAATAAGTAAGTATTTCAGGGGTGAGTTAGCAGGTTATTGGGGTAGTAAGTCCTGATTTTTTTGGAGGTTGCAGTGACCACTACGCCATTCAAAATAGGCAGGCTTTAGCATAAGCAGTTAGGCCCCGTAGGATGATTTTAGCTAAAATGTGCCCCAAACACTCAAACCGGCTTGTATCTTGCAATGGAAAATATGGGAAACATGACTTAGACAGCAAATGATACACTGTATGCCATGTTTCCAAATTTTTATGCACAGTGGTTACAGCATGAAGTGAATGCATGTGAATATACACAGGTGCATTGCATTAAACAAGTCCAATGAGCGTGAAAAAAATGGCCGGCCTGCCTGCTTTCATCCATCATTTGTTCTAAATTTATAATTAATCAATGAGCTGAGGTGGAGTCTTAGCCAGTGGTACCATCAGGGGTGTGTAATGCACTTTAGGGTAGACAGCCAATCAGCTGCCAGATTCAATCTGTCAATCAAACACAGCAGCCAATCAGAGAGCTGGCCATTGATCAGCAGGCCCTTTATGACATCACAGACAGACCCACGGAACTCTCTGTGCTTGTCTGCTGGCTGGCTGTCAGTTGGGTGGGTGGGCGGCAGAGGGGGTGGATGTACGTCTCGTTTCTCCTGAAAATTGCGGTTTTTCGGCGTTTCCGGAAAAAGTCGCGGTCCGACGCGCAAAAGTGGGGTATCGTAGAAATCGCCTTTTAAAGACGCACCTTTCTGGCCCCACAAAAATGGGCATTTCAAATTAGAAACAAGTCAAATGAACAAAATAGTGTGAATAAGTAAGTATTTCAGGGGTGAGTTAGCAGGTTATTGGGGTAGTAAGTCCTGATTTTTTTGGAGGTTGCAGTGACCACTACGCCATTCAAAATAGGCAGGCTTTAGCATAAGCATTTAGGCCCCGTAGGATGATTTTAGCTAAAATGTGCCCCAAACACTCAAACCGGCTTGTATCTTGCAATGGGAAATATGGGAAACATGACTTAGACAGCAAATGATACACTGTATGCCATGTTTCCAAATTTTTATGCACAGTGGTTACAGCATGAAGTGAATGCATGTGAATATACACAGGTGCATTGCATTAAACAAGTCCAATGAGCGTGAAAAAAATGGCCGGCTTGCCTGCTTTCATCCATCATTTGTTCTAAATTTATAATTAATCAATGAGCTGAGGTGGAGTCTTAGCCAGTGGTACCATCAGGGGTGTGTAATGCACTTTAGGGTAGACAGCCAATCAGCTGCCAGATTCAATCTGTCAATCAAACACAGCAGCCAATCAGAGAGCTGGCCATTGATCAGCAGGCCCTTTATGACATCACAGACAGACCCACGGAACTCTCTGTGCTTGTCTGCTGGCTGGCTGTCAGTTGGGTGGGTGGGCGGCAGAGGGGGAGGATGTACGTCTCGTTTCTCCTGAAAATTGCGGTTTTTCGGCGTTTCCGGAAAAAGTCGCGGTCCGACGCGCAAAAGTGGGGTATCGTAGAAATCGCCTTTTAAAGACGCACCTTTCTGGCCCCACAAAAATGGGCATTTCAAATTCGAAACAAGTCAAATGAACAAAATAGTGTGAATAAGTAAGTATTTCAGGGGTGAGTTAGCAGGTTATTGGGGTAGTAAGTCCTGATTTTTTTGGAGGTTGCAGTGACCACTACGCCATTCAAAATAGGCAGGCTTTAGCATAAGCAGTTAGGCCCCGTAGGATGATTTTAGCTAAAATGTGCCCCAAACACTCAAACCGGCTTGTATCTTGCAATGGAAAATATGGGAAACATGACTTAGACAGCAAATGATACACTGTATGCCATGTTTCCAAATTTTTATGCACAGTGGTTACAGCATGAAGCGAATGCATGTGAATATACAAAGGTGCATTGCATTAAACAAGTCCAATGAGCGTGAAAAAAATGGCCGGCCTGCCTGCTTTCATCCATCATTTGTTCTAAATTTATAATTAATCAATGAGCTGAGGTGGAGTCTTAGCCAGTGGTACCATCAGGGGTGTGTAATGCACTTTAGGGTAGACAGCCAATCAGCTGCCAGATTCAATCTGTCAATCAAACACAGCAGCCAATCAGAGAGCTGGCCATTGATCAGCAGGCCCTTTATGACATCACAGACAGACCCACGGAACTCTCTGTGCTTGTCTGCTGGCTGGCTGTCAGTTGGGTGGGTGGGCGGCAGAGGGGGAGGATGTACGTCTCGTTTCTCCTGAAAATTGCGGTTTTTCGGCGTTTCCGGAAAAAGTCGCGGTCCGACGCGCAAAAGTGGGGTATCGTAGAAATCGCCTTTTAAAGACGCACCTTTCTGGCCCCACAAAAATGGGCATTTCAAATTAGAAACAAGTCAAATGAACAAAATAGTGTGAATAAGTAAGTATTTCAGGGGTGAGTTAGCAGGTTATTGGGGTAGTAAGTCCTGATTTTTTTGGAGGTTGCATTGACCACTACGCCATTCAAAATAGGCAGGCTTTGGCATAAGCAGTTAGGCCCCGTAGGATGATTTTAGCTAAAATGTGCCCCAAACACTCAAACCGGCTTGTATCTTGCAATGGAAAATATGGGAAACATGACTTAGACAGCAAATGATACACTGTATGCCATGTTTCCAAATTTTTATGCACAGTGGTTACAGCATGAAGCGAATGCATGTGAATATACAAAGGTGCATTGCATTAAACAAGTCCAATGAGCGTGAAAAAAATGGCCGGCCTGCCTGCTTTCATCCATCATTTGTTCTAAATTTATAATTAATCAATGAGCTGAGGTGGAGTCTTAGCCAGTGGTACCATCAGGGGTGTGTAATGCACTTTAGGGTAGACAGCCAATCAGCTGCCAGATTCAATCTGTCAATCAAACACAGCAGCCAATCAGAGAGCTGGCCATTGATCAGCAGGCCCTTTATGACATCACAGACAGACCCACGGAACTCTCTGTGCTTGTCTGCTGGCTGGCTGTCAGTTGGGTGGGTGGGCGGCAGAGGGGGAGGATGTACGTCTCGTTTCTCCTGAAAATTGCGGTTTTTCAGCGTTTCCGGAAAAAGTCGCGGTCCGACGCGCAAAAGTGGGGTATCGTAGAAATCGCCTTTTAAAGACGCACCTTTCTGGCCCCACAAAAATGGGCATTTGAAATTAGAAACAAGTCAAATGAACAAAATAGTGTGAATAAGTAAGTATTTCAGGGGTGAGTTAGCAGGTTATTGGGGTAGTAAGTCCTGATTTTTTTGGAGGTTGCAGTGACCACTACGCCATTCAAAATAGGCAGGCTTTAGCATAAGCATTTAGGCCCCGTAGGATGATTTTAGCTAAAATGTGCCCCAAACACTCAAACCGGCTTGTATCTTGCAATGGAAAATATGGGAAACATGACTTAGACAGCAAATGATACACTGTATGCCATGTTTCCAAATTTTTATGCACAGTGGTTACAGCATGAAGTGAATGCATGTGAATATACACAGGTGCATTGCATTAAACAAGTCCAATGAGCGTGAAAAAAATGGCCGGCCTGCCTGCTTTCATCCATCATTTGTTCTAAATTTATAATTAATCAATGAGCTGAGGTGGAGTCTTAGCCAGTGGTACCATCAGGGGTGTGTAATGCACTTTAGGGTAGACAGCCAATCAGCTGCCAGATTCAATCTGTCAATCAAACACAGCAGCCAATCAGAGAGCTGGCCATTGATCAGCAGGCCCTTTATGACATCACAGACAGACCCACGGAACTCTCTGTGCTTGTCTGCTGGCTGGCTGTCAGTTGGGTGGGTGGGCGGCAGAGGGGGAGGATGTACGTCTCGTTTCTCCTGAAAATTGCGGTTTTTCGGCGTTTCCGGAAAAAGTCGCGGTCCGACGCGCAAAAGTGGGGTATCGTAGAAATCGCCTTTTAAAGACGCACCTTTCTGGCCCCACAAAAATGGGCATTTCAAATTAGAAACAAGTCAAATGAACAAAATAGTGTGAATAAGTAAGTATTTCAGGGGTGAGTTAGCAGGTTATTGGGGTAGTAAGTCCTGATTTTTTTGGAGGTTGCAGTGACCACTACGCCATTCAAAATAGGCAGGCTTTAGCATAAGCAGTTAGGCCCCGTAGGATGATTTTAGCTAAAATGTGCCCCAAACACTCAAACCGGCTTGTATCTTGCAATGGAAAATATGGGAAACATGACTTAGACAGCAAATGATACACTGTATGCCATGTTTCCAAATTTTCATGCACAGTGGTTACAGCATGAAGTGAATGCATGTGAATATACACAGGTGCATTGCATTAAACAAGTCCAATGAGCGTGAAAAAAATGGCCGGCCTGCCTGCTTTCATCCATCATTTGTTCTAAATTTATAATTAATCAATGAGCTGAGGTGGAGTCTTAGCCAGTGGTACCATCAGGGGTGTGTAATGCACTTTAGGGTAGACAGCCAATCAGCTGCCAGATTCAATCTGTCAATCAAACACAGCAGCCAATCAGAGAGCTGGCCATTGATCAGCAGGCCCTTTATGACATCACAGACAGACCCACGGAACTCTCTGTGCTTGTCTGCTGGCTGGCTGTCAGTTGGGTGGGTGGGCGGCAGAGGGGGTGGATGTACGTCTCGTTTCTCCTGAAAATTGCGGTTTTTCGGCGTTTCCGGAAAAAGTCGCGGTCCGACGCACAAAAGTGGGGTATCGTAGAAATCGCCTTTTAAAGACGCACCTTTCTGGCCCCACAAAAATGGGCATTTCAAATTAGAAACAAGTCAAATGAACAAAATAGTGTGAATAAGTAAGTATTTCAGGGGTGAGTTAGCAGGTTATTGGGGTAGTAAGTCCTGATTTTTTTGGAGGTTGCAGTGACCACTACGCCATTCAAAATAGGCAGGCTTTAGCATAAGCAGTTAGGCCCCGTAGGATGATTTTAGCTAAAATGTGCCCCAAACACTCAAACCGGCTTGTATCTTGCAATGGAAAATATGGGAAACATGACTTAGACAGCAAATGATACACTGTATGCCATGTTTCCAAATTTTTATGCACAGTGGTTACAGCATGAAGCGAATGCATGTGAATATACAAAGGTGCATTGCATTAAACAAGTCCAATGAGCGTGAAAAAAATGGCCGGCCTGCCTGCTTTCATCCATCATTTGTTCTAAATTTATAATTAATCAATGAGCTGAGGTGGAGTCTTAGCCAGTGGTACCATCAGGGGTGTGTAATGCACTTTAGGGTAGACAGCCAATCAGCTGCCAGATTCAATCTGTCAATCAAACACAGCAGCCAATCAGAGAGCTGGCCATTGATCAGCAGGCCCTTTATGACATCACAGACAGACCCACGGAACTCTCTGTGCTTGTCTGCTGGCTGGCTGTCAGTTGGGTGGGTGGGCGGCAGAGGGGGAGGATGTACGTCTCGTTTCTCCTGAAAATTGCGGTTTTTCGGCGTTTCCGGAAAAAGTCGCGGTCCGACGCGCAAAAGTGGGGTATCGTAGAAATCGCCTTTTAAAGACGCACCTTTCTGGCCCCACAAAAATGGGCTTTCAAATTAGAAACAAGTCAAATGAACAAAATAGTGTGAATAAGTAAGTATTTCAGGGGTGAGTTAGCAGGTTATTGGGGTAGTAAGTCCTGATTTTTTTGGAGGTTGCAGTGACCACTACGCCATTCAAAATAGGCAGGCTTTGGCATAAGCAGTTAGGCCCCGTAGGATGATTTTAGCTAAAATGTGCCCCAAACACCCAAACCGGCTTGTATCTTGCAATGGAAAATATGGGAAACATGACTTAGACAGCAAATGATACACTGTATGCCATGTTTCCAAATTTTTATGCACAGTGGTTACAGCATGAAGCGAATGCATGTGAATATACAAAGGTGCATTGCATTAAACAAGTCCAATGAGCGTGAAAAAAATGGCCGGCCTGCCTGCTTTCATCCATCATTTGTTCTAAATTTATAATTAATCAATGAGCTGAGGTGGAGTCTTAGCCAGTGGTACCATCAGGGGTGTGTAATGCACTTTAGGGTAGACAGCCAATCAGCTGCCAGATTCAATCTGTCAATCAAACACAGCAGCCAATCAGAGAGCTGGCCATTGATCAGCAGGCCCTTTATGACATCACAGACAGACCCACGGAACTCTCTGTGCTTGTCTGCTGGCTGGCTGTCTGTTGGGTGGGTGGGCGGCAGAGGGGGAGGATGTGTGTCTCGTTTCTCCTGAAAATTGCGGTTTTTCGGCGTTTCCGGAAAAAGTCGCGGTCCGACGCGCAAAAGTGGGGTATCGTAGAAATCGCCTTTTAAAGACGCACCTTTCTGGCCCCACAAAAATGGGCATTTCAAATTAGAAACAAGTCAAATGAACAAAATAGTGTGAATAAGTAAGTATTTCAGGGGTGAGTTAGCAGGTTATTGGGGTAGTAAGTCCTGATTTTTTGGGAGGTTGCAGTGACCACTACGCCATTCAAAATAGGCAGGCTTTGGCATAAGCAGTTAGGCCCCGTAGGATGATTTTAGCTAAAATGTGCCCCAAACACTCAAACCGGCTTGTATCTTGCAATGGAAAATATGGGAAACATGACTTAGACAGCAAATGATACACTGTATGCCATGTTTCCAAATTTTTATGCACAGTGGTTACAGCATGAAGCGAATGCATGTGAATATACAAAGGTGCATTGCATTAAACAAGTCCAATGAGCGTGAAAAAAATGGCCGGCCTGCCTGCTTTCATCCATCATTTGTTCTAAATTTATAATTAATCAATGAGCTGAGGTGGAGTCTTAGCCAGTGGTACCATCAGGGGTGTGTAATGCACTTTAGGGTAGACAGCCAATCAGCTGCCAGATTCAATCTGTCAATCAAACACAGCAGCCAATCAGAGAGCTGGCCATTGATCAGCAGGCCCTTTATGACATCACAGACAGACCCACGGAACTCTCTGTGCTTGTCTGCTGGCTGGCTGTCAGTTGGGTGGGTGGGCGGCAGAGGGGGAGGATGTACGTCTCGTTTCTCCTGAAAATTGCGGTTTTTCAGCGTTTCCGGAAAAAGTCACGGTCCGACGCGCAAAAGTGGGGTATCGTAGAAATCGCCTTTTATAGACGCACCTTTCTGGCCCCACAAAAATGGGCATTTCAAATTAGAAACAAGTCAAATGAACAAAATAGTGTGAATAAGTAAGTATTTCAGGGGTGAGTTAGCAGGTTATTGGGGTAGTAAGTCCTGATTTTTTTGGAGGTTGCAGTGACCACTACGCCATTCAAAATAGGCAGGCTTTAGCATAAGCAGTTAGGGCCCGTAGGATGATTTTAGCTAAAATGTGCCCCAAACACTCAAACCGGCTTGTATCTTGCAATGGAAAATATGGGAAACATGACTTAGACAGCAAATGATACACTGTATGCCATGTTTCCAAATTTTTATGCACAGTGGTTACAGCATGAAGCGAATGCATGTGAATATACAAAGGTGCATTGCATTAAACAAGTCCAATGAGCGTGAAAAAAATGGCCGGCCTGCCTGCTTTCATCCATCATTTGTTCTAAATTTATAATTAATCAATGAGCTGAGGTGGAGTCTTAGCCAGTGGTACCATCAGGGGTGTGTAATGCACTTTAGGGTAGACAGCCAATCAGCTGCCAGATTCAATCTGTCAATCAAACACAGCAGCCAATCAGAGAGCTGGCCATTGATCAGCAGGCCCTTTATGACATCACAGACAGACCCACGGAACTCTCTGTGCTTGTCTGCTGGCTGGCTGTCAGTTGGGTGGGTGGGCGGCAGAGGGGGAGGATGTACGTCTCGTTTCTCCTGAAAATTGCGGTTTTTCGGCGTTTCCGGAAAAAGTCGCGGTCCGACGCGCAAAAGTGGGGTATCGTAGAAATCGCCTTTTAAAGACGCACCTTTCTGGCCCCACAAAAATGGGCATTTCAAATTAGAAACAAGTCAAATGAACAAAATAGTGTGAATAAGTAAGTATTTCAGGGGTGAGTTAGCAGGTTATTGGGGTAGTAAGTCCTGATTTTTTTGGAGGTTGCAGTGACAATTACGCCATTCAAAATAGGCAGGCTTTGGCATAAGCAGTTAGGCCCCGTAGGATGGTTTTAGCTAAAATGTGCCCCAAACACTCAAACCGGCTTGTATCTTGCAATGGAAAATATGGGAAACATGACTTAGACAGCAAATGATACACTGTATGCCATGTTTCCAAATTTTTATGCACAGTGGTTACAGCATGAAGCGAATGCATGTGAATATACAAAGGTGCATTGCATTAAACAAGTCCAATGAGCGTGAAAAAAATGGCCGGCCTGCCTGCTTTCATCCATCATTTGTTCTAAATTTATAATTAATCAATGAGCTGAGGTGGAGTCTTAGCCAGTGGTACCATCAGGGGTGTGTAATGCACTTTAGGGTAGACAGCCAATCAGCTGCCAGATTCAATCTGTCAATCAAACACAGCAGCCAATCAGAGAGCTGGCCATTGATCAGCAGGCCCTTTATGACATCACAGACAGACCCACGGAACTCTCTGTGCTTGTCTGCTGGCTGGCTGTCAGTTGGGTGGGTGGGCGGCAGAGGGGGAGGATGTACGTCTCGTTTCTCCTGAAAATTGCGGTTTTTCGGCGTTTCCGGAAAAAGTCGCGGTCCGACGCGCAAAAGTGGGGTATCGTAGAAATCGCCTTTTAAAGACGCACCTTTCTGGCCCCACAAAAATGGGCATTTCAAATTAGAAACAAGTCAAATGAACAAAATAGTGTGAATAAGTAAGTATTTCAGGGGTGAGTTAGCAGGTTATTGGGGTAGTAAGTCCTGATTTTTTTGGAGGTTGCATTGACCACTACGCCATTCAAAATAGGCAGGCTTTGGCATAAGCAGTTAGGCCCCGTAGGATGATTTTAGCTAAAATGTGCCCCAAACACTCAAACCGGCTTGTATCTTGCAATGGAAAATATGGGAAACATGACTTAGACAGCAAATGATACACTGTATGCCATGTTTCCAAATTTTTATGCACAGTGGTTACAGCATGAAGCGAATGCATGTGAATATACAAAGGTGCATTGCATTAAACAAGTCCAATGAGCGTGAAAAAAATGGCCGGCCTGCCTGCTTTCATCCATCATTTGTTCTAAATTTATAATTAATCAATGAGCTGAGGTGGAGTCTTAGCCAGTGGTACCATCAGGGGTGTGTAATGCACTTTAGGGTAGACAGCCAATCAGCTGCCAGATTCAATCTGTCAATCAAACACAGCAGCCAATCAGAGAGCTGGCCATTGATCAGCAGGCCCTTTATGACATCACAGACAGACCCACGGAACTCTCTGTGCTTGTCTGCTGGCTGGCTGTCAGTTGGGTGGGTGGGCGGCAGAGGGGGAGGATGTACGTCTCGTTTCTCCTGAAAATTGCGGTTTTTCAGCGTTTCCGGAAAAAGTCGCGGTCCGACGCGCAAAAGTGGGGTATCGTAGAAATCGCCTTTTAAAGACGCACCTTTCTGGCCCCACAAAAATGGGCATTTCAAATTAGAAACAAGTCATATGAACAAAATAGTGTGAATAAGTAAGTATTTCAGGGGTGAGTTAGCAGGTTATTGGGGTAGTAAGTCCTGATTTTTTTGGAGGTTGCAGTGACCACTACGCCATTCAAAATAGGCAGGCTTTAGCATAAGCATTTAGGCCCCGTAGGATGATTTTAGCTAAAATGTGCCCCAAACACTCAAACCGGCTTGTATCTTGCAATGGAAAATATGGGAAACATGACTTAGACAGCAAATGATACACTGTATGCCATGTTTCCAAATTTTTATGCACAGTGGTTACAGCATGAAGTGAATGCATGTGAATATACACAGGTGCATTGCATTAAACAAGTCCAATGAGCGTGAAAAAAATGGCCGGCCTGCCTCTTTTCATCCATCATTTGTTCTAAATTTATAATTAATCAATGAGCTGAGGTGGAGTCTTAGCCAGTGGTACCATCAGGGGTGTGTAATGCACTTTAGGGTAGACAGCCAATCAGCTGCCAGATTCAATCTGTCAATCAAACACAGCAGCCAATCAGAGAGCTGGCCATTGATCAGCAGGCCCTTTATGACATCACAGACAGACCCACGGAACTCTCTGTGCTTGTCTGCTGGCTGGCTGTCAGTTGGGTGGGTGGGCGGCAGAGGGGGAGGATGTACGTCTCGTTTCTCCTGAAAATTGCGGTTTTTCGGCGTTTCCGGAAAAAGTCGCGGTCCGACGCGCAAAAGTGGGGTATCGTAGAAATCGCCTTTTAAAGACGCACCTTTCTGGCCCCACAAAAATGGGCATTTCAAATTAGAAACAAGTCAAATGAACAAAATAGTGTGAATAAGTAAGTATTTCAGGGGTGAGTTAGCAGGTTATTGGGGTAGTAAGTCCTGATTTTTTTGGAGGTTGCAGTGACCACTACGCCATTCAAAATAGGCAGGCTTTGGCATAAGCAGTTAGGCCCCGTAGGATGATTTTAGCTAAAATGTGCCCCAAACACTCAAACCGGCTTGTATCTTGCAATGGAAAATATGGGAAACATGACTTAGACAGCAAATGATACACTGTATGCCATGTTTCCAAATTTTTATGCACAGTGGTTACAGCATGAAGCGAATGCATGTGAATATACAAAGGTGCATTGCATTAAACAAGTCCAATGAGCGTGAAAAAAATGGCCGGCCTGCCTGCTTTCATCCATCATTTGTTCTAAATTTATAATTAATCAATGAGCTGAGGTGGAGTCTTAGCCAGTGGTACCATCAGGGGTGTGTAATGCACTTTAGGGTAGACAGCCAATCAGCTGCCAGATTCAATCTGTCAATCAAACACAGCAGCCAATCAGAGAGCTGGCCATTGATCAGCAGGCCCTTTATGACATCACAGACAGACCCACGGAACTCTCTGTGCTTGTCTGCTGGCTGGCTGTCAGTTGGGTGGGTGGGCGGCAGAGGGGGTGGATGTACGTCTCGTTTCTCCTGAAAATTGCGGTTTTTCGGCGTTTCCGGAAAAAGTCGCGGTCCGACGCGCAAAAGTGGGGTATCGTAGAAATCGCCTTTTAAAGACGCACCTTTCTGGCCCCACAAAAATGGGCATTTCAAATTAGAAACAAGTCAAATGAACAAAATAGTGTGAATAAGTAAGTATTTCAGGGGTGAGTTAGCAGGTTATTGGGGTAGTAAGTCCTGATTTTTTTGGAGGTTGCAGTGACCACTACGCCATTCAAAATAGGCAGGCTTTAGCATAAGCAGTTAGGCCCCGTAGGATGATTTTAGCTAAAATGTGCCCCAAACACTCAAACCGGCTTGTATCTTGCAATGGAAAGTATGGGAAACATGACTTAGACAGCAAATGATACACTGTATGCCATGTTTCCAAATTTTTATGCACAGTGGTTACAGCATGAAGTGAATGCATGTGAATATACACAGGTGCATTGCATTAAACAAGTCCAATGAGCGTGAAAAAAATGGCCGGCCTGCCTGCTTTCATCCATCATTTGTTCTAAATTTATAATTAATCAATGAGCTGAGGTGGAGTCTTAGCCAGTGGTACCATCAGGGGTGTGTAATGCACTTTAGGGTAGACAGCCAATCAGCTGCCAGATTCAATCTGTCAATCAAACACAGCAGCCAATCAGAGAGCTGGCCATTGATCAGCAGGCCCTTTATGACATCACAGACAGACCCACGGAACTCTCTGTGCTTGTCTGCTGGCTGGCTGTCAGTTGGGTGGGTGGGCGGCAGAGGGGGAGGATGTACGTCTCGTTTCTCCTGAAAATTGCGGTTTTTCGGCATTTCCGGAAAAAGTCGCGGTCCGACGCGCAAAAGTGGGGTATCGTAGAAATCGCCTTTTAAAGACGCACCTTTCTGGCCCCACAAAAATGGGCATTTCAAATTAGAAACAAGTCAAATGAACAAAATAGTGTGAATAAGTAAGTATTTCAGGGGTGAGTTAGCAGGTTATTGGGGTAGTAAGTCCTGATTTTTTTGGAGGTTGCAGTGACCACTACGCCATTCAAAATAGGCAGGCTTTAGCATAAGCAGTTAGGCCCCGTAGGATGATTTTAGCTAAAATGTTCCCCAAACACTCAAACCGGCTTGTATCTTGCAATGGAAAATATGGGAAACATGACTTAGACAGCAAATGATACACTGTATGCCATGTTTCCAAATTTTTATGCACAGTGGTTACAGCATGAAGTGAATGCATGTGAATATACACAGGTGCATTGCATTAAACAAGTCCAATGAGCGTGAAAAAAATGGCCGGCCTGCCTGCTTTCATCCATCATTTGTTCTAAATTTATAATTAATCAATGAGCTGAGGTGGAGTCTTAGCCAGTGGTACCATCAGGGGTGTGTAATGCACTTTAGGGTAGACAGCCAATCAGCTGCCAGATTCAATCTGTCAATCAAACACAGCAGCCAATCAGAGAGCTGGCCATTGATCAGCAGGCCCTTTATGACATCACAGACAGACCCACGGAACTCTCTGTGCTTGTCTGCTGGCTGGCTGTCAGTTGGGTGGGTGGGCGGCAGAGGGGGAGGATGTACGTCTCGTTTCTCCTGAAAATTGCGTTTTTCTGCTTTTCCGGAAAAAGTCGCGGTCCGACGCGCAAAAGTGGGGTATCGTAGAAATCGCCTTTTAAAGACGCACCTTTCTGGCCCCACAAAAATGGGCATTTCAAATTAGAAACAAGTCAAATGAACAAAATAGTGTGAATAAGTAAGTATTTCAGGGGTGAGTTAGCAGGTTATTGGGGTAGTAAGTCCTGATTTTTTTGGAGGTTGCAGTGACCACTACGCCATTCAAAATAGGCAGGCTTTGGCATAAGCAGTTAGGCCCCGTAGGATGATTTTAGCTAAAATGTGCCCCAAACACTCAAACCGGCTTGTATCTTGCAATGGAAAATATGGGAAACATGACTTAGACAGCAAATGATACACTGTATGCCATGTTTCCAAATTTTTATGCACAGTGGTTACAGCATGAAGCGAATGCATGTGAATATACAAAGGTGCATTGCATTAAACAAGTCCAATGAGCGTGAAAAAAATGGCCGGCCTGCCTGCTTTCATCCATCATTTGTTCTAAATTTATAATTAATCAATGAGCTGAGGTGGAGTCTTAGCCAGTGGTACCATCAGGGGTGTGTAATGCACTTTAGGGTAGACAGCCAATCAGCTGCCAGATTCAATCTGTCAATCAAACACAGCAGCCAATCAGAGAGCTGGCCATTGATCAGCAGGCCCTTTATGACATCACAGACAGACCCACGGAACTCTCTGTGCTTGTCTGCTGGCTGGCTGTCAGTTGGGTGGGTGGGCGGCAGAGGGGGTGGATGTACGTCTCGTTTCTCCTGAAAATTGCGGTTTTTCGGCGTTTCCGGAAAAAGTCGCGGTCCGACGCGCAAAAGTGGGGTATCGTAGAAATCGCCTTTTAAAGACGCACCTTTCTGGCCCCACAAAAATGGGCATTTCAAATTAGAAACAAGTCAAATGAACAAAATAGTGTGAATAAGTAAGTATTTCAGGGGTGAGTTAGCAGGTTATTGGGGTAGTAAGTCCTGATTTTTTTGGAGGTTGCAGTGACCACTACGCCATTCAAAATAGGCAGGCTTTAGCATAAGCATTTAGGCCCCGTAGGATGAGTTTAGCTAAAATGTGCCCCAAACACTCAAACCGGCTTGTATCTTGCAATGGAAAATATGGGAAACATGACTTAGACAGCAAATGATACACTGTATGCCATGTTTCCAAATTTTTATGCACAGTGGTTACAGCATGAAGTGAATGCATGTGAATATACACAGGTGCATTGCATTAAACAAGTCCAATGAGCGTGAAAAAAATGGCCGGCCTGCCTGCTTTCATCCATCATTTGTTCTAAATTTATAATTAATCAATGAGCTGAGGTGGAGTCTTAGCCAGTGGTACCATCAGGGGTGTGTAATGCACTTTAGGGTAGACAGCCAATCAGCTGCCAGATTCAATCTGTCAATCAAACACAGCAGCCAATCAGAGAGCTGGCCATTGATCAGCAGGCCCTTTATGACATCACAGACAGACCCACGGAACTCTCTGTGCTTGTCTGCTGGCTTGCTGTCAGTTGGGTGGGTGGGCGGCAGAGGGGGTGGATGTACGTCTCGTTTCTCCTGAAAATTGCGGTTTTTCGGCGTTTCCGGAAAAAGTCGCGGTCCGACGCGCAAAAGTGGGGTATCGTAGAAATCGCCTTTTAAAGACGCACCTTTCTGGCCCCACAAAAATGGGCATTTCAAATTAGAAACAAGTCAAATGAACAAAATAGTGTGAATAAGTAAGTATTTCAGGGGTGAGTTAGCAGGTTATTGGGGTAGTAAGTCCTGATTTTTTTGGAGGTTGCAGTGACCACTACGCCATTCAAAATAGGCAGGCTTTAGCATAAGCAGTTAGGCCCCGTAGGATGATTTTAGCTAAAATGTGCCCCAAACACTCAAACCGGTTTGTATCTTGCAATGGAAAATATGGGAAACATGACTTAGACAGCAAATGATACACTGTATGCCATGTTTTCTAAATTTTTATGCACAGTGGTTACAGCATGAAGCGAATGCATGTGAATATACAAAGGTGCATTGCATTAAACAAGTCCAATGAGCGTGAAAAAAATGGCCGGCCTGCCTGCTTTCATCCATCATTTGTTCTAAATTTATAATTAATCAATGAGCTGAGGTGGAGTCTTAGCCAGTGGTACCATCAGGGGTGTGTAATGCACTTTAGGGTAGACAGCCAATCAGCTGCCAGATTCAATCTGTCAATCAAACACAGCAGCCAATCAGAGAGCTGGCCATTGATCAGCAGGCCCTTTATGACATCACAGACAGACCCACGGAACTCTCTGTGCTTGTCTGCTGGCTGGCTGTCAGTTGGGTGGGTGGGCGGCAGAGGGGGTGGATGTACGTCTCGTTTCTCCTGAAAATTGCGGTTTTTCGGCGTTTCCGGAAAAAGTCGCGGTCCGACGCGCAAAAGTCGGGTATCGTAGAAATCGCCTTTTAAAGACGCACCTTTCTGGCCCCACAAAAATGGGCATTTCAAATTAGAAACAAGTCAAATGAACAAAATAGTGTGAATAAGTAAGTATTTCAGGGGTGAGTTAGCAGGTTATTGGGGTAGTAAGTCCTGATTTTTTTGGAGGTTGCAGTGACCACTACGCCATTCAAAATAGGCAGGCTTTAGCATAAGCATTTAGGCCCCGTAGGATGATTTTAGCTAAAATGTGCCCCAAACACTCAAACCGGCTTGTATCTTGCAATGGAAAATATGGGAAACATGACTTAGACAGCAAATGATACACTGTATGCCATGTTTCCAAATTTTTATGCACAGTGGTTACAGCATGAAGTGAATGCATGTGAATATACACAGGTGCATTGCATTAAACAAGTCCAATGAGCGTGAAAAAAATGGCCGGCCTGCCTGCTTTCATCCATCATTTGTTCTAAATTTATAATTAATCAATGAGCTGAGGTGGAGTCTTAGCCAGTGGTACCATCAGGGGTGTGTAATGCACTTTAGGGTAGACAGCCAATCAGCTGCCAGATTCAATCTGTCAATCAAACACAGCAGCCAATCAGAGAGCTGGCCATTGATCAGCAGGCCCTTTATGACATCACAGACAGACCCACGGAACTCTCTGTGCTTGTCTGCTGGCTTGCTGTCAGTTGGGTGGGTGGGCGGCAGAGGGGGTGGATGTACGTCTCGTTTCTCCTGAAAATTGCGGTTTTTCGGCGTTTCCGGAAAAAGTCGCGGTCCGACGCGCAAAAGTGGGGTATCGTAGAAATCGCCTTTTAAAGACGCACCTTTCTGGCCCCACAAAAATGGGCATTTCAAATTAGAAACAAGTCAAATGAACAAAATAGTGTGAATAAGTAAGTATTTCAGGGGTGAGTTAGCAGGTTATTGGGGTAGTAAGTCCTGATTTTTTTGGAGGTTGCAGTGACCACTACGCCATTCAAAATAGGCAGGCTTTAGCATAAGCAGTTAGGCCCCGTAGGATGATTTTAGCTAAAATGTGCCCCAAACACTCAAACCGGTTTGTATCTTGCAATGGAAAATATGGGAAACATGACTTAGACAGCAAATGATACACTGTATGCCATGTTTCCAAATTTTTATGCACAGTGGTTACAGCATGAAGCGAATGCATGTGAATATACAAAGGTGCATTGCATTAAACAAGTCCAATGAGCGTGAAAAAAATGGCCGGCCTGCCTGCTTTCATCCATCATTTGTTCTAAATTTATAATTAATCAATGAGCTGAGGTGGAGTCTTAGCCAGTGGTACCATCAGGGGTGTGTAATGCACTTTAGGGTAGACAGCCAATCAGCTGCCAGATTCAATCTGTCAATCAAACACAGCAGCCAATCAGAGAGCTGGCCATTGATCAGCAGGCCCTTTATGACATCACAGACAGACCCACGGAACTCTCTGTGCTTGTCTGCTGGCTGGCTGTCAGTTGGGTGGGTGGGCGGCAGAGGGGGTGGATGTACGTCTCGTTTCTCCTGAAAATTGCGGTTTTTCGGCGTTTCCGGAAAAAGTCGCGGTCCGACGCGCAAAAGTCGGGTATCGTAGAAATCGCCTTTTAAAGACGCACCTTTCTGGCCCCACAAAAATGGGCATTTCAAATTAGAAACAAGTCAAATGAACAAAATAGTGTGAATAAGTAAGTATTTCAGGGGTGAGTTAGCAGGTTATTGGGGTAGTAAGTCCTGATTTTTTTGGAGGTTGCAGTGACCACTACGCCATTCAAAATAGGCAGGCTTTAGCATAAGCATTTAGGCCCCGTAGGATGATTTTAGCTAAAATGTGCCCCAAACACTCAAACCGGCTTGTATCTTGCAATGGAAAATATGGGAAACATGACTTAGACAGCAAATGATACACTGTATGCCATGTTTCCAAATTTTTATGCACAGTGGTTACAGCATGAAGTGAATGCATGTGAATATACACAGGTGCATTGCATTAAACAAGTCCAATGAGCGTGAAAAAAAATGGCCGGCTTGCCTGCTTTCATCCATCATTTGTTCTAAATTTATAATTAATCAATGAGCTGAGGTGGAGTCTTAGCCAGTGGTACCATCAGGGGTGTGTAATGCACTTTAGGGTAGACAGCCAATCAGCTGCCAGATTCAATCTGTCAATCAAACACAGCAGCCAATCAGAGAGCTGGCCATTGATCAGCAGGCCCTTTATGACATCACAGACAGACCCACGGAACTCTCTGTGCTTGTCTGCTGGCTGGCTGTCAGTTGGGTGGGTGGGCGGCAGAGGGGGAGGATGTACGTCTCGTTTCCCCTGAAAATTGCGGTTTTTCGGCGTTTCCGGAAAAAGTCGCGGTCCGACGCGCAAACGTGGGGTATCGTAGAAATCGCCTTTTAAAGACGCACCTTTCTGGCCCCACAAAAATGGGCATTTCAAATTAGAAACAAGTCAAATGAACAAAATAGTGTGAATAAGTAAGTATTTCAGGGGTGAGTTAGCAGGTTATTGGGGTAGTAAGTCCTGATTTTTTTGGAGGTTGCAGTGACCACTACGCCATTCAAAATAGGCAGGCTTTAGCATAAGCAGTTAAGCCCCGTAGGATGATTTTAGCTAAAATGTGCCCCAAACACTCAAACCGGCTTGTATCTTGCAATGGAAAATATGGGAAACATGACTTAGACAGCAAATGATACACTGTATGCCATGTTTCCAAATTTTTATGCACAGTGGTTACAGCATGAAGCGAATGCATGTGAATATACAAAGGTGCATTGCATTAAACAAGTCCAATGAGCGTGAAAAAAATGGCCGGCCTGCCTGCTTTCATCCATCATTTGTTCTAAATTTATAATTAATCAATGAGCTGAGGTGGAGTCTTAGCCAGTGGTACCATCAGGGGTGTGTAATGCACTTTAGGGTAGACAGCCAATCAGCTGCCAGATTCAATCTGTCAATCAAACACAGCAGCCAATCAGAGAGCTGGCCATTGATCAGCAGGCCCTTTATGACATCACAGACAGACCCACGGAACTCTCTGTGCTTGTCTGCTGGCTGGCTGTCAGTTGGGTGGGTGGGCGGCAGAGGGGGAGGATGTACGTCTCGTTTCTCCTGAAAATTGCGGTTTTTCGGCGTTTCCGGAAAAAGTCGCGGTCCGACGCGCAAAAGTGGGGTATCGTAGAAATCGCCTTTTAAAGACGCACCTTTCTGGCCCCACAAAAATGGGCATTTCAAATTAGAAACAAGTCAAATGAACAAAAAAGTGTGAATAAGTAAGTATTTCAGGGGTGAGTTAGCAGGTTATTGGGGTAGTAAGTCCTGATTTTTTTGGAGGTTGCATTGACCACTACGCCATTCAAAATAGGCAGGCTTTGGCATAAGCAGTTAGGCCCCGTAGGATGATTTTAGCTAAAATGTGCCCCAAACACTCAAACCGGCTTGTATCTTGCAATGGAAAATATGGGAAACATGACTTAGACAGCAAATGATACACTGTATGCCATGTTTCCAAATTTTTATGCACAGTGGTTACAGCATGAAGCGAATGCATGTGAATATACAAAGGTGCATTGCATTAAACAAGTCCAATGAGCGTGAAAAAAATGGCCGGCCTGCCTGCTTTCATCCATCATTTGTTCTAAATTTATAATTAATCAATGAGCTGAGGTGGAGTCTTAGCCAGTGGTACCATCAGGGGTGTGTAATGCACTTTAGGGTAGACAGCCAATCAGCTGCCAGATTCAATCTGTCAATCAAACACAGCAGCCAATCAGAGAGCTGGCCATTGATCAGCAGGCCCTTTATGACATCACAGACAGACCCACGGAACTCTCTGTGCTTGTCTGCTGGCTGGCTGTCAGTTGGGTGGGTGGGCGGCAGAGGGGGAGGATGTACGTCTCGTTTCTCCTGAAAATTGCGGTTTTTCAGCGTTTCCGGAAAAAGTCGCGGTCCGACGCGCAAAAGTGGGGTATCGTAGAAATCGCCTTTTAAAGACGCACCTTTCTGGCCCCACAAAAATGGGCATTTCAAATTAGAAACAAGTCAAATGAACAAAATAGTGTGAATAAGTAAGTATTTCAGGGGTGAGTTAGCAGGTTATTGGGGTAGTAAGTCCTGATTTTTTTGGAGGTTGCAGTGACCACTACGCCATTCAAAATAGGCAGGCTTTAGCATAAGCATTTAGGCCCCGTAGGATGATTTTAGCTAAAATGTGCCCCAAACACTCAAACCGGCTTGTATCTTGCAATGGAAAATATGGGAAACATGACTTAGACAGCAAATGATACACTGTATGCCATGTTTCCAAATTTTTATGCACAGTGGTTACAGCATGAAGTGAATGCATGTGAATATACACAGGTGCATTGCATTAAACAAGTCCAATGAGCGTGAAAAAAATGGCCGGCCTGCCTGCTTTCATCCATCATTTGTTCTAAATTTATAATTAATCAATGAGCTGAGGTGGAGTCTTAGCCAGTGGTACCATCAGGGGTGTGTAATGCACTTTAGGGTAGACAGCCAATCAGCTGCCAGATTCAATCTGTCAATCAAACACAGCAGCCAATCAGAGAGCTGGCCATTGATCAGCAGGCCCTTTATGACATCACAGACAGACCCACGGAACTCTCTGTGCTTGTCTGCTGGCTGGCTGTCAGTTGGGTGGGTGGGCGGCAGAGGGGGAGGATGTACGTCTCGTTTCTCCTGAAAATTGCGGTTTTTCGGCGTTTCCGGAAAAAGTCGCGGTCCGACGCGCAAACGTGGGGTATCGTAGAAATCGCCTTTTAAAGACGCACCTTTCTGGCCCCACAAAAATGGGCATTTCAAATTAGAAACAAGTCAAATGAACAAAATAGTGTGAATAAGTAAGTATTTCAGGGGTGAGTTAGCAGGTTATTGGGGTAGTAAGTCCTGATTTTTTTGGAGGTTGCAGTGACCACTACGCCATTCAAAATAGGCAGGCTTTAGCATAAGCAGTTAGGCCCCGTAGGATGATTTTAGCTAAAATGTGCCCCAAACACTCAAACCGGCTTGTATCTTGCAATGGAAAATATGGGAAACATGACTTAGACAGCAAATGATACACTGTATGCCATGTTTCCAAATTTTTATGCACAGTGGTTACAGCATGAAGCGAATGCATGTGAATATACAAAGGTGCATTGCATTAAACAAGTCCAATGAGCGTGAAAAAAATGGCCGGCCTGCCTGCTTTCATCCATCATTTGTTCTAAATTTATAATTAATCAATGAGCTGAGGTGGAGTCTTAGCCAGTGGTACCATCAGGGGTGTGTAATGCACTTTAGGGTAGACAGCCAATCAGCTGCCAGATTCAATCTGTCAATCAAACACAGCAGCCAATCAGAGAGCTGGCCATTGATCAGCAGGCCCTTTATGACATCACAGACAGACCCACGGAACTCTCTGTGCTTGTCTGCTGGCTGGCTGTCAGTTGGGTGGGTGGGCGGCAGAGGGGGAGGATGTACGTCTCGTTTCTCCTGAAAATTGCGGTTTTTCGGCGTTTCCGGAAAAAGTCGCGGTCCGACGCGCAAAAGTGGGGTATCGTAGAAATCGCCTTTTAAAGACGAACCTTTCTGGCCCCACAAAAATGGGCATTTCAAATTAGAAACAAGTCAAATGAACAAAAAAGTGTGAATAAGTAAGTATTTCAGGGGTGAGTTAGCAGGTTATTGGGGTAGTAAGTCCTGATTTTTTTGGAGGTTGCATTGACCACTACGCCATTCAAAATAGGCAGGCTTTGGCATAAGCAGTTAGGCCCCGTAGGATGATTTTAGCTAAAATGTGCCCCAAACACTCAAACCGGCTTGTATCTTGCAATGGAAAATATGGGAAACATGACTTAGACAGCAAATGATACACTGTATGCCATGTTTCCAAATTTTTATGCACAGTGGTTACAGCATGAAGCGAATGCATGTGAATATACAAAGGTGCATTGCATTAAACAAGTCCAATGAGCGTGAAAAAAATGGCCGGCCTGCCTGCTTTCATCCATCATTTGTTCTAAATTTATAATTAATCAATGAGCTGAGGTGGAGTCTTAGCCAGTGGTACCATCAGGGGTGTGTAATGCACTTTAGGGTAGACAGCCAATCAGCTGCCAGATTCAATCTGTCAATCAAACACAGCAGCCAATCAGAGAGCTGGCCATTGATCAGCAGGCCCTTTATGACATCACAGACAGACCCACGGAACTCTCTGTGCTTGTCTGCTGGCTGGCTGTCAGTTGGGTGGGTGGGCGGCAGAGGGGGAGGATGTACGTCTCGTTTCTCCTGAAAATTGCGGTTTTTCAGCGTTTCCGGAAAAAGTCGCGGTCCGACGCGCAAAAGTGGGGTATCGTAGAAATCGCCTTTTAAAGACGAACCTTTCTGGCCCCACAAAAATGGGCATTTCAAATTAGAAACAAGTCAAATGAACAAAATAGTGTGAATAAGTAAGTATTTCAGGGGTGAGTTAGCAGGTTATTGGGGTAGTAAGTCCTGATTTTTTTGGAGGTTGCAGTGACCACTACGCCATTCAAAATAGGCAGGCTTTAGCATAAGCAGTTAGGCCCCGTAGGATGATTTTAGCTAAAATGTGCCCCAAACACTCAAACCGGCTTGTATCTTGCAATGGAAAATATGGGAAACATGACTTAGACAGCAAATGATACACTGTATGCCATGTTTCCAAATTTTTATGCACAGTGGTTACAGCATGAAGCGAATGCATGTGAATATACAAAGGTGCATTGCATTAAACAAGTCCAATGAGCGTGAAAAAAATGGCCGGCCTGCCTGCTTTCATCCATCATTTGTTCTAAATTTATAATTAATCAATGAGCTGAGGTGGAGTCTTAGCCAGTGGTACCATCAGGGGTGTGTAAAGCACTTTAGGGTAGACAGCCAATCAGCTGCCAGATTCAATCTGTCAATCAAACACAGCAGCCAATCAGAGAGCTGGCCATTGATCAGCAGGCCCTTTATGACATCACAGACAGACCCACGGAACTCTCTGTGCTTGTCTGCTGGCTGGCTGTCAGTTGGGTGGGTGGGCGGCAGAGGGGGAGGATGTACGTCTCGTTTCTCCTGAAAATTGCGGTTTTTCGGCGTTTCCGGAAAAAGTCGCGGTCCGACGCGCAAAAGTGGGGTATCGTAGAAATCGCCTTTTAAAGACGAACCTTTCTGGCCCCACAAAAATGGGCATTTCAAATTAGAAACAAGTCAAATGAACAAAAAAGTGTGAATAAGTAAGTATTTCAGGGGTGAGTTAGCAGGTTATTGGGGTAGTAAGTCCTGATTTTTTTGGAGGTTGCATTGACCACTACGCCATTCAAAATAGGCAGGCTTTGGCATAAGCAGTTAGGCCCCGTAGGATGATTTTAGCTAAAATGTGCCCCAAACACTCAAACCGGCTTGTATCTTGCAATGGAAAATATGGGAAACATGACTTAGACAGCAAATGATACACTGTATGCCATGTTTCCAAATTTTTATGCACAGTGGTTACAGCATGAAGCGAATGCATGTGAATATACAAAGGTGCATTGCATTAAACAAGTCCAATGAGCGTGAAAAAAATGGCCGGCCTGCCTGCTTTCATCCATCATTTGTTCTAAATTTATAATTAATCAATGAGCTGAGGTGGAGTCTTAGCCAGTGGTACCATCAGGGGTGTGTAATGCACTTTAGGGTAGACAGCCAATCAGCTGCCAGATTCAATCTGTCAATCAAACACAGCAGCCAATCAGAGAGCTGGCCATTGATCAGCAGGCCCTTTATGACATCACAGACAGACCCACGGAACTCTCTGTGCTTGTCTGCTGGCTGGCTGTCAGTTGGGTGGGTGGGCGGCAGAGGGGGAGGATGTACGTCTCGTTTCTCCTGAAAATTGCGGTTTTTCAGCGTTTCCGGAAAAAGTCGCGGTCCGACGCGCAAAAGTGGGGTATCGTAGAAATCGCCTTTTAAAGACGCACCTTTCTGGCCCCACAAAAATGGGCATTTCAAATTAGAAACAAGTCAAATGAACAAAATAGTGTGAATAAGTAAGTATTTCAGGGGTGAGTTAGCAGGTTATTGGGGTAGTAAGTCCTGATTTTTTTGGAGGTTGCAGTGACCACTACGCCATTCAAAATAGGCAGGCTTTAGCATAAGCATTTAGGCCCCGTAGGATGATTTTAGCTAAAATGTGCCCCAAACACTCAAACCGGCTTGTATCTTGCAATGGAAAATATGGGAAACATGACTTAGACAGCAAATGATACACTGTATGCCATGTTTCCAAATTTTTATGCACAGTGGTTACAGCATGAAGCGAATGCATGTGAATATACAAAGGTGCATTGCATTAAACAAGTCCAATGAGCGTGAAAAAAATGGCCGGCCTGCCTGCTTTCATCCATCATTTGTTCTAAATTTATAATTAATCAATGAGCTGAGGTGGAGTCTTAGCCAGTGGTACCATCAGGGGTGTGTAATGCACTTTAGGGTAGACAGCCAATCAGCTGCCAGATTCAATCTGTCAATCAAACACAGCAGCCAATCAGAGAGCTGGCCATTGATCAGCAGGCCCTTTATGACATCACA
Source organism: Crinia signifera (assembly GCF_055691185.1). NCBI lineage: Eukaryota > Metazoa > Chordata > Amphibia > Anura > Myobatrachidae > Crinia > Crinia signifera. The sequence goes on along the minus strand of NC_139218.1, from coordinate 147,790,390 downwards.
GACAGACCCACGGAACTCTCTGTGCTTGTCTGCTGGCTGGCTGTCAGTTGGGTGGGTGGGCGGCAGAGGGGGAGGATGTACGTCTCGTTTCTCCTGAAAATTGCGGTTTTTCGGCGTTTCCGGAAAAAGTCGCGGTCCGACGCGCAAAAGTGGGGTATCGTAGAAATCGCCTTTTAAAGACGCACCTTTCTGGCCCCACAAAAATGGGCATTTCAAATTAGAAACAAGTCAAATGAACAAAATAGTGTGAATAAGTAAGTATTTCAGGGGTGAGTTAGCAGGTTATTGGGGTAGTAAGTCCTGATTTTTTTGGAGGTTGCAGTGACCACTACGCCATTCAAAATAGGCAGGCTTTAGCATAAGCATTTAGGCCCCGTAGGATGATTTAAGCTAAAATGTGCCCCAAACACTCAAACCGGCTTGTATCTTGCAATGGAAAATATGGGAAACATGACTTAGACAGCAAATGATACACTGTATGCCATGTTTCCAAATTTTTATGCACAGTGGTTACAGCATGAAGCGAATGCATGTGAATATACAAAGGTGCATTGCATTAAACAAGTCCAATGAGCGTGAAAAAAATGGCCGGCCTGCCTGCTTTCATCCATCATTTGTTCTAAATTTATAATTAATCAATGAGCTGAGGTGGAGTCTTAGCCAGTGGTACCATCAGGGGTGTGTTATGCACTTTAGGGTAGACAGCCAATCAGCTGCCAGATTCAATCTGTCAATCAAACACAGCAGCCAATCAGAGAGCTGGCCATTGATCAGCAGGCCCTTTATGACATCACAGACAGACCCACGGAACTCTCTGTGCTTGTCTGCTGGCTGGCTGTCAGTTGGGTGGGTGGGCGGCAGAGGGGGAGGATGTACGTCTCGTTTCTCCTGAAAATTGCGGTTTTTCGGCGTTTCCGGAAAAAGTCGCGGTCCGACGCGCAAAAGTGGGGTATCGTAGAAATCGCCTTTTAAAGACGCACCTTTCTGGCCCCACAAAAATGGGCATTTCAAATTAGAAACAAGTCAAATGAACAAAATAGTGTGAATAAGTAAGTATTTCAGGGGTGAGTTAGCAGGTTATTGGGGTAGTAAGTCCTGATTTTTTTGGAGGTTGCATTGACCACTACGCCATTCAAAATAGGCAGGCTTTGGCATAAGCAGTTAGGCACCGTAGGATGATTTTAGCTAAAATGTGCCCCAAACACTCAAACCGGATTGTATCTTGCAATGGAAAATATGGGAAACATGACTTAGACAGCAAATGATACACTGTATGCCATGTTTCCAAATTTTTATGCACAGTGGTTACAGCATGAAGCGAATGCATGTGAATATACAAAGGTGCATTGCATTAAACAAGTCCAATGAGCGTGAAAAAAATGGCCGGCCTGCCTGCTTTCATCCATCATTTGTTCTAAATTTATAATTAATCAATGAGCTGAGGTGGAGTCTTAGCCAGTGGTACCATCAGGGGTGTGTAATGCACTTTAGGGTAGACAGCCAATCAGCTGCCAGATTCAATCTGTCAATCAAACACAGCAGCCAATCAGAGAGCTGGCCATTGATCAGCAGGCCCTTTATGACATCACAGACAGACCCACGGAACTCTCTGTGCTTGTCTGCTGGCTGGCTGTCAGTTGGGTGGGTGGGCGGCAGAGGGGGAGGATGTACGTCTCGTTTCTCCTGAAAATTGCGGTTTTTCGGCGTTTCCGGAAAAAGTCGCGGTCCGACGCGCAAAAGTGGGGTATCGTAGAAATCGCCTTTTAAAGACGCACCTTTCTGGCCCCACAAAAATGGGCATTTCAAATTCGAAACAAGTCAAATGAACAAAATAGTGTGAATAAGTAAGTATTTCAGGGGTGAGTTAGCAGGTTATTGGGGTAGTAAGTCCTGATTTTTTTGGAGGTTGCAGTGACCACTACGCCATTCAAAATAGGCAGGCTTTAGCATAAGCAGTTAGGCCCCGTAGGATGATTTTAGCTAAAATGTGCCCCAAACACTCAAACCGGCTTGTATCTTGCAATGGAAAATATGGGAAACATGACTTAGACAGCAAATGATACACTGTATGCCATGTTTCCAAATTTTTATGCACAGTGGTTACAGCATGAAGTGAATGCATGTGAATATACACAGGTGCATTGCATTAAACAAGTCCAATGAGCGTGAAAAAAATGGCCGGCCTGCCTGCTTTCATCCATCATTTGTTCTAAATTTATAATTAATCAATGAGCTGAGGTGGAGTCTTAGCCAGTGGTACCATCAGGGGTGTGTAATGCACTTTAGGGTAGACAGCCAATCAGCTGCCAGATTCAATCTGTCAATCAAACACAGCAGCCAATCAGAGAGCTGGCCATTGATCAGCAGGCCCTTTATGACATCACAGACAGACCCACGGAACTCTCTGTGCTTGTCTGCTGGCTGGCTGTCAGTTGGGTGGGTGGGCGGCAGAGGGGGTGGATGTACGTCTCGTTTCTCCTGAAAATTGCGGTTTTTCGGCGTTTCCGGAAAAAGTCGCGGTCCGACGCGCAAAAGTGGGGTATCGTAGAAATCGCCTTTTAAAGACGCACCTTTCTGGCCCCACAAAAATGGGCATTTCAAATTAGAAACAAGTCAAATGAACAAAATAGTGTGAATAAGTAAGTATTTCAGGGGTGAGTTAGCAGGTTATTGGGGTAGTAAGTCCTGATTTTTTTGGAGGTTGCAGTGACCACTACGCCATTCAAAATAGGCAGGCTTTAGCATAAGCATTTAGGCCCCGTAGGATGATTTTAGCTAAAATGTGCCCCAAACACTCAAACCGGCTTGTATCTTGCAATGGGAAATATGGGAAACATGACTTAGACAGCAAATGATACACTGTATGCCATGTTTCCAAATTTTTATGCACAGTGGTTACAGCATGAAGTGAATGCATGTGAATATACACAGGTGCATTGCATTAAACAAGTCCAATGAGCGTGAAAAAAATGGCCGGCTTGCCTGCTTTCATCCATCATTTGTTCTAAATTTATAATTAATCAATGAGCTGAGGTGGAGTCTTAGCCAGTGGTACCATCAGGGGTGTGTAATGCACTTTAGGGTAGACAGCCAATCAGCTGCCAGATTCAATCTGTCAATCAAACACAGCAGCCAATCAGAGAGCTGGCCATTGATCAGCAGGCCCTTTATGACATCACAGACAGACCCACGGAACTCTCTGTGCTTGTCTGCTGGCTGGCTGTCAGTTGGGTGGGTGGGCGGCAGAGGGGGAGGATGTACGTCTCGTTTCTCCTGAAAATTGCGGTTTTTCGGCGTTTCCGGAAAAAGTCGCGGTCCGACGCGCAAAAGTGGGGTATCGTAGAAATCGCCTTTTAAAGACGCACCTTTCTGGCCCCACAAAAATGGGCATTTCAAATTCGAAACAAGTCAAATGAACAAAATAGTGTGAATAAGTAAGTATTTCAGGGGTGAGTTAGCAGGTTATTGGGGTAGTAAGTCCTGATTTTTTTGGAGGTTGCAGTGACCACTACGCCATTCAAAATAGGCAGGCTTTAGCATAAGCAGTTAGGCCCCGTAGGATGATTTTAGCTAAAATGTGCCCCAAACACTCAAACCGGCTTGTATCTTGCAATGGAAAATATGGGAAACATGACTTAGACAGCAAATGATACACTGTATGCCATGTTTCCAAATTTTTATGCACAGTGGTTACAGCATGAAGCGAATGCATGTGAATATACAAAGGTGCATTGCATTAAACAAGTCCAATGAGCGTGAAAAAAATGGCCGGCCTGCCTGCTTTCATCCATCATTTGTTCTAAATTTATAATTAATCAATGAGCTGAGGTGGAGTCTTAGCCAGTGGTACCATCAGGGGTGTGTAATGCACTTTAGGGTAGACAGCCAATCAGCTGCCAGATTCAATCTGTCAATCAAACACAGCAGCCAATCAGAGAGCTGGCCATTGATCAGCAGGCCCTTTATGACATCACAGACAGACCCACGGAACTCTCTGTGCTTGTCTGCTGGCTGGCTGTCAGTTGGGTGGGTGGGCGGCAGAGGGGGAGGATGTACGTCTCGTTTCTCCTGAAAATTGCGGTTTTTCGGCGTTTCCGGAAAAAGTCGCGGTCCGACGCGCAAAAGTGGGGTATCGTAGAAATCGCCTTTTAAAGACGCACCTTTCTGGCCCCACAAAAATGGGCATTTCAAATTAGAAACAAGTCAAATGAACAAAATAGTGTGAATAAGTAAGTATTTCAGGGGTGAGTTAGCAGGTTATTGGGGTAGTAAGTCCTGATTTTTTTGGAGGTTGCATTGACCACTACGCCATTCAAAATAGGCAGGCTTTGGCATAAGCAGTTAGGCCCCGTAGGATGATTTTAGCTAAAATGTGCCCCAAACACTCAAACCGGCTTGTATCTTGCAATGGAAAATATGGGAAACATGACTTAGACAGCAAATGATACACTGTATGCCATGTTTCCAAATTTTTATGCACAGTGGTTACAGCATGAAGCGAATGCATGTGAATATACAAAGGTGCATTGCATTAAACAAGTCCAATGAGCGTGAAAAAAATGGCCGGCCTGCCTGCTTTCATCCATCATTTGTTCTAAATTTATAATTAATCAATGAGCTGAGGTGGAGTCTTAGCCAGTGGTACCATCAGGGGTGTGTAATGCACTTTAGGGTAGACAGCCAATCAGCTGCCAGATTCAATCTGTCAATCAAACACAGCAGCCAATCAGAGAGCTGGCCATTGATCAGCAGGCCCTTTATGACATCACAGACAGACCCACGGAACTCTCTGTGCTTGTCTGCTGGCTGGCTGTCAGTTGGGTGGGTGGGCGGCAGAGGGGGAGGATGTACGTCTCGTTTCTCCTGAAAATTGCGGTTTTTCAGCGTTTCCGGAAAAAGTCGCGGTCCGACGCGCAAAAGTGGGGTATCGTAGAAATCGCCTTTTAAAGACGCACCTTTCTGGCCCCACAAAAATGGGCATTTGAAATTAGAAACAAGTCAAATGAACAAAATAGTGTGAATAAGTAAGTATTTCAGGGGTGAGTTAGCAGGTTATTGGGGTAGTAAGTCCTGATTTTTTTGGAGGTTGCAGTGACCACTACGCCATTCAAAATAGGCAGGCTTTAGCATAAGCATTTAGGCCCCGTAGGATGATTTTAGCTAAAATGTGCCCCAAACACTCAAACCGGCTTGTATCTTGCAATGGAAAATATGGGAAACATGACTTAGACAGCAAATGATACACTGTATGCCATGTTTCCAAATTTTTATGCACAGTGGTTACAGCATGAAGTGAATGCATGTGAATATACACAGGTGCATTGCATTAAACAAGTCCAATGAGCGTGAAAAAAATGGCCGGCCTGCCTGCTTTCATCCATCATTTGTTCTAAATTTATAATTAATCAATGAGCTGAGGTGGAGTCTTAGCCAGTGGTACCATCAGGGGTGTGTAATGCACTTTAGGGTAGACAGCCAATCAGCTGCCAGATTCAATCTGTCAATCAAACACAGCAGCCAATCAGAGAGCTGGCCATTGATCAGCAGGCCCTTTATGACATCACAGACAGACCCACGGAACTCTCTGTGCTTGTCTGCTGGCTGGCTGTCAGTTGGGTGGGTGGGCGGCAGAGGGGGTGGATGTACGTCTCGTTTCTCCTGAAAATTGCGGTTTTTCGGCGTTTCCGGAAAAAGTCGCGGTCCGACGCACAAAAGTGGGGTATCGTAGAAATCGCCTTTTAAAGACGCACCTTTCTGGCCCCACAAAAATGGGCATTTCAAATTAGAAACAAGTCAAATGAACAAAATAGTGTGAATAAGTAAGTATTTCAGGGGTGAGTTAGCAGGTTATTGGGGTAGTAAGTCCTGATTTTTTTGGAGGTTGCAGTGACCACTACGCCATTCAAAATAGGCAGGCTTTAGCATAAGCAGTTAGGCCCCGTAGGATGATTTTAGCTAAAATGTGCCCCAAACACTCAAACCGGCTTGTATCTTGCAATGGAAAATATGGGAAACATGACTTAGACAGCAAATGATACACTGTATGCCATGTTTCCAAATTTTTATGCACAGTGGTTACAGCATGAAGCGAATGCATGTGAATATACAAAGGTGCATTGCATTAAACAAGTCCAATGAGCGTGAAAAAAATGGCCGGCCTGCCTGCTTTCATCCATCATTTGTTCTAAATTTATAATTAATCAATGAGCTGAGGTGGAGTCTTAGCCAGTGGTACCATCAGGGGTGTGTAATGCACTTTAGGGTAGACAGCCAATCAGCTGCCAGATTCAATCTGTCAATCAAACACAGCAGCCAATCAGAGAGCTGGCCATTGATCAGCAGGCCCTTTATGACATCACAGACAGACCCACGGAACTCTCTGTGCTTGTCTGCTGGCTGGCTGTCAGTTGGGTGGGTGGGCGGCAGAGGGGGAGGATGTACGTCTCGTTTCTCCTGAAAATTGCGGTTTTTCGGCGTTTCCGGAAAAAGTCGCGGTCCGACGCGCAAAAGTGGGGTATCGTAGAAATCGCCTTTTAAAGACGCACCTTTCTGGCCCCACAAAAATGGGCTTTCAAATTAGAAACAAGTCAAATGAACAAAATAGTGTGAATAAGTAAGTATTTCAGGGGTGAGTTAGCAGGTTATTGGGGTAGTAAGTCCTGATTTTTTTGGAGGTTGCAGTGACCACTACGCCATTCAAAATAGGCAGGCTTTGGCATAAGCAGTTAGGCCCCGTAGGATGATTTTAGCTAAAATGTGCCCCAAACACCCAAACCGGCTTGTATCTTGCAATGGAAAATATGGGAAACATGACTTAGACAGCAAATGATACACTGTATGCCATGTTTCCAAATTTTTATGCACAGTGGTTACAGCATGAAGCGAATGCATGTGAATATACAAAGGTGCATTGCATTAAACAAGTCCAATGAGCGTGAAAAAAATGGCCGGCCTGCCTGCTTTCATCCATCATTTGTTCTAAATTTATAATTAATCAATGAGCTGAGGTGGAGTCTTAGCCAGTGGTACCATCAGGGGTGTGTAATGCACTTTAGGGTAGACAGCCAATCAGCTGCCAGATTCAATCTGTCAATCAAACACAGCAGCCAATCAGAGAGCTGGCCATTGATCAGCAGGCCCTTTATGACATCACAGACAGACCCACGGAACTCTCTGTGCTTGTCTGCTGGCTGGCTGTCTGTTGGGTGGGTGGGCGGCAGAGGGGGAGGATGTGTGTCTCGTTTCTCCTGAAAATTGCGGTTTTTCGGCGTTTCCGGAAAAAGTCGCGGTCCGACGCGCAAAAGTGGGGTATCGTAGAAATCGCCTTTTAAAGACGCACCTTTCTGGCCCCACAAAAATGGGCATTTCAAATTAGAAACAAGTCAAATGAACAAAATAGTGTGAATAAGTAAGTATTTCAGGGGTGAGTTAGCAGGTTATTGGGGTAGTAAGTCCTGATTTTTTGGGAGGTTGCAGTGACCACTACGCCATTCAAAATAGGCAGGCTTTGGCATAAGCAGTTAGGCCCCGTAGGATGATTTTAGCTAAAATGTGCCCCAAACACTCAAACCGGCTTGTATCTTGCAATGGAAAATATGGGAAACATGACTTAGACAGCAAATGATACACTGTATGCCATGTTTCCAAATTTTTATGCACAGTGGTTACAGCATGAAGCGAATGCATGTGAATATACAAAGGTGCATTGCATTAAACAAGTCCAATGAGCGTGAAAAAAATGGCCGGCCTGCCTGCTTTCATCCATCATTTGTTCTAAATTTATAATTAATCAATGAGCTGAGGTGGAGTCTTAGCCAGTGGTACCATCAGGGGTGTGTAATGCACTTTAGGGTAGACAGCCAATCAGCTGCCAGATTCAATCTGTCAATCAAACACAGCAGCCAATCAGAGAGCTGGCCATTGATCAGCAGGCCCTTTATGACATCACAGACAGACCCACGGAACTCTCTGTGCTTGTCTGCTGGCTGGCTGTCAGTTGGGTGGGTGGGCGGCAGAGGGGGAGGATGTACGTCTCGTTTCTCCTGAAAATTGCGGTTTTTCAGCGTTTCCGGAAAAAGTCACGGTCCGACGCGCAAAAGTGGGGTATCGTAGAAATCGCCTTTTATAGACGCACCTTTCTGGCCCCACAAAAATGGGCATTTCAAATTAGAAACAAGTCAAATGAACAAAATAGTGTGAATAAGTAAGTATTTCAGGGGTGAGTTAGCAGGTTATTGGGGTAGTAAGTCCTGATTTTTTTGGAGGTTGCAGTGACCACTACGCCATTCAAAATAGGCAGGCTTTAGCATAAGCAGTTAGGGCCCGTAGGATGATTTTAGCTAAAATGTGCCCCAAACACTCAAACCGGCTTGTATCTTGCAATGGAAAATATGGGAAACATGACTTAGACAGCAAATGATACACTGTATGCCATGTTTCCAAATTTTTATGCACAGTGGTTACAGCATGAAGCGAATGCATGTGAATATACACAGGTGCATTGCATTAAACAAGTCCAATGAGCGTGAAAAAAATGGCCGGCCTGCCTGCTTTCATCCATCATTTGTTCTAAATTTATAATTAATCAATGAGCTGAGGTGGAGTCTTAGCCAGTGGTACCATCAGGGGTGTGTAATGCACTTTAGGGTAGACAGCCAATCAGCTGCCAGATTCAATCTGTCAATCAAACACAGCAGCCAATCAGAGAGCTGGCCATTGATCAGCAGGCCCTTTATGACATCACAGACAGACCCACGGAACTCTCTGTGCTTGTCTGCTGGCTGGCTGTCAGTTGGGTGGGTGGGCGGCAGAGGGGGAGGATGTACGTCTCGTTTCTCCTGAAAATTGCGGTTTTTCGGCGTTTCCGGAAAAAGTCGCGGTCCGACGCGCAAAAGTGGGGTATCGTAGAAATCGCCTTTTAAAGACGCACCTTTCTGGCCCCACAAAAATGGGCATTTCAAATTAGAAACAAGTCAAATGAACAAAATAGTGTGAATAAGTAAGTATTTCAGGGGTGAGTTAGCAGGTTATTGGGGTAGTAAGTCCTGATTTTTTTGGAGGTTGCAGTGACCACTACGCCATTCAAAATAGGCAGGCTTTGGCATAAGCAGTTAGGCCCCGTAGGATGGTTTTAGCTAAAATGTGCCCCAAACACTCAAACCGGCTTGTATCTTGCAATGGAAAATATGGGAAACATGACTTAGACAGCAAATGATACACTGTATGCCATGTTTCCAAATTTTTATGCACAGTGGTTACAGCATGAAGCGAATGCATGTGAATATACAAAGGTGCATTGCATTAAACAAGTCCAATGAGCGTGAAAAAAATGGCCGGCCTGCCTGCTTTCATCCATCATTTGTTCTAAATTTATAATTAATCAATGAGCTGAGGTGGAGTCTTAGCCAGTGGTACCATCAGGGGTGTGTAATGCACTTTAGGGTAGACAGCCAATCAGCTGCCAGATTCAATCTGTCAATCAAACACAGCAGCCAATCAGAGAGCTGGCCATTGATCAGCAGGCCCTTTATGACATCACAGACAGACCCACGGAACTCTCTGTGCTTGTCTGCTGGCTGGCTGTCAGTTGGGTGGGTGGGCGGCAGAGGGGGTGGATGTACGTCTCGTTTCTCCTGAAAATTGCGGTTTTTCGGCGTTTCCGGAAAAAGTCGCGGTCCGACGCGCAAAAGTGGGGTATCGTAGAAATCGCCTTTTAAAGACGCACCTTTCTGGCCCCACAAAAATGGGCATTTCAAATTAGAAACAAGTCAAATGAACAAAATAGTGTGAATAAGTAAGTATTTCAGGGGTGAGTTAGCAGGTTATTGGGGTAGTAAGTCCTGATTTTTTTGGAGGTTGCAGTGACCACTACGCCATTCAAAATAGGCAGGCTTTAGCATAAGCAGTTAGGCCCCGTAGGATGATTTTAGCTAAAATGTGCCCCAAACACTCAAACCGGCTTGTATCTTGCAATGGAAAATATGGGAAACATGACTTAGACAGCAAATGATACACTGTATGCCATGTTTCCAAATTTTTATGCACAGTGGTTACAGCATGAAGCGAATGCATGTGAATATACAAAGGTGCATTGCATTAAACAAGTCCAATGAGCGTGAAAAAAATGTCCGGCCTGCCTGCTTTCATCCATCATTTGTTCTAAATTTATAATTAATCAATGAGCTGAGGTGGAGTCTTAGCCAGTGGTACCATCAGGGGTGTGTAATGCACTTTAGGGTAGACAGCCAATCAGCTGCCAGATTCAATCTGTCAATCAAACACAGCAGCCAATCAGAGAGCTGGCCATTGATCAGCAGGCCCTTTATGACATCACAGACAGACCCACGGAACTCTCTGTGCTTGTCTGCTGGCTGGCTGTCAGTTGGGTGGGTGGGCGGCAGAGGGGGAGGATGTACGTCTCGTTTCTCCTGAAAATTGCGGTTTTTCGGCGTTTCCGGAAAAAGTCGCGGTCCGACGCGCAAAAGTGGGGTATCGTAGAAATCGCCTTTTAAAGACGCACCTTTCTGGCCCCACAAAAATGGGCATTTCAAATTAGAAACAAGTCAAATGAACAAAATAGTGTGAATAAGTAAGTATTTCAGGGGTGAGTTAGCAGGTTATTGGGGTAGTAAGTCCTGATTTTTTTGGAGGTTGCATTGACCACTACGCCATTCAAAATAGGCAGGCTTTGGCATAAGCAGTTAGGCCCCGTAGGATGATTTTAGCTAAAATGTGCCCCAAACACTCAAACCGGCTTGTATCTTGCAATGGAAAATATGGGAAACATGACTTAGACAGCAAATGATACACTGTATGCCATGTTTCCAAATTTTTATGCACAGTGGTTACAGCATGAAGTGAATGCATGTGAATATACACAGGTGCATTGCATTAAACAAGTCCAATGAGCGTGAAAAAAATGGCCGGCCTGCCTGCTTTCATCCATCATTTGTTCTAAATTTATAATTAATCAATGAGCTGAGGTGGAGTCTTAGCCAGTGGTACCATCAGGGGTGTGTAATGCACTTTAGGGTAGACAGCCAATCAGCTGCCAGATTCAATCTGTCAATCAAACACAGCAGCCAATCAGAGAGCTGGCCATTGATCAGCAGGCCCTTTATGACATCACAGACAGACCCACGGAACTCTCTGTGCTTGTCTGCTGGCTGGCTGTCAGTTGGGTGGGTGGGCGGCAGAGGGGGAGGATGTACGTCTCGTTTCTCCTGAAAATTGCGGTTTTTCGGCGTTTCCGGAAAAAGTCGCGGTCCGACGCGCAAAAGTGGGGTATCGTAGAAATCGCCTTTTAAAGACGCACCTTTCTGGCCCCACAAAAATGGGCATTTCAAATTAGAAACAAGTCAAATGAACAAAATAGTGTGAATAAGTAAGTATTTCAGGGGTGAGTTAGCAGGTTATTGGGGTAGTAAGTCCTGATTTTTTTGGAGGTTGCATTGACCACTACGCCATTCAAAATAGGCAGGCTTTGGCATAAGCAGTTAGGCCCCGTAGGATGATTTTAGCTAAAATGTGCCCCAAACACTCAAACCGGCTTGTATCTTGCAATGGAAAATATGGGAAACATGACTTAGACAGCAAATGATACACTGTATGCCATGTTTCCAAATTTTTATGCACAGTGGTTACAGCATGAAGTGAATGCATGTGAATATACACAGGTGCATTGCATTAAACAAGTCCAATGAGCGTGAAAAAAATGGCCGGCCTGCCTGCTTTCATCCATCATTTGTTCTAAATTTATAATTAATCAATGAGCTGAGGTGGAGTCTTAGCCAGTGGTACCATCAGGGGTGTGTAATGCACTTTAGGGTAGACAGCCAATCAGCTGCCAGATTCAATCTGTCAATCAAACACAGCAGCCAATCAGAGAGCTGGCCATTGATCAGCAGGCCCTTTATGACATCACAGACAGACCCACGGAACTCTCTGTGCTTGTCTGCTGGCTGGCTGTCAGTTGGGTGGGTGGGCGGCAGAGGGGGAGGATGTACGTCTCGTTTCTCCTGAAAATTGCGGTTTTTCGGCGTTTCCGGAAAAAGTCGCGGTCCGACGCGCAAAAGTGGGGTATCGTAGAAATCGCCTTTTAAAGACGCACCTTTCTGGCCCCACAAAAATGGGCATTTCAAATTAGAAACAAGTCAAATGAACAAAATAGTGTGAATAAGTAAGTATTTCAGGGGTGAGTTAGCAGGTTATTGGGGTAGTAAGTCCTGATTTTTTTGGAGGTTGCAGTGACCACTACGCCATTCAAAATAGGCAGGCTTTGGCATAAGCAGATAGGCCCCGTAGGATGATTTTAGCTAAAATGTGCCCCAAACACTCAAACCGGCTTGTATCTTGCAATGGAAAATATGGGAGACATGACTTAGACAGCAAATGATACACTGTATGCCATGTTTCCAAATTTTTATGCACAGTGGTTACAGCATGAAGCGAATGCATGTGAATATACAAAGGTGCATTGCATTAAACAAGTCCAATGAGCGTGAAAAAAATGGCCGGCCTGCCTGCTTTCATCCATCATTTGTTCTAAATTTATAATTAATCAATGAGCTGAGGTGGAGTCTTAGCCAGTGGTACCATCAGGGGTGTGTAATGCACTTTAGGGTAGACAGCCAATCAGCTGCCAGATTCAATCTGTCAATCAAACACAGCAGCCAATCAGAGAGCTGGCCATTGATCAGCAGGCCCTTTATGACATCACAGACAGACCCACGGAACTCTCTGTGCTTGTCTGCTGGCTGGCTGTCAGTTGGGTGGGTGGGCGGCAGAGGGGGTGGATGTACGTCTCATTTCTCCCGAAAATTGCGGTTTTTCGGCGTTTCCGGAAAAAGTCGCGGTCCGACGCGCAAAAGTGGGGTATCGTAGAAATCGCCTTTTAAAGACGCACCTTTCTGGCCCCACAAAAATGGGCATTTCAAATTAGAAACAAGTCAAATGAACAAAATAGTCTGAATAAGTAAGTATTTCAGGGGTGAGTTAGCAGGTTATTGGGGTAGTAAGTCCTGATTTTTTTGGAGGTTGCAGTGACCACTACGCTATTCAAAATAGGCAGGCTTTAGCATAAGCAGTTAGGCCCCGTAGGATGATTTTAGCTAAAATGTGCCCCAAACACTCAAACCGGCTTGTATCTTGCAATGGAAAATATGGGAAACATGACTTAGACAGCAAATGATACACTGTATGCCATGTTTCCAAATTTTTATGCACAGTGGTTACAGCATGAAGCGAATGCATGTGAATATACAAAGGTGCATTGCATTAAACAAGTCCAATGAGCGTGAAAAAAATGTCCGGCCTGCCTGCTTTCATCCATCATTTGTTCTAAATTTATAATTAATCAATGAGCTGAGGTGGAGTCTTAGCCAGTGGTACCATCAGGGGTGTGTAATGCACTTTAGGGTAGACAGCCAATCAGCTGCCAGATTCAATCTGTCAATCAAACACAGCAGCCAATCAGAGAGCTGGCCATTGATCAGCAGGCCCTTTATGACATCACAGACAGACCCACGGAACTCTCTGTGCTTGTCTGCTGGCTGGCTGTCAGTTGGGTGGGTGGGCGGCAGAGGGGGAGGATGTACGTCTCGTTTCTCCTGAAAATTGCGGTTTTTCGGCGTTTCCGGAAAAAGTCGCGGTCCGACGCGCAAAAGTGGGGTATCGTAGAAATCGCCTTTTAAAGACGCACCTTTCTGGCCCCACAAAAATGGGCATTTCAAATTAGAAACAAGTCAAATGAACAAAATAGTGTGAATAAGTAAGTATTTCAGGGGTGAGTTAGCAGGTTATTGGGGTAGTAAGTCCTGATTTTTTTGGAGGTTGCATTGACCACTACGCCATTCAAAATAGGCAGGCTTTGGCATAAGCAGTTAGGCCCCGTAGGATGATTTTAGCTAAAATGTGCCCCAAACACTCAAACCGGCTTGTATCTTGCAATGGAAAATATGGGAAACATGACTTAGACAGCAAATGATACACTGTATGCCATGTTTCCAAATTTTTATGCACAGTGGTTACAGCATGAAGTGAATGCATGTGAATATACACAGGTGCATTGCATTAAACAAGTCCAATGAGCGTGAAAAAAATGGCCGGCCTGCCTGCTTTCATCCATCATTTGTTCTAAATTTATTATTAATCAATGAGCTGAGGTGGAGTCTTAGCCAGTGGTACCATCAGGGGTGTGTAATGCACTTTAGGGTAGACAGCCAATCAGCTGCCAGATTCAATCTGTCAATCAAACACAGCAGCCAATCAGAGAGCTGGCCATTGATCAGCAGGCCCTTTATGACATCACAGACAGACCCACGGAACTCTCTGTGCTTGTCTGCTGGCTGGCTGTCAGTTGGGTGGGTGGGCGGCAGAGGGGGAGGATGTACGTCTCGTTTCTCCTGAAAATTGCGGTTTTTCGGCGTTTCCGGAAAAAGTCGCGGTCCGACGCGCAAAAGTGGGGTATCGTAGAAATCGCCTTTTAAAGACGCACCTTTCTGGCCCCACAAAAATGGGCATTTCAAATTAGAAACAAGTCAAATGAACAAAATAGTGTGAATAAGTAAGTATTTCAGGGGTGAGTTAGCAGGTTATTGGGGTAGTAAGTCCTGATTTTTTTGGAGGTTGCAGTGACCACTACGCCATTCAAAATAGGCAGGCTTTGGCATAAGCAGTTAGGCCCCGTAGGATGATTTTAGCTAAAATGTGCCCCAAACACTCAAACCGGCTTGTATCTTGCAATGGAAAATATGGGAAACATGACTTAGACAGCAAATGATACACTGTATGCCATGTTTCCAAATTTTTATGCACAGTGGTTACAGCATGAAGCGAATGCATGTGAATATACAAAGGTGCATTGCATTAAACAAGTCCAATGAGCGTGAAAAAAATGGCCGGCCTGCCTGCTTTCATCCATCATTTGTTCTAAATTTATAATTAATCAATGAGCTGAGGTGGAGTCTTAGCCAGTGGTACCATCAGGGGTGTGTAATGCACTTTAGGGTAGACAGCCAATCAGCTGCCAGATTCAATCTGTCAATCAAACACAGCAGCCAATCAGAGAGCTGGCCATTGATCAGCAGGCCCTTTATGACATCACAGACAGACCCACGGAACTCTCTGTGCTTGTCTGCTGGCTGGCTGTCAGTTGGGTGGGTGGGCGGCAGAGGGGGAGGATGTACGTCTCGTTTCTCCTGAAAATTGCGGTTTTTCAGCGTTTCCGGAAAAAGTCGCGGTCCGACGCGCAAAAGTGGGGTATCGTAGAAATCGCCTTTTAAAGACGCACCTTTCTGGCCCCACAAAAATGGGCATTTCAAATTAGAAACAAGTCAAATGAACAAAATAGTGTGAATAAGTAAGTATTTCAGGGGTGAGTTAGCAGGTTATTGGGGTAGTAAGTCCTGATTTTTTTGGAGGTTGCAGTGACCACTACGCCATTCAAAATAGGCAGGCTTTAGCATAAGCAGTTAGGCCCCGTAGGATGATTTTAGCTAAAATGTGCCCCAAACACTCAAACCGGCTTGTATCTTGCAATGGAAAATATGGGAAACATGACTTAGACAGCAAATGATACACTGTATGCCATGTTTCCAAATTTTTATGCACAGTGGTTACAGCATGAAGTGAATGCATGTGAATATACACAGGTGCATTGCATTAAACAAGTCCAATGAGCGTGAAAAAAATGGCCGGCCTGCCTGCTTTCATCCATCATTTGTTCTAAATTTATAATTAATCAATGAGCTGAGGTGGAGTCTTAGCCAGTGGTACCATCAGGGGTGTGTAATGCACTTTAGGGTAGACAGCCAATCAGCTGCCAGATTCAATCTGTCAATCAAACACAGCAGCCAATCAGAGAGCTGGCCATTGATCAGCAGGCCCTTTATGACATCACAGACAGACCCACGGAACTCTCTGTGCTTGTCTGCTGGCTGGCTGTCAGTTGGGTGGGTGGGCGGCAGAGGGGGAGGATGTACGTCTCGTTTCTCCTGAAAATTGCGGTTTTTCGGCGTTTCCGGAAAAAGTCGCGGTCCGACGCGCAAAAGTGGGGTATCGTAGAAATCGCCTTTTAAAGACGCACCTTTCTGGCCCCACAAAAATGGGCATTTCAAATTAGAAACAAGTCAAATGAACAAAATAGTGTGAATAAGTAAATATTTCAGGGGTGAGTTAGCAGGTTATTGGGGTAGTAAGTCCTGATTTTTTTGGAGGTTGCAGTGACCACTACGCCATTCAAAATAGGCAGGCTTTAGCATAAGCAGTTAGGCCCCGTAGGATGATTTTAGCTAAAATGTTCCCCAAACACTCAAACCGGCTTGTATCTTGCAATGGAAAATATGGGAAACATGACTTAGACAGCAAATGATACACTGTATGCCATGTTTCCAAATTTTTATGCACAGTGGTTACAGCATGAAGCGAATGCATGTGAATATACAAAGGTGCATTGCATTAAACAAGTCCAATGAGCGTGAAAAAAATGGCCGGCCTGCCTGCTTTCATCCATCATTTGTTCTAAATTTATAATTAATCAATGAGCTGAGGTGGAGTCTTAGCCAGTGGTACCATCAGGGGTGTGTAATGCACTTTAGGGTAGACAGCCAATCAGCTGCCAGATTCAATCTGTCAATCAAACACAGCAGCCAATCAGAGAGCTGGCCATTGATCAGCAGGCCCTTTATGACATCACAGACAGACCCACGGAACTCTCTGTGCTTGTCTGCTGGCTGGCTGTCAGTTGGGTGGGTGGGCGGCAGAGGGGGAGGATGTACGTCTCGTTTCTCCTGAAAATTGCGTTTTTCGGCGTTTCCGGAAAAAGTCGCGGTCCGACGCGCAAAAGTGGGGTATCGTAGAAATTGCCTTTTAAAGACGCACCTTTCTGGCCCCACAAAAATGGGCATTTCAAATTAGAAACAAGTCAAATGAACAAAATAGTGTGAATAAGTAAGTATTTCAGGGGTGAGTTAGCAGGTTATTGGGGTAGTAAGTCCTGATTTTTTTGGAGGTTGCATTGACCACTACGCCATTCAAAATAGGCAGGCTTTGGCATAAGCAGTTAGGCCCCGTAGGATGATTTTAGCTAAAATGTGCCCCAAACACTCAAACCGGCTTGTATCTTGCAATGGAAAATATGGGAAACATGACTTAGACAGCAAATGATACACTGTATGCCATGTTTCCAAATTTTTATGCACAGTGGTTACAGCATGAAGTGAATGCATGTGAATATACACAGGTGCATTGCATTAAACAAGTCCAATGAGCGTGAAAAAAATGGCCGGCCTGCCTGCTTTCATCCATCATTTGTTCTAAATTTATAATTAATCAATGAGCTGAGGTGGAGTCTTAGCCAGTGGTACCATCAGGGGTGTGTAATGCACTTTAGGGTAGACAGCCAATCAGCTGCCAGATTCAATCTGTCAATCAAACACAGCAGCCAATCAGAGAGCTGGCCATTGATCAGCAGGCCCTTTATGACATCACAGACAGACCCACGGAACTCTCTGTGCTTGTCTGCTGGTTGGCTGTCAGTTGGGTGGGTGGGCGGCAGAGGGGGAGGATGTACGTCTCGTTTCTCCTGAAAATTGCGGTTTTTCGGCGTTTCCGGAAAAAGTCGCGGTCCGACGCGCAAAAGTGGGGTATCGTAGAAATCGCCTTTTAAAGACGCACCTTTCTGGCCCCACAAAAATGGGCATTTCAAATTAGAAACAAGTCAAATGAACAAAATAGTGTGAATAAGTAAATATTTCAGGGGTGAGTTAGCAGGTTATTGGGGTAGTAAGTCCTGATTTTTTTGGAGGTTGCAGTGACCACTACGCCATTCAAAATAGGCAGGCTTTAGCATAAGCAGTTAGGCCCCGTAGGATGATTTTAGCTAAAATGTTCCCCAAACACTCAAACCGGCTTGTATCTTGCAATGGAAAATATGGGAAACATGACTTAGACAGCAAATGATACACTGTATGCCATGTTTCCAAATTTTTATGCACAGTGGTTACAGCATGAAGCGAATGCATGTGAATATACAAAGGTGCATTGCATTAAACAAGTCCAATGAGCATGAAAAAAATGGCCGGCCTGCCTGCTTTCATCCATCATTTGTTCTAAATTTATAATTAATCAATGAGCTGAGGTGGAGTCTTAGCCAGTGGTACCATCAGGGGTGTGTAATGCACTTTAGGGTAGACAGCCAATCAGCTGCCAGATTCAATCTGTCAATCAAACACAGCAGCCAATCAGAGAGCTGGCCATTGATCAGCAGGCCCTTTATGACATCACAGACAGACCCACGGAACTCTCTGTGCTTGTCTGCTGGCTGGCTGTCAGTTGGGTGGGTGGGCGGCAGAGGGGGAGGATGTACGTCTCGTTTCTCCTGAAAATTGCGGTTTTTCGGCGTTTCCGGAAAAAGTCGCGGTCCGACGCGCAAAAGTGGGGTATCGTAGAAATCGCCTTTTAAAGACGCACCTTTCTGGCCCCACAAAAATGGGCATTTCAAATTAGAAACAAGTCAAATGAACAAAATAGTGTGAATAAGTAAGTATTTCAGGGGTGAGTTAGCAGGTTATTGGGGTAGTAAGTCCTGATTTTTTTGGAGGTTGCATTGACCACTACGCCATTCAAAATAGGCAGGCTTTGGCATAAGCAGTTAGGCCCCGTAGGATGATTTTAGCTAAAATGTGCCCCAAACACTCAAACCGGCTTGTATCTTGCAATGGAAAATATGGGAAACATGACTTAGACAGCAAATGATACACTGTATGCCATGTTTCCAAATTTTTATGCACAGTGGTTACAGCATGAAGCGAATGCATGTGAATATACAAAGGAGCATTGCATTAAACAAGTCCAATGAGCGTGAAAAAAATGGCCGGCCTGCCTGCTTTCATCCATCATTTGTTCTAAATTTATAATTAATCAATGAGCTGAGGTGGAGTCTTAGCCAGTGGTACCATCAGGGGTGTGTAATGCACTTTAGGGTAGACAGCCAATCAGCTGCCAGATTCAATCTGTCAATCAAACACAGCAGCCAATCAGAGAGCTGGTCATTGATCAGCAGGCCCTTTATGACATCACAGACAGACCCACGGAACTCTCTGTGCTTGTCTGCTGGCTGGCTGTCAGTTGGGTGGGTGGGCGGCAGAGGGGGAGGATGTACGTCTCGTTTCTCCTGAAAATTGCGTTTTTTCTGCGTTTCCGGAAAAAGTCGCGGTCCGACGCGCAAAAGTGGGGTATCGTAGAAATCGCCTTTTAAAGACGCACCTTTCTGGCCCCACAAAAATGGGCATTTCAAATTAGAAACAAGTCAAATGAACAAAATAGTGTGAATAAGTAAGTATTTCAGGGGTGAGTTAGCAGGTTATTGGGGTAGTAAGTCCTGATTTTTTTGGAGGTTGCAGTGACCACTACGCCATTCAAAATAGGCAGGCTTTGGCATAAGCAGTTAGGCCCCGTAGGATGATTTTAGCTAAAATGTGCCCCAAACACTCAAACCGGCTTGTATCTTGCAATGGAAAATATGGGAAACATGACTTAGACAGCAAATGATACACTGTATGCCATGTTTCCAAATTTTTATGCACAGATGTTACAGCATGAAGTGAATGCATGTGAATATACACAGGTGCATTGCATTAAACAAGTCCAATGAGCGTGAAAAAAATGGCCGGCCTGCCTGCTTTCATCCATCATTTGTTCTAAATTTATAATTAATCAATGAGCTGAGGTGGAGTCTTAGCCAGTGGTACCATCAGGGGTGTGTAATGCACTTTAGGGTAGACAGCCAATCAGCTGCCAGATTCAATCTGTCAATCAAACACAGCAGCCAATCAGAGAGCTGGCCATTGATCAGCAGGCCCTTTATGACATCACAGACAGACCCACGGAACTCTCTGTGCTTGTCTGCTGGCTGGCTGTCAGTTGGGTGGGTGGGCGGCAGAGGGGGAGGATGTACGTCTCGTTTCTCCTGAAAATTGCGGTTTTTCGGCGTTTCCGGAAAAAGTCGCATTCCGACGCGCAAAAGTGGGGTATCGTAGAAATCGCCTTTTAAAGACGCACCTTTCTGGCCCCACAAAAATGGGCATTTCAAATTAGAAACAAGTCAAATGAACAAAATAGTGTGAATAAGTAAGTATTTCAGGGGTGAGTTAGCAGGTTATTGGGGTAGTAAGTCCTGATTTTTTTGGAGGTTGCAGTGACCACTACGCCATTCAAAATAGGCAGGCTTTAGCATAAGCAGTTAGGCCCCGTAGGATGATTTTAGCTAAAATGTGCCCCAAACACTCAAACCGGCTTGTATCTTGCAATGGAAAATATGGGAAACATGACTTAGACAGCAAATGATACACTGTATGCCATGTTTCCAAATTTTTATGCACAGTGGTTACAGCATGAAGTGAATGCATGTGAATATACACAGGTGCATTGCATTAAACAAGTCCAATGAGCGTGAAAAAAATGGCCGGCCTGCCTGCTTTCATCCATCATTTGTTCTAAATTTATAATTAATCAATGAGCTGAGGTGGAGTCTTAGCCAGTGGTACCATCAGGGGTGTGTAATGCACTTTAGGGTAGACAGCCAATCAGCTGCCAGATTCAATCTGTCAATCAAACACAGCAGCCAATCAGAGAGCTGGCCATTGATCAGCAGGCCCTTTAATACATCACAGACAGACCCACGGAACTCTCTGTGCTTGTCTGCTGGCTGGCTGTCAGTTGGGTGGGTGGGCGGCAGAGGGGGAGGATGTACGTCTCGTTTCTCCTGAAAATTGCGTTTTTTCTGCGTTTCCGGAAAAAGTCGCGGTCCGACGCGCAAAAGTGGGGTATCGTAGAAATCGCCTTTTAAAGACGCACCTTTCTGGCCCCACAAAAATGGGCATTTCAAATTAGAAACAAGTCAAATGAACAAAATAGTGTGAATAAGTAAGTATTTCAGGGGTGAGTTAGCAGGTTATTGGGGTAGTAAGTCCTGATTTTTTTGGAGGTTGCAGTGACCACTACGCCATTCAAAATAGGCAGGCTTTGGCATAAGCAGTTAGGCCCCGTAGGATGATTTTAGCTAAAATGTGCCCCAAACACTCAAACCGGCTTGTATCTTGCAATGGAAAATATGGGAAACATGACTTAGACAGCAAATGATACACTGTATGCCATGTTTCCAAATTTTTATGCACAGTGGTTACAGCATGAAGTGAATGCATGTGAATACACACAGGTGCATTGCATTAAACAAGTCCAATGAGCGTGAAAAAAATGGCCGGCCTGCCTGCTTTCATCCATCATTTGTTCTAAATTTAAAATTAATCAATGAGCTGAGGTGGAGTCTTAGCCAGTGGTACCATCAGGGGTGTGTAATGCACTTTAGGGTAGACAGCCAATCAGCTGCCAGATTCAATCTGTCAATCAAACACAGCAGCCAATCAGAGAGCTGGCCATTGATCAGCAGGCCCTTTATGACATCACAGACAGACCCACGGAACTCTCTGTGCTTGTCTGCTGGCTGGCTGTCAGTTGGGTGGGTGGGCGGCAGAGGGGGAGGATGTACGTCTCGTTTCTCCTGAAAATTGCGGTTTTTCGGCGTTTCCGGAAAAAGTCGCGGTCCGACGCGCAAAAGTGGGGTATCGTAGAAATCGCCTTTTAAAGACGCACCTTTCTGGCCCCACAAATATGGGCATTTCAAATTAGAAACAAGTCAAATGAACAAAATAGTGTGAATAAGTAAGTATTTCAGGGGTGAGTTAGCAGGTTATTGGGGTAGTAAGTCCTGATTTTTTTGGAGGTTGCAGTGACCACTACGCCATTCAAAATAGGCAGGCTTTAGCATAAGCAGTTAGGCCCCGTAGGATGATTTTAGCTAAAATGTGCCCCAAACACTCAAACCGGCTTGTATCTTGCAATGGAAAATATGGGAAACATGACTTAGACAGCAAATGATACACTGTATGCCATGTTTCCAAATTTTTATGCACAGTGGTTACAGCATGAAGCGAATGCATGTGAATATACAAAGGTGCATTGCATTAAACAAGTCCAATGAGCGTGAAAAAAATGGCCGGCCTGCCTGTTTTCATCCATCATTTGTTCTAAATTTATAATTAATCAATGAGCTGAGGTGGAGTCTTAGCCAGTGGTACCATCAGGGGTGTGTAATGCACTTTAGGGTAGACAGCCAATCAGCTGCCAGATTCAATCTGTCAATCAAACACAGCAGCCAATCAGAGAGCTGGCCATTGATCAGCAGGCCCTTTATGACATCACAGACAGACCCACGGAACTCTCTGTGCTTGTCTGCTGGCTGGCTGTCAGTTGGGTGGGTGGGCGGCAGAGGGGGAGGATGTACGTCTCGTTTCTCCTGAAAATTGCGGTTTTTCGGCGTTTCCGGAAAAAGTCGCGGTCCGACGCGCAAAAGTGGGGTATCGTAGAAATCGCCTTTTAAAGACGCACCTTTCTGGCCCCACAAAAATGGGCATTTCAAATTAGAAACAAGTCAAATGAACAAAATAGTGTGAATAAGTAAGTATTTCAGGGGTGAGTTAGCAGGTTATTGGGGTAGTAAGTCCTGATTTTTTTGGAGGTTGCAGTGACCACTACGCCATTCAAAATAGGCAGGCTTTAGCATAAGCAGTTAGGCCCCGTAGGATGATTTTAGCTAAAATGTTCCCCAAACACTCAAACCGGCTTGTATCTTGCAATGGAAAATATGGGAAACATGACTTAGACAGCAAATGATACACTGTATGCCATGTTTCCAAATTTTTATGCACAGTGGTTACAGCATGAAGCGAATGCATGTGAATATACAAAGGTGCATTGCATTAAACAAGTCCAATGAGCGTGAAAAAAATGGCCGGCCTGCCTGCTTTCATCCATCATTTGTTCTAAATTTATAATTAATCAATGAGCTGAGGTGGAGTCTTAGCCAGTGGTACCATCAGGGGTGTGTAATGCACTTTAGGGTAGACAGCCAATCAGCTGCCAGATTCAATCTGTCAATCAAACACAGCAGCCAATCAGAGAGCTGGCCATTGATCAGCAGGCCCTTTATGACATCACAGACAGACCCACGGAACTCTCTGTGCTTGTCTGCTGGCTGGCTGTCAGTTGGGCGGGTGGGCGGCAGAGGGGGAGGATGTACGTCTCGTTTCTCCTGAAAATTGCGGTTTTTCGGCGTTTCCGGAAAAAGTCGCGGTCCGACGCGCAAAAGTGGGGTATCGTAGAAATCGCCTTTTAAAGACGCACCTTTCTGGCCCCATAAAAATGGGCATTTCAAATTAGAAACAAGTCAAATGAACAAAATAGTGTGAATAAGTAAGTATTTCAGGGGTGAGTTAGCAGGTTATTGGGGTAGTAAGTCCTGATTTTTTTGGAGGTTGCATTGACCACTACGCCATTCAAAATAGGCAGGCTTTGGCATAAGCAGTTAGGCCCCGTAGGATGATTTTAGCTAAAATGTGCCCCAAACACTCAAACCGGCTTGTATCTTGCAATGGAAAATATGGGAAACATGACTTAGACAGCAAATGATACACTGTATGCCATGTTTCCAAATTTTTATGCACAGTGGTTACAGCATGAAGCGAATGCATGTGAATATACAAAGGTGCATTGCATTAAACAAGTCCAATGAGCGTGAAAAAAATGGCCGGCCTGCCTGCTTTCATCCATCATTTGTTCTAAATTTATAATTAATCAATAAGCTGAGGTGGAGTCTTAGCCAGTGGTACCATCAGGGGTGTGTAATGCACTTTAGGGTAGACAGCCAATCAGCTGCCAGATTCAATCTGTCAATCAAACACAGCAGCCAATCAGAGAGCTGGCCATTGATCAGCAGGCCCTTTATGACATCACAGACAGACCCACGGAACTCTCTGTGCTTGTCTGCTGGCTGGCTGTCAGTTGGGTGGGTGGGCGGCAGAGGGGGAGGATGTACGTCTCGTTTCTCCTGAAAATTGCGGTTTTTCAGCGTTTCCGGAAAAAGTCACGGTCCGACGCGCAAAAGTGGGGTATCGTAGAAATCGCCTTTTAAAGACGCACCTTTCTGGCCCCACAAAAATGGGCATTTCAAATTAGAAACAAGTCAAATGAACAAAATAGTGTGAATAAGTAAGTATTTCAGGGGTGAGTTAGCAGGTTATTGGGGTAGTAAGTCCTGATTTTTTTGGAGGTTGCAGTGACCACTACGCCATTCAAAATAGGCAGGCTTTAGCATAAGCAGTTAGGCCCCGTAGGATGATTTTAGCTAAAATGTGCCCCAAACACTCAAACCGGCTTGTATCTTGCAATGGAAAATATGGGAAACATGACTTAGACAGCAAATGATACACTGTATGCCATGTTTCCAAATTTTTATGCACAGTGGTTACAGCATGAAGCGAATGCATGTGAATATACAAAGGTGCATTGCATTAAACAAGTCCAATGAGCGTGAAAAAAATGGCCGGCCTGCCTGTTTTCATCCATCATTTGTTCTAAATTTATAATTAATCAATGAGCTGAGGTGGAGTCTTAGCCAGTGGTACCATCAGGGGTGTGTAATGCACTTTAGGGTAGACAGCCAATCAGCTGCCAGATTCAATCTGTCAATCAAACACAGCAGCCAATCAGAGAGCTGGCCATTGATCAGCAGGCCCTTTATGACATCACAGACAGACCCACGGAACTCTCTGTGCTTGTCTGCTGGCTGGCTGTCAGTTGGGTGGGTGGGCGGCAGAGGGGGAGGATGTACGTCTCGTTTCTCCTGAAAATTGCGGTTTTTCGGCGTTTCCGGAAAAAGTCGCGGTCCGACGCGCAAAAGTGGGGTATCGTAGAAATCGCCTTTTAAAGACGCACCTTTCTGGCCCCACAAAAATGGGCATTTCAAATTAGAAACAAGTCAAATGAACAAAATAGTGTGAATAAGTAAGTATTTCAGGGGTGAGTTAGCAGGTTATTGGGGTAGTAAGTCCTGATTTTTTTGGAGGTTGCAGTGACCACTACGCCATTCAAAATAGGCAGGCTTTAGCATAAGCAGTTAGGCCCCGTAGGATGATTTTAGCTAAAATGTTCCCCAAACACTCAAACCGGCTTGTATCTTGCAATGGAAAATATGGGAAACATGACTTAGACAGCAAATGATACACTGTATGCCATGTTTCCAAATTTTTATGCACAGTGGTTACAGCATGAAGCGAATGCATGTGAATATACAAAGGTGCATTGCATTAAACAAGTCCAATGAGCGTGAAAAAAATGGCCGGCCTGCCTGCTTTCATCCATCATTTGTTCTAAATTTATAATTAATCAATGAGCTGAGGTGGAGTCTTAGCCAGTGGTACCATCAGGGGTGTGTAATGCACTTTAGGGTAGACAGCCAATCAGCTGCCAGATTCAATCTGTCAATCAAACACAGCAGCCAATCAGAGAGCTGGCCATTGATCAGCAGGCCCTTTATGACATCACAGACAGACCCACGGAACTCTCTGTGCTTGTCTGCTGGCTGGCTGTCAGTTGGGCGGGTGGGCGGCAGAGGGGGAGGATGTACGTCTCGTTTCTCCTGAAAATTGCGGTTTTTCGGCGTTTCCGGAAAAAGTCGCGGTCCGACGCGCAAAAGTGGGGTATCGTAGAAATCGCCTTTTAAAGACGCACCTTTCTGGCCCCATAAAAATGGGCATTTCAAATTAGAAACAAGTCAAATGAACAAAATAGTGTGAATAAGTAAGTATTTCAGGGGTGAGTTAGCAGGTTATTGGGGTAGTAAGTCCTGATTTTTTTGGAGGTTGCATTGACCACTACGCCATTCAAAATAGGCAGGCTTTGGCATAAGCAGTTAGGCCCCGTAGGATGATTTTAGCTAAAATGTGCCCCAAACACTCAAACCGGCTTGTATCTTGCAATGGAAAATATGGGAAACATGACTTAGACAGCAAATGATACACTGTATGCCATGTTTCCAAATTTTTATGCACAGTGGTTACAGCATGAAGCGAATGCATGTGAATATACAAAGGTGCATTGCATTAAACAAGTCCAATGAGCGTGAAAAAAATGGCCGGCCTGCCTGCTTTCATCCATCATTTGTTCTAAATTTATAATTAATCAATAAGCTGAGGTGGAGTCTTAGCCAGTGGTACCATCAGGGGTGTGTAATGCACTTTAGGGTAGACAGCCAATCAGCTGCCAGATTCAATCTGTCAATCAAACACAGCAGCCAATCAGAGAGCTGGCCATTGATCAGCAGGCCCTTTATGACATCACAGACAGACCCACGGAACTCTCTGTGCTTGTCTGCTGGCTGGCTGTCAGTTGGGTGGGTGGGCGGCAGAGGGGGAGGATGTACGTCTCGTTTCTCCTGAAAATTGCGGTTTTTCAGCGTTTCCGGAAAAAGTCACGGTCCGACGCGCAAAAGTGGGGTATCGTAGAAATCGCCTTTTAAAGACGCACCTTTCTGGCCCCACAAAAATGGGCATTTCAAATTAGAAACAAGTCAAATGAACAAAATAGTGTGAATAAGTAAGTATTTCAGGGGTGAGTTAGCAGGTTATTGGGGTAGTAAGTCCTGATTTTTTTGGAGGTTGCATTGACCACTACGCCATTCAAAATAGGCAGGCTTTGGCATAAGCAGTTAGGCCCCGTAGGATGATTTTAGCTAAAATGTGCCCCAAACACTCAAACCGGCTTGTATCTTGCAATGGAAAATATGGGAAACATGACTTAGACAGCAAATGATACACTGTATGCCATGTTTCCAAATTTTTATGCACAGTGGTTACAGCATGAAGCGAATGCATGTGAATATACAAAGGTGCATTGCATTAAACAAGTCCAATGAGCGTGAAAAAAATGGCCGGCCTGCCTGCTTTCATCCATCATTTGTTCTAAATTTATAATTAATCAATGAGCTGAGGTGGAGTCTTAGCCAGTGGTACCATCAGGGGTGTGTAATGCACTTTAGGGTAGACAGCCAATCAGCTGCCAGATTCAATCTGTCAATCAAACACAGCAGCCAATCAGAAAGCTGGCCATTGATCAGCAGGCCCTTTATGACATCACAGACAGACCCACGGAACTCTCTGTGCTTGTCTGCTGGCTGGCTGTCAGTTGGGTGGGTGGGCGGCAGAGGGGGAGGATGTACGTCTCGTTTCTCCTGAAAATTGCGTTTTTTCGGCGTTTCCGGAAAAAGTCGCGGTCCGACGCGCAAAAGTGGGGTATCGTAGAAATCGCCTTTTAAAGACGCACCTTTCTGGCCCCACAAAAATTGGCATTTCAAATTAGAAACAAGTCAAATGAACAAAATAGTGTGAATAAGTAAGTATTTCAGGGGTGAGTTAGCAGGTTATTGGGGTAGTAAGTCCTGATTTTTTTGGAGGTTGCATTGACCACTACGCCATTCAAAATAGGCAGGCTTTGGCATAAGCAGTTAGGCCCCGTAGGATGATTTTAGCTAAAATGTGCCCCAAACACTCAAACCGGCTTGTATCTTGCAATGGAAAATATGGGAAACATGACTTAGACAGCAAATGATACACTGTATGCCATGTTTCCAAATTTTTTATGCACAGTGGTTACAGCATGAAGCGAATGCATGTGAATATACAAAGGTGCATTGCATTAAACAAGTCCAATGAGCGTGAAAAAAATGGCCGGCCTGCCTGCTTTCATCCATCATTTGTTCTAAATTTATAATTAATCAATGAGCTGAGGTGGAGTCTTAGCCAGTGGTACCATCAGGGGTGTGTAATGCACTTTAGGGTAGACAGCCAATCAGCTGCCAGATTCAATCTGTCAATCAAACACAGCAGCCAATCAGAGAGCTGGTCATTGATCAGCAGGCCCTTTATGACATCACAGACAGACCCACGGAACTCTCTGTGCTTGTCTGCTGGCTGGCTGTCAGTTGGGTGGGTGGGCGGCAGAGGGGGAGGATGTACGTCTCGTTTCTCCTGAAAATTGCGTTTTTTCTGCGTTTCCGGAAAAAGTCGCGGTCCGACGCGCAAAAGTGGGGTATCGTAGAAATCGCCTTTTAAAGACGCACCTTTCTGGCCCCACAAAAATGGGCATTTCAAATTAGAAACAAGTCAAATGAACAAAATAGTGTGAATAAGTAAGTATTTCAGGGGTGAGTTAGCAGGTTATTGGGGTAGTAAGTCCTGATTTTTTTGGAGGTTGCAGTGACCACTACGCCATTCAAAATAGGCAGGCTTTGGCATAAGCAGTTAGGCCCCGTAGGATGATTTTAGCTAAAATGTGCCCCAAACACTCAAACCGGCTTGTATCTTGCAATGGAAAATATGGGAAACATGACTTAGACAGCAAATGATACACTGTATGCCATGTTTCCAAATTTTTATGCACAGTGGTTACAGCATGAAGTGAATGCATGTGAATATACACAGGTGCATTGCATTAAACAAGTCCAATGAGCGTGAAAAAAATGGCCGGCCTGCCTGCTTTCATCCATCATTTGTTCTAAATTTATAATTAATCAATGAGCTGAGGTGGAGTCTTAGCCAGTGGTACCATCAGGGGTGTGTAATGCACTTTAGGGTAGACAGCCAATCAGCTGCCAGATTCAATCTGTCAATCAAACACAGCAGCCAATCAGAGAGCTGGCCATTGATCAGCAGGCCCTTTATGACATCACAGACAGACCCACGGAACTCTCTGTGCTTGTCTGCTGGCTGGCTGTCAGTTGGGTGGGTGGGCGGCAGAGGGGGAGGATGTACGTCTCGTTTCTCCTGAAAATTGCGGTTTTTCGGCGTTTCCGGAAAAAGTCGCGGTCCGACGCGCAAAAGTGGGGTATCGTAGAAATCGCCTTTTAAAGACGCACCTTTCTGGCCCCACAAAAATGGGCATTTCAAATTAGAAACAAGTCAAATGAACAAAATAGTGTGAATAAGTAAGTATTTCAGGGGTGAGTTAGCAGGTTATTGGGGTAGTAAGTCCTGATTTTTTTGGAGGTTGCAGTGACCACTACGCCATTCAAAATAGGCAGGCTTTAGCATAAGCAGTTAGGCCCCGTAGGATGATTTTAGCTAAAATGTGCCCCAAACACTCAAACCGGCTTGTATCTTGCAATGGAAAATATGGGAAACATGACTTAGACAGCAAATGATACACTGTATGCCATGTTTCCAAATTTTTATGCACAGTGGTTACAGCATGAAGTGAATGCATGTGAATATACACAGGTGCATTGCATTAAACAAGTCCAATGAGCGTGAAAAAAATGGCCGGCCTGCCTGCTTTCATCCATCATTTGTTCTAAATTTATAATTAATCAATGAGCTGAGGTGGAGTCTTAGCCAGTGGTACCATCAGGGGTGTGTAATGCACTTTAGGGTAGACAGCCAATCAGCTGCCAGATTCAATCTGTCAATCAAACACAGCAGCCAATCAGAGAGCTGGCCATTGATCAGCAGGCCCTTTAATACATCACAGACAGACCCACGGAACTCTCTGTGCTTGTCTGCTGGCTGGCTGTCAGTTGGGTGGGTGGGCGGCAGAGGGGGAGGATGTACGTCTCGTTTCTCCTGAAAATTGCGTTTTTTCTGCGTTTCCGGAAAAAGTCGCGGTCCGACGCACAAAAGTGGGGTATCGTAGAAATCGCCTTTTAAAGACGCACCTTTCTGGCCCCACAAAAATGGGCATTTCAAATTAGAAACAAGTCAAATGAACAAAATAGTGTGAATAAGTAAGTATTTCAGGGGTGAGTTAGCAGGTTATTGGGGTAGTAAGTCCTGATTTTTTTTGGAGGTTGCAGTGACCACTACGCCATTCAAAATAGGCAGGCTTTGGCATAAGCAGTTAGGCCCCGTAGGATGATTTTAGCTAAAATGTGCCCCAAACACTCAAACCGGCTTGTATCTTGCAATGGAAAATATGGGAAACATGACTTAGACAGCAAATGATACACTGTATGCCATGTTTCCAAATTTTTATGCACAGTGGTTACAGCATGAAGTGAATGCATGTGAATATACACAGGTGCATTGCATTAAACAAGTCCAATGAGCGTGAAAAAAATGGCCGGCCTGCCTGCTTTCATCCATCATTTGTTCTAAATTTATAATTAATCAATGAGCTGAGGTGGAGTCTTAGCCAGTGGTACCATCAGGGGTGTGTAATGCACTTTAGGGTAGACAGCCAATCAGCTGCCAGATTCAATCTGTCAATCAAACACAGCAGCCAATCAGAGAGCTGGCCATTGATCAGCAGGCCCTTTATGACATCACAGACAGACCCACGGAACTCTCTGTGCTTGTCTGCTGGCTGGCTGTCAGTTGGGTGGGTGGGCGGCAGAGGGGGAGGATGTACGTCTCGTTTCTCCTGAAAATTGCGGTTTTTCGGCGTTTCCGGAAAAAGTCGCGGTCCGACGCGCAAAAGTGGGGTATCGTAGAAATCGCCTTTTAAAGACGCACCTTTCTGGCCCCACAAAAATGGGCATTTCAAATTAGAAACAAGTCAAATGAACAAAATAGTGTGAATAAGTAAGTATTTCAGGGGTGAGTTAGCAGGTTATTGGGGTAGTAAGTCCTGATTTTTTTGGAGGTTGCATTGACCACTACGCCATTCAAAATAGGCAGGCTTTGGCATAAGCAGTTAGGCCCCGTAGGATGATTTTAGCTAAAATGTGCCCCAAACACTCAAACCGGCTTGTATCTTGCAATGGAAAATATGGGAAACATGACTTAGACAGCAAATGATACACTGTATGCCATGTTTCCAAATTTTTATGCACAGTGGTTACAGCATGAAGCGAATGCATGTGAATATACAAAGGTGCATTGCATTAAACAAGTCCAATGAGCGTGAAAAAAATGGCCGGCCTGCCTGCTTTCATCCATCATTTGTTCTAAATTTATAATTAATCAATGAGCTGAGGTGGAGTCTTAGCCAGTGGTACCATCAGGGGTGTGTAATGCACTTTAGGGTAGACAGCCAATCAGCTGCCAGATTCAATCTGTCAATCAAACACAGCAGCCAATCAGAGAGCTGGCCATTGATCAGCAGGCCCTTTATGACATCACAGACAGACCCACGGAACTCTCTGTGCTTGTCTGCTGGCTGGCTGTCAGTTGGGTGGGTGGGCGGCAGAGGGGGAGGATGTACGTCTCGTTTCTCCTGAAAATTGCGGTTTTTCAGCGTTTCCGGAAAAAGTCACGGTCCGACGCGCAAAAGTGGGGTATCGTAGAAATCGCCTTTTAAAGACGCACCTTTCTGGCCCCACAAAAATGGGCATTTCAAATTAGAAACAAGTCAAATGAACAAAATAGTGTGAATAAGTAAGTATTTCAGGGGTGAGTTAGCAGGTTATTGGGGTAGTAAGTCCTGATTTTTTTGGAGGTTGCATTGACCACTACGCCATTCAAAATAGGCAGGCTTTGGCATAAGCAGTTAGGCCCCGTAGGATGATTTTAGCTAAAATGTGCCCCAAACACTCAAACCGGCTTGTATCTTGCAATGGAAAATATGGGAAACATGACTTAGACAGCAAATGATACACTGTATGCCATGTTTCCAAATTTTTATGCACAGTGGTTACAGCATGAAGCGAATGCATGTGAATATACAAAGGTGCATTGCATTAAACAAGTCCAATGAGCGTGAAAAAAATGGCCGGCCTGCCTGCTTTCATCCATCATTTGTTCTAAATTTATAATTAATCAATGAGCTGAGGTGGAGTCTTAGCCAGTGGTACCATCAGGGGTGTGTAATGCACTTTAGGGTAGACAGCCAATCAGCTGCCAGATTCAATCTGTCAATCAAACACAGCAGCCAATCAGAGAGCTGGCCATTGATCAGCAGGCCCTTTATGACATCACAGACAGACCCACGGAACTCTCTGTGCTTGTCTGCTGGCTGGCTGTCAGTTGGGTGGGTGGGCGGCAGAGGGGGAGGATGTACGTCTCGTTTCTCCTGAAAATTGCGGTTTTTCAGCGTTTCCGGAAAAAGTCGCGGTCCGACGCGCAAAAGTGGGGTATCGTACAAATCGCCTTTTAAAGACGCACCTTTCTGGCCCCACAAAAATGGGCATTTCAAATTAGAAACAAGTCAAATGAACAAAATAGTGTGAATAAGTAAGTATTTCAGGGGTGAGTTAGCAGGTTATTGGGGTAGTAAGTCCTGATTTTTTTGGAGGTTGCAGTGACCACTACGCCATTCAAAATAGGCAGGCTTTAGCATAAGCATTTAGGCCCCGTAGGATGATTTTAGCTAAAATGTGCCCCAAACACTCAAACCGGCTTGTATCTTGCAATGGAAAATATGGGAAACATGACTTAGACAGCAAATGATACACTGTATGCCATGTTTCCAAATTTTTATGCACAGTGGTTACAGCATGAAGCGAATGCATGTGAATATACAAAGGTGCATTGCATTAAACAAGTCCAATGAGCGTGAAAAAAATGGCCGGCCTGCCTGCTTTCATCCATCATTTGTTCTAAATTTATAATTAATCAATGAGCTGAGGTGGAGTCTTAGCCAGTGGTACCATCAGGGGTGTGTAATGCACTTTAGGGTAGACAGCCAATCAGCTGCCAGATTCAATCTGTCAATCAAACACAGCAGCCAATCAGAGAGCTGGCCATTGATCAGCAGGCCCTTTATGACATCACAGACAGACCCACGGAACTCTCTGTGCTTGTCTGCTGGCTGGCTGTCAGTTGGGTGGGTGGGCGGCAGAGGGGGAGGATGTACGTCTCGTTTCTCCTGAAAATTGCGGTTTTTCAGCGTTTCCGGAAAAAGTCACGGTCCGACGCGCAAAAGTGGGGTATCGTAGAAATCGCCTTTTAAAGACGCACCTTTCTGGCCCCACAAAAATGGGCATTTCAAATTAGAAACAAGTCAAATGAACAAAATAGTGTGAATAAGTAAGTATTTCAGGGGTGAGTTAGCAGGTTATTGGGGTAGTAAGTCCTGATTTTTTTGGAGGTTGCAGTGACCACTACGCCATTCAAAATAGGCAGGCTTTAGCATAAGCATTTAGGCCCCGTAGGATGATTTTAGCTAAAATGTGCCCCAAACACTCAAACCGGCTTGTATCTTGCAATGGAAAATATGGGAAACATGACTTAGACAGCAAATGATACACTGTATGCCATGTTTCCAAATTTTTATGCACAGTGGTTACAGCATGAAGCGAATGCATGTGAATATACAAAGGTGCATTGCATTAAACAAGTCCAATGAGCGTGAAAAAAATGGCCGGCCTGCCTGCTTTCATCCATCATTTGTTCTAAATTTATAATTAATCAATGAGCTGAGGTGGAGTCTTAGCCAGTGGTACCATCAGGGGTGTGTAATGCACTTTAGGGTAGACAGCCAATCAGCTGCCAGATTCAATCTGTCAATCAAACACAGCAGCCAATCAGAGAGCTGGCCATTGATCAGCAGGCCCTTTATGACATCACAGACAGACCCACGGAACTCTCTGTGCTTGTCTGCTGGCTGGCTGTCAGTTGGGTGGGTGGGCGGCAGAGGGGGAGGATGTACGTCTCGTTTCTCCTGAAAATTGCGGTTTTTCAGCGTTTCCGGAAAAAGTCACGGTCCGACGCGCAAAAGTGGGGTATCGTAGAAATCGCCTTTTAAAGACGCACCTCTCTGGCCCCACAAAAATGGGCATTTCAAATTAGAAACAAGTCAAATGAACAAAATAGTGTGAATAAGTAAGTATTTCAGGGGTGAGTTAGCAGGTTATTGGGGTAGTAAGTCCTGATTTTTTTGGAGGTTGCAGTGACCACTACGCCATTCAAAATAGGCAGGCTTTAGCATAAGCATTTAGGCCCCGTAGGATGATTTTAGCTAAAATGTGCCCCAAACACTCAAACCGGCTTGTATCTTGCAATGGAAAATATGGGAAACATGACTTAGACAGCAAATGATACACTGTATGCCATGTTTCCAAATTTTTATGCACAGTGGTTACAGCATGAAGTGAATGCATGTGAATATACACAGGTGCATTGCATTAAACAAGTCCAATGAGCGTGAAAAAAATGGCCGGCCTGCCTGCTTTCATCCATCATTTGTTCTAAATTTATAATTAATCAATGAGCTGAGGTGGAGTCTTAGCCAGTGGTACCATCAGGGGTGTGTAATGCACTTTAGGGTAGACAGCCAATCAGCTGCCAGATTCAATCTGTCAATCAAACACAGCAGCCAATCAGAGAGCTGGCCATTGATCAGCAGGCCCTTTATGACATCACAGACAGACCCACGGAACTCTCTGTGCTTGTCTGCTGGCTGGCTGTCAGTTGGGTGGGTGGGCGGCAGAGGGGGAGGATGTACGTCTCGTTTCTCCTGAAAATTGCGGTTTTTCGGCGTTTCCGGAAAAAGTCGCGGTCCGACGCGCAAAAGTGGGGTATCGTAGAAATCGCCTTTTAAAGACGCACCTTTCTGGCCCCACAAAAATGGGCATTTCAAATTAGAAACAAGTCAAATGAACAAAATAGTGTGAATAAGTAAGTATTTCAGGGGTGAGTTAGCAGGTTATTGGGGTAGTAAGTCCTGATTTTTTTGGAGGTTGCATTGACCACTACGCCATTCAAAATAGGCAGGCTTTGGCATAAGCAGTTAGGCCCCGTAGGATGATTTTAGCTAAAATGTGCCCCAAACACTCAAACCGGCTTGTATCTTGCAATGGAAAATATGGGAAACATGACTTAGACAGCAAATGATACACTGTATGCCATGTTTCCAAATTTTTATGCACAGTGGTTACAGCATGAAGCGAATGCATGTGAATATACAAAGGTGCATTGCATTAAACAAGTCCAATGAGCGTGAAAAAAATGGCCGGCCTGCCTGCTTTCATCCATCATTTGTTCTAAATTTATAATTAATCAATGAGCTGAGGTGGAGTCTTAGCCAGTGGTACCATCAGGGGTGTGTAATGCACTTTAGGGTAGACAGCCAATCAGCTGCCAGATCCAATCTGTCAATCAAACACAGCAGCCAATCAGAGAGCTGGCCATTGATCAGCAGGCCCTTTATGACATCACAGACAGACCCACGGAACTCTCTGTGCTTGTCTGCTGGCTGGCTGTCAGTTGGGTGGGTGGGCGGCAGAGGGGGAGGATGTACGTCTCGTTTCTCCTGAAAATTGCGGTTTTTCAGCGTTTCCGGAAAAAGTCACGGTCCGACGCGCAAAAGTGGGGTATCGTAGAAATCGCCTTTTAAAGACGCACCTTTCTGGCCCCACAAAAATGGGCATTTCAAATTAGAAACAAGTCAAATGAACAAAATAGTGTGAATAAGTAAGTATTTCAGGGGTGAGTTAGCAGGTTATTGGGGTAGTAAGTCCTGATTTTTTTGGAGGTTGCAGTGACCACTACGCCATTCAAAATAGGCAGGCTTTAGCATAAGCATTTAGGCCCCGTAGGATGATTTTAGCTAAAATGTGCCCCAAACACTCAAACCGGCTTGTATCTTGCAATGGAAAATATGGGAAACATGACTTAGACAACAAATGATACACTGTATGCCATGTTTCCAAATTTTTATGCACAGTGGTTACAGCATGAAGCGAATGCATGTGAATATACAAAGGTGCATTGCATTAAACAAGTCCAATGAGCGTGAAAAAAATGGCCGGCCTGCCTGCTTTCATCCATCATTTGTTCTAAATTTATAATTAATCAATGAGCTGAGGTGGAGTCTTAGCCAGTGGTACCATCAGGGGTGTGTAATGCACTTTAGGGTAGACAGCCAATCAGCTGCCAGATTCAATCTGTCAATCAAACACAGCAGCCAATCAGAGAGCTGGCCATTGATCAGCAGGCCCTTTATGACATCACAGACAGACCCACGGAACTCTCTGTGCTTGTCTGCTGGCTGGCTGTCAGTTGGGTGGGTGGGCGGCAGAGGGGGAGGATGTACGTCTCGTTTCTCCTGAAAATTGCGGTTTTTCAGCGTTTCCGGAAAAAGTCACGGTCCGACGCGCAAAAGTGGGGTATCGTAGAAATCGCCTTTTAAAGACGCACCTTTCTGGCCCCACAAAAATGGGCATTTCAAATTAGAAACAAGTCAAATGAACAAAATAGTGTGAATAAGTAAGTATTTCAGGGGTGAGTTAGCAGGTTATTGGGGTAGTAAGTCCTGATTTTTTTGGAGGTTGCAGTGACCACTACGCCATTCAAAATAGGCAGGCTTTAGCATAAGCATTTAGGCCCCGTAGGATGATTTTAGCTAAAATGTGCCCCAAACACTCAAACCGGCTTGTATCTTGCAATGGAAAATATGGGAAACATGACTTAGACAGCAAATGATACACTGTATGCCATGTTTCCAAATTTTTATGCACAGTGGTTACAGCATGAAGTGAATGCATGTGAATATACACAGGTGCATTGCATTAAACAAGTCCAATGAGCGTGAAAAAAATGGCCGGCCTGCCTGCTTTCATCCATCATTTGTTCTAAATTTATAATTAATCAATGAGCTGAGGTGGAGTCTTAGCCAGTGGTACCATCAGGGGTGTGTAATGCACTTTAGGGTAGACAGCCAATCAGCTGCCAGATTCAATCTGTCAATCAAACACAGCAGCCAATCAGAGAGCTGGCCATTGATCAGCAGGCCCTTTATGACATCACAGACAGACCCACGGAACTCTCTGTGCTTGTCTGCTGGCTGGCTGTCAGTTGGGTGGGTGGGCGGAAGAGGGGGAGGATGTACGTCTCGTTTCTCCTGAAAATTGCGGTTTTTCAGCGTTTCCGGAAAAAGTCACGGTCCGACGCGCAAAAGTGGGGTATCGTAGAAATCGCCTTTTAAAGACGCACCTTTCTGGCCCCACAAAAATGGGCATTTCAAATTAGAAACAAGTCAAATGAACAAAATAGTGTGAATAAGTAAGTATTTCAGGGGTGAGTTAGCAGGTTATTGGGGTAGTAAGTCCTGATTTTTTTGGAGGTTGCAGTGACCACTACGCCATTCAAAATAGGCAGGCTTTAGCATAAGCATTTAGGCCCCGTAGTATGATTTTAGCTAAAATGTGCCCCAAACACTCAAACCGGCTTGTATCTTGCAATGGTAAATATGGGAAACATGACTTAGACAGCAAATGATACACTGTATGCCATGTTTCCAAATTTTTATGCACAGTGGTTACAGCATGAAGTGAATGCATGTGAATATACACAGGTGCATTGCATTAAACAAGTCCAATGAGCGTGAAAAAAATGGCCGGCCTGCCTGCTTTCATCCATCATTTGTTCTAAATTTATAATTAATCAATGAGCTGAGGTGGAGTCTTAGCCAGTGGTACCATCAGGGGTGTGTAATGCACTTTAGGGTAGACAGCCAATCAGCTGCCAGATTCAATCTGTCAATCAAACACAGCAGCCAATCAGAGAGCTGGCCATTGATCAGCAGGCCCTTTATGACATCACATACAGACCCACGGAACTCTCTGTGCTTGTCTGCTGGCTGGCTGTCAGTTGGGTGGGTGGGCGGCAGAGAGGGTGGATGTACGTCTCGTTTCTCCTGAAAATTGCGGTTTTTCAGCGTTTCCGGAAAAAGTCGCGGTCCGACGCGCAAAAGTGGGGTATCGTAGAAATCGCCTTTTAAAGACGCACCTTTCTGGCCCCACAAAAATGGGCATTTCAAATTAGAAACAAGTCAAATGAACAAAATAGTGTGAATAAGTAAGTATTTCAGGGGTGAGTTAGCAGGTTATTGGGGTAGTAAGTCCTGATTTTTTTGGAGGTTGCAGTGACCACTACGCCATTCAAAATAGGCAGGCTTTAGCATAAGCAGTTAGGCCCCGTAGGATGATTTTAGCTAAAATGTGCCCCAAACACTCAAACCGGCTTGTATCTTGCAATGGAAAATATGGGAAACATGACTTAGACAGCAAATGATACACTGTATGCCATGTTTCCAAATTTTTATGCACAGTGGTTACAGCATGAAGCGAATGCATGTGAATATACAAAGGTGCATTGCATTAAACAAGTCCAATGAGCGTGAAAAAAATGGCCGGCCTGCCTGCTTTCATCCATCATTTGTTCTAAATTTATAATTAATCAATGAGCTGAGGTGGAGTCTTAGCCAGTGGTACCATCAGGGGTGTGTTATGCACTTTAGGGTAGACAGCCAATCAGCTGCCAGATTCAATCTGTCAATCAAACACAGCAGCCAATCAGAGAGCTGGCCATTGATCAGCAGGCCCTTTATGACATCACAGACAGACCCACGGAACTCTCTGTGCTTGTCTGCTGGCTGGCTGTCAATTGGGTTGGTGGGCGGCAGAGGGGGAGGATGTACGTCTCGTTTCATCTGAAAATTGCGGTTTTTCGGCGTTTCCGGAAAAAGTCGCGGTCCGACGCGCAAAAGTGGGGTATCGTAGAAATCGCCTTTTAAAGACGCACCTTTCTGGCCCCACAAAAATGGGCATTTCAAATTAGAAACAAGTCAAATGAACAAAATAGTGTGAATAAGTAAGTATTTCAGGGGTGAGTTAGCAGGTTATTGGGGTAGTAAGTCCTGATTTTTTTGGAGGTTGCATTGACCACTACGCCATTCAAAATAGGCAGGCTTTGGCATAAGCAGTTAGGCCCCGTAGGATGATTTTAGCTAAAATGTGCCCCAAACACTCAAACCGGCTTGTATCTTGCAATGGAAAATATGGGAAACATGACTTAGACAGCAAATGATACACTGTATGCCATGTTTCCAAATTTTTATGCACAGTGGTTACAGCATGAAGCGAATGCATGTGAATATACAAAGGTGCATTGCATTAAACAAGTCCAATGAGCGTGAAAAAAATGGCCGGCCTGCCTGCTTTCATCCATCATTTGTTCTAAATTTATAATTAATCAATGAGCTGAGGTGGAGTCTTAGCCAGTGGTACCATCAGGGGTGTGTAATGCACTTTAGGGTAGACAGCCAATCAGCTGCCAGATTCAATCTGTCAATCAAACACAGCAGCCAATCAGAGAGCTGGCCATTGATCAGCAGGCCCTTTATGACATCACAGACAGACCCACGGAACTCTCTGTGCTTGTCTGCTGGCTGGCTGTCAGTTGGGTGGGTGGGCGGCAGAGGGGGAGGATGTACGTCTCGTTTCTCCTGAAAATTGCGGTTTTTCAGCGTTTCCGGAAAAAGTCGCGGTCCGACGCGCAAAAGTGGGGTATCGTAGAAATCGCCTTTTAAAGACGCACCTTTCTGGCCCCACAAAAATGGGCATTTCAAATTAGAAACAAGTCAAATGAACAAAATAGTGTGAATAAGTAAGTATTTCAGGGGTGAGTTAGCAGGTTATTGGGGTAGTAAGTCCTGATTTTTTTGGAGGTTGCAGTGACCACTACGCCATTCAAAATAGGCAGGCTTTAGCATAAGCATTTAGGCCCCGTAGGATGATTTTAGCTAAAATGTGCCCCAAACACTCAAACCGGCTTGTATCTTGCAATGGAAAATATGGGAAACATGACTTAGACAGCAAATGATACACTGTATGCCATGTTTCCAAATTTTTATGCACAGTGGTTACAGCATGAAGTGAATGCATGTGAATATACACAGGTGCATTGCATTAAACAAGTCCAATGAGCGTGAAAAAAATGGCCGGCCTGCCTGCTTTCATCCATCATTTGTTCTAAATTTATAATTAATCAATGAGCTGAGGTGGAGTCTTAGCCAGTGGTACCATCAGGGGTGTGTAATGCACTTTAGGGTAGACAGCCAATCAGCTGCCAGATTCAATCTGTCAATCAAACACAGCAGCCAATCAGAGAGCTGGCCATTGATCAGCAGGCCCTTTATGACATCACAGACAGACCCACGGAACTCTCTGTGCTTGTCTGCTGGCTGGCTGTCAGTTGGGTGGGTGGGCGGCAGAGGGGGAGGATGTACGTCTCGTTTCTCCTGAAAATTGCGGTTTTTCGGCGTTTCCGGAAAAAGTCGCGGTCCGACGCGCAAAAGTGGGGTATCGTAGAAATCGCCTTTTAAAGACGCACCTTTCTGGCCCCACAAAAATGGGCATTTCAAATTAGAAACAAGTCAAATGAACAAAATAGTGTGAATAAGTAAGTATTTCAGGGGTGAGTTAGCAGGTTATTGGGGTAGTAAGTCCTGATTTTTTTGGAGGTTGCAGTGACCACTACGCCATTCAAAATAGGCAGGCTTTAGCATAAGCAGTTAGGCCCCGTAGGATGATTTTAGCTAAAATGTGCCCCAAACA
This sequence comes from Crinia signifera, assembly GCF_055691185.1. Classification (NCBI taxonomy): domain Eukaryota; kingdom Metazoa; phylum Chordata; class Amphibia; order Anura; family Myobatrachidae; genus Crinia; species Crinia signifera. Next base: position 147,750,231 of record NC_139218.1, on the reverse strand, counting down.
CTCAAACCGGCTTGTATCTTGCAATGGAAAATATGGGAAACATGACTTAGACAGCAAATGATACACTGTATGCCATGTTTCCAAATTTTTATGCACAGTGGTTACAGCATGAAGTGAATGCATGTGAATATACACAGGTGCATTGCATTAAACAAGTCCAATGAGCGTGAAAAAAATGGCCGGCCTGCCTGCTTTCATCCATCATTTGTTCTAAATTTATAATTAATCAATGAGCTGAGGTGGAGTCTTAGCCAGTGGTACCATCAGGGGTGTGTAATGCACTTTAGGGTAGACAGCCAATCAGCTGCCAGATTCAATCTGTCAATCAAACACAGCAGCCAATCAGAGAGCTGGCCATTGATCAGCAGGCCCTTTATGACATCACAGACAGACCCACGGAACTCTCTGTGCTTGTCTGCTGGCTGTCAGTTGGGTGGGTGGGCGGCAGAGGGGGAGGATGTACGTCTCGTTTCTCCTGAAAATTGCGGTTTTTCAGCGTTTCCGGAAAAAGTCACGGTCCGACGCGCAAAAGTGGGGTATCGTAGAAATCGCCTTTTAAAGACGCACCTTTCTGGCCCCACAAAAATGGGCATTTCAAATTAGAAACAAGTCAAATGAACAAAATAGTGTGAATAAGTAAGTATTTCAGGGGTGAGTTAGCAGGTTATTGGGGTAGTAAGTCCTGATTTTTTTGGAGGTTGCATTGACCACTACGCCATTCAAAATAGGCAGGCTTTGGCATAAGCAGTTAGGCCCCGTAGGATGATTTTAGCTAAAATGTGCCCCAAACACTCAAACCGGCTTGTATCTTGCAATGGAAAATATGGGAAACATGACTTAGACAGCAAATGATACACTGTATGCCATGTTTCCAAATTTTTATGCACAGTGGTTACAGCATGAAGCGAATGCATGTGAATATACAAAGGTGCATTGCATTAAACAAGTCCAATGAGCGTGAAAAAAACGGCCGGCCTGCCTGCTTTCATCCATCATTTGTTCTAAATTTATAATTAATCAATGAGCTGAGGTGGAGTCTTAGCCAGTGGTACCATCAGGGGTGTGTAATGCACTTTAGGGTAGACAGCCAATCAGCTGCCAGATTAAATCTGTCAATCAAACACAGCAGCCAATCAGAGAGCTGGCCATTGATCAGCAGGCCCTTTATGACATCACAGACAGACCCACAGAACTCTCTGTGCTTGTCTGCTGGCTGGCTGTCAGTTGGGTGGGTGGGCGGCAGAGGGGGAGGATGTACGTCTCGTTTCTCCTGAAAATTGCGGTTTTTCAGCGTTTCCGGAAAAAGTCACGGTCCGACGCGCAAAAGTGGGGTATCGTAGAAATCGCCTTTTAAAGACGCACCTTTCTGGCCCCACAAAAATGGGCATTTCAAATTAGAAACAAGTCAAATGAACAAAATAGTGTGAATAAGTAAGTATTTCAGGGGTGAGTTAGCAGGTTATTGGGGTAGTAAGTCCTGATTTTTTTGGAGGTTGCAGTGACCACTACGCCATTCAAAATAGGCAGGCTTTAGCATAAGCAGTTAGGCCCCGTAGGATGATTTTAGCTAAAATGTTCCCCAAACACTCAAACCGGCTTGTATCTTGCAATGGAAAATATGGGAAACATGACTTAGACAGCAAATGATACACTGTATGCCATGTTTCCAAATTTTTATGCACAGTGGTTACAGCATGAAGCGAATGCATGTGAATATACAAAGGTGCATTGCATTAAACAAGTCCAATGAGCGTGAAAAAAATGGCCGGCCTGCCTGCTTTCATCCATCATTTGTTCTAAATTTATAATTAATCAATGAGCTGAGGTGGAGTCTTAGCCAGTGGTACCATCAGGGGTGTGTAATGCACTTTAGGGTAGACAGCCAATCAGCTGCCAGATTCAATCTGTCAATCAAACACAGCAGCCAATCAGAGAGCTGGCCATTGATCAGCAGGCCCTTTATGACATCACAGACAGACCCACGGAACTCTCTGTGCTTGTCTGCTGGCTGTCAGTTGGGTGGGTGGGCGGCAGAGGGGGAGGATGTACGTCTCGTTTCTCCTGAAAATTGCGGTTTTTCAGCGTTTCCGGAAAAAGTCACGGTCCGACGCGCAAAAGTGGGGTATCGTAGAAATCGCCTTTTAAAGACGCACCTTTCTGGCCCCACAAAAATGGGCATTTCAAATTAGAAACAAGTCAAATGAACAAAATAGTGTGAATAAGTAAGTATTTCAGGGGTGAGTTAGCAGGTTATTGGGGTAGTAAGTCCTGATTTTTTTGGAGGTTGCATTGACCACTACGCCATTCAAAATAGGCAGGCTTTGGCATAAGCAGTTAGGCCCCGTAGGATGATTTTAGCTAAAATGTGCCCCAAACACTCAAACCGGCTTGTATCTTGCAATGGAAAATATGGGAAACATGACTTAGACAGCAAATGATACACTGTATGCCATGTTTCCAAATTTTTATGCACAGTGGTTACAGCATGAAGCGAATGCATGTGAATATACAAAGGTGCATTGCATTAAACAAGTCCAATGAGCGTGAAAAAAATGGCCGGCCTGCCTGCTTTCATCCATCATTTGTTCTAAATTTATAATTAATCAATGAGCTGAGGTGGAGTCTTAGCCAGTGGTACCATCAGGGGTGTGTAATGCACTTTAGGGTAGACAGCCAATCAGCTGCCAGATTAAATCTGTCAATCAAACACAGCAGCCAATCAGAGAGCTGGCCATTGATCAGCAGGCCCTTTATGACATCACAGACAGACCCACAGAACTCTCTGTGCTTGTCTGCTGGCTGGCTGTCAGTTGGGTGGGTGGGCGGCAGAGGGGGAGGATGTACGTCTCGTTTCTCCTGAAAATTGCGGTTTTTCAGCGTTTCCGGAAAAAGTCACGGTCCGACGCGCAAAAGTGGGGTATCGTAGAAATCGCCTTTTAAAGACGCACCTTTCTGGCCCCACAAAAATGGGCATTTCAAATTAGAAACAAGTCAAATGAACAAAATAGTGTGAATAAGTAAGTATTTCAGGGGTGAGTTAGCAGGTTATTGGGGTAGTAAGTCCTGATTTTTTTGGAGGTTGCATTGACCACTACGCCATTCAAAATAGGCAGGCTTTGGCATAAGCAGTTAGGCCCCGTAGGATGATTTTAGCTAAAATGTGCCCCAAACACTCAAACCGGCTTGTATCTTGCAATGGAAAATATGGGAAACATGACTTAGACAGCAAATGATACACTGTATGCCATGTTTCCAAATTTTTATGCACAGTGGTTACAGCATGAAGCGAATGCATGTGAATATACAAAGGTGCATTGCATTAAACAAGTCCAATGAGCATGAAAAAAATGGCCGGCCTGCCTGCTTTCATCCATCATTTGTTCTAAATTTATAATTAATCAATGAGCTGAGGTGGAGTCTTAGCCAGTGGTGCCATCAGGGGTGTGTAATGCACTTTAGGGTAGACAGCCAATCAGCTGCCAGATTCAATCTGTCAATCAAACACAGCAGCCAATCAGAGAGCTGGCCATTGATCAGCAGGCCCTTTATGACATCACAGACAGACCCACGGAACTCTCTGTGCTTGTCTGCTGGCTGGCTGTCAGTTGGGTGGGTGGGCGGCAGAGGGGGAGGATGTACGTCTCGTTTCTCCTGAAAATTGCGGTTTTTCAGCGTTTCCGGAAAAAGTCACGGTCCGACGCGCAAAAGTGGGGTATCGTAGAAATCGCCTTTTAAAGACGCACCTTTCTGGCCCCACAAAAATGGGCATTTCAAATTAGAAACAAGTCAAATGATCAAAATAGTGTGAATAAGTAAGTATTTCAGGGGTGAGTTAGCAGGTTATTGGGGTAGTAAGTCCTGATTTTTTTGGAGGTTGCATTGACCACTACGCCATTCAAAATAGGCAGGCTTTGGCATAAGCAGTTAGGCCCCGTAGGATGATTTTAGCTAAAATGTGCCCCAAACACTCAAACCGGCTTGTATCTTGCAATGGAAAATATGGGAAACATGACTTAGACAGCAAATGATACACTGTATGCCATGTTTCCAAATTTTTATGCACAGTGGTTACAGCATGAAGCGAATGCATGTGAATATACAAAGGTGCATTGCATTAAACAAGTCCAATGAGCGTGAAAAAAATGGCCGGCCTGCCTGCTTTCATCCATCATTTGTTCTAAATTTATAATTAATCAATGAGCTGAGGTGGAGTCTTAGCCAGTGGTACCATCAGGGGTGTGTAATGCACTTTAGGGTAGACAGCCAATCAGCTGCCAGATTCAATCTGTCAATCAAACACAGCAGCCAATCAGAGAGCTGGCCATTGATCAGCAGGCCCTTTATGACATCACAGACAGACCCACGGAACTCTCTGTGCTTGTCTGCTGGCTGGCTGTCAGTTGGGTGGGTGGGCGGCAGAGGGGGAGGATGTACGTCTCGTTTCTCCTGAAAATTGCGGTTTTTCAGCGTTTCCGGAAAAAGTCACGGTCCGACGCGCAAAAGTGGGGTATCGTAGAAATCGCCTTTTAAAGACGCACCTTTCTGGCCCCACAAAAATGGGCATTTCAAATTAGAAACAAGTCAAATGAACAAAATAGTGTGAATAAGTAAGTATTTCAGGGGTGAGTTAGCAGGTTATTGGGGTAGTAAGTCCTGATTTTTTTGGAGGTTGCAGTGACCACTACGCCATTCAAAATAGGCAGGCTTTAGCATAAGCATTTAGGCCCCGTAGGATGATTTTAGCTAAAATGTGCCCCAAACACTCAAACCGGCTTGTATCTTGCAATGGAAAATATGGGAAACATGACTTAGACAGCAAATGATACACTGTATGCCATGTTTCCAAATTTTTATGCACAGTGGTTACAGCATGAAGCGAATGCATGTGAATATACAAAGGTGCATTGCATTAAACAAGTCCAATGAGCGTGAAAAAAATGGCCGGCCTGCCTGCTTTCATCCATCATTTGTTCTAAATTTATAATTAATCAATGAGCTGAGGTGGAGTCTTAGCCAGTGGTACCATCAGGGGTGTGTAATGCACTTTAGGGTAGACAGCCAATCAGCTGCCAGATTCAATCTGTCAATCAAACACAGCAGCCAATCAGAGAGCTGGCCATTGATCAGCAGGCCCTTTATGACATCACAGACAGACCCACGGAACTCTCTGTGCTTGTCTGCTGGCTGGCTGTCAGTTGGGTGGGTGGGCGGCAGAGGGGGAGGATGTACGTCTCGTTTCTCCTGAAAATTGCGGTTTTTCAGCGTTTCCGGAAAAAGTCACGGTCCGACGCGCAAAAGTGGGGTATCGTAGAAATCGCCTTTTAAAGACGCACCTTTCTGGCCCCACAAAAATGGGCATTTCAAATTAGAAACAAGTCAAATGAACAAAATAGTGTGAATAAGTAAGTATTTCAGGGGTGAGTTAGCAGGTTATTGGGGTAGTAAGTCCTGATTTTTTTGGAGGTTGCAGTGACCACTACGCCATTCAAAATAGGCAGGCTTTAGCATAAGCATTTAGGCCCCGTAGGATGATTTTAGCTAAAATGTGCCCCAAACACTCAAACCGGCTTGTATCTTGCAATGGAAAATATGGGAAACATGACTTAGACAGCAAATGATACACTGTATGCCATGTTTCCAAATTTTTATGCACAGTGGTTACAGCATGAAGTGAATGCATGTGAATATACACAGGTGCATTGCATTAAACAAGTCCAATGAGCGTGAAAAAAATGGCCGGCCTGCCTGCTTTCATCCATCATTTGTTCTAAATTTATAATTAATCAATGAGCTGAGGTGGAGTCTTAGCCAGTGGTACCATCAGGGGTGTGTAATGCACTTTAGGGTAGACAGCCAATCAGCTGCCAGATTCAATCTGTCAATCAAACACAGCAGCCAATCAGAGAGCTGGCCATTGATCAGCAGGCCCTTTATGACATCACAGACAGACCCACGGAACTCTCTGTGCTTGTCTGCTGGCTGGCTGTCAGTTGGGTGGGTGGGCGGCAGAGGGGGAGGATGTACGTCTCGTTTCTCCTGAAAATTGCGGTTTTTCGGCGTTTCCGGAAAAAGTCGCGGTCCGACGCGCAAAAGTGGGGTATCGTAGAAATCGCCTTTTAAAGACGCACCTTTCTGGCCCCACAAAAATGGGCATTTCAAATTAGAAACAAGTCAAATGAACAAAATAGTGTGAATAAGTAAGTATTTCAGGGGTGAGTTAGCAGGTTATTGGGGTAGTAAGTCCTGATTTTTTTGGAGGTTGCATTGACCACTACGCCATTCAAAATAGGCAGGCTTTGGCATAAGCAGTTAGGCCCCGTAGGATGATTTTAGCTAAAATGTGCCCCAAACACTCAAACCGGCTTGTATCTTGCAATGGAAAATATGGGAAACATGACTTAGACAGCAAATGATACACTGTATGCCATGTTTCCAAATTTTTATGCACAGTGGTTACAGCATGAAGCGAATGCATGTGAATATACAAAGGTGCATTGCATTAAACAAGTCCAATGAGCGTGAAAAAAATGGCCGGCCTGCCTGCTTTCATCCATCATTTGTTCTAAATTTATAATTAATCAATGAGCTGAGGTGGAGTCTTAGCCAGTGGTACCATCAGGGGTGTGTAATGCACTTTAGGGTAGACAGCCAATCAGCTGCCAGATTCAATCTGTCAATCAAACACAGCAGCCAATCAGAGAGCTGGCCATTGATCAGCAGGCCCTTTATGACATCACAGACAGACCCACGGAACTCTCTGTGCTTGTCTGCTGGCTGGCTGTCAGTTGGGTGGGTGGGCGGCAGAGGGGGAGGATGTACGTCTCGTTTCTCCTGAAAATTGCGGTTTTTCAGCGTTTCCGGAAAAAGTCACGGTCCGACGCGCAAAAGTGGGGTATCGTAGAAATCGCCTTTTAAAGACGCACCTTTCTGGCCCCACAAAAATGGGCATTTCAAATTAGAAACAAGTCAAATGAACAAAATAGTGTGAATAAGTAAGTATTTCAGGGGTGAGTTAGCAGGTTATTGGGGTAGTAAGTCCTGATTTTTTTGGAGGTTGCAGTGACCACTACGCCATTCAAAATAGGCAGGCTTTAGCATAAGCATTTAGGCCCCGTAGTATGATTTTAGCTAAAATGTGCCCCAAACACTCAAACCGGCTTGTATCTTGCAATGGAAAATATGGGAAACATGACTTAGACAGCAAATGATACACTGTATGCCATGTTTCCAAATTTTTATGCACAGTGGTTACAGCATGAAGTGAATGCATGTGAATATACACAGGTGCATTGCATTAAACAAGTCCAATGAGCGTGAAAAAAATGGCCGGCCTGCCTGCTTTCATCCATCATTTGTTCTAAATTTATAATTAATCAATGAGCTGAGGTGGAGTCTTAGCCAGTGGTACCATCAGGGGTGTGTAATGCACTTTAGGGTAGACAGCCAATCAGCTGCCAGATTCAATCTGTCAATCAAACACAGCAGCCAATCAGAGAGCTGGCCATTGATCAGCAGGCCCTTTATGACATCACAGACAGACCCACGGAACTCTCTGTGCTTGTCTGCTGGCTGGCTGTCAGTTGGGTGGGTGGGCGGCAGAGGGGGTGGATGTACGTCTCGTTTCTCCTGAAAATTGTGGTTTTTCGGCGTTTCCGGAAAAAGTCGCGGTCCGACGCGCAAAAGTGGGGTATCGTAGAAATCGCCTTTTAAAGACGCACCTTTCTGGCCCCACAAAAATGGGCATTTCAAATTAGAAACAAGTCAAATGAACAAAATAGTGTGAATAAGTAAGTATTTCAGGGGTGAGTTAGCAGGTTATTGGGGTAGTAAGTCCTGATTTTTTTGGAGGTTGCAGTGACCACTACGCCATTCAAAATAGGCAGGCTTTAGCATAAGCAGTTAGGCCCCGTAGGATGATTTTAGCTAAAATGTGCCCCAAACACTCAAACCGGCTTGTATCTTGCAATGGAAAATATGGGAAACATGACTTAGACAGCAAATGATACACTGTATGCCATGTTTCCAAATTTTTATGCACAGTGGTTACAGCATGAAGCGAATGCATGTGAATATACAAAGGTGCATTGCATTAAACAAGTCCAATGAGCGTGAAAAAAATGGCCGGCCTGCCTGCTTTCATCCATCATTTGTTCTAAATTTATAATTAATCAATGAGCTGAGGTGGAGTCTTAGCCAGTGGTACCATCAGGGGTGTGTTATGCACTTTAGGGTAGACAGCCAATCAGCTGCCAGATTCAATCTGTCAATCAAACACAGCAGCCAATCAGAGAGCTGGCCATTGATCAGCAGGCCCTTTATGACATCACAGACAGACCCACGGAACTCTCTGTGCTTGTCTGCTGGCTGGCTGTCAGTTGGGTGGGTGGGCGGCAGAGGGGGAGGATGTACGTCTCGTTTCTCCTGAAAATTGCGGTTTTTCGGCGTTTCCGGAAAAAGTCGCGGTCCGACGCGCAAAAGTGGGGTATCGTAGAAATCGCCTTTTAAAGACGCACCTTTCTGGCCCCACAAAAATGGGCATTTCAAATTAGAAACAAGTCAAATGAACAAAATAGTGTGAATAAGTAAGTATTTCAGGGGTGAGTTAGCAGGTTATTGGGGTAGTAAGTCCTGATTTTTTTGGAGGTTGCATTGACCACTACGCCATTCAAAATAGGCAGGCTTTGGCATAAGCAGTTAGGCCCCGTAGGATGATTTTAGCTAAAATGTGCCCCAAACACTCAAACCGGCTTGTATCTTGCAATGGAAAATATGGGAAACATGACTTAGACAGCAAATGATACACTGTATGCCATGTTTCCAAATTTTTATGCACAGTGGTTACAGCATGAAGCGAATGCATGTGAATATACAAAGGTGCATTGCATTAAACAAGTCCAATGAGCGTGAAAAAAATGGCCGGCCTGCCTGCTTTCATCCATCATTTGTTCTAAATTTATAATTAATCAATGAGCTGAGGTGGAGTCTTAGCCAGTGGTACCATCAGGGGTGTGTAATGCACTTTAGGGTAGACAGCCAATCAGCTGCCAGATTCAATCTGTCAATCAAACACAGCAGCCAATCAGAGAGCTGGCCATTGATCAGCAGGCCCTTTATGACATCACAGACAGACCCACGGAACTCTCTGTGCTTGTCTGCTGGCTGGCTGTCAGTTGGGTGGGTGGGCGGCAGAGGGGGAGGATGTACGTCTCGTTTCTCCTGAAAATTGCGGTTTTTCAGCGTTTCCGGAAAAAGTCGCGGTCCGACGCGCAAAAGTGGGGTATCGTAGAAATCGCCTTTTAAAGACGCACCTTTCTGGCCCCACAAAAATGGGCATTTCAAATTAGAAACAAGTCAAATGAACAAAATAGTGTGAATAAGTAAGTATTTCAGGGGTGAGTTAGCAGGTTATTGGGGTAGTAAGTCCTGATTTTTTTGGAGGTTGCAGTGACCACTACGCCATTCAAAATAGGCAGGCTTTAGCATAAGCATTTAGGCCCCGTAGGATGATTTTAGCTAAAATGTGCCCCAAACACTCAAACCGGCTTGTATCTTGCAATGGAAAATATGGGAAACATGACTTAGACAGCAAATGATACACTGTATGCCATGTTTCCAAATTTTTATGCACAGTGGTTACAGCATGAAGTGAATGCATGTGAATATACACAGGTGCATTGCATTAAACAAGTCCAATGAGCGTGAAAAAAATGGCCGGCCTGCCTGCTTTCATCCATCATTTGTTCTAAATTTATAATTAATCAATGAGCTGAGGTGGAGTCTTAGCCAGTGGTACCATCAGGGGTGTGTAATGCACTTTAGGGTAGACAGCCAATCAGCTGCCAGATTCAATCTGTCAATCAAACACAGCAGCCAATCAGAGAGCTGGCCATTGATCAGCAGGCCCTTTATGACATCACAGACAGACCAACGTAACTCTCTGTGCTTGTCTGCTGGCTGGCTGTCAGTTGGGTGGGTGGGCGGCAGAGGGGGAGGATGTACGTCTCGTTTCTCCTGAAAATTGCGGTTTTTCGGCGTTTCCGGAAAAAGTCGCGGTCCGACGCGCAAAAGTGGGGTATCGTAGAAATCGCCTTTTAAAGACGCACCTTTCTGGCCCCACAAAAATGGGCATTTCAAATTAGAAACAAGTCAAATGAACAAAATAGTGTGAATAAGTAAGTATTTCAGGGGTGAGTTAGCAGGTTATTGGGGTAGTAAGTCCTGATTTTTTTGGAGGTTGCAGTGACCACTACGCCATTCAAAATAGGCAGGCTTTAGCATAAGCAGTTAGGCCCCGTAGGATGATTTTAGCTAAAATGTGCCCCAAACACTCAAACCGGCTTGTATCTTGCAATGGAAAATATGGGAAACATGACTTAGACAGCAAATGATACACTGTATGCCATGTTTCCAAATTTTTATGCACAGTGGTTACAGCATGAAGTGAATGCATGTGAATATACACAGGTGCATTGCATTAAACAAGTCCAATGAGCGTGAAAAAAATGGCCGGCCTGCCTGCTTTCATCCATCATTTGTTCTAAATTTATAATTAATCAATGAGCTGAGGTGGAGTCTTAGCCAGTGGTACCATCAGGGGTGTGTAATGCACTTTAGGGTAGACAGCCAATCAGCTGCCAGATTCAATCTGTCAATCAAACACAGCAGCCAATCAGAGAGCTGGCCATTGATCAGCAGGCCCTTTATGACATCACAGACAGACCCACGGAACTCTCTGTGCTTGTCTGCTGGCTGTCAGTTGGGTGGGTGGGCGGCAGAGGGGGTGGATGTACGTCTCGTTTCTCCTGAAAATTGCGGTTTTTCGGCGTTTCCGGAAAAAGTCGCGGTCCGACGCGCAAAAGTGGGGTATCGTAGAAATCGCCTTTTAAAGACGCACCTTTCTGGCCCCACAAAAATGGGCATTTCAAATTAGAAACAAGTCAAATGAACAAAATAGTGTGAATAAGTAAGTATTTCAGGGGTGAGTTAGCAGGTTATTGGGGTAGTAAGTCCTGATTTTTTTGGAGGTTGCAGTGACCACTACGCCATTCAAAATAGGCAGGCTTTAGCATAAGCATTTAGGCCCCGTAGGATGATTTTAGCTAAAATGTGCCCCAAACACTCAAACCGGCTTGTATCTTGCAATGGAAAATATGGGAAACATGACTTAGACAGCAAATGATACACTGTATGCCATGTTTCCAAATTTTTATGCACAGTGGTTACAGCATGAAGCGAATGCATGTGAATATACAAAGGTGCATTGCATTAAACAAGTCCAATGAGCGTGAAAAAAATGGCCGGCCTGCCTGCTTTCATCCATCATTTGTTCTAAATTTATAATTAATCAATGAGCTGAGGTGGAGTCTTAGCCAGTGGTACCATCAGGGGTGTGTAATGCACTTTAGGGTAGACAGCCAATCAGCTGCCAGATTCAATCTGTCAATCAAACACAGCAGCCAATCAGAGAGCTGGCCATTGATCAGCAGGCCCTTTATGACATCACAGACAGACCCACGGAACTCTCTGTGCTTGTCTGCTGGCTGGCTGTCAGTTGGGTGGGTGGGCGGCAGAGGGGGAGGATGTACGTCTCGTTTCTCCTGAAAATTGCGGTTTTTCAGCGTTTCCGGAAAAAGTCGTGGTCCGACGCGCAAAAGTGGGGTATCGTAGAAATCGCCTTTTAAAGACGCACCTTTCTGGCCCCACAAAAATGGGCATTTCAAATTAGAAACAAGTCAAATGAACAAAATAGTGTGAATAAGTAAGTATTTCAGGGGTGAGTTAGCAGGTTATTGGGGTAGTAAGTCCTGATTTTTTTGGAGGTTGCAGTGACCACTACGCCATTCAAAATAGGCAGGCTTTAGCATAAGCATTTAGGCCCCGTAGGATGATTTTAGCTAAAATGTGCCCCAAACACTCAAACCGGCTTGTATCTTACAATGGAAAATATGGGAAACATGACTTAGACAGCAAATGATACACTGTATGCCATGTTTCCAAATTTTTATGCACAGTGGTTACAGCATGAAGTGAATGCATGTGAATATACACAGGTGCATTGCATTAAACAAGTCCAATGAGCGTGAAAAAAATGGCCGGCCTGCCTGCTTTCATCCATCATTTGTTCTAAATTTATAATTAATCAATGAGCTGAGGTGGAGTCTTAGCCAGTGGTACCATCAGGGGTGTGTAATGCACTTTAGGGTAGACAGCCAATCAGCTGCCAGATTCAATCTGTCAATCAAACACAGCAGCCAATCAGAGAGCTGGCCATTGATCAGCAGGCCCTTTATGACATCACAGACAGACCCACGGAACTCTCTGTGCTTGTCTGCTGGCTGGCTGTCAGTTGGGTGGGTGGGCGGCAGAGGGGGAGGATGTACGTCTCGTTTCTCCTGAAAATTGCGTTTTTTCGGCGTTTCCGGAAAAAGTCGCGGTCCGACGCGCAAAAGTGGGGTATCGTAGAAATCGCCTTTTAAAGACGCACCTTCCTGGCCCCACAAAAATGGGCATTTCAAATTAGAAACAAGTCAAATGAACAAAATACTGTGAATAAGTAAGTATTTCAGGGGTGAGTTAGCAGGTTATTGGGGTAGTAAGTCCTGATTTTTTTGGAGGTTGCATTGACCACTACGCCATTCAAAATAGGCAGGCTTTGGCATAAGCAGTTAGGCCCCGTAGGATGATTTTAGCTAAAATGTGCCCCAAACACTCAAACCGGCTTGTATCTTGCAATGGAAAATATGGGAAACATGACTTAGACAGCAAATGATACACTGTATGCCATGTTTCCAAATTTTTATGCACAGTGGTTACAGCATGAAGTGAATGCATGTGAATATACACAGGTGCATTGCATTAAACAAGTCCAATGAGCGTGAAAAAAATGGCCGGCTTGCCTGCTTTCATCCATCATTTGTTCTAAATTTATAATTAATCAATGAGCTGAGGTGGAGTCTTAGCCAGTGGTACCATCAGGGGTGTGTAATGCACTTTAGGGTAGACAGCCAATCAGCTGCCAGATTCAATCTGTCAATCAAACACAGCAGCCAATCAGAGAGCTGGCCATTGATCAGCAGGCCCTTTATGACATCACAGACAGACCCACGGAACTCTCTGTGCTTGTCTGCTGGCTGGCTGTCAGTTGGGTAGGTGGGCGGCAGAGGGGGAGGATGTACGTCTCGTTTCTCCTGAAAATTGCGGTTTTTCGGCGTTTCCGGAAAAAGTCGCGGTCCGACGCGCAAAAGTGGGGTATCGTAGAAATCGCCTTTTAAAGACGCACCTTTCTGGCCCCACAAAAATGGGCATTTCAAATTAGAAACAAGTCAAATGAACAAAATAGTGTGAATAAGTAAGTATTTCAGGGGTGAGTTAGCAGGTTATTGGGGTAGTAAGTCCTGATTTTTTTGGAGGTTGCAGTGACCACTACGCCATTCAAAATAGGCAGGCTTTAGCATAAGCATTTAGGCCCCGTAGGATGATTTTAGCTAAAATGTGCCCCAAACACTCAAACCGGCTTGTATCTTGCAATGGAAAATATGGGAAACATGACTTAGACAGCAAATGATACACTGTATGCCATGTTTCCAAATTTTTATGCACAGTGGTTACAGCATGAAGTGAATGCATGTGAATATACACAGGTGCATTGCATTAAACAAGTCCAATGAGCGTGAAAAAAATGGCCGGCCTGCCTGCTTTCATCCATCATTTGTTCTAAATTTATAATTAATCAATGAGCTGAGGTGGAGTCTTAGCCAGTGGTACCATCAGGGGTGTGTAATGCACTTTAGGGTAGACAGCCAATCAGCTGCCAGATTCAATCTGTCAATCAAACACAGCAGCCAATCAGAGAGCTGGCCATTGATCAGCAGGCCCTTTATGACATCACAGACAGACCCACGGAACTCTCTGTGCTTGTCTGCTGGCTGGCTGTCAGTTGGGTGGGTGGGCGGCAGAGGGGGAGGATGTACGTCTCGTTTCTCCTGAAAATTGCGTTTTTTCGGCGTTTCCGGAAAAAGTCGCGGTCCGACGCGCAAAAGTGGGGTATCGTAGAAATCGCCTTTTAAAGACGCACCTTCCTGGCCCCACAAAAATGGGCATTTCAAATTAGAAACAAGTCAAATGAACAAAATAGTGTGAATAAGTAAGTATTTCAGGGGTGAGTTAGCAGGTTATTGGGGTAGTAAGTCCTGATTTTTTTGGAGGTTGCATTGACCACTACGCCATTCAAAATAGGCAGGCTTTGGCATAAGCAGTTAGGCCCCGTAGGATGATTTTAGCTAAAATGTGCCCCAAACACTCAAACCGGCTTGTATCTTGCAATGGAAAATATGGGAAACATGACTTAGACAGCAAATGATACACTGTATGCCATGTTTCCAAATTTTTATGCACAGTGGTTACAGCATGAAGCGAATGCATGTGAATATACAAAGGTGCATTGCATTAAACAAGTCCAATGAGCGTGAAAAAAATGTCCGGCCTGCCTGCTTTCATCCATCATTTGTTCTAAATTTATAATTAATCAATGAGCTGAGGTGGAGTCTTAGCCAGTGGTACCATCAGGGGTGTGTAATGCACTTTAGGGTAGACAGCCAATCAGCTGCCAGATTCAATCTGTCAATCAAACACAGCAGCCAATCAGAGAGCTGGCCATTGATCAGCAGGCCCTTTATGACATCACAGACAGACCCACGGAACTCTCTGTGCTTGTCTGCTGGCTGGCTGTCAGTTGGGTGGGTGGGCGGCAGAGGGGGAGGATGTACGTCTCGTTTCTCCTGAAAATTGCGGTTTTTCGGCGTTTCCGGAAAAAGTCGCGGTCCGACGCGCAAAAGTGGGGTATCGTAGAAATCGCCTTTTAAAGACGCACCTTTCTGGCCCCACAAAAATGGGCATTTCAAATTAGAAACAAGTCAAATGAACAAAATAGTGTGAATAAGTAAGTATTTCAGGGGTGAGTTAGCAGGTTATTGGGGTAGTAAGTCCTGATTTTTTTGGAGGTTGCAGTGACCACTACGCCATTCAAAATAGGCAGGCTTTAGCATAAGCAGTTAGGCCCCGTAGGATGATTTTAGCTAAAATGTGCCCCAAACACTCAAACCGGCTTGTATCTTGCAATGGAAAATATGGGAAACATGACTTAGACAGCAAATGATACACTGTATGCCATGTTTCCAAATTTTTATGCACAGTGGTTACAGCATGAAGCGAATGCATGTGAATATACAAAGGTGCATTGCATTAAACAAGTCCAATGAGCGTGAAAAAAATGGCCGGACTGCCTGCTTTCATCCATCATTTGTTCTAAATTTATAATTAATCAATGAGCTGAGGTGGAGTCTTAGCCAGTGGTACCATCAGGGGTGTGTAATGCACTTTAGGGTAGACAGCCAATCAGCTGCCAGATTCAATCTGTCAATCAAACACAGCAGCCAATCAGAGAGTTGGCCATTGATCAGCAGGCCCTTTATGACATCACAGACAGACCCACGGAACTCTCTGTGCTTGTCTGCTGGCTGGCTGTCAGTTGGGTGGGTGGGCAGCAGAGGGGGAGGATGTACGTCTCGTTTCTGCTGAAAATTGCGGTTTTTCGGCGTTTCCAGAAAAAGTCGCGGTCCGACGCGCAAAAGTGGGGTATCGTAGAAATCGCCTTTTAAAGACGCACCTTTCTGGCCCCACAAAAATGGACATTTCAAATTAGAAACAAGTCAAATGAACAAAATAGTGTGAATAAGTAAGTATTTCAGGGGTGAGTTAGCAGGTTATTGGGGTAGTAAGTCCTGATTTTTTTGGAGGTTGCATTGACCACTACGCCATTCAAAATAGGCAGGCTTT
Source organism: Crinia signifera (assembly GCF_055691185.1). Lineage (NCBI taxonomy): Eukaryota > Metazoa > Chordata > Amphibia > Anura > Myobatrachidae > Crinia > Crinia signifera. The sequence continues at coordinate 147,734,397 of NC_139218.1, read as the reverse complement.
GGCATAAGCAGTTAGGCCCCGTAGGATGATTTTAGCTAAAATGTGCCCCAAACACTCAAACCGGCTTGTATCTTGCAATGGAAAATATGGGAAACATGACTTAGACAGCAAATGATACACTGTATGCCATGTTTCCAAATTTTTATGCACAGTGGTTACAGCATGAAGCGAATGCATGTGAATATACAAAGGTGCATTGCATTAAACAAGTCCAATGAGCGTGAAAAAAATGGCCGGCCTGCCTGCTTTCATCCATCATTTGTTCTAAATTTATAATTAATCAATGAGCTGAGGTGGAGTCTTAGCCAGTGGTACCATCAGGGGTGTGTAATGCACTTTAGGGTAGACAGCCAATCAGCTGCCAGATTCAATCTGTCAATCAAACACAGCAGCCAATCAGAGAGCTGGCCATTGATCAGCAGGCCCTTTATGACATCACAGACAGACCCACGGAACTCTCTGTGCTTGTCTGCTGGCTGGCTGTCAGTTGGGTGGGTGGGCGGCAGAGGGGGAGGATGTACGTCTCGTTTCTCCTGAAAATTGCGGTTTTTCAGCGTTTCCGGAAAAAGTCGCGGTCCGACGCGCAAAAGTGGGGTATCGTAGAAATCGCCTTTTAAAGACGCACCTTTCTGGCCCCACAAAAATGGGCATTTCAAATTAGAAACAAGTCAAATGAACAAAATAGTGTGAATAAGTAAGTATTTCAGGGGTGAGTTAGCAGGTTATTGGGGTAGTAAGTCCTGATTTTTTTGGAGGTTGCAGTGACCACTACGCCATTCAAAATAGGCAGGCTTTAGCATAAGCATTTAGGCCCCGTAGGATGATTTTAGCTAAAATGTGCCCCAAACACTCAAACCGGCTTGTATCTTGCAATGGAAAATATGGGAAACATGACTTAGACAGCAAATGATACACTGTATGCCATGTTTCCAAATTTTTATGCACAGTGGTTACAGCATGAAGTGAATGCATGTGAATATACACAGGTGCATTGCATTAAACAAGTCCAATGAGCGTGAAAAAAATGGCCGGCTTGCCTGCTTTCATCCATCATTTGTTCTGAATTTATAATTAATCAATGAGCTGAGGTGGAGTCTTAGCCAGTGGTACCATCAGGGGTGTGTAATGCACTTTAGGGTAGACAGCCAATCAGCTGCCAGATTCAATCTGTCAATCAAACACAGCAGCCAATCAGAGAGCTGGCCATTGATCAGCAGGCCCTTTATGACATCACAGACAGACCCACGGAACTCTCTGTGCTTGTCTGCTGGCTGGCTGTCAGTTGGGTGGGTGGGCGGCAGAGGGGGAGGATGTACGTCTCGTTTCTCCTGAAAATTGCGGTTTTTCGGCGTTTCTGGAAAAAGTCGCGGTCCGACGCGCAAAAGTGGGGTATCGTAGAAATCGCCTTTTAAAGACGCACCTTTCTGGCCCCACAAAAATGGGCATTTCAAATTAGAAACAAGTCAAATGAACAAAATAGTGTGAATAAGTAAGTATTTCAGGGGTGAGTTAGCAGGTTATTGGGGTAGTAAGTCCTGATTTTTTTGGAGGTTGCAGTGACCACTACGCCATTCAAAATAGGCAGGCTTTAGCATAAGCAGTTAGGCCCCGTAGGATGATTTTAGCTAAAATGTGCCCCAAACACTCAAACCGGCTTGTATCTTGCAATGGAAAATATGGGAAACATGACTTAGACAGCAAATGATACACTGTATGCCATGTTTCCAAATTTTTATGCACAGTGGTTACAGCATGAAGCGAATGCATGTGAATATACAAAGGTGCATTGCATTAAACAAGTCCAATGAGCGTGAAAAAAATGGCCGGCCTGCCTGCTTTCATCCATCATTTGTTCTAAATTTATAATTAATCAATGAGCTGAGGTGGAGTCTTAGCCAGTGGTACCATCAGGGGTGTGTAATGCACTTTAGGGTAGACAGCCAATCAGCTGCCAGATTCAATCTGTCAATCAAACACAGCAGCCAATCAGAGAGCTGGCCATTGATCAGCAGGCCCTTTATGACATCACAGACAGACCCACGGAACTCTCTGTGCTTGTCTGCTGGCTGGCTGTCAGTTGGGTGGGTGGGCGGCAGAGGGGGAGGATGTACGTCTCGTTTCTCCTGAAAATTGCGGTTTTTCGGCGTTTCCGGAAAAAGTCGCGGTCCGACGCGCAAAAGTGGGGTATCGTAGAAATCGCCTTTTAAAGACGCACCTTTCTGGCCCCACAAAAATGGGCATTTCAAATTAGAAACAAGTCAAATGAACAAAATAGTGTGAATAAGTAAGTATTTCAGGGGTGAGTTAGCAGGTTATTGGGGTAGTAAGTCCTGATTTTTTTGGAGGTTGCAGTGACCACTACGCCATTCAAAATAGGCAGGCTTTAGCATAAGCAGTTAGGCCCCGTAGGATGATTTTAGCTAAAATGTGCCCCAAACACTCAAACCGGCTTGTATCTTGCAATGGAAAATATGGGAAACATGACTTAGACAGCAAATGATACACTGTATGCCATGTTTCCAAATTTTTATGCACAGTGGTTACAGCATGAAGCGAATGCATGTGAATATACAAAGGTGCATTGCATTAAACAAGTCCAATGAGCGTGAAAAAAATGGCCGGACTGCCTGCTTTCATCCATCATTTGTTCTAAATTTATAATTAATCAATGAGCTGAGGTGGAGTCTTAGCCAGTGGTACCATCAGGGGTGTGTAATGCACTTTAGGGTAGACAGCCAATCAGCTGCCAGATTCAATCTGTCAATCAAACACAGCAGCCAATCAGAGAGTTGGCCATTGATCAGCAGGCCCTTTATGACATCACAGACAGACCCACGGAACTCTCTGTGCTTGTCTGCTGGCTGGCTGTCAGTTGGGTGGGTGGGCAGCAGAGGGGGAGGATGTACGTCTCGTTTCTGCTGAAAATTGCGGTTTTTCGGCGTTTCCAGAAAAAGTCGCGGTCCGACGCGCAAAAGTGGGGTATCGTAGAAATCGCCTTTTAAAGACGCACCTTTCTGGCCCCACAAAAATGGACATTTCAAATTAGAAACAAGTCAAATGAACAAAATAGTGTGAATAAGTAAGTATTTCAGGGGTGAGTTAGCAGGTTATTGGGGTAGTAAGTCCTGATTTTTTTGGAGGTTGCATTGACCACTACGCCATTCAAAATAGGCAGGCTTTGGCATAAGCAGTTAGGCCCCGTAGGATGATTTTAGCTAAAATGTGCCCCAAACACTCAAACCGGCTTGTATCTTGCAATGGAAAATATGGGAAACATGACTTAGACAGCAAATGATACACTGTATGCCATGTTTCCAAATTTTTATGCACAGTGGTTACAGCATGAAGCGAATGCATGTGAATATACAAAGGTGCATTGCATTAAACAAGTCCAATGAGCGTGAAAAAAATGGCCGGCCTGCCTGCTTTCATCCATCATTTGTTCTAAATTTATAATTAATCAATGAGCTGAGGTGGAGTCTTAGCCAGTGGTACCATCAGGGGTGTGTAATGCACTTTAGGGTAGACAGCCAATCAGCTGCCAGATTCAATCTGTCAATCAAACACAGCAGCCAATCAGAGAGCTGGCCATTGATCAGCAGGCCCTTTATGACATCACAGACAGACCCACGGAACTCTCTGTGCTTGTCTGCTGGCTGGCTGTCAGTTGGGTGGGTGGGCGGCAGAGGGGGAGGATGTACGTCTCGTTTCTCCTGAAAATTGCGGTTTTTCAGCGTTTCCGGAAAAAGTCGCGGTCCGACGCGCAAAAGTGGGGTATCGTAGAAATCGCCTTTTAAAGACGCACCTTTCTGGCCCCACAAAAATGGGCATTTCAAATTAGAAACAAGTCAAATGAACAAAATAGTGTGAATAAGTAAGTATTTCAGGGGTGAGTTAGCAGGTTATTGGGGTAGTAAGTCCTGATTTTTTTGGAGGTTGCAGTGACCACTACGCCATTCAAAATAGGCAGGCTTTAGCATAAGCATTTAGGCCCCGTAGGATGATTTTAGCTAAAATGTGCCCCAAACACTCAAACCGGCTTGTATCTTGCAATGGAAAATATGGGAAACATGACTTAGACAGCAAATGATACACTGTATGCCATGTTTCCAAATTTTTATGCACAGTGGTTACAGCATGAAGTGAATGCATGTGAATATACACAGGTGCATTGCATTAAACAAGTCCAATGAGCGTGAAAAAAATGGCCGGCTTGCCTGCTTTCATCCATCATTTGTTCTGAATTTATAATTAATCAATGAGCTGAGGTGGAGTCTTAGCCAGTGGTACCATCAGGGGTGTGTAATGCACTTTAGGGTAGACAGCCAATCAGCTGCCAGATTCAATCTGTCAATCAAACACAGCAGCCAATCAGAGAGCTGGCCATTGATCAGCAGGCCCTTTATGACATCACAGACAGACCCACGGAACTCTCTGTGCTTGTCTGCTGGCTGGCTGTCAGTTGGGTGGGTGGGCGGCAGAGGGGGAGGATGTACGTCTCGTTTCTCCTGAAAATTGCGGTTTTTCGGCGTTTCTGGAAAAAGTCGCGGTCCGACGCGCAAAAGTGGGGTATCGTAGAAATCGCCTTTTAAAGACGCACCTTTCTGGCCCCACAAAAATGGGCATTTCAAATTAGAAACAAGTCAAATGAACAAAATAGTGTGAATAAGTAAGTATTTCAGGGGTGAGTTAGCAGGTTATTGGGGTAGTAAGTCCTGATTTTTTTGGAGGTTGCAGTGACCACTACGCCATTCAAAATAGGCAGGCTTTAGCATAAGCAGTTAGGCCCCGTAGGATGATTTTAGCTAAAATGTGCCCCAAACACTCAAACCGGCTTGTATCTTGCAATGGAAAATATGGGAAACATGACTTAGACAGCAAATGATACACTGTATGCCATGTTTCCAAATTTTTATGCACAGTGGTTACAGCATGAAGCGAATGCATGTGAATATACAAAGGTGCATTGCATTAAACAAGTCCAATGAGCGTGAAAAAAATGGCCGGCCTGCCTGCTTTCATCCATCATTTGTTCTAAATTTATAATTAATCAATGAGCTGAGGTGGAGTCTTAGCCAGTGGTACCATCAGGGGTGTGTAATGCACTTTAGGGTAGACAGCCAATCAGCTGCCAGATTCAATCTGTCAATCAAACACAGCAGCCAATCAGAGAGCTGGCCATTGATCAGCAGGCCCTTTATGACATCACAGACAGACCCACGGAACTCTCTGTGCTTGTCTGCTGGCTGGCTGTCAGTTGGGTGGGTGGGCGGCAGAGGGGGAGGATGTACGTCTCGTTTCTCCTGAAAATTGCGGTTTTTCGGCGTTTCCGGAAAAAGTCGCGGTCCGACGCGCAAAAGTGGGGTATCGTAGAAATCGCCTTTTAAAGACGCACCTTTCTGGCCCCACAAAAATGGGCATTTCAAATTAGAAACAAGTCAAATGAACAAAATAGTGTGAATAAGTAAGTATTTCAGGGGTGAGTTAGCAGGTTATTGGGGTAGTAAGTCCTGATTTTTTTGGAGGTTGCATTGACCACTACGCCATTCAAAATAGGCAGGCTTTGGCATAAGCAGTTAGGCCCCGTAGGATGATTTTAGCTAAAATGTGCCCCAAACACTCAAACCGGCTTGTATCTTGCAATGGAAAATATGGGAAACATGACTTAGACAGCAAATGATACACTGTATGCCATGTTTCCAAATTTTTATGCACAGTGGTTACAGCATGAAGCGAATGCATGTGAATATACAAAGGTGCATTGCATTAAACAAGTCCAATGAGCGTGAAAAAAATGGCCGGCCTGCCTGCTTTCATCCATCATTTGTTCTAAATTTATAATTAATCAATGAGCTGAGGTGGAGTCTTAGCCAGTGGTACCATCAGGGGTGTGTAATGCACTTTAGGGTAGACAGCCAATCAGCTGCCAGATTCAATCTGTCAATCAAACACAGCAGCCAATCAGAGAGCTGGCCATTGATCAGCAGGCCCTTTATGACATCACAGACAGACCCACGGAACTCTCTGTGCTTGTCTGCTGGCTGGCTGTCAGTTGGGTGGGTGGGCGTCAGAGGGGGAGGATGTACGTCTCGTTTCTCCTGAAAATTGCGGTTTTTCAGCGTTTCCGGAAAAAGTCGCGGTCCGACGCGCAAAAGTGGGGTATCGTAGAAATCGCCTTTTAAAGACGCACCTTTCTGGCCCCACAAAAATGGGCATTTCAAATTAGAAACAAGTCAAATGAACAAAATAGTGTGAATAAGTAAGTATTTCAGGGGTGAGTTAGCAGGTTATTGGGGTAGTAAGTCCTGATTTTTTTGGAGGTTGCAGTGACCACTACGCCATTCAAAATAGGCAGGCTTTAGCATAAGCAGTTAGGCCCCGTAGGATGATTTTAGCTAAAATGTGCCCCAAACACTCAAACCGGCTTGTATCTTGCAATGGAAAATATGGGAAACATGACTTAGACAGCAAATGATACACTGTATGCCATGTTTCCAAATTTTTATGCACAGTGGTTACAGCATGAAGCGAATGCATGTGAATATACAAAGGTGCATTGCATTAAACAAGTCCAATGAGCGTGAAAAAAATGGCCGGCCTGCCTGCTTTCATCCATCATTTGTTCTAAATTTATAATTAATCAATGAGCTGAGGTGGAGTCTTAGCCAGTGGTACCATCAGGGGTGTGTAATGCACTTTAGGGTAGACAGCCAATCAGCTGCCAGATTCAATCTGTCAATCAAACACAGCAGCCAATCAGAGAGCTGGCCATTGATCAGCAGGCCCTTTATGACATCACAGACAGACCCACGGAACTCTCTGTGCTTGTCTGCTGGCTGGCTGTCAGTTGGGTGGGTGGGCGGCAGAGGGGGAGGATGTACGTCTCGTTTCTCCTGAAAATTGCGGTTTTTCGGCGTTTCCAGAAAAAGTCGCGGTCCGACGCGCAAAAGTGGGGTATCGTAGAAATCGCCTTTTAAAGACGCACCTTTCTGGCCCCACAAAAATGGGCATTTCAAATTAGAAACAAGTCAAATGAACAAAATAGTGTGAATAAGTAAGTATTTCAGGGGTGAGTTAGCAGGTTATTGGGGTAGTAAGTCCTGATTTTTTTGGAGGTTGCAGTGACCACTACGCCATTCAAAATAGGCAGGCTTTAGCATAAGCATTTAGGCCCCGTAGGATGATTTTAGCTAAAATGTGCCCCAAACACTCAAACCGGCTTGTATCTTGCAATGGAAAATATGGGAAACATGACTTAGACAGCAAATGATACACTGTATGCCATGTTTCCAAATTTTTATGCACAGTGGTTACAGCATGAAGTGAATGCATGTGAATATACACAGGGGCATTGCATTAAACAAGTCCAATGAGCGTGAAAAAAATGGCCGGCTTGCCTGCTTTCATCCATCATTTGTTCTGAATTTATAATTAATCAATGAGCTGAGGTGGAGTCTTAGCCAGTGGTACCATCAGGGGTGTGTAATGCACTTTAGGGTAGACAGCCAATCAGCTGCCAGATTCAATCTGTCAATCAAACACAGCAGCCAATCAGAGAGCTGGCCATTGATCAGCAGGCCCTTTATGACATCACAGACAGACCCACGGAACTCTCTGTGCTTGTCTGCTGGCTGGCTGTCAGTTGGGTGGGTGGGCGGCAGAGGGGGAGGATGTACGTCTCGTTTCTCCTGAAAATTGCGGTTTTTCGGCGTTTCTGGAAAAAGTCGCGGTCCGACGCGCAAAAGTGGGGTATCGTAGAAATCGCCTTTTAAAGACGCACCTTTCTGGCCCCACAAAAATGGGCATTTCAAATTAGAAACAAGTCAAATGAACAAAATAGTGTGAATAAGTAAGTATTTCAGGGGTGAGTTAGCAGGTTATTGGGGTAGTAAGTCCTGATTTTTTGGAGGTTGCAGTGACCACTACGCCATTCAAAATAGGCAGGCTTTAGCATAAGCAGTTAGGCCCCGTAGGATGATTTTAGCTAAAATGTGCCCCAAACACTCAAACCGGCTTGTATCTTGCAATGGAAAATATGGGAAACATGACTTAGACAGCAAATGATACACTGTATGCCATGTTTCCAAATTTTTATGCACAGTGGTTACAGCATGAAGCGAATGCATGTGAATATACAAAGGTGCATTGCATTAAACAAGTCCAATGAGCGTGAAAAAAATGGCCGGCCTGCCTGCTTTCATCCATCATTTGTTCTAAATTTATAATTAATCAATGAGCTGAGGTGGAGTCTTAGCCAGTGGTACCATCAGGGGTGTGTAATGCACTTTAGGGTAGACAGCCAATCAGCTGCCAGATTCAATCTGTCAATCAAACACAGCAGCCAATCAGAGAGCTGGCCATTGATCAGCAGGCCCTTTATGACATCACAGACAGACCCACGGAACTCTCTGTGCTTGTCTGCTGGCTGGCTGTCAGTTGGGTGGGTGGGCGGCAGAGGGGGAGGATGTACGTCTCGTTTCTCCTGAAAATTGCGGTTTTTCGGCGTTTCCGGAAAAAGTCGCGGTCCGACGCGCAAAAGTGGGGTATCGTAGAAATCGCCTTTTAAAGACGCACCTTTCTGGCCCCACAAAAATGGGCATTTCAAATTAGAAACAAGTCAAATGAACAAAATAGTGTGAATAAGTAAGTATTTCAGGGGTGAGTTAGCAGGTTATTGGGGTAGTAAGTCCTGATTTTTTTGGAGGTTGCATTGACCACTACGCCATTCAAAATAGGCAGGCTTTGGCATAAGCAGTTAGGCCCCGTAGGATGATTTTAGCTAAAATGTGCCCCAAACACTCAAACCGGCTTGTATCTTGCAATGGAAAATATGGGAAACATGACTTAGACAGCAAATGATACACTGTATGCCATGTTTCCAAATTTTTATGCACAGTGGTTACAGCATGAAGCGAATGCATGTGAATATACAAAGGTGCATTGCATTAAACAAGTCCAATGAGCGTGAAAAAAATGGCCGGCCTGCCTGCTTTCATCCATCATTTGTTCTAAATTTATAATTAATCAATGAGCTGAGGTGGAGTCTTAGCCAGTGGTACCATCAGGGGTGTGTAATGCACTTTAGGGTAGACAGCCAATCAGCTGCCAGATTCAATCTGTCAATCAAACACAGCAGCCAATCAGAGAGCTGGCCATTGATCAGCAGGCCCTTTATGACATCACAGACAGACCCACGGAACTCTCTGTGCTTGTCTGCTGGCTGGCTGTCAGTTGGGTGGGTGGGCGTCAGAGGGGGAGGATGTACGTCTCGTTTCTCCTGAAAATTGCGGTTTTTCAGCGTTTCCGGAAAAAGTCGCGGTCCGACGCGCAAAAGTGGGGTATCGTAGAAATCGCCTTTTAAAGACGCACCTTTCTGGCCCCACAAAAATGGGCATTTCAAATTAGAAACAAGTCAAATGAACAAAATAGTGTGAATAAGTAAGTATTTCAGGGGTGAGTTAGCAGGTTATTGGGGTAGTAAGTCCTGATTTTTTGGGAGGTTGCAGTGACCACTACGCCATTCAAAATAGGCAGGCTTTAGCATAAGCATTTAGGCCCCGTAGGATGATTTTAGCTAAAATGTGCCCCAAACACTCAAACCGGCTTGTATCTTGCAATGGAAAATATGGGAAACATGACTTAGACAGCAAATGATACACTGTATGCCATGTTTCCAAATTTTTATGCACAGTGGTTACAGCATGAAGTGAATGCATGTGAATATACACAGGTGCATTGCATTAAACAAGTCCAATGAGCGTGAAAAAAATGGCCGGCCTGCCTGCTTTCATCCATCATTTGTTCTAAATTTATAATTAATCAATGAGCTGAGGTGGGGTCTTAGCCAGTGGTACCATCAGGGGTGTGTAATGCACTTTAGGGTAGACAGCCAATCAGCTGCCAGATTCAATCTGTCAATCAAACACAGCAGCCAATCAGAGAGCTGGCCATTGATCAGCAGGCCCTTTATGACATCACAGACAGACCCACGGAACTCTCTGTGCTTGTCTGCTGGCTGGCTGTCAGTTGGGTGGGTGGGCGGCAGAGGGGGAGGATGTACGTCTCGTTTCTCCTGAAAATTGCGGTTTTTCGGCGTTTCCGGAAAAAGTCGCGGTCCGACGCGCAAAAGTGGGGTATCGTAGAAATCGCCTTTTAAAGACGCACCTTTCTGGCCCCACAAAAATGGGCATTTCAAATTAGAAACAAGTCAAATGAACAAAATAGTGTGAATAAGTAAGTATTTCAGGGGTGAGTTAGCAGGTTATTGGGGTAGTAAGTCCTGATTTTTTTGGAGGTTGCAGTGACCACTACGCCATTCAAAATAGGCAGGCTTTAGCATAAGCAGTTAGGCCCCGTAGGATGATTTTAGCTAAAATGTGCCCCAAACACTCAAACCGGCTTGTATCTTGCAATGGAAAATATGGGAAACATGACTTAGACAGCAAATGATACACTGTATGCCATGTTTCCAAATTTTTATGCACAGTGGTTACAGCATGAAGTGAATGCATGTGAATATACACAGGTGCATTGCATTAAACAAGTCCAATGAGCGTGAAAAAAATGGCCGGCCTGCCTGCTTTCATCCATCATTTGTTCTAAATTTATAATTAATCAATGAGCTGAGGTGGAGTCTTAGCCAGTGGTACCATCAGGGGTGTGTAATGCACTTTAGGGTAGACAGCCAATCAGCTGCCAGATTCAATCTGTCAATCAAACACAGCAGCCAATCAGAGAGCTGGCCATTGATCAGCAGGCCCTTTATGACATCACAGACAGACCCACGGAACTCTCTGTGCTTGTCTGCTGGCTGGCTGTCAGTTGGGTGGGTGGGCGGCAGAGGGGGTGGATGTACGTCTCGTTTCTCCTGAAAATTGCGGTTTTTCAGCGTTTCCGGAAAAAGTCGCGGTCCGACGCGCAAAAGTGGGGTATCGTAGAAATCGCCTTTTAAAGTCGCACCTTTCTGGCCCCACAAAAATGGGCATTTCAAATTAGAAACAAGTCAAATGAACAAAATAGTTTTAATAAGTAAGTATTTCAGGGGTGAGTTAGCAGGTTATTGGGGTAGTAAGTCCTGATTTTTTTGGAGGTTGCAGTGACCACTACGCCATTCAAAATAGGCAGGCTTTAGCATAAGCAGTTAGGCCCCGTAGGATGATTTTAGCTAAAATGTGCCCCAAACACTCAAACCGGCTTGTATCTTGCAATGGAAAATATGGGAAACATGACTTAGACAGCAAATGATACACTGTATGCCATGTTTCCAAATTTTTATGCACAGTGGTTACAGCATGAAGCGAATGCATGTGAATATACAAAGGTGCATTGCATTAAACAAGTCCAATGAGCGTGAAAAAAATGGCCGGCCTGCCTGCTTTCATCCATCATTTGTTCTAAATTTATAATTAATCAATGAGCTGAGGTGGAGTCTTAGCCAGTGGTACCATCAGGGGTGTGTAATGCACTTTAGGGTAGACAGCCAATCAGCTGCCAGATTCAATCTGTCAATCAAACACAGCAGCCAATCAGAGAGCTGGCCATTGATCAGCAGGCCCTTTATGACATCACAGACAGACCCACGGAACTCTCTGTGCTTGTCTGCTGGCTGGCTGTCAGTTGGGTGGGTGGGCGGCAGAGGGGGAGGATGTACGTCTCGTTTCTCCTGAAAATTGCGGTTTTTCGGCGTTTCCGGAAAAAGTCGCGGTCCGACGCGCAAAAGTGGGGTATCGTAGAAATTGCCTTTTAAAGACGCACCTTTCTGGCCCCACAAAAATGGGCATTTCAAATTAGAAACAAGTCAAATGAACAAAATAGTGTGAATAAGTAAGTATTTCAGGGGTGAGTTAGCAGGTTATTGGGGTAGTAAGTCCTGATTTTTTTGGAGGTTGCATTGACCACTACGCCATTCAAAATAGGCAGGCTTTGGCATAAGCAGTTAGGCCCCGTAGGATGATTTTAGCTAAAATGTGCCCCAAACACTCAAACCGGCTTGTATCTTGCAATGGAAAATATGGGAAACATGACTTAGACAGCAAATGATACACTGTATGCCATGTTTCCAAATTTTTATGCACAGTGGTTACAGCATGAAGCGAATGCATGTGAATATACAAAGGTGCATTGCATTAAACAAGTCCAATGAGCGTGAAAAAAATGGCCGGCCTGCCTGCTTTCATCCATCATTTGTTCTAAATTTATAATTAATCAATGAGCTGAGGTGGAGTCTTAGCCAGTGGTACCATCAGGGGTGTGTAATGCACTTTAGGGTAGACAGCCAATCAGCTGCCAGATTCAATCTGTCAATCAAACACAGCAGCCAATCAGAGAGCTGGCCATTGATCAGCAGGCCCTTTATGACATCACAGACAGACCCACGGAACTCTCTGTGCTTGTCTGCTGGCTGGTTGTCAGTTGGGTGGGTGGGCGTCAGAGGGGGAGGATGTACGTCTCGTTTCTCCTGAAAATTGCGGTTTTTCAGCGTTTCCGGAAAAAGTCGCGGTCCGACGCGCAAAAGTGGGGTATCGTAGAAATCGCCTTTTAAAGACGCACCTTTCTGGCCCCACAAAAATGGGCATTTCAAATTAGAAACAAGTCAAATGAACAAAATAGTGTGAATAAGTAAGTATTTCAGGGGTGAGTTAGCAGGTTATTGGGGTAGTAAGTCCTGATTTTTTGGGAGGTTGCAGTGACCACTACGCCATTCAAAATAGGCAGGCTTTAGCATAAGCATTTAGGCCCCGTAGGATGATTTTAGCTAAAATGTGCCCCAAACACTCAAACCGGCTTGTATCTTGCAATGGAAAATATGGGAAACATGACTTAGACAGCAAATGATACACTGTATGCCATGTTTCCAAATTTTTATGCACAGTGGTTACAGCATGAAGTGAATGCATGTGAATATACACAGGTGCATTGCATTAAACAAGTCCAATGAGCGTGAAAAAAATGGCCGGCCTGCCTGCTTTCATCCATCATTTGTTCTAAATTTATAATTAATCAATGAGCTGAGGTGGAGTCTTAGCCAGTGGTACCATCAGGGGTGTGTAATGCACTTTAGGGTAGACAGCCAATCAGCTGCCAGATTCAATCTGTCAATCAAACACAGCAGCCAATCAGAGAGCTGGCCATTGATCAGCAGGCCCTTTATGACATCACAGACAGACCCACGGAACTCTCTGTGCTTGTCTGCTGGCTGGCTGTCAGTTGGGTGGGTGGGCGGCAGAGGGGGAGGATGTATGTCTCGTTTCTCCTGAAAATTGCGGTTTTTCGGCGTTTCCGGAAAAAGTCGCGGTCCGACGCGCAAAAGTGGGGTATCGTAGAAATCGCCTTTTAAAGACGCACCTTTCTGGCCCCACAAAAATGGGCATTTCAAATTAGAAACAAGTCAAATGAACAAAATAGTGTGAATAAGTAAGTATTTCAGGGGTGAGTTAGCAGGTTATTGGGGTAGTAAGTCCTGATTTTTTTGGAGGTTGCAGTGACCACTACGCCATTCAAAATAGGCAGGCTTTAGCATAAGCAGTTAGGCCCCGTAGGATGATTTTAGCTAAAATGTGCCCCAAACACTCAAACCGGCTTGTATCTTGCAATGGAAAATATGGGAAACATGACTTAGACAGCAAATGATACACTGTATGCCATGTTTCCAAATTTTTATGCACAGTGGTTACAGCATGAAGTGAATGCATGTGAATATACACAGGTGCATTGCATTAAACAAGTCCAATGAGCGTGAAAAAAATGGCCGGCCTCCCTGCTTTCATCCATCATTTGTTCTAAATTTATAATTAATCAATGAGCTGAGGTGGAGTCTTAGCCAGTGGTACCATCAGGGGTGTGTAATGCACTTTAGGGTAGACAGCCAATCAGCTGCCAGATTCAATCTGTCAATCAAACACAGCAGCCAATCAGAGAGCTGGCCATTGATCAGCAGGCCCTTTATGACATCACAGACAGACCCACGGAACTCTCTGTGCTTGTCTGCTGGCTGGCTGTCAGTTGGGTGGGTGGGCGGCAGAGGGGGTGGATGTACGTCTCGTTTCTCCTGAAAATTGCGGTTTTTCGGCGTTTCCGGAAAAAGTCGCGGTCCGACGCGCAAAAGTGGGGTATCGTAGAAATCGCCTTTTAAAGACGCACCTTTCTGGCCCCACAAAAATGGGCATTTCAAATTAGAAACAAGTCAAATGAACAAAATAGTGTGAATAAGTAAGTATTTCAGGGGTGAGTTAGCAGGTTATTGGGGTAGTAAGTCCTGATTTTTTTGGAGGTTGCAGTGACCACTACGCCATTCAAAATAGGCAGGCTTTAGCATAAGCATTTAGGCCCCGTAGGATGATTTTAGCTAAAATGTGCCCCAAACACTCAAACCGGCTTGTATCTTGCAATGGAAAATATGGGAAACATGACTTAGACAGCAAATGATACACTGTATGCCATGTTTCCAAATTTTTATGCACAGTGGTTACAGCATGAAGTGAATGCATGTGAATATACACAGGTGCATTGCATTAAACAAGTCCAATGAGCGTGAAAAAAATGGCCGGCTTGCCTGCTTTCATCCATCATTTGTTCTGAATTTATAATTAATCAATGAGCTGAGGTGGAGTCTTAGCCAGTGGTACCATCAGGGGTGTGTAATGCACTTTAGGGTAGACAGCCAATCAGCTGCCAGATTCAATCTGTCAATCAAACACAGCAGCCAATCAGAGAGCTGGCCATTGATCAGCAGGCCCTTTATGACATCACAGACAGACCCACGGAACTCTCTGTGCTTGTCTGCTGGCTGGCTGTCAGTTGGGTGGGTGGGCGGCAGAGGGGGAGGATGTACGTCTCGTTTCTCCTGAAAATTGCGGTTTTTCGGCGTTTCTGGAAAAAGTCGCGGTCCGACGCGCAAAAGTGGGGTATCGTAGAAATCGCCTTTTAAAGACGCACCTTTCTGGCCCCACAAAAATGGGCATTTCAAATTAGAAACAAGTCAAATGAACAAAATAGTGTGAATAAGTAAGTATTTCAGGGGTGAGTTAGCAGGTTATTGGGGTAGTAAGTCCTGATTTTTTTGGAGGTTGCAGTGACCACTACGCCATTCAAAATAGGCAGGCTTTAGCATAAGCAGTTAGGCCCCGTAGGATGATTTTAGCTAAAATGTGCCCCAAACACTCAAACCGGCTTGTATCTTGCAATGGAAAATATGGGAAACATGACTTAGACAGCAAATGATACACTGTATGCCATGTTTCCAAATTTTTATGCACAGTGGTTACAGCATGAAGCGAATGCATGTGAATATACAAAGGTGCATTGCATTAAACAAGTCCAATGAGCGTGAAAAAAATGGCCGGCCTGCCTGCTTTCATCCATCATTTGTTCTAAATTTATAATTAATCAATGAGCTGAGGTGGAGTCTTAGCCAGTGGTACCATCAGGGGTGTGTAATGCACTTTAGGGTAGACAGCCAATCAGCTGCCAGATTCAATCTGTCAATCAAACACAGCAGCCAATCAGAGAGCTGGCCATTGATCAGCAGGCCCTTTATGACATCACAGACAGACCCACGGAACTCTCTGTGCTTGTCTGCTGGCTGGCTGTCAGTTGGGTGGGTGGGCGGCAGAGGGGGAGGATGTACGTCTCGTTTCTCCTGAAAATTGCGGTTTTTCGGCGTTTCCGGAAAAAGTCGCGGTCCGACGCGCAAAAGTGGGGTATCGTAGAAATCGCCTTTTAAAGACGCACCTTTCTGGCCCCACAAAAATGGGCATTTCAAATTAGAAACAAGTCAAATGAACAAAATAGTGTGAATAAGTAAGTATTTCAGGGGTGAGTTAGCAGGTTATTGGGGTAGTAAGTCCTGATTTTTTTGGAGGTTGCAGTGACCACTACGCCATTCAAAATAGGCAGGCTTTAGCATAAGCAGTTAGGCCCCGTAGGATGATTTTAGCTAAAATGTGCCCCAAACACTCAAACCGGCTTGTATCTTGCAATGGAAAATATGGGAAACATGACTTAGACAGCAAATGATACACTGTATGCCATGTTTCCAAATTTTTATGCACAGTGGTTACAGCATGAAGTGAATGCATGTGAATATACACAGGTGCATTGCATTAAACAAGTCCAATGAGCGTGAAAAAAATGGCCGGCCTGCCTGCTTTCATCCATCATTTGTTCTAAATTTATAATTAATCAATGAGCTGAGGTGGAGTCTTAGCCAGTGGTACCATCAGGGGTGTGTAATGCACTTTAGGGTAGACAGCCAATCAGCTGCCAGATTCAATCTGTCAATCAAACACAGCAGCCAATCAGAGAGCTGGCCATTGATCAGCAGGCCCTTTATGACATCACAGACAGACCCACGGAACTCTCTGTGCTTGTCTGCTGGCTGGCTGTCAGTTGGGTGGGTGGGCGGCAGAGGGGGTGGATGTACGTCTCGTTTCTCCTGAAAATTGCGGTTTTTCGGCGTTTCCGGAAAAAGTCGCGGTCCGACGCGCAAAAGTGGGGTATCGTAGAAATCGCCTTTTAAAGACGCACCTTTCTGGCCCCACAAAAATGGGCATTTCAAATTAGAAACAAGTCAAATGAACAAAATAGTGTGAATAAGTAAGTATTTCAGGGGTGAGTTAGCAGGTTATTGGGGTAGTAAGTCCTGATTTTTTTGGAGGTTGCAGTGACCACTACGCCATTCAAAATAGGCAGGCTTTAGCATAAGCATTTAGGCCCCGTAGGATGATTTTAGCTAAAATGTGCCCCAAACACTCAAACCGGCTTGTATCTTGCAATGGAAAATATGGGAAACATGACTTAGACAGCAAATGATACACTGTATGCCATGTTTCCAAATTTTTATGCACAGTGGTTACAGCATGAAGTGAATGCATGTGAATATACACAGGTGCATTGCATTAAACAAGTCCAATGAGCGTGAAAAAAATGGCCGGCTTGCCTGCTTTCATCCATCATTTGTTCTGAATTTAAAATTAATCAATGAGCTGAGGTGGAGTCTTAGCCAGTGGTACCATCAGGGGTGTGTAATGCACTTTAGGGTAGACAGCCAATCAGCTGCCAGATTCAATCTGTCAATCAAACACAGCAGCCAATCAGAGAGCTGGCCATTGATCAGCAGGCCCTTTATGACATCACAGACAGACCCACGGAACTCTCTGTGCTTGTCTGCTGGCTGGCTGTCAGTTGGGTGGGTGGGCGGCAGAGGGGGAGGATGTACGTCTCGTTTCTCCTGAAAATTGCGGTTTTTCGGCGTTTCTGGAAAAAGTCGCGGTCCGACGCGCAAAAGTGGGGTATCGTAGAAATCGCCTTTTAAAGACGCACCTTTCTGGCCCCACAAAAATGGGCATTTCAAATTAGAAACAAGTCAAATGAACAAAATAGTGTGAATAAGTAAGTATTTCAGGGGTGAGTTAGCAGGTTATTGGGGTAGTAAGTCCTGATTTTTTTGGAGGTTGCAGTGACCACTACGCCATTCAAAATAGGCAGGCTTTAGCATAAGCAGTTAGGCCCCGTAGGATGATTTTAGCTAAAATGTGCCCCAAACACTCAAACCGGCTTGTATCTTGCAATGGAAAATATGGGAAACATGACTTAGACAGCAAATGATACACTGTATGCCATGTTTCCAAATTTTTATGCACAGTGGTTACAGCATGAAGCGAATGCATGTGAATATACAAAGGTGCATTGCATTAAACAAGTCCAATGAGCGTGAAAAAAATGGCCGGCCTGCCTGCTTTCATCCATCATTTGTTCTAAATTTATAATTAATCAATGAGCTGAGGTGGAGTCTTAGCCAGTGGTACCATCAGGGGTGTGTAATGCACTTTAGGGTAGACAGCCAATCAGCTGCCAGATTCAATCTGTCAATCAAACACAGCAGCCAATCAGAGAGCTGGCCATTGATCAGCAGGCCCTTTATGACATCACAGACAGACCCACGGAACTCTCTGTGCTTGTCTGCTGGCTGGCTGTCAGTTGGGTGGGTGGGCGGCAGAGGGGGAGGATGTACGTCTCGTTTCTCCTGAAAATTGCGGTTTTTCGGCGTTTCCGGAAAAAGTCGCGGTCCGACGCGCAAAAGTGGGGTATCGTAGAAATCGCCTTTTAAAGACGCACCTTTCTGGCCCCACAAAAATGGGCATTTCAAATTAGAAACAAGTCAAATGAACAAAATAGTGTGAATAAGTAAGTATTTCAGGGGTGAGTTAGCAGGTTATTGGGGTAGTAAGTCCTGATTTTTTTGGAGGTTGCATTGACCACTACGATATTCAAAATAGGCAGGCTTTGGCATAAGCAGTTAGGCCCCGTAGGATGATTTTAGCTAAAATGTGCCCCAAACACTCAAACCGGCTTGTATCTTGCAATGGAAAATATGGGAAACATGACTTAGACAGCAAATGATACACTGTATGCCATGTTTCCAAATTTTTATGCACAGTGGTTACAGCATGAAGCGAATGCATGTGAATATACAAAGGTGCATTGCATTAAACAAGTCCAATGAGCGTGAAAAAAATGGCCGGCCTGCCTGCTTTCATCCATCATTTGTTCTAAATTTATAATTAATCAATGAGCTGAGGTGGAGTCTTAGCCAGTGGTACCATCAGGGGTGTGTAATGCACTTTAGGGTAGACAGCCAATCAGCTGCCAGATTCAATCTGTCAATCAAACACAGCAGCCAATCAGAGAGCTGGCCATTGATCAGCAGGCCCTTTATGACATCACAGACAGACCCACGGAACTCTCTGTGCTTGTCTGCTGGCTGGCTGTCAGTTGGGTGGGTGGGCAGCAGAGGGGGAGGATGTACGTCTCGTTTCTCCTGAAAATTGCGGTTTTTCAGCGTTTCCGGAAAAAGTCGCGGTCCGACGCGCAAAAGTGGGGTATCGTAGAAATCGCCTTTTAAAGACGCACCTTTCTGGCCCCACAAAAATGGGCATTTCAAATTAGAAACAAGTCAAATGAACAAAATAGTGTGAATAAGTAAGTATTTCAGGGGTGAGTTAGCAGGTTATTGGGGTAGTAAGTCCTGATTTTTTTGGAGGTTGCAGTGACCACTACGCCATTCAAAATAGGCAGGCTTTAGCATAAGCATTTAGGCCCCGTAGGATGATTTTAGCTAAAATGTGCCCCAAACACTCAAACCGGCTTGTATCTTGCAATGGAAAATATGGGAAACATGACTTAGACAGCAAATGATACACTGTATGCCATGTTTCCAAATTTTTATGCACAGTGGTTACAGCATGAAGTGAATGCATGTGAATATACACAGGTGCATTGCATTAAACAAGTCCAATGAGCGTGAAAAAAATGGCCGGCTTGCCTGCTTTCATCCATCATTTGTTCTAAATTTATAATTAATCAATGAGCTGAGGTGGAGTCTTAGCCAGTGGTACCATCAGGGGTGTGTAATGCACTTTAGGGTAGACAGCCAATCAGCTGCCAGATTCAATCTGTCAATCAAACACAGCAGCCAATCAGAGAGCTGGCCATTGATCAGCAGGCCCTTTATGACATCACAGACAGACCCACGGAACTCTCTGTGCTTGTCTGCTGGCTGGCTGTCAGTTGGGTGGGTGGGCGGCAGAGGGGGAGGATGTACGTCTCGTTTCTCCTGAAAATTGCGGTTTTTCGGCGTTTCCGGAAAAAGTCGCGGTCCGACGCGCAAAAGTGGGGTATCGTAGAAATCGCCTTTTAAAGACGCACCTTTCTGGCCCCACAAAAATGGGCATTTTCAAATTAGAAACAAGTCAAATGAACAAAATAGTGTGAATAAGTAAGTATTTCAGGGGTGAGTTAGCAGGTTATTGGGGTAGTAAGTCCTGATTTTTTTGGAGGTTGCAGTGACCACTACGCCATTCAAAATAGGCAGGCTTTAGCATAAGCAGTTAGGCCCCGTAGGATGATTTTAGCTAAAATGTGCCCCAAACACTCAAACCGGCTTGTATCTTGCAATGGAAAATATGGGAAACATGACTTAGACAGCAAATGATACACTGTATGCCATGTTTCCAAATTTTTATGCACAGTGGTTACAGCATGAAGCGAATGCATGTGAATATACAAAGGTGCATTGCATTAAACAAGTCCAATGAGCGTGAAAAAAATGGCCGGCCTGCCTGCTTTCATCCATCATTTGTTCTAAATTTATAATTAATCAATGAGCTGAGGTGGAGTCTTAGCCAGTGGTACCATCAGGGGTGTGTAATGCACTTTAGGGTAGACAGCCAATCAGCTGCCAGATTCAATCTGTCAATCAAACACAGCAGCCAATCAGAGAGCTGGCCATTGATCAGCAGGCCCTTTATGACATCACAGACAGACCCACGGAACTCTCTGTGCTTGTCTGCTGGCTGGCTGTCAGTTGGGTGGGTGGGCGGCAGAGGGGGAGGATGTACGTCTCGTTTCTCCTGAAAATTGCGGTTTTTCGGCGTTTCCGGAAAAAGTCGCGGTCCGACGCGCAAAAGTGGGGTATCGTAGAAATCGCCTTTTAAAGACGCACCTTTCTGGCCCCACAAAAATGGGCATTTCAAATTAGAAACAAGTCAAATGAACAAAATAGTGTGAATAAGTAAGTATTTCAGGGGTGAGTTAGCAGGTTATTGGGGTAGTAAGTCCTGATTTTTTTGGAGGTTGCATTGACCACTACGCCATTCAAAATAGGCAGGCTTTGGCATAAGCAGTTAGGCCCCGTAGGATGATTTTAGCTAAAATGTGCCCCAAACACTCAAACCGGCTTGTATCTTGCAATGGAAAATATGGGAAACATGACTTAGACAGCAAATGATACACTGTATGCCATGTTTCCAAATTTTTA
The DNA here is from genome assembly GCF_055691185.1 of Crinia signifera. Lineage (NCBI taxonomy): Eukaryota > Metazoa > Chordata > Amphibia > Anura > Myobatrachidae > Crinia > Crinia signifera. Next base: position 147,713,582 of record NC_139218.1, on the reverse strand, counting down.
TGCACAGTGGTTACAGCATGAAGCGAATGCATGTGAATATACAAAGGTGCATTGCATTAAACAAGTCCAATGAGCGTGAAAAAAATGGCCGGCCTGCCTGCTTTCATCCATCATTTGTTCTAAATTTATAATTAATCAATGAGCTGAGGTGGAGTCTTAGCCAGTGGTACCATCAGGGGTGTGTAATGCACTTTAGGGTAGACAGCCAATCAGCTGCCAGATTCAATCTGTCAATCAAACACAGCAGCCAATCAGAGAGCTGGCCATTGATCAGCAGGCCCTTTATGACATCACAGACAGACCCACGGAACTCTCTGTGCTTGTCTGCTGGCTGGCTGTCAGTTGGGTGGGTGGGCGGCAGAGGGGGAGGATGTACGTCTCGTTTCTCCTGAAAATTGCGGTTTTTCAGCGTTTCCGGAAAAAGTCGCGGTCCGACGCGCAAAAGTGGGGTATCGTAGAAATCGCCTTTTAAAGACGCACCTTTCTGGCCCCACAAAAATGGGCATTTCAAATTAGAAACAAGTCAAATGAACAAAATAGTGTGAATAAGTAAGTATTTCAGGGGTGAGTTAGCAGGTTATTGGGGTAGTAAGTCCTGATTTTTTTGGAGGTTGCAGTGACCACTACGCCATTCAAAATAGGCAGGCTTTGGCATAAGCAGTTAGGCCCCGTAGGATGATTTTAGCTAAAATGTGCCCCAAACACTCAAACCGGCTTGTATCTTGCAATGGAAAATATGGGAAACATGACTTAGACAGCAAATGATACACTGTATGCCATGTTTCCAAATTTTTATGCACAGTGGTTACAGCATGAAGTGAATGCATGTGAATATACACAGGTGCATTGCATTAAACAAGTCCAATGAGCGTGAAAAAAATGGCCGGCTTGCCTGCTTTCATCCATCATTTGTTCTAAATTTATAATTAATCAATGAGCTGAGGTGGAGTCTTAGCCAGTGGTACCATCAGGGGTGTGTAATGCACTTTAGGGTAGACAGCCAATCAGCTGCCAGATTCAATCTGTCAATCAAACACAGCAGCCAATCAGAGAGCTGGCCATTGATCAGCAGGCCCTTTATGACATCACAGACAGACCCACGGAACTCTCTGTGCTTGTCTGCTGGCTGGCTGTCAGTTGGGTGGGTGGGCGGCAGAGGGGGAGGATGTACGTCTCGTTTCTCCTGAAAATTGCGGTTTTTCGGCGTTTCCGGAAAAAGTCGCGGTCCGACGCGCAAAAGTGGGGTATCGTAGAAATCGCCTTTTAAAGACGCACCTTTCTGGCCCCACAAAAATGGGCATTTCAAATTAGAAACAAGTCAAATGAACAAAATAGTGTGAATAAGTAAGTATTTCAGGGGTGAGTTAGCAGGTTATTGGGGTAGTAAGTCCTGATTTTTTTGGAGGTTGCAGTGACCACTACGCCATTCAAAATAGGCAGGCTTTAGCATAAGCAGTTAGGCCCCGTAGGATGATTTTAGCTAAAATGTGCCCCAAACACTCAAACCGGCTTGTATCTTGCAATGGAAAATATGGGAAACATGACTTAGACAGCAAATGATACACTGTATGCCATGTTTCCAAATTTTTATGCACAGTGGTTACAGCATGAAGCGAATGCATGTGAATATACAAAGGTGCATTGCATTAAACAAGTCCAATGAGCGTGAAAAAAATGGCCGGCCTGCCTGCTTTCATCCATCATTTGTTCTAAATTTATAATTAATCAATGAGCTGAGGTGGAGTCTTAGCCAGTGGTACCATCAGGGGTGTGTAATGCACTTTAGGGTAGACAGCCAATCAGCTGCCAGATTCAATCTGTCAATCAAACACAGCAGCCAATCAGAGAGCTGGCCATTGATCAGCAGGCCCTTTATGACATCACAGACAGACCCACGGAACTCTCTGTGCTTGTCTGCTGGCTGGCTGTCAGTTGGGTGGGTGGGCGGCAGAGGGGGAGGATGTACGTCTCGTTTCTCCTGAAAATTGCGGTTTTTCGGCGTTTCCGGAAAAAGTCGCGGTCCGACGCGCAAAAGTGGGGTATCGTAGAAATCGCCTTTTAAAGACGCACCTTTCTGGCCCCACAAAAATGGGCATTTCAAATTAGAAACAAGTCAAATGAACAAAATAGTGTGAATAAGTAAGTATTTCAGGGGTGAGTTAGCAGGTTATTGGGGTAGTAAGTCCTGATTTTTTTGGAGGTTGCATTGACCACTACGCCATTCAAAATAGGCAGGCTTTGGCATAAGCAGTTAGGCCCCGTAGGATGATTTTAGCTAAAATGTGCCCCAAACACTCAAACCGGCTTGTATCTTGCAATGGAAAATATGGGAAACATGACTTAGACAGCAAATGATACACTGTATGCCATGTTTCCAAATTTTTATGCACAGTGGTTACAGCATGAAGCGAATGCATGTGAATATACAAAGGTGCATTGCATTAAACAAGTCCAATGAGCGTGAAAAAAATGGCCGGCCTGCCTGCTTTCATCCATCATTTGTTCTAAATTTATAATTAATCAATGAGCTGAGGTGGAGTCTTAGCCAGTGGTACCATCAGGGGTGTGTAATGCACTTTAGGGTAGACAGCCAATCAGCTGCCAGATTCAATCTGTCAATCAAACACAGCAGCCAATCAGAGAGCTGGCCATTGATCAGCAGGCCCTTTATGACATCACAGACAGACCCACGGAACTCTCTGTGCTTGTCTGCTGGCTGGCTGTCAGTTGGGTGGGTGGGCGGCAGAGGGGGAGGATGTACGTCTCGTTTCTCCTGAAAATTGCGGTTTTTCAGCGTTTCCGGAAAAAGTCGCGGTCCGACGCGCAAAAGTGGGGTATCGTAGAAATCGCCTTTTAAAGACGCACCTTTCTGGCCCCACAAAAATGGGCATTTCAAATTAGAAACAAGTCAAATGAACAAAATAGTGTGAATAAGTAAGTATTTCAGGGGTGAGTTAGCAGGTTATTGGGGTAGTAAGTCCTGATTTTTTTGGAGGTTGCAGTGACCACTACGCCATTCAAAATAGGCAGGCTTTGGCATAAGCAGTTGGGCCCCGTAGGATGATTTTAGCTAAAATGTGCCCCAAACACTCAAACCGGCTTGTATCTTGCAATGGAAAATATGGGAAACATGACTTAGACAGCAAATGATACACTGTATGCCATGTTTCCAAATTTTTATGCACAGTGGTTACAGCATGAAGCGAATGCATGTGAATATACAAAGGTGCATTGCATTAAACAAGTCCAATGAGCGTGAAAAAAATGGCCGGCCTGCCTGCTTTCATCCATCATTTGTTCTAAATTTATAATTAATCAATGAGCTGAGGTGGAGTCTTAGCCAGTGGTACCATCAGGGGTGTGTAATGCACTTTAGGGTAGACAGCCAATCAGCTGCCAGATTCAATCTGTCAATCAAACACAGCAGCCAATCAGAGAGCTGGCCATTGATCAGCAGGCCCTTTATGACATCACAGACAGACCCACGGAACTCTCTGTGCTTGTCTGCTGGCTGGCTGTCAGTTGGGTGGGTGGGCGGCAGAGGGGGAGGATGTACGTCTCGTTTCTCCTGAAAATTGCGGTTTTTCAGCGTTTCCGGAAAAAGTCACGGTCCGACGCGCAAAAGTGGGGTATCGTAGAAATCGCCTTTTAAAGACGCACCTTTCTGGCCCCACAAAAATGGGCATTTCAAATTAGAAACAAGTCAAATGAACAAAATAGTGTGAATAAGTAAGTATTTCAGGGGTGAGTTAGCAGGTTATTGGGGTAGTAAGTCCTGATTTTTTTGGAGGTTGCAGTGACCACTACGCCATTCAAAATAGGCAGGCTTTAGCATAAGCATTTAGGCCCCGTAGGATGATTTTAGCTAAAATGTGCCCCAAACACTCAAACCGGCTTGTATCTTGCAATGGAAAATATGGGAAACATGACTTAGACAGCAAATGATACACTGTATGCCATGTTTCCAAATTTTTATGCACAGTGGTTACAGCATGAAGTGAATGCATGTGAATATACACAGGGGCATTGCATTAAACAAGTCCAATGAGCGTGAAAAAAATGGCCGGCTTGCCTGCTTTCATCCATCATTTGTTCTGAATTTATAATTAATCAATGAGCTGAGGTGGAGTCTTAGCCAGTGGTACCATCAGGGGTGTGTAATGCACTTTAGGGTAGACAGCCAATCAGCTGCCAGATTCAATCTGTCAATCAAACACAGCAGCCAATCAGAGAGCTGGCCATTGATCAGCAGGCCCTTTATGACATCACAGACAGACCCACGGAACTCTCTGTGCTTGTCTGCTGGCTGGCTGTCAGTTGGGTGGGTGGGCGGCAGAGGGGGAGGATGTACGTCTCGTTTCTCCTGAAAATTGCGGTTTTTCAGCGTTTCCGGAAAAAGTCACGGTCCGACGCGCAAAAGTGGGGTATCGTAGAAATCGCCTTTTAAAGACGCACCTTTCTGGCCCCACAAAAATGGGCATTTCAAATTAGAAACAAGTCAAATGAACAAAATAGTGTGAATAAGTAAGTATTTCAGGGGTGAGTTAGCAGGTTATTGGGGTAGTAAGTCCTGATTTTTTTGGAGGTTGCAGTGACCACTACGCCATTCAAAATAGGCAGGCTTTGGCATAAGCAGTTGGGCCCCGTAGGATGATTTTAGCTAAAATGTGCCCCAAACACTCAAACCGGCTTGTATCTTGCAATGGAAAATATGGGAAACATGACTTAGACAGCAAATGATACACTGTATGCCATGTTTCCAAATTTTTATGCACAGTGGTTACAGCATGAAGCGAATGCATGTGAATATACAAAGGTGCATTGCATTAAACAAGTCCAATGAGCGTGAAAAAAATGGCCGGCCTGCCTGCTTTCATCCATCATTTGTTCTAAATTTATAATTAATCAATGAGCTGAGGTGGAGTCTTAGCCAGTGGTACCATCAGGGGTGTGTAATGCACTTTAGGGTAGACAGCCAATCAGCTGCCAGATTCAATCTGTCAATCAAACACAGCAGCCAATCAGAGAGCTGGCCATTGATCAGCAGGCCCTTTATGACATCACAGACAGACCCACGGAACTCTCTGTGCTTGTCTGCTGGCTGGCTGTCAGTTGGGTGGGTGGGCGGCAGAGGGGGAGGATGTACGTCTCGTTTCTCCTGAAAATTGCGGTTTTTCAGCGTTTCCGGAAAAAGTCACGGTCCGACGCGCAAAAGTGGGGTATCGTAGAAATCGCCTTTTAAAGACGCACCTTTCTGGCCCCACAAAAATGGGCATTTCAAATTAGAAACAAGTCAAATGAACAAAATAGTGTGAATAAGTAAGTATTTCAGGGGTGAGTTAGCAGGTTATTGGGGTAGTAAGTCCTGATTTTTTTGGAGGTTGCAGTGACCACTACGCCATTCAAAATAGGCAGGCTTTAGCATAAGCATTTAGGCCCCGTAGGATGATTTTAGCTAAAATGTGCCCCAAACACTCAAACCGGCTTGTACTGTATCTTGCAATGGAAAATATGGGAAACATGACTTAGACAGCAAATGATACACTGTATGCCATGTTTCCAAATTTTTATGCACAGTGGTTACAGCATGAAGTGAATGCATGTGAATATACACAGGTGCATTGCATTAAACAAGTCCAATGAGCGTGAAAAAAATGGCCGGCCTGCCTGCTTTCATCCATCATTTGTTCTAAATTTATAATTAATCAATGAGCTGAGGTGGAGTCTTAGCCAGTGGTACCATCAGGGGTGTGTAATGCACTTTAGGGTAGACAGCCAATCAGCTGCCAGATTCAATCTGTCAATCAAACACAGCAGCCAATCAGAGAGCTGGCCATTGATCAGCAGGCCCTTTATGACATCACAGACAGACCCACGGAACTCTCTGTGCTTGTCTGCTGGCTGGCTGTCAGTTGGGTGGGTGGGCGGCAGAGGGGGAGGATGTACGTCTTGTTTCTCCTGAAAATTGCGGTTTTTCGGCGTTTCCGGAAAAAGTCGCGGTCCGACGCGCAAAAGTGGGGTATCGTAGAAATCGCCTTTTAAAGACGCACCTTTCTGGCCCCACAAAAATGGGCATTTCAAATTAGAAACAAGTCAAATGAACAAAATAGTGTGAATAAGTAAGTATTTCAGGGGTGAGTTAGCAGGTTATTGGGGTAGTAAGTCCTGATTTTTTTGGAGGTTGCAGTGACCACTACGCCATTCAAAATAGGCAGGCTTTAGCATAAGCAGTTAGGCCCCGTAGGATGATTTTAGCTAAAATGTGCCCCAAACACTCAAACCGGCTTGTATCTTGCAATGGAAAATATGGGAAACATGACTTAGACAGCAAATGATACACTGTATGCCATGTTTCCAAATTTTTATGCACAGTGGTTACAGCATGAAGTGAATGCATGTGAATATACACAGGTGCATTGCATTAACCCCTTCCCGACATTTGACGTACATTTACGTCATGGTCGGGAAGCACTTCCCGACACATGGCGTAAATGTACGTCATGGATTTAAACTGTCACCGCGTCTATAGACGCGGTGACAGTTTCAACATGTCTGCTGTCCCTGACAGCAGACATGTCCGTGCATGCCCAGGGGGGGCTGCGATGCCGCCCCCCCGTCGGCGATCGCTGTGATTGGCTGTTCAGTGTGAACAGCCATTCACAGCGTTTTCCTGTGTCACCGGCGAATAACGTTCGCCGGTGACACGGGATCGGAGGTGATTGGTGCTGTAAAGTACAGCACCAATCACCGCGGGGTGTAAGGGTGACACTGGTGTCACCCCACCTCACCCCGCCCGCCCCCAAAGGCCGTGATTGGTCCGTCGGACCGACGGACCAATCACAGCCATGGAGGGGGGTTTAAACTAACGGTGACTGCACTGCAGACGCCATTCCGGTCTGGAATAGCATGCAGTGCGGTCACCGTGCCCACCTGCCGCCATATACTGACCAGAACCTTGCTCCATACTTACCTGATCACTGCTTCATCACTGCTTGATCACTGCTTGATCTGTGCTTGTAGTGTGCTGGATGCTTCCTGGATCCTGTTGCTACTTGTGCCTTCCTGTGCTGTGAAATTGTGCTGCTGCAGTGTAATAGCTAGATAGAGAGATAGATAGAGAGAGATAGAGAGATAGAGAGAGATAGAGAGAGAGATAGTGTCAGAGAGTGCTATATTTTGTGCTGCTGCAGTGTGATATAGTTATAGATAGAGAGAGAGAGATAGAGAGATAGAGAGAGATAGAGAGAGAGAGATAGATAGAGAGGCCTAGTGACAGAGTGCTATATTTTGTGCTGCTGCAGTGTGATAGTTATAGAGAGATAGAGAGATAGAGAGAGAGAGATAGAGAGAGATAGTGACAGATTGTGCTATATATTTTTTATATAACTGACTGCTGCCCCCTCCTTTTGTGCTGATCAGTATAAATTAACTGATCAGCAACTTTTTGGGGGCGCAGGTTTTTTTTTATATATAGATATACCTGTCAGTGCTGCTGCTGCAGTGTCATAGAGTGATAGATAGTGAGAGATAGAGAGATAGAGAGAGATAGTGACAGAGAGTGATAGAGAGTGCTAAATTTTGTGTCTGCTGCCCCCGCCTTTTGTGCTGATCACTATATCTGAGGTGATCAGCAACTTTTTTGGGGGTACAGAGGTTTTTTTTTTTTTATATATACCTGTCAGTTGCACTGTCAGTTGCACCAAAGGTTGTGCACCTGCTGCACCTCACTGGTAATCAGTGTCGCATCACTGATCACCTTTTTTTTTTTTTGTGAGTGCTGTGGGGTCTTTTTTTAATTTTTTTTTTACACACACTGTGATTTTGTGGGTGTCCTGTGGCCACTGTGCGCTGATCAGTGACGTACATCACTGATCAGCTTTTTCGGCACAGGGTTGATCTATTTTTTTTTTTTTTGATCAAATTCCTGTTGCCTTTGAGCGCTGTTCAGTGACAGACGTTACTGACCAACATCTGTGCTCAATTTTTGGCGCAGGACCTTTTTTTTTTTTTTTTTTTTACCCCTTCAATTTTTTATTTTTAACCCCTTCATTTTTTTTTTTTTTATTGGTATAAAGTATTTTTTTTTTTCTGCACTACATACACACTACACACTACATACCCCCCGGGTTGAAATAAAGTTTGTACCCCCCCCTACACTATACACGTGTTGAAACATTTCACTACCAGTAACACAAAAATAAAAATGGCATCCCAAATGTCCTCCCAAATGTCCTCCCAAATGTCCTCCCAGTCATCCAGGAGAATGTATTCAGTGGAGGAGGCATATGCCATGCTTGCCTCTGACTCTGACACAGCCAGTGATGCAAGCGGGGAATTTGAAGGATTCGTCTTAAGCTCCTCTTCCTCCTCTGGTGATGAGGGACCCCCTCAAAGACGCCCCCGTAGAGCAGCTGAGACCCCCCCCCCAACAATTGATCTCGTATGGACCCCACCACCAGACAATTTTGAGCCCCAGGTTCCTGAGTTTTTGGCCATGCCAGGAATCCAATTTGATTCCACAGGTCTCAGAGAAATTGACTTTTTCAAATTATTTTTCTCTGATGATTTTATAAATTTAATGGTGGACCAAACTAATTTATATGCCCAGCAGTTTATTGCTCAAAACCCCACGTCATCATTTGCTAGGTGGACCCCTGTAGATGCAGTAGAGATGATGACGTTTTGGGGTCTGGTGTTTCATATGGGCATAGTAAAAAAGCCAGAAATTAGGCAATATTGGAGTACAGATGTTCTGTACAGTACTCCATTTTACCGTATGGCCATGACCCGGACTCGATTTGAGACAATTCTTAAATTTATACATTACACCGATAATGCACAGTGCCCACCCAGAGATGATCCCACCTTTGACCGGCTATTCAAAGTCAGGCCGGTCATTGATCATTTCAGTGCCAAATTTGAAGAGGTGTACATCCCTGAAAAATTTATTTGTATCGACGAGTCCCTTATACATTTTAAAGGAAGGGTTAAATTCCGCCAGTACCTTCCCAGTAAGAGGGCAAGGTATGGCATAAAAATGTATAAACTGTGTGAAAGCACCTCAGGGTACACCCACAGGTTTAGGGTTTATGAAGGGAAGGATTCAAGAATTGAACCGCCAGAATGCCCCCCCTCCCTCGTAGGTGTTAGTGGGAAAATTGTCTGGGATTTAGTGCACCCCTTCCTGGATAAAGGTTATCACCTCTATGTGGATAACTTTTACACTAGCATCCCCCTGTTTAAGGCCCTTGGTTCAAGAGGTACAGCAGCTTGCGGTACTGTGCGCAAGAACCAAAGAGGCCTCCCAAAAACGCACATTGCCCAAGTAATGAGAAGGGGTGAAAGCAGGGGAATATGCAACGAAAATATGTTGTTGGTCAAATATAAGGACAAGAGGGATGTCCTTATACTGACAACAATTCACGGAGACAGTACCACCTCCGTCCCTGTACGAGGTACCAGTACCCACACCTCAAAACCTAATTGTATCCTGGATTACAATAGGTACATGGGCGGAGTGGATCTTTCAGATCAGGTACTGAAGCCGTACAGTGCCCTGCGGAAAACAAAAATCTGGTACAAGAAGGTGGCCGTGTATATCATCCAGATGGCACTGTACAACGCTTACGTGCTATTCCGTTCTACCGGCCAGAGGGGGACATTTATGCACTTTCAAGAGGAAGTCATAAAGGGCCTAATATTTGGGAACCAGCAGGCAGAGGGCCCCAGTACTTCTAGTACTGGCCCCCGTATTGTACCAGGGCAGCATTTTCCTGATGAAATCCCCTCCACTGGAAAAAAGGGCAGGACACAAAAAAGGTGCAAAGTTTGCTATAAAAAGGGAATAAGAAAGCAAACTATTTTCCAGTGTGACACTTGCCCCGACAAACCCGGCCTATGTATAAAGGAGTGTTTTAAAATATACCACACATCTATGGAATATTAGGTTCATAATTTCACCGTGCTTCGGGGGTCTTGCTAATGCCACATAGCACCCACCATTCATTCCACCAGAATCTGAGCCGCAAAATCCAAAAATCACTCCTTCCCTTCTGAGTCCTGCCATGCACCCAACTGGTATTTTTTGGTCACATGTGAGGCATTGCCGTACTTGGGAGATATTGGGGCACAGATTTTGGGGTGCTTTTTCTCCTTCATTCCTTGTGAAAATGAAAAATTTTGAGCCAGAACTGCATTTTTGTGTAAAAAAATGTAATTTTTCATGTTCACTGCCCACTTGTATCAAAATTGGTGAAACCCCTGGGGGTTTGAAATGTACACTATACCCCTAGATGAATTCCCTGAGGGGTGTAGTTTGCAAAATGGGGTCACTTGTGGGGGGGTTCCACTGTATTGGTGCTTTGGGGGTCTTGCTAATGCGACATAGCACCCACCATCATTCCACCAGAATTTGTGCTGCAAACTCCAAATATCACTCCTTCCCTTCTGAGTCCTGCCACTTTTTGGTCACACATGAGGCATTGCCGTACTCGGGAGAAATTGGGGCACAGATTTTGGGGTGCTTTGTCTCCTTCATTCCTTCTGCAAATGAAAAATTTTGAGCCAGAACTGCATTTTTGTGTAAAAAAATGTAATTTTTCATTTTCACTGCCCACTTGTATCAAAATTGGTGAAACCCCTGGGGGTTTGAAATGTACACTATACCCCTAGATGAATTCCCTGAGGGGTGTACTTCGCAAAATGGGGTGACTTGTGGGGGGGTTCCACTGTATTGGTGCAACATAGCACCCACCATTCATTCCACCAAAATCTGTGCTGCAAAATCCAAAAATCACTCCTTCCCTTCTGAGTCCTGCCATGCACCCAACTGGTATTTTTTGTTCACATGTGAGGCATTGCCGTACTCTGGAGAAATTGGGGCACAGATTTTGGGGTGCTTTTTCTCATTCATACCTTCTGAAAATGAAAAATTTTGAGCCAGAACTGCATTTTTGTGTAAAAAAATGTAATTTTTCATGTTCACTGCCCACTTGTATCAAAATTGGTGAAACCCCTGGGGGTTTGAAATGTACACTATACCCCTAGATGAATTCCCTGAGGGGTGTAGTTTGCAAAATGGGGTCACTTGTGGGGGGGTTCCACTGTATTGGTGCTTTGGGGGTCTTGCTAATGCGACATAGCACCCACCAAAATTCCACCAGAATCTGAGCTGCAAAATCCAAAAATCACTCCTTCCCTTCTGAGTCCTGCCATGCACCCAACTGGTATTTTTTGGTCACATGTGAGGCATTGCCGTACTCGGGAGAAATTGGGGCACAGATTTTGGGGTGCTTTTTCTCCTTCATACCTTCTGAAAATGAAAAATTTTGAGCCAGAACTGCATTTTTGTGTAAAAAAATGTAATTTTTCATGTTCACTGCCCACTTGTATCAAAATTGGTGAAACCCCTGGGGGTTTGAAATGTACACTATACCCCTAGATGAATTCCCTGAGGGGTGTAGTTTGCAAAATGGGGTCACTTGTGGGGGGGTTCCACTGTCTTGGTGCTTGGGGGGTCTTGCTAATGCGACATAGCACCCACCAAAATTCCACCAGAATCTGAGCTGCAAAATCCAAAAATCACTCCTTCCCTTCTGAGTCCTGCCATGCACCCAACTGGTATTTTTTGGTCACATGTGAGGCATTGCCGTACTCGGGAGAAATTGGGGCACAGATTTTGGGGTGCTTTTTCTCCTTCATACCTTCTGAAAATGAAAAATTTTGAGCCAGAACTGCATTTTTGTGTAAAAAAATGTAATTTTTCATGTTCACTGCCCACTTGTATCAAAATTGGTGAAACCCCTGGGGGTTTGAAATGTACACTATACCCCTAGATGAATTCCCTGAGGGGTGTAGTTTGCAAAATGGGGTCACTTGTGGGGGGGTTCCACTGTCTTGGTGCTTGGGGGGTCTTGCTAATGCGACATAGCACCCACCAAAATTCCACCAGAATCTGAGCTGCAAAATCCAAAAATCACTCCTTCCCTTCTGAGTCCTGCCATGCACCCAACTGGTATTTTTTGGTCACATGTGAGGCATTGCCGTACTCGGGAGAAATTGGGGCACAGATTTTGGGGTGCTTTTTCTCCTTCATACCTTCTGAAAATGAAAAATTTTGAGCCAGAACTGCATTTTTGTGTAAAAAAATGTAATTTTTCATGTTCACTGCCCACTTGTATCAAAATTGGTGAAACCCCTGGGGGTTTGAAATGTACACTATACCCCTAGATGAATTCCCTGAGGGGTGTAGTTTGCAAAATGGGGTCACTTGTGGGGGGGTTCCACTGTCTTGGTGCTTGGGGGGTCTTGCTAATGCGACATAGCACCCACCAAAATTCCACCAGAATCTGAGCTGCAAAATCCAAAAATCACTCCTTCCCTTCTGAGTCCTGCCATGCACCCAACTGGTATTTTTTGTTCACATGTGAGGCATTGCCGTACTCGGGAGAAATTGGGGCACAGATTTTGGGGTGCTTTTTCTCCTTCATACCTTCTGAAAATGAAAAATTTTGAGCCAGAACTGCATTTTTGTGTAAAAAAATGTAATTTTTCATGTTCACTGCCCACTTGTATCAAAATTGGTGAAACCCCTGGGGGTTTGAAATGTACACTATACCCCTAGATGAATTTCCTGAGGGGTGTAGTTTCAAAATGGGGTCACTTGTGGGGGGGTTCCACTGTATTGGTGCAACATAGCACCCACCATTCATTCCACCAAAATCTGTGCTGCAAAATCCAAAAATCACTCCTTCCCTTCTGAGTCCTGCCATGCACCCAACTGGTATTTTTTGTTCACATGTGAGGCATTGCCGTACTCGGGAGAAATTGGGGCACAGATTTTGGGGTGCTTTTTCTCCTTCATACCTTCTGAAAATGAAAAATTTTGAGCCAGAACTGCATTTTTGTGTAAAAAAATGTAATTTTTCATGTTCACTGCCCACTTGTATCAAAATTGGTGAAACCCCTGGGGGTTTGAAATGTACACTATACCCCTAGATGAATTCCCTGAGGGGTGTAGTTTGCAAAATGGGGTCACTTGTGGGGGGGTTCCACTGTATTGGTGCTTTGGGGGTCTTGCTAATGCGACATAGCACCCACCAAAATTCCACCAGAATCTGAGCTGCAAAATCCAAAAATCACTCCTTCCCTTCTGAGTCCTGCCATGCACCCAACTGGTATTTTTTGGTCACATGTGAGGCATTGCCGTACTCGGGAGAAATTGGGGCACAGATTTTGGGGTGCTTTTTCTCCTTCATACCTTCTGAAAATGAAAAATTTTGAGCCAGAACTGCATTTTTGTGTAAAAAAAATGTAATTTTTCATTTTCACTGCCCACTTGTATCAAAATTGGTGAAACCCCTGGGGGTTTGAAATGTACACTATACCCCTAGATGAATTCCCTGAGGGGTGTACTTTGCAAAATGGGGTGACTTGTGGGGGGGTTCCACTGTATTGGTGCAACATAGCACCCACCATTCATTCCACCAAAATCTGTGCTGCAAAATCCAAAAATCACTCCTTCCCTTCTGAGTCCTGCCATGCACCCAACTGGTATTTTTTGTTCACATGTGAGGCATTGCCGTACTCGGGAGAAATTGGGGCACAGATTTTGGGGTGCTTTTTCTCCTTCATACCTTCTGAAAATGAAAAATTTTGAGCCAGAACTGCATTTTTGTGTAAAAAAATGTAATTTTTCATTTTCACTGCCCACTTGTATCAAAATTGGTGAAACCCCTGGGGGTTTGAAATGTACACTATACCCCTAGATGAATTCCCTGAGGGGTGTAGTTTGCAAAATGGGGTCACTTGTGGGGGGGTTCCACTGTATTGGTGCTTGGGGGGTCTTGCTAATGCGACATAGCACCCACCAAAATTCCACCAGAATCTGAGCTGCAAAATCCAAAAATCACTCCTTCCCTTCTGAGTCCTGCCATGCACCCAACTGGTATTTTTTGGTCACATGTGAGGCATTGCGGTACTCGGGAGAAATTGGGGCACAGATTTTGGGGTGCTTTGTCTCCTTCATTCCTTGTGAAAATGAAAAATTTTGAGCCAGAACTGCATTTTTGTGTAAAAAATGTAATTTTTCATTTTCACTGCCCAGTTGTATCAAAATTGGTGAAACCCCTGGGGGTTTGAAATGTACACTATACCCCTAGATGAATTCCCTGAGGGGTGTAGTTTGCAAAATGGGGTAACTTGTGGGGGGGTTCCTAAATTTTAGCATCTTATGGTGCCTAGAAACCTACATGGTGCCTAAAAAATAATCTCATAAAAAGGAGGCTCCAAAATCAAGTAGGTGCTCCTTCTATTATGAAGCCTGTGGTTTGGTCAACGTGCACACTAGGGCCACATATAGGATATTTTTGAAAACAAAAGAATTGGGGGAATCAATTTTTAGTCACATTTCTCTAGTAAAATGTACTGTGTTCCTTAGAAAAATGTATTAAAATTGCAAATCTGCAAAAAAAATGAAATTTTGAAATTTCACCTACACTTTGTTTTAAATCCTGTGAAACACCTAAAGGGTTAACAAACTTCCAAAATGCTGTTTTGAATACTGTGAGGGGTGCAGTTTTTGAAATGGCATCATTTATGGGGGTGTCTCACATACAAGTCCCTCAAAGTCATATCAGAACTGAACTGATCCCTAAAAAAATCAGTGTTTGAAATTTTCTTGAAAATTTGAGAATTTGCTATTCATATTGTAAGCCTCCTAGTGTCCAAAAAAATTAAAAGGAAGTTGAAATAATGATGGAAACATAAAGTAGACATATGGTCTATGTTAGTTATTAACTATTTTGAGTGGTATGATTATTTGTCTCACAAGCAGAAAATTTAACATTTTGCAAATCGCTAAATTTTCCATTTTTTCACGACATTTTGGTATTTTTCACAAAAAAACACAGACTGTATCGACCCAAATTTACCACTAATTTGAAGTACAATGTGTCACGAAAAAACAATCTCAAAATCACTGGGATAAGTAAAAGCAAAAAAAAGTTATCCCCACTTAAGTGAGACATGTCAGATTTGAAAAAAATGGCTCTGTCAGGAACGCAAAAACTAGCTCTGTCAGGAAGGGGTTAAACATGTCCAATGAGCGTGAAAAAAATGGCCGGCCTGCCTGCTTTCATCCATCATTTGTTCTAAATTTATAATTAATCAATGAGCTGAGGTGGAGTCTTAGCCAGTGGTACCATCAGGGGTGTGTAATGCACTTTAGGGTAGACAGCCAATCAGCTGCCAGATTCAATCTGTCAATCAAACACAGCAGCCAATCAGAGAGCTGGCCATTGATCAGCAGGCCCTTTATGACATCACAGACAGACCCACGGAACTCTCTGTGCTTGTCTGCTGGCTGGCTGTCAGTTGGGTGGGTGGGCGGCAGAGGGGGAGGATGTACGTCTCGTTTCTCCTGAAAATTGCGGTTTTTCGGCGTTTCCGGAAAAAGTCGCGGTCCGACGCGCAAAAGTGGGGTATCGTAGAAATCGCCTTTTAAAGACACACCTTTCTGGCCCCACAAAAATGGGCATTTCAAATTAGAAACAAGTCAAATGAACAAAATAGTGTGAATAAGTAAGTATTTCAGGGGTGAGTTAGCAGGTTATTGGGGTAGTAAGTCCTGATTTTTTTGGAGGTTGCAGTGACCACTACGCCATTCAAAATAGGCAGGCTTTGGCATAAGCAGTTAGGCCCCGTAGGATGATTTTAGCTAAAATGTGCCCCAAACACTCAAACCGGCTTGTATCTTGCAATGGAAAATATGGGAAACATGACTTAGACAGCAAATGATACACTGTATGCCATGTTTCCAAATTTTTATGCACAGTGGTTACAGCATGAAGCGAATGCATGTGAATATACAAAGGTGCATTGCATTAAACAAGTCCAATGAGCGTGAAAAAAATGGCCGGCCTGCCTGCTTTCATCCATCATTTGTTCTAAATTTATAATTAATCAATGAGCTGAGGTGGAGTCTTAGCCAGTGGTACCATCAGGGGTGTGTAATGCACTTTAGGGTAGACAGCCAATCAGCTGCCAGATTCAATCTGTCAATCAAACACAGCAGCCAATCAGAGAGCTGGCCATTGATCAGCAGGCCCTTTATGACATCACAGACAGACCCACGGAACTCTCTGTGCTTGTCTGCTGGCTGGCTGTCAGTTGGGTGGGTGGGCGGCAGAGGGGGAGGATGTACGTCTCGTTTCTCCTGAAAATTGCGGTTTTTCAGCGTTTCCGGAAAAAGTCGCGGTCCGACGCGCAAAAGTGGGGTATCGTAGAAATCGCCTTTTAAAGACGCACCTTTCTGGCCCCACAAAAATGGGCATTTCAAATTAGAAACAAGTCAAATGAACAAAATAGTGTGAATAAGTAAGTATTTCAGGGGTGAGTTAGCAGGTTATTGGGGTAGTAAGTCCTGATTTTTTTGGAGGTTGCAGTGACCACTACGCCATTCAAAATAGGCAGGCTTTAGCATAAGCAGTTAGGCCCCGTAGGATGATTTTAGCTAAAATGTGCCCCAAACACTCAAACCGGCTTGTATCTTGCAATGGAAAATATGGGAAACATGACTTAGACAGCAAATGATACACTGTATGCCATGTTTCCAAATTTTTATGCACAGTGGTTACAGCATGAAGTGAATGCTTGTGAATATACACAGGTGCATTGCATTAAACAAGTCCAATGAGCGTGAAAAAAATGGCCGGCCTGCCTGCTTTCATCCATCATTTGTTCTAAATTTATAATTAATCAATGAGCTGAGGTGGAGTCTTAGCCAGTGGTACCATCAGGGGTGTGTAATGCACTTTAGGGTAGACAGCCAATCAGCTGCCAGATTCAATCTGTCAATCAAACACAGCAGCCAATCAGAGAGCTGGCCATTGATCAGCAGGCCCTTTATGACATCACAGACAGACCCACGGAACTCTCTGTGCTTGTCTGCTGGCTGGCTGTCAGTTGGGTGGGTGGGCGGCAGAGGGGGAGGATGTACGTCTCGTTTCTCCTGAAAATTGCGTTTTTTCTGCGTTTCCGGAAAAAGTCGCGGTCCGACGCGCAAAAGTGGGGTATCGTAGAAATCGCCTTTTAAAGACGCACCTTTCTGGCCCCACAAAAATGGGCATTTCAAATTAGAAACAAGTCAAATGAACAAAATAGTGTGAATAAGTAAGTATTTCAGGGGTGAGTTAGCAGGTTATTGGGGTAGTAAGTCCTGATTTTTTTGGAGGTTGCAGTGACCACTACGCCATTCAAAATAGGCAGGCTTTAGCATAAGCAGTTAGGCCCCGTAGGATGATTTTAGCTAAAATGTTCCCCAAACACTCAAACCGGCTTGTATCTTGCAATGGAAAATATGGGAAACATGACTTAGACAGCAAATGATACACTGTATGCCATGTTTCCAAATTTTTATGCACAGTGGTTACAGCATGAAGCGAATGCATGTGAATATACAAAGGTGCATTGCATTAAACAAGTCCAATGAGCGTGAAAAAAATGGCCGGCCTGCCTGCTTTCATCCATCATTTGTTCTAAATTTATAATTAATCAATGAGCTGAGGTGGAGTCTTAGCCAGTGGTACCATCAGGGGTGTGTAATGCACTTTAGGGTAGACAGCCAATCAGCTGCCAGATTCAATCTGTCAATCAAACACAGCAGCCAATCAGAGAGCTGGCCATTGATCAGCAGGCCCTTTATGACATCACAGACAGACCCACGGAACTCTCTGTGCTTGTCTGCTGGCTGGCTGTCAGTTGGGTGGGTGGGCGGCAGAGGGGGAGGATGTACGTCTCGTTTCTCCTGAAAATTGCGGTTTTTCAGCGTTTCCGGAAAAAGTCGCGGTCCGACGCGCAAAAGTGGGGTATCGTAGAAATCGCCTTTTAAAGACGCACCTTTCTGGCCCCACAAAAATGGGCATTTCAAATTAGAAACAAGTCAAATTAACAAAATAGTGTGAATAAGTAAGTATTTCAGGGGTGAGTTAGCAGGTTATTGGGGTAGTAAGTCCTGATTTTTTTGGAGGTTGCAGTGACCACTACGCCATTCAAAATAGGCAGGCTTTAGCATAAGCATTTAGGCCCCGTAGGATGATTTTAGCTAAAATGTGCCCCAAACACTCAAACCGGCTTGTATCTTGCAATGGAAAATATGGGAAACATGACTTAGACAGCAAATGATACACTGTATGCCATGTTTCCAAATTTTTATGCACAGTGGTTACAGCATGAAGTGAATGCATGTGAATATACACAGGTGCATTGCATTAAACAAGTCCAATGAGCGTGAAAAAAATGGCCGGCCTGCCTGCTTTCATCCATCATTTGTTCTAAATTTATAATTAATCAATGAGCTGAGGTGGAGTCTTAGCCAGTGGTACCATCAGGGGTGTGTAATGCACTTTAGTGTAGACAGCCAATCAGCTGCCAGATTCAATCTGTCAATCAAACACAGCAGCCAATCAGAGAGCTGGCCATTGATCAGCAGGCCCTTTATGACATCACAGACAGACCCACGGAACTCTCTGTGCTTGTCTGCTGGCTGGCTGTCAGTTGGGTGGGTGGGCGGCAGAGGGGGAGGATGTACGTCTCGTTTCTCCTGAAAATTGCGGTTTTTCGGCGTTTCCGGAAAAAGTCGCGGTCCGACGCGCAAAAGTGGGGTATCGTAGAAATCGCCTTTTAAAGACGCACCTTTCTGGCCCCACAAAAATGGGCATTTCAAATTAGAAACAAGTCAAATGAACAAAATAGTGTGAATAAGTAAGTATTTCAGGGGTGAGTTAGCAGGTTATTGGGGTAGTAAGTCCTGATTTTTTTGGAGGTTGCAGTGACCACTACGCCATTCAAAATAGGCAGGCTTTAGCATAAGCAGTTAGGCCCCGTAGGATGATTTTAGCTAAAATGTGCCCCAAACACTCAAACCGGCTTGTATCTTGCAATGGAAAATATGGGAAACATGACTTAGACAGCAAATGATACACTGTATGCCATGTTTCCAAATTTTTATGCACAGTGGTTACAGCATGAAGCGAATGCATGTGAATATACAAAGGTGCATTGCATTAAACAAGTCCAATGAGCGTGAAAAAAATGGCCGGCCTGCCTGCTTTCATCCATCATTTGTTCTAAATTTATAATTAATCAATGAGCTGAGGTGGAGTCTTAGCCAGTGGTACCATCAGGGGTGTGTGATGCACTTTAGGGTAGACAGCCAATCAGCTGCCAGATTCAATCTGTCAATCAAACACAGCAGCCATTCAGAGAGCTGGCCATTGATCAGCAGGCCCTTTATGACATCACAGACAGACCCACGGAACTCTCTGTGCTTGTCTGCTGGCTGGCTGTCAGTTGGGTGGGTGGGCGGCAGAGGGGGAGGATGTACGTCTCGTTTCTCCTGAAAATTGCGGTTTTTCAGCGTTTCCGGAAAAAGTCGCGGTCCGACGCGCAAAAGTGGGGTATCGTAGAAATCGCCTTTTAAAGACGCACCTTTCTGGCCCCACAAAAATGGGCATTTCAAATTAGAAACAAGTCAAATGAACAAAATAGTGTGAATAAGTAAGTATTTCAGGGGTGAGTTAGCAGGTTATTGGGGTAGTAAGTCCTGATTTTTTTGGAGGTTGCAGTGACCACTACGCCATTCAAAATAGGCAGGCTTTAGCATAAGCATTTAGGCCCCGTAGGATGATTTTAGCTAAAATGTGCCCCAAACACTCAAACCGGCTTGTATCTTGCAATGGAAAATATGGGAAACATGACTTAGACAGCAAATGATACACTGTATGCCATGTTTCCAAATTTTTATGCACAGTGGTTACAGCATGAAGTGAATGCATGTGAATATACACAGGTGCATTGCATTAAACAAGTCCAATGAGCGTGAAAAAAATGGCCGGCCTGCCTGCTTTCATCCATCATTTGTTCTAAATTTATAATTAATCAATGAGCTGAGGTGGAGTCTTAGCCAGTGGTACCATCAGGGGTGTGTAATGCACTTTAGGGTAGACAGCCAATCAGCTGCCAGATTCAATCTGTCAATCAAACACAGCAGCCAATCAGAGAGCTGGCCATTGATCAGCAGGCCCTTTATGACATCACAGACAGACCCACGGAACTCTCTGTGCTTGTCTGCTGGCTGGCTGTCAGTTGGGTGGGTGGGCGGCAGAGGGGGAGGATGTACGTCTCGTTTCTCCTGAAAATTGCGGTTTTTCGGCGTTTCCGGAAAAAGTCGCGGTCCGACGCGCAAAAGTGGGGTATCGTAGAAATCGCCTTTTAAAGACGCACCTTTCTGGCCTCACAAAAATGGGCATTTCAAATTAGAAACAAGTCAAATGAACAAAATAGTGTGAATAAGTAAGTATTTCAGGGGTGAGTTAGCAGGTTATTGGGGTAGTAAGTCCTGATTTTTTTGGAGGTTGCATTGACCACTACGCCATTCAAAATAGGCAGGCTTTGGCATAAGCAGTTAGGCCCCGTAGGATGATTTTAGCTAAAATGTGCCCCAAACACTCAAACCGGCTTGTATCTTGCAATGGAAAATATGGGAAAAATGACTTAGACAGCAAATGATACACTGTATGCCATGTTTCCAAATTTTTATGCACAGTGGTTACAGCATGAAGCGAATGCATGTGAATATACAAAGGTGCATTGCATTAAACAAGTCCAATGAGCGTGAAAAAAATGGCCGGCCTGCCTGCTTTCATCCATCATTTGTTCTAAATTTATAATTAATCAATGAGCTGAGGTGGAGTCTTAGCCAGTGGTACCATCAGGGGTGTGTAATGCACTTTAGGGTAGACAGCCAATCAGCTGCCAGATTCAATCTGTCAATCAAACACAGCAGCCAATCAGAGAGCTGGCCATTGATCAGCAGGCCCTTTATGACATCACAGACAGACCCACGGAACTCTCTGTGCTTGTCTGCTGGCTGGCTGTCAGTTGGGTGGGTGGGTGGGCGGCAGAGGGGGAGGATGTACATCTCGTTTCTCCTGAAAATTGCGGTTTTTCAGCGTTTCCGGAAAAAGTCGCGGTCCGACGCGCAAAAGTGGGGTATCGTAGAAATCGCCTTTTAAAGACGCACCTTTCTGGCCCCACAAAAATGGGCATTTCAAATTAGAAACAAGTCAAATGAACAAAATAGTGTGAATAAGTAAGTATTTCAGGGGTGAGTTAGCATGTTATTGGGGTAGTAAGTCCTGATTTTTTTGGAGGTTGCAGTGACCACTACGCCATTCAAAATAGGCAGGCTTTAGCATAAGCATTTAGGCCCCGTAGGATGATTTTAGCTAAAATGTGCCCCAAACACTCAAACCGGCTTGTATCTTGCAATGGAAAATATGGGAAACATGACTTAGACAGCAAATGATACACTGTATGCCATGTTTCCAAATTTTTATGCACAGTGGTTACAGCATAAAGCGAAGGCATGTGAATATACACAGGTGCATTGCATTAAACAAGTCCAATGAGCGTGAAAAAAATGGCCGGCCTGCCTGCTTTCATCCATCATTTGTTCTAAATTTATAATTAATCAATGAGCTGAGGTGGAGTCTTAGCCAGTGGTACCATCAGGGGTGTGTAATGCACTTTAGGGTAGACAGCCAATCAGCTGCCAGATTCAATCTGTCAATCAAACACAGCAGCCAATCAGAGAGCTGGCCATTGATCAGCAGGCCCTTTATGACATCACAGACAGACCCACGGAACTCTCTGTGCTTGTCTGCTGGCTGGCTGTCAGTTGGTTGGGTGGGCGGCAGAGGGGGAGGATGTACGTCTCGTTTCTCCTGAAAATTGCGGTTTTTCGGCGTTTCCGGAAAAAGTCGCGGTCCGACGCGCAAAAGTGGGGTATCGTAGAAATCGCCTTTTAAAGACGCACCTTTCTGGCCCCACAAAAATGGGCATTTCAAATTAGAAACAAGTCAAATGAACAAAATAGTGTGAATAAGTAAGTATTTCAGGGGTGAGTTAGCAGGTTATTGGGGTAGTAAGTCCTGATTTTTTTGGAGGTTGCATTGACCACTACGCCATTCAAAATAGGCAGGCTTTGGCATAAGCAGTTAGGCCCCGTAGGATGATTTTAGCTAAAATGTGCCCCAAACACTCAAACCGGCTTGTATCTTGCAATGGAAAATATGGGAAACATGACTTAGACAGCAAATGATACACTGTATGCCATGTTTCCAAATTTTTATGCACAGTGGTTACAGCATGAAGCGAATGCATGTGAATATACAAAGGTGCATTGCATTAAACAAGTCCAATGAGCGTGAAAAAAATGGCCGGCCTGCCTGCTTTCATCCATCATTTGTTCTAAATTTATAATTAATCAATGAGCTGAGGTGGAGTCTTAGCCAGTGGTACCATCAGGGGTGTGTAATGCACTTTAGGGTAGACAGCCAATCAGCTGCCAGATTCAATCTGTCAATCAAACACAGCAGCCAATCAGAGAGCTGGCCATTGATCAGCAGGCCCTTTATGACATCACAGACAGACCCACGGAACTCTCTGTGCTTGTCTGCTGGCTGGCTGTCAGTTGGGTGGGTGGGCGGCAGAGGGGGAGGATGTACGTCTCGTTTCTCCTGAAAATTGCGGTTTTTCAGCGTTTCCGGAAAAAGTCGCGGTCCGACGCGCAAAAGTGGGGTATCGTAGAAATCGCCTTTTAAAGTCGCACCTTTCTGGCCCCACAAAAATGGGCATTTCAAATTAGAAACAAGTCAAATGAACAAAATAGTGTGAATAAGTAAGTATTTCAGGGGTGAGTTAGCAGGTTATTGGGGTAGTAAGTCCTGATTTTTTTGGAGGTTGCAGTGACCACTACGCCATTCAAAATAGGCAGGCTTTAGCATAAGCAGTTAGGCCCCGTAGGATGATTTTAGCTAAAATGTGCCCCAAACACTCAAACCGGCTTGTATCTTGCAATGGAAAATATGGGAAACATGACTTAGACAGCAAATGATACACTGTATGCCATGTTTCCAAATTTTTATGCACAGTGGTTACAGCATGAAGCGAATGCATGTGAATATACAAAGGTGCATTGCATTAAACAAGTCCAATGAGCGTGAAAAAAATGGCCGGCCTGCCTGCTTTCATCCATCATTTGTTCTAAATTTATAATTAATCAATGAGCTGAGGTGGAGTCTTAGCCAGTGGTACCATCAGGGGTGTGTAATGCACTTTAGGGTAGACAGCCAATCAGCTGCCAGATTCAATCTGTCAATCAAACACAGCAGCCAATCAGAGAGCTGGCCATTGATCAGCAGGCCCTTTATGACATCACAGACAGACCCACGGAACTCTCTGTGCTTGTCTGCTGGCTGGCTGTCAGTTGGGTGGGTGGGCGGCAGAGGGGGAGGATGTACGTCTCGTTTCTCCTGAAAATTGCGGTTTTTCGGCGTTTCCGGAAAAAGTCGCGGTCCGACGCGCAAAAGTGGGGTATCGTAGAAATCGCCTTTTAAAGACGCACCTTTCTGGCCCCACAAAAATGGGCATTTCAAATTAGAAACAAGTCAAATGAACAAAATAGTGTGAATAAGTAAGTATTTCAGGGGTGAGTTAGCAGGTTATTGGGGTAGTAAGTCCTGATTTTTTTGGAGGTTGCATTGACCACTACGCCATTCAAAATAGGCAGGCTTTAGCATAAGCAGTTAGGCCCCGTAGGATGATTTTAGCTAAAATGTGCCCCAAACACTCAAACCGGCTTGTATCTTGCAATGGAAAATATGGGAAACATGACTTAGACAGCAAATGATACACTGTATGCCATGTTTCCAAATTTTTATGCACAGTGGTTACAGCATGAAGCGAATGCATGTGAATATACAAAGGTGCATTGCATTAAACAAGTCCAATGAGCGTGAAAAAAATGGCCGGCCTGCCTGCTTTCATCCATCATTTGTTCTAAATTTATAATTAATCAATGAGCTGAGGTGGAGTCTTAGCCAGTGGTACCATCAGGGGTGTGTAATGCACTTTAGGGTAGACAGCCAATCAGCTGCCAGATTCAATCTGTCAATCAAACACAGCAGCCAATCAGAGAGCTGGCCATTGATCAGCAGGCCCTTTATGACATCACAGACAGACCCACGGAACTCTCTGTGCTTGTCTGCTGGCTGGCTGTCAGTTGGGTGGGTGGGCGGCAGAGGGGGAGGATGTACGTCTCGTTTCTCCTGAAAATTGCGGTTTTTCAGCGTTTCCGGAAAAAGTCACGGTCCGACGCGCAAAAGTGGGGTATAGTAGAAATCGCCTTTTAAAGACGCACCTTTCTGGCCCCACAAAAATGGGCATTTCAAATTAGAAACAAGTCAAATGAACAAAATAGTGTGAATAAGTAAGTATTTCAGGGGTGAGTTAGCAGGTTATTGGGGTAGTAAGTCCTGATTTTTTTGGAGGTTGCAGTGACCACTACGCCATTCAAAATAGGCAGGCTTTAGCATAAGCATTTAGGCCCCGTAGGATGATTTTAGCTAAAATGTGCCCCAAACACTCAAACCGGCTTGTATCTTGCAATGGAAAATATGGGAAACATGACTTAGACAGCAAATGATACACTGTATGCCATGTTTCCAAATTTTTATGCACAGTGGTTACAGCATGAAGTGAATGCATGTGAATATACACAGGTGCATTGCATTAAACAAGTCCAATGAGCGTGAAAAAAATGGCCGGCCTGCCTGCTTTCATCCATCATTTGTTCTAAATTTATAATTAATCAATGAGCTGAGGTGGAGTCTTAGCCAGTGGTACCATCAGGGGTGTGTAATGCACTTTAGGGTAGACAGCCAATCAGCTGCCAGATTCAATCTGTCAATCAAACACAGCAGCCAATCAGAGAGCTGGCCATTGATCAGCAGGCCCTTTATGACATCACAGACAGACCCACGGAACTCTCTGTGCTTGTCTGCTGGCTGGCTGTCAGTTGGGTGGGTGGGCGGCAGAGGGGGAGGATGTACGTCTCGTTTCTCCTGAAAATTGCGGTTTTTCGGCGTTTCCGGAAAAAGTCGCGGTCCGACGCGCAAAAGTGGGGTATCGTAGAAATCGCCTTTTAAAGACGCACCTTTCTGGCCCCACAAAAATGGGCATTTCAAATTAGAAACAAGTCAAATGAACAAAATAGTGTGAATAAGTAAGTATTTCAGGGGTGAGTTAGCAGGTTATTGGGGTAGTAAGTCCTGATTTTTTTGGAGGTTGCATTGACCACTACGCCATTCAAAATAGGCAGGCTTTGGCATAAGCAGTTAGGCCCCGTAGGATGATTTTAGCTAAAATGTGCCCCAAACACTCAAACCGGCTTGTATCTTGCAATGGAAAATATGGGAAACATGACTTAGACAGCAAATGATACACTGTATGCCATGTTTCCAAATTTTTATGCACAGTGGTTACAGCATGAAGCGAATGCATGTGAATATACAAAGGTGCATTGCATTAAACAAGTCCAATGAGCGTGAAAAAAATGGCCGGCCTGCCTGCTTTCATCCATCATTTGTTCTAAATTTATAATTAATCAATGAGCTGAGGTGGAGTCTTAGCCAGTGGTACCATCAGGGGTGTGTAATGCACTTTAGGGTAGACAGCCAATCAGCTGCCAGATTCAATCTGTCAATCAAACACAGCAGCCAATCAGAGAGCTGGCCATTGATCAGCAGGCCCTTTATGACATCACAGACAGACCCACGGAACTCTCTGTGCTTGTCTGCTGGCTGGCTGTCAGTTGGGTGGGTGGGCGGCAGAGGGGGAGGATGTACGTCTCGTTTCTCCTGAAAATTGCGGTTTTTCAGCGTTTCTGGAAAAAGTCGCGGTCCGACGCGCAAAAGTGGGGTATCGTAGAAATCGCCTTTTAAAGACGCACCTTTCTGGCCCCACAAAAATGGGCATTTCAAATTAGAAACAAGTCAAATGAACAAAATAGTGTGAATAAGTAAGTATTTCAGGGGTGAGTTAGCAGGTTATTGGGGTAGTAAGTCCTGATTTTTTTGGAGGTTGCAGTGACCACTACGCCATTCAAAATAGGCAGGCTTTGGCATAAGCAGTTAGGCCCCGTAGGATGATTTTAGCTAAAATGTGCCCCAAACACTCAAACCGGCTTGTATCTTGCAATGGAAAATATGGGAAACATGACTTAGACAGCAAATGATACACTGTATGCCATGTTTCCAAATTTTTATGCACAGTGGTTACAGCATGAAGCGAATGCATGTGAATATACAAAGGTGCATTGCATTAAACAAGTCCAATGAGCGTGAAAAAAATGGCCGGCCTGCCTGCTTTCATCCATCATTTGTTCTAAATTTATAATTAATCAATGAGCTGAGGTGGAGTCTTAGCCAGTGGTACCATCAGGGGTGTGTAATGCACTTTAGGGTAGACAGCCAATCAGCTGCCAGATTCAATCTGTCAATCAAACACAGCAGCCAATCAGAGAGCTGGCCATTGATCAGCAGGCCCTTTATGACATCACAGACAGACCCACGGAACTCTCTGTGCTTGTCTGCTGGCTGGCTGTCAGTTGGGTGGGTGGGCGGCAGAGGGGGAGGATGTACGTCTCGTTTCTCCTGAAAATTGCGGTTTTTCAGCGTTTCCGGAAAAAGTCGCGGTCCGACGCGCAAAAGTGGGGTATCGTAGAAATCGCCTTTTAAAGACGCACCTTTCTGGCCCCACAAAAATGGGCATTTCAAATTAGAAACAAGTCAAATGAACAAAATAGTGTGAATAAGTAAGTATTTCAGGGGTGAGTTAGCAGGTTATTGGGGTAGTAAGTCCTGATTTTTTTGGAGGTTGCAGTGACCACTACACCATTCAAAATAGGCAGGCTTTAGCATAAGCATTTAGGCCCCGTAGGATGATTTTAGCTAAAATGTGCCCCAAACACTCAAACCGGCTTGTATCTTGCAATGGAAAATATGGGAAACATGACTTAGACAGCAAATGATACACTGTATGCCATGTTTCCAAATTTTTATGCACAGTGGTTACAGCATGAAGCGAATGCATGTGAATATACAAAGGTGCATTGCATTAAACAAGTCCAATGAGCGTGAAAAAAATGGCCGGCCTGCCTGCTTTCATCCATCATTTGTTCTAAATTTATAATTAATCAATGAGCTGAGGTGGAGTCTTAGCCAGTGGTACCATCAGGGGTGTGTAATGCACTTTAGGGTAGACAGCCAATCAGCTGCCAGATTCAATCTGTCAATCAAAAACAGCAGCCAATCAGAGAGCTGGCCATTGATCAGCAGGCCCTTTATGACATCACAGACAGACCCACGGAACTCTCTGTGCTTGTCTGCTGGCTGGCTGTCAGTTGGGTGGGTGGGCGGCAGAGGGGGAGGATGTACGTCTCGTTTCTCCTGAAAATTGCGGTTTTTCGGCGTTTCCGGAAAAAGTCACGGTCCGACGCGCAAAAGTGGGGTATCGTAGAAATCGCCTTTTAAAGACGCACCTTTCTGGCCCCACAAAAATGGGCATTTCAAATTAGAAACAAGTCAAATGAACAAAATAGTGTGAATAAGTAAGTATTTCAGGGGTGAGTTAGCAGGTTATTGGGGTAGTAAGTCCTGATTTTTTTGGAGGTTGCATTGACCACTACGCCATTCAAAATAGGCAGGCTTTGGCATAAGCAGTTAGGCCCCGTAGGATGATTTTAGCTAAAATGTGCCCCAAACACTCAAACCGGCTTGTATCTTGCAATGGAAAATATGGGAAACATGACTTAGACAGCAAATGATACACTGTATGCCATGTTTCCAAATTTTTATGCACAGTGGTTACAGCATGAAGCGAATGCATGTGAATATACAAAGGTGCATTGCATTAAACAAGTCCAATGAGCGTGAAAAAAATGGCCGGCCTGCCTGCTTTCATCCATCATTTGTTCTAAATTTATAATTAATCAATGAGCTGAGGTGGAGTCTTAGCCAGTGGTACCATCAGGGGTGTGTAATGCACTTTAGGGTAGACAGCCAATCAGCTGCCAGATTCAATCTGTCAATCAAACACAGCAGCCAATCAGAGAGCTGGCCATTGATCAGCAGGCCCTTTATGACATCACAGACAGACCCACGGAACTCTCTGTGCTTGTCTGCTGGCTGGCTGTCAGTTGGGTGGGTGGGCGGCAGAGGGGGAGGATGTACGTCTCGTTTCTCCTGAAAATTGCGGTTTTTCAGCGTTTCCGGAAAAAGTCGCGGTCCGACGCGCAAAAGTGGGGTATCGTAGAAATCGCCTTTTAAAGACGCACCTTTCTGGCCCCACAAAAATGGGCATTTCAAATTAGAAACAAGTCAAATGAACAAAATAGTGTGAATAAGTAAGTATTTCAGGGGTGAGTTAGCAGGTTATTGGGGTAGTAAGTCCTGATTTTTTTGGAGGTTGCAGTGACCACTACGCCATTCAAAATAGGCAGGCTTTAGCATAAGCATTTAGGCCCCGTAGGATGATTTTAGCTAAAATGTGCCCCAAACACTCAAACCGGCTTGTATCTTGCAATGGAAAATATGGGAAACATGACTTAGACAGCAAATGATACACTGTATGCCATGTTTCCAAATTTTTATGCACAGTGGTTACAGCATGAAGCGAATGCATGTGAATATACAAAGGTGCATTGCATTAAACAAGTCCAATGAGCGTGAAAAAAATGGCCGGCCTGCCTGCTTTCATCCATCATTTGTTCTAAATTTATAATTAATCAATGAGCTGAGGTGGAGTCTTAGCCAGTGGTACCATCAGGGGTGTGTAATGCACTTTAGGGTAGACAGCCAATCAGCTGCCAGATTCAATCTGTCAATCAAACACAGCAGCCAATCAGAGAGCTGGCCATTGATCAGCAGGCCCTTTATGACATCACAGACAGACCCACGGAACTCTCTGTGCTTGTCTGCTGGCTGGCTGTCAGTTGGGTGGGTGGGCGGCAGAGGGGGAGGATGTACGTCTCGTTTCTCCTGAAAATTGCGGTTTTTCAGCGTTTCCGGAAAAAGTCGCGGTCCGACGCGCAAAAGTGGGGTATAGTAGAAATCGCCTTTTAAAGACGCACCTTTCTGGCCCCACAAAAATGGGCATTTCAAATTAGAAACAAGTCAAATGAACAAAATAGTGTGAATAAGTAAGTATTTCAGGGGTGAGTTAGCAGGTTATTGGGGTAGTAAGTCCTGATTTTTTTGGAGGTTGCAGTGACCACTACGCCATTCAAAATAGGCAGGCTTTAGCATAAGCAGTTAGGCCCCGTAGGATGATTTTAGCTAAAATGTGCCCCAAACACTCAAACCGGCTTCTATCTTGCAATGGAAAATATGGGAAACATGACTTAGACAGCAAATGATACACTGTATGCCATGTTTCCAAATTTTTATGCACAGTGGTTACAGCATGAAGCGAATGCATGTGAATATACAAAGGTGCATTGCATTAAACAAGTCCAATGAGCGTGAAAAAAATGGCCGGCCTGCCTGCTTTCATCCATCATTTGTTCTAAATTTATAATTAATCAATGAGCTGAGGTGGAGTCTTAGCCAGTGGTACCATCAGGGGTGTGTAATGCACTTTAGGGTAGACAGCCAATCAGCTGCCAGATTCAATCTGTCAATCAAACACAGCAGCCAATCAGAGAGCTGGCCATTGATCAGCAGGCCCTTTATGACATCACAGACAGACCCACGGAACTCTCTGTGCTTGTCTGCTGGCTGGCTGTCAGTTGGGTGGGTGGGCGGCAGAGGGGGAGGATGTACGTCTCGTTTCTCCTGAAAATTGCGGTTTTTCAGCGTTTCCGGAAAAAGTCGCGGTCCGACGCGCAAAAGTGGGGTATCGTAGAAATCGCCTTTTAAAGACGCACCTTTCTGGCCCCACAAAAATGGGCATTTCAAATTAGAAACAAGTCAAATGAACAAAATAGTGTGAATAAGTAAGTATTTCAGGGGTGAGTTAGCAGGTTATTGGGGTAGTAAGTCCTGATTTTTTTGGAGGTTGCAGTGACCACTACGCCATTCAAAATAGGCAGGCTTTAGCATAAGCAGTTAGGCCCCGTAGGATGATTTTAGCTAAAATGTGCCCCAAACACTCAAACCGGCTTGTATCTTGCAATGGAAAATATGGGAAACATGACTTAGACAGCAAATGATACACTGTATGCCATGTTTCCAAATTTTTATGCACAGTGGTTACAGCATGAAGTGAATGCATGTGAATATACACAGGTGCATTGCATTAAACAAGTCCAATGAGCGTGAAAAAAATGGCCGGCCTGCCTGCTTTCATCCATCATTTGTTCTAAATTTATAATTAATCAATGAGCTGAGGTGGAGTCTTAGCCAGTGGTACCATCAGGGGTGTGTAATGCACTTTAGGGTAGACAGCCAATCAGCTGCCAGATTCAATCTGTCAATCAAACACAGCAGCCAATCAGAGAGCTGGCCATTGATCAGCAGGCCCTTTATGACATCACAGACAGACCCACGGAACTCTCTGTGCTTGTCTGCTGGCTGGCTGTCAGTTGGGTGGGTGGGCGGCAGAGGGGGAGGATGTACGTCTCGTTTCTCCTGAAAATTGCGTTTTTTCAGCGTTTCCGGAAAAAGTCGCGGTCCGACGCGCAAAAGTGGGGTATCGTAGAAATCGCCTTTTAAAGACGCACCTTTCTGGCCCCACAAAAATGGGCATTTCAAATTAGAAACAAGTCAAATGAACAAAATAGTGTGAATAAGTAAGTATTTCAGGGGTGAGTTAGCAGGTTATTGGGGTAGTAAGTCCTGATTTTTTTGGAGGTTGCAGTGACCACTACGCCATTCAAAATAGGCAGGCTTTAGCATAAGCATTTAGGCCCCGTAGGATGATTTTAGCTAAAATGTGCCCCAAACACTCAAACCGGCTTGTATCTTGCAATGGAAAATATGGGAAACATGACTTAGACAGCAAATGATACACTGTATGCCATGTTTCCAAATTTTTATGCACAGTGGTTACAGCATGAAGTGAATGCATGTGAATATACACAGGTGCATTGCATTAAACAAGTCCAATGAGCGTGAAAAAAATGGCCGGCCTGCCTGCTTTCATCCATCATTTGTTCTAAATTTATAATTAATCAATGAGCTGAGGTGGAGTCTTAGCCAGTGGTACCATCAGGGGTGTGTAATGCACTTTAGGGTAGACAGCCAATCAGCTGCCAGATTCAATCTGTCAATCAAACACAGCAGCCAATCAGAGAGCTGGCCATTGATCAGCAGGCCCTTTATGACATCACAGACAGACCCACGGAACTCTCTGTGCTTGTCTGCTGGCTGGCTGTCAGTTGGGTGGGTGGGCGGCAGAGGGGGAGGATGTACGTCTCGTTTCTCCTGAAAATTGCGGTTTTTCGGCGTTTCCGGAAAAAGTCGCGGTCCGACGCGCAAAAGTGGGGTATCGTAGAAATCGCCTTTTAAAGACGCACCTTTCTGGCCCCACAAAAATGGGCATTTCAAATTAGAAACAAGTCAAATGAACAAAATAGTGTGAATAAGTAAGTATTTCAGGGGTGAGTTAGCAGGTTATTGGGGTAGTAAGTCCTGATTTTTTTGGAGGTTGCAGTGACCACTACGCCATTCAAAATAGGCAGGCTTTAGCATAAGCAGTTAGGCCCCGTAGGATGATTTTAGCTAAAATGTGCCCCAAACACTCAAATCGGCTTGTATCTTGCAATGGAAAATATGGGAAACATGACTTAGACAGCAAATGATACACTGTATGCCATGTTTCCAAATTTTTATGCACAGTGGTTACAGCATGAAGTGAATGCATGTGAATATACACAGGTGCATTGCATTAAACAAGTCCAATGAGCGTGAAAAAAATGGCCGGCCTGCCTGCTTTCATCCATCATTTGTTCTAAATTTATAATTAATCAATGAGCTGAGGTGGAGTCTTAGCCAGTGGTACCATCAGGGGTGTGTAATGCACTTTAGGGTAGACAGCCAATCAGCTGCCAGATTCAATCTGTCAATCAAACACAGCAGCCAATCAGAGAGAAGGCCATTGATCAGCAGGCCCTTTATGACATCACAGACAGACCCACGGAACTCTCTGTGCTTGTCTGCTGGCTGGCTGTCAGTTGGGTGGGTGGGCGGCAGAGGGGGAGGATGTACGTCTCGTTTCTCCTGAAAATTGCGGTTTTTCGGCGTTTCCGGAAAAAGTCGCGGTCCGACGCGCAAAAGTGGGGTATCGTAGAAATCGCCTTTTAAAGATGCACCTTTCTGGCCCCACAAAAATGGGCATTTCAAATTAGAAACAAGTCAAATGAACAAAATAGTGTGAATAAGTAAGTATTTCAGGGGTGAGTTAGCAGGTTATTGGGGTAGTAAGTCCTGATTTTTTTGGAGGTTGCAGTGACCACTACGCCATTCAAAATAGGCAGGCTTTGGCATAAGCAGTTAGGCCCCGTAGGATGATTTTAGCTAAAATGTGCCCCAAACACTCAAACCGGCTTGTATCTTGCAATGGAAAATATGGGAAACATGACTTAGACAGCAAATGATACACTGTATGCCATGTTTCCAAATTTTTATGCACAGTGGTTACAGCATGAAGCGAATGCATGTGAATATACAAAGGTGCATTGCATTAAACAAGTCCAATGAGCGTGAAAAAAATGGCCGGCCTGCCTGCTTTCATCCATCATTTGTTCTAAATTTATAATTAATCAATGAGCTGAGGTGGAGTCTTAGCCAGTGGTACCATCAGGGGTGTGTAATGCACTTTAGGGTAGACAGCCAATCAGCTGCCAGATTCAATCTGTCAATCAAACACAGCAGCCAATCAGAGAGCTGGCCATTGATCAGCAGGCCCTTTATGACATCACAGACAGACCCACGGAACTCTCTGTGCTTGTCTGCTGGCTGGCTGTCAGTTGGGTGGGTGGGCGGCAGAGGGGGAGGATGTACGTCTCGTTTCTCCTGAAAATTGCGGTTTTTCAGCGTTTCCGGAAAAAGTCGCGGTCCGACGCGCAAAAGTGGGGTATCGTAGAAATCGCCTTTTAAAGACGCACCTTTCTGGCCCCACAAAAATGGGCATTTCAAATTAGAAACAAGTCAAATGAACAAAATAGTGTGAATAAGTAAGTATTTCAGGGGTGAGTTAGCAGGTTATTGGGGTAGTAAGTCCTGATTTTTTTGGAGGTTGCAGTGACCACTACGCCATTCAAAATAGGCAGGCTTTAGCATAAGCAGTTAGGCCCCGTAGGATGATTTTAGCTAAAATGTGCCCCAAACACTCAAACCGGCTTGTATCTTGCAATGGAAAATATGGGAAACATGACTTAGACAGCAAATGATACACTGTATGCCATGTTTCCAAATTTTTATGCAAAGTGGTTACAGCATGAAGTGAATGCATGTGAATATACACAGGTGCATTGCATTAAACAAGTCCAATGAGCGTGAAAAAAATGGCCGGCCTGCCTGCTTTCATCCATCATTTGTTCTAAATTTATAATTAATCAATGAGCTGAGGTGGAGTCTTAGCCAGTGGTACCATCAGGGGTGTGTAATGCACTTTAGGGTAGACAGCCAATCAGCTGCCAGATTCAATCTGTCAATCAAACACAGCAGCCAATCAGAGAGCTGGCCATTGATCAGCAGGCCCTTTATGACATCACAGACAGACCCACGGAACTCTCTGTGCTTGTCTGCTGGCTGGCTGTCAGTTGGGTGGGTGGGCGGCAGAGGGGGAGGATGTACGTCTCGTTTCTCCTGAAAATTGCGTTTTTTCTGCGTTTCCGGAAAAAGTCGCGGTCCGACGCGCAAAAGTGGGGTATCGTAGAAATCGCCTTTTAAAGACGCACCTTTCTGGCCCCACAAAAATGGGCATTTCAAATTAGAAACAAGTCAAATGAACAAAATAGTGTGAATAAGTAAGTATTTCAGGGGTGAGTTAGCAGGTTATTGGGGTAGTAAGTCCTGATTTTTTTGGAGGTTGCAGTGACCACTACGCCATTCAAAATAGGCAGGCTTTAGCATAAGCAGTTAGGCCCCGTAGGATGATTTTAGCTAAAATGTTCCCCAAACACTCAAACCGGCTTGTATCTTGCAATGGAATATATGGGAAACATGACTTAGACAGCAAATGATACACTGTATGCCATGTTTCCAAATTTTTATGCACAGTGGTTACAGCATGAAGCGAATGCATGTGAATATACAAAGGTGCATTGCATTAAACAAGTCCAATGAGCGTGAAAAAAATGGCCGGCCTGCCTGCTTTCATCCATCATTTGTTCTAAATTTATAATTAATCAATGAGCTGAGGTGGAGTCTTAGCCAGTGGTACCATCAGGGGTGTGTAATGCACTTTAGGGTAGACAGCCAATCAGCTGCCAGATTCAATCTGTCAATCAAACACAGCAGCCAATCAGAGAGCTGGCCATTGATCAGCAGGCCCTTTATGACATCACAGACAGACCCACGGAACTCTCTGTGCTTGTCTGCTGGCTGGCTGTCAGTTGGGTGGGTGGGCGGCAGAGGGGGAGGATGTACGTCTCGTTTCTCCTGAAAATTGCGGTTTTTCAGCGTTTCTGGAAAAAGTCGCGGTCCGACGCGCAAAAGTGGGGTATCGTAGAAATCGCCTTTTAAAGACGCACCTTTCTGGCCCCACAAAAATGGGCATTTCAAATTAGAAACAAGTCAAATGAACAAAATAGTGTGAATAAGTAAGTATTTCAGGGGTGAGTTAGCAGGTTATTGGGGTAGTAAGTCCTGATTTTTTTGGAGGTTGCAGTGACCACTACGCCATTCAAAATAGGCAGGCTTTAGCATAAGCATTTAGGCCCCGTAGGATGATTTTAGCTAAAATGTGCCCCAAACACTCAAACCGGCTTGTATCTTGCAATGGAAAATATGGGAAACATGACTTAGACAGCAAATGATACACTGTATGCCATGTTTCCAAATTTTTATGCACAGTGGTTACAGCATGAAGTGAATGCATGTGAATATACACAGGTGCATTGCATTAAACAAGTCCAATGAGCGTGAAAAAAATGGCCGGCCTGCCTGCTTTCATCCATCATTTGTTCTAAATTTATAATTAATCAATGAGCTGAGGTGGAGTCTTAGCCAGTGGTACCATCAGGGGTGTGTAATGCACTTTAGGGTAGACAGCCAATCAGCTGCCAGATTCAATCTGTCAATCAAACACAGCAGCCAATCAGAGAGCTGGCCATTGATCAGCAGGCCCTTTATGACATCACAGACAGACCCACGGAACTCTCTGTGCTTGTCTGCTGGCTGGCTGTCAGTTGGGTGGGTGGGCGGCAGAGGGGGAGGATGTACGTCTCGTTTCTCCTGAAAATTGCGTTTTTTTGGCGTTTCCGGAAAAAGTCACGGTCCGACGCGCAAAAGTGGGGTATCGTAGAAATCGCCTTTTATAGACGCACCTTTCTGGCCCCACAAAAATGGGCATTTCAAATTAGAAACAAGTCAAATGAACAAAATAGTGTGAATAAGTAAGTATTTCAGGGGTGAGTTAGCAGGTTATTGGGGTAGTAAGTCCTGATTTTTTTGGAGGTTGCATTGACCACTACGCCATTCAAAATAGGCAGGCTTTGGCATAAGCAGTTAGGCCCCGTAGGATGATTTTAGCTAAAATGTGCCCCAAACACTCAAACCGGCTTGTATCTTGCAATGGAAAATATGGGAAACATGACTTAGACAGCAAATGATACACTGTATGCCATGTTTCCAAATTTTTATGCACAGTGGTTACAGCATGAAGCGAATGCATGTGAATATACAAAGGTGCATTGCATTAAACAAGTCCAATGAGCGTGAAAAAAATGGCCGGCCTGCCTGCTTTCATCCATCATTTGTTCTAAATTTATAATTAATCAATGAGCTGAGGTGGAGTCTTAGCCAGTGGTACCATCAGGGGTGTGTAATGCACTTTAGGGTAGACAGCCAATCAGCTGCCAGATTCAATCTGTCAATCAAACACAGCAGCCAATCAGAGAGCTGGCCATTGATCAGCAGGCCCTTTATGACATCACAGACAGACCCACGGAACTCTCTGTGCTTGTCTGCTGGCTGGCTGTCAGTTGGGTGGGTGGGCGGCAGAGGGGGAGGATGTACGTCTCGTTTCTCCTGAAAATTGCGGTTTTTCAGCGTTTCCGGAAAAAGTCGCGGTCCGACGCGCAAAAGTGGGGTATCGTAGAAATCGCCTTTTAAAGACGCACCTTTCTGGCCCCAAAAAAATGGGCATTTCAAATTAGAAACAAGTCAAATGAACAAAATAGTGTGAATAAGTAAGTATTTCAGGGGTGAGTTAGCAGGTTATTGGGGTAGTAAGTCCTGATTTTTTTGGAGGTTGCAGTGACCACTACGCCATTCAAAATAGGCAGGCTTTAGCATAAGCAGTTAGGCCCCGTAGGATGATTTTAGCTAAAATGTGCCCCAAACACTCAAACCGGCTTGTATCTTGCAATGGAAAATATGGGAAACATGACTTAGACAGCAAATGATACACTGTATGCCATGTTTCCAAATTTTTATGCACAGTGGTTACAGCATGAAGTGAATGCATGTGAATATACACAGGTGCATTGCATTAAACAAGTCCAATGAGCGTGAAAAAAATGGCCGGCCTGCCTACTTTCATCCATCATTTGTTCTAAATTTATAATTAATCAATGAGCTGAGGTGGAGTCTTAGCCAGTGGTACCATCAGGGGTGTGTAATGCACTTTAGGGTAGACAGCCAATCAGCTGCCAGATTCAATCTGTCAATCAAACACAGCAGCCAATCAGAGAGCTGGCCATTGATCAGCAGGCCCTTTATGACATCACAGACAGACCCACGGAACTCTCTGTGCTTGTCTGCTGGCTGGCTGTCAGTTGGGTGGGTGGGCGGCAGAGGGGGAGGATGTACGTCTCGTTTCTCCTGAAAATTGCGGTTTTTTGGCGTTTCCGGAAAAAGTCACGGTCCGACGCGCAAAAGTGGGGTATCGTAGAAATCGCCTTTTATAGACGCACCTTTCTGGCCCCACAAAAATGGGCATTTCAAATTAGAAACAAGTCAAATGAACAAAATAGTGTGAATAAGTAAGTATTTCAGGGGTGAGTTAGCAGGTTATTGGGGTAGTAAGTCCTGATTTTTTTGGAGGTTGCATTGACCACTACGCCATTCAAAATAGGCAGGCTTTGGCATAAGCAGTTAGGCCCCGTAGGATGATTTTAGCTAAAATGTGCCCCAAACACTCAAACCGGCTTGTATCTTGCAATGGAAAATATGGGAAACATGACTTAGACAGCAAATGATACACTGTATGCCATGTTTCCAAATTTTTATGCACAGTGGTTACAGCATGAAGCGAATGCATGTGAATATACAAAGGTGCATTGCATTAAACAAGTCCAATGAGCGTGAAAAAAATGGCCGGCCTGCCTGCTTTCATCCATCAT
The DNA here is from genome assembly GCF_055691185.1 of Crinia signifera. Lineage (NCBI taxonomy): Eukaryota > Metazoa > Chordata > Amphibia > Anura > Myobatrachidae > Crinia > Crinia signifera. Next base: position 147,676,174 of record NC_139218.1, on the reverse strand, counting down.
TTGTTCTAAATTTATAATTAATCAATGAGCTGAGGTGGAGTCTTAGCCAGTGGTACCATCAGGGGTGTGTAATGCACTTTAGGGTAGACAGCCAATCAGCTGCCAGATTCAATCTGTCAATCAAACACAGCAGCCAATCAGAGAGCTGGCCATTGATCAGCAGGCCCTTTATGACATCACAGACAGACCCACGGAACTCTCTGTGCTTGTCTGCTGGCTGGCTGTCAGTTGGGTGGGTGGGCGGCAGAGGGGGAGGATGTACGTCTCGTTTCTCCTGAAAATTGCGGTTTTTCAGCGTTTCCGGAAAAAGTCGCGGTCCGACGCGCAAAAGTGGGGTATCGTAGAAATCGCCTTTTAAAGACGCACCTTTCTGGCCCCAAAAAAATGGGCATTTCAAATTAGAAACAAGTCAAATGAACAAAATAGTGTGAATAAGTAAGTATTTCAGGGGTGAGTTAGCAGGTTATTGGGGTAGTAAGTCCTGATTTTTTTGGAGGTTGCAGTGACCACTACGCCATTCAAAATAGGCAGGCTTTAGCATAAGCAGTTAGGCCCCGTAGGATGATTTTAGCTAAAATGTGCCCCAAACACTCAAACCGGCTTGTATCTTGCAATGGAAAATATGGGAAACATGACTTAGACAGCAAATGATACACTGTATGCCATGTTTCCAAATTTTTATGCACAGTGGTTACAGCATGAAGTGAATGCATGTGAATATACACAGGTGCATTGCATTAAACAAGTCCAATGAGCGTGAAAAAAATGGCCGGCCTGCCTACTTTCATCCATCATTTGTTCTAAATTTATAATTAATCAATGAGCTGAGGTGGAGTCTTAGCCAGTGGTACCATCAGGGGTGTGTAATGCACTTTAGGGTAGACAGCCAATCAGCTGCCAGATTCAATCTGTCAATCAAACACAGCAGCCAATCAGAGAGCTGGCCATTGATCAGCAGGCCCTTTATGACATCACAGACAGACCCACGGAACTCTCTGTGCTTGTCTGCTGGCTGGCTGTCAGTTGGGTGGGTGGGCGGCAGAGGGGGAGGATGTACGTCTCGTTTCTCCTGAAAATTGCGTTTTTTCTGCGTTTCCGGAAAAAGTCGCGGTCCGACGCGCAAAAGTGGGGTATCGTAGAAATCGCCTTTTAAAGACGCACCTTTCTGGCCCCACAAAAATGGGCATTTCAAATTAGAAACAAGTCAAATGAACAAAATAGTGTGAATAAGTAAGTATTTCAGGGGTGAGTTAGCAGGTTATTGGGGTAGTAAGTCCTGATTTTTTTGGAGGTTGCAGTGACCACTACGCCATTCAAAATAGGCAGGCTTTAGCATAAGCAGTTAGGCCCCGTAGGATGATTTTAGCTAAAATGTGCCCCAAACACTCAAACCGGCTTGTATCTTGCAATGGAAAATATGGGAAACATGACTTAGACAGCAAATGATACACTGTATGCCATGTTTCCAAATTTTTATGCACAGTGGTTACAGCATGAAGTGAATGCATGTGAATATACACAGGTGCATTGCATTAAACAAGTCCAATGAGCGTGAAAAAAATGGCCGGCCTGCCTACTTTCATCCATCATTTGTTCTAAATTTATAATTAATCAATGAGCTGAGGTGGAGTCTTAGCCAGTGGTACCATCAGGGGTGTGTAATGCACTTTAGGGTAGACAGCCAATCAGCTGCCAGATTCAATCTGTCAATCAAACACAGCAGCCAATCAGAGAGCTGGCCATTGATCAGCAGGCCCTTTATGACATCACAGACAGACCCACGGAACTCTCTGTGCTTGTCTGCTGGCTGGCTGTCAGTTGGGTGGGTGGGCGGCAGAGGGGGAGGATGTACGTCTCGTTTCTCCTGAAAATTGCGTTTTTTCTGCGTTTCCGGAAAAAGTCGCGGTCCGACGCGCAAAAGTGGGGTATCGTAGAAATCGCCTTTTAAAGACGCACCTTTCTGGCCCCACAAAAATGGGCATTTCAAATTAGAAACAAGTCAAATGAACAAAATAGTGTGAATAAGTAAGTATTTCAGGGGTGAGTTAGCAGGTTATTGGGGTAGTAAGTCCTGATTTTTTTGGAGGTTGCAGTGACCACTACGCCATTCAAAATAGGCAGGCTTTAGCATAAGCAGTTAGGCCCCGTAGGATGATTTTAGCTAAAATGTTCCCCAAACACTCAAACCGGCTTGTATCTTGCAATGGAAAATATGGGAAACATGACTTAGACAGCAAATGATACACTGTATGCCATGTTTCCAAATTTTTTTGCACAGTGGTTACAGCATGAAGCGAATGCATGTGAATATACAAAGGTGCATTGCATTAAACAAGTCCAATGAGCGTGAAAAAAATGGCCGGCCTGCCTGCTTTCATCCATCATTTGTTCTAAATTTATAATTAATCAATGAGCTGAGGTGGAGTCTTAGCCAGTGGTACCATCAGGGGTGTGTAATGCACTTTAGGGTAGACAGCCAATCAGCTGCCAGATTCAATCTGTCAATCAAACACAGCAGCCAATCAGAGAGCTGGCCATTGATCAGCAGGCCCTTTATGACATCACAGACAGACCCACGGAACTCTCTGTGCTTGTCTGCTGGCTGGCTGTCAGTTGGGTGGGCGGCAGAGGGGGAGGATGTACGTCTCGTTTCTCCTGAAAATTGCGTTTTTTCTGCGTTTCCGGAAAAAGTCGCGGTCCGACGCGCAAAAGTGGGGTATCGTAGAAATCGCCTTTTAAAGACGCACCTTTCTGGCCCCACAAAAATGGGCATTTCAAATTAGAAACAAGTCAAATGAACAAAATAGTGTGAATAAGTAAGTATTTCAGGGGTGAGTTAGCAGGTTATTGGGGTAGTAAGTCCTGATTTTTTTGGAGGTTGCAGTGACCACTACGCCATTCAAAATAGGCAGGCTTTAGCATAAGCAGTTAGGCCCCGTAGGATGATTTTAGCTAAAATGTGCCCCAAACACTCAAACCGGCTTGTATCTTGCAATGGAAAATATGGGAAACATGACTTAGACAGCAAATGATACACTGTATGCCATGTTTCCAAATTTTTATGCACAGTGGTTACAGCATGAAGTGAATGCATGTGAATATACACAGGTGCATTGCATTAAACAAGTCCAATGAGCGTGAAAAAAATGGCCGGCCTGCCTACTTTCATCCATCATTTGTTCTAAATTTATAATTAATCAATGAGCTGAGGTGGAGTCTTAGCCAGTGGTACCATCAGGGGTGTGTAATGCACTTTAGGGTAGACAGCCAATCAGCTGCCAGATTCAATCTGTCAATCAAACACAGCAGCCAATCAGAGAGCTGGCCATTGATCAGCAGGCCCTTTATGACATCACAGACAGACCCACGGAACTCTCTGTGCTTGTCTGCTGGCTGGCTGTCAGTTGGGTGGGTGGGCGGCAGAGGGGGAGGATGTACGTCTCGTTTCTCCTGAAAATTGCGTTTTTTCTGCGTTTCCGGAAAAAGTCGCGGTCCGACGCGCAAAAGTGGGGTATCGTAGAAATCGCCTTTTAAAGACGCACCTTTCTGGCCCCACAAAAATGGGCATTTCAAATTAGAAACAAGTCAAATGAACAAAATAGTGTGAATAAGTAAGTATTTCAGGGGTGAGTTAGCAGGTTATTGGGGTAGTAAGTCCTGATTTTTTTGGAGGTTGCAGTGACCACTACGCCATTCAAAATAGGCAGGCTTTAGCATAAGCAGTTAGGCCCCGTAGGATGATTTTAGCTAAAATGTTCCCCAAACACTCAAACCGGCTTGTATCTTGCAATGGAAAATATGGGAAACATGACTTAGACAGCAAATGATACACTGTATGCCATGTTTCCAAATTTTTTTGCACAGTGGTTACAGCATGAAGCGAATGCATGTGAATATACAAAGGTGCATTGCATTAAACAAGTCCAATGAGCGTGAAAAAAATGGCCGGCCTGCCTGCTTTCATCCATCATTTGTTCTAAATTTATAATTAATCAATGAGCTGAGGTGGAGTCTTAGCCAGTGGTACCATCAGGGGTGTGTAATGCACTTTAGGGTAGACAGCCAATCAGCTGCCAGATTCAATCTGTCAATCAAACACAGCAGCCAATCAGAGAGCTGGCCATTGATCAGCAGGCCCTTTATGACATCACAGACAGACCCACGGAACTCTCTGTGCTTGTCTGCTGGCTGGCTGTCAGTTGGGTGGGCGGCAGAGGGGGAGGATGTACGTCTCGTTTCTCCTGAAAATTGCGGTTTTTCGGCGTTTCCGGAAAAAGTCGCGGTCCGACGCGCAAAAGTGGGGTATCGTAGAAATCGCCTTTTAAAGACGCACCTTTCTGGCCCCAAAAAAATGGGCATTTCAAATTAGAAACAAGTCAAATGAACAAAATAGTGTGAATAAGTAAGTATTTCAGGGGTGAGTTAGCAGGTTATTGGGGTAGTAAGTCCTGATTTTTTTGGAGGTTGCAGTGACCACTACGCCATTCAAAATAGGCAGGCTTTAGCATAAGCAGTTAGGCCCCGTAGGATGATTTTAGCTAAAATGTGCCCCAAACACTCAAACCGGCTTGTATCTTGCAATGGAAAATATGGGAAACATGACTTAGACAGCAAATGATACACTGTATGCCATGTTTCCAAATTTTTATGCACAGTGGTTACAGCATGAAGTGAATGCATGTGAATATACACAGGTGCATTGCATTAAACAAGTCCAATGAGCGTGAAAAAAATGGCCGGCCTGCCTACTTTCATCCATCATTTGTTCTAAATTTATAATTAATCAATGAGCTGAGGTGGAGTCTTAGCCAGTGGTACCATCAGGGGTGTGTAATGCACTTTAGGGTAGACAGCCAATCAGCTGCCAGATTCAATCTGTCAATCAAACACAGCAGCCAATCAGAGAGCTGGCCATTGATCAGCAGGCCCTTTATGACATCACAGACAGACCCACGGAACTCTCTGTGCTTGTCTGCTGGCTGGCTGTCAGTTGGGTGGGTGGGCGGCAGAGGGGGAGGATGTACGTCTCGTTTCTCCTGAAAATTGCGTTTTTTCTGCGTTTCCGGAAAAAGTCGCGGTCCGACGCGCAAAAGTGGGGTATCGTAGAAATCGCCTTTTAAAGACGCACCTTTCTGGCCCCACAAAAATGGGCATTTCAAATTAGAAACAAGTCAAATGAACAAAATAGTGTGAATAAGTAAGTATTTCAGGGGTGAGTTAGCAGGTTATTGGGGTAGTAAGTCCTGATTTTTTTGGAGGTTGCAGTGACCACTACGCCATTCAAAATAGGCAGGCTTTAGCATAAGCAGTTAGGCCCCGTAGGATGATTTTAGCTAAAATGTGCCCCAAACACTCAAACCGGCTTGTATCTTGCAATGGAAAATATGGGAAACATGACTTAGACAGCAAATGATACACTGTATGCCATGTTTCCAAATTTTTATGCACAGTGGTTACAGCATGAAGTGAATGCATGTGAATATACACAGGTGCATTGCATTAAACAAGTCCAATGAGCGTGAAAAAAATGGCCGGCCTGCCTACTTTCATCCATCATTTGTTCTAAATTTATAATTAATCAATGAGCTGAGGTGGAGTCTTAGCCAGTGGTACCATCAGGGGTGTGTAATGCACTTTAGGGTAGACAGCCAATCAGCTGCCAGATTCAATCTGTCAATCAAACACAGCAGCCAATCAGAGAGCTGGCCATTGATCAGCAGGCCCTTTATGACATCACAGACAGACCCACGGAACTCTCTGTGCTTGTCTGCTGGCTGGCTGTCAGTTGGGTGGGTGGGCGGCAGAGGGGGAGGATGTACGTCTCGTTTCTCCTGAAAATTGCGTTTTTTCTGCGTTTCCGGAAAAAGTCGCGGTCCGACGCGCAAAAGTGGGGTATCGTAGAAATCGCCTTTTAAAGACGCACCTTTCTGGCCCCACAAAAATGGGCATTTCAAATTAGAAACAAGTCAAATGAACAAAATAGTGTGAATAAGTAAGTATTTCAGGGGTGAGTTAGCAGGTTATTGGGGTAGTAAGTCCTGATTTTTTTGGAGGTTGCAGTGACCACTACGCCATTCAAAATAGGCAGGCTTTAGCATAAGCAGTTAGGCCCCGTAGGATGATTTTAGCTAAAATGTTCCCCAAACACTCAAACCGGCTTGTATCTTGCAATGGAAAATATGGGAAACATGACTTAGACAGCAAATGATACACTGTATGCCATGTTTCCAAATTTTTTTGCACAGTGGTTACAGCATGAAGCGAATGCATGTGAATATACAAAGGTGCATTGCATTAAACAAGTCCAATGAGCGTGAAAAAAATGGCCGGCCTGCCTGCTTTCATCCATCATTTGTTCTAAATTTATAATTAATCAATGAGCTGAGGTGGAGTCTTAGCCAGTGGTACCATCAGGGGTGTGTAATGCACTTTAGGGTAGACAGCCAATCAGCTGCCAGATTCAATCTGTCAATCAAACACAGCAGCCAATCAGAGAGCTGGCCATTGATCAGCAGGCCCTTTATGACATCACAGACAGACCCACGGAACTCTCTGTGCTTGTCTGCTGGCTGGCTGTCAGTTGGGTGGGCGGCAGAGGGGGAGGATGTACGTCTCGTTTCTCCTGAAAATTGCGGTTTTTCGGCGTTTCCGGAAAAAGTCACAGTCCGACGCGCAAAAGTGGGGTATCGTAGAAATCGCCTTTTATAGACGCACCTTTCTGGCCCCACAAAAATGGGCATTTCAAATTAGAAACAAGTCAAATGAACAAAATAGTGTGAATAAGTAAGTATTTCAGGGGTGAGTTAGCAGGTTATTGGGGTAGTAAGTCCTGATTTTTTTGGAGGTTGCATTGACCACTACGCCATTCAAAATAGGCAGGCTTTGGCATAAGCAGTTAGGCCCCGTAGGATGATTTTAGCTAAAATGTGCCCCAAACACTCAAACCGGCTTGTATCTTGCAATGGAAAATATGGGAAACATGACTTAGACAGCAAATGATACACTGTATGCCATGTTTCCAAATTTTTATGCACAGTGGTTACAGCATGAAGCGAATGCATGTGAATATACAAAGGTGCATTGCATTAAACAAGTCCAATGAGCGTGAAAAAAATGGCCGGCCTGCCTGCTTTCATCCATCATTTGTTCTAAATTTATAATTAATCAATGAGCTGAGGTGGAGTCTTAGCCAGTGGTACCATCAGGGGTGTGTAATGCACTTTAGGGTAGACAGCCAATCAGCTGCCAGATTCAATCTGTCAATCAAACACAGCAGCCAATCAGAGAGCTGGCCATTGATCAGCAGGCCCTTTATGACATCACAGACAGACCCACGGAACTCTCTGTGCTTGTCTGCTGGCTGGCTGTCAGTTGGGTGGGTGGGCGGCAGAGGGGGAGGATGTACGTCTCGTTTCTCCTGAAAATTGCGGTTTTTCTGCGTTTCCGGAAAAAGTCGCGGTCCGACGCGCAAAAGTGGGGTATCGTAGAAATCGCCTTTTAAAGACGCACCTTTCTGGCCCCACAAAAATGGGCATTTCAAATTAGAAACAAGTCAAATGAACAAAATAGTGTGAATAAGTAAGTATTTCAGGGGTGAGTTAGCAGGTTATTGGGGTAGTAAGTCCTGATTTTTTTGGAGGTTGCATTGACCACTACGCCATTCAAAATAGGCAGGCTTTGGCATAAGCAGTTAGGCCCCGTAGGATGATTTTAGCTAAAATGTGCCCCAAACACTCAAACCGGCTTGTATCTTGCAATGGAAAATATGGGAAACATGACTTAGACAGCAAATGATACACTGTATGCCATGTTTCCAAATTTTTATGCACAGTGGTTACAGCATGAAGCGAATGCATGTGAATATACAAAGGTGCATTGCATTAAACAAGTCCAATGAGCGTGAAAAAAATGGCCGGCCTGCCTGCTTTCATCCATCATTTGTTCTAAATTTATAATTAATCAATGAGCTGAGGTGGAGTCTTAGCCAGTGGTACCATCAGGGGTGTGTAATGCACTTTAGGGTAGACAGCCAATCAGCTGCCAGATTCAATCTGTCAATCAAACACAGCAGCCAATCAGAGAGCTGGCCATTGATCAGCAGGCCCTTTATGACATCACAGACAGACCCACGGAACTCTCTGTGCTTGTCTGCTGGCTGGCTGTCAGTTGGGTGGGTGGGCGGCAGAGGGGGAGGATGTACGTCTCGTTTCTCCTGAAAATTGCGGTTTTTCAGCGTTTCCGGAAAAAGTCGCGGTCCGACGCGCAAAAGTGGGGTATCGTAGAAATCGCCTTTTAAAGACGCACCTTTCTGGCCCCACAAAAATGGGCATTTCAAATTAGAAACAAGTCAAATGAACAAAATAGTGTGAATAAGTAAGTATTTCAGGGGTGAGTTAGCAGGTTATTGGGGTAGTAAGTCCTGATTTTTTTGGAGGTTGCAGTGACCACTACGCCATTCAAAATAGGCAGGCTTTAGCATAAGCAGTTAGGCCCCGTAGGATGATTTTAGCTAAAATGTGCCCCAAACACTCAATCCGGCTTGTATCTTGCAATGGAAAATATGGGAAACATGACTTAGACAGCAAATGATACACTGTATGCCATGTTTCCAAATTTTTATGCACAGTGGTTACAGCATGAAGCGAATGCATGTGAATATACAAAGGTGCATTGCATTAAACAAGTCCAATGAGCGTGAAAAAAATGGCCGGCCTGCCTGCTTTCATCCATCATTTGTTCTAAATTTATAATTAATCAATGAGCTGAGGTGGAGTCTTAGCCAGTGGTACCATCAGGGGTGTGTAATGCACTTTAGGGTAGACAGCCAATCAGCTGCCAGATTCAATCTGTCAATCAAACACAGCAGCCAATCAGAGAGCTGGCCATTGATCAGCAGGCCCTTTATGACATCACAGACAGACCCACGGAACTCTCTGTGCTTGTCTGCTGGCTGGCTGTCAGTTGGGTGGGTGGGCGGCAGAGGGGGAGGATGTACGTCTCGTTTCTCCTGAAAATTGCGGTTTTTCGGCGTTTCCGGAAAAAGTCGCGGTCCGACGCGCAAAAGTGGGGTATCGTAGAAATCGCCTTTTAAAGACGCACCTTTCTGGCCCCACAAAAATGGGCATTTCAAATTAGAAACAAGTCAAATGAACAAAATAGTGTGAATAAGTAAGTATTTCAGGGGTGAGTTAGCAGGTTATTGGGGTAGTAAGTCCTGATTTTTTTGGAGGTTGCATTGACCACTACGCCATTCAAAATAGGCAGGCTTTGGCATAAGCAGTTAGGCCCCGTAGGATGATTTTAGCTAAAATGTGCCCCAAACACTCAAACCGGCTTGTATCTTGCAATGGAAAATATGGGAAACATGACTTAGACAGCAAATGATACACTGTATGCCATGTTTCCAAATTTTTATGCACAGTGGTTACAGCATGAAGCGAATGCATGTGAATATACAAAGGTGCATTGCATTAAACAAGTCCAATGAGCGTGAAAAAAATGGCCGGCCTGCCTGCTTTCATCCATCATTTGTTCTAAATTTATAATTAATCAATGAGCTGAGGTGGAGTCTTAGCCAGTGGTACCATCAGGGGTGTGTAATGCACTTTAGGGTAGACAGCCAATCAGCTGCCAGATTCAATCTGTCAATCAAACACAGCAGCCAATCAGAGAGCTGGCCATTGATCAGCATGCCCTTTATGACATCACAGACAGACCCACGGAACTCTCTGTGCTTGTCTGCTGGCTGGCTGTCAGTTGGGTGGGTGGGCGGCAGAGGGGGAGGATGTACGTCTCGTTTCTCCTGAAAATTGCGGTTTTTCAGCGTTTCCGGAAAAAGTCGCGGTCCGACGCGCAAAAGTGGGGTATCGTAGAAATCGCCTTTTAAAGACGCACCTTTCTGGCCCCACAAAAATGGGCATTTCAAATTAGAAACAAGTCAAATGAACAAAATAGTGTGAATAAGTAAGTATTTCAGGGGTGAGTTAGCAGGTTATTGGGGTAGTAAGTCCTGATTTTTTTGGAGGTTGCAGTGACCACTACGCCATTCAAAATAGGCAGGCTTTAGCATAAGCATTTAGGCCCCGTAGGATGATTTTAGCTAAAATGTGCCCCAAACACTCAAACCGGCTTGTATCTTGCAATGGAAAATATGGGAAACATGACTTAGACAGCAAATGATACACTGTATGCCATGTTTCCAAATTTTTATGCACAGTGGTTACAGCATGAAGTGAATGCATGTGAATATACACAGGTGCATTGCATTAAACAAGTCCAATGAGCGTGAAAAAAATGGCCGGCCTGCCTGCTTTCATCCATCATTTGTTCTAAATTTATAATTAATCAATGAGCTGAGGTGGAGTCTTAGCCAGTGGTACCATCAGGGGTGTGTAATGCACTTTAGGGTAGACAGCCAATCAGCTGCCAGATTCAATCTGTCAATCAAACACAGCAGCCAATCAGAGAGCTGGCCATTGATCAGCAGGCCCTTTATGACATCACAGACAGACCCACGGAACTCTCTGTGCTTGTCTGCTGGCTGGCTGTCAGTTGGGTGGGTGGGCGGCAGAGGGGGAGGATGTACGTCTCGTTTCTCCTGAAAATTGCGGTTTTTCGGCGTTTCCGGAAAAAGTCGCGGTCCGACGCGCAAAAGTGGGGTATCGTAGAAATTGCCTTTTAAAGACGCACCTTTCTGGCCCCACAAAAATGGGCATTTCAAATTAGAAACAAGTCAAATGAACAAAATAGTGTGAATAAGTAAGTATTTCAGGGGTGAGTTAGCAGGTTATTGGGGTAGTAAGTCCTGATTTTTTTGGAGGTTGCATTGACCACTACGCCATTCAAAATAGGCAGGCTTTGGCATAAGCAGTTAGGCCCCGTAGGATGATTTTAGCTAAAATGTGCCCCAAACACTCAAACCGGCTTGTATCTTGCAATGGAAAATATGGGAAACATGACTTAGACAGCAAATGATACACTGTATGCCATGTTTCCAAATTTTTATGCACAGTGGTTACAGCATGAAGCGAATGCATGTGAATATACAAAGGTGCATTGCATTAAACAAGTCCAATGAGCGTGAAAAAAATGGCCGGCCTGCCTGCTTTCATCCATCATTTGTTCTAAATTTATAATTAATCAATGAGCTGAGGTGGAGTCTTAGCCAGTGGTACCATCAGGGGTGTGTAATGCACTTTAGGGTAGACAGCCAATCAGCTGCCAGATTCAATCTGTCAATCAAACACAGCAGCCAATCAGAGAGCTGGCCATTGATCAGCAGGCCCTTTATGACATCACAGACAGACCCACGGAACTCTCTGTGCTTGTCTGCTGGCTGGCTGTCAGTTGGGTGGGTGGGCGGCAGAGGGGGAGGATGTACGTCTCGTTTCTCCTGAAAATTGCGGTTTTTCAGCGTTTCCGGAAAAAGTCGCGGTCCGACGCGCAAAAGTGGGGTATCGTAGAAATCGCCTTTTAAAGACGCACCTTTCTGGCCCCACAAAAATGGGCATTTCAAATTAGAAACAAGTCAAATTAACAAAATAGTGTGAATAAGTAAGTATTTCAGGGGTGAGTTAGCAGGTTATTGGGGTAGTAAGTCCTGATTTTTTTGGAGGTTGCATTGACCACTACGCCATTCAAAATAGGCAGGCTTTGGCATAAGCAGTTAGGCCCCGTAGGATGATTTTAGCTAAAATGTGCCCCAAACACTCAAACCGGCTTGTATCTTGCAATGGAAAATATGGGAAACATGACTTAGACAGCAAATGATACACTGTATGCCGTGTTTCCAAATTTTTATGCACAGTGGTTACAGCATGAAGCGAATGCATGTGAACATACAAAGGTGCATTGCATTAAACAAGTCCAATGAGCGTGAAAAAAATGGCCGGCCTGCCTGCTTTCATCCATCATTTGTTCTAAATTTATAATTAATCAATGAGCTGAGGTGGAGTCTTAGCCAGTGGTACCATCAGGGGTGTGTAATGCACTTTAGGGTAGACAGCCAATCAGCTGCCAGATTCAATCTGTCAATCAAACACAGCAGCCAATCAGAGAGCTGGCCATTGATCAGCAGGCCCTTTATGACATCACAGACAGACCCACGGAACTCTCTGTGCTTGTCTGCTGGCTGGCTGTCAGTTGGGTGGGTGGGCGGCAGAGGGGGAGGATGTACGTCTCGTTTCTCCTGAAAATTGCGGTTTTTCAGCGTTTCCGGAAAAAGTCGCGGTCCGACGCGCAAAAGTGGGGTATCGTAGAAATCGCCTTTTAAAGACGCACCTTTCTGGCCCCACAAAAATGGGCATTTCAAATTAGAAACAAGTCAAATGAACAAAATAGTGTGAATAAGTAAGTATTTCAGGGGTGAGTTAGCAGGTTATTGGGGTAGTAAGTCCTGATTTTTTTGGAGGTTGCATTGACCACTACGCCATTCAAAATAGGCAGGCTTTGGCATAAGCAGGTAGGCCCCGTAGGATGATTTTAGCTAAAATGTGCCCCAAACACTCAAACCGGCTTGTATCTTGCAATGGAAAATATGGGAAACATGACTTAGACAGCAAATGATACACTGTATGCCATGTTTCCAAATTTTTATGCACAGTGGTTACAGCATGAAGCGAATGCATGTGAATATACAAAGGTGCATTGCATTAAACAAGTCCAATGAGCGTGAAAAAAATGGCCGGCCTGCCTGCTTTCATCCATCATTTGTTCTAAATTTATAATTAATCAATGAGCTGAGGTGGAGTCTTAGCCAGTGGTACCATCAGGGGTGTGTAATGCACTTTAGGGTAGACAGCCAATCAGCTGCCAGATTCAATCTGTCAATCAAACACAGCAGCCAATCAGAGAGCTGGCCATTGATCAGCAGGCCCTTTATGACATCACAGACAGACCCACGGAACTCTCTGTGCTTGTCTGCTGGCTGGCTGTCAGTTGGGTGGGTGGGCGGCAGAGGGGGAGGATGTACGTCTCGTTTCTCCTGAAAATTGCGGTTTTTCAGCGTTTCCGGAAAAAGTCGCGGTCCGACGCGCAAAAGTGGGGTATCGTAGAAATCGCCTTTTAAAGACGCACCTTTCTGGCCCCACAAAAATGGGCATTTCAAATTAGAAACAAGTCAAATGAACAAAATAGTGTGAATAAGTAAGTATTTCAGGGGTGAGTTAGCAGGTTATTGGGGTAGTAAGTCCTGATTTTTTTGGAGGTTGCAGTGACCACTACGCCATTCAAAATAGGCAGGCTTTAGCATAAGCAGTTAGGCCCTGTAGGATGATTTTAGCTAAAATGTGCCCCAAACACTCAAACCGGCTTGTATCTTGCAATGGAAAATATGGGAAACATGACTTAGACAGCAAATGATACACTGTATGCCATGTTTCCAAATTTTTATGCACAGTGGTTACAGCATGAAGCGAATGCATGTGAATATACAAAGGTGCATTGCATTAAACAAGTCCAATGAGCGTGAAAAAAATGGCCGGCCTGCGTGCTTTCATCCATCATTTGTTCTAAATTTATAATTAATCAATGAGCTGAGGTGGAGTCTTAGCCAGTGGTACCATCAGGGGTGTGTAATGCACTTTAGGGTAGACAGCCAATCAGCTGCCAGATTCAATCTGTCAATCAAACACAGCAGCCAATCAGAGAGCTGGCCATTGATCAGCAGGCCCTTTATGACATCACAGACAGACCCACGGAACTCTCTGTGCTTGTCTGCTGGCTGGCTGTCAGTTGGGTGGGTGGGCGGCAGAGGGGGAGGATGTACGTCTCGTTTCTCCTGAAAATTGCGGTTTTTCGGCGTTTCCGGAAAAAGTCGCGGTCCGACGCGCAAAAGTGGGGTATCGTAGAAATCGCCTTTTAAAGACGCACCTTTCTGGCCCCACAAAAATGGGCATTTCAAATTAGAAACAAGTCAAATGAACAAAATAGTGTGAATAAGTAAGTATTTCAGGGGTGAGTTAGCAGGTTATTGGGGTAGTAAGTCCTGATTTTTTTGGAGGTTGCATTGACCACTACGCCATTCAAAATAGGCAGGCTTTGGCATAAGCAGTTAGGCCCCGTAGGATGATTTTAGCTAAAATGTGCCCCAAACACTCAAACCGGCTTGTATCTTGCAATGGAAAATATGGGAAACATGACTTAGACAGCAAATGATACACTGTATGCCATGTTTCCAAATTTTTATGCACAGTGGTTACAGCATGAAGCGAATGCATGTGAACATACAAAGGTGCATTGCATTAAACAAGTCCAATGAGCGTGAAAAAAATGGCCGGCCTGCCTGCTTTCATCCATCATTTGTTCTAAATTTATAATTAATCAATGAGCTGAGGTGGAGTCTTAGCCAGTGGTACCATCAGGGATGTGTAATGCACTTTAGGGTAGACAGCCAATCAGCTGCCAGATTCAATCTGTCAATCAAACACAGCAGCCAATCAGAGAGCTGGCCATTGATCAGCAGGCCCTTTATGACATCACAGACAGACCCACGGAACTCTCTGTGCTTGTCTGCTGGCTGGCTGTCAGTTGGGTAGGTGGGCGGCAGAGGGGGAGGATGTACGTCTCGTTTCTCCTGAAAATTGCGGTTTTTCAGCGTTTCCGGAAAAAGTCGCGGTCCGACGCGCAAAAGTGGGGTATCGTAGAAATCGCCTTTTAAAGACGCACCTTTCTGGCCCCACAAAAATGGGCATTTCAAATTAGAAACAAGTCAAATGAACAAAATAGTGTGAATAAGTAAGTATTTCAGGGGTGAGTTAGCAGGTTATTGGGGTAGTAAGTCCTGATTTTTTTGGAGGTTGCAGTGACCACTACGCCATTCAAAATAGGCAGGCTTTAGCATAAGCAGTTAGGCCCCGTAGGATGATTTTAGCTAAAATGTGCCCCAAACACTCAAACCGGCTTGTATCTTGCAATGGAAAATATGGGAAACATGACTTAGACAGCAAATGATACACTGTATGCCATGTTTCCAAATTTTTATGCACAGTGGTTACAGCATGAAGCGAATGCATGTGAATATACAAAGGTGCATTGCATTAAACAAGTCCAATGAGCGTGAAAAAAATGGCCGGCCTGCCTGCTTTCATCCATTATTTGTTCTAAATTTATAATTAATCAATGAGCTGAGGTGGAGTCTTAGCCAGTGGTACCATCAGGGGTGTGTAATGCACTTTAGGGTAGACAGCCAATCAGCTGCCAGATTCAATCTGTCAATCAAACACAGCAGCCAATCAGAGAGCTGGCCATTGATCAGCAGGCCCTTTATGACATCACAGACAGACCCACGGAACTCTCTGTGCTTGTCTGCTGGCTGGCTGTCAGTTGGGTGGGTGGACGGCAGAGGGGGAGGATGTACGTCTCGTTTCTCCTGAAAATTGCGGTTTTTCGGCGTTTCCGGAAAAAGTCGCGGTCCGACGCGCAAAAGTGGGGTATCGTAGAAATCGCCTTTTAAAGACGCACCTTTCTGGCCCCACAAAAATGGGCATTTCAAATTAGAAACAAGTCAAATGAACAAAATAGTGTGAATAAGTAAGTATTTCAGGGGTGAGTTAGCAGGTTATTGGGGTAGTAAGTCCTGATTTTTTTGGAGGTTGCATTGACCACTACGCCATTCAAAATAGGCAGGCTTTGGCATAAGCAGTTAGGCCCCGTAGGATGATTTTAGCTAAAATGTGCCCCAAACACTCAAACCGGCTTGTATCTTGCAATGGAAAATATGGGAAACATGACTTAGACAGCAAATGATACACTGTATGCCATGTTTCCAAATTTTTATGCACAGTGGTTACAGCATGAAGCGAATGCATGTGAATATACAAAGGTGCATTGCATTAAACAAGTCCAATGAGCGTGAAAAAAATGGCCGGCCTGCCTGCTTTCATCCATCATTTGTTCTAAATTTATAATTAATCAATGAGCTGAGGTGGAGTCTTAGCCAGTGGTACCATCAGGGGTGTGTAATGCACTTTAGGGTAGACAGCCAATCAGCTGCCAGATTCAATCTGTCAATCAAACACAGCAGCCAATCAGAGAGCTGGCCATTGATCAGCAGGCCCTTTATGACATCACAGACAGACCCACGGAACTCTCTGTGCTTGTCTGCTGGCTGGCTGTCAGTTGGGTGGGTGGGCGGCAGAGGGGGAGGATGTACGTCTCGTTTCTCCTGAAAATTGCGGTTTTTCAGCGTTTCCGGAAAAAGTCGCGGTCCGACGCGCAAAAGTGGGGTATCGTAGAAATCGCCTTTTAAAGACGCACCTTTCTGGCCCCACAAAAATGGGCATTTCAAATTAGAAACAAGTCAAATGAACAAAATAGTGTGAATAAGTAAGTATTTCAGGGGTGAGTTAGCAGGTTATTGGGGTAGTAAGTCCTGATTTTTTTGGAGGTTGCAGTGACCACTACGCCATTCAAAATAGGCAGGCTTTAGCATAAGCATTTAGGCCCCGTAGGATGATTTTAGCTAAAATGTGCCCCAAACACTCAAACCGGCTTGTATCTTGCAATGGAAAATATGGGAAACATGACTTAGACAGCAAATGATACACTGTATGCCATGTTTCCAAATTTTTATGCACAGTGGTTACAGCATGAAGTGAATGCATGTGAATATACACAGGTGCATTGCATTAAACAAGTCCAATGAGCGTGAAAAAAATGGCCGGCCTGCCTGCTTTCATCCATCATTTGTTCTAAATTTATAATTAATCAATGAGCTGAGGTGGAGTCTTAGCCAGTGGTACCATCAGGGGTGTGTAATGCACTTTAGGGTAGACAGCCAATCAGCTGCCAGATTCAATCTGTCAATCAAACACAGCAGCCAATCAGAGAGCTGGCCATTGATCAGCAGGCCCTTTATGACATCACAGACAGACCCACGGAACTCTCTGTGCTTGTCTGCTGGCTGGCTGTCAGTTGGGTGGGTGGGCGGCAGAGGGGGAGGATGTACGTCTCGTTTCTCCTGAAAATTGCGGTTTTTCGGCCTTTCCGGAAAAAGTCGCGGTCCGACGCGCAAAAGTGGGGTATCGTAGAAATCGCCTTTTAAAGACGCACCTTTCTGGCCCCACAAAAATGGGCATTTCAAATTAGAAACAAGTCAAATGAACAAAATAGTGTGAATAAGTAAGTATTTCAGGGGTGAGTTAGCAGGTTATTGGGGTAGTAAGTCCTGATTTTTTTGGAGGTTGCATTGACCACTACGCCATTCAAAATAGGCAGGCTTTGGCATAAGCAGTTAGGCCCCGTAGGATGATTTTAGCTAAAATGTGCCCCAAACACTCAAACCGGCTTGTATCTTGCAATGGAAAATATGGGAAACATGACTTAGACAGCAAATGATACACTGTATGCCATGTTTCCAAATTTTTATGCACAGTGGTTACAGCATGAAGCGAATGCATGTGAATATACAAAGGTGCATTGCATTAAACAAGTCCAATGAGCGTGAAAAAAAATGGCCGGCCTGCCTGCCTGCTTTCATCCATCATTTGTTCTAAATTTATAATTAATCAATGAGCTGAGGTGGAGTCTTAGCCAGTGGTACCATCAGGGGTGTGTAATGCACTTTAGGGTAGACAGCCAATCAGCTGCCAGATTCAATCTGTCAATCAAACACAGCAGCCAATCAGAGAGCTGGCCATTGATCAGCAGGCCCTTTATGACATCACAGACAGACCCACGGAACTCTCTGTGCTTGTCTGCTGGCTGGCTGTCAGTTGGGTGGGTGGGTGGGCGGCAGAGGGGGAGGATGTACGTCTCGTTTCTCCTGAAAATTGCGGTTTTTCAGCGTTTCCGGAAAAAGTCGCGGTCCGACGCGCAAAAGTGGGGTATCGTAGAAATCGCCTTTTAAAGACGCACCTTTCTGGCCCCACAAAAATGGGCATTTCAAATTAGAAACAAGTCAAATTAACAAAATAGTGTGAATAAGTAAGTATTTCAGGGGTGAGTTAGCAGGTTATTGGGGTAGTAAGTCCTGATTTTTTTGGAGGTTGCAGTGACCACTACGCCATTCAAAATAGGCAGGCTTTAGCATAAGCATTTAGGCCCCGTAGGATGATTTTAGCTAAAATGTGCCCCAAACACTCAAACCGGCTTGTATCTTGCAATGGAAAATATGGGAAACATGACTTTGACAGCAAATGATACACTGTATGCCATGTTTCCAAATTTTTATGCACAGTGGTTACAGCATGAAGCGAATGCATGTGAATATACAAAGGTGCATTGCATTAAACAAGTCCAATGAGCGTGAAAAAAATGGCCGGCCTGCCTGCTTTCATCCATCATTTGTTCTAAATTTATAATTAATCAATGAGCTGAGGTGGAGTCTTAGCCAGTGGTACCATCAGGGGTGTGTAATGCACTTTAGGGTAGACAGCCAATCAGCTGCCAGATTCAATCTGTCAATCAAACACAGCAGCCAATCAGAGAGCTGGCCATTGATCAGCAGGCCCTTTATGACATCACAGACAGACCCACGGAACTCTCTGTGCTTGTCTGCTGGCTGGCTGGCTGTCAGTTGGGTGGGTGGGCGGCAGAGGGGGAAGATGTACGTCTCGTTTCTCCTGAAAATTGCGGTTTTTCGGCGTTTCCGGAAAAAGTCGCGGTCCGACGCGCAAAAGTGGGGTATCGTAGAAATCGCCTTTTAAAGACGCACCTTTCTGGCCCCACAAAAATGGGCATTTCAAATTAGAAACAAGTCAAATGAACAAAATAGTGTGAATAAGTAAGTATTTCAGGGGTGAGTTAGCAGGTTATTGGGGTAGTAAGTCCTGATTTTTTTGGAGGTTGCATTGACCACTACGCCATTCAAAATAGGCAGGCTTTGGCATAAGCAGTTAGGCCCCGTAGGATGATTTTAGCTAAAATGTGCCCCAAACACTCAAACCGGCTTGTATCTTGCAATGGAAAATATGGGAAACATGACTTAGACAGCAAATGATACACTGTATGCCATGTTTCCAAATTTTTATGCACAGTGGTTACAGCATGAAGCGAATGCATGTGAATATACAAAGGTGCATTGCATTAAACAAGTCCAATGAGCGTGAAAAAAATGGCCGGCCTGCCTGCTTTCATCCATCATTTGTTCTAAATTTATAATTAATCAATGAGCTGAGGTGGAGTCTTAGCCAGTGGTACCATCAGGGGTGTGTAATGCACTTTAGGGTAGACAGCCAATCAGCTGCCAGATTCAATCTGTCAATCAAACACAGCAGCCAATCAGAGAGCTGGCCATTGATCAGCAGGCCCTTTATGACATCACAGACAGACCCACGGAACTCTCTGTGCTTGTCTGCTGGCTGGCTGTCAGTTGGGTGGGTGGGCGGCAGAGGGGGAGGATGTACGTCTCGTTTCTCCTGAAAATTGCGGTTTTTCGGCGTTTCCGGAAAAAGTCGCGGTCCGACGCGCAAAAGTGGGGTATCGTAGAAATCGCCTTTTAAAGACGCACCTTTCTGGCCCCACAAAAATGGGCATTTCAAATTAGAAACAAGTCAAATGAACAAAATAGTGTGAATAAGTAAGTATTTCAGGGGTGAGTTAGCAGGTTATTGGGGTAGTAAGTCCTGATTTTTTTGGAGGTTGCATTGACCACTACGCCATTCAAAATAGGCAGGCTTTGGCATAAGCAGTTAGGCCCCGTAGGATGATTTTAGCTAAAATGTGCCCCAAACACTCAAACCGGCTTGTATCTTGCAATGGAAAATATGGGAAACATGACTTAGACAGCAAATGATACACTGTATGCCATGTTTCCAAATTTTTATGCACAGTGGTTACAGCATGAAGTGAATGCATGTGAATATACAAAGGTGCATTGCATTAAACAAGTCCAATGAGCGTGAAAAAAATGGCCGGCCTGCCTGCTTTCATCCATCATTTGTTCTAAATTTATAATTAATCAATGAGCTTAGGTGGAGTCTTAGCCAGTGGTACCATCAGGGGTGTGTAATGCACTTTAGGGTAGACAGCCAATCAGCTGCCAGATTCAATCTGTCAATCAAACACAGCAGCCAATCAGAGAGCTGGCCATTGATCAGCAGGCCCTTTATGACATCACAGACAGACCCACGGAACTCTCTGTGCTTTTTTGCTGGCTGGCTGTCAGTTGGGTGGGTGGGCGGCAGAGGGGGAGGATGTACGTCTCGTTTCTCCTGAAAATTGCGGTTTTTCAGCGTTTCCGGAAAAAGTCGCGGTCCGACGCGCAAAAGTGGGGTATCTTAGAAATCGCCTTTTAAAGACGCACCTTTCTGGCCCCACAAAAATGGGCATTTCAAATTAGAAACAAGTCAAATGAACAAAATAGTGTGAATAAGTAAGTATTTCAGGGGTGAGTTAGCAGGTTATTGGGGTAGTAAGTCCTGATTTTTTTGGAGGTTGCAGTGACCACTACGCCATTCAAAATAGGCAGGCTTTAGCATAAGCATTTAGGCCCCGTAGGATGATTTTAGCTAAAATGTGCCCCAAACACTCAAACCGGCTTGTATCTTGCAATGGAAAATATGGGAAACATGACTTAGACAGCAAATGATACACTGTATGCCATGTTTCCAAATTTTTATGCACAGTGGTTACAGCATGAAGTGAATGCATGTGAATATACACAGGTGCATTGCATTAAACAAGTCCAATGAGCGTGAAAAAAATGGCCGGCCTGCCTGCTTTCATCCATCATTTGTTCTAAATTTATAATTAATCAATGAGCTGAGGTGGAGTCTTAGCCAGTGGTACCATCAGGGGTGTGTAATGCACTTTAGGGTAGACAGCCAATCAGCTGCCAGATTCAATCTGTCAATCAAACACAGCAGCCAATCAGAGAGCTGGCCATTGATCAGCAGGCCCTTTATGACATCACAGACAGACCCACGGAACTCTCTGTGCTTGTCTGCTGGCTGGCTGTCAGTTGGGTGGGTGGGCGGCAGAGGGGGAGGATGTACGTCTCGTTTCTCCTGAAAATTGCGGTTTTTCGGCGTTTCCGGAAAAAGTCGCGGTCCGACGCGCAAAAGTGGGATATCGTAGAAATCGCCTTTTAAAGACGCACCTTTCTGGCCCCACAAAAATGGGCATTTCAAATTAGAAACAAGTCAAATGAACAAAATAGTGTGAATAAGTAAGTATTTCAGGGGTGAGTTAGCAGGTTATTGGGGTAGTAAGTCCTGATTTTTTTGGAGGTTGCATTGACCACTACGCCATTCAAAATAGGCAGGCTTTGGCATAAGCAGTTAGGCCCCGTAGGATGATTTTAGCTAAAATGTGCCCCAAACACTCAAACCGGCTTGTATCTTGCAATGGAAAATATGGGAAACATGACTTAGACAGCAAATGATACACTGTATGCCATGTTTCCAAATTTTTATGCACAGTGGTTACAGCATGAAGCGAATGCATGTGAATATACAAAGGTGCATTGCATTAAACAAGTCCAATGAGCGTGAAAAAAATGGCCGGCCTGCCTGCTTTCATCCATCATTTGTTCTAAATTTATAATTAATCAATGAGCTGAGGTGGAGTCTTAGCCAGTGGTACCATCAGGGGTGTGTAATGCACTTTAGGGTAGACAGCCAATCAGCTGCCAGATTCAATCTGTCAATCAAACACAGCAGCCAATCAGAGAGCTGGCCATTGATCAGCAGGCCCTTTATGACATCACAGACAGACCCACGGAACTCTCTGTGCTTGTCTGCTGGCTGGCTGTCAGTTGGGTGGGTGGGCGGCAGAGGGGGAGGATGTACGTCTCGTTTCTCCTGAAAATTGCGGTTTTTCAGCGTTTCCGGAAAAAGTCGCGGTCCGACGCGCAAAAGTGGGGTATCGTAGAAATCGCCTTTTAAAGACGCACCTTTCTGGCCCCACAAAAATGGGCATTTCAAATTAGAAACAAGTCAAATGAACAAAATAGTGTGAATAAGTAAGTATTTCAGGGATGAGTTAGCAGGTTATTGGGGTAGTAAGTCCTGATTTTTTTGGAGGTTGCAGTGACCACTACGCCATTCAAAATAGGCAGGCTTTAGCATAAGCATTTAGGCCCCGTAGGATGATTTTAGCTAAAATGTGCCCCAAACACTCAAACCGGCTTGTATCTTGCAATGGAAAATATGGGAAACATGACTTAGACAGCAAATGATACACTGTATGCCATGTTTCCAAATTTTTATGCACAGTGGTTACAGCATGAAGTGAATGCATGTGAATATACACAGGTGCATTGCATTAAACAAGTCCAATGAGCGTGAAAAAAATGGCCGGCCTGCCTGCTTTCATCCATCATTTGTTCTAAATTTATAATTAATCAATGAGCTGAGGTGGAGTCTTAGCCAGTGGTACCATCAGGGGTGTGTAATGCACTTTAGGGTAGACAGCCAATCAGCTGCCAGATTCAATCTGTCAATCAAACACAGCAGCCAATCAGAGAGCTGGCCATTGATCAGCAGGCCCTTTATGACATCACAGACAGACCCACGGAACTCTCTGTGCTTGTCTGCTGGCTGGCTGTCAGTTGGGTGGGTGGGCGGCAGAGGGGGAGGATGTACGTCTCGTTTCTCCTGAAAATTGCGGTTTTTCGGCGTTTCCGGAAAAAGTCGCGGTCCGACGCGCAAAAGTGGGGTATCGTAGAAATCGCCTTTTAAATACGCACCTTTCTGGCCCCACAAAAATGGGCATTTCAAATTAGAAACAAGTCAAATTAACAAAATAGTGTGAATAAGTAAGTATTTCAGGGGTGAGTTAGCAGGTTATTGGGGTAGTAAGTCCTGATTTTTTTGGAGGTTGCAGTGACCACTACGCCATTCAAAATAGGCAGGCTTTAGCATAAGCAGTTAGGCCCCGTAGGATGATTTTAGCTAAAATGTGCCCCAAACACTCAAACCGGCTTGTATCTTGCAATGGAAAATATGGGAAACATGACTTAGACAGCAAATGATACACTGTATGCCATGTTTCCAAATTTTTATGCACAGTGGTTACAGCATGAAGTGAATGCATGTGAATATACACAGGTGCATTGCATTAAACAAGTCCAATGAGCGTGAAAAAAATGGCCGGCCTGCCTGCTTTCATCCATCATTTGTTCTAAATTTATAATTAATCAATGAGCTGAGGTGGAGTCTTAGCCAGTGGTACCATCAGGGGTGTGTAATGCACTTTAGGGTAGACAGCCAATCAGCTGCCAGATTCAATCTGTCAATCAAACACAGCAGCCAATCAGAGAGCTGGCCATTGATCAGCAGGTCCTTTATGACATCACAGACAGACCCACGGAACTCTCTGTGCTTGTCTGCTGGCTGGCTGTCAGTTGGGTGGGTGGGCGGCAGAGGGGGAGGATGTACGTCTCGTTTCTCCTGAAAATTGCGGTTTTTCGGCGTTTCCGGAAAAAGTCGCGGTCCGACGCGCAAAAGTGGGGTATCGTAGAAATCGCCTTTTAAATACGCACCTTTCTGGCCCCACAAAAATGGGCATTTCAAATTAGAAACAAGTCAAATTAACAAAATAGTGTGAATAAGTAAGTATTTCAGGGGTGAGTTAGCAGGTTATTGGGGTAGTAAGTCCTGATTTTTTTGGAGGTTGCAGTGACCACTACGCCATTCAAAATAGGCAGGCTTTAGCATAAGCAGTTAGGCCCCGTAGGATGATTTTAGCTAAAATGTGCCCCAAACACTCAAACCGGCTTGTATCTTGCAATGGAAAATATGGGAAACATGACTTAGACAGCAAATGATACACTGTATGCCATGTTTCCAAATTTTTATGCACAGTGGTTACAGCATGAAGTGAATGCATGTGAATATACACAGGTGCATTGCATTAAACAAGTCCAATGAGCGTGAAAAAAATGGCCGGCCTGCCTGCTTTCATCCATCATTTGTTCTAAATTTATAATTAATCAATGAGCTGAGGTGGAGTCTTAGCCAGTGGTACCATCAGGGGTGTGTAATGCACTTTAGGGTAGACAGCCAATCAGCTGCCAGATTCAATCTGTCAATCAAACACAGCAGCCAATCAGAGAGCTGGCCATTGATCAGCAGGTCCTTTATGACATCACAGACAGACCCACGGAACTCTCTGTGCTTGTCTGCTGGCTGGCTGTCAGTTGGGTGGGTGGGCGGCAGAGGGGGAGGATGTACGTCTCGTTTCTCCTGAAAATTGCGGTTTTTCGGTGTTTCCGGAAAAAGTCGCGGTCCGACGCGCAAAAGTGGGGTATCGTAGAAATCGCCTTTTAAAGACGCACCTTTCTGGCCCCACAAAAATGGGCATTTCAAATTAGAAACAAGTCAAATGAACAAAATAGTGTGAATAAGTAAGTATTTCAGGGGTGAGTTAGCAGGTTATTGGGGTAGTAAGTCCTGATTTTTTTGGAGGTTGCAGTGACCACTACGCCATTCAAAATAGGCAGGCTTTGGCATAAGCAGTTAGGCCCCGTAGGATGATTTTAGCTAAAATGTGCCCCAAACACTCAAACCGGCTTGTATCTTGCAATGGAAAATATGGGAAACATGACTTAGACAGCAAATGATACACTGTATGCCATGTTTCCAAATTTTTATGCACAGTGGTTACAACATGAAGCGAATGCATGTGAATATACAAAGGTGCATTGCATTAAACAAGTCCAATGAGCGTGAAAAAAATGGCCGGCCTGCCTGCTTTCATCCATCATTTGTTCTAAATTTATAATTAATCAATGAGCTGAGGTGGAGTCTTAGCCAGTGGTACCATCAGGGGTGTGTAATGCACTTTAGGGTAGACAGCCAATCAGCTGCCAGATTCAATCTGTCAATCAAACACAGCAGCCAATCAGAGAGCTGGCCATTGATCAGCAGGCCCTTTATGACATCACAGACAGACCCACGGAACTCTCTGTGCTTGTCTGCTGGCTGGCTGTCAGTTGGGTGGGTGGGCGGCAGAGGGGGAGGATGTACGTCTCGTTTCTCCTGAAAATTGCGGTTTTTCGGCGTTTCCGGAAAAAGTCGCGGTCCGACGCGCAAAAGTGGGGTATCGTAGAAATCGCCTTTTAAAGACGCACCTTTCTGGCCCCACAAAAATGGGCATTTCAAATTAGAAACAAGTCAAATGAACAAAATAGTGTGAATAAGTAAGTATTTCAGGGGTGAGTTAGCAGGTTATTGGGGTAGTAAGTCCTGATTTTTTTGGAGGTTGCATTGACCACTACGCCATTCAAAATAGGCAGGCTTTGGCATAAGCAGTTAGGCCCCGTAGGATGATTTTAGCTAAAATGTGCCCCAAACACTCAAACCGGCTTGTATCTTGCAATGCAAAATATGGGAAACATGACTTAGACAGCAAATGATACACTGTATGCCATGTTTCCAAATTTTTATGCACAGTGGTTACAGCATGAAGTGAATGCATGTGAATATACAAAGGTGCATTGCATTAAACAAGTCCAATGAGCGTGAAAAAAATGGCCGGCCTGCCTGCTTTCATCCATCATTTGTTCTAAATTTATAATTAAGCAATGAGCTGAGGTGGAGTCTTAGCCAGTGGTACCATCAGGGGTGTGTAATGCACTTTAGGGTAGACAGCCAATCAGCTGCCAGATTCAATCTGTCAATCAAACACAGCAGCCAATCAGAGAGCTGGCCATTGATCAGCAGGCCCTTTATGACATCACAGACAGACCCACGGAACTCTCTGTGCTTGTCTGCTGGCTGGCTGTCAGTTGGGTGGGTGGGCGGCAGAGGGGGAGGATGTACGTCTCGTTTCTCCTGAAAATTGCGGTTTTTCAGCGTTTCCGGAAAAAGTCGCGGTCCGACGCGCAAAAGTGGGGTATCGTAGAAATCGCCTTTTAAAGACGCACCTTTCTGGCCCCACAAAAATGGGCATTTCAAATTAGAAACAAGTCAAATGAACAAAATAGTGTGAATAAGTAAGTATTTCAGGGGTGAGTTAGCAGGTTATTGGGGTAGTAAGTCCTGATTTTTTTGGAGGTTGCAGTGACCACTACGCCATTCAAAATAGGCAGGCTTTAGCATAAGCAGTTAGGCCCCGTAGGATGATTTTAGCTAAAATGTGCCCCAAACACTCAAACCGGCTTGTATCTTGCAATGGAAAATATGGGAAACATGACTTAGACAGCAAATGATACACTGTATGCCATGTTTCCAAATTTTTATGCACAGTGGTTACAGCATGAAGTGAATGCATGTGAATATACACAGGTGCATTGCATTAAACAAGTCCAATGAGCGTGAAAAAAATGGCCGGCCTGCCTGCTTTCATCCATCATTTGTTCTAAATTTATAATTAATCAATGAGCTGAGGTGGAGTCTTAGCCAGTGGTACCATCAGGGGTGTGTAATGCACTTTAGGGTAGACAGCCAATCAGCTGCCAGATTCAATCTGTCAATCAAACACAGCAGCCAATCAGAGTGCTGGCCATTGATCAGCAGGCCCTTTATGACATCACAGACAGACCCACGGAACTCTCTGTGCTTGTCTGCTGGCTGGCTGTCAGTTGGGTGGGTGGGCGGCAGAGGGGGAGGATGTACGTCTCGTTTCTCCTGAAAATTGCGGTTTTTCGGCGTTTCCGGAAAAAGTCGCGGTCCGACGCGCAAAAGTGGGGTATCGTAGAAATCGCCTTTTAAAGACGCACCTTTCTGGCCCCACAAAAATGGGCATTTCAAATTAGAAACAAGTCAAATGAACAAAATAGTGTGAATAAGTAAGTATTTCAGGGGTGAGTTAGCAGGTTATTGGGGTAGTAAGTCCTGATTTTTTTGGAGGTTGCAGTGACCACTACGCCATTCAAAATAGGCAGGCTTTAGCATAAGCAGTTAGGCCCCGTAGGATGATTTTAGCTAAAATGTGCCCCAAACACTCAAACCGGCTTGTATCTTGCAATGGAAAATATGGGAAACATGACTTAGACAGCAAATGATACACTGTATGCCATGTTTCCAAATTTTTATGCACAGTGGTTACAGCATGAAGCGAATGCATGTGAATATACAAAGGTGCATTGCATTAAACAAGTCCAATGAGCGTGAAAAAAATGGCCGGCCTGCCTGTTTTCATCCATCATTTGTTCTAAATTTATAATTAATCAATGAGCTGAGGTGGAGTCTTAGCCAGTGGTACCATCAGGGGTGTGTAATGCACTTTAGGGTAGACAGCCAATCAGCTGCCAGATTCAATCTGTCAATCAAACACAGCAGCCAATCAGAGAGCTGGCCATTGATCAGCAGGCCCTTTATGACATCACAGACAGACCCACGGAACTCTCTGTGCTTGTCTGCTGGCTGGCTGTCAGTTGGGTGGGTGGGCGGCAGAGGGGGAGGATGTACGTCTCGTTTCTCCTGAAAATTGCGGTTTTTCAGCGTTTCTGGAAAAAGTCGCGGTCCGACGCGCAAAAGTGGGGTATCGTAGAAATCGCCTTTTAAAGACGCACCTTTCTGGCCCCACAAAAATGGGCATTTCAAATTAGAAACAAGTCAAATGAACAAAATAGTGTGAATAAGTAAGTATTTCAGGGGTGAGTTAGCAGGTTATTGGGGTAGTAAGTCCTGATTTTTTTGGAGGTTGCAGTGACCACTACGCCATTCAAAATAGGCAGGCTTTAGCATAAGCAGTTAGGCCCCGTAGGATGATTTTAGCTAAAATGTGCCCCAAACACTCAAACCGGCTTGTATCTTGCAATGGAAAATATGGGAAACATGACTTAGACAGCAAATGATACACTGTATGCCATGTTTCCAAATTTTTATGCACAGTGGTTACAGCATGAAGTGAATGCATGTGAATATACACAGGTGCATTGCATTAAACAAGTCCAATGAGCGTGAAAAAAATGGCCGGCCTGCCTGCTTTCATCCATCATTTGTTCTAAATTTATAATTAATCAATGAGCTGAGGTGGAGTCTTAGCCAGTGGTACCATCAGGGGTGTGTAATGCACTTTAGGGTAGACAGCCAATCAGCTGCCAGATTCAATCTGTCAATCAAACACAGCAGCCAATCAGAGTGCTGGCCATTGATCAGCAGGCCATTTATGACATCACAGACAGACCCACGGAACTCTCTGTGCTTGTCTGCTGGCTGGCTGTCAGTTGGGTGGGTGGGCGGCAGAGGGGGAGGATGTACGTCTCGTTTCTCCTGAAAATTGCGGTTTTTCGGCGTTTCCGGAAAAAGTCGCGGTCCGACGCGCAAAAGTGGGGTATCGTAGAAATCGCCTTTTAAAGACGCACCTTTCTGGCCCCACAAAAATGGGCATTTCAAATTAGAAACAAGTCAAATGAACAAAATAGTGTGAATAAGTAAGTATTTCAGGGGTGAGTTAGCAGGTTATTGGGGTAGTAAGTCCTGATTTTTTTGGAGGTTGCAGTGACCACTACGCCATTCAAAATAGGCAGGCTTTAGCATAAGCAGTTAGGCCCCGTAGGATGATTTTAGCTAAAATGTGCCCCAAACACTCAAACCGGCTTGTATCTTGCAATGGAAAATATGGGAAACATGACTTAGACAGCAAATGATACACTGTATGCCATGTTTCCAAATTTTTATGCACAGTGGTTACAGCATGAAGCGAATGCATGTGAATATACAAAGGTGCATTGCATTAAACAAGTCCAATGAGCGTGAAAAAAATGGCCGGCCTGCCTGTTTTCATCCATCATTTGTTCTAAATTTATAATTAATCAATGAGCTGAGGTGGAGTCTTAGCCAGTGGTACCATCAGGGGTGTGTAATGCACTTTAGGGTAGACAGCCAATCAGCTGCCAGATTCAATCTGTCAATCAAACACAGCAGCCAATCAGAGAGCTGGCCATTGATCAGCAGGCCCTTTATGACATCACAGACAGACCCACGGAACTCTCTGTGCTTGTCTGCTGGCTGGCTGTCAGTTGGGTGGGTGGGCGGCAGAGGGGGAGGATGTACGTCTCGTTTCTCCTGAAAATTGCGGTTTTTCGGCGTTTCCGGAAAAAGTCGCGGTCCGACACGCAAAAGTGGGGTATCGTAGAATTCGCCTTTTAAAGACGCACCTTTCTGGCCCCACAAAAATGGGCATTTCAAATTAGAAACAAGTCAAATGAACAAAATAGTGTGAATAAGTAAGTATTTCAGGGGTGAGTTAGCAGGTTATTGGGGTAGTAAGTCCTGATTTTTTTGGAGGTTGCAGTGACCACTACGCCATTCAAAATAGGCAGGCTTTAGCATAAGCAGTTAGGCCCCGTAGGATGATTTTAGCTAAAATGTTCCCCAAACACTCAAACCAGCTTGTATCTTGCAATGGAAAATATGGGAAACATGACTTAGACAGCAAATGATACACTGTATGCCATGTTTCCAAATTTTTATGCACAGTGGTTACAGCATGAAGCGAATGCATGTGAATATACAAAGGTGCATTGCATTAAACAAGTCCAATGAGCGTGAAAAAAATGGCCGGCCTGCCTGCTTTCATCCATCATTTGTTCTAAATTTATAATTAATCAATGAGCTGAGGTGGAGTCTTAGCCAGTGGTACCATCAGGGGTGTGTAATGCACTTTAGGGTAGACAGCCAATCAGCTGCCAGATTCAATCTGTCAATCAAACACAGCAGCCAATCAGAGAGCTGGCCATTGATCAGCAGGCCCTTTATGACATCACAGACAGACCCACGGAACTCTCTGTGCTTGTCTGCTGGCTGGCTGTCAGTTGGGTGGGTGGGCGGCAGAGGGGGAGGATGTACGTCTCGTTTCTCCTGAAAATTGCGGTTTTTCGGCGTTTCCGGAAAAAGTCGCGGTCCGACGCGCAAAAGTGGGGTATCGTCGAAATCGCCTTTTAAAGACGCACCTTTCTGGCCCCACAAAAATGGGCATTTCAAATTAGAAACAAGTCAAATGAACAAAATAGTGTGAATAAGTAAGTATTTCAGGGGTGAGTTAGCAGGTTATTGGGGTAGTAAGTCCTGATTTTTTTGGAGGTTGCAGTGACCACTACGCCATTCAAAATAGGCAGGCTTTAGCATAAGCATTT
This sequence comes from Crinia signifera, assembly GCF_055691185.1. NCBI lineage: Eukaryota > Metazoa > Chordata > Amphibia > Anura > Myobatrachidae > Crinia > Crinia signifera. Next base: position 147,646,209 of record NC_139218.1, on the reverse strand, counting down.
AGGCCCCGTAGGATGATTTTAGCTAAAATGTGCCCCAAACACTCAAACCGGCTTGTATCTTGCAATGGAAAATATGGGAAACATGACTTAGACAGCAAATGATACACTGTATGCCATGTTTCCAAATTTTTATGCACAGTGGTTACAGCATGAAGTGAATGCATGTGAATATACACAGGTGCATTGCATTAAACAAGTCCAATGAGCGTGAAAAAAATGGCCGGCCTGCCTGCTTTCATCCATCATTTGTTCTAAATTTATAATTAATCAATGAGCTGAGGTGGAGTCTTAGCCAGTGGTACCATCAGGGGTGTGTAATGCACTTTAGGGTAGACAGCCAATCAGCTGCCAGATTCAATCTGTCAATCAAACACAGCAGCCAATCAGAGAGCTGGCCATTGATCAGCAGGCCCTTTATGACATCACAGACAGACCCACGGAACTCTCTGTGCTTGTCTGCTGGCTGGCTGTCAGTTGGGTGGGTGGGCGGCAGAGGGGGAGGATGTACGTCTCGTTTCTCCTGAAAATTGCGGTTTTTCAGCGTTTCCGGAAAAAGTCGCGGTCCGACGCGCAAAAGTGGGGTATCGTAGAAATCGCCTTTTAAAGACGCACCTTTCTGGCCCCACAAAAATGGGCATTTCAAATTAGAAACAAGTCAAATGAACAAAATAGTGTGAATAAGTAAGTATTTCAGGGGTGAGTTAGCAGGTTATTGGGGTAGTAAGTCCTGATTTTTTTGGAGGTTGCATTGACCACTACGCCATTCAAAATAGGCAGGCTTTGGCATAAGCAGTTAGGCCCCGTAGGATGATTTTAGCTAAAATGTGCCCCAAACACTCAAACCGGCTTGTATCTTGCAATGGAAAATATGGGAAACATGACTTAGACAGCAAATGATACACTGTATGCCATGTTTCCAAATTTTTATGCACAGTGGTTACAGCATGAAGCGAATGCATGTGAATATACAAAGGTGCATTGCATTAAACAAGTCCAATGAGCGTGAAAAAAATGGCCGGCCTGCCTGCTTTCATCCATCATTTGTTCTAAATTTATAATTAATCAATGAGCTGAGGTGGAGTCTTAGCCAGTGGTACCATCAGGGGTGTGTAATGCACTTTAGGGTAGACAGCCAATCAGCTGCCAGATTCAATCTGTCAATCAAACACAGCAGCCAATCAGAGAGCTGGCCATTGATCAGCAGGCCCTTTATGACATCACAGACAGACCCACGGAACTCTCTGTGCTTGTCTGCTGGCTGGCTGTCAGTTGGGTGGGTGGGCGGCAGAGGGGGAGGATGTACGTCTCGTTTCTCCTGAAAATTGCGGTTTTTCAGCGTTTCCGGAAAAAGTCGCGGTCCGACGCGCAAAAGTGGGGTATCGTAGAAATCGCCTTTTAAAGACGCACCTTTCTGGCCCCACAAAAATGGGCATTTCAAATTAGAAACAAGTCAAATGAACAAAATAGTGTGAATAAGTAAGTATTTCAGGGGTGAGTTAGCAGGTTATTGGGGTAGTAAGTCCTGATTTTTTTGGAGGTTGCAGTGACCACTACGCCATTCAAAATAGGCAGGCTTTAGCATAAGCATTTAGGCCCCGTAGGATGATTTTAGCTAAAATGTGCCCCAAACACTCAAACCGGCTTGTATCTTGCAATGGAAAATATGGGAAACATGACTTAGACAGAAAATGATACACTGTATGCCATGTTTCCAAATTTTTATGCACAGTGGTTACAGCATGAAGTGAAAGCATGTGAATATACACAGGTGCATTGCATTAAACAAGTCCAATGAGCGTGAAAAAAATGGCCGGACTGCCTGCTTTCATCCATCATTTGTTCTAAATTTATAATTAATCAATGAGCTGAGGTGGAGTCTTAGCCAGTGGTACCATCAGGGGTGTGTAATGCACTTTAGGGTAGACAGCCAATCAGCTGCCAGATTCAATCTGTCAATCAAACACAGCAGCCAATCAGAGAGCTGGCCATTGATCAGCAGGCCCTTTATGACATCACAGACAGACCCACGGAACTCTCTGTGCTTGTCTGCTGGCTGGCTGTCAGTTGGGTGGGTGGGCGGCAGAGGGGGAGGATGTACGTCTCGTTTCTCCTGAAAATTGCGGTTTTTCGGCGTTTCCGGAAAAAGTCGCGGTCCGACGCGCAAAAGTGGGGTATCGTAGAAATCGCCTTTTAAATACGCACCTTTCTGGCCCCACAAAAATGGGCATTTCAAATTAGAAACAAGTCAAATGAACAAAATAGTGTGAATAAGTAAGTATTTCAGGGGTGAGTTAGCAGGTTATTGGGGTAGTAAGTCCTGATTTTTTTGGAGGTTGCAGTGACCACTACGCCATTCAAAATAGGCAGGCTTTAGCATAAGCAGTTAGGCCCCGTAGGATGATTTTAGCTAAAATGTGCCCAAAACACTCAAACCGGCTTGTATCTTGCAATGGAAAATATGGGAAACATGACTTAGACAGCAAATGATACACTGTATGCCATGTTTCCAAATTTTTATGCACAGTGGTTACAGCATGAAGTGAATGCATGTGAATATACACAGGTGCATTGCATTAAACAAGTCCAATGAGCGTGAAAAAAATGGCCGGCCTGCCTGCTTTCATCCATCATTTGTTCTAAATTTATAATTAATCAATGAGCTGAGGTGGAGTCTTAGCCAGTGGTACCATCAGGGGTGTGTAATGCACTTTAGGGTAGACAGCCAATCAGCTGCCAGATTCAATCTGTCAATCAAACACAGCAGCCAATCAGAGAGCTGGCCATTGATCAGCAGGTCCTTTATGACATCACAGACAGACCCACAGAACTCTCTGTGCTTGTCTGCTGGCTGGCTGTCAGTTGGGTGGGTGGGCGGCAGAGGGGGAGGATGTACGTCTCGTTTCTCCTGAAAATTGCGGTTTTTCGGCGTTTCCGGAAAAAGTCGCGGTCCGACGCGCAAAAGTGGGGTATCGTAGAAATCGCCTTTTAAAGACGCACCTTTCTGGCCCCACAAAAATGGGCATTTCAAATTAGAAACAAGTCAAATGAACAAAATAGTGTGAATAAGTAAGTATTTCAGGGGTGAGTTAGCAGGTTATTGGGGTAGTAAGTCCTGATTTTTTTGGAGGTTGCAGTGACCACTACGCCATTCAAAATAGGCAGGCTTTGGCATAAGCAGTTAGGCCCCGTAGGATGATTTTAGCTAAAATGTGCCCCAAACACTCAAACCGGCTTGTATCTTGCAATGGAAAATATGGGAAACATGACTTAGACAGCAAATGATACACTGTATGCCATGTTTCCAAATTTTTATGCACAGTGGTTACAGCATGAAGCGAATGCATGTGAATATACAAAGGTGCATTGCATTAAACAAGTCCAATGAGCGTGAAAAAAATGGCCGGCCTGCCTGCTTTCATCCATCATTTGTTCTAAATTTATAATTAATCAATGAGCTGAGGTGGAGTCTTAGCCAGTGGTACCATCAGGGGTGTGTAATGCACTTTAGGGTAGACAGCCAATCAGCTGCCAGATTCAATCTGTCAATCAAACACAGCAGCCAATCAGAGAGCTGGCCATTGATCAGCAGGCCCTTTATGACATCACAGACAGACCCACGGAACTCTCTGTGCTTGTCTGCTGGCTGGCTGTCAGTTGGGTGGGTGGGCGGCAGAGGGGGAGGATGTACGTCTCGTTTCTCCTGAAAATTGCGGTTTTTCAGCGTTTCCGGAAAAAGTCGCGGTCCGACGCGCAAAAGTGGGGTATCGTAGAAATCGCCTTTTAAAGACACACCTTTCTGGCCCCACAAAAATGGGCATTTCAAATTAGAAACAAGTCAAATGAACAAAATAGTGTGAATAAGTAAGTATTTCAGGGGTGAGTTAGCAGGTTATTGGGGTAGTAAGTCCTGATTTTTTTGGAGGTTGCAGTGACCACTACGCCATTCAAAATAGGCAGGCTTTAGCATAAGCATTTAGGCCCCGTAGGATGATTTTAGCTAAAATGTGCCCCAAACACTCAAACCGGCTTGTATCTTGCAATGGAAAATATGGGAAACATGACTTAGACAGAAAATGATACACTGTATGCCATGTTTCCAAATTTTTATGCACAGTGGTTACAGCATGAAGTGAAAGCATGTGAATATACACAGGTGCATTGCATTAAACAAGTCCAATGAGCGTGAAAAAAATGGCCGGACTGCCTGCTTTCATCCATCATTTGTTCTAAATTTATAATTAATCAATGAGCTGAGGTGGAGTCTTAGCCAGTGGTACCATCAGGGGTGTGTAATGCACTTTAGGGTAGACAGCCAATCAGCTGCCAGATTCAATCTGTCAATCAAACACAGCAGCCAATCAGAGAGCTGGCCATTGATCAGCAGGCCCTTTATGACATCACAGACAGACCCACGGAACTCTCTGTGCTTGTCTGCTGGCTGGCTGTCAGTTGGGTGGGTGGGCGGCAGAGGGGGAGGATGTACGTCTCGTTTCTCCTGAAAATTGCGGTTTTTCGGCGTTTCCGGAAAAAGTCGCGGTCCGACGCGCAAAAGTGGGGTATCGTAGAAATCGCCTTTTAAATACGCACCTTTCTGGCCCCACAAAAATGGGCATTTCAAATTAGAAACAAGTCAAATGAACAAAATAGTGTGAATAAGTAAGTATTTCAGGGGTGAGTTAGCAGGTTATTGGGGTAGTAAGTCCTGATTTTTTTGGAGGTTGCAGTGACCACTACGCCATTCAAAATAGGCAGGCTTTAGCATAAGCAGTTAGGCCCCGTAGGATGATTTTAGCTAAAATGTGCCCAAAACACTCAAACCGGCTTGTATCTTGCAATGGAAAATATGGGAAACATGACTTAGACAGCAAATGATACACTGTATGCCATGTTTCCAAATTTTTATGCACAGTGGTTACAGCATGAAGTGAATGCATGTGAATATACACAGGTGCATTGCATTAAACAAGTCCAATGAGCGTGAAAAAAATGGCCGGCCTGCCTGCTTTCATCCATCATTTGTTCTAAATTTATAATTAATCAATGAGCTGAGGTGGAGTCTTAGCCAGTGGTACCATCAGGGGTGTGTAATGCACTTTAGGGTAGACAGCCAATCAGCTGCCAGATTCAATCTGTCAATCAAACACAGCAGCCAATCAGAGAGCTGGCCATTGATCAGCAGGCCCTTTATGACATCACAGACAGACCCACGGAACTCTCTGTGCTTGTCTGCTGGCTGGCTGTCAGTTGGGTGGGTGGGCGGCAGAGGGGGAGGATGTACGTCTCGTTTCTCCTGAAAATTGCGGTTTTTCGGCGTTTCCGGAAAAAGTCGCGGTCCGACGCGCAAAAGTGGGGTATCGTAGAAATCGCCTTTTAAATACGCACCTTTCTGGCCCCACAAAAATGGGCATTTCAAATTAGAAACAAGTCAAATGAACAAAATAGTGTGAATAAGTAAGTATTTCAGGGGTGAGTTAGCAGGTTATTGGGGTAGTAAGTCCTGATTTTTTTGGAGGTTGCAGTGACCACTACGCCATTCAAAATAGGCAGGCTTTAGCATAAGCAGTTAGGCCCCGTAGGATGATTTTAGCTAAAATGTGCCCAAAACACTCAAACCGGCTTGTATCTTGCAATGGAAAATATGGGAAACATGACTTAGACAGCAAATGATACACTGTATGCCATGTTTCCAAATTTTTATGCACAGTGGTTACAGCATGAAGTGAATGCATGTGAATATACACAGGTGCATTGCATTAAACAAGTCCAATGAGCGTGAAAAAAATGGCCGGCCTGCCTGCTTTCATCCATCATTTGTTCTAAATTTATAATTAATCAATGAGCTGAGGTGGAGTCTTAGCCAGTGGTACCATCAGGGGTGTGTAATGCACTTTAGGGTAGACAGCCAATCAGCTGCCAGATTCAATCTGTCAATCAAACACAGCAGCCAATCAGAGAGCTGGCCATTGATCAGCAGGTCCTTTATGACATCACAGACAGACCCACAGAACTCTCTGTGCTTGTCTGCTGGCTGGCTGTCAGTTGGGTGGGTGGGCGGCAGAGGGGGAGGATGTACGTCTCGTTTCTCCTGAAAATTGCGGTTTTTCGGCGTTTCCGGAAAAAGTCGCGGTCCGACGCGCAAAAGTGGGGTATCGTAGAAATCGCCTTTTAAAGACGCACCTTTCTGGCCCCACAAAAATGGGCATTTCAAATTAGAAACAAGTCAAATGAACAAAATAGTGTGAATAAGTAAGTATTTCAGGGGTGAGTTAGCAGGTTATTGGGGTAGTAAGTCCTGATTTTTTTGGAGGTTGCAGTGACCACTACGCCATTCAAAATAGGCAGGCTTTGGCATAAGCAGTTAGGCCCCGTAGGATGATTTTAGCTAAAATGTGCCCCAAACACTCAAACCGGCTTGTATCTTGCAATGGAAAATATGGGAAACATGACTTAGACAGCAAATGATACACTGTATGCCATGTTTCCAAATTTTTATGCACAGTGGTTACAACATGAAGCGAATGCATGTGAATATACAAAGGTGCATTGCATTAAACAAGTCCAATGAGCGTGAAAAAAATGGCCGGCCTGCCTGCTTTCATCCATCATTTGTTCTAAATTTATAATTAATCAATGAGCTGAGGTGGAGTCTTAGCCAGTGGTACCATCAGGGGTGTGTAATGCACTTTAGGGTAGACAGCCAATCAGCTGCCAGATTCAATCTGTCAATCAAACACAGCAGCCAATCAGAGAGCTGGCCATTGATCAGCAGGCCCTTTATGACATCACAGACAGACCCACGGAACTCTCTGTGCTTGTCTGCTGGCTGTCAGTTGGGTGGGTGGGCGGCAGAGGGGGAGGATGTACGTCTCGTTTCTCCTGAAAATTGCGGTTTTTCGGCGTTTCCGGAAAAAGTCGCGGTCCGACGCGCAAAAGTGGGGTATCGTAGAAATCGCCTTTTAAAGACGCACCTTTCTGGCCCCACAAAAATGGGCATTTCAAATTAGAAACAAGTCAAATGAACAAAATAGTGTGAATAAGTAAGTATTTCAGGGGTGAGTTAGCAGGTTATTGGGGTAGTAAGTCCTGATTTTTTTGGAGGTTGCATTGACCACTACGCCATTCAAAATAGGCAGGCTTTGGCATAAGCAGTTAGGCCCCGTAGGATGATTTTAGCTAAAATGTGCCCCAAACACTCAAACCGGCTTGTATCTTGCAATGCAAAATATGGGAAACATGACTTAGACAGCAAATGATACACTGTATGCCATGTTTCCAAATTTTTATGCACAGTGGTTACAGCATGAAGTGAATGCATGTGAATATACACAGGTGCATTGCATTAAACAAGTCCAATGAGCGTGAAAAAAATGGCCGGCCTGCCTGCTTTCATCCATCATTTGTTCTAAATTTATAATTAATCAATGAGCTGAGGTGGAGTCTTAGCCAGTGGTACCATCAGGGGTGTGTAATGCACTTTAGGGTAGACAGCCAATCAGCTGCCAGATTCAATCTGTCAATCAAACACAGCAGCCAATCAGAGAGCTGGCCATTGATCAGCAGGCCCTTTATGACATCACAGACAGACCCACGGAACTCTCTGTGCTTGTCTGCTGGCTGGCTGTCAGTTGGGTGGGTGGGCGGCAGAGGGGGAGGATGTACGTCTCGTTTCTCCTGAAAATTGCGGTTTTTCGGCGTTTCCGGAAAAAGTCGCGGTCCGACGCGCAAAAGTGGGGTATCGTAGAAATCGCCTTTTAAAGACGCACCTTTCTGGCCCCACAAAAATGGGCATTTCAAATTAGAAACAAGTCAAATGAACAAAATAGTGTGAATAAGTAAGTATTTCAGGGGTGAGTTAGCAGGTTATTGGGGTAGTAAGTCCTGATTTTTTTGGAGGTTGCAGTGACCACTACGCCATTCAAAATAGGCAGGCTTTAGCATAAGCAGTTAGGCCCCGTAGGATGATTTTAGCTAAAATGTGCCCCAAACACTCAAACCGGCTTGTATCTTGCAATGGAAAATATGGGAAACATGACTTAGACAGCAAATGATACACTGTATGCCATGTTTCCAAATTTTTATGCACAGTGGTTACAGCATGAAGTGAATGCATGTGAATATACACAGGTGCATTGCATTAAACAAGTCCAATGAGCGTGAAAAAAATGGCCGGCCTGCCTGCTTTCATCCATCATTTGTTCTAAATTTATAATTAATCAATGAGCTGAGGTGGAGTCTTAGCCAGTGGTACCATCAGGGGTGTGTAATGCACTTTAGGGTAGACAGCCAATCAGCTGCCAGATTCAATCTGTCAATCAAACACAGCAGCCAATCAGAGAGCTGGCCATTGATCAGCAGGCCCTTTATGACATCACAGACAGACCCACGGAACTCTCTGTGCTTGTCTGCTGGCTGGCTGGCTGTCAGTTGGGTGGGTGGGCGGCAGAGGGGGAGGATGTACGTCTCGTTTCTCCTGAAAATTGCGTTTTTTCTGCGTTTCCGGAAAAAGTCGCGGTCCGACGCGCAAAAGTGGGGTATCGTAGAAATCGCCTTTTAAAGACGCACCTTTCTGGCCCCACAAAAATGGGCATTTCAAATTAGAAACAAGTCAAATGAACAAAATAGTGTGAATAAGTAAGTATTTCAGGGGTGAGTTAGCAGGTTATTGGGGTAGTAAGTCCTGATTTTTTTGGAGGTTGCAGTGACCACTACGCCATTCAAAATAGGCAGGCTTTGGCATAAGCAGTTAGGCCCCGTAGGATGATTTTAGCTAAAATGTGCCCCAAACACTCAAACCGGCTTGTATCTTGCAATGGAAAATATGGGAAACATGACTTAGATAGCAAATGATACACTGTATGCCATGTTTCCAAATTTTTATGCACAGTGGTTACAGCATGAAACGAATGCATGTGAATATACAAAGGTGCATTGCATTAAACAAGTCCAATGAGCGTGAAAAAAATGGCCGGCCTGCCTGCTTTCATCCATCATTTGTTCTAAATTTATAATTAATCAATGAGCTGAGGTGGAGTCTTAGCCAGTGGTACCATCAGGGGTGTGTAATGCACTTTAGGGTAGACAGCCAATCAGCTGCCAGATTCAATCTGTCAATCAAACACAGCAGCCAATCAGAGAGCTGGCCATTGATCAGCAGGCCCTTTATGACATCACAGACAGACCCACGGAACTCTCTGTGCTTGTCTGCTGGCTGGCTGTCAGTTGGGTGGGTGGGCGGCAGAGGGGGAGGATGTACGTCTCGTTTCTCCTGAAAATTGCGGTTTTTCAGCGTTTCCGGAAAAAGTCGCGGTCCGACGCGCAAAAGTGGGGTATCGTAGAAATCGCCTTTTAAAGACGCACCTTTCTGGCCCCACAAAAATGGGCATTTCAAATTAGAAACAAGTCAAATGAACAAAATAGTGTGAATAAGTAAGTATTTCAGGGGTGAGTTAGCAGGTTATTGGGGTAGTAAGTCCTGATTTTTTTGGAGGTTGCAGTGACCACTACGCCATTCAAAATAGGCAGGCTTTAGCATAAGCAGTTAGGCCCCGTAGGATGATTTTAGCTAAAATGTGCCCCAAACACTCAAACCGGCTTGTATCTTGCAATGGAAAATATGGGAAACATGACTTAGACAGCAAATGATACACTGTATGCCATGTTTCCAAATTTTTATGCACAGTGGTTACAGCATGAAGTGAATGCATGTGAATATACACAGGTGCATTGCATTAAACAAGTCCAATGAGCGTGAAAAAAATGGCCGGCCTGCCTGCTTTCATCCATCATTTGTTCTAAATTTATAATTAATCAATGAGCTGAGGTGGAGTCTTAGCCAGTGGTACCATCAGGGGTGTGTAATGCACTTTAGGGTAGACAGCCAATCAGCTGCCAGATTCAATCTGTCAATCAAACACAGCAGCCAATCAGAGAGCTGGCCATTGATCAGCAGGCCCTTTATGACATCACAGACAGACCCACGGAACTCTCTGTGCTTGTCTGCTGGCTGGCTGTCAGTTGGGTGGGTGGGCGGCAGAGGGGGAGGATGTACGTCTCGTTTCTCCTGAAAATTGCGTTTTTTCAGCGTTTCCGGAAAAAGTCGCGGTCCGACGCGCAAAAGTGGGATATCGTAGAAATCGCCTTTTAAAGACGCACCTTTCTGGCCCCACAAAAATGGGCATTTCAAATTAGAAACAAGTCAAATGAACAAAATAGTGTGAATAAGTAAGTATTTCAGGGGTGAGTTAGCAGGTTATTGGGGTAGTAAGTCCTGATTTTTTTGGAGGTTGCATTGACCACTACGCCATTCAAAATAGGCAGGCTTTGGCATAAGCAGTTAGGCCCCGTAGGATGATTTTAGCTAAAATGTGCCCCAAACACTCAAACCGGCTTGTATCTTGCAATGGAAAATATGGGAAACATGACTTAGACAGCAAATGATACACTGTATGCCATGTTTCCAAATTTTTATGCACAGTGGTTACAGCATGAAGCGAATGCATGTGAATATACAAAGGTGCATTGCATTAAACAAGTCCAATGAGCGTGAAAAAAATGGCCGGCCTGCCTGCTTTCATCCATCATTTGTTCTAAATTTATAATTAATCAATGAGCTGAGGTGGAGTCTTAGCCAGTGGTACCATCAGGGGTGTGTAATGCACTTTAGGGTAGACAGCCAATCAGCTGCCAGATTCAATCTGTCAATCAAACACAGCAGCCAATCAGAGAGCTGGCCATTGATCAGCAGGCCCTTTATGACATCACAGACAGACCCACGGAACTCTCTGTGCTTGTCTGCTGGCTGGCTGTCAGTTGGGTGGGTGGGCGGCAGAGGGGGAGGATGTACGTCTCGTTTCTCCTGAAAATTGCGGTTTTTCAGCGTTTCCGGAAAAAGTCGCGGTCCGACGCGCAAAAGTGGGGTATCGTAGAAATCGCCTTTTAAAGACGCACCTTTCTGGCCCCACAAAAATGGGCATTTCAAATTAGAAACAAGTCAAATGAACAAAATAGTGTGAATAAGTAAGTATTTCAGGGGTGAGTTAGCAGGTTATTGGGGTAGTAAGTCCTGATTTTTTTGGAGGTTGCAGTGACCACTACGCCATTCAAAATAGGCAGGCTTTAGCATAAGCATTTAGGCCCCGTAGGATGATTTTAGCTAAAATGTGCCCCAAACACTCAAACCGGCTTGTATCTTGCAATGGAAAATATGGGAAACATGACTTAGACAGCAAATGATACACTGTATGCCATGTTTCCAAATTTTTATGCACAGTGGTTACAGCATGAAGTGAATGCATGTGAATATACACAGGTGCATTGCATTAAACAAGTCCAATGAGCGTGAAAAAAATGGCCGGCCTGCCTGCTTTCATCCATCATTTGTTCTAAATTTATAATTAATCAATGAGCTGAGGTGGAGTCTTAGCCAGTGGTACCATCAGGGGTGTGTAATGCACTTTAGGGTAGACAGCCAATCAGCTGCCAGATTCAATCTGTCAATCAAACACAGCAGCCAATCAGAGAGCTGGCCATTGATCAGCAGGCCTTTTATGACATCACAGACAGACCCACGGAACTCTCTGTGCTTGTCTGCTGGCTGGCTGTCAGTTGGGTGGGTGGGCGGCAGAGGGGGTGGATGTACGTCTCGTTTCTCCTGAAAATTGCGGTTTTTCGGCGTTTCCGGAAAAAGTCGCGGTCCGACGCGCAAAAGTGGGGTATCGTAGAAATCGCCTTTTAAAGACGCACCTTTCTGGCCCCACAAAAATGGGCATTTCAAATTAGAAACAAGTCAAAAGAACAAAATAGTGTGAATAAGTAAGTATTTCAGGGGTGAGTTAGCAGGTTATTGGGGTAGTAAGTCCTGATTTTTTTGGAGGTTGCAGTGACCACTACGCCATTCAAAATAGGCAGGCTTTGGCATAAGCAGTTAGGCCCCGTAGGATGATTTTAGCTAAAATGTGCCCCAAACACTCAAACCGGCTTGTATCTTGCAATGGAAAATATGGGAAACATGACTTAGACAGCAAATGATACACTGTATGCCATGTTTCCAAATTTTTATGCACAGTGGTTACAGCATGAAGCGAATGCATGTGAATATACAAAGGTGCATTGCATTAAACAAGTCCAATGAGCGTGAAAAAAATGGCCGGCCTGCCTGCTTTCATCCATCATTTGTTCTAAATTTATAATTAATCAATGAGCTGAGGTGGAGTCTTAGCCAGTGGTACCATCAGGGGTGTGTAATGCACTTTAGGGTAGACAGCCAATCAGCTGCCAGATTCAATCTGTCAATCAAACACAGCAGCCAATCAGAGAGCTGGCCATTGATCAGCAGGCCCTTTATGACATCACAGACAGACCCACGGAACTCTCTGTGCTTGTCTGCTGGCTGGCTGTCAGTTGGGTGGGTGGGCGGCAGAGGGGGAGGATGTACGTCTCGTTTCTCCTGAAAATTGCGGTTTTTCAGCGTTTCCGGAAAAAGTCGCGGTCCGACGCGCAAAAGTGGGGTATCGTAGAAATCGCCTTTTAAAGACGCACCTTTCTGGCCCCACAAAAATGGGCATTTCAAATTAGAAACAAGTCAAATGAACAAAATAGTGTGAATAAGTAAGTATTTCAGGGGTGAGTTAGCAGGTTATTGGGGTAGTAAGTCCTGATTTTTTTGGAGGTTGCAGTGACCACTACGCCATTCAAAATAGGCAGGCTTTAGCATAAGCAGTTAGGCCCCGTAGGATGATTTTAGCTAAAATGTGCCCCAAACACTCAAACCGGCTTGTATCTTGCAATGGAAAATATGGGAAACATGACTTAGACAGCAAATGATACACTGTATGCCATGTTTCCAAATTTTTATGCACAGTGGTTACAGCATGAAGTGAATGCATGTGAATATACACAGGTGCATTGCATTAAACAAGTCCAATGAGCGTGAAAAAAATGGCCGGCCTGCCTGCTTTCATCCATCATTTGTTCTAAATTTATAATTAATCAATGAGCTGAGGTGGAGTCTTAGCCAGTGGTACCATCAGGGGTGTGTAATGCACTTTAGGGTAGACAGCCAATCAGCTGCCAGATTCAATCTGTCAATCAAACACAGCAGCCAATCAGAGAGCTGGCCATTGATCAGCAGGCCCTTTATGACATCACAGACAGACCCACGGAACTCTCTGTGCTTGTCTGCTGGCTGGCTGTCAGTTGGGTGGGTGGGCGGCAGAGGGGGAGGATGTACGTCTCGTTTCTCCTGAAAATTGCGTTTTTTCTGCGTTTCCGGAAAAAGTCGCGGTCCGACGCGCAAAAGTGGGGTATCGTAGAAATCGCCTTTTAAAGACGCACCTTTCTGGCCCCACAAAAATGGGCATTTCAAATTAGAAACAAGTCAAATGAACAAAATAGTGTGAATAAGTAAGTATTTCAGGGGTGAGTTAGCAGGTTATTGGGGTAGTAAGTCCTGATTTTTTTGGAGGTTGCAGTGACCACTACGCCATTCAAAATAGGCAGGCTTTGGCATAAGCAGTTAGGCCCCGTAGGATGATTTTAGCTAAAATGTGCCCCAAACACTCAAACCGGCTTGTATCTTGCAATGGAAAATATGGGAAACATGACTTAGACAGCAAATGATACACTGTATGCCATGTTTCCAAATTTTTATGCACAGTGGTTACAGCATGAAGTGAATGCATGTGAATATACACAGGTGCATTGCATTAAACAAGTCCAATGAGCGTGAAAAAAATGGCCGGCCTGCCTGCTTTCATCCATCATTTGTTCTAAATTTATAATTAATCAATGAGCTGAGGTGGAGTCTTAGCCAGTGGTACCATCAGGGGTGTGTAATGCACTTTAGGGTAGACAGCCAATCAGCTGCCAGATTCAATCTGTCAATCAAACACAGCAGCCAATCAGAGAGCTGGCCATTGATCAGCAGGCCCTTTATGACATCACAGACAGACCCACGGAACTCTCTGTGCTTGTCTGCTGGCTGGCTGTCAGTTGGGTGGGTGGGCGGCAGAGGGGGAGGATGTACGTCTCGTTTCTCCTGAAAATTGCGGTTTTTCGGCGTTTCCGGAAAAAGTCGCGGTCCGACGCGCAAAAGTGGGGTATCGTCGAAATCGCCTTTTAAAGACGCACCTTTCTGGCCCCACAAAAATGGGCATTTCAAATTAGAAACAAGTCAAATGAACAAAATAGTGTGAATAAGTAAGTATTTCAGAGGTGAGTTAGCAGGTTATTGGGGTAGTAAGTCCTGATTTTTTTGGAGGTTGCAGTGACCACTACGCCATTCAAAATAGGCAGGCTTTAGCATAAGCAGTTAGGCCCCGTAGGATGATTTTAGCTAAAATGTGCCCCAAACACTCAAACCGGCTTGTATCTTGCAATGGAAAATATGGGAAACATGACTTAGACAGCAAATGATACACTGTATGCCATGTTTCCAAATTTTTATGCACAGTGGTTACAGCATGAAGTGAATGCATGTGAATATACACAGGTGCATTGCATTAAACAAGTCCAATGAGCGTGAAAAAAATGGCCGGCCTGCCTGCTTTCATCCATCATTTGTTCTAAATTTATAATTAATCAATGAGCTGAGGTGGAGTCTTAGCCAGTGGTACCATCAGGGGTGTGTAATGCACTTTAGGGTAGACAGCCAATCAGCTGCCAGATTCAATCTGTCAATCAAACACAGCAGCCAATCAGAGAGCTGGCCATTGATCAGCAGGCCCTTTATGACATCACAGACAGACCCACGGAACTCTCTGTGCTTGTTTGCTGGCTGGCTGTCAGTTGGGTGGGTGGGCGGCAGAGGGGGAGGATGTACGTCTCGTTTCTCCTGAAAATTGCGTTTTTTCTGCGTTTCCGGAAAAAGTCGCGGTCCGACGCGCAAAAGTGGGGTATCGTAGAAATCGCCTTTTAAAGACGCACCTTTCTGGCCCCACAAAAATGGGCATTTCAAATTAGAAACAAGTCAAATGAACAAAATAGTGTGAATAAGTAAGTATTTCAGGGGTGAGTTAGCAGGTTATTGGGGTAGTAAGTCCTGATTTTTTTGGAGGTTGCATTGACCACTACGCCATTCAAAATAGGCAGGCTTTGGCATAAGCAGTTAGGCCCCGTAGGATGATTTTAGCTAAAATGTGCCCCAAACACTCAAACCGGCTTGTATCTTGCAATGGAAAATATGGGAAACATGACTTAGACAGCAAATGATACACTGTATGCCATGTTTCCAAATTTTTATGCACAGTGGTTACAGCATGAAGCGAATGCATGTGAATATACAAAGGTGCATTGCATTAAACAAGTCCAATGAGCGTGAAAAAAATGGCCGGCCTGCCTGCTTTCATCCATCATTTGTTCTAAATTTATAATTAATCAATGAGCTGAGGTGGAGTCTTAGCCAGTGGTACCATCAGGGGTGTGTAATGCACTTTAGGGTAGACAGCCAATCAGCTGCCAGATTCAATCTGTCAATCAAACACAGCAGCCAATCAGAGAGCTGGCCATTGATCAGCAGGCCCTTTATGACATCACAGACAGACCCACGGAACTCTCTGTGCTTGTCTGCTGGCTGGCTGTCAGTTGGGTGGGTGGGCGGCAGAGGGGGAGGATGTACGTCTCGTTTCTCCTGAAAATTGCGGTTTTTCAGCGTTTCCGGAAAAAGTCGCGGTCCGACGCGCAAAAGTGGGGTATCGTAGAAATCGCCTTTTAAAGACGCACCTTTCTGGCCCCACAAAAATGGGCATTTCAAATTAGAAACAAGTCAAATGAACAAAATAGTGTGAATAAGTAAGTATTTCAGGGGTGAGTTAGCAGGTTATTGGGGTAGTAAGTCCTGATTTTTTTGGAGGTTGCAGTGACCACTACGCCATTCAAAATAGGCAGGCTTTAGCATAAGCATTTAGGCCCCGTAGGATGATTTTAGCTAAAATGTGCCCCAAACACTCAAACCGGCTTGTATCTTGCAATGGAAAATATGGGAAACATGACTTAGACAGAAAATGATACACTGTATGCCATGTTTCCAAATTTTTATGCACAGTGGTTACAGCATGAAGTGAAAGCATGTGAATATACACAGGTGCATTGCATTAAACAAGTCCAATGAGCGTGAAAAAAATGGCCGGACTGCCTGCTTTCATCCATCATTTGTTCTAAATTTATAATTAATCAATGAGCTGAGGTGGAGTCTTAGCCAGTGGTACCATCAGGGGTGTGTAATGCACTTTAGGGTAGACAGCCAATCAGCTGCCAGATTCAATCTGTCAATCAAACACAGCAGCCAATCAGAGAGCTGGCCATTGATCAGCAGGCCCTTTATGACATCACAGACAGACCCACGGAACTCTCTGTGCTTGTCTGCTGGCTGGCTGTCAGTTGGGTGGGTGGGCGGCAGAGGGGGAGGATGTACGTCTCGTTTCTCCTGAAAATTGCGGTTTTTCGGCGTTTCCGGAAAAAGTCGCGGTCCGACGCGCAAAAGTGGGGTATCGTAGAAATCGCCTTTTAAATACGCACCTTTCTGGCCCCACAAAAATGGGCATTTCAAATTAGAAACAAGTCAAATGAACAAAATAGTGTGAATAAGTAAGTATTTCAGGGGTGAGTTAGCAGGTTATTGGGGTAGTAAGTCCTGATTTTTTTGGAGGTTGCAGTGACCACTACGCCATTCAAAATAGGCAGGCTTTAGCATAAGCAGTTAGGCCCCGTAGGATGATTTTAGCTAAAATGTGCCCCAAACACTCAAACCGGCTTGTATCTTGCAATGGAAAATATGGGAAACATGACTTAGACAGCAAATGATACACTGTATGCCATGTTTCCAAATTTTTATGCACAGTGGTTACAGCATGAAGTGAATGCATGTGAATATACACAGGTGCATTGCATTAAACAAGTCCAATGAGCGTGAAAAAAATGGCCGGCCTGCCTGCTTTCATCCATCATTTGTTCTAAATTTATAATTAATCAATGAGCTGAGGTGGAGTCTTAGCCAGTGGTACCATCAGGGGTGTGTAATGCACTTTAGGGTAGACAGCCAATCAGCTGCCAGATTCAATCTGTCAATCAAACACAGCAGCCAATCAGAGAGCTGGCCATTGATCAGCAGGTCCTTTATGACATCACAGACAGACCCACAGAACTCTCTGTGCTTGTCTGCTGGTTGGCTGTCAGTTGGGTGGGTGGGCGGCAGAGGGGGAGGATGTACGTCTCGTTTCTCCTGAAAATTGCGGTTTTTCGGCGTTTCCGGAAAAAGTCGCGGTCCGACGCGCAAAAGTGGGGTATCGTAGAAATCGCCTTTTAAAGACGCACCTTTCTGGCCCCACAAAAATGGGCATTTCAAATTAGAAACAAGTCAAATGAACAAAATAGTGTGAATAAGTAAGTATTTCAGGGGTGAGTTAGCAGGTTATTGGGGTAGTAAGTCCTGATTTTTTTGGAGGTTGCAGTGACCACTACGCCATTCAAAATAGGCAGGCTTTGGCATAAGCAGTTAGGCCCCGTAGGATGATTTTAGCTAAAATGTGCCCCAAACACTCAAACCGGCTTGTATCTTGCAATGGAAAATATGGGAAACATGACTTAGACAGCAAATGATACACTGTATGCCATGTTTCCAAATTTTTATGCACAGTGGTTACAACATGAAGCGAATGCATGTGAATATACAAAGGTGCATTGCATTAAACAAGTCCAATGAGCGTGAAAAAAATGGCCGGCCTGCCTGCTTTCATCCATCATTTGTTCTAAATTTATAATTAATCAATGAGCTGAGGTGGAGTCTTAGCCAGTGGTACCATCAGGGGTGTGTAATGCACTTTAGGGTAGACAGCCAATCAGCTGCCAGATTCAATCTGTCAATCAAACACAGCAGCCAATCAGAGAGCTGGCCATTGATCAGCAGGCCCTTTATGACATCACAGACAGACCCACGGAACTCTCTGTGCTTGTCTGCTGGCTGGCTGTCAGTTGGGTGGGTGGGCGGCAGAGGGGGAGGATGTACGTCTCGTTTCTCCTGAAAATTGCGGTTTTTCGGCGTTTCCGGAAAAAGTCGCGGTCCGACGCGCAAAAGTGGGGTATCGTAGAAATCGCCTTTTAAAGACGCACCTTTCTGGCCCCACAAAAATGGGCATTTCAAATTAGAAACAAGTCAAATGAACAAAATAGTGTGAATAAGTAAGTATTTCAGGGGTGAGTTAGCAGGTTATTGGGGTAGTAAGTCCTGATTTTTTTGGAGGTTGCATTGACCACTACGCCATTCAAAATAGGCAGGCTTTGGCATAAGCAGTTAGGCCCCGTAGGATGATTTTAGCTAAAATGTGCCCCAAACACTCAAACCGGCTTGTATCTTGCAATGCAAAATATGGGAAACATGACTTAGACAGCAAATGATACACTGTATGCCATGTTTCCAAATTTTTATGCACAGTGGTTACAGCATGAAGTGAATGCATGTGAATATACACAGGTGCATTGCATTAAACAAGTCCAATGAGCGTGAAAAAAATGGCCGGCCTGCCTGCTTTCATCCATCATTTGTTCTAAATTTATAATTAATCAATGAGCTGAGGTGGAGTCTTAGCCAGTGGTACCATCAG
This sequence comes from Crinia signifera, assembly GCF_055691185.1. Taxonomy (NCBI): domain Eukaryota; kingdom Metazoa; phylum Chordata; class Amphibia; order Anura; family Myobatrachidae; genus Crinia; species Crinia signifera. Next base: position 147,627,616 of record NC_139218.1, on the reverse strand, counting down.
GGGTGTGTAATGCACTTTAGGGTAGACAGCCAATCAGCTGCCAGATTCAATCTGTCAATCAAACACAGCAGCCAATCAGAGAGCTGGCCATTGATCAGCAGGCCCTTTATGACATCACAGACAGACCCACGGAACTCTCTGTGCTTGTCTGCTGGCTGGCTGTCAGTTGGGTGGGTGGGCGGCAGAGGGGGAGGATGTACGTCTCGTTTCTCCTGAAAATTGCGGTTTTTCGGCGTTTCCGGAAAAAGTCGCGGTCCGACGCGCAAAAGTGGGGTATCGTAGAAATCGCCTTTTAAAGACGCACCTTTCTGGCCCCACAAAAATGGGCATTTCAAATTAGAAACAAGTCAAATGAACAAAATAGTGTGAATAAGTAAGTATTTCAGGGGTGAGTTAGCAGGTTATTGGGGTAGTAAGTCCTGATTTTTTTGGAGGTTGCAGTGACCACTACGCCATTCAAAATAGGCAGGCTTTAGCATAAGCAGTTAGGCCCCGTAGGATGATTTTAGCTAAAATGTGCCCCAAACACTCAAACCGGCTTGTATCTTGCAATGGAAAATATGGGAAACATGACTTAGACAGCAAATGATACACTGTATGCCATGTTTCCAAATTTTTATGCACAGTGGTTACAGCATGAAGTGAATGCATGTGATTATACACAGGTGCATTGCATTAAACAAGTCCAATGAGCGTGAAAAAAATGGCCGGCCTGCCTGCTTTCATCCATCATTTGTTCTAAATTTATAATTAATCAATGAGCTGAGGTGGAGTCTTAGCCAGTGGTACCATCAGGGGTGTGTAATGCACTTTAGGGTAGACAGCCAATCAGCTGCCAGATTCAATCTGTCAATCAAACACAGCAGCCAATCAGAGAGCTGGCCATTGATCAGCAGGCCCTTTATGACATCACAGACAGACCCACGGAACTCTCTGTGCTTGTCTGCTGGCTGGCTGGCTGTCAGTTGGGTGGGTGGGTGGCAGAGGGGGAGGATGTACGTCTCGTTTCTCCTGAAAATTGCGTTTTTTCTGCGTTTCCGGAAAAAGTCGCGGTCCGACGCGCAAAAGTGGGGTATCGTAGAAATCGCCTTTTAAAGACGCACCTTTCTGGCCCCACAAAAATGGGCATTTCAAATTAGAAACAAGTCAAATGAACAAAATAGTGTGAATAAGTAAGTATTTCAGGGGTGAGTTAGCAGGTTATTGGGGTAGTAAGTCCTGATTTTTTTGGAGGTTGCAGTGACCACTACGCCATTCAAAATAGGCAGGCTTTGGCATAAGCAGTTAGGCCCCGTAGGATGATTTTAGCTAAAATGTGCCCCAAACACTCAAACCGGCTTGTATCTTGCAATGGAAAATATGGGAAACATGACTTAGATAGCAAATGATACACTGTATGCCATGTTTCCAAATTTTTATGCACAGTGGTTACAGCATGAAACGAATGCATGTGAATATACAAAGGTGCATTGCATTAAACAAGTCCAATGAGCGTGAAAAAAATGGCCGGCCTGCCTGCTTTCATCCATCATTTGTTCTAAATTTATAATTAATCAATGAGCTGAGGTGGAGTCTTAGCCAGTGGTACCATCAGGGGTGTGTAATGCACTTTAGGGTAGACAGCCAATCAGCTGCCAGATTCAATCTGTCAATCAAACACAGCAGCCAATCAGAGAGCTGGCCATTGATCAGCAGGCCCTTTATGACATCACAGACAGACCCACGGAACTCTCTGTGCTTGTCTGCTGGCTGGCTGTCAGTTGGGTGGGTGGGCGGCAGAGGGGGAGGATGTACGTCTCGTTTCTCCTGAAAATTGCGGTTTTTCAGCGTTTCCGGAAAAAGTCGCGGTCCGACGCGCAAAAGTGGGGTATCGTAGAAATCGCCTTTTAAAGACGCACCTTTCTGGCCCCACAAAAATGGGCATTTCAAATTAGAAACAAGTCAAATGAACAAAATAGTGTGAATAAGTAAGTATTTCAGGGGTGAGTTAGCAGGTTATTGGGGTAGTAAGTCCTGATTTTTTTGGAGGTTGCAGTGACCACTACGCCATTCAAAATAGGCAGGCTTTAGCATAAGCAGTTAGGCCCCGTAGGATGATTTTAGCTAAAATGTGCCCCAAACACTCAAACCGGCTTGTATCTTGCAATGGAAAATATGGGAAACATGACTTAGACAGCAAATGATACACTGTATGCCATGTTTCCAAATTTTTATGCACAGTGGTTACAGCATGAAGTGAATGCATGTGAATATACACAGGTGCATTGCATTAAACAAGTCCAATGAGCGTGAAAAAAATGGCCGGCCTGCCTGCTTTCATCCATCATTTGTTCTAAATTTATAATTAATCAATGAGCTGAGGTGGAGTCTTAGCCAGTGGTACCATCAGGGGTGTGTAATGCACTTTAGGGTAGACAGCCAATCAGCTGCCAGATTCAATCTGTCAATCAAACACAGCAGCCAATCAGAGTGCTGGCCATTGATCAGCAGGCCCTTTATGACATCACAGACAGACCCACGGAACTCTCTGTGCTTGTCTGCTGGCTGGCTGTCAGTTGGGTGGGTGGGCGGCAGAGGGGGAGGATGTACGTCTCGTTTCTCCTGAAAATTGCGGTTTTTCGGCGTTTCCGGAAAAAGTCGCGGTCCGACGCGCAAAAGTGGGGTATCGTAGAAATCGCCTTTTAAAGACGCACCTTTCTGGCCCCACAAAAATGGGCATTTCAAATTAGAAACAAGTCAAATGAACAAAATAGTGTGAATAAGTAAGTATTTCAGGGGTGAGTTAGCAGGTTATTGGGGTAGTAAGTCCTGATTTTTTTGGAGGTTGCAGTGACCACTACGCCATTCAAAATAGGCAGGCTTTAGCATAAGCAGTTAGGCCCCGTAGGATGATTTTAGCTAAAATGTGCCCCAAACACTCAAACCGGCTTGTATCTTGCAATGGAAAATATGGGAAACATGACTTAGACAGCAAATGATACACTGTATGCCATGTTTCCAAATTTTTATGCACAGTGGTTACAGCATGAAGCGAATGCATGTGAATATACAAAGGTGCATTGCATTAAACAAGTCCAATGAGCGTGAAAAAAATGGCCGGCCTGCCTGTTTTCATCCATCATTTGTTCTAAATTTATAATTAATCAATGAGCTGAGGTGGAGTCTTAGCCAGTGGTACCATCAGGGGTGTGTAATGCACTTTAGGGTAGACAGCCAATCAGCTGCCAGATTCAATCTGTCAATCAAACACAGCAGCCAATCAGAGAGCTGGCCATTGATCAGCAGGCCCTTTATGACATCACAGACAGACCCACGGAACTCTCTGTGCTTGTCTGCTGGCTGGCTGTCAGTTGGGTGGGTGGGCGGCAGAGGGGGAGGATGTACGTCTCGTTTCTCCTGAAAATTGCGGTTTTTCGGCGTTTCCGGAAAAAGTCGCGGTCCGACACGCAAAAGTGGGGTATCGTAGAATTCGCCTTTTAAAGACGCACCTTTCTGGCCCCACAAAAATGGGCATTTCAAATTAGAAACAAGTCAAATGAACAAAATAGTGTGAATAAGTAAGTATTTCAGGGGTGAGTTAGCAGGTTATTGGGGTAGTAAGTCCTGATTTTTTTGGAGGTTGCAGTGACCACTACGCCATTCAAAATAGGCAGGCTTTAGCATAAGCAGTTAGGCCCCGTAGGATGATTTTAGCTAAAATGTTCCCCAAACACTCAAACCAGCTTGTATCTTGCAATGGAAAATATGGGAAACATGACTTAGACAGCAAATGATACACTGTATGCCATGTTTCCAAATTTTTATGCACAGTGGTTACAGCATGAAGCGAATGCATGTGAATATACAAAGGTGCATTGCATTAAACAAGTCCAATGAGCGTGAAAAAAATGGCCGGCCTGCCTGCTTTCATCCATCATTTGTTCTAAATTTATAATTAATCAATGAGCTGAGGTGGAGTCTTAGCCAGTGGTACCATCAGGGGTGTGTAATGCACTTTAGGGTAGACAGCCAATCAGCTGCCAGATTCAATCTGTCAATCAAACACAGCAGCCAATCAGAGAGCTGGCCATTGATCAGCAGGCCCTTTATGACATCACAGACAGACCCACGGAACTCTCTGTGCTTGTCTGCTGGCTGGCTGTCAGTTGGGTGGGTGGGCGGCAGAGGGGGAGGATGTACGTCTCGTTTCTCCTGAAAATTGCGTTTTTTCAGCGTTTCCGGAAAAAGTCGCGGTCCGACGCGCAAAAGTGGGGTATCGTAGAAATCGCCTTTTAAAGACGCACCTTTCTGGCCCCACAAAAATGGGCATTTCAAATTAGAAACAAGTCAAATGAACAAAATAGTGTGAATAAGTAAGTATTTCAGGGGTGAGTTAGCAGGTTATTGGGGTAGTAAGTCCTGATTTTTTTGGAGGTTGCAGTGACCACTACGCCATTCAAAATAGGCAGGCTTTAGCATAAGCATTTAGGCCCCGTAGGATGATTTTAGCTAAAATGTGCCCCAAACACTCAAACCGGCTTGTATCTTGCAATGGAAAATATGGGAAACATGACTTAGACAGCAAATGATACACTGTATGCCATGTTTCCAAATTTTTATGCACAGTGGTTACAGCATGAAGTGAATGCATGTGAATATACACAGGTGCATTGCATTAAACAAGTCCAATGAGCGTGAAAAAAATGGCCGGCCTGCCTGCTTTCATCCATCATTTGTTCTAAATTTATAATTAATCAATGAGCTGAGGTGGAGTCTTAGCCAGTGGTACCATCAGGGGTGTGTAATGCACTTTAGGGTAGACAGCCAATCAGCTGCCAGATTCAATCTGTCAATCAAACACAGCAGCCAATCAGAGAGCTGGCCATTGATCAGCAGGCCCTTTATGACATCACAGACAGACCCACGGAACTCTCTGTGCTTGTCTGCTGGCTGGCTGTCAGTTGGGTGGGTGGGCGGCAGAGGGGGAGGATGTACGTCTCGTTTCTCCTGAAAATTGCGTTTTTTCAGCGTTTCCGGAAAAAGTCGCGGTCCGACGCGCAAAAGTGGGATATCGTAGAAATCGCCTTTTAAAGACGCACCTTTCTGGCCCCACAAAAATGGGCATTTCAAATTAGAAACAAGTCAAATGAACAAAATAGTGTGAATAAGTAAGTATTTCAGGGGTGAGTTAGCAGGTTATTGGGGTAGTAAGTCCTGATTTTTTTGGAGGTTGCATTGACCACTACGCCATTCAAAATAGGCAGGCTTTGGCATAAGCAGTTAGGCCCCGTAGGATGATTTTAGCTAAAATGTGCCCCAAACACTCAAACCGGCTTGTATCTTGCAATGGAAAATATGGGAAACATGACTTAGACAGCAAATGATACACTGTATGCCATGTTTCCAAATTTTTATGCACAGTGGTTACAGCATGAAGCGAATGCATGTGAATATACAAAGGTGCATTGCATTAAACAAGTCCAATGAGCGTGAAAAAAATGGCCGGCCTGCCTGCTTTCATCCATCATTTGTTCTAAATTTATAATTAATCAATGAGCTGAGGTGGAGTCTTAGCCAGTGGTACCATCAGGGGTGTGTAATGCACTTTAGGGTAGACAGCCAATCAGCTGCCAGATTCAATCTGTCAATCAAACACAGCAGCCAATCAGAGAGCTGGCCATTGATCAGCAGGCCCTTTATGACATCACAGACAGACCCACGGAACTCTCTGTGCTTGTCTGCTGGCTGGCTGTCAGTTGGGTGGGTGGGCGGCAGAGGGGGAGGATGTACGTCTCGTTTCTCCTGAAAATTGCGGTTTTTCAGCGTTTCCGGAAAAAGTCGCGGTCCGACGCGCAAAAGTGGGGTATCGTAGAAATCGCCTTTTAAAGACGCACCTTTCTGGCCCCACAAAAATGGGCATTTCAAATTAGAAACAAGTCAAATGAACAAAATAGTGTGAATAAGTAAGTATTTCAGGGGTGAGTTAGCAGGTTATTGGGGTAGTAAGTCCTGATTTTTTTGGAGGTTGCAGTGACCACTACGCCATTCAAAATAGGCAGGCTTTAGCATAAGCATTTAGGCCCCGTAGGATGATTTTAGCTAAAATGTGCCCCAAACACTCAAACCGGCTTGTATCTTGCAATGGAAAATATGGGAAACATGACTTAGACAGCAAATGATACACTGTATGCCATGTTTCCAAATTTTTATGCACAGTGGTTACAGCATGAAGTGAATGCATGTGAATATACACAGGTGCATTGCATTAAACAAGTCCAATAAGCGTGAAAAAAATGGCCGGCCTGCCTGCTTTCATCCATCATTTGTTCTAAATTTATAATTAATCAATGAGCTGAGGTGGAGTCTTAGCCAGTGGTACCATCAGGGGTGTGTAATGCACTTTAGGGTAGACAGCCAATCAGCTGCCAGATTCAATCTGTCAATCAAACACAGCAGCCAATCAGAGAGCTGGCCATTGATCAGCAGGCCTTTTATGACATCACAGACAGACCCACGGAACTCTCTGTGCTTGTCTGCTGGCTGGCTGTCAGTTGGGTGGGTGGGCGGCAGAGGGGGTGGATGTACGTCTCGTTTCTCCTGAAAATTGCGGTTTTTCGGCGTTTCCGGAAAAAGTCGCGGTCCGACGCGCAAAAGTGGGGTATCGTAGAAATCGCCTTTTAAAGACGCACCTTTCTGGCCCCACAAAAATGGGCATTTCAAATTAGAAACAAGTCAAATGAACAAAATAGTGTGAATAAGTAAGTATTTCAGGGGTGAGTTAGCAGGTTATTGGGGTAGTAAGTCCTGATTTTTTTGGAGGTTGCAGTGACCACTACGCCATTCAAAATAGGCAGGCTTTGGCATAAGCAGTTAGGCCCCGTAGGATGATTTTAGCTAAAATGTGCCCCAAACACTCAAACCGGCTTGTATCTTGCAATGGAAAATATGGGAAACATGACTTAGACAGCAAATGATACACTGTATGCCATGTTTCCAAATTTTTATGCACAGTGGTTACAGCATGAAGCGAATGCATGTGAATATACAAAGGTGCATTGCATTAAACAAGTCCAATGAGCGTGAAAAAAATGGCCGGCCTGCCTGCTTTCATCCATCATTTGTTCTAAATTTATAATTAATCAATGAGCTGAGGTGGAGTCTTAGCCAGTGGTACCATCAGGGGTGTGTAATGCACTTTAGGGTAGACAGCCAATCAGCTGCCAGATTCAATCTGTCAATCAAACATAGCAGCCAATCAGAGAGCTGGCCATTGATCAGCAGGCCCTTTATGACATCACAGACAGACCCACGGAACTCTCTGTGCTTGTCTGCTGGCTGGCTGTCAGTTGGGTGGGTGGGCGGCAGAGGGGGAGGATGTACGTCTCGTTTCTCCTGAAAATTGCGGTTTTTCAGCGTTTCCGGAAAAAGTCGCGGTCCGACGCGCAAAAGTGGGGTATCGTAGAAATCGCCTTTTAAAGACGCACCTTTCTGGCCCCACAAAAATGGGCATTTCAAATTAGAAACAAGTCAAATGAACAAAATAGTGTGAATAAGTAAGTATTTCAGGGGTGAGTTAGCAGGTTATTGGGGTAGTAAGTCCTGATTTTTTTGGAGGTTGCAGTGACCACTACGCCATTCAAAATAGGCAGGCTTTAGCATAAGCAGTTAGGCCCCGTAGGATGATTTTAGCTAAAATGTGCCCCAAACACTCAAACCGGCTTGTATCTTGCAATGGAAAATATGGGAAACATGACTTAGACAGCAAATGATACACTGTATGCCATGTTTCCAAATTTTTATGCACAGTGGTTACAGCATGAAGTGAATGCATGTGAATATACACAGGTGCATTGCATTAAACAAGTCCAATGAGCGTGAAAAAAATGGCCGGCCTGCCTGCTTTCATCCATCATTTGTTCTAAATTTATAATTAATCAATGAGCTGAGGTGGAGTCTTAGCCAGTGGTACCATCAGGGGTGTGTAATGCACTTTAGGGTAGACAGCCAATCAGCTGCCAGATTCAATCTGTCAATCAAACACAGCAGCCAATCAGAGAGCTGGCCATTGATCAGCAGGCCCTTTATGACATCACAGAGAGACCCACGGAACTCTCTGTGCTTGTCTGCTGGCTGGCTGTCAGTTGGGTGGGTGGGCGGCAGAGGGGGAGGATGTACGTCTCGTTTCTCCTGAAAATTGCGTTTTTTCTGCGTTTCCGGAAAAAGTCGCGGTCCGACGCGCAAAAGTGGGGTATCGTAGAAATCGCCTTTTAAAGACGCACCTTTCTGGCCCCACAAAAATGGGCATTTCAAATTAGAAACAAGTCAAATGAACAAAATAGTGTGAATAAGTAAGTATTTCAGGGGTGAGTTAGCAGGTTATTGGGGTAGTAAGTCCTGATTTTTTTGGAGGTTGCAGTGACCACTACGCCATTCAAAATAGGCAGGCTTTGGCATAAGCAGTTAGGCCCCGTAGGATGATTTTAGCTAAAATGTGCCCCAAACACTCAAACCGGCTTGTATCTTGCAATGGAAAATATGGGAAACATGACTTAGACAGCAAATGATACACTGTATGCCATGTTTCCAAATTTTTATGCACAGTGGTTACAGCATGAAGTGAATGCATGTGAATATACACAGGTGCATTGCATTAAACAAGTCCAATGAGCGTGAAAAAAATGGCCGGCCTGCCTGCTTTCATCCATCATTTGTTCTAAATTTATAATTAATCAATGAGCTGAGGTGGAGTCTTAGCCAGTGGTACCATCAGGGGTGTGTAATGCACTTTAGGGTAGACAGCCAATCAGCTGCCAGATTCAATCTGTCAATCAAACACAGCAGCCAATCAGAGAGCTGGCCATTGATCAGCAGGCCCTTTATGACATCACAGACAGACCCACGGAACTCTCTGTGCTTGTCTGCTGGCTGGCTGTCAGTTGGGTGGGTGGGCGGCAGAGGGGGAGGATGTACGTCTCGTTTCTCCTGAAAATTGCGGTTTTTCGGCGTTTCCGGAAAAAGTCGCGGTCCGACGCGCAAAAGTGGGGTATCGTAGAAATCGCCTTTTAAAGACGCACCTTTCTGGCCCCACAAAAATGGGCATTTCAAATTAGAAACAAGTCAAATGAACAAAATAGTGTGAATAAGTAAGTATTTCAGAGGTGAGTTAGCAGGTTATTGGGGTAGTAAGTCCTGATTTTTTTGGAGGTTGCAGTGACCACTACGCCATTCAAAATAGGCAGGCTTTAGCATAAGCAGTTAGGCCCCGTAGGATGATTTTAGCTAAAATGTGCCCCAAACACTCAAACCGGCTTGTATCTTGCAATGGAAAATATGGGAAACATGACTTAGACAGCAAATGATACACTGTATGCCATGTTTCCAAATTTTTATGCACAGTGGTTACAGCATGAAGTGAATGCATGTGAATATACACAGGTGCATTGCATTAAACAAGTCCAATGAGCGTGAAAAAAATGGCCGGCCTGCCTGCTTTCATCCATCATTTGTTCTAAATTTATAATTAATCAATGAGCTGAGGTGGAGTCTTAGCCAGTGGTACCATCAGGGGTGTGTAATGCACTTTAGGGTAGACAGCCAATCAGCTGCCAGATTCAATCTGTCAATCAAACACAGCAGCCAATCAGAGAGCTGGCCATTGATCAGCAGGCCCTTTATGACATCACAGACAGACCCACGGAACTCTCTGTGCTTGTTTGCTGGCTGGCTGTCAGTTGGGTGGGTGGGCGGCAGAGGGGGAGGATGTACGTCTCGTTTCTCCTGAAAATTGCGTTTTTTCTGCGTTTCCGGAAAAAGTCGCGGTCCGACGCGCAAAAGTGGGGTATCGTAGAAATCGCCTTTTAAAGACGCACCTTTCTGGCCCCACAAAAATGGGCATTTCAAATTAGAAACAAGTCAAATGAACAAAATAGTGTGAATAAGTAAGTATTTCAGGGGTGAGTTAGCAGGTTATTGGGGTAGTAAGTCCTGATTTTTTTGGAGGTTGCAGTGACCACTACGCCATTCAAAATAGGCAGGCTTTGGCATAAGCAGTTAGGCCCCGTAGGATGATTTTAGCTAAAATGTGCCCCAAACACTCAAACCGGCTTGTATCTTGCAATGGAAAATATGGGAAACATGACTTAGACAGCAAATGATACACTGTATGCCATGTTTCCAAATTTTTATGCACAGTGGTTACAGCATGAAGCGAATGCATGTGAATATACAAAGGTGCATTGCATTAAACAAGTCCAATGAGCGTGAAAAAAATGGCCGGCCTGCCTGCTTTCATCCATCATTTGTTCTAAATTTATAATTAATCAATGAGCTGAGGTGGAGTCTTAGCCAGTGGTACCATCAGGGGTGTGTAATGCACTTTAGGGTAGACAGCCAATCAGCTGCCAGATTCAATCTGTCAATCAAACACAGCAGCCAATCAGAGAGCTGGCCATTGATCAGCAGGCCCTTTATGACATCACAGACAGACCCACGGAACTCTCTGTGCTTGTCTGCTGGCTGGCTGTCAGTTGGGTGGGTGGGTGGGCGGCAGAGGGGGAGGATGTACGTCTCGTTTCTCCTGAAAATTGCGGTTTTTCAGCGTTTCCGGAAAAAGTCACGGTCCGACGCGCAAAAGTGGGGTATCGTAGAAATCGCCTTTTAAAGACGCACCTTTCTGGCCCCACAAAAATGGGCATTTCAAATTAGAAACAAGTCAAATGAACAAAATAGTGTGAATAAGTAAGTATTTCAGGGGTGAGTTAGCAGGTTATTGGGGTAGTAAGTCCTGATTTTTTTGGAGGTTGCAGTGACCACTACGCCATTCAAAATAGGCAGGCTTTAGCATAAGCAGTTAGGCCCCGTAGGATGATTTTAGCTAAAATGTGCCCCAAACACTCAAACCGGCTTGTATCTTGCAATGGAAAATATGGGAAACATGACTTAGACAGCAAATGATACACTGTATGCCATGTTTCCAAATTTTTATGCACAGTGGTTACAGCATGAAGTGAATGCATGTGAATATACACAGGTGCATTGCATTAAACAAGTCCAATGAGCGTGAAAAAAATGGCCGGCCTGCCTGCTTTCATCCATCATTTGTTCTAAATTTATAATTAATCAATGAGCTGAGGTGGAGTCTTAGCCAGTGGTACCATCAGGGGTGTGTAATGCACTTTAGGGTAGACAGCCAATCAGCTGCCAGATTCAATCTGTCAATCAAACACAGCAGCCAATCAGAGAGCTGGCCATTGATCAGCAGGCCCTTTATGACATCACAGACAGACCCACGGAACTCTCTGTGCTTGTCTGCTGGCTGGCTGTCAGTTGGGTGGGTGGGCGGCAGAGGGGGAGGATGTACGTCTCGTTTCTCCTGAAAATTGCGTTTTTTCTGCGTTTCCGGAAAAAGTCGCGGTCCGACGCGCAAAAGTGGGGTATCGTAGAAATCGCCTTTTAAAGACGCACCTTTCTGGCCCCACAAAAATGGGCATTTCAAATTAGAAACAAGTCAAATGAACAAAATAGTGTGAATAAGTAAGTATTTCAGGGGTGAGTTAGCAGGTTATTGGGGTAGTAAGTCCTGATTTTTTTGGAGGTTGCAGTGACCACTACGCCATTCAAAATAGGCAGGCTTTGGCATAAGCAGTTAGGCCCCGTAGGATGATTTTAGCTAAAATGTGCCCCAAACACTCAAACCGGCTTGTATCTTGCAATGGAAAATATGGGAAACATGACTTAGACAGCAAATGATACACTGTATGCCATGTTTCCAAATTTTTATGCACAGTGGTTACAGCATGAAGCGAATGCATGTGAATATACAAAGGTGCATTGCATTAAACAAGTCCAATGAGCGTGAAAAAAATGGCCGGCCTGCCTGCTTTCATCCATCATTTGTTCTAAATTTATAATTAATCAATGAGCTGAGGTGGAGTCTTAGCCAGTGGTACCATCAGGGGTGTGTAATGCACTTTAGGGTAGACAGCCAATCAGCTGCCAGATTCAATCTGTCAATCAAACACAGCAGCCAATCAGAGAGCTGGCCATTGATCAGCAGGCCCTTTATGACATCACAGACAGACCCACGGAACTCTCTGTGCTTGTCTGCTGGCTGGCTGTCAGTTGGGTGGGTGGGTGGGCGGCAGAGGGGGAGGATGTACGTCTCGTTTCTCCTGAAAATTGCGGTTTTTCAGCGTTTCCGGAAAAAGTCACGGTCCGACGCGCAAAAGTGGGGTATCGTAGAAATCGCCTTTTAAAGACGCACCTTTCTGGCCCCACAAAAATGGGCATTTCAAATTAGAAACAAGTCAAATGAACAAAATAGTGTGAATAAGTAAGTATTTCAGGGGTGAGTTAGCAGGTTATTGGGGTAGTAAGTCCTGATTTTTTTGGAGGTTGCAGTGACCACTACGCCATTCAAAATAGGCAGGCTTTAGCATAAGCAGTTAGGCCCCGTAGGATGATTTTAGCTAAAATGTGCCCCAAACACTCAAACCGGCTTGTATCTTGCAATGGAAAATAAGGGAAACATGACTTAGACAGCAAATGATACACTGTATGCCATGTTTCCAAATTTTTATGCACAGTGGTTACAGCATGAAGTGAATGCATGTGAATATACACAGGTGCATTGCATTAAACAAGTCCAATGAGCGTGAAAAAAATGGCCGGCCTGCCTGCTTTCATCCATCATTTGTTCTAAATTTATAATTAATCAATGAGCTGAGGTGGAGTCTTAGCCAGTGGTACCATCAGGGGTGTGTAATGCACTTTAGGGTAGACAGCCAATCAGCTGCCAGATTCAATCTGTCAATCAAACACAGCAGCCAATCAGAGAGCTGGCCATTGATCAGCAGGCCCTTTATGACATCACAGACAGACCCACGGAACTCTCTGTGCTTGTCTGCTGGCTGGCTGTCAGTTGGGTGGGTGGGCGGCAGAGGGGGAGGATGTACGTCTCGTTTCTCCTGAAAATTGCGGTTTTTCGGCGTTTCCGGAAAAAGTCGCGGTCCGACGCGCAAAAGTGGGGTATCGTAGAAATCGCCTTTTAAAGACGCACCTTTCTGGCCCCACAAAAATGGGCATTTCAAATTAGAAACAAGTCAAATGAACAAAATAGTGTGAATAAGTAAGTATTTCAGGGGTGAGTTAGCAGGTTATTGGGGTAGTAAGTCCTGATTTTTTTGGAGGTTGCAGTGACCACTACGCCATTCAAAATAGGCAGGCTTTAGCATAAGCAGTTAGGCCCCGTAGGATGATTTTAGCTAAAATGTGCCCCAAACACTCAAACCGGCTTGTATCTTGCAATGGAAAATATGGGAAACATGACTTAGACAGCAAATGATACACTGTATGCCATGTTTCCAAATTTTTATGCACAGTGGTTACAGCATGAAGCGAATGCATGTGAATATACAAAGGTGCATTGCATTAAACAAGTCCAATGAGCGTGAAAAAAATGGCCGGCCTGCCTGCTTTCATCCATCATTTGTTCTAAATTTATAATTAATCAATGAGCTGAGGTGGAGTCTTAGCCAGTGGTACCATCAGGGGTGTGTAATGCACTTTAGGGTAGACAGCCAATCAGCTGCCAGATTCAATCTGTCAATCAAACACAGCAGCCAATCAGAGAGCTGGCCATTGATCAGCAGGCCCTTTATGACATCACAGACAGACCCACGGAACTCTCTGTGCTTGTCTGCTGGCTGGCTGTCAGTTGGGTGGGTGGGCGGCAGAGGGGGAGGATGTACGTCTCGTTTCTCCTGAAAATTGCGGTTTTTCAGCGTTTCCGGAAAAAGTCGCGGTCCGACGCGCAAAAGTGGGGTATCGTAGAAATCGCCTTTTAAAGACGCACCTTTCTGGCCCCACAAAAATGGGCATTTCAAATTAGAAACAAGTCAAATGAACAAAATAGTGTGAATAAGTAAGTATTTCAGGGGTGAGTTAGCAGGTTATTGGGGTAGTAAGTCCTGATTTTTTTGGAGGTTGCAGTGACCACTACGCCATTCAAAATAGGCAGGCTTTAGCATAAGCAGTTAGGCCCCGTAGGATGATTTTAGCTAAAATGTGCCCCAAACACTCAAACCGGCTTGTATCTTGCAATGGAAAATATGGGAAACATGACTTAGACAGCAAATGATACACTGTATGCCATGTTTCCAAATTTTTATGCACAGTGGTTACAGCATGAAGCGAATGCATGTGAATATACAAAGGTGCATTGCATTAAACAAGTCCAATGAGCGTGAAAAAAATGGCCGGCCTGCCTGCTTTCATCCATCATTTGTTCTAAATTTATAATTAATCAATGAGCTGAGGTGGAGTCTTAGCCAGTGGTACCATCAGGGGTGTGTAATGCACTTTAGGGTAGACAGCCAATCAGCTGCCAGATTCAATCTGTCAATCAAACACAGCAGCCAATCAGAGAGCTGGCCATTGATCAGCAGGCCCTTTATGACATCACAGACAGACCCACGGAACTCTCTGTGCTTGTCTGCTGGCTGGCTGTCAGTTGGGTGGGTGGGCGGCAGAGGGGGAGGATGTACGTCTCGTTTCTCCTGAAAATTGCGGTTTTTCAGCGTTTCCGGAAAAAGTCGCGGTCCGACGCGCAAAAGTGGGGTATCGTAGAAATCGCCTTTTAAAGACGCACCTTTCTGGCCCCACAAAAATGGGCATTTCAAATTAGAAACAAGTCAAATTAACAAAATAGTGTGAATAAGTAAGTATTTCAGGGGTGAGTTAGCAGGTTATTGGGGTAGTAAGTCCTGATTTTTTTGGAGGTTGCAGTGACCACTACGCCATTCAAAATAGGCAGGCTTTAGCATAAGCATTTAGGCCCCGTAGGATGATTTTAGCTAAAATGTGCCCCAAACACTCAAACCGGCTTGTATCTTGCAATGGAAAATATGGGAAACATGACTTAGACAGCAAATGATACACTGTATGCCATGTTTCCAAATTTTTATGCACAGTGGTTACAGCATGAAGTGAATGCATGTGAATATACACAGGTGCATTGCATTAAACAAGTCCAATGAGCGTGAAAAAAATGGCCGGCCTGCCTGCTTTCATCCATCATTTGTTCTAAATTTATAATTAATCAATGAGCTGAGGTGGAGTCTTAGCCAGTGGTACCATCAGGGGTGTGTAATGCACTTTAGGGTAGACAGCCAATCAGCTGCCAGATTCAATCTGTCAATCAAACACAGCAGCCAATCAGAGAGCTGGCCATTGATCAGCAGGCCCTTTATGACATCACAGACAGACCCACGGAACTCTCTGTGCTTGTCTGCTGGCTGGCTGTCAGTTGGGTGGGTGGGCGGCAGAGGGGGAGGATGTACGTCTCGTTTCTCCTGAAAATTGCGGTTTTTCGGCGTTTCCGGAAAAAGTCGCGGTCCGACGCGCAAAAGTGGGGTATCGTAGAAATCGCCTTTTAAAGACGCACCTTTCTGGCCCCACAAAAATGGGCATTTCAAATTAGAAACAAGTCAAATGAACAAAATAGTGTGAATAAGTAAGTATTTCAGGGGTGAGTTAGCAGGTTATTGGGGTAGTAAGTCCTGATTTTTTTGGAGGTTGGATTGACCACTACGCCATTCAAAATAGGCAGGCTTTGGCATAAGCAGTTAGGCCCCGTAGGATGATTTTAGCTAAAATGTGCCCCAAACACTCAAACCGGCTTGTATCTTGCAATGGAAAATATGGGAAACATGACTTAGGCCCCATACACACCAGAAAGATTAATGCAAGATTAGGGTACAATTCGTCGTTCGTAACGACGGTTGTGCATGAATCTTATCACTATCGTTTGTTTTTTACTCACGATTGTGGTCGTTAACGATTGGATGCGCGCTCCCGTCAGCTCGTATGTCGCATTGGCGGTTTTGCCTCCTGCAGCAGAATCAGCCGATCCGCCCGCAGATTGTGTGTTGATCATATGCACATCGTTAGCACATTGAGTGTGCTTCCGTCGTCGCGACCATCCATCCGATCCGTGTTTTCGCGCGAGTTCCTGGACACTCCTACCGCAGCCATATTGCCCCGTGGATGCAGCAGCGAGGGAGCACACTTCTACTGCGCGCACCTGACAGCAGGTAAGCAGGCCACCGCTGACCTCAACACCCCACCTGGGTCCCCGCTGCCCATACCAGGCCACCGCTGACCTCAACACCCCACCTGGGTCCCCGCTGCCCATACCAGGCCACCGCTGACCTCAACACCCCACCTGGGTCCCCGCTGCCCATACCAGGCCACCGCTGACCTCAACACCCCACCTGGGTCCCCGCTGCCCATACCAGGCCACCGCTGACCTCAACACCCCACCTGGGTCCCCGCTGCCCATACCAGGCCACCGCTGACCTCAACACCCCACCTGGGTCCCCGCTGCCCACCAATAAAGGTGCCCAGATGTATTATGCCAGCCCAGCCGCCAATCTTCCCCTGCGGCCTACCTACCAAATATTATGCTACCACCACTAAATGTAATGTAAAGATGATAAATGTATAGAAATATGATTTATTAAAATTTCTTAAATGTATAAAAACAAAACATTTATTTTTATTAATTATATACAGTTTAATGAAACATATAATTTTAACTACTATTTATATTAACCAAACTATTGACATTTGAAAAATATGTACATAGACTATTGTCAAATTTTTTTTTTTTTTGGCAGGAATGTCCCAGGCACTGGTCAAAGAACAGGAGTTTGTGGAGGCATTCATAGAGAAATACCGCGAACTTGAATGCCTCTGGAAGACAAAGTCGAAAGACTATAGTAATAAAATCAAAAGAGCTCAAGCGCTGCAAGATCTCCTTGAATTTAGCAAGAGCTACAACCCAGAGGCTGATACGGAATGGGTCCGTAAAAAGATCCAGAATTTGCGGACTGTGTTTCTTAAAGAACATAAAAAAATACAGTCTTCCAAAAGGTCCGGTGCTGGTGCAGGAGAGGTGTATGAGACGTCGCTGTGGTACTACCACTTGCTGACCTTCACACTCAGCCAGGAGGTGCCAAGGCGAGGGCTCTGCCTGATGGTGGAAGGCGAGGCGGATGACGTGACAGCGGCCATGGATGAAAGTTCCCAGCCGTTATCAGTAAGTACTGGTCCAATGTGTATATCACCCCTTTGCCCCATTTCTTTCTTTCAATCATTTTTTTGTTCCTTTATCCAAAAAGATTTTAAATGTGGTCTTCCTGCCAGGGGACAGCACCAACACCATTGAAATATGCCTTATATTGGTCCCTGACCTGTTTGGCTCGTGCTGTCCCCCGGTACTGCTGGGCCGGCATCTCCAGGGACACAATTGGGGCAACCTCCCTGGGATCATCTGGGTCCTCCGGCGGTGCTGGTCCTGCCGGGCGATGTGCCCTTTCTTTGCGGCGAAGTAAATTGTGCAGGACGCAGCACGCCATGACGGCCCAGTCAATTTTATCCAGCCGGAGGTTGATGGCTGTGTGGAAAATGCGGAATCTGCTGGCCATTATCCCGAATGCACTTTCCACAAGCCGGCGTGCCCTGGAGAGCCTGTAGTTGAACACCCGTTTGTCGTGGTCCAGTACACGCTTGGCATAGGGCTTCATGATGTGTTCATGAAGCCCAAATGCCTCGTCCGCAACAAATACAAAGTTCAGCCCATGCTTGGTTTGTTGAGCTGTGGACAAGTGCATGGTGTTGGAGGCGAGCCTGTGGTAGAACTTGGTGTCCTTCAAAGTTCCACCATCTGAGGCCCGACCATTCCTGCCGACATCCACAAAGAGGAACTCGTAGTTCGCATTGACCACAGCCATCAGCACAATACTGAAGTACCCCTTGTAGTTGAAGTAGTACGAACCGCTGTGGGGTGGCTGATTGATCCGGACGTGTTTCCCATCGATGGCTCCTCCACAATTAGGAAAGTTCCACGCCTCATCAAATTCAGCAGCGATGTTTTGCCACTCCTGAACGGTGTTGGGGAACTGAAAAAAAGAGAAGGTGATGTTAACTAATTGTTGTTGTTTTCTTTTCCACAGACAACAAGTACAGAGATAGAGGTGGTCCACACCTCAACCCCTAATCCAACCCCAGAGCCACAAGACTCATCGGGAACAATCTATGGAGTTCCGGAAACCCCCACCCCGCCTCAACTATTTGGCAAAAAGAAAAAACGCAGAAACAAGGCAGTTCCTGAACAAGAAACCGATGATATTCTGGTTCGAGACGAAGAGGTGCTGCGTAGGCCATCTGATCAGTTTGACACCTTTGGAAAGTACATTGCTGATGGCTTACGGAAGCTACATCCGGACCAACAGATGGCGTTCGAACGCGTCACAAGCGAACTCCTGTTTATGGGCCGACAGGGCCGCCTGTCAATCAAAACCACACTGATGGGGCTTCTTCCATTGCACCAGACGCTGCAACAGATGCCTGCCGTACCCTCACCAGCCATTGCATCATTGCCTTTAAACACCCCGCCCATTAGACAATCCTGTACCCAACCTCAGACCCCACCCCGGTACAGTCACATGTATACAACATTGTTGGGAGACAGCACGAACCTGGATGATACACCGGTTTTGCAAGATTTATGACCGCATTTCATACAATTATTTCACAGTTGGCATGGAGTAGTATGTAACACGGTGCTTGTGGCGGAGATAATGGCCATGCTGACTTGTTGCATACTTGTAGAACAATGGGGCCGGGACCATTGTATATGCAGTATGCAACAGGTAATCATGAGTCCCTTTCTTTATCTGCGCTACAAGCGCCGTCTCTCTACTGCTCCATACTGCAAGGCAATGAGGCACTGGTTTGGTTTTAAGTTAAAATAATTTTAGTAGTTATGGCACTTTGCCTATGTTTTATATGCTATGTGTGTTCTTTCTATAGGTCCATGCTTGGAGCAGTATGGCACATGGTGCATGTTGTGCAGACAATGAAAGGACCTTCATGCTACAGTGGCGCAGAGTGCAGAGCAATGGGGCCGGGACCACTACTTCTGCACTATGCGCCATGGATGCATGAGGGTGCTTTTGTTGTCCGCGCTACATGCGTCGTCTGCCATACTGTCCCTTGCCGCACGGCAATGAAGCATTTGAAATGCCTTGTTATTTTTAGGGCAATTTGCCTATGTTTTATATGCTATGTGTGTTCTTTCTATAGGTCCATGCTTGGAGCAGTATGGCACATGGTGCATGTTGTGCAGACAATGAAAGGACCTTCATGCTACAGTGGCGCAGAGTGCAGAGCAATGGGGCCGGGACCACTACTTCTGCACTATGCGCCATGGATGCATGAGGGTGCTTTTGTTGTCCGCGCTACATGCGTCGTCTGCCATACTGCCCCCTTGCTGCATTCCAGTCAATTAATATAATGTTCTTGCAATATTTAAATAAACAACATTACTATATAAGCATTTAGGATAACAATATTTAAATCAACACAAAGCACTTTTAAAAATTATGTGTACTCAATGTGCTGTATGACACATGGTACTTGTGGTACAGACAAAGGACATGGCCACGTGGCACATAGTGCATATCAATGGTGCCAGGACTATTGCATCTGCACTATGCATCACGTGAGGTGGAGGGGACATGCATTATCTGCACAAGCACCATGTGTCATACTGAGATCTACCTCATGTCCGAACAAAGACAATACATTTGCTTTATATTTTTGATATTTGCATAACTTTTTTGGCAATTTTTATATTTATACTGTAAAAAAAAAAAAAAAAAATTATCAGTATTTGTGAAACTCACAGTTACATTATTTAAATAAAAAAGGTTATCTTTTCACTACAAGTGTGTGGTATATTTTTCCTTACCTTGCAATACTGATGCTGCAGGACCTTCACGATGGCTTTACAGGTCTCCGGGATGATGAGTCCCAACGCTTGCGGGGAGATGATGGATCCAAACTTGAGGTCCGCCAGCGATCGTCCTGTAGCCAGGAAACGGAGGCTCACCACCAGCCGGTCCTCAGCAGGGATAGCCATCCGGTACTTGGTATCCTGCTTCTGGATGTGGGGGGTGACCAGACGCAGCAGCTCCTGGAAGGTCTCATCGTCCATGCGAAGGAAATTGCGATAATCCTGGGGATTATTCTCGCGAATCTCCATCAGCAGGGGCATATGAGACCGCGCTTGTCGTCCCAGGAGCCACTGCTTGGTCCAGCAGGATCGAGCCTTCCTACGCTGGGCCCTCATCCTCCTCACCCTGAGCACAACGTAGGAAAGCAGGAAATCTTGCTGGAACGAATCCATAATTCAAAAAAGCAAAATGGGGGAAAAAAACACACTTTGTTCAGCAATGCAAAAACAAAGCAGCCAAAAATAGCAATGTGCAGCGTTCTGCAGGAATGCAAAAACAAAGCAGGCAAAAATAGCAATGTGCAGCATTCAGCAGGAATGCAAAAACAAAGCAGACAAAAATAGCAATGTGCAGCGTTCAGCAGGTATACACCAAGCCTCACTAGTCACAAAGCAGAAATGAGGTCCTGCAAAATGGCTCCTAGTCTTGTTACCCTCCTCTGCTAGCCCAGCCCATAATTCTTTGTGTTCTTTTGTCCCCCCCTTGTCTCCCCTCTGGTAGCCCGGCCCTTTATTTACATTCCAAAAACGACCGTGACCAGTGCACTCACGATGCACTCACGATCCGCACATCCGACTGTCGTACGACCATCATGTGCGATGTCGTATCGTGAGTACATCGTTAGTAAATCGCATGGAACATAGAACACGATCGTTAGCACATCGTTAAAAGGCCACGGGAGAGCGCCGCAGGAAAGTGCACACAAAATCGTTAGCCGATCGTTAGACGATCCTGATCTTTCTGGTGTGTATGGGGCCTTAGACAGCAAATGATACACTGTATGCCATGTTTCCAAATTTTTATGCACAGTGGTTACAGCATGAAGCGAATGCATGTGAATATACAAAGGTGCATTGCATTAAACAAGTCCAATGAGCGTGAAAAAAATGGCCGGCCTGCCTGCTTTCATCCATCATTTGTTCTAAATTTATAATTAATCAATGAGCTGAGGTGGAGTCTTAGCCAGTGGTACCATCAGGGGTGTGTAATGCACTTTAGGGTAGACAGCCAATCAGCTGCCAGATTCAATCTGTCAATCAAACACAGCAGCCAATCAGAGAGCTGGCCATTGATCAGCAGGCCCTTTATGACATCACAGACAGACCCACGGAACTCTCTGTGCTTGTCTGCTGGCTGGCTGTCAGTTGGGTGGGTGGGCGGCAGAGGGGGAGGATGTACGTCTCGTTTCTCCTGAAAATTGCGGTTTTTCAGCGTTTCCGGAAAAAGTCGCGGTCCGACGCGCAAAAGTGGGGTATCGTAGAAATCGCCTTTTAAAGACGCACCTTTCTGGCCCCACAAAAATGGGCATTTCAAATTAGAAACAAGTCAAATGAACAAAATAGTGTGAATAAGTAAGTATTTCAGGGGTGAGTTAGCAGGTTATTGGGGTAGTAAGTCCTGATTTTTTTGGAGGTTGCAGTGACCACTACGCCATTCAAAATAGGCAGGCTTTAGCATAAGCATTTAGGCCCCGTAGGATGATTTTAGCTAAAATGTGCCCCAAACACTCAAACCGGCTTGTATCTTGCAATGGAAAATGTGGGAAACATGACTTAGACAGCAAATGATACACTGTATGCCATGTTTCCAAATTTTTATGCACAGTGGTTACAGCATGAAGCGAATGCATGTGAATATACAAAGGTGCATTGCATTAAACAAGTCCAATGAGCGTGAAAAAAATGGCCGGCCTGCCTGCTTTCATCCATCATTTGTTCTAAATTTATAATTAATCAATGAGCTGAGGTGGAGTCTTAGCCAGTGGTACCATCAGGGGTGTGTAATGCACTTTAGGGTAGACAGCCAATCAGCTGCCAGATTCAATCTGTCAATCAAACACAGCAGCCAATCAGAGAGCTGGCCATTGATCAGCAGGCCCTTTATGACATCACAGACAGACCCACGGAACTCTCTGTGCTTGTCTGCTGGCTGGCTGTCAGTTGGGTGGGTGGGCGGCAGAGGGGGAGGATGTACGTCTCGTTTCTCCTGAAAATTGCGGTTTTTCGGCGTTTCCGGAAAAAGTCGCGGTCCGACGCGCAAAAGTGGGGTATCGTAGAAATCGCCTTTTAAAGACGCACCTTTCTGGCCCCACAAAAATGGGCATTTCAAATTAGAAACAAGTCAAATGAACAAAATAGTGTGAATAAGTAAGTATTTCAGGGGTGAGTTAGCAGGTTATTGGGGTAGTAAGTCCTGATTTTTTTGGAGGT
The DNA here is from genome assembly GCF_055691185.1 of Crinia signifera. Lineage (NCBI taxonomy): Eukaryota > Metazoa > Chordata > Amphibia > Anura > Myobatrachidae > Crinia > Crinia signifera. The sequence goes on along the minus strand of NC_139218.1, from coordinate 147,605,349 downwards.
TGCAGTGACCACTACGCCATTCAAAATAGGCAGGCTTTAGCATAAGCAGTTAGGCCCCGTAGGATGATTTTAGCTAAAATGTGCCCCAAACACTCAAACCGGCTTGTATCTTGCAATGGAAAATATGGGAAACATGACTTAGACAGCAAATGATACACTGTATGCCATGTTTCCAAATTTTTATGCACAGTGGTTACAGCATGAAGTGAATGCATGTGAATATACACAGGTGCATTGCATTAAACAAGTCCAATGAGCGTGAAAAAAATGGCCGGCCTGCCTGCTTTCATCCATCATTTGTTCTAAATTTATAATTAATCAATGAGCTGAGGTGGAGTCTTAGCCAGTGGTACCATCAGGGGTGTGTAATGCACTTTAGGGTAGACAGCCAATCAGCTGCCAGATTCAATCTGTCAATCAAACACAGCAGCCAATCAGAGAGCTGGCCATTGATCAGCAGGCCCTTTATGACATCACAGACAGACCCACGGAACTCTCTGTGCTTGTCTGCTGGCTGGCTGTCAGTTGGGTGGGTGGGCGGCAGAGGGGGTGGATGTACATCTCGTTTCTCCTGAAAATTGCGGTTTTTCGGCGTTTCCGGAAAAAGTCGCGGTCCGACGCGCAAAAGTGGGGTATCGTAGAAATCGCCTTTTAAAGACGCACCTTTCTGGCCCCACAAAAATGGGCATTTCAAATTAGAAACAAGTCAAATGAACAAAATAGTGTGAATAAGTAAGTATTTCAGGGGTGAGTTAGCAGGTTATTGGGGTAGTAAGTCCTGATTTTTTTGGAGGTTGCAGTGACCACTACGCCATTCAAAATAGGCAGGCTTTAGCATAAGCAGTTAGGCCCCGTAGGATGATTTTAGCTAAAATGTGCCCCAAACACTCAAACCGGCTTGTATCTTGCAATGGAAAATATGGGAAACATGACTTAGACAGCAAATGATACACTGTATGCCATGTTTCCAAATTTTTATGCACAGTGGTTACAGCATGAAGCGAATGCATGTGAATATACAAAGGTGCATTGCATTAAACAAGTCCAATGAGCGTGAAAAAAATGGCCGGCTTGCCTGCTTTCATCCATCATTTGTTCTAAATTTATAATTAATCAATGAGCTGAGGTGGAGTCTTAGCCAGTGGTACCATCAGGGGTGTGTAATGCACTTTAGGGTAGACAGCCAATCAGCTGCCAGATTCAATCTGTCAATCAAACACAGCAGCCAATCAGAGAGCTGGCCATTGATCAGCAGGCCCTTTATGACATCACAGACAGACCCACGGAACTCTCTGTGCTTGTCTGCTGGCTGGCTGTCAGTTGGGTGGGTGGGCGGCAGAGGGGGAGGATGTACGTCTCGTTTCTCCTGAAAATTGCGGTTTTTCGGCGTTTCCGGAAAAAGTCGCGGTCCGACGCGCAAAAGTGGGGTATCGTAGAAATCGCCTTTTAAAGACGGACCTTTCTGGCCCCACAAAAATGGGCATTTCAAATTAGAAACAAGTCAAATGAACAAAATAGTGTGAATAAGTAAGTATTTCAGGGGTGAGTTAGCAGGTTATTGGGGTAGTAAGTCCTGAATTTTTTGGAGGTTGCATTGACCACTACGCCATTCAAAATAGGCAGGCTTTGGCATAAGCAGTTAGGCCCCGTAGGATGATTTTAGCTAAAATGTGCCCCAAACACTCAAACCGGCTTGTATCTTGCAATGGAAAATATGGGAAACATGACTTAGACAGCAAATGATACACTGTATGCCATGTTTCCAAATTTTTATGCACAGTGGTTACAGCATGAAGCGAATGCATGTGAATATACAAAGGTGCATTGCATTAAACAAGTCCAATGAGCGTGAAAAAAATGGCCGGCCTGCCTGCTTTCATCCATCATTTGTTCTAAATTTATAATTAATCAATGAGCTGAGGTGGAGTCTTAGCCAGTGGTACCATCAGGGGTGTGTAATGCACTTTAGGGTAGACAGCCAATCAGCTGCCAGATTCAATCTGTCAATCAAACACAGCAGCCAATCAGAGAGCTGGCCATTGATCAGCAGGCCCTTTATGACATCACAGACAGACCCACGGAACTCTCTGTGCTTGTCTGCTGGCTGGCTGTCAGTTGGGTGGGTGGGCGGCAGAGGGGGAGGATGTACGTCTCGTTTCTCCTGAAAATTGCGGTTTTTCAGCGTTTCCGGAAAAAGTCGCGGTCCGACGCGCAAAAGTGGGGTATCGTAGAAATCGCCTTTTAAAGACGCACCTTTCTGGCCCCACAAAAATGGGCATTTCAAATTAGAAACAAGTCAAATGAACAAAATAATGTGAATAAGTAAGTATTTCAGGGGTGAGTTAGCAGGTTATTGGGGTAGTAAGTCCTGATTTTTTTGGAGGTTGCAGTGACCACTACGCCATTCAAAATAGGCAGGCTTTAGCATAAGCATTTAGGCCCCGTAGGATGATTTTAGCTAAAATGTGCCCCAAACACTCAAACCGGCTTGTATCTTGCAATGGAAAATATGGGAAACATGACTTAGACAGCAAATGATACACTGTATGCCATGTTTCCAAATTTTTATGCACAGTGGTTACAGCATGAAGTGAATGCATGTGAATATACACAGGTGCATTGCATTAAACAAGTCCAATGAGCGTGAAAAAAATGGCCGGCCTGCCTGCTTTCATCCATCATTTGTTCTAAATTTATAATTAATCAATGAGCTGAGGTGGAGTCTTAGCCAGTGGTACCATCAGGGGTGTGTAATGCACTTTAGGGTAGACAGCCAATCAGCTGCCAGATTCAATCTGTCAATCAAACACAGCAGCCAATCAGAGAGCTGGCCATTGATCAGCAGGCCCTTTATGACATCACAGACAGACCCACGGAACTCTCTGTGCTTGTCTGCTGGCTGGCTGTCAGTTGGGTGGGTGGGCGGCAGAGGGGGAGGATGTACGTCTCGTTTCTCCTGAAAATTGCGGTTTTTCGGCGTTTCCGGAAAAAGTCGCGGTCCGACGCGCAAAAATGGGGTATCGTAGAAATCGCCTTTTAAAGACGCACCTTTCTGGCCCCACAAAAATGGGCATTTCAAATTAGAAACAAGTCAAATGAACAAAATAGTGTGAATAAGTAAGTATTTCAGGGGTGAGTTAGCAGGTTATTGGGGTAGTAAGTCCTGATTTTTTTGGAGGTTGCAGTGACCACTACGCCATTCAAAATAGGCAGGCTTTAGCATAAGCAGTTAGGCCCCGTAGGATGATTTTAGCTAAAATGTGCCCCAAACACTCAAACCGGCTTGTATCTTGCAATGGAAAATATGGGAAACATGACTTAGACAGCAAATGATACACTGTATGCCATGTTTCCAAATTTTTATGCACAGTGGTTACAGCATGAAGTGAATGCATGTGAATATACACAGGTGCATTGCATTAAACAAGTCCAATGAGCGTGAAAAAAATGGCCGGCCTGCCTGCTTTCATCCATCATTTGTTCTAAATTTATAATTAATCAATGAGCTGAGGTGGAGTCTTAGCCAGTGGTACCATCAGGGGTGTGTAATGCACTTTAGGGTAGACAGCCAATCAGCTGCCAGATTCAATCTGTCAATCAAACACAGCAGCCAATCAGAGAGCTGGCCATTGATCAGCAGGCCCTTTATGACATCACAGACAGACCCACGGAACTCTCTGTGCTTGTCTGCTGGCTGGCTGTCAGTTGGGTGGGTGGGCGGCAGAGGGGGAGGATGTACGTCTCGTTTCTCCTGAAAATTGCGGTTTTTCGGCGTTTCCGGAAAAAGTCGCGGTCCGACGCGCAAAAGTGGGGTATCGTAGAAATCGCCTTTTAAAGACGCACCTTTCTGGCCCCACAAAAATGGGCATTTCAAATTAGAAACAAGTCAAATGAACAAAATAGTGTGAATAAGTAAGTATTTCAGGGGTGAGTTAGCAGGTTATTGGGGTAGTAAGTCCTGATTTTTTTGGAGGTTGCATTGACCACTACGCCATTCAAAATAGGCAGGCTTTGGCATAAGCAGTTAGGCCCCGTAGGATGATTTTAGCTAAAATGTGCCCCAAACACTCAAACCGGCTTGTATCTTGCAATGGAAAATATGGGAAACATGACTTAGACAGCAAATGATACACTGTATGCCATGTTTCCAAATTTTTATGCACAGTGGTTACAGCATGAAGCGAATGCATGTGAATATACAAAGGTGCATTGCATTAAACAAGTCCAATGAGCGTGAAAAAAATGGCCGGCCTGCCTGCTTTCATCCATCATTTGTTCTAAATTTATAATTAATCAATGAGCTGAGGTGGAGTCTTAGCCAGTGGTACCATCAGGGGTGTGTAATGCACTTTAGGGTAGACAGCCAATCAGCTGCCAGATTCAATCTGTCAATCAAACACAGCAGCCAATCAGAGAGCTGGCCATTGATCAGCAGGCCCTTTATGACATCACAGACAGACCCACGGAACTCTCTGTGCTTGTCTGCTGGCTGGCTGTCAGTTGGGTGGGTGGGCGGCAGAGGGGGAGGATGTACGTCTCGTTTCTCCTGAAAATTGCGGTTTTTCGGCGTTTCCGGAAAAAGTCGCGGTCCGACGCGCAAAAGTGGGGTATCGTAGAAATCGCCTTTTAAAGACGCACCTTTCTGGCCCCACAAAAATGGGCATTTCAAATTAGAAACAAGTCAAATGAACAAAATAGTGTGAATAAGTAAGTATTTCAGGGGTGAGTTAGCAGGTTATTGGGGTAGTAAGTCCTGATTTTTTTGGAGGTTGCAGTGACCACTACGCCATTCAAAATAGGCAGGCTTTAGCATAAGCAGTTAGGCCCCGTAGGATGATTTTAGCTAAAATGTGCCCCAAACACTCAAACCGGCTTGTATCTTGCAATGGAAAATATGGGAAACATGACTTAGACAGCAAATGATACACTGTATGCCATGTTTCCAAATTTTTATGCACAGTGGTTACAGCATGAAGTGAATGCATGTGAATATACACAGGTGCATTGCATTAAACAAGTCCAATGAGCGTGAAAAAAATGTCCGGCCTGCCTGCTTTCATCCATCATTTGTTCTAAATTTATAATTAATCAATGAGCTGAGGTGGAGTCTTAGCCATTGGTACCATCAGGGGTGTGTAATGCACTTTAGGGTAGACAGCCAATCAGCTGCCAGATTCAATCTGTCAATCAAACACAGCAGCCAATCAGAGAGCTGGCCATTGATCAGCAGGCCCTTTATGACATCACAGACAGACCCACGGAACTCTCTGTGCTTGTCTGCTGGCTGGCTGTCAGTTGGGTGGGTGGGCGGCAGAGGGGGAGGATGTACGTCTCGTTTCTCCTGAAAATTGCGTTTTTTCAGCGTTTCCGGAAAAAGTCGCGGTCCGACGCGCAAAAGTGGGGTATCGTAGAAATCGCCTTTTAAAGACGCACCTTTCTGGCCCCACAAAAATGGGCATTTCAAATTAGAAACAAGTCAAATGAACAAAATAGTGTGAATAAGTAAGTATTTCAGGGGTGAGTTAGCAGGTTATTGGGGTAGTAAGTCCTGATTTTTTTGGAGGTTGCAGTGACCACTACGCCATTCAAAATAGGCAGGCTTTAGCATAAGCATTTAGGCCCCGTAGGATGATTTTAGCTAAAATGTGCCCCAAACACTCAAACCGGCTTGTATCTTGCAATGGAAAATATGGGAAAAATGACTTAGACAGCAAATGATACACTGTATGCCATGTTTCCAAATTTTTATGCACAGTGGTTACAGCATGAAGTGAATGCATGTGAATATACACAGGTGCATTGCATTAAACAAGTCCAATGAGCGTGAAAAAAATGGCCGGCCTGCCTGCTTTCATCCATCATTTGTTCTAAATTTATAATTAATCAATGAGCTGAGGTGGAGTCTTAGCCAGTGGTACCATCAGGGGTGTGTAATGCACTTTAGGGTAGACAGCCAATCAGCTGCCAGATTCAATCTGTCAATCAAACACAGCAGCCAATCAGAGAGCTGGCCATTGATCAGCAGGCCCTTTATGACATCACAGACAGACCCACGGAACTCTCTGTGCTTGTCTGCTGGCTGGCTGTCAGTTGGGTGGGTGGGCGGCAGAGGGGGAGGATGTACGTCTCGTTTCTCCTGAAAATTGCGGTTTTTCGGCGTTTCCGGAAAAAGTCGCGGTCCGACGCGCAAAAGTGGGGTATCGTAGAAATCGCCTTTTAAAGACGCACCTTTCTGGCCCCACAAAAATGGGCATTTCAAATTAGAAACAAGTCAAATGAACAAAATAGTGTGAATAAGTAAGTATTTCAGGGGTGAGTTAGCAGGTTATTGGGGTAGTAAGTCCTGATTTTTTTGGAGGTTGCAGTGACCACTACGCCATTCAAAATAGGCAGGCTTTAGCATAAGCAGTTAGGCCCCGTAGGATGATTTTAGCTAAAATGTGCCCCAAACACTCAAACCGGCTTGTATCTTGCAATGGAAAATATGGGAAACATGACTTAGACAGCAAATGATACACTGTATGCCATGTTTCCAAATTTTTATGCACAGTGGTTACAGCATGAAGTGAATGCATGTGAATATACACAGGTGCATTGCATTAAACAAGTCCAATGAGCGTGAAAAAAATGGCCGGCCTGCCTGCTTTCATCCATCATTTGTTCTAAATTTATAATTAATCAATGAGCTGAGGTGGAGTCTTAGCCAGTGGTACCATCAGGGGTGTGTAATGCACTTTAGGGTAGACAGCCAATCAGCTGCCAGATTCAATCTGTCAATCAAACACAGCAGCCAATCAGAGAGCTGGCCATTGATCAGCAGGCCCTTTATGACATCACAGACAGACCCACGGAACTCTCTGTGCTTGTCTGCTGGCTGGCTGTCAGTTGGGTGGGTGGGCGGCAGAGGGGGAGGATGTACGTCTCGTTTCTCCTGAAAATTGCGGTTTTTCGGCGTTTCCGGAAAAAGTCGCGGTCCGACGCGCAAAAGTGGGGTATCGTAGAAATCGCCTTTTAAAGACGCACCTTTCTGGCCCCACAAAAATGGGCATTTCAAATTAGAAACAAGTCAAATGAACAAAATAGTGTGAATAAGTAAGTATTTCAGGGGTGAGTTAGCAGGTTATTGGGGTAGTAAGTCCTGATTTTTTTGGAGGTTGCAGTGACCACTAAGCCATTCAAAATAGGCAGGCTTTGGCATAAGCAGTTAGGCCTCGTAGGATGATTTTAGCTAAAATGTGCCCCAAACACTCAAACCGGCTTGTATCTTGCAATGGAAAATATGGGAAACATGACTTAGACAGCAAATGATACACTGTATGCCATGTTTCCAAATTTTTATGCACAGTGGTTACAGCATGAAGTGAATGCATGTGAATATACACAGGTGCATTGCATTAAACAAGTCCAATGAGCGTGAAAAAAATGGCCGGCCTGCCTGCTTTCATCCATCATTTGTTCTAAATTTATAATTAATCAATGAGCTGAGGTGGAGTCTTAGCCAGTGGTACCATCAGGGGTGTGTAATGCACTTTAGGGTAGACAGCCAATCAGCTGCCAGATTCAATCTGTCAATCAAACACAGCAGCCAATCAGAGAGCTGGCCATTGATCAGCAGGCCCTTTATGACATCACAGACAGACCCACGGAACTCTCTGTGCTTGTCTGCTGGCTGGCTGTCAGTTGGGTGGGTGGGCGGCAGAGGGGGAGGATGTACGTCTCGTTTCTCCTGAAAATTGCGGTTTTTCGGCGTTTCCGGAAAAAGTCGCGGTCCGACGCGCAAAAGTGGGGTATCGTAGAAATCGCCTTTTAAAGACGCACCTTTCTGGCCCCACAAAAATGGGCATTTCAAATTAGAAACAAGTCAAATGAACAAAATAGTGTGAATAAGTAAGTATTTCAGGGGTGAGTTAGCAGGTTATTGGGGTAGTAAGTCCTGATTTTTTTGGAGGTTGCAGTGACCACTACGCCATTCAAAATAGGCAGGCTTTAGCATAAGCAGTTAGGCCCCGTAGGATGATTTTAGCTAAAATGTGCCCCAAACACTCAAACCGGCTTGTATCTTGCAATGGAAAATATGGGAAACATGACTTAGACAGCAAATGATACACTGTATGCCATGTTTCCAAATTTTTATGCACAGTGGTTACAGCATGAAGTGAATGCATGTGAATATACACAGGTGCATTGCATTAAACAAGTCCAATGAGCGTGAAAAAAATGGCCGGCCTGCCTGCTTTCATCCATCATTTGTTCTAAATTTATAATTAATCAATGAGCTGAGGTGGAGTCTTAGCCAGTGGTACCATCAGGGGTGTGTAATGCACTTTAGGGTAGACAGCCAATCAGCTGCCAGATTCAATCTGTCAATCAAACACAGCAGCCAATCAGAGAGCTGGCCATTGATCAGCAGGCCCTTTATGACATCACAGACAGACCCACGGAACTCTCTGTGCTTGTCTGCTGGCTGGCTGTCAGTTGGGTGGGTGGGCGGCAGAGGGGGAGGATGTACGTCTCGTTTCTCCTGAAAATTGCGTTTTTTCAGCGTTTCCGGAAAAAGTCGCGGTCCGACGCGCAAAAGTGGGGTATCGTAGAAATCGCCTTTTAAAGACGCACCTTTCTGGCCCCACAAAAATGGGCATTTCAAATTAGAAACAAGTCAAATGAACAAAATAGTGTGAATAAGTAAGTATTTCAGGGGTGAGTTAGCAGGTTATTGGGGTAGTAAGTCCTGATTTTTTTGGAGGTTGCAGTGACCACTACGCCATTCAAAATAGGCAGGCTTTAGCATAAGCATTTAGGCCCCGTAGGATGATTTTAGCTAAAATGTGCCCCAAACACTCAAACCGGCTTGTATCTTGCAATGGAAAATATGGGAAAAATGACTTAGACAGCAAATGATACACTGTATGCCATGTTTCCAAATTTTTATGCACAGTGGTTACAGCATGAAGTGAATGCATGTGAATATACACAGGTGCATTGCATTAAACAAGTCCAATGAGCGTGAAAAAAATGGCCGGCCTGCCTGCTTTCATCCATCATTTGTTCTAAATTTATAATTAATCAATGAGCTGAGGTGGAGTCTTAGCCAGTGGTACCATCAGGGGTGTGTAATGCACTTTAGGGTAGACAGCCAATCAGCTGCCAGATTCAATCTGTCAATCAAACACAGCAGCCAATCAGAGAGCTGGCCATTGATCAGCAGGCCCTTTATGACATCACAGACAGACCCACGGAACTCTCTGTGCTTGTCTGCTGGCTGGCTGTCAGTTGGGTGGGTGGGCGGCAGAGGGGGAGGATGTACGTCTCGTTTCTCCAGAAAATTGCGGTTTTTCGGTGTTTCCGGAAAAAGTCGCGGTCCGACGCGCAAAAGTGGGGTATCGTAGAAATCGCCTTTTAAAGACGCACCTTTCTGGCCCCACAAAAATGGGCATTTCAAATTAGAAACAAGTCAAATGAACAAAATAGTGTGAATAAGTAAGTATTTCAGGGGTGAGTTAGCAGGTTATTGGGGTAGTAAGTCCTGATTTTTTTGGAGGTTGCAGTGACCACTACGCCATTCAAAATAGGCAGGCTTTAGCATAAGCAGTTAGGCCCCGTAGGATGATTTTAGCTAAAATGTGCCCCAAACACTCAAACCGGCTTGTATCTTGCAATGGAATATATGGGAAACATGACTTAGACAGCAAATGATACACTGTATGCCATGTTTCCAAATTTTTATGCACAGTGGTTACAGCATGAAGTGAATGCATGTGAATATACACAGGTGCATTGCATTAAACAAGTCCAATGAGCGTGAAAAAAATGGCCGGCCTGCCTGCTTTCATCCATCATTTGTTCTAAATTTATAATTAATCAATGAGCTGAGGTGGAGTCTTAGCCAGTGGTACCATCAGGGGTGTGTAATGCACTTTAGGGTAGACAGCCAATCAGCTGCCAGATTCAATCTGTCAATCAAACACAGCAGCCAATCAGAGAGCTGGCCATTGATCAGCAGGCCCTTTATGACATCACAGACAGACCCACGGAACTCTCTGTGCTTGTCTGCTGGCTGGCTGTCAGTTGGGTGGGTGGGCGGCAGAGGGGGAGGATGTACGTCTCGTTTCTCCTGAAAATTGCGGTTTTTCGGCGTTTCCGGAAAAAGTCGCGGTCCGACGCGCAAAAGTGGGGTATCGTAGAAATCGCCTTTTAAAGACGCACCTTTCTGGCCCCACAAAAATGGGCATTTCAAATTAGAAACAAGTCAAATGAACAAAATAGTGTGAATAAGTAAGTATTTCAGGGGTGAGTTAGCAGGTTATTGGGGTAGTAAGTCCTGATTTTTTTGGAGGTTGCAGTGACCACTAAGCCATTCAAAATAGGCAGGCTTTGGCATAAGCAGTTAGGCCCCGTAGGATGATTTTAGCTAAAATGTGCCCCAAACACTCAAACCGGCTTGTATCTTGCAATGGAAAATATGGGAAACATGACTTAGACAGCAAATGATACACTGTATGCCATGTTTCCAAATTTTTATGCACAGTGGTTACAGCATGAAGCGAATGCATGTGAATATACAAAGGTGCATTGCATTAAACAAGTCCAATGAGCGTGAAAAAAATGGCCGGCCTGCCTGCTTTCATCCATCATTTGTTCTAAATTTATAATTAATCAATGAGCTGAGGTGGAGTCTTAGCCAGTGGTACCATCAGGGGTGTGTAATGCACTTTAGGGTAGACAGCCAATCAGCTGCCAGATTCAATCTGTCAATCAAACACAGCAGCCAATCAGAGAGCTGGCCATTGATCAGCAGGCCCTTTATGACATCACAGACAGACCCACGGAACTCTCTGTGCTTGTCTGCTGGCTGGCTGTCAGTTGGGTGGGTGGGCGGCAGAGGGGGAGGATGTACGTCTCGTTTCTCCTGAAAATTGCGGTTTTTCAGCGTTTCCGGAAAAAGTCGCGGTCCGACGCGCAAAAGTGGGGTATCGTAGAAATCGACTTTTAAAGACACACCTTTCTGGCCCCACAAAATGGGCATTTCAAATTAGAAACAAGTCAAATGAACAAAATAGTGTGAATAAGTAAGTATTTCAGGGGTGAGTTAGCAGGTTATTGGGGTAGTAAGTCCTGATTTTTTTGGAGGTTGCAGTGACCACTACGCCATTCAAAATAGGCAGGCTTTAGCATAAGCAGTTAGGCCCCGTAGGATGATTTTAGCTAAAATGTGCCCCAAACACTCAAACCGGCTTGTATCTTGCAATGGAAAATATGGGAAACATGACTTAGACAGCAAATGATACACTGTATGCCATGTTTCCAAATTTTTATGCACAGTGGTTACAGCATGAAGTGAATGCATGTGAATATACACAGGTGCATTGCATTAAACAAGTCCAATGAGCGTGAAAAAAATGGCCGGCCTGCCTGCTTTCATCCATCATTTGTTCTAAATTTATAATTAATCAATGAGCTGAGGTGGAGTCTTAGCCAGTGGTACCATCAGGGGTGTGTAATGCACTTTAGGGTAGACAGCCAATCAGCTGCCAGATTCAATCTGTCAATCAAACACAGCAGCCAATCAGAGAGCTGGCCATTGATCAGCAGGCCCTTTATGACATCACAGACAGACCCACGGAACTCTCTGTGCTTGTCTGCTGGCTGGCTGTCAGTTGGGTGGGTGGGCGGCAGAGGGGGAGGATGTACGTCTCGTTTCTCCTGAAAATTGCGTTTTTTCTGCGTTTCCGGAAAAAGTAGCGGTCCGACGCGCAAAAGTGGGGTATCGTAGAAATCGCCTTTTAAAGACGCACCTTTCTGGCCCCACAAAAATGGGCATTTCAAATTAGAAACAAGTCAAATGAACAAAATAGTGTGAATAAGTAAGTATTTCAGGGGTGAGTTAGCAGGTTATTGGGGTAGTAAGTCCTGATTTTTTTGGAGGTTGCAGTGACCACTACGCCATTCAAAATAGGCAGGCTTTAGCATAAGCAGTTAGGCCCCGTAGGATGATTTTAGCTAAAATGTTCCCCAAACACTCAAACCGGCTTGTATCTTGCAATGGAAAATATGGGAAACATGACTTAGACAGCAAATGATACACTGTATGCCATGTTTCCAAATTTTTATGCACAGTGGTTACAGCATGAAGCGAATGCATGTGAATATACAAAGGTGCATTGCATTAAACAAGTCCAATGAGCGTGAAAAAAATGGCCGGCCTGCCTGCTTTCATCCATCATTTGTTCTAAATTTATAATTAATCAATGAGCTGAGGTGGAGTCTTAGCCAGTGGTACCATCAGGGGTGTGTAATGCACTTTAGGGTAGACAGCCAATCAGCTGCCAGATTCAATCTGTCAATCAAACACAGCAGCCAATCAGAGAGCTGGCCATTGATCAGCAGGCCCTTTATGACATCACAGACAGACCCACGGAACTCTCTGTGCTTGTCTGCTGGCTGGCTGTCAGTTGGGTGGGTGGGCGGCAGAGGGGGAGGATGTACGTCTCGTTTCTCCTGAAAATTGCGGTTTTTCAGCGTTTCCGGAAAAAGTCGCGGTCCGACGCACAAAAGTGGGGTATCGTAGAAATCGCCTTTTAAAGACGCACCTTTCTGGCCCCACAAAAATGGGCATTTCAAATTAGAAACAAGTCAAATGAACAAAATAGTGTGAATAAGTAAGTATTTCAGGGGTGAGTTAGCAGGTTATTGGGGTAGTAAGTCCTGATTTTTTTGGAGGTTGCAGTGACCACTACGCCATTCAAAATAGGCAGGCTTTAGCATAAGCATTTAGGCCCCGTAGGATGATTTTAGCTAAAATGTGCCCCAAACACTCAAACCGGCTTGTATCTTGCAATGGAAAATATGGGAAACATGACTTAGACAGCAAATGATACACTGTATGCCATGTTTCCAAATTTTTATGCACAGTGGTTACAGCATGAAGTGAATGCATGTGAATATACACAGGTGCATTGCATTAAACAAGTCCAATGAGCGTGAAAAAAATGGCCGGCCTGCCTGCTTTCATCCATCATTTGTTCTAAATTTATAATTAATCAATGAGCTGAGGTGGAGTCTTAGCCAGTGGTACCATCAGGGGTGTGTAATGCACTTTAGGGTAGACAGCCAATCAGCTGCCAGATTCAATCTGTCAATCAAACACAGCAGCCAATCAGAGAGCTGGCCATTGATCAGCAGGCCCTTTATGACATCACAGACAGACCCACGGAACTCTCTGTGCTTGTCTGCTGGCTGGCTGTCAGTTGGGTGGGTGGGCGGCAGAGGGGGAGGATGTACGTCTCGTTTCTCCTGAAAATTGCGGTTTTTCGGCGTTTCCGGAAAAAGTCACGGTCCGACGCGCAAAAGTGGGGTATCGTAGAAATCGCCTTTTATAGACGCACCTTTCTGGCCCCACAAAAATGGGCATTTCAAATTAGAAACAAGTCAAATGAACAAAATAGTGTGAACAAGTAAGTATTTCAGGGGTGAGTTAGCAGGTTATTGGGGTAGTAAGTCCTGATTTTTTGGGAGGTTGCATTGACCACTACGCCATTCAAAATAGGCAGGCTTTGGCATAAGCAGTTAGGCCCCGTAGGATGATTTTACCTAAAATGTGCCCCAAACACTCAAACCGGCTTGTATCTTGCAATGGAAAATATGGGAAACATGACTTAGACAGCAAATGATACACTGTATGCCATGTTTCCAAATTTTTATGCACAGTGGTTACAGCATGAAGCGAATGCATGTGAATATACAAAGGTGCATTGCATTAAACAAGTCCAATGAGCGTGAAAAAAATGGCCGGCCTGCCTGCTTTCATCCATCATTTGTTCTAAATTTATAATTAATCAATGAGCTGAGGTGGAGTCTTAGCCAGTGGTACCATCAGGGGTGTGTAATGCACTTTAGGGTAGACAGCCAATCAGCTGCCAGATTCAATCTGTCAATCAAACACAGCAGCCAATCAGAGAGCTGGCCATTGATCAGCAGGCCCTTTATGACATCACAGACAGACCCACGGAACTCTCTGTGCTTGTCTGCTGGCTGGCTGTCAGTTGGGTGGGTGGGCGGCAGAGGGGGAGGATGTACGTCTCGTTTCTCCTGAAAATTGCGGTTTTTCAGCGTTTCCGGAAAAAGTCGCGGTCCGACGCGCAAAAGTGGGGTATCGTAGAAATCGCCTTTTAAAGACGCACCTTTCTGGCCCCACAAAAATGGGCATTTCAAATTAGAAACAAGTCAAATGAACAAAATAGTGTGAATAAGTAAGTATTTCAGGGGTGAGTTAGCAGGTTATTGGGGTAGTAAGTCCTGATTTTTTTGGAGGTTGCAGTGACCACTACGCCATTCAAAATAGGCAGGCTTTAGCATAAGCATTTAGGCCCCGTAGGATGATTTTAGCTAAAATGTGCCCCAAACACTCAAACCGGCTTGTATCTTGCAATGGAAAATATGGGAAACATGACTTAGACAGCAAATGATACACTGTATGCCATGTTTCCAAATTTTTATGCACAGTGGTTACAGCATGAAGTGAATGCATGTGAATATACACAGGTGCATTGCATTAAACAAGTCCAATGAGCGTGAAAAAAATGGCCGGCCTGCCTGCTTTCAACCATCATTTGTTCTAAATTTATAATTAATCAATGAGCTGAGGTGGAGTCTTAGCCAGTGGTACCATCAGGGGTGTGTAATGCACTTTAGGGTAGACAGCCAATCAGCTGCCAGATTCAATCTGTCAATCAAACACAGCAGCCAATCAGAGAGCTGGCCATTGATCAGCAGGCCCTTTATGACATCACAGACAGACCCACGGAACTCTCTGTGCTTGTCTGCTGGCTGGCTGTCAGTTGGGTGGGTGGGCGGCAGAGGGGGAGGATGTACGTCTCGTTTCTCCTGAAAATTGCGGTTTTTCAGCGTTTCCGGAAAAAGTCGCGGTCCGACGCGCAAAAGTGGGGTATCGTAGAAATCGCCTTTTAAAGACGCACCTTTCTGGCCCCACAAAAATGGGCATTTCAAATTAGAAACAAGTCAAATGAACAAAATAGTGTGAATAAGTAAGTATTTCAGGGGTGAGTTAGCAGGTTATTGGGGTAGTAAGTCCTGATTTTTTTGGAGGTTGCAGTGACCACTACGCCATTCAAAATAGGCAGGCTTTAGCATAAGCATTTAGGCCCCGTAGGATGATTTTAGCTAAAATGTGCCCCAAACACTCAAACCGGCTTGTATCTTGCAATGGAAAATATGGGAAACATGACTTAGACAGCAAATGATACACTGTATGCCATGTTTCCAAATTTTTATGCACAGTGGTTACAGCATGAAGTGAATGCATGTGAATATACACAGGTGCATTGCATTAAACAAGTCCAATGAGCGTGAAAAAAATGGCCGGCCTGCCTGCTTTCAACCATCATTTGTTCTAAATTTATAATTAATCAATGAGCTGAGGTGGAGTCTTAGCCAGTGGTACCATCAGGGGTGTGTAATGCACTTTAGGGTAGACAGCCAATCAGCTGCCAGATTCAATCTGTCAATCAAACACAGCAGCCAATCAGAGAGCTGGCCATTGATCAGCAGGCCCTTTATGACATCACAGACAGACCCACGGAACTCTCTGTGCTTGTCTGCTGGCTGGCTGTCAGTTGGGTGGGTGGGCGGCAGAGGGGGAGGATGTACGTCTCGTTTCTCCTGAAAATTGCGGTTTTTCGGCGTTTCCGGAAAAAGTCGCGGTCCGACGCGCAAAAGTGGGGTATCGTAGAAATCGCCTTTTAAAGACGCACCTTTCTGGCCCCACAAAAATGGGCATTTCAAATTAGAAACAAGTGAAATGAACAAAATAGTGTGAATAAGTAAGTATTTCAGGGGTGAGTTAGCAGGTTATTGGGGTAGTAAGTCCTGATTTTTTTGGAGGTTGCATTGACCACTACGCCATTCAAAATAGGCAGGCTTTGGCATAAGCAGTTAGGCCCCGTAGAATGATTTTAGCTAAAATGTGCCCCAAACACTCAAACCGGCTTGTATCTTGCAATGGAAAATATGGGAAACATGACTTAGACAGCAAATGATACACTGCATGCCATGTTTCCAAATTTTTATGCACAGTGGTTACAGCATGAAGCGAATGCATGTGAATATACAAAGGTGCATTGCATTAAACAAGTCCAATGAGCGTGAAAAAAATGGCCGGCCTGCCTGCTTTCATCCATCATTTGTTCTAAATTTATAATTAATCAATGAGCTGAGGTGGAGTCTTAGCCAGTGGTACCATCAGGGGTGTGTAATGCACTTTAGGGTAGACAGCCAATCAGCTGCCAGATTCAATCTGTCAATCAAACACAGCAGCCAATCAGAGAGCTGGCCATTGATCAGCAGGCCCTTTATGACATCACAGACAGACCCACGGAACTCTCTGTGCTTGTCTGCTGGCTGGCTGTCAGTTGGGTGGGTGGGCGGCAGAGGGGGAGGATGTACGTCTCGTTTCTCCTGAAAATTTCGGTTTTTCAGCGTTTCCGGAAAAAGTCGCGGTCCGACGCGCAAAAGTGGGGTATCGTAGAAATTGCCTTTTAAAGACGCACCTTTCTGGCCCCACAAAAATGGGCATTTCAAATTAGAAACAAGTCAAATGAACAAAATAGTGTGAATAAGTAAGTATTTCAGGGGTGAGTTAGCAGGTTATTGGGGTAGTAAGTCCTGATTTTTTTGGAGGTTGCAGTGACCACTACGCCATTCAAAATAGGCAGGCTTTAGCATAAGCAGTTAGGCCCCGTAGGATGATTTTAGCTAAAATGTGCCCCAAACACTCAAACCGGCTTGTATCTTGCAATGGAAAATATGGGAAACATGACTTAGACAGCAAATGATACACTGTATGCCATGTTTCCAAATTTTTATGCACAGTGGTTACAGCATGAAGTGAATGCATGTGAATATACACAGGTGCATTGCATTAAACAAGTCCAATGAGCGTGAAAAAAATGGCCGGCCTGCCTGCTTTCATCCATCATTTGTTCTAAATTTATAATTAATCAATGAGCTGAGGTGGAGTCTTAGCCAGTGGTACCATCAGGGGTGTGTAATGCACTTTAGGGTAGACAGCCAATCAGCTGCCAGATTCAATCTGTCAATCAAACACAGCAGCCAATCAGAGAGCTGGCCATTGATCAGCAGGCCCTTTATGACATCACAGACAGACCCACGGAACTCTCTGTGCTTGTCTGCTGGCTGGCTGTCAGTTGGGTGGGTGGGCGGCAGAGGGGGAGGATGTACGTCTCGTTTCTCCTGAAAGTTGCGTTTTTCTGCGTTTCCGGAAAAAGTCGCGGTCCGACGCGCAAAAGTGGGGTATCGTAGAAATCGCCTTTTAAAGACGCACCTTTCTGGCCCCACAAAAATGGGCATTTCAAATTAGAAACAAGTCAAATGAACAAAATAGTGTGAATAAGTAAGTATTTCAGGGGTGAGTTAGCAGGTTATTGGGGTAGTAAGTCCTGATTTTTTTGGAGGTTGCAGTGACCACTACGCCATACAAAATAGTCAGGCTTTAGCATAAGCAGTTAGGCCCCGTAGGATGATTTTAGCTAAAATGTTCCCCAAACACTCAAACCGGCTTGTATCTTGCAATGGAAAATATGGGAAACATGACTTAGACAGCAAATGATACACTGTATGCCATGTTTCCAAATTTGTATGCACAGTGGTTACAGCATGAAGCGAATGCATGTGAATATACAAAGGTGCATTGCATTAAACAAGTCCAATGAGCGTGAAAAAAATGGCCGGCCTGCCTGCTTTCATCCATCATTTGTTCTAAATTTATAATTAATCAATGAGCTGAGGTGGAGTCTTAGCCAGTGGTACCATCAGGGGTGTGTAATGCACTTTAGGGTAGACAGCCAATCAGCTGCCAGATTCAATCTGTCAATCAAACACAGCAGCCAATCAGAGAGCTGGCCATTGATCAGCAGGCCCTTTATGACATCACAGACAGACCCACGGAACTCTCTGTGCTTGTCTGCTGGCTGGCTGTCAGTTGGGTGGGTGGGCGGCAGAGGGGGAGGATGTACGTCTCGTTTCTCCTGAAAATTGCGTTTTTTCTGCGTTTCCGGAAAAAGTCGCGGTCCGACGCGCAAAAGTGGGGTATCGTAGAAATCGCCTTTTAAAGACGCACCTTTCTGGCCCCACAAAAATGGGCATTTCAAATTAGAAACAAGTCAAATGAACAAAATAGTGTGAATAAGTAAGTATTTCAGGGGTGAGTTAGCAGGTTATTGGGGTAGTAAGTCCTGATTTTTTTGGAGGTTGCAGTGACCACTACGCCATTCAAAATAGGCAGGCTTTAGCATAAGCAGTTAGGCCCCGTAGGATGATTTTAGCTAAAATGTTCCCCAAACACTCAAACCGGCTTGTATCTTGCAATGGAAAATATGGGAAACATGACTTAGACAGCAAATGATACACTGTATGCCATGTTTCCAAATTTTTATGCACAGTGGTTACAGCATGAAGCGAATGCATGTGAATATACAAAGGTGCATTGCATTAAACAAGTCCAATGAGCGTGAAAAAAATGGCCGGCCTGCCTGCTTTCATCCATCATTTGTTCTAAATTTATAATTAATCAATGAGCTGAGGTGGAGTCTTAGCCAGTGGTACCATCAGGGGTGTGTAATGCACTTTAGGGTAGACAGCCAATCAGCTGCCAGATTCAATCTGTCAATCAAACACAGCAGCCAATCAGAGAGCTGGCCATTGATCAGCAGGCCCTTTATGACATCACAGACAGACCCACGGAACTCTCTGTGCTTGTCTGCTGGCTGGCTGTCAGTTGGGTGGGTGGGCGGCAGAGGGGGAGGATGTACGTCTCGTTTCTCCTGAAAATTGCGGTTTTTCGGCGTTTCCGGAAAAAGTCACGGTCCGACGCGCAAAAGTGGGGTATCGTAGAAATCGCCTTTTATAGACGCACCTTTCTGGCCCCACAAAAATGGGCATTTCAAATTAGAAACAAGTCAAATGAACAAAATAGTGTGAATAAGTAAGTATTTCAGGGGTGAGTTAGCAGGTTATTGGGGTAGTAAGTCCTGATTTTTTTGGAGGTTGCATTGACCACTACGCCATTCAAAATAGGCAGGCTTTGGCATAAGCAGTTAGGCCCCGTAGGATGATTTTAGCTAAAATGTGCCCCAAACACTCAAACCGGCTTGTATCTTGCAATGGAAAATATGGGAAACATGACTTAGACAGCAAATGATACACTGTATGCCATGTTTCCAAATTTTTATGCACAGTGGTTACAGCATGAAGCGAATGCATGTGAATATACAAAGGTGCATTGCATTAAACAAGTCCAATGAGCGTGAAAAAAATGGCCGGCCTGCCTGCTTTCATCCATCATTTGTTCTAAATTTATAATTAATCAATGAGCTGAGGTGGAGTCTTAGCCAGTGGTACCATCAGGGGTGTGTAATGCACTTTAGGGTAGACAGCCAATCAGCTGCCAGATTCAATCTGTCAATCAAACACAGCAGCCAATCAGAGAGCTGGCCATTGATCAGCAGGCCCTTTATGACATCACAGACAGACCCACGGAACTCTCTGTGCTTGTCTTCTGGCTGGCTGTCAGTTGGGTGGGTGGGCGGCAGAGGGGGAGGATGTACGTCTCGTTTCTCCTGAAAATTGCGTTTTTTCAGCGTTTCCGGAAAAAGTCGCGGTCCGACGCGCAAAAGTGGGGTATCGTAGAAATCGCCTTTTAAAGACGCACCTTTCTGGCCCCACAAAAATGGGCATTTCAAATTAGAAACAAGTCAAATGAACAAAATAGTGTGAATAAGTAAGTATTTCAGGGGTGAGTTAGCAGGTTATTGGGGTAGTAAGTCCTGATTTTTTTGGAGGTTGCAGTGACCACTACGCCATTCAAAATAGGCAGGCTTTAGCATAAGCATTTAGGCCCCGTAGGATGATTTTAGCTAAAATGTGCCCCAAACACTCAAACCGGCTTGTATCTTGCAATGGAAAATATGGGAAACATGACTTAGACAGCAAATGATACACTGTATGCCATGTTTCCAAATTTTTATGCACAGTGGTTACAGCATGAAGTGAATGCATGTGAATATACACAGGTGCATTGCATTAAACAAGTCCAATGAGCGTTAAAAAAATGGCCGGCCTGCCTGCTTTCATCCATCATTTGTTCTAAATTTATAATTAATCAATGAGCTGAGGTGGAGTCTTAGCCAGTGGTACCATCAGGGGTGTGTAATGCACTTTAGGGTAGACAGCCAATCAGCTGCCAGATTTAATCTGTCAATCAAACACAGCAGCCAATCAGAGAGCTGGCCATTGATCAGCAGGCCCTTTATGACATCACAGACAGACCCACGGAACTCTCTGTGCTTGTCTGCTGGCTGGCTGTCAGTTGGGTGGGTGGGCGGCAGAGGGGGAGGATGTACGTCTCGTTTCTCCTGAAAATTGCGGTTTTTCGGCGTTTCCGGAAAAAGTCGCGGTCCGACGCGCAAAAGTGGGGTATCGTAGAAATCGCCTTTTAAAGACGCACCTTTCTGGCCCCACAAAAATGGGCATTTCAAATTAGAAACAAGTCAAATGAACAAAATAGTGTGAATAAGTAAGTATTTCAGGGGTGAGTTAGCAGGTTATTGGGGTAGTAAGTCCTGATTTTTTTGGAGGTTGCAGTGACCACTACGCCATTCAAAATAGGCAGGCTTTGGCATAAGCAGTTAGGCCCCGTAGGATGATTTTAGCTAAAATGTGCCCCAAACACTCAAACCGGCTTGTATCTTGCAATGGAAAATATGGGAAACATGACTTAGACAGCAAATGATACACTGTATGCCATGTTTCCAAATTTTTATGCACAGTGGTTACAGCATGAAGCGAATGCATGTGAATATACAAAGGTGCATTGCATTAAACAAGTCCAATGAGCGTGAAAAAAATGGCCGGCCTGCCTGCTTTCATCCATCATTTGTTCTAAATTTATAATTAATCAATGAGCTGAGGTGGAGTCTTAGCCAGTGGTACCATCAGGGGTGTGTAATGCACTTTAGGGTAGACAGCCAATCAGCTGCCAGATTCAATCTGTCAATCAAACACAGCAGCCAATCAGAGAGCTGGCCATTGATCAGCAGGCCCTTTATGACATCACAGACAGACCCACGGAACTCTCTGTGCTTGTCTGCTGGCTGGCTATCAGTTGGGTGGGTGGGCGGCAGAGGGGGAGGATGTACGTCTCGTTTCTCCTGAAAATTGCGGTTTTTCGGCGTTTCCGGAAAAAGTCGCGGTCCGACGCGCAAAAGTGGGGTATCGTAGAAATCGCCTTTTAAAGACGCACCTTTCTGGCCCCACAAAAATGGGCATTTCAAATTAGAAACAAGTCAAATGAACAAAATAGTGTGAATAAGTAAGTATTTCAGGGGTGAGTTAGCAGGTTATTGGGGTAGTAAGTCCTGATTTTTTTGGAGGTTGCATTGACCACTACGCCATTCAAAATAGGCAGGCTTTGGCATAAGCAGTTAGGCCCCGTAGGATGATTTTAGCTAAAATGTGCCCCAAACACTCAAACCGGCTTGTATCTTGCAATGGAAAATATGGGAAACATGACTTAGACAGCAAATGATACACTGTATGCCATGTTTCCAAATTTTTATGCACAGTGGTTACAGCATGAAGCGAATGCATGTGAATATACAAA
This sequence comes from Crinia signifera, assembly GCF_055691185.1. NCBI lineage: Eukaryota > Metazoa > Chordata > Amphibia > Anura > Myobatrachidae > Crinia > Crinia signifera. Next base: position 147,583,658 of record NC_139218.1, on the reverse strand, counting down.
GGTGCATTGCATTAAACAAGTCCAATGAGCGTGAAAAAAATGGCCGGCCTGCCTGCTTTCATCCATCATTTGTTCTAAATTTATAATTAATCAATGAGCTGAGGTGGAGTCTTAGCCAGTGGTACCATCAGGGGTGTGTAATGCACTTTAGGGTAGACAGCCAATCAGCTGCCAGATTCAATCTGTCAATCAAACACAGCAGCCAATCAGAGAGCTGGCCATTGATCAGCAGGCCCTTTATGACATCACAGACAGACCCACGGAACTCTCTGTGCTTGTCTGCTGGCTGGCTGTCAGTTGGGTGGGTGGGCGGCAGAGGGGGAGGATGTACGTCTCGTTTCTCCTGAAAATTGCGGTTTTTCAGCGTTTCCGGAAAAAGTCGCGGTCCGACGCGCAAAAGTGGGGTATCGTAGAAATCGCCTTTTAAAGACGCACCTTTCTGGCCCCACAAAAATGGGCATTTCAAATTAGAAACAAGTCAAATGAACAAAATAGTGTGAATAAGTAAGTATTTCAGGGGTGAGTTAGCAGGTTATTGGGGTAGTAAGTCCTGATTTTTTTGGAGGTTGCAGTGACCACTACGCCATTCAAAATAGGCAGGCTTTAGCATAAGCATTTAGGCCCCGTAGGATGATTTTAGCTAAAATGTGCCCCAAACACTCAAACCGGCTTGTATCTTGCAATGGAAAATATGGGAAACATGACTTAAACAGCAAATGATACACTGTATGCCATGTTTCCAAATTTTTATGCACAGTGGTTACAGCATGAAGTGAATGCATGTGAATATACACAGGTGCATTGCATTAAACAAGTCCAATGAGCGTGAAAAAAATGGCCGGCCTGCCTGCTTTCATCCATCATTTGTTCTAAATTTATAATTAATCAATGAGCTGAGGTGGAGTCTTAGCCAGTGGTACCATCAGGGGTGTGTAATGCACTTTAGGGTAGACAGCCAATCAGCTGCCAGATTCAATCTGTCAATCAAACACAGCAGCCAATCAGAGAGCTGGCCATTGATCAGCAGGCCCTTTATGACATCACAGACAGACCCACGGAACTCTCTGTGCTTGTCTGCTGGCTGACTGTCAGTTGGGTGGGTGGGCGGCAGAGGGGGAGGATGTACGTCTCGTTTCTCCTGAAAATTGCGGTTTTTCGGCGTTTCCGGAAAAAGTCGCGGTCCGACGCGCAAAAGTGGGGTATCGTAGAAATCGCCTTTTAAAGACGCACCTTTCTGGCCCCACAAAAATGGGCATTTCAAATTAGAAACAAGTCAAATGAACAAAATAGTGTGAATAAGTAAGTATTTCAGGGGTGAGTTAGCAGGTTATTGGGGTAGTAAGTCCTGATTTTTTTGGAGGTTGCATTGACCACTACGCCATTCAAAATAGGCAGGCTTTGGCATAAGCAGTTAGGCCCCGTAGGATGATTTTAGCTAAAATGTGCCCCAAACACTCAAACCGGCTTGTATCTTGCAATGGAAAATATGGGAAACATGACTTAGACAGCAAATGATACACTGTATGCCATGTTTCCAAATTTTTATGCACAGTGGTTACAGCATGAAGTGAATGCATGTGAATATACACAGGTGCATTGCATTAAACAAGTCCAATGAGCGTGAAAAAAATGGCCGGCCTGCCTGCTTTCATCCATCATTTGTTCTAAATTTATAATGAATCAATGAGCTGAGGTGGAGTCTTAGCCAGTGGTACCATCAGGGGTGTGTAATGCACTTTAGGGTAGACAGCCAATCAGCTGCCAGATTCAATCTGTCAATCAAACACAGCAGCCAATCAGAGAGCTGGCCATTGATCAGCAGGCCCTTTATGACATCACAGACAGACCCACGGAACTCTCTGTGCTTGTCTGCTGGCTGGCTGTCAGTTGGGTGGGTGGGCGGCAGAGGGGGAGGATGTACGTCTCGTTTCTCCTGAAAATTGCGGTTTTTCGGCGTTTCCGGAAAAAGTCGCGGTCCGACGTGCAAAAGTGGGGTATCGTAGAAATCGCCTTTTAAAGACGCACCTTTCTGGCCCCACAAAAATGGGCATTTCAAATTAGAAACAAGTCAAATGAACAAAATAGTGTGAATAAGTAAGTATTTCAGGGGTGAGTTAGCAGGTTATTGGGGTAGTAAGTCCTGATTTTTTTGGAGGTTGCATTGACCACTACGCCATTCAAAATAGGCAGGCTTTGGCATAAGCAGTTAGGCCCCGTAGGATGATTTTAGCTAAAATGTGCCCCAAACACTCAAACCGGCTTGTATCTTGCAATGGAAAATATGGGAAACATGACTTAGACAGCAAATGATACACTGTATGCCATGTTTCCAAATTTTTATGCACAGTGGTTACAGCATGAAGTGAATGCATGTGAATATACACAGGTGCATTGCATTAAACAAGTCCAATGAGCGTGAAAAAAATGGCCGGCCTGCCTGCTTTCATCCATCATTTGTTCTAAATTTATAATGAATCAATGAGCTGAGGTGGAGTCTTAGCCAGTGGTACCATCAGGGGTGTGTAATGCACTTTAGGGTAGACAGCCAATCAGCTGCCAGATTCAATCTGTCAATCAAACACAGCAGCCAATCAGAGAGCTGGCCATTGATCAGCAGGCCCTTAATGACATCACAGACAGACCCACGGAACTCTCTGTGCTTGTCTGCTGGCTGGCTGTCAGTTGGGTGGGTGGGCGGCAGAGGGGGAGGATGTACGTCTCGTTTCTCCTGAAAATTGCGGTTTTTCTGCGTTTCCGGAAAAAGTCGCGGTCCGACGCGCAAAAGTGGGGTATCGTAGAAATCGCCTTTTACAGACGCACCTTTCTGGCCCCACAAAAATGGGCATTTCAAATTAGAAACAAGTCAAATGAACAAAATAGTGTGAATAAGTAAGTATTTCAGGGGTGAGTTAGCAGGTTATTGGGGTAGTAAGTCCTGATTTTTTTGGAGGTTGCATTGACCACTACGCCATTCAAAATAGGCAGGCTTTGGCATAAGCAGTTAGGCCCCGTAGGATGATTTTAGCTAAAATGTGCCCCAAACACTCAAACCGGCTTGTATCTTGCAATGGAAAATATGGGAAACATGACTTAGACAGCAAATGATACACCGTATGCCATGTTTCCAAATTTTTATGCACAGTGGTTACAGCATGAAGCGAATGCATGTGAATATACAAAGGTGCATTGCATTAAACAAGTCCAATGAGCGTGAAAAAAATGGCCGGCCTGCCTGCTTTCATCCATCATTTGTTCTAAATTTATAATTAATCAATGAGCTGAGGTGGAGTCTTAGCCAGTGGTACCATCAGGGGTGTGTAATGCACTTTAGGGTAGACAGCCAATCAGCTGCCAGATTCAATCTGTCAATCAAACACAGCAGCCAATCAGAGAGCTGGCCATTGATCAGCAGGCCCTTTATGACATCACAGACAGACCCACGGAACTCTCTGTGCTTGTCTGCTGGCTGGCTGTCAGTTGGGTGGGTGGGCGGCAGAGGGGGAGGATGTACGTCTCGTTTCTCCTGAAAATTGCGGTTTTTCAGCGTTTCCGGAAAAAGTCGCGGTCCGACGCGCAAAAGTGGGGTATCGTAGAAATCGCCTTTTAAAGACGCACCTTTCTGGCCCCACAAAAATGGGCATTTCAAATTAGAAACAAGTCAAATGAACAAAATAGTGTGAATAAGTAAGTATTTCAGGGGTGAGTTAGCAGGTTATTGGGGTAGTAAGTCCTGATTTTTTTGGAGGTTGCAGTGACCACTACGCCATTCAAAATAGGCAGGCTTTAGCATAAGCATTTAGGCCCCGTAGGATGATTTTAGCTAAAATGTGCCCCAAACACTCAAACCGGCTTGTATCTTGCAATGGAAAATATGGGAAACATGACTTAAACAGCAAATGATACACTGTATGCCATGTTTCCAAATTTTTATGCACAGTGGTTACAGCATGAAGTGAATGCATGTGAATATACACAGGTGCATTGCATTAAACAAGTCCAATGAGCGTGAAAAAAATGGCCGGCCTGCCTGCTTTCATCCATCATTTGTTCTAAATTTATAATTAATCAATGAGCTGAGGTGGAGTCTTAGCCAGTGGTACCATCAGGGGTGTGTAATGCACTTTAGGGTAGACAGCCAATCAGCTGCCAGATTCAATCTGTCAATCAAACACAGCAGCCAATCAGAGAGCTGGCCATTGATCAGCAGGCCCTTTATGACATCACAGACAGACCCACGGAACTCTCTGTGCTTGTCTGCTGGCTGACTGTCAGTTGGGTGGGTGGGCGGCAGAGGGGGAGGATGTACGTCTCGTTTCTCCTGAAAATTGCGGTTTTTCGGCGTTTCCGGAAAAAGTCGCGGTCCGACGCGCAAAAGTGGGGTATCGTAGAAATCGCCTTTTAAAGACGCACCTTTCTGGCCCCACAAAAATGGGCATTTCAAATTAGAAACAAGTCAAATGAACAAAATAGTGTGAATAAGTAAGTATTTCAGGGGTGAGTTAGCAGGTTATTGGGGTAGTAAGTCCTGATTTTTTTGGAGGTTGCATTGACCACTACGCCATTCAAAATAGGCAGGCTTTGGCATAAGCAGTTAGGCCCCGTAGGATGATTTTAGCTAAAATGTGCCCCAAACACTCAAACCGGCTTGTATCTTGCAATGGAAAATATGGGAAACATGACTTAGACAGCAAATGATACACTGTATGCCATGTTTCCAAATTTTTATGCACAGTGGTTACAGCATGAAGCGAATGCATGTGAATATACAAAGGTGCATTGCATTAAACAAGTCCAATGAGCGTGAAAAAAATGGCCGGCCTGCCTGCTTTCATCCATCATTTGTTCTAAATTTATAATTAATCAATGAGCTGAGGTGGAGTCTTAGCCAGTGGTACCATCAGGGGTGTGTAATGCACTTTAGGGTAGACAGCCAATCAGCTGCCAGATTCAATCTGTCAATCAAACACAGCAGCCAATCAGAGAGCTGGCCATTGATCAGCAGGCCCTTTATGACATCACAGACAGACCCACGGAACTCTCTGTGCTTGTCTGCTGGCTGGCTGTCAGTTGGGTGGGTGGGCGGCAGAGGGGGAGGATGTACGTCTCGTTTCTCCTGAAAATTGCGGTTTTTCGGCGTTTCCGGAAAAAGTCGCGGTCCGACGCGCAAAAGTGGGGTATCGTAGAAATCGCCTTTTAAAGACGCACCTTTCTGGCCCCACAAAAATGGGCATTTCAAATTAGAAACAAGTCAAATGAACAAAATAGTGTGAATAAGTAAGTATTTCAGGGGTGAGTTAGCAGGTTATTGGGGTAGTAAGTCCTGATTTTTTTGGAGGTTGCATTGACCACTACGCCATTCAAAATAGGCAGGCTTTGGCATAAGCAGTTAGGCCCCGTAGGATGATTTTAGCTAAAATGTGCCCCAAACACTCAAACCGGCTTGTATCTTGCAATGGAAAATATGGGAAACATGACTTAGACAGCAAATGATACACCGTATGCCATGTTTCCAGATTTTTATGCACAGTGGTTACAGCATGAAGCGAATGCATGTGAATATACAAAGGTGCATTGCATTAAACAAGTCCAATGAGCGTGAAAAAAATGGCCGGCCTGCCTGCTTTCATCCATCATTTGTTCTAAATTTATAATTAATCAATGAGCTGAGGTGGAGTCTTAGCCAGTGGTACCATCAGGGGTGTGTAATGCACTTTAGGGTAGACAGCCAATCAGCTGCCAGATTCAATCTGTCAATCAAACACAGCAGCCAATCAGAGAGCTGGCCATTGATCAGCAGGCCCTTTATGACATCACAGACAGACCCACGGAACTCTCTGTGCTTGTCTGCTGGCTGGCTGTCAGTTGGGTGGGTGGGCGGCAGAGGGGGAGGATGTACGTCTCGTTTCTCCTGAAAATTGCGGTTTTTCAGCGTTTCCGGAAAAAGTCGCGGTCCGACGCGCAAAAGTGGGGTATCGTAGAAATCGCCTTTTAAAGACGCACCTTTCTGGCCCCACAAAAATGGGCATTTCAAATTAGAAACAAGTCAAATGAACAAAATAGTGTGAATAAGTAAGTATTTCAGGGGTGAGTTAGCAGGTTATTGGGGTAGTAAGTCCTGATTTTTTTGGAGGTTGCAGTGACCACTACGCCATTCAAAATAGGCAGGCTTTAGCATAAGCATTTAGGCCCCGTAGGATGATTTTAGCTAAAATGTGCCCCAAACACTCAAACCGGCTTGTATCTTGCAATGGAAAATATGGGAAACATGACTTAAACAGCAAATGATACACTGTATGCCATGTTTCCAAATTTGTATGCACAGTGGTTACAGCATGAAGTGAATGCATGTGAATATACACAGGTGCATTGCATTAAACAAGTCCAATGAGCGTGAAAAAAATGGCCGGCCTGCCTGCTTTCATCCATCATTTGTTCTAAATTTATAATTAATCAATGAGCTGAGGTGGAGTCTTAGCCAGTGGTACCATCAGGGGTGTGTAATGCACTTTAGGGTAGACAGCCAATCAGCTGCCAGATTCAATCTGTCAATCAAACACAGCAGCCAATCAGAGAGCTGGCCATTGATCAGCAGGCCCTTTATGACATCACAGACAGACCCACGGAACTCTCTGTGCTTGTCTGCTGGCTGACTGTCAGTTGGGTGGGTGGGCGGCAGAGGGGGAGGATGTACGTCTCGTTTCTCCTGAAAATTGCGGTTTTTCGGCGTTTCCGGAAAAAGTCGCGGTCCGACGCGCAAAAGTGGGGTATCGTAGAAATCGCCTTTTAAAGACGCACCTTTCTGGCCCCACAAAAATGGGCATTTCAAATTAGAAACAAGTCAAATGAACAAAATAGTGTGAATAAGTAAGTATTTCAGGGGTGAGTTAGCAGGTTATTGGGGTAGTAAGTCCTGATTTTTTTGGAGGTTGCATTGACCACTACGCCATTCAAAATAGGCAGGCTTTGGCATAAGCAGTTAGGCCCCGTAGGATGATTTTAGCTAAAATGTGCCCCAAACACTCAAACCGGCTTGTATCTTGCAATGGAAAATATGGGAAACATGACTTAGACAGCAAATGATACACTGTATGCCATGTTTCCAAATTTTTATGCACAGTGGTTACAGCATGAAGCGAATGCATGTGAATATACAAAGGTGCATTGCATTAAACAAGTCCAATGAGCGTGAAAAAAATGGCCGGCCTGCCTGCTTTCATCCATCATTTGTTCTAAATTTATAATTAATCAATGAGCTGAGGTGGAGTCTTAGCCAGTGGTACCATCAGGGGTGTGTAATGCACTTTAGGGTAGACAGCCAATCAGCTGCCAGATTCAATCTGTCAATCAAACACAGCAGCCAATCAGAGAGCTGGCCATTGATCAGCAGGCCCTTTATGACATCACAGACAGACCCACGGAACTCTCTGTGCTTGTCTGCTGGCTGGCTGTCAGTTGGGTGGGTGGGCGGCAGAGGGGGAGGATGTACGTCTCGTTTCTCCTGAAAATTGCGGTTTTTCAGCGTTTCCGGAAAAAGTCGCGGTCCGACGCGCAAAAGTGGGGTATCGTAGAAATCGCCTTTTAAAGACGCACCTTTCTGGCCCCACAAAAATGGGCATTTCAAATTAGAAACAAGTCAAATGAACAAAATAGTGTGAATAAGTAAGTATTTCAGGGGTGAGTTAGCAGGTTATTGGGGTAGTAAGTCCTGATTTTTTTGGAGGTTGCAGTGACCACTACGCCATTCAAAATAGGCAGGCTTTAGCATAAGCATTTAGGCCCCGTAGGATGATTTTAGCTAAAATGTGCCCCAAACACTCAAACCGGCTTGTATCTTGCAATGGAAAATATGGGAAACATGACTTAAACAGCAAATGATACACTGTATGCCATGTTTCCAAATTTTTATGCACAGTGGTTACAGCATGAAGTGAATGCATGTGAATATACACAGGTGCATTGCATTAAACAAGTCCAATGAGCGTGAAAAAAATGGCCGGCCTGCCTGCTTTCATCCATCATTTGTTCTAAATTTATAATTAATCAATGAGCTGAGGTGGAGTCTTAGCCAGTGGTACCATCAGGGGTGTGTAATGCACTTTAGGGTAGACAGCCAATCAGCTGCCAGATTCAATCTGTCAATCAAACACAGCAGCCAATCAGAGAGCTGGCCATTGATCAGCAGGCCCTTTATGACATCACAGACAGACCCACGGAACTCTCTGTGCTTGTCTGCTGGCTGACTGTCAGTTGGGTGGGTGGGCGGCAGAGGGGGAGGATGTACGTCTCGTTTCTCCTGAAAATTGCGGTTTTTCGGCGTTTCCGGAAAAAGTCGCGGTCCGACGCGCAAAAGTGGGGTATCGTAGAAATCGCCTTTTAAAGACGCACCTTTCTGGCCCCACAAAAATGGGCATTTCAAATTAGAAACAAGTCAAATGAACAAAATAGTGTGAATAAGTAAGTATTTCAGGGGTGAGTTAGCAGGTTATTGGGGTAGTAAGTCCTGATTTTTTTGGAGGTTGCATTGACCACTACGCCATTCAAAATAGGCAGGCTTTGGCATAAGCAGTTAGGCCCCGTAGGATGATTTTAGCTAAAATGTGCCCCAAACACTCAAACCGGCTTGTATCTTGCAATGGAAAATATGGGAAACATGACTTAGACAGCAAATGATACACTGTATGCCATGTTTCCAAATTTTTATGCACAGTGGTTACAGCATGAAGCGAATGCATGTGAATATACAAAGGTGCATTGCATTAAACAAGTCCAATGAGCGTGAAAAAAATGGCCGGCCTGCCTGCTTTCATCCATCATTTGTTCTAAATTTATAATTAATCAATGAGCTGAGGTGGAGTCTTAGCCAGTGGTACCATCAGGTGTGTGTAATGCACTTTAGGGTAGACAGCCAATCAGCTGCCAGATTCAATCTGTCAATCAAACACAGCAGCCAATCAGAGAGCTGGCCATTGATCAGCAGGCCCTTTATGACATCACAGACAGACCCACGGAACTCTCTGTGCTTGTCTGCTGGCTGGCTGTCAGTTGGGTGGGTGGGCGGCAGAGGGGGAGGATGTACGTCTCGTTTCTCCTGAAAATTGCGGTTTTTCAGCGTTTCCGGAAAAAGTCGCGGTCCGACGCGCAAAAGTGGGGTATCGTAGAAATCGCCTTTTAAAGACGCACCTTTCTGGCCCCACAAAAATGGGCATTTCAAATTAGAAACAAGTCAAATGAACAAAATAGTGTGAATAAGTAAGTATTTCAGGGGTGAGTTAGCAGGTTATTGGGGTAGTAAGTCCTGATTTTTTTGGAGGTTGCAGTGACCACTACGCCATTCAAAATAGGCAGGCTTTAGCATAAGCATTTAGGCCCCGTAGGATGATTTTAGCTAAAATGTGCCCCAAACACTCAAACCGGCTTGTATCTTGCAATGGAAAATATGGGAAACATGACTTAAACAGCAAATGATACACTGTATGCCATGTTTCCAAATTTGTATGCACAGTGGTTACAGCATGAAGTGAATGCATGTGAATATACACAGGTGCATTGCATTAAACAAGTCCAATGAGCGTGAAAAAAATGGCCGGCCTGCCTGCTTTCATCCATCATTTGTTCTAAATTTATAATTAATCAATGAGCTGAGGTGGAGTCTTAGCCAGTGGTACCATCAGGGGTGTGTAATGCACTTTAGGGTAGACAGCCAATCAGCTGCCAGATTCAATCTGTCAATCAAACACAGCAGCCAATCAGAGAGCTGGCCATTGATCAGCAGGCCCTTTATGACATCACAGACAGACCCACGGAACTCTCTGTGCTTGTCTGCTGGCTGACTGTCAGTTGGGTGGGTGGGCGGCAGAGGGGGAGGATGTACGTCTCGTTTCTCCTGAAAATTGCGGTTTTTCGGCGTTTCCGGAAAAAGTCGCGGTCCGACGCGCAAAAGTGGGGTATCGTAGAAATCGCCTTTTAAAGACGCACCTTTCTGGCCCCACAAAAATGGGCATTTCAAATTAGAAACAAGTCAAATGAACAAAATAGTGTGAATAAGTAAGTATTTCAGGGGTGAGTTAGCAGGTTATTGGGGTAGTAAGTCCTGATTTTTTTGGAGGTTGCAGTGACCACTACGCCATTCAAAATAGGCAGGCTTTAGCATAAGCATTTAGGCCCCGTAGGATGATTTTAGCTAAAATGTGCCCCAAACACTCAAACCGGCTTGTATCTTGCAATGGAAAATATGGGAAACATGACTTAAACAGCAAATGATACACTGTATGCCATGTTTCCAAATTTGTATGCACAGTGGTTACAGCATGAAGTGAATGCATGTGAATATACACAGGTGCATTGCATTAAACAAGTCCAATGAGCGTGAAAAAAATGGCCGGCCTGCCTGCTTTCATCCATCATTTGTTCTAAATTTATAATTAATCAATGAGCTGAGGTGGAGTCTTAGCCAGTGGTACCATCAGGGGTGTGTAATGCACTTTAGGGTAGACAGCCAATCAGCTGCCAGATTCAATCTGTCAATCAAACACAGCAGCCAATCAGAGAGCTGGCCATTGATCAGCAGGCCCTTTATGACATCACAGACAGACCCACGGAACTCTCTGTGCTTGTCTGCTGGCTGACTGTCAGTTGGGTGGGTGGGCGGCAGAGGGGGAGGATGTACGTCTCGTTTCTCCTGAAAATTGCGGTTTTTCGGCGTTTCCGGAAAAAGTCGCGGTCCGACGCGCAAAAGTGGGGTATCGTAGAAATCGCCTTTTAAAGACGCACCTTTCTGGCCCCACAAAAATGGGCATTTCAAATTAGAAACAAGTCAAATGAACAAAATAGTGTGAATAAGTAAGTATTTCAGGGGTGAGTTAGCAGGTTATTGGGGTAGTAAGTCCTGATTTTTTTGGAGGTTGCATTGACCACTACGCCATTCAAAATAGGCAGGCTTTGGCATAAGCAGTTAGGCCCCGTAGGATGATTTTAGCTAAAATGTGCCCCAAACACTCAAACCGGCTTGTATCTTGCAATGGAAAATATGGGAAACATGACTTAGACAGCAAATGATACACTGTATGCCATGTTTCCAAATTTTTATGCACAGTGGTTACAGCATGAAGCGAATGCATGTGAATATACAAAGGTGCATTGCATTAAACAAGTCCAATGAGCGTGAAAAAAATGGCCGGCCTGCCTGCTTTCATCCATCATTTGTTCTAAATTTATAATTAATCAATGAGCTGAGGTGGAGTCTTAGCCAGTGGTACCATCAGGGGTGTGTAATGCACTTTAGGGTAGACAGCCAATCAGCTGCCAGATTCAATCTGTCAATCAAACACAGCAGCCAATCAGAGAGCTGGCCATTGATCAGCAGGCCCTTTATGACATCACAGACAGACCCACGGAACTCTCTGTGCTTGTCTGCTGGCTGGCTGTCAGTTGGGTGGGTGGGCGGCAGAGGGGGAGGATGTACGTCTCGTTTCTCCTGAAAATTGCGGTTTTTCAGCGTTTCCGGAAAAAGTCGCGGTCCGACGCGCAAAAGTGGGGTATCGTAGAAATCGCCTTTTAAAGACGCACCTTTCTGGCCCCACAAAAATGGGCATTTCAAATTAGAAACAAGTCAAATGAACAAAATAGTGTGAATAAGTAAGTATTTCAGGGGTGAGTTAGCAGGTTATTGGGGTAGTAAGTCCTGATTTTTTTGGAGGTTGCAGTGACCACTACGCCATTCAAAATAGGCAGGCTTTAGCATAAGCATTTAGGCCCCGTAGGATGATTTTAGCTAAAATGTGCCCCAAACACTCAAACCGGCTTGTATCTTGCAATGGAAAATATGGGAAACATGACTTAAACAGCAAATGATACACTGTATGCCATGTTTCCAAATTTTTATGCACAGTGGTTACAGCATGAAGTGAATGCATGTGAATATACACAGGTGCATTGCATTAAACAAGTCCAATGAGCGTGAAAAAAATGGCCGGCCTGCCTGCTTTCATCCATCATTTGTTCTAAATTTATAATTAATCAATGAGCTGAGGTGGAGTCTTAGCCAGTGGTACCATCAGGGGTGTGTAATGCACTTTAGGGTAGACAGCCAATCAGCTGCCAGATTCAATCTGTCAATCAAACACAGCAGCCAATCAGAGAGCTGGCCATTGATCAGCAGGCCCTTTATGACATCACAGACAGACCCACGGAACTCTCTGTGCTTGTCTGCTGGCTGACTGTCAGTTGGGTGGGTGGGCGGCAGAGGGGGAGGATGTACGTCTCGTTTCTCCTGAAAATTGCGGTTTTTCGGCGTTTCCGGAAAAAGTCGCGGTCCGACGCGCAAAAGTGGGGTATCGTAGAAATCGCCTTTTAAAGACGCACCTTTCTGGCCCCACAAAAATGGGCATTTCAAATTAGAAACAAGTCAAATGAACAAAATAGTGTGAATAAGTAAGTATTTCAGGGGTGAGTTAGCAGGTTATTGGGGTAGTAAGTCCTGATTTTTTTGGAGGTTGCATTGACCACTACGCCATTCAAAATAGGCAGGCTTTGGCATAAGCAGTTAGGCCCCGTAGGATGATTTTAGCTAAAATGTGCCCCAAACACTCAAACCGGCTTGTATCTTGCAATGGAAAATATGGGAAACATGACTTAGACAGCAAATGATACACTGTATGCCATGTTTCCAAATTTTTATGCACAGTGGTTACAGCATGAAGCGAATGCATGTGAATATACAAAGGTGCATTGCATTAAACAAGTCCAATGAGCGTGAAAAAAATGGCCGGCCTGCCTGCTTTCATCCATCATTTGTTCTAAATTTATAATTAATCAATGAGCTGAGGTGGAGTCTTAGCCAGTGGTACCATCAGGTGTGTGTAATGCACTTTAGGGTAGACAGCCAATCAGCTGCCAGATTCAATCTGTCAATCAAACACAGCAGCCAATCAGAGAGCTGGCCATTGATCAGCAGGCCCTTTATGACATCACAGACAGACCCACGGAACTCTCTGTGCTTGTCTGCTGGCTGGCTGTCAGTTGGGTGGGTGGGCGGCAGAGGGGGAGGATGTACGTCTCGTTTCTCCTGAAAATTGCGGTTTTTCAGCGTTTCCGGAAAAAGTCGCGGTCCGACGCGCAAAAGTGGGGTATCGTAGAAATCGCCTTTTAAAGACGCACCTTTCTGGCCCCACAAAAATGGGCATTTTAAATTAGAAACAAGTCAAATGAACAAAATAGTGTGAATAAGTAAGTATTTCAGGGGTGAGTTAGCAGGTTATTGGGGTAGTAAGTCCTGATTTTTTTGGAGGTTGCAGTGACCACTACGCCATTCAAAATAGGCAGGCTTTAGCATAAGCATTTAGGCCCCGTAGGATGATTTTAGCTAAAATGTGCCCCAAACACTCAAACCGGCTTGTATCTTGCAATGGAAAATATGGGAAACATGACTTAAACAGCAAATGATACACTGTATGCCATGTTTCCAAATTTTTATGCACAGTGGTTACAGCATGAAGTGAATGCATGTGAATATACACAGGTGCATTGCATTAAACAAGTCCAATGAGCGTGAAAAAAATGGCCGGCCTGCCTGCTTTCATCCATCATTTGTTCTAAATTTATAATTAATCAATGAGCTGAGGTGGAGTCTTAGCCAGTGGTACCATCAGGGGTGTGTAATGCACTTTAGGGTAGACAGCCAATCAGCTGCCAGATTCAATCTGTCAATCAAACACAGCAGCCAATCAGAGAGCTGGCCATTGATCAGCAGGCCCTTTATGACATCACAGACAGACCCACGGAACTCTCTGTGCTTGTCTGCTGGCTGACTGTCAGTTGGGTGGGTGGGCGGCAGAGGGGGAGGATGTACGTCTCGTTTCTCCTGAAAATTGCGGTTTTTCGGCGTTTCCGGAAAAAGTCGCGGTCCGACGCGCAAAAGTGGGGTATCGTAGAAATCGCCTTTTAAAGACGCACCTTTCTGGCCCCACAAAAATGGGCATTTCAAATTAGAAACAAGTCAAATGAACAAAATAGTGTGAATAAGTAAGTATTTCAGGGGTGAGTTAGCAGGTTATTGGGGTAGTAAGTCCTGATTTTTTTGGAGGTTGCATTGACCACTACGCCATTCAAAATAGGCAGGCTTTGGCATAAGCAGTTAGGCCCCGTAGGATGATTTTAGCTAAAATGTGCCCCAAACACTCAAACCGGCTTGTATCTTGCAATGGAAAATATGGGAAACATGACTTAGACAGCAAATGATACACTGTATGCCATGTTTCCAAATTTTTATGCACAGTGGTTACAGCATGAAGCGAATGCATGTGAATATACAAAGGTGCATTGCATTAAACAAGTCCAATGAGCGTGAAAAAAATGGCCGGCCTGCCTGCTTTCATCCATCATTTGTTCTAAATTTATAATTAATCAATGAGCTGAGGTGGAGTCTTAGCCAGTGGTACCATCAGGGGTGTGTAATGCACTTTAGGGTAGACAGCCAATCAGCTGCCAGATTCAATCTGTCAATCAAACACAGCAGCCAATCAGAGAGCTGGCCATTGATCAGCAGGCCCTTTATGACATCACAGACAGACCCACGGAACTCTCTGTGCTTGTCTGCTGGCTGGCTGTCAGTTGGGTGGGTGGGCGGCAGAGGGGGAGGATGTACGTCTCGTTTCTCCTGAAAATTGCAGTTTTTCGGCGTTTCCGGAAAAAGTCGCGGTCCGACGCGCAAAAGTGGGGTATCGTAGAAATCGCCTTTTAAAGACGCACCTTTCTGGCCCCACAAAAATGGGCATTTCAAATTAGAAACAAGTCAAATGAACAAAATAGTGTGAATAAGTAAGTATTTCAGGGGTGAGTTAGCAGGTTATTGGGGTAGTAAGTCCTGATTTTTTTGGAGGTTGCATTGACCACTACGCCATTCAAAATAGGCAGGCTTTGGCATAAGCAGTTAGGCCCCGTAGGATGATTTTAGCTAAAATGTGCCCCAAACACTCAAACCGGCTTGTATCTTGCAATGGAAAATATGGGAAACATGACTTAGACAGCAAATGATACACCGTATGCCATGTTTCCAAATTTTTATGCACAGTGGTTACAGCATGAAGCGAATGCATGTGAATATACAAAGGTGCATTGCATTAAACAAGTCCAATGAGCGTGAAAAAAATGGCCGGCCTGCCTGCTTTCATCCATCATTTGTTCTAAATTTATAATTAATCAATGAGCTGAGGTGGAGTCTTAGCCAGTGGTACCATCAGGGGTGTGTAATGCACTTTAGGGTAGACAGCCAATCAGCTGCCAGATTCAATCTGTCAATCAAACACAGCAGCCAATCAGAGAGCTGGCCATTGATCAGCAGGCCCTTTATGACATCACAGACAGACCCACGGAACTCTCTGTGCTTGTCTGCTGGCTGGCTGTCAGTTGGGTGGGTGGGCGGCAGAGGGGGAGGATGTACGTCTCGTTTCTCCTGAAAATTGCGGTTTTTCAGCGTTTCCGGAAAAAGTCGCGGTCCGACGCGCAAAAGTGGGGTATCGTAGAAATCGCCTTTTAAAGACGCACCTTTCTGGCCCCACAAAAATGGGCATTTCAAATTAGAAACAAGTCAAATGAACAAAATAGTGTGAATAAGTAAGTATTTCAGGGGTGAGTTAGCAGGTTATTGGGGTAGTAAGTCCTGATTTTTTTGGAGGTTGCAGTGACCACTACGCCATTCAAAATAGGCAGGCTTTAGCATAAGCATTTAGGCCCCGTAGGATGATTTTAGCTAAAATGTGCCCCAAACACTCAAACCGGCTTGTATCTTGCAATGGAAAATATGGGAAACATGACTTAAACAGCAAATGATACACTGTATGCCATGTTTCCAAATTTTTATGCACAGTGGTTACAGCATGAAGTGAATGCATGTGAATATACACAGGTGCATTGCATTAAACAAGTCCAATGAGCGTGAAAAAAATGGCCGGCCTGCCTGCTTTCATCCATCATTTGTTCTAAATTTATAATTAATCAATGAGCTGAGGTGGAGTCTTAGCCAGTGGTACCATCAGGGGTGTGTAATGCACTTTAGGGTAGACAGCCAATCAGCTGCCAGATTCAATCTGTCAATCAAACACAGCAGCCAATCAGAGAGCTGGCCATTGATCAGCAGGCCCTTTATGACATCACAGACAGACCCACGGAACTCTCTGTGCTTGTCTGCTGGCTGACTGTCAGTTGGGTGGGTGGGCGGCAGAGGGGGAGGATGTACGTCTCGTTTCTCCTGAAAATTGCGGTTTTTCGGCGTTTCCGGAAAAAGTCGCGGTCCGACGCGCAAAAGTGAGGTATCGTAGAAATCGCCTTTTAAAGACGCACCTTTCTGGCCCCACAAAAATGGGCATTTCAAATTAGAAACAAGTCAAATGAACAAAATAGTGTGAATAAGTAAGTATTTCAGGGGTGAGTTAGCAGGTTATTGGGGTAGTAAGTCCTGATTTTTTTGGAGGTTGCATTGACCACTACGCCATTCAAAATAGGCAGGCTTTGGCATAAGCAGTTAGGCCCCGTAGGATGATTTTAGCTAAAATGTGCCCCAAACACTCAAACCGGCTTGTATCTTGCAATGGAAAATATGGGAAACATGACTTAGACAGCAAATGATACACTGTATGCCATGTTTCCAAATTTTTATGCACAGTGGTTACAGCATGAAGCGAATGCATGTGAATATACAAAGGTGCATTGCATTAAACAAGTCCAATGAGCGTGAAAAAAATGGCCGGCCTGCCTGCTTTCATCCATCATTTGTTCTAAATTTATAATTAATCAATGAGCTGAGGTGGAGTCTTAGCCAGTGGTACCATCAGGGGTGTGTAATGCACTTTAGGGTAGACAGCCAATCAGCTGCCAGATTCAATCTGTCAATCAAACACAGCAGCCAATCAGAGAGCTGGCCATTGATCAGCAGGCCCTTTATGACATCACAGACAGACCCACGGAACTCTCTGTGCTTGTCTGCTGGCTGGCTGTCAGTTGGGTGGGTGGGCGGCAGAGGGGGAGGATGTACGTCTCGTTTCTCCTGAAAATTGCGGTTTTTCAGCGTTTCCGGAAAAAGTCGCGGTCCGACGCGCAAAAGTGGGGTATCGTAGAAATCGCCTTTTAAAGACGCACCTTTCTGGCCCCACAAAAATGGGCATTTCAAATTAGAAACAAGTCAAATGAACAAAATAGTGTGAATAAGTAAGTATTTCAGGGGTGAGTTAGCAGGTTATTGGGGTAGTAAGTCCTGATTTTTTTGGAGGTTGCAGAGACCACTACGCCATTCAAAATAGGCAGGCTTTAGCATAAGCATTTAGGCCCCGTAGGATGATTTTAGCTAAAATGTGCCCCAAACACTCAAACCGGCTTGTATCTTGCAATGGAAAATATGGGAAACATGACTTAAACAGCAAATGATACACTGTATGCCATGTTTCCAAATTTTTATGCACAGTGGTTACAGCATGAAGTGAATGCATGTGAATATACACAGGTGCATTGCATTAAACAAGTCCAATGAGCGTGAAAAAAATGGCCGGCCTGCCTGCTTTCATCCATCATTTGTTCTAAATTTATAATTAATCAATGAGCTGAGGTGGAGTCTTAGCCAGTGGTACCATCAGGGGTGTGTAATGCACTTTAGGGTAGACAGCCAATCAGCTGCCAGATTCAATCTGTCAATCAAACACAGCAGCCAATCAGAGAGCTGGCCATTGATCAGCAGGCCCTTTATGACATCACAGACAGACCCACGGAACTCTCTGTGCTTGTCTGCTGGCTGACTGTCAGTTGGGTGGGTGGGCGGCAGAGGGGGAGGATGTACGTCTCGTTTCTCCTGAAAATTGCGGTTTTTCGGCGTTTCCGGAAAAAGTCGCGGTCCGACGCGCAAAAGTGGGGTATCGTAGAAATCGCCTTTTAAAGACGCACCTTTCTGGCCCCACAAAAATGGGCATTTCAAATTAGAAACAAGTCAAATGAACAAAATAGTGTGAATAAGTAAGTATTTCAGGGGTGAGTTAGCAGGTTATTGGGGTAGTAAGTCCTGATTTTTTTGGAGGTTGCATTGACCACTACGCCATTCAAAATAGGCAGGCTTTGGCATAAGCAGTTAGGCCCCGTAGGATGATTTTAGCTAAAATGTGCCCCAAACACTCAAACCGGCTTGTATCTTGCAATGGAAAATATGGGAAACATGACTTAGACAGCAAATGATACACTGTATGCCATGTTTCCAAATTTTTATGCACAGTGGTTACAGCATGAAGCGAATGCATGTGAATATACAAAGGTGCATTGCATTAAACAAGTCCAATGAGCGTGAAAAAAATGGCCGGCCTGCCTGCTTTCATCCATCATTTGTTCTAAATTTATAATTAATCAATGAGCTGAGGTGGAGTCTTAGCCAGTGGTACCATCAGGGGTGTGTAATGCACTTTAGGGTAGACAGCCAATCAGCTGCCAGATTCAATCTGTCAATCAAACACAGCAGCCAATCAGAGAGCTGGCCATTGATCAGCAGGCCCTTTATGACATCACAGACAGACCCACGGAACTCTCTGTGCTTGTCTGCTGGCTGGCTGTCAGTTGGGTGGGTGGGCGGCAGAGGGGGAGGATGTACGTCTCGTTTCTCCTGAAAATTGCGGTTTTTCAGCGTTTCCGGAAAAAGTCGCGGTCCGACGCGCAAAAGTGGGGTATCGTAGAAATCGCCTTTTAAAGACGCACCTTTCTGGCCCCACAAAAATGGGCATTTCAAATTAGAAACAAGTCAAATGAACAAAATAGTGTGAATAAGTAAGTATTTCAGGGGTGAGTTAGCAGGTTATTGGGGTAGTAAGTCCTGATTTTTTTGGAGGTTGCAGTGACCACTACGCCATTCAAAATAGGCAGGCTTTAGCATAAGCATTTAGGCCCCGTAGGATGATTTTAGCTAAAATGTGCCCCAAACACTCAAACCGGCTTGTATCTTGCAATGGAAAATATGGGAAACATGACTTAGACAGCAAATGATACACTGTATGCCATGTTTCCAAATTTTTATGCACAGTGGTTACAGCATGAAGTGAATGCATGTGAATATACACAGGTGCATTGCATTAAACAAGTCCAATGAGCGTGAAAAAAATGGCCGGCCTGCCTGCTTTCATCCATCATTTGTTCTAAATTTATAATTAATCAATGAGCTGAGGTGGAGTCTTAGCCAGTGGTACCATCAGGGGTGTGTAATGCACTTTAGGGTAGACAGCCAATCAGCTGCCAGATTCAATCTGTCAATCAAACACAGCAGCCAATCAGAGAGCTGGCCATTGATCAGCAGGCCCTTTATGACATCACAGACAGACCCACGGAACTCTCTGTGCTTGTCTGCTGGCTGACTGTCAGTTGGGTGGGTGGGCGGCAGAGGGGGAGGATGTACGTCTCGTTTCTCCTGAAAATTGCGGTTTTTCGGCGTTTCCGGAAAAAGTCGCGGTCCGACGCGCAAAAGTGGGGTATCGTAGAAATCGCCTTTTAAAGACGCACCTTTCTGGCCCCACAAAAATGGGCATTTCAAATTAGAAACAAGTCAAATGAACAAAATAGTGTGAATAAGTAAGTATTTCAGGGGTGAATTAGCAGGTTATTGGGGTAGTAAGTCCTGATTTTTTTGGAGGTTGCATTGACCACTACGCCATTCAAAATAGGCAGGCTTTGGCATAAGCAGTTAGGCCCCGTAGGATTATTTTAGCTAAAATGTGCCCCAAACACTCAAACCGGCTTGTATCTTGCAATGGAAAATATGGGAAACATGACTTAGACAGCAAATGATACACTGTATGCCATGTTTCCAAATTTTTATGCACAGTGGTTACAGCATGAAGCGAATGCATGTGAATATACAAAGGTGCATTGCATTAAACAAGTCCAATGAGCGTGAAAAAAATGGCCGGCCTGCCTGCTTTCATCCATCATTTGTTCTAAATTTATAATTAATCAATGAGCTGAGGTGGAGTCTTAGCCAGTGGTACCATCAGGGGTGTGTAATGCACTTTAGGGTAGACAGCCAATCAGCTGCCAGATTCAATCTGTCAATCAAACACAGCAGCCAATCAGAGAGCTGGCCATTGATCAGCAGGCCCTTTATGACATCACAGACAGACCCACGGAACTCTCTGTGCTTGTCTGCTGGCTGGCTGTCAGTTGGGTGGGTGGGCGGCAGAGGGGGAGGATGTACGTCTCGTTTCTCCTGAAAATTGCGGTTTTTCAGCGTTTCCGGAAAAAGTCGCGGTCCGACGCGCAAAAGTGGGGTATCGTAGAAATCGCCTTTTAAAGACGCACCTTTCTGGCCCCACAAAAATGGGCATTTCAAATTAGAAACAAGTCAAATGAACAAAATAGTGTGAATAAGTAAGTATTTCAGGGGTGAGTTAGCAGGTTATTGGGGTAGTAAGTCCTGATTTTTTTGGAGGTTGCAGTGACCACTACGCCATTCAAAATAGGCAGGCTTTAGCATAAGCATTTAGGCCCCGTAGGATGATTTTAGCTAAAATGTGCCCCAAACACTCAAACCGGCTTGTATCTTGCAATGGAAAATATGGGAAACATGACTTAGACAGCAAATGATACACTGTATGCCATGTTTCCAAATTTTTATGCACAGTGGTTACAGCATGAAGTGAATGCATGTGAATATACACAGGTGCATTGCATTAAACAAGTCCAATGAGCGTGAAAAAAATGGCCGGCCTGCCTGCTTTCATCCATCATTTGTTCTAAATTTATAATTAATCAATGAGCTGAGGTGGAGTCTTAGCCAGTGGTACCATCAGGGGTGTGTAATGCACTTTAGGGTAGACAGCCAATCAGCTGCCAGATTCAATCTGTCAATCAAACACAGCAGCCAATCAGAGAGCTGGCCATTGATCAGCAGGCCCTTTATGACATCACAGACAGACCCACGGAACTCTCTGTGCTTGTCTGCTGGCTGACTGTCAGTTGGGTGGGTGGGCGGCAGAGGGGGAGGATGTACGTCTCGTTTCTCCTGAAAATTGCGGTTTTTCGGCGTTTCCGGAAAAAGTCGCGGTCCGACGCGCAAAAGTGGGGTATCGTAGAAATCGCCTTTTAAAGACGCACCTTTCTGGCCCCACAAAAATGGGCATTTCAAATTAGAAACAAGTCAAACGAACAAAATAGTGTGAATAAGTAAGTATTTCAGGGGTGAGTTAGCAGGTTATTGGGGTAGTAAGTCCTGATTTTTTTGGAGGTTGCATTGACCACTACGCCATTCAAAATAGGCAGGCTTTGGCATAAGCAGTTAGGCCCCGTAGGATGATTTTAGCTAAAATGTGCCCCAAACACTCAAACCGGCTTGTATCTTGCAATGGAAAATATGGGAAACATGACTTAGACAGCAAATGATACACTGTATGCCATGTTTCCAAATTTTTATGCACAGTGGTTACAGCATGAAGCGAATGCATGTGAATATACAAAGGTGCATTGCATTAAACAAGTCCAATGAGCGTGAAAAAAATGGCCGGCCTGCCTGCTTTCATCCATCATTTGTTCTAAATTTATAATTAATCAATGAGCTGAGGTGGAGTCTTAGCCAGTGGTACCATCAGGGGTGTGTAATGCACTTTAGGGTAGACAGCCAATCAGCTGCCAGATTCAATCTGTCAATCAAACACAGCAGCCAATCAGAGAGCTGGCCATTGATCAGCAGGCCCTTTATGACATCACAGACAGACCCACGGAACTCTCTGTGCTTGTCTGCTGGCTGGCTGTCAGTTGGGTGGGTGGGCGGCAGAGGGGGAGGATGTACGTCTCGTTTCTCCTGAAAATTGCGGTTTTTCAGCGTTTCCGGAAAAAGTCGCGGTCCGACGCGCAAAAGTGGGGTATCGTAGAAATCGCCTTTTAAAGACGCACCTTTCTGGCCCCACAAAAATGGGCATTTCAAATTAGAAACAAGTCAAATGAACAAAATAGTGTGAATAAGTAAGTATTTCAGGGGTGAGTTAGCAGGTTATTGGGGTAGTAAGTCCTGATTTTTTTGGAGGTTGCAGTGACCACTACGCCATTCAAAATAGGCAGGCTTTAGCATAAGCATTTAGGCCCCGTAGGATGATTTTAGCTAAAATGTGCCCCAAACACTCAAACCGGCTTGTATCTTGCAATGGAAAATATGGGAAACATGACTTAGACAGCAAATGATACACTGTATGCCATGTTTCCAAATTTTTATGCACAGTGGTTACAGCATGAAGTGAATGCATGTGAATATACACAGGTGCATTGCATTAAACAAGTCCAATGAGCGTGAAAAAAATGGCCGGCCTGCCTGCTTTCATCCATCATTTGTTCTAAATTTATAATTAATCAATGAGCTGAGGTGGAGTCTTAGCCAGTGGTACCATCAGGGGTGTGTAATGCACTTTAGGGTAGACAGCCAATCAGCTGCCAGATTCAATCTGTCAATCAAACACAGCAGCCAATCAGAGAGCTGGCCATTGATCAGCAGGCCCTTTATGACATCACAGACAGACCCACGGAACTCTCTGTGCTTGTCTGCTGGCTGACTGTCAGTTGGGTGGGTGGGCGGCAGAGGGGGAGGATGTACGTCTCGTTTCTCCTGAAAATTGCGGTTTTTCGGCGTTTCCGGAAAAAGTCGCGGTCCGACGCGCAAAAGTGGGGTATCGTAGAAATCGCCTTTTAAAGACGCACCTTTCTGGCCCCACAAAAATGGGCATTTCAAATTAGAAACAAGTCAAATGAACAAAATAGTGTGAATAAGTAAGTATTTCAGGGGTGAATTAGCAGGTTATTGGGGTAGTAAGTCCTGATTTTTTTGGAGGTTGCATTGACCACTACGCCATTCAAAATAGGCAGGCTTTGGCATAAGCAGTTAGGCCCCGTAGGATTATTTTAGCTAAAATGTGCCCCAAACACTCAAACCGGCTTGTATCTTGCAATGGAAAATATGGGAAACATGACTTAGACAGCAAATGATACACTGTATGCCATGTTTCCAAATTTTTATGCACAGTGGTTACAGCATGAAGCGAATGCATGTGAATATACAAAGGTGCATTGCATTAAACAAGTCCAATGAGCGTGAAAAAAATGGCCGGCCTGCCTGCTTTCATCCATCATTTGTTCTAAATTTATAATTAATCAATGAGCTGAGGTGGAGTCTTAGCCAGTGGTACCATCAGGGGTGTGTAATGCACTTTAGGGTAGACAGCCAATCAGCTGCCAGATTCAATCTGTCAATCAAACACAGCAGCCAATCAGAGAGCTGGCCATTGATCAGCAGGCCCTTTATGACATCACAGACAGACCCACGGAACTCTCTGTGCTTGTCTGCTGGCTGGCTGTCAGTTGGGTGGGTGGGCGGCAGAGGGGGAGGATGTACGTCTCGTTTCTCCTGAAAATTGCGGTTTTTCAGCGTTTCCGGAAAAAGTCGCGGTCCGACGCGCAAAAGTGGGGTATCGTAGAAATCGCCTTTTAAAGACGCACCTTTCTGGCCCCACAAAAATGGGCATTTCAAATTAGAAACAAGTCAAATGAACAAAATAGTGTGAATAAGTAAGTATTTCAGGGGTGAGTTAGCAGGTTATTGGGGTAGTAAGTCCTGATTTTTTTGGAGGTTGCAGTGACCACTACGCCATTCAAAATAGGCAGGCTTTAGCATAAGCATTTAGGCCCCGTAGGATGATTTTAGCTAAAATGTGCCCCAAACACTCAAACCGGCTTGTATCTTGCAATGGAAAATATGGGAAACATGACTTAGACAGCAAATGATACACTGTATGCCATGTTTCCAAATTTTTATGCACAGTGGTTACAGCATGAAGTGAATGCATGTGAATATACACAGGTGCATTGCATTAAACAAGTCCAATGAGCGTGAAAAAAATGGCCGGCCTGCCTGCTTTCATCCATCATTTGTTCTAAATTTATAATTAATCAATGAGCTGAGGTGGAGTCTTAGCCAGTGGTACCATCAGGGGTGTGTAATGCACTTTAGGGTAGACAGCCAATCAGCTGCCAGATTCAATCTGTCAATCAAACACAGCAGCCAATCAGAGAGCTGGCCATTGATCAGCAGGCCCTTTATGACATCACAGACAGACCCACGGAACTCTCTGTGCTTGTCTGCTGGCTGACTGTCAGTTGGGTGGGTGGGCGGCAGAGGGGGAGGATGTACGTCTCGTTTCTCCTGAAAATTGCGGTTTTTCGGCGTTTCCGGAAAAAGTCGCGGTCCGACGCGCAAAAGTGGGGTATCGTAGAAATCGCCTTTTAAAGACGCACCTTTCTGGCCCCACAAAAATGGGCATTTCAAATTAGAAACAAGTCAAATGAACAAAATAGTGTGAATAAGTAAGTATTT
Organism: Crinia signifera; assembly: GCF_055691185.1. Taxonomy (NCBI): domain Eukaryota; kingdom Metazoa; phylum Chordata; class Amphibia; order Anura; family Myobatrachidae; genus Crinia; species Crinia signifera. The sequence goes on along the minus strand of NC_139218.1, from coordinate 147,559,294 downwards.
CAGGGGTGAGTTAGCAGGTTATTGGGGTAGTAAGTCCTGATTTTTTTGGAGGTTGCATTGACCACTACGCCATTCAAAATAGGCAGGCTTTGGCATAAGCAGTTAGGCCCCGTAGGATGATTTTAGCTAAAATGTGCCCCAAACACTCAAACCGGCTTGTATCTTGCAATGGAAAATATGGGAAACATGACTTAGACAGCAAATGATACACTGTATGCCATGTTTCCAAATTTTTATGCACAGTGGTTACAGCATGAAGCGAATGCATGTGAATATACAAAGGTGCATTGCATTAAACAAGTCCAATGAGCGTGAAAAAAATGGCCGGCCTGCCTGCTTTCATCCATCATTTGTTCTAAATTTATAATTAATCAATGAGCTGAGGTGGAGTCTTAGCCAGTGGTACCATCAGGGGTGTGTAATGCACTTTAGGGTAGACAGCCAATCAGCTGCCAGATTCAATCTGTCAATCAAACACAGCAGCCAATCAGAGAGCTGGCCATTGATCAGCAGGCCCTTTATGACATCACAGACAGACCCACGGAACTCTCTGTGCTTGTCTGCTGGCTGGCTGTCAGTTGGGTGGGTGGGCGGCAGAGGGGGAGGATGTACGTCTCGTTTCTCCTGAAAATTGCGGTTTTTCAGCGTTTCCGGAAAAAGTCGCGGTCCGACGCGCAAAAGTGGGGTATCGTAGAAATCGCCTTTTAAAGACGCACCTTTCTGGCCCCACAAAAATGGGCATTTCAAATTAGAAACAAGTCAAATGAACAAAATAGTGTGAATAAGTAAGTATTTCAGGGGTGAGTTAGCAGGTTATTGGGGTAGTAAGTCCTGATTTTTTTGGAGGTTGCAGTGACCACTACGCCATTCAAAATAGGCAGGCTTTAGCATAAGCATTTAGGCCCCGTAGGATGATTTTAGCTAAAATGTGCCCCAAACACTCAAACCGGCTTGTATCTTGCAATGGAAAATATGGGAAACATGACTTAGACAGCAAATGATACACTGTACAGTATGCCATGTTTCCAAATTTTTATGCACAGTGGTTACAGCATGAAGTGAATGCATGTGAATATACACAGGTGCATTGCATTAAACAAGTCCAATGAGCGTGAAAAAAATGGCCGGCCTGCCTGCTTTCATCCATCATTTGTTCTAAATTTATAATTAATCAATGAGCTGAGGTGGAGTCTTAGCCAGTGGTACCATCAGGGGTGTGTAATGCACTTTAGGGTAGACAGCCAATCAGCTGCCAGATTCAATCTGTCAATCAAACACAGCAGCCAATCAGAGAGCTGGCCATTGATCAGCAGGCCCTTTATGACATCACAGACAGACCCACGGAACTCTCTGTGCTTGTCTGCTGGCTGGCTGTCAGTTGGGTGGGTGGGCGGCAGAGGGGGAGGATGTACGTCTCGTTTCTCCTGAAAATTGCGGTTTTTCGGCGTTTCCGGAAAAAGTCGCGGTCCGACGCGCAAAAGTGGGGTATCGTAGAAATCGCCTTTTAAAGACGCACCTTTCTGGCCCCACAAAAATGGGCATTTCAAATTAGAAACAAGTCAAATGAACAAAATAGTGTGAATAAGTAAGTATTTCAGGGGTGAGTTAGCAGATTATTGGGGTAGTAAGTCCTGATTTTTTTGGAGGTTGCAGTGACCACTACGCCATTCAAAATAGGCAGGCTTTAGCATAAGCAGTTAGGCCCGTAGGATGATTTTAGCTAAAATGTGCCCCAAACACTCAAACCGGCTTGTATCTTGCAATGGAAAATATGGGAAACATGACTTAGACAGCAAATGATACACTGTATGCCATGTTTCCAAATTTTTATGCACAGTGGTTACAGCATGAAGTAAATGAATGCGAATATAGACAGGTGCATTGCATTAAACAAGTCCAATGAGCGTGAAAAAAATGGCCGGCCTGCCTGCTTTCATCCATCATTTGTTCTAAATTTATAATTAATCAATGAGCTGAGGTGGAGTCTTAGCCAGTGGTACCATCAGGGGTGTGTAATGCACTTTAGGGTAGACAGCCAATCAGCTGCCAGATTCAATCTGTCAATCAAACACAGCAGCCAATCAGAGAGCTGGCCATTGATCAGCAGGCCCTTTATGACATCACAGACAGACCCACGGAACTCTCTGTGCTTGTCTGCTGGCTGGCTGTCAGTTGGGTGGGTGGGCGGCAGAGGGGGAGGATGTACGTCTCGTTTCTCCTGAAAATTGCGGTTTTTCGGCGTTTCCGGAAAAAGTCGCGGTCCGACGCGCAAAAGTGGGGTATCGTAGAAATCGCCTTTTAAAGACGCACCTTTCTGGCCCCACAAAAATGGGTATTTCAAATTAGAAACAAGTCAAATGAACAAAATAGTGTGAATAAGTAAGTATTTCAGGGGTAAGTTAGCAGGTTATTGGGGTAGTAAGTCCTGATTTTTTTGGAGGTTGCAGTGACCACTACGCCATTCAAAATAGGCAGGCTTTGGCATAAGCAGTTAGGCCCCGTAGGATGATTTTAGCTAAAATGTGCCCCAAACACTCAAACCGGCTTGTATCTTGCAATGGAAAATATGGGAAACATGACTTAGACAGCAAATGATACACTGTATGCCATGTTTCCAAATTTTTATGCACAGTGGTTACAGCATAAAGGGAATGCATGTGAATATACAAAGGTGCATCGCATTAAACAAGTCCAATGAGCGTGAAAAAAATGGCCGGCCTGCCTGCTTTCATCCATCATTTGTTCTAAATGTATAATGAATCAATGAGCTGAGGTGGAGTCTTAGCCAGTGGTACCATCAGGGGTGTGTAATGCACTTTAGGGTAGACAGCCAATCAGCTGCCAGATTCAATCTGTCAATCAAACACAGCAGCCAATCAGAGAGCTGGCTATTGATCAGCAGGCCCTTTATGACATCACAGACAGACCCACGGAACTCTCTGTGCTTGTCTGCTGGCTGGCTGTCAGTTGGGTGGGTGGGCGGCAGAGGGGGAGGATGTACGTCTCGTTTCTCCTGAAAATTGCGTTTTTTCTGCGTTTCCGGAAAAAGTCGCTGTCCGACGCGCAAAAGTGGGGTATCGTAGAAATCGCCTTTTAAAGACGCACCTTTCTGGCCCCACAAAAATGGGCATTTCAAATTAGAAACAAGTCAAATGAACAAAATAGTGTGAATAAGTAAGTATTTCAGGGGTGAGTTAGCAGGTTATTGGGGTAGTAAGTCCTGATTTTTTTGGAGGTTGCAGTGACCACTACGCCATTCAAAATAGGCAGGCTTTAGCATAAGCAGTTAGGCCCCGTAGGATGATTTTAGCTAAAATGTTCCCCAAACACTCAAACCGGCTTGTATCTTGCAATGGAAAATATGGGAAACATGACTTAGACAGCAAATGATACACTGTATGCCATGTTTCCAAATTTTTATGCACAGTGGTTACAGCATGAAGCGAATGCATGTGAATATACAAAGGTGCATTGCATTAAACAAGTCCAATGAGCGTGAAAAAAATGGCCGGCCTGCCTGCTTTCATCCATCATTTGTTCTAAATTTATAATTAATCAATGAGCTGAGGTGGAGTCTTAGCCAGTGGTACCATCAGGGGTGTGTAATGCACTTTAGGGTAGACAGCCAATCAGCTGCCAGATTCAATCTGTCAATCAAACACAGCAGCCAATCAGAGAGCTGGCCATTGATCAGCAGGCTCTTTATGACATCACAGACAGACCCACGGAACTCTCTGTGCTTGTCTGCTGGCTGGCTGTCAGTTGGGTGGGTGGGCGGCAGAGGGGGAGGATGTACGTCTCGTTTCTCCTGAAAATTGCGGTTTTTCGGCGTTTCCGGAAAAAGTCACGGTCCGACGCGCAAAAGTGGGGTATCGTAGAAATCGCCTTTTATAGACGCACCTTTCTGGCCCCACAAAAATGGGCATTTCAAATTAGAAACAAGTCAAATGAACAAAATAGTGTGAATAAGTAAGTATTTCAGGGGTGAGTTAGCAGGTTATTGGGGTAGTAAGTCCTGATTTTTTTGGAGGTTGCATTGACCACTACGCCATTCAAAATAGGCAGGCTTTGGCATAAGCAGTTAGGCCCCGTAGGATGATTTTAGCTAAAATGTGCCCCAAACACTCAAACCGGCTTGTATCTTGCAATGGAAAATATGGGAAACATGACTTAGACAGCAAATGATACACTGTATGCCATGTTTCCAAATTTTTATGCACAGTGGTTACAGCATGAAGCGAATGCATGTGAATATACAAAGGTGCATTGCATTAAACAAGTCCAATGAGCGTGAAAAAAATGGCCGGCCTGCCTGCTTTCATCCATCATTTGTTCTAAATTTATAATTAATCAATGAGCTGAGGTGGAGTCTTAGCCAGTGGTACCATCAGGGGTGTGTAATGCACTTTAGGGTAGACAGCCAATCAGCTGCCAGATTCAATCTGTCAATCAAACACAGCAGCCAATCAGAGAGCTGGCCATTGATCAGCAGGCCCTTTATGACATCACAGACAGACCCACGGAACTCTCTGTGCTTGTCTGCTGGCTGGCTGTCAGTTGGGTGGGTGGGCGGCAGAGGGGGAGGATGTACGTCTCGTTTCTCCTGAAAATTGCGGTTTTTCGGCGTTTCCGGAAAAAGTCACGGTCCGACGCGCAAAAGTGGGGTATCGTAGAAATCGCCTTTTATAGACGCACCTTTCTGGCCCCACAAAAATGGGCATTTCAAATTAGAAACAAGTCAAATGAACAAAATAGTGTGAATAAGTAAGTATTTCAGGGGTGAGTTAGCAGGTTATTGGGGTAGTAAGTCCTGATTTTTTTGGAGGTTGCATTGACCACTACGCCATTCAAAATAGGCAGGCTTTGGCATAAGCAGTTAGGCCCCGTAGGATGATTTTAGCTAAAATGTGCCCCAAACACTCAAACCGGCTTGTATCTTGCAATGGAAAATATGGGAAACATGACTTAGACAGCAAATGATACACTGTATGCCATGTTTCCAAATTTTTATGCACAGTGGTTACAGCATGAAGCGAATGCATGTGAATATACAAAGGTGCATTGCATTAAACAAGTCCAATGAGCGTGAAAAAAATGGCCGGCCTGCCTGCTTTCATCCATCATTTGTTCTAAATTTATAATTAATCAATGAGCTGAGGTGGAGTCTTAGCCAGTGGTACCATCAGGGGTGTGTAATGCACTTTAGGGTAGACAGCCAATCAGCTGCCAGATTCAATCTGTCAATCAAACACAGCAGCCAATCAGAGAGCTGGCCATTGATCAGCAGGCCCTTTATGACATCACAGACAGACCCACGGAACTCTCTGTGCTTGTCTGCTGGCTGGCTGTCAGTTGGGTGGGTGGGCGGCAGAGGGGGAGGATGTACGTCTCGTTTCTCCTGAAAATTGCGGTTTTTCAGCGTTTCCAGAAAAAGTCGCGGTCCGACGCGCAAAAGTGGGGTATCGTAGAAATCGCCTTTTAAAGACGCACCTTTCTGGCCCCACAAAAATGGGCATTTCAAATTAGAAACAAGTCAAATGAACAAAATAGTGTGAATAAGTAAGTATTTCAGGGGTGAGTTAGCAGGTTATTGGGGTAGTAAGTCCTGATTTTTTTGGAGGTTGCAGTGACCACTACGCCATTCAAAATAGGCAGGCTTTAGCATAAGCATTTAGGCCCCGTAGGATGATTTTAGCTAAAATGTGCCCCAAACACTCAAACCGGCTTGTATCTTGCAATGGAAAATATGGGAAACATGACTTAGACAGCAAATGATACACTGTATGCCATGTTTCCAAATTTTTATGCACAGTGGTTACAGCATGAAGCGAATGCATGTGAATATACACAGGTGCATTGCATTAAACAAGTCCAATGAGCGTGAAAAAAATGGCCGGCCTGCCTGCTTTCATCCATCATTTGTTCTAAATTTATAATTAATCAATGAGCTGAGGTGGAGTCTTAGCCAGTGGTACCATCAGGGGTGTGTAATGCACTTTAGGGTAGACAGCCAATCAGCTGCCAGATTCAATCTGTCAATCAAACACAGCAGCCAATCAGAGAGCTGGCCATTGATCAGCAGGCCCTTTATGACATCACAGACAGACCCACGGAACTCTCTGTGCTTGTCTGCTGGCTGGCTGTCAGTTGGGTGGGTGGGCGGCAGAGGGGGAGGATGTACGTCTCGTTTCTCCTGAAAATTGCGGTTTTTCGGCGTTTCCGGAAAAAGTCGCGGTCCGACGCGCAAAAGTGGGGTATCGTAGAAATCGCCTTTTAAAGACGCACCTTTCTGGCCCCACAAAAATGGGCATTTCAAATTAGAAACAAGTCAAATGAACAAAATAGTGTGAATAAGTAAGTATTTCAGGGGTGAGTTAGCAGGTTATTGGGGTAGTAAGTCCTGATTTTTTTGGAGGTTGCAGTGACCACTACGCCATTCAAAATAGGCAGGCTTTAGCATAAGCAGTTAGGCCCCGTAGGATGATTTTAGCTAAAATGTGCCCCAAACACTCAAACCGGCTTGTATCTTGCAATGGAAAATATGGGAAACATGACTTAGACAGCAAATGATACACTGTATGCCATGTTTCCAAATTTTTATGCACAGTGGTTACAGCATGAAGTGAATGCATGTGAATATACACAGGTGCATTGCATTAAACAAGTCCAATGAGCGTGAAAAAAATGGCCGGCCTGCCTGCTTTCATCCATCATTTGTTCTAAATTTATAATTAATCAATGAGCTGAGGTGGAGTCTTAGCCAGTGGTACCATCAGGGGTGTGTAATGCACTTTAGGGTAGACAGCCAATCAGCTGCCAGATTCAATCTGTCAATCAAACACAGCAGCCAATCAGAGAGCTGGCCATTGATCAGCAGGCCCTTTATGACATCACAGACAGACCCACGGAACTCTCTGTGCTTGTCTGCTGGCTGGCTGTCAGTTGGGTGGGTGGGCGGCAGAGGGGGAGGATGTACGTCTCGTTTCTCCTGAAAATTGCGGTTTTTCAGCGTTTCCGGAAAAAGTCGCGGTCCGACGCGCAAAAGTGGGGTATCGTAGAAATCGCCTTTTAAAGACGCACCTTTCTGGCCCCACAAAAATGGGCATTTCAAATTAGAAACAAGTCAAATGAACAAAATAGTGTGAATAAGTAAGTATTTCAGGGGTGAGTTAGCAGGTTATTGGGGTAGTAAGTCCTGATTTTTTTGGAGGTTGCAGTGACCACTACGCCATTCAAAATAGGCAGGCTTTAGCATAAGCAGTTAGGCCCCGTAGGATGATTTTAGCTAAAATGTGCCCCAAACACTCAAACCGGCTTGTATCTTGCAATGGAAAATATGGGAAACATGACTTAGACAGCAAATGATACACTGTATGCCATGTTTCCAAATTTTTATGCACAGTGGTTACAGCATGAAGCGAATGCATGTGAATATACAAAGGTGCATTGCATTAAACAAGTCCAATGAGCGTGAAAAAAATGGCCGGCCTGCCTGCTTTCATCCATCATTTGTTCTAAATTTATAATTAATCAATGAGCTGAGGTGGAGTCTTAGCCAGTGGTACCATCAGGGGTGTGTAATGCACTTTAGGGTAGACAGCCAATCAGCTGCCAGATTCAATCTGTCAATCAAACACAGCAGCCAATCAGAGAGCTGGCCATTGATCAGCAGGCCCTTTATGACATCACAGACAGACCCACGGAACTCTCTGTGCTTGTCTGCTGGCTGGCTGTCAGTTGGGTGGGTGGGCGGCAGAGGGGGAGGATGTACGTCTCGTTTCTCCTGAAAATTGCGGTTTTTCTGCGTTTCCGGAAAAAGTCGCGGTCCGACGCGCAAAAGTGGGGTATCGTAGAAATCGCCTTTTAAAGACGCACCTTTCTGGCCCCACAAAAATGGGCATTTCAAATTAGAAACAAGTCAAATGAACAAAATAGTGTGAATAAGTAAGTATTTCAGGGGTGAGTTAGCAGGTTATTGGGGTAGTAAGTCCTGATTTTTTTGGAGGTTGCAGTGACCACTACGCCATTCAAAATAGGCAGGCTTTAGCATAAGCAGTTAGGCCCCGTAGGATGATTTTAGCTAAAATGTGCCCCAAACACTCAAACCGGCTTGTATCTTGCAATGGAAAATATGGGAAACATGACTTAGACAGCAAATGATACACTGTATGCCATGTTTCCAAATTTTTATGCACAGTGGTTACAGCATGAAGCGAATGCATGTGAATATACAAAGGTGCATTGCATTAAACAAGTCCAATGAGCGTGAAAAAAATGGCCGGCCTGCCTGCTTTCATCCATCATTTGTTCTAAATTTATAATTAATCAATGAGCTGAGGTGGAGTCTTAGCCAGTGGTACCATCAGGGGTGTGTAATGCACTTTAGGGTAGACAGCCAATCAGCTGCCAGATTCAATCTGTCAATCAAACACAGCAGCCAATCAGAGAGCTGGCCATTGATCAGCAGGCCCTTTATGACATCACAGACAGACCCACGGAACTCTCTGTGCTTGTCTGCTGGCTGGCTGTCAGTTGGGTGGGTGGGCGGCAGAGGGGGAGGATGTACGTCTCGTTTCTCCTGAAAATTGCGGTTTTTCTGCGTTTCCGGAAAAAGTCGCGGTCCGACGCGCAAAAGTGGGGTATCGTAGAAATCGCCTTTTAAAGACGCACCTTTCTGGCCCCACAAAAATGGGCATTTCAAATTAGAAACAAGTCAAATGAACAAAATAGTGTGAATAAGTAAGTATTTCAGGGGTGAGTTAGCAGGTTATTGGGGTAGTAAGTCCTGATTTTTTTGGAGGTTGCATTGACCACTACGCCATTCAAAATAGGCAGGCTTTGGCATAAGCAGTTAGGCCCCGTAGGATGATTTTAGCTAAAATGTGCCCCAAACACTCAAACCGGCTTGTATCTTGCAATGGAAAATATGGGAAACATGACTTAGACAGCAAATGATACACTGTATGCCATGTTTCCAAATTTTTATGCACAGTGGTTACAGCATGAAGCGAATGCATGTGAATATACAAAGGTGCATTGCATTAAACAAGTCCAATGAGCGTGAAAAAAATGGCCGGCCTGCCTGCTTTCATCCATCATTTGTTCTAAATTTATAATTAATCAATGAGCTGAGGTGGAGTCTTAGCCAGTGGTACCATCAGGGGTGTGTAATGCACTTTAGGGTAGACAGCCAATCAGCTGCCAGATTCAATCTGTCAATCAAACACAGCAGCCAATCAGAGAGCTGGCCATTGATCAGCAGGCCCTTTATGACATCACAGACAGACCCACGGAACTCTCTGTGCTTGTCTGCTGGCTGGCTGTCAGTTGGGTGGGTGGGCGGCAGAGGGGGAGGATGTACGTCTCGTTTCTCCTGAAAATTGCGGTTTTTCGGCGTTTCCGGAAAAAGTCACGGTCCGACGCGCAAAAGTGGGGTATCGTAGAAATCGCCTTTTATAGACGCACCTTTCTGGCCCCACAAAAATGGGCATTTCAAATTAGAAACAAGTCAAATGAACAAAATAGTGTGAATAAGTAAGTATTTCAGGGGTGAGTTAGCAGGTTATTGGGGTAGTAAGTCCTGATTTTTTTGGAGGTTGCATTGACCACTACGCCATTCAAAATAGGCAGGCTTTGGCATAAGCAGTTAGGCCCCGTAGGATGATTTTAGCTAAAATGTGCCCCAAACACTCAAACCGGCTTGTATCTTGCAATGGAAAATATGGGAAACATGACTTAGACAGCAAATGATACACTGTATGCCATGTTTCCAAATTTTTATGCACAGTGGTTACAGCATGAAGCGAATGCATGTGAATATACAAAGGTGCATTGCATTAAACAAGTCCAATGAGCGTGAAAAAAATGGCCGGCCTGCCTGCTTTCATCCATCATTTGTTCTAAATTTATAATTAATCAATGAGCTGAGGTGGAGTCTTAGCCAGTGGTACCATCAGGGGTGTGTAATGCACTTTAGGGTAGACAGCCAATCAGCTGCCAGATTCAATCTGTCAATCAAACACAGCAGCCAATCAGAGAGCTGGCCATTGATCAGCAGGCCCTTTATGACATCACAGACAGACCCACGGAACTCTCTGTGCTTGTCTGCTGGCTGGCTGTCAGTTGGGTGGGTGGGCGGCAGAGGGGGAGGATGTACGTCTCGTTTCTCCTGAAAATTGCGGTTTTTCGGCGTTTCCGGAAAAAGTCACGGTCCGACGCGCAAAAGTGGGGTATCGTAGAAATCGCCTTTTATAGACGCACCTTTCTGGCCCCACAAAAATGGGCATTTCAAATTAGAAACAAGTCAAATGAACAAAATAGTGTGAATAACTAAGTATTTCAGGGGTGAGTTAGCAGGTTATTGGGGTAGTAAGTCCTGATTTTTTTGGAGGTTGCAGTGACCACTACGCCATTCAAAATAGGCAGGCTTTAGCATAAGCAGTTAGGCCCCGTAGGATGATTTTAGCTAAAATGTGCCCCAAACACTCAAACCGGCTTGTATCTTGCAATGGAAAATATGGGAAACATGACTTAGACAGCAAATGATACACTGTATGCCATGTTTCCAAATTTTTATGCACAGTGGTTACAGCATGAAGCGAATGCATGTGAATATACAAAGGTGCATTGCATTAAACAAGTCCAATGAGCGTGAAAAAAATGGCCGGCCTGCCTGCTTTCATCCATCATTTGTTCTAAATTTATAATTAATCAATGAGCTGAGGTGGAGTCTTAGCCAGTGGTACCATCAGGGGTGTGTAATGCACTTTAGGGTAGACAGCCAATCAGCTGCCAGATTCAATCTGTCAATCAAACACAGCAGCCAATCAGAGAGCTGGCCATTGATCAGCAGGCCCTTTATGACATCACAGACAGACCCACGGAACTCTCTGTGCTTGTCTGCTGGCTGGCTGTCAGTTGGGTGGGTGGGCGGCAGAGGGGGAGGATGTACGTCTCGTTTCTCCTGAAAATTGCGGTTTTTCGGCGTTTCCGGAAAAAGTCGCGGTCCGACGCGCAAAAGTGGGGTATCGTAGAAATCGCCTTTTAAAGACGCACCTTTCTGGCCCCACAAAAATGGGCATTTCAAATTAGAAACAAGTCAAATGAACAAAATAGTGTGAATAAGTAAGTATTTCAGGGGTGAGTTAGCAGGTTATTGGGGTAGTAAGTCCTGATTTTTTTGGAGGTTGCAGTGACCACTACGCCATTCAAAATAGGCAGGCTTTAGCATAAGCAGTTAGGCCCCGTAGGATGATTTTAGCTAAAATGTTCCCCAAACACTCAAACCGGCTTGTATCTTGCAATGGAAAATATGGGAAACATGACTTAGACAGCAAATGATACACTGTATGCCATGTTTCCAAATTTTTATGCACAGTGGTTACAGCATGAAGCGAATGCATGTGAATATACAAAGGTGCATTGCATTAAACAAGTCCAATGAGCGTGAAAAAAATGGCCGGCCTGCCTGCTTTCATCCATCATTTGTTCTAAATTTATAATTAATCAATGAGCTGAGGTGGAGTCTTAGCCAGTGGTACCATCAGGGGTGTGTAATGCACTTTAGGGTAGACAGCCAATCAGCTGCCAGATTCAATCTGTCAATCAAACACAGCAGCCAATCAGAGAGCTGGCCATTGATCAGCAGGCCCTTTATGACATCACAGACAGACCCACGGAACTCTCTGTGCTTGTCTGCTGGCTGGCTGTCAGTTGGGTGGGTGGGCGGCAGAGGGGGAGGATGTACGTCTCGTTTCTCCTGAAAATTGCGGTTTTTCGGCGTTTCCGGAAAAAGTCGCGGTCCGACGCGCAAAAGTGGGGTATCGTAGAAATCGCCTTTTAAAGACGCACCTTTCTGGCCCCACAAAAATGGGCATTTCAAATTAGAAACAAGTCAAATGAACAAAATAGTGTGAATAAGTAAGTATTTCAGGGGTGAGTTAGCAGGTTATTGGGGTAGTAAGTCCTGATTTTTTTGGAGGTTGCAGTGACCACTACGCCATTCAAAATAGGCAGGCTTTAGCATAAGCAGTTAGGCCCCGTAGGATGATTTTAGCTAAAATGTTCCCCAAACACTCAAACCGGCTTGTATCTTGCAATGGAAAATATGGGAAACATGACTTAGACAGCAAATGATACACTGTATGCCATGTTTCCAAATTTTTATGCACAGTGGTTACAGCATGAAGCGAATGCATGTGAATATACAAAGGTGCATTGCATTAAACAAGTCCAATGAGCGTGAAAAAAATGGCCGGCCTGCCTGCTTTCATCCATCATTTGTTCTAAATTTATAATTAATCAATGAGCTGAGGTGGAGTCTTAGCCAGTGGTACCATCAGGGGTGTGTAATGCACTTTAGGGTAGACAGCCAATCAGCTGCCAGATTCAATCTGTCAATCAAACACAGCAGCCAATCAGAGAGCTGGCCATTGATCAGCAGGCCCTTTATGACATCACAGACAGACCCACGGAACTCTCTGTGCTTGTCTGCTGGCTGGCTGTCAGTTGGGTGGGTGGGCGGCAGAGGGGGAGGATGTACGTCTCGTTTCTCCTGAAAATTGCGGTTTTTTCGGCGTTTCCGGAAAAAGTCACGGTCCGACGCGCAAAAGTGGGGTATCGTAGAAATCGCCTTTTATAGACGCACCTTTCTGGCCCCACAAAAATGGGCATTTCAAATTAGAAACAAGTCAAATGAACAAAATAGTGTGAATAAGTAAGTATTTCAGGGGTGAGTTAGCAGGTTATTGGGGTAGTAAGTCCTGATTTTTTTGGAGGTTGCAGTGACCACTACGCCATTCAAAATAGGCAGGCTTTAGCATAAGCAGTTAGGCCCCGTAGGATGATTTTAGCTAAAATGTTCCCCAAACACTCAAACCGGCTTGTATCTTGCAATGGAAAATATGGGAAACATGACTTAGACAGCAAATGATACACTGTATGCCATGTTTCCAAATTTTTATGCACAGTGGTTACAGCATGAAGCGAATGCATGTGAATATACAAAGGTGCATTGCATTAAACAAGTCCAATGAGCGTGAAAAAAATGGCCGGCCTGCCTGCTTTCATCCATCATTTGTTCTAAATTTATAATTAATCAATGAGCTGAGGTGGAGTCTTAGCCAGTGGTACCATCAGGGGTGTGTAATGCACTTTAGGGTAGACAGCCAATCAGCTGCCAGATTCAATCTGTCAATCAAACACAGCAGCCAATCAGAGAGCTGGCCATTGATCAGCAGGCCCTTTATGACATCACAGACAGACCCACGGAACTCTCTGTGCTTGTCTGCTGGCTGGCTGTCAGTTGGGTGGGTGGGCGGCAGAGGGGGAGGATGTACGTCTCGTTTCTCCTGAAAATTGCGGTTTTTCGGCGTTTCCGGAAAAAGTCACGGTCCGACGCGCAAAGGTGGGGTATCGTAGAAATCGCCTTTTATAGACGCACCTTTCTGGCCCCACAAAAATGGGCATTTCAAATTAGAAACAAGTCAAATGAACAAAATAGTGTGAATAAGTAAGTATTTCAGGGGTGAGTTAGCAGGTTATTGGGGTAGTAAGTCCTGATTTTTTTGGAGGTTGCATTGACCACTACGCCATTCAAAATAGGCAGGCTTTGGCATAAGCAGTTAGGCCCCGTAGGATGATTTTAGCTAAAATGTGCCCCAAACACTCAAACCGGCTTGTATCTTGCAATGGAAAATATGGGAAACATGACTTAGACAGCAAATGATACACTGTATGCCATGTTTCCAAATTTTTATGCACAGTGGTTACAGCATGAAGCGAATGCATGTGAATATACAAAGGTGCATTGCATTAAACAAGTCCAATGAGCGTGAAAAAAATGGCCGGCCTGCCTGCTTTCATCCATCATTTGTTCTAAATTTGTAATTAATCAATGAGCTGAGGTGGAGTCTTAGCCAGTGGTACCATCAGGGGTGTGTAATGCACTTTAGGGTAGACAGCCAATCAGCTGCCAGATTCAATCTGTCAATCAAACACAGCAGCCAATCAGAGAGCTGGCCATTGATCAGCAGGCCCTTTATGACATCACAGACAGACCCACGGAACTCTCTGTGCTTGTCTGCTGGCTGGCTGTCAGTTGGGTGGGTGGGCGGCAGAGGGGGAGGATGTACGTCTCGTTTCTCCTGAAAATTGCGGTTTTTCGGCGTTTCCGGAAAAAGTCGCGGTCCGACGTGCAAAAGTGGGGTATCGTAGAAATCGCCTTTTAAAGACGCACCTTTCTGGCCCCACAAAAATGGGCATTTCAAATTAGAAACAAGTCAAATGAACAAAATAGTGTGAATAAGTAAGTATTTCAGGGGTGAGTTAGCAGGTTATTGGGGTAGTAAGTCCTGATTTTTTTGGAGGTTGCAGTGACCACTACGCCATTCAAAATAGGCAGGCTTTAGCATAAGCAGTTAGGCCCCGTAGGATGATTTTAGCTAAAATGTGCCCCAAACACTCAAACCGGCTTGTATCTTGCAATGGAAAATATGGGAAACATGACTTAGACAGCAAATGATACACTGTATGCCATGTTTCCAAATTTTTATGCACAGTGGTTACAGCATGAAGCGAATGCATGTGAATATACAAAGGTGCATTGCATTAAACAAGTCCAATGAGCGTGAAAAAAATGGCCGGCCTGCCTGCTTTCATCCATCATTTGTTCCAAATTTATAATTAATCAATGAGCTGAGGTGGAGTCTTAGCCAGTGGTACCATCAGGGGTGTGTAATGCACTTTAGGGTAGACAGCCAATCAGCTGCCAGATTCAATCTGTCAATCAAACACAGCAGCCAATCAGAGAGCTGGCCATTGATCAGCAGGCCCTTTATGACATCACAGACAGACCCACGGAACTCTCTGTGCTTGTCTGCTGGCTGGCTGTCAGTTGGGTGGGTGGGCGGCAGAGGGGGAGGATGTACGTCTCGTTTCTCCTGAAAATTGCGGTTTTTCAGCGTTTCCGGAAAAAGTCGCGGTCCGACGCGCAAAAGTGGGGTATCGTAGAAATCGCCTTTTAAAGACGCACCTTTCTGGCCCCACAAAAATGGGCATTTCAAATTAGAAACAAGTCAAATGAACAAAATAGTGTGAATAAGTAAGTATTTCAGGGGTGAGTTAGCAGGTTATTGGGGTAGTAAGTCCTGATTTTTTTGGAGGTTGCAGTGACCACTACGCCATTCAAAATAGGCAGGCTTTAGCATAAGCATTTAGGCCCCGTAGGATGATTTTAGCTAAAATGTGCCCCAAACACTCAAACCGGCTTGTATCTTGCAATGGAAAATATGGGAAACATGACTTAGACAGCAAATGATACACTGTATGCCATGTTTCCAAATTTTTATGCACAGTGGTTACAGCATGAAGTGAATGCATGTGAATATACACAGGTGCATTGCATTAAACAAGTCCAATGAGCGTGAAAAAAATGGCCGGCCTGCCTGCTTTCATCCATCATTTGTTCTAAATTTATAATTAATCAATGAGCTGAGGTGGAGTTTTAGCCAGTGGTACCATCAGGGGTGTGTAATGCACTTTAGGGTAGACAGCCAATCAGCTGCCAGATTCAATCTGTCAATCAAACACAGCAGCCAATCAGAGAGCTGGCCATTGATCAGCAGGCCCTTTATGACATCACAGACAGACCCACGGAACTCTCTGTGCTTGTCTGCTGGCTGGCTGTCAGTTGGGTGGGTGGGCGGCAGAGGGGGAGGATGTACGTCTCGTTTCTCCTGAAAATTTCGGTTTTTCGGCATTTCCGGAAAAAGTCGCGGTCCGACGCGCAAAAGTGGGGTATCGTAGAAATCGCCTTTTAAAGACGCACCTTTCTGGCCCCACAAAAATGGGCATTTCAAATTAGAAACAAGTCAAATGAACAAAATAGTGTGAATAAGTAAGTATTTCAGGGGTGAGTTAGCAGGTTATTGGGGTAGTAAGTCCTGATTTTTTTGGAGGTTGCAGTGACCACTACGCCATTCAAAATAGGCAGGCTTTAGCATAAGCAGTTAGGCCCCGTAGGATGATTTTAGCTAAAATGTGCCCCAAACACTCAAACCGGCTTGTATCTTGCAATGGAAAATATGGGAAACATGACTTAGACAGCAAATGATACACTGTATGCCATGTTTCCAAATTTTTATGCACAGTGGTTACAGCATGAAGTGAATGCATGTGAATATACACAGGTGCATTGCATTAAACAAGTCCAATGAGCGTGAAAAAAATGGCCGGCCTGCCTGCTTTCATCCATCATTTGTTCTAAATTTATAATTAATCAATGAGCTGAGGTGGAGTCTTAGCCAGTGGTACCATCAGGGGTGTGTAATGCACTTTAGGGTAGACAGCCAATCAGCTGCCAGATTCAATCTGTCAATCAAACACAGCAGCCAATCAGAGAGCTGGCCATTGATCAGCAGGCCCTTTATGACATCACAGACAGACCCACGGAACTCTCTGTGCTTGTCTGCTAGCTGGCTGTCAGTTGGGTGGGTGGGCGGCAGAGGGGGAGGATGTACGTCTCGTTTCTCCTGAAAATTGCGGTTTTTCGGCGTTTCCGGAAAAAGTCGCGGTCCGACGCGCAAAAGTGGGGTATCGTAGAAATCGCCTTTTAAAGACGCACCTTTCTGGCCCCACAAAAATGGGCATTTCAAATTAGAAACAAGTCAAATGAACAAAATAGTGTGAATAAGTAAGTATTTCAGGGGTGAGTTAGCAGGTTATTGGGGTAGTAAGTCCTGATTTTTTTGGAGGTTGCAGTGACCACTACGCCATTCAAAATAGGCAGGCTTTGGCATAAGCAGTTAGGCCCCGTAGGATGATTTTAGCTAAAATGTGCCCCAAACACTCAAACCGGCTTGTATCTTGCAATGGAAAATATGGGAAACATGACTTAGACAGCAAATGATACACTGTATGCCATGTTTCCAAATTTTTATGCACAGTGGTTACAGCATGAAGCGAATGCATGTGAATATACAAAGGTGCATTGCATTAAACAAGTCCAATGAGCGTGAAAAAAATGGCCGGCCTGCCTGCTTTCATCCATCATTTGTTCTAAATTTATAATTAATCAATGAGCTGAGGTGGAGTCTTAGCCAGTGGTACCATCAGGGGTGTGTAATGCACTTTAGGGTAGACAGCCAATCAGCTGCCAGATTCAATCTGTCAATCAAACACAGCAGCCAATCAGAGAGCTGGCCATTGATCAGCAGGCCCTTTATGACATCACAGACAGACCCACGGAACTCTCTGTGCTTGTCTGCTGGCTGGCTGTCAGTTGGGTGGGTGGGCGGCAGAGGGGGAGGATGTACGTCTCGTTTCTCCTGAAAATTGCGGTTTTTCAGCGTTTCCGGAAAAAGTCGCGGTCCGACGCGCAAAAGTGGGGTATCGTAGAAATCGCCTTTTAAAGACGCACCTTTCTGGCCCCACAAAAATGGGCATTTCAAATTAGAAACAAGTCAAATGAACAAAATAGTGTGAATAAGTAAGTATTTCAGGGGTGAGTTAGCAGGTTATTGGGGTAGTAAGTCCTGATTTTTTTGGAGGTTGCAGTGACCACTACGCCATTCAAAATAGGCAGGCTTTAGCATAAGCAGTTAGGCCCCGTAGGATGATTTTAGCTAAAATGTGCCCCAAACACTCAAACCGGCTTGTATCTTGCAATGGAAAATATGGGAAACATGACTTAGACAGCAAATGATACACTGTATGCCATGTTTCCAAATTTTTATGCACAGTGGTTACAGCATGAAGCGAATGCATGTGAATATACAAAGGTGCATTGCATTAAACAAGTCCAATGAGCGTGAAAAAAATGGCCGGCCTGCCTGCTTTCATCCATCATTTGTTCTAAATTTATAATTAATCAATGAGCTGAGGTGGAGTCTTAGCCAGTGGTACCATCAGGGGTGTGTAATGCACTTTAGGGTAGACAGCCAATCAGCTGCCAGATTCAATCTGTCAATCAAACACAGCAGCCAATCAGAGAGCTGGCCATTGATCAGCAGGCCCTTTATGACATCACAGACAGACCCACGGAACTCTCTGTGCTTGTCTGCTGGCTGGCTGTCAGTTGGGTGGGTGGGCGGCAGAGGGGGAGGATGTACGTCTCGTTTCTCCTGAAAATTGCGGTTTTTCGGCGTTTCCGGAAAAAGTCACGGTCCGACGCGCAAAGGTGGGGTATCGTAGAAATCGCCTTTTATAGACGCACCTTTCTGGCCCCACAAAAATGGGCATTTCAAATTAGAAACAAGTCAAATGAACAAAATAGTGTGAATAAGTAAGTATTTCAGGGGTGAGTTAGCAGGTTATTGGGGTAGTAAGTCCTGATTTTTTTGGAGGTTGCATTGACCACTACGCCATTCAAAATAGGCAGGCTTTGGCATAAGCAGTTAGGCCCCGTAGGATGATTTTAGCTAAAATGTGCCCCAAACACTCAAACCGGCTTGTATCTTGCAATGGAAAATATGGGAAACATGACTTAGACAGCAAATGATACACTGTATGCCATGTTTCCAAATTTTTATGCACAGTGGTTACAGCATGAAGCGAATGCATGTGAATATACAAAGGTGCATTGCATTAAACAAGTCCAATGAGCGTGAAAAAAATGGCCGGCCTGCCTGCTTTCATCCATCATTTGTTCTAAATTTGTAATTAATCAATGAGCTGAGGTGGAGTCTTAGCCAGTGGTACCATCAGGGGTGTGTAATGCACTTTAGGGTAGACAGCCAATCAGCTGCCAGATTCAATCTGTCAATCAAACACAGCAGCCAATCAGAGAGCTGGCCATTGATCAGCAGGCCCTTTATGACATCACAGACAGACCCACGGAACTCTCTGTGCTTGTCTGCTGGCTGGCTGTCAGTTGGGTGGGTGGGCGGCAGAGGGGGAGGATGTACGTCTCGTTTCTCCTGAAAATTGCGGTTTTTCGGCGTTTCCGGAAAAAGTCGCGGTCCGACGTGCAAAAGTGGGGTATCGTAGAAATCGCCTTTTAAAGACGCACCTTTCTGGCCCCACAAAAATGGGCATTTCAAATTAGAAACAAGTCAAATGAACAAAATAGTGTGAATAAGTAAGTATTTCAGGGGTGAGTTAGCAGGTTATTGGGGTAGTAAGTCCTGATTTTTTTGGAGGTTGCAGTGACCACTACGCCATTCAAAATAGGCAGGCTTTAGCATAAGCAGTTAGGCCCCGTAGGATGATTTTAGCTAAAATGTGCCCCAAACACTCAAACCGGCTTGTATCTTGCAATGGAAAATATGGGAAACATGACTTAGACAGCAAATGATACACTGTATGCCATGTTTCCAAATTTTTATGCACAGTGGTTACAGCATGAAGCGAATGCATGTGAATATACAAAGGTGCATTGCATTAAACAAGTCCAATGAGCGTGAAAAAAATGGCCGGCCTGCCTGCTTTCATCCATCATTTGTTCCAAATTTATAATTAATCAATGAGCTGAGGTGGAGTCTTAGCCAGTGGTACCATCAGGGGTGTGTAATGCACTTTAGGGTAGACAGCCAATCAGCTGCCAGATTCAATCTGTCAATCAAACACAGCAGCCAATCAGAGAGCTGGCCATTGATCAGCAGGCCCTTTATGACATCACAGACAGACCCACGGAACTCTCTGTGCTTGTCTGCTGGCTGGCTGTCAGTTGGGTGGGTGGGCGGCAGAGGGGGAGGATGTACGTCTCGTTTCTCCTGAAAATTGCGGTTTTTCAGCGTTTCCGGAAAAAGTCGCGGTCCGACGCGCAAAAGTGGGGTATCGTAGAAATCGCCTTTTAAAGACGCACCTTTCTGGCCCCACAAAAATGGGCATTTCAAATTAGAAACAAGTCAAATGAACAAAATAGTGTGAATAAGTAAGTATTTCAGGGGTGAGTTAGCAGGTTATTGGGGTAGTAAGTCCTGATTTTTTTGGAGGTTGCAGTGACCACTACGCCATTCAAAATAGGCAGGCTTTAGCATAAGCATTTAGGCCCCGTAGGATGATTTTAGCTAAAATGTGCCCCAAACACTCAAACCGGCTTGTATCTTGCAATGGAAAATATGGGAAACATGACTTAGACAGCAAATGATACACTGTATGCCATGTTTCCAAATTTTTATGCACAGTGGTTACAGCATGAAGTGAATGCATGTGAATATACACAGGTGCATTGCATTAAACAAGTCCAATGAGCGTGAAAAAAATGGCCGGCCTGCCTGCTTTCATCCATCATTTGTTCTAAATTTATAATTAATCAATGAGCTGAGGTGGAGTTTTAGCCAGTGGTACCATCAGGGGTGTGTAATGCACTTTAGGGTAGACAGCCAATCAGCTGCCAGATTCAATCTGTCAATCAAACACAGCAGCCAATCAGAGAGCTGGCCATTGATCAGCAGGCCCTTTATGACATCACAGACAGACCCACGGAACTCTCTGTGCTTGTCTGCTGGCTGGCTGTCAGTTGGGTGGGTGGGCGGCAGAGGGGGAGGATGTACGTCTCGTTTCTCCTGAAAATTTCGGTTTTTCGGCATTTCCGGAAAAAGTCGCGGTCCGACGCGCAAAAGTGGGGTATCGTAGAAATCGCCTTTTAAAGACGCACCTTTCTGGCCCCACAAAAATGGGCATTTCAAATTAGAAACAAGTCAAATGAACAAAATAGTGTGAATAAGTAAGTATTTCAGGGGTGAGTTAGCAGGTTATTGGGGTAGTAAGTCCTGATTTTTTTGGAGGTTGCAGTGACCACTACGCCATTCAAAATAGGCAGGCTTTAGCATAAGCAGTTAGGCCCCGTAGGATGATTTTAGCTAAAATGTGCCCCAAACACTCAAACCGGCTTGTATCTTGCAATGGAAAATATGGGAAACATGACTTAGACAGCAAATGATACACTGTATGCCATGTTTCCAAATTTTTATGCACAGTGGTTACAGCATGAAGTGAATGCATGTGAATATACACAGGTGCATTGCATTAAACAAGTCCAATGAGCGTGAAAAAAATGGCCGGCCTGCCTGCTTTCATCCATCATTTGTTCTAAATTTATAATTAATCAATGAGCTGAGGTGGAGTCTTAGCCAGTGGTACCATCAGGGGTGTGTAATGCACTTTAGGGTAGACAGCCAATCAGCTGCCAGATTCAATCTGTCAATCAAACACAGCAGCCAATCAGAGAGCTGGCCATTGATCAGCAGGCCCTTTATGACATCACAGACAGACCCACGGAACTCTCTGTGCTTGTCTGCTAGCTGGCTGTCAGTTGGGTGGGTGGGCGGCAGAGGGGGAGGATGTACGTCTCGTTTCTCCTGAAAATTGCGGTTTTTCGGCGTTTCCGGAAAAAGTCGCGGTCCGACGCGCAAAAGTGGGGTATCGTAGAAATCGCCTTTTAAAGACGCACCTTTCTGGCCCCACAAAAATGGGCATTTCAAATTAGAAACAAGTCAAATGAACAAAATAGTGTGAATAAGTAAGTATTTCAGGGGTGAGTTAGCAGGTTATTGGGGTAGTAAGTCCTGATTTTTTTGGAGGTTGCAGTGACCACTACGCCATTCAAAATAGGCAGGCTTTGGCATAAGCAGTTAGGCCCCGTAGGATGATTTTAGCTAAAATGTGCCCCAAACACTCAAACCGGCTTGTATCTTGCAATGGAAAATATGGGAAACATGACTTAGACAGCAAATGATACACTGTATGCCATGTTTCCAAATTTTTATGCACAGTGGTTACAGCATGAAGCGAATGCATGTGAATATACAAAGGTGCATTGCATTAAACAAGTCCAATGAGCGTGAAAAAAATGGCCGGCCTGCCTGCTTTCATCCATCATTTGTTCTAAATTTATAATTAATCAATGAGCTGAGGTGGAGTCTTAGCCAGTGGTACCATCAGGGGTGTGTAATGCACTTTAGGGTAGACAGCCAATCAGCTGCCAGATTCAATCTGTCAATCAAACACAGCAGCCAATCAGAGAGCTGGCCATTGATCAGCAGGCCCTTTATGACATCACAGACAGACCCACGGAACTCTCTGTGCTTGTCTGCTGGCTGGCTGTCAGTTGGGTGGGTGGGCGGCAGAGGGGGAGGATGTACGTCTCGTTTCTCCTGAAAATTGCGGTTTTTCAGCGTTTCCGGAAAAAGTCGCGGTCCGACGCGCAAAAGTGGGGTATCGTAGAAATCGCCTTTTAAAGACGCACCTTTCTGGCCCCACAAAAATGGGCATTTCAAATTAGAAACAAGTCAAATGAACAAAATAGTGTGAATAAGTAAGTATTTCAGGGGTGAGTTAGCAGGTTATTGGGGTAGTAAGTCCTGATTTTTTTGGAGGTTGCAGTGACCACTACGCCATTCAAAATAGGCAGGCTTTAGCATAAGCAGTTAGGCCCCGTAGGATGATTTTAGCTAAAATGTGCCCCAAACACTCAAACCGGCTTGTATCTTGCAATGGAAAATATGGGAAACATGACTTAGACAGCAAATGATACACTGTATGCCATGTTTCCAAATTTTTATGCACAGTGGTTACAGCATGAAGCGAATGCATGTGAATATACAAAGGTGCATTGCATTAAACAAGTCCAATGAGCGTGAAAAAAATGGCCGGCCTGCCTGCTTTCATCCATCATTTGTTCTAAATTTATAATTAATCAATGAGCTGAGGTGGAGTCTTAGCCAGTGGTACCATCAGGGGTGTGTAATGCACTTTAGGGTAGACAGCCAATCAGCTGCCAGATTCAATCTGTCAATCAAACACAGCAGCCAATCAGAGAGCTGGCCATTGATCAGCAGGCCCTTTATGACATCACAGACAGACCCACGGAACTCTCTGTGCTTGTCTGCTGGCTGGCTGTCAGTTGGGTGGGTGGGCGGCAGAGGGGGAGGATGTACGTCTCGTTTCTCCTGAAAATTGCGGTTTTTCGGCGTTTCCGGAAAAAGTCGCGGTCCGACGCGCAAAAGTGGGGTATCGTAGAAATCGCCTTTTAAAGACGCACCTTTCTGGCCCCACAAAAATGGGCATTTCAAATTAGAAACAAGTCAAATGAACAAAATAGTGTGAATAAGTAAGTATTTCAGGGGTGAGTTAGCAGGTTATTGGGGTAGTAAGTCCTGATTTTTTTGGAGGTTGCAGTGACCACTACGCCATTCAAAATAGGCAGGCTTTAGCATAAGCAGTTAGGCCCCGTAGGATGATTTTAGCTAAAATGTTCCCCAAACACTCAAACCGGCTTGTATCTTGCAATGGAAAATATGGGAAACATGACTTAGACAGCAAATGATACACTGTATGCCATGTTTCCAAATTTTTATGCACAGTGGTTACAGCATGAAGCGAATGCATGTGAATATACAAAGGTGCATTGCATTAAACAAGTCCAATGAGCGTGAAAAAAATGGCCGGCCTGCCTGCTTTCATCCATCATTTGTTCTAAATTTATAATTAATCAATGAGCTGAGGTGGAGTCTTAGCCAGTGGTACCATCAGGGGTGTGTAATGCACTTTAGGGTAGACAGCCAATCAGCTGCCAGATTCAATCTGTCAATCAAACACAGCAGCCAATCAGAGAGCTGGCCATTGATCAGCAGGCCCTTTATGACATCACAGACAGACCCACGGAACTCTCTGTGCTTGTCTGCTGGCTGGCTGTCAGTTGGGTGGGTGGGCGGCAGAGGGGGAGGATGTACGTCTCGTTTCTCCTGAAAATTGCGGTTTTTCGGCGTTTCCGGAAAAAGTCGCGGTCCGACGCGCAAAAGTGGGGTATCGTAGAAATCGCCTTTTAAAGACGCACCTTTCTGGCCCCACAAAAATGGGCATTTCAAATTAGAAACAAGTCAAATGAACAAAATAGTGTGAATAAGTAAGTATTTCAGGGGTGAGTTAGCAGGTTATTGGGGTAGTAAGTCCTGATTTTTTTGGAGGTTGCAGTGACCACTACGCCATTCAAAATAGGCAGGCTTTAGCATAAGCAGTTAGGCCCCGTAGGATGATTTTAGCTAAAATGTTCCCCAAACACTCAAACCGGCTTGTATCTTGCAATGGAAAATATGGGAAACATGACTTAGACAGCAAATGATACACTGTATGCCATGTTTCCAAATTTTTATGCACAGTGGTTACAGCATGAAGCGAATGCATGTGAATATACAAAGGTGCATTGCATTAAACAAGTCCAATGAGCGTGAAAAAAATGGCCGGCCTGCCTGCTTTCATCCATCATTTGTTCTAAATTTATAATTAATCAATGAGCTGAGGTGGAGTCTTAGCCAGTGGTACCATCAGGGGTGTGTAATGCACTTTAGGGTAGACAGCCAATCAGCTGCCAGATTCAATCTGTCAATCAAACACAGCAGCCAATCAGAGAGCTGGCCATTGATCAGCAGGCCCTTTATGACATCACAGACAGACCCACGGAACTCTCTGTGCTTGTCTGCTGGCTGGCTGTCAGTTGGGTGGGTGGGCGGCAGAGGGGGAGGATGTACGTCTCGTTTCTCCTGAAAATTGCGGTTTTTCAGCGTTTTTCCGGAAAAAGTCACGGTCCGACGCGCAAAAGTGGGGTATCGTAGAAATCGCCTTTTATAGACGCACCTTTCTGGCCCCACAAAAATGGGCATTTCAAATTAGAAACAAGTCAAATGAACAAAATAGTGTGAATAAGTAAGTATTTCAGGGGTGAGTTAGCAGGTTATTGGGGTAGTAAGTCCTGATTTTTTTGGAGGTTGCAGTGACCACTACGCCATTCAAAATAGGCAGGCTTTAGCATAAGCAGTTAGGCCCCGTAGGATGATTTTAGCTAAAATGTTCCCCAAACACTCAAACCGGCTTGTATCTTGCAATGGAAAATATGGGAAACATGACTTAGACAGCAAATGATACACTGTATGCCATGTTTCCAAATTTTTATGCACAGTGGTTACAGCATGAAGCGAATGCATGTGAATATACAAAGGTGCATTGCATTAAACAAGTCCAATGAGCGTGAAAAAAATGGCCGGCCTGCCTGCTTTCATCCATCATTTGTTCTAAATTTATAATTAATCAATGAGCTGAGGTGGAGTCTTAGCCAGTGGTACCATCAGGGGTGTGTAATGCACTTTAGGGTAGACAGCCAATCAGCTGCCAGATTCAATCTGTCAATCAAACACAGCAGCCAATCAGAGAGCTGGCCATTGATCAGCAGGCCCTTTATGACATCACAGACAGACCCACGGAACTCTCTGTGCTTGTCTGCTGGCTGGCTGTCAGTTGGGTGGGTGGGCGGCAGAGGGGGAGGATGTACGTCTCGTTTCTCCTGAAAATTGCGGTTTTTCGGCGTTTCCGGAAAAAGTCACGGTCCGACGCGCAAAGGTGGGGTATCGTAGAAATCGCCTTTTATAGACGCACCTTTCTGGCCCCACAAAAATGGGCATTTCAAATTAGAAACAAGTCAAATGAACAAAATAGTGTGAATAAGTAAGTATTTCAGGGGTGAGTTAGCAGGTTATTGGGGTAGTAAGTCCTGATTTTTTTGGAGGTTGCATTGACCACTACGCCATTCAAAATAGGCAGGCTTTGGCATAAGCAGTTAGGCCCCGTAGGATGATTTTAGCTAAAATGTGCCCCAAACACTCAAACCGGCTTGTATCTTGCAATGGAAAATATGGGAAACATGACTTAGACAGCAAATGATACACTGTATGCCATGTTTCCAAATTTTTATGCACAGTGGTTACAGCATGAAGCGAATGCATGTGAATATACAAAGGTGCATTGCATTAAACAAGTCCAATGAGCGTGAAAAAAATGGCCGGCCTGCCTGCTTTCATCCATCATTTGTTCTAAATTTGTAATTAATCAATGAGCTGAGGTGGAGTCTTAGCCAGTGGTACCATCAGGGGTGTGTAATGCACTTTAGGGTAGACAGCCAATCAGCTGCCAGATTCAATCTGTCAATCAAACACAGCAGCCAATCAGAGAGCTGGCCATTGATCAGCAGGCCCTTTATGACATCACAGACAGACCCACGGAACTCTCTGTGCTTGTCTGCTGGCTGGCTGTCAGTTGGGTGGGTGGGCGGCAGAGGGGGAGGATGTACGTCTCGTTTCTCCTGAAAATTGCGGTTTTTCGGCGTTTCCGGAAAAAGTCGCGGTCCGACGTGCAAAAGTGGGGTATCGTAGAAATCGCCTTTTAAAGACGCACCTTTCTGGCCCCACAAAAATGGGCATTTCAAATTAGAAACAAGTCAAATGAACAAAATAGTGTGAATAAGTAAGTATTTCAGGGGTGAGTTAGCAGGTTATTGGGGTAGTAAGTCCTGATTTTTTTGGAGGTTGCAGTGACCACTACGCCATTCAAAATAGGCAGGCTTTAGCATAAGCAGTTAGGCCCCGTAGGATGATTTTAGCTAAAATGTGCCCCAAACACTCAAACCGGCTTGTATCTTGCAATGGAAAATATGGGAAACATGACTTAGACAGCAAATGATACACTGTATGCCATGTTTCCAAATTTTTATGCACAGTGGTTACAGCATGAAGCGAATGCATGTGAATATACAAAGGTGCATTGCATTAAACAAGTCCAATGAGCGTGAAAAAAATGGCCGGCCTGCCTGCTTTCATCCATCATTTGTTCCAAATTTATAATTAATCAATGAGCTGAGGTGGAGTCTTAGCCAGTGGTACCATCAGGGGTGTGTAATGCACTTTAGGGTAGACAGCCAATCAGCTGCCAGATTCAATCTGTCAATCAAACACAGCAGCCAATCAGAGAGCTGGCCATTGATCAGCAGGCCCTTTATGACATCACAGACAGACCCACGGAACTCTCTGTGCTTGTCTGCTGGCTGGCTGTCAGTTGGGTGGGTGGGCGGCAGAGGGGGAGGATGTACGTCTCGTTTCTCCTGAAAATTGCGGTTTTTCAGCGTTTCCGGAAAAAGTCGCGGTCCGACGCGCAAAAGTGGGGTATCGTAGAAATCGCCTTTTAAAGACGCACCTTTCTGGCCCCACAAAAATGGGCATTTCAAATTAGAAACAAGTCAAATGAACAAAATAGTGTGAATAAGTAAGTATTTCAGGGGTGAGTTAGCAGGTTATTGGGGTAGTAAGTCCTGATTTTTTTGGAGGTTGCAGTGACCACTACGCCATTCAAAATAGGCAGGCTTTAGCATAAGCATTTAGGCCCCGTAGGATGATTTTAGCTAAAATGTGCCCCAAACACTCAAACCGGCTTGTATCTTGCAATGGAAAATATGGGAAACATGACTTAGACAGCAAATGATACACTGTATGCCATGTTTCCAAATTTTTATGCACAGTGGTTACAGCATGAAGTGAATGCATGTGAATATACACAGGTGCATTGCATTAAACAAGTCCAATGAGCGTGAAAAAAATGGCCGGCCTGCCTGCTTTCATCCATCATTTGTTCTAAATTTATAATTAATCAATGAGCTGAGGTGGAGTTTTAGCCAGTGGTACCATCAGGGGTGTGTAATGCACTTTAGGGTAGACAGCCAATCAGCTGCCAGATTCAATCTGTCAATCAAACACAGCAGCCAATCAGAGAGCTGGCCATTGATCAGCAGGCCCTTTATGACATCACAGACAGACCCACGGAACTCTCTGTGCTTGTCTGCTGGCTGGCTGTCAGTTGGGTGGGTGGGCGGCAGAGGGGGAGGATGTACGTCTCGTTTCTCCTGAAAATTTCGGTTTTTCGGCATTTCCGGAAAAAGTCGCGGTCCGACGCGCAAAAGTGGGGTATCGTAGAAATCGCCTTTTAAAGACGCACCTTTCTGGCCCCACAAAAATGGGCATTTCAAATTAGAAACAAGTCAAATGAACAAAATAGTGTGAATAAGTAAGTATTTCAGGGGTGAGTTAGCAGGTTATTGGGGTAGTAAGTCCTGATTTTTTTGGAGGTTGCAGTGACCACTACGCCATTCAAAATAGGCAGGCTTTAGCATAAGCAGTTAGGCCCCGTAGGATGATTTTAGCTAAAATGTGCCCCAAACACTCAAACCGGCTTGTATCTTGCAATGGAAAATATGGGAAACATGACTTAGACAGCAAATGATACACTGTATGCCATGTTTCCAAATTTTTATGCACAGTGGTTACAGCATGAAGTGAATGCATGTGAATATACACAGGTGCATTGCATTAAACAAGTCCAATGAGCGTGAAAAAAATGGCCGGCCTGCCTGCTTTCATCCATCATTTGTTCTAAATTTATAATTAATCAATGAGCTGAGGTGGAGTCTTAGCCAGTGGTACCATCAGGGGTGTGTAATGCACTTTAGGGTAGACAGCCAATCAGCTGCCAGATTCAATCTGTCAATCAAACACAGCAGCCAATCAGAGAGCTGGCCATTGATCAGCAGGCCCTTTATGACATCACAGACAGACCCACGGAACTCTCTGTGCTTGTCTGCTGGCTGGCTGTCAGTTGGGTGGGTGGGCGGCAGAGGGGGAGGATGTACGTCTCGTTTCTCCTGAAAATTGCGGTTTTTCGGCGTTTCCGGAAAAAGTCGCGGTCGGACGCGCAAAAGTGGGGTATCGTAGAAATCGCCTTTTAAAGACGCACCTTTCTGGCCCCACAAAAATGGGCATTTCAAATTAGAAACAAGTCAAATGAACAAAATAGTGTGAATAAGTAAGTATTTCAGGGGTGAGTTAGCAGGTTATTGGGGTAGTAAGTCCTGATTTTTTTGGAGGTTGCAGTGACCACTACGCCATTCAAAATAGGCAGGCTTTGGCATAAGCAGTTAGGCCCCGTAGGATGATTTTAGCTAAAATGTGCCCCAAACACTCAAACCGGCTTGTATCTTGCAATGGAAAATATGGGAAACATGACTTAGACAGCAAATGATACACTGTATGCCATGTTTCCAAATTTTTATGCACAGTGGTTACAGCATGAAGCGAATGCATGTGAATATACAAAGGTGCATTGCATTAAACAAGTCCAATGAGCGTGAAAAAAATGGCCGGCCTGCCTGCTTTCATCCATCATTTGTTCTAAATTTATAATTAATCAATGAGCTGAGGTGGAGTCTTAGCCAGTGGTACCATCAGGGGTGTGTAATGCACTTTAGGGTAGACAGCCAATCAGCTGCCAGATTCAATCTGTCAATCAAACACAGCAGCCAATCAGAGAGCTGGCCATTGATCAGCAGGCCCTTTATGACATCACAGACAGACCCACGGAACTCTCTGTGCTTGTCTGCTGGCTGGCTGTCAGTTGGGTGGGTGGGCGGCAGA
The DNA here is from genome assembly GCF_055691185.1 of Crinia signifera. Lineage (NCBI taxonomy): Eukaryota > Metazoa > Chordata > Amphibia > Anura > Myobatrachidae > Crinia > Crinia signifera. The sequence continues at coordinate 147,530,069 of NC_139218.1, read as the reverse complement.
GGGGGAGGATGTACGTCTCGTTTCTCCTGAAAATTGCGGTTTTTCAGCGTTTCCGGAAAAAGTCGCGGTCCGACGCGCAAAAGTGGGGTATCGTAGAAATCGCCTTTTAAAGACGCACCTTTCTGGCCCCACAAAAATGGGCATTTCAAATTAGAAACAAGTCAAATGAACAAAATAGTGTGAATAAGTAAGTATTTCAGGGGTGAGTTAGCAGGTTATTGGGGTAGTAAGTCCTGATTTTTTTGGAGGTTGCAGTGACCACTACGCCATTCAAAATAGGCAGGCTTTAGCATAAGCAGTTAGGCCCCGTAGGATGATTTTAGCTAAAATGTGCCCCAAACACTCAAACCGGCTTGTATCTTGCAATGGAAAATATGGGAAACATGACTTAGACAGCAAATGATACACTGTATGCCATGTTTCCAAATTTTTATGCACAGTGGTTACAGCATGAAGCGAATGCATGTGAATATACAAAGGTGCATTGCATTAAACAAGTCCAATGAGCGTGAAAAAAATGGCCGGCCTGCCTGCTTTCATCCATCATTTGTTCTAAATTTATAATTAATCAATGAGCTGAGGTGGAGTCTTAGCCAGTGGTACCATCAGGGGTGTGTAATGCACTTTAGGGTAGACAGCCAATCAGCTGCCAGATTCAATCTGTCAATCAAACACAGCAGCCAATCAGAGAGCTGGCCATTGATCAGCAGGCCCTTTATGACATCACAGACAGACCCACGGAACTCTCTGTGCTTGTCTGCTGGCTGGCTGTCAGTTGGGTGGGTGGGCAGCAGAGGGGGAGGATGTACGTCTCGTTTCTCCTGAAAATTGCGGTTTTTCGGCGTTTCCGGAAAAAGTCGCGGTCCGACGCGCAAAAGTGGGGTATCGTAGAAATCGCCTTTTAAAGACGCACCTTTCTGGCCCCACAAAAATGGGCATTTCAAATTAGAAACAAGTCAAATGAACAAAATAGTGTGAATAAGTAAGTATTTTTAGGGGTGAGTTAGCAGGTTATTGGGGTAGTAAGTCCTGATTTTTTTGGAGGTTGCATTGACCACTACGCCATTCAAAATAGGCAGGCTTTGGCATAAGCAGTTAGGCCCCGTAGGATGATTTTAGCTAAAATGTGCCCCAAACACTCAAACCGGCTTGTATCTTGCAATGGAAAATATGGGAAACATGACTTAGACAGCAAATGATACACTGTATGCCATGTTTCCAAATTTTTATGCACAGTGGTTACAGCATGAAGCGAATGCATGTGAATATACAAAGGTGCATTGCATTAAACAAGTCCAATGAGCGTGAAAAAAATGGCCGGCCTGCCTGCTTTCATCCATCATTTGTTCTAAATTTATAATTAATCAATGAGCTGAGGTGGAGTCTTAGCCAGTGGTACCATCAGGGGTGTGTAATGCACTTTAGGGTAGACAGCCAATCAGCTGCCAGATTCAATCTGTCAATCAAACACAGCAGCCAATCAGAGAGCTGGCCATTGATCAGCAGGCCCTTTATGACATCACAGACAGACCCACGGAACTCTCTTTGCTTGTCTGCTGGCTGGCTGTCAGTTGGGTGGGTGGGCGGCAGAGGGGGAGGATGTACGTCTCGTTTCTCCTGAAAATTGCGGTTTTTCAGCGTTTCCGGAAAAAGTCGCGGTCCGACGCGCAAAAGTGGGGTATCGTAGAAATCGCCTTTTAAAGACGCACCTTTCTGGCCCCTCAAAAATGGGCATTTCAAATTAGAAACAAGTCAAATGAACAAAATAGTGTGAATAAGTAAGTATTTCAGGGGTGAGTTAGCAGGTTATTGGGGTAGTAAGTCCTGATTTTTTTGGAGGTTGCAGTGACCACTACGCCATTCAAAATAGGCAGGCTTTAGCATAAGCATTTAGGCCCCGTAGGATGATTTTAGCTAAAATGTGCCCCAAACACTCAAACCGGCTTGTATCTTGCAATGGAAAATATGGGAAACATGACTTAGACAGCAAATGATACACTGTATGCCATGTTTCCAAATTTTTATGCACAGTGGTTACAGCATGAAGTGAATGCATGTGAATATACACAGGTGCATTGCATTAAACAAGTCCAATGAGCGTGAAAAAAATGGCCGGCCTGCCTGCTTTCATCCATCATTTGTTCTAAATTTATAATTAATCAATGAGCTGAGGTGGAGTCTTAGCCAGTGGTACCATCAGGGGTGTGTAATGCACTTTAGGGTAGACAGCCAATCAGCTGCCAGATTCAATCTGTCAATCAAACACAGCAGCCAATCAGAGAGCTGGCCATTGATCAGCAGGCCCTTTATGACATCACAGACAGACCCACGGAACTCTCTGTGCTTGTCTGCTGGCTGGCTGTCAGTTGGGTGGGTGGGCGGCAGAGGGGGTGGATGTACGTCTCGTTTCTCCTGAAAATTGCGGTTTTTCGGCGTTTCCGGAAAAAGTCGCGGTCCGACGCGCAAAAGTGGGGTATCGTAGAAATCGCCTTTTAAAGACGCACCTTTCTGGCCCCACAAAAATGGGCATTTCAAATTAGAAACAAGTCAAATGAACAAAATAGTGTGAATAAGTAAGTATTTCAGGGGTGAGTTAGCAGGTTATTGGGGTAGTAAGTCCTGATTTTTTTGGAGGTTGCAGTGACCACTACGCCATTCAAAATAGGCAGGCTTTGGCATAAGCAGTTAGGCCCCGTAGGATGATTTTAGCTAAAATGTGCCCCAAACACTCAAACCGGCTTGTATCTTGCAATGGAAAATATGGGAAACATGACTTAGACAGCAAATGATACACTGTATGCCATGTTTCCAAATTTTTATGCACAGTGGTTACAGCATGAAGCGAATGCATGTGAATATACAAAGGTGCATTGCATTAAACAAGTCCAATGAGCGTGAAAAAAATGGCCGGCCTGCCTGCTTTCATCCATCATTTGTTCTAAATTTATAATTAATCAATGAGCTGAGGTGGAGTCTTAGCCAGTGGTACCATCAGGGGTGTGTAATGCACTTTAGGGTAGACAGCCAATCAGCTGCCAGATTCAATCTGTCAATCAAACACAGCAGCCAATCAGAGAGCTGGCCATTGATCAGCAGGCCCTTTATGACATCACAGACAGACCCACGGAACTCTCTGTGCTTGTCTGCTGGCTGGCTGTCAGTTGGGTGGGTGGGCGGCAGAGGGGGAGGATGTACGTCTCGTTTCTCCTGAAAATTGCGGTTTTTCGGCGTTTCCGGAAAAAGTCGCGGTCCGACGCGCAAAAGTGGGGTATCGTAGAAATCGCCTTTTAAAGACGCACCTTTCTGGCCCCACAAAAATGGGCATTTCAAATTAGAAACAAGTCAAATGAACAAAATAGTGTGAATAAGTAAGTATTTCAGGGGTGAGTTAGCAGGTTATTGGGGTAGTAAGTCCTGATTTTTTTGGAGGTTGCAGTGACCACTACGCCATTCAAAATAGGCAGGCTTTAGCATAAGCATTTAGGCCCCGTAGGATGATTTTAGCTAAAATGTGCCCCAAACACTCAAACCGGCTTGTATCTTGCAATGGAAAATATGGGAAACATGACTTAGACAGCAAATGATACACTGTATGCCATGTTTCCAAATTTTTATGCACAGTGGTTACAGCATGAAGTGAATGCATGTGAATATACACAGGTGCATTGCATTAAACAAGTCCAATGAGCGTGAAAAAAATGGCCGGCCTGCCTGCTTTCATCCATCATTTGTTCTAAATTTATAATTAATCAATGAGCTGAGGTGGAGTCTTAGCCAGTGGTACCATCAGGGGTGTGTAATGCACTTTAGGGTAGACAGCCAATCAGCTGCCAGATTCAATCTGTCAATCAAACACAGCAGCCAATCAGAGAGCTGGCCATTGATCAGCAGGCCCTTTATGACATCACAGACAGACCCACGGAACTCTCTGTGCTTGTCTGCTGGCTGGCTGTCAGTTGGGTGGGTGGGCGGCAGAGGGGGAGGATGTACGTCTCGTTTCTCCTGAAAATTGCGGTTTTTCAGCGTTTCCGGAAAAAGTCGCGGTCCGACGCGCAAAAGTGGGGTATCGTAGAAATCGCCTTTTAAAGACGCACCTTTCTGGCCCCACAAAAATGGGCATTTCAAATTAGAAACAAGTCAAATGAACAAAATAGTGTGAATAAGTAAGTATTTCAGGGGTGAGTTAGCAGGTTATTGGGGTAGTAAGTCCTGATTTTTTTGGAGGTTGCAGTGACCACTACGCCATTCAAAATAGGCAGGCTTTAGCATAAGCAGTTAGGCCCCGTAGGATGATTTTAGCTAAAATGTGCCCCAAACACTCAAACCGGCTTGTATCTTGCAATGGAAAATATGGGAAACATGACTTAGACAGCAAATGATACACTGTATGCCATGTTTCCAAATTTTTATGCACAGTGGTTACAGCATGAAGCGAATGCATGTGAATATACAAAGGTGCATTGCATTAAACAAGTCCAATGAGCGTGAAAAAAATGGCCGGCCTGCCTGCTTTCATCCATCATTTGTTCTAAATTTATAATTAATCAATGAGCTGAGGTGGAGTCTTAGCCAGTGGTACCATCAGGGGTGTGTAATGCACTTTAGGGTAGACAGCCAATCAGCTGCCAGATTCAATCTGTCAATCAAACACAGCAGCCAATCAGAGAGCTGGCCATTGATCAGCAGGCCCTTTATGACATCACAGACAGACCCACGGAACTCTCTGTGCTTGTCTGCTGGCTGGCTGTCAGTTGGGTGGGTGGGCGGCAGAGGGGGAGGATGTACGTCTCGTTTCTCCTGAAAATTGCGGTTTTTCGGCGTTTCCGGAAAAAGTCGCGGTCCGACGCGCAAAAGTGGGGTATCGTAGAAATCGCCTTTTAAAGACGCACCTTTCTGGCCCCACAAAAATGGGCATTTCAAATTAGAAACAAGTCAAATGAACAAAATAGTGTGAATAAGTAAGTATTTTTAGGGGTGAGTTAGCAGGTTATTGGGGTAGTAAGTCCTGATTTTTTTGGAGGTTGCATTGACCACTACGCCATTCAAAATAGGCAGGCTTTGGCATAAGCAGTTAGGCCCCGTAGGATGATTTTAGCTAAAATGTGCCCCAAACACTCAAACCGGCTTGTATCTTGCAATGGAAAATATGGGAAACATGACTTAGACTGCAAATGATACACTGTATGCCATGTTTCCAAATTTGTATGCACAGTGGTTACAGCATGAAGCGAATGCATGTGAATATACAAAGGTGCATTGCATTAAACAAGTCCAATGAGCGTGAAAAAAATGGCCGGCCTGCCTGCTTTCATCCATCATTTGTTCTAAATTTATAATTAATCAATGAGCTGAGGTGGAGTCTTAGCCAGTGGTACCATCAGGGGTGTGTAATGCACTTTAGGGTAGACAGCCAATCAGCTGCCAGATTCAATCTGTCAATCAAACACAGCAGCCAATCAGAGAGCTGGCCATTGATCAGCAGGCCCTTTATGACATCACAGACAGACCCACGGAACTCTCTGTGCTTGTCTGCTGGCTGGCTGTCAGTTGGGTGGGTGGGCGGCAGAGGGGGAGGATGTACGTCTCGTTTCTCCTGAAAATTGCGGTTTTTCAGCGTTTCCGGAAAAAGTCGCGGTCCGACGCGCAAAAGTGGGGTATCGTAGAAATCGCCTTTTAAAGACGCACCTTTCTGGCCCCACAAAAATGGGCATTTCAAATTAGAAACAAGTCAAATGAACAAAATAGTGTGAATAAGTAAGTATTTCAGGGGTGAGTTAGCAGGTTATTGGGGTAGTAAGTCCTGATTTTTTTGGAGGTTGCAGTGACCACTACGCCATTCAAAATAGGCAGGCTTTAGCATAAGCATTTAGGCCCCGTAGGATGATTTTAGCTAAAATGTGCCCCAAACACTCAAACCGGCTTGTATCTTGCAATGGAAAATATGGGAAACATGACTTAGACAGCAAATGATACACTGTATGCCATGTTTCCAAATTTTTATGCACAGTGGTTACAGCATGAAGTGAATGCATGTGAATATACACAGGTGCATTGCATTAAACAAGTCCAATGAGCGTGAAAAAAATGGCCGGCCTGCCTGCTTTCATCCATCATTTGTTCTAAATTTATAATTAATCAATGAGCTGAGGTGGAGTCTTAGCCAGTGGTACCATCAGGGGTGTGTAATGCACTTTAGGGTAGACAGCCAATCAGCTGCCAGATTCAATCTGTCAATCAAACACAGCAGCCAATCAGAGAGCTGGCCATTGATCAGCAGGCCCTTTATGACATCACAGACAGACCCACGGAACTCTCTGTGCTTGTCTGCTGGCTGGCTGTCAGTTGGGTGGGTGGGCGGCAGAGGGGGTGGATGTACGTCTCGTTTCTCCTGAAAATTGCGGTTTTTCGGCGTTTCCGGAAAAAGTCGCGGTCCGACGCGCAAAAGTGGGGTATCGTAGAAATCGCCTTTTAAAGACGCACCTTTCTGGCCCCACAAAAATGGGCATTTCAAATTAGAAACAAGTCAAATGAACAAAATAGTGTGAATAAGTAAGTATTTCAGGGGTGAGTTAGCAGGTTATTGGGGTAGTAAGTCCTGATTTTTTTGGAGGTTGCAGTGACCACTACGCCATTCAAAATAGGCAGGCTTTGGCATAAGCAGTTAGGCCCCGTAGGATGATTTTAGCTAAAATGTGCCCCAAACACTCAAACCGGCTTGTATCTTGCAATGGAAAATATGGGAAACATGACTTAGACAGCAAATGATACACTGTATGCCATGTTTCCAAATTTTTATGCACAGTGGTTACAGCATGAAGCGAATGCATGTGAATATACAAAGGTGCATTGCATTAAACAAGTCCAATGAGCGTGAAAAAAATGGCCGGCCTGCCTGCTTTCATCCATCATTTGTTCTAAATTTATAATTAATCAATGAGCTGAGGTGGAGTCTTAGCCAGTGGTACCATCAGGGGTGTGTAATGCACTTTAGGGTAGACAGCCAATCAGCTGCCAGATTCAATCTGTCAATTAAACACAGCAGCCAATCAGAGAGCTGGCCATTGATCAGCAGGCCCTTTATGACATCACAGACAGACCCACGGAACTCTCTGTGCTTGTCTGCTGGCTGGCTGTCAGTTGGGTGGGTGGGCGGCAGAGGGGGAGGATGTACGTCTCGTTTCTCCTGAAAATTGCGGTTTTTCGGCGTTTCCGGAAAAAGTCGCGGTCCGACGCGCAAAAGTGGGGTATCGTAGAAATCGCCTTTTAAAGACGCACCTTTCTGGCCCCACAAAAATGGGCATTTCAAATTAGAAACAAGTCAAATGAACAAAATAGTGTGAATAAGTAAGTATTTCAGGGGTGAGTTAGCAGGATATTGGGGTAGTAAGTCCTGATTTTTTTGGAGGTTGCATTGACCACTACGCCATTCAAAATAGGCAGGCTTTGGCATAAGCAGTTAGGCCCCGTAGGATGATTTTAGCTAAAATGTGCCCCAAACACTCAAACCGGCTTGTATCTTGCAATGGAAAATATGGGAAACATGACTTAGACAGCAAATGATACACTGTATGCCATGTTTCCAAATTTTTATGCACAGTGGTTACAGCATGAAGCGAATGCATGTGAATATACAAAGGTGCATTGCATTAAACAAGTCCAATGAGCGTGAAAAAAATGGCCGGCCTGCCTGCTTTCATCCATCATTTGTTCTAAATTTATAATTAATCAATGAGCTGAGGTGGAGTCTTAGCCAGTGGTACCATCAGGGGTGTGTAATGCACTTTAGGGTAGACAGCCAATCAGCTGCCAGATTCAATCTGTCAATCAAACACAGCAGCCAATCAGAGAGCTGGCCATTGATCAGCAGGCCCTTTATGACATCACAGACAGACCCACGGAACTCTCTGTGCTTGTCTGCTGGCTGGCTGTCAGTTGGGTGGGTGGGTGGGTGGCAGAGGGGGAGGATGTACGTCTCGTTTCTCCTGAAAATTGCGGTTTTTCAGCGTTTCCGGAAAAAGTCGCGGTCCGACGCGCAAAAGTGGGGTATCGTAGAAATCGCCTTTTAAAGACGCACCTTTCTGGCCCCACAAAAATGGGCATTTCAAATTAGAAACAAGTCAAATGAACAAAATAGTGTGAATAAGTAAGTATTTCAGGGGTGAGTTAGCAGGTTATTGGGGTAGTAAGTCCTGATTTTTTTGGAGGTTGCAGTGACCACTACGCCATTCAAAATAGGCAGGCTTTAGCATAAGCATTTAGGCCCTGTAGGATGATTTTAGCTAAAATGTGCCCCAAACACTCAAACCGGCTTGTATCTTGCAATGGAAAATATGGGAAACATGACTTAGACAGCAAATGATACACTGTATGCCATGTTTCCAAATTTTTATGCACAGTGGTTACAGCATGAAGTGAATGCATGTGAATATACACAGGTGCATTGCATTAAACAAGTCCAATGAGCGTGAAAAAAATGGCCGGCCTGCCTGCTTTCATCCATCATTTGTTCTAAATTTATAATTAATCAATGAGCTGAGGTGGAGTCTTAGCCAGTGGTACCATCAGGGGTGTGTAATGCACTTTAGGGTAGACAGCCAATCAGCTGCTAGATTCAATCTGTCAATCAAACACAGCAGCCAATCAGAGAGCTGGCCATTGATCAGCAGGCCCTTTATGACATCACAGACAGACCCACGGAACTCTCTGTGCTTGTCTGCTGGCTGGCTGTCAGTTGGGTGGGTGGGCGGCAGAGGGGGAGGATGTACGTCTCGTTTCTCCTGAAAATTGCGGTTTTTCAGCGTTTCCGGAAAAAGTCGCGGTCCGACGCGCAAAAGTGGGGTATCGTAGAAATCGCCTTTTAAAGACGCACCTTTCTGGCCCCACAAAAATGGGCATTTCAAATTAGAAACAAGTCAAATGAACAAAATAGTGTGAATAAGTAAGTATTTCAGGGGTGAGTTAGCAGGTTATTGGGGTAGTAAGTCCTGATTTTTTTGGAGGTTGCAGTGACCACTACGCCATTCAAAATAGGCAGGCTTTAGCATAAGCAGTTAGGCCCCGTAGGATGATTTTAGCTAAAATGTGCCCCAAACACTCAAACCGGCTTGTATCTTGCAATGGAAAATATGGGAAACATGACTTAGACAGCAAATGATACACTGTATGCCATGTTTCCAAATTTTTATGCACAGTGGTTACAGCATGAAGCGAATGCATGTGAATATACAAAGGTGCATTGCATTAAACAAGTCCAATGAGCGTGAAAAAAATGGCCGGCCTGCCTGCTTTCATCCATCATTTGTTCTAAATTTATAATTAATCAATGAGCTGAGGTGGAGTCTTAGCCAGTGGTACCATCAGGGGTGTGTAATGCACTTTAGGGTAGACAGCCAATCAGCTGCCAGATTCAATCTGTCAATCAAACACAGCAGCCAATCAGAGAGCTGGCCATTGATCAGCAGGCCCTTTATGACATCACAGACAGACCCACGGAACTCTCTGTGCTTGTCTGCTGGCTGGCTGTCAGTTGGGTGGGTGGGCGGCAGAGGGGGAGGATGTACGTCTCGTTTCTCCTGAAAATTGCGGTTTTTCGGCGTTTCCGGAAAAAGTCGCGGTCCGACGCGCAAAAGTGGGGTATCGTAGAAATCGCCTTTTAAAGACGCACCTTTCTGGCCCCACAAAAATGGGCATTTCAAATTAGAAACAAGTCAAATGAACAAAATAGTGTGAATAAGTAAGTATTTTTAGGGGTGAGTTAGCAGGTTATTGGGGTAGTAAGTCCTGATTTTTTTGGAGGTTGCATTGACCACTACGCCATTCAAAATAGGCAGGCTTTGGCATAAGCAGTTAGGCCCCGTAGGATGATTTTAGCTAAAATGTGCCCCAAACACTCAAACCGGCTTGTATCTTGCAATGGAAAATATGGGAAACATGACTTAGACAGCAAATGATACACTGTATGCCATGTTTCCAAATTTGTATGCACAGTGGTTACAGCATGAAGCGAATGCATGTGAATATACAAAGGTGCATTGCATTAAACAAGTCCAATGAGCGTGAAAAAAATGGCCGGCCTGCCTGCTTTCATCCATCATTTGTTCTAAATTTATAATTAATCAATGAGCTGAGGTGGAGTCTTAGCCAGTGGTACCATCAGGGGTGTGTAATGCACTTTAGGGTAGACAGCCAATCAGCTGCCAGATTCAATCTGTCAATCAAACACAGCAGCCAATCAGAGAGCTGGCCATTGATCAGCAGGCCCTTTATGACATCACAGACAGACCCACGGAACTCTCTGTGCTTGTCTGCTGGCTGGCTGTCAGTTGGGTGGGTGGGCGGCAGAGGGGGAGGATGTACGTCTCGTTTCTCCTGAAAATTGCGGTTTTTCAGCGTTTCCGGAAAAAGTCGCGGTCCGACGCGCAAAAGTGGGGTATCGTAGAAATCGCCTTTTAAAGACGCACCTTTCTGGCCCCACAAAAATGGGCATTTCAAATTAGAAACAAGTCAAATGAACAAAATAGTGTGAATAAGTAAGTATTTCAGGGGTGAGTTAGCAGGTTATTGGGGTAGTAAGTCCTGATTTTTTTGGAGGTTGCAGTGACCACTACGCCATTCAAAATAGGCAGGCTTTAGCATAAGCATTTAGGCCCCGTAGGATGATTTTAGCTAAAATGTGCCCCAAACACTCAAACCGGCTTGTATCTTGCAATGGAAAATATGGGAAACATGACTTAGACAGCAAATGATACACTGTATGCCATGTTTCCAAATTTTTATGCACAGTGGTTACAGCATGAAGTGAATGCATGTGAATATACACAGGTGCATTGCATTAAACAAGTCCAATGAGCGTGAAAAAAATGGCCGGCCTGCCTGCTTTCATCCATCATTTGTTCTAAATTTATAATTAATCAATGAGCTGAGGTGGAGTCTTAGCCAGTGGTACCATCAGGGGTGTGTAATGCACTTTAGGGTAGACAGCCAATCAGCTGCCAGATTCAATCTGTCAATCAAACACAGCAGCCAATCAGAGAGCTGGCCATTGATCAGCAGGCCCTTTATGACATCACAGACAGACCCACGGAACTCTCTGTGCTTGTCTGCTGGCTGGCTGTCAGTTGGGTGGGTGGGCGGCAGAGGGGGAGGATGTACGTCTCGTTTCTCCTGAAAATTGCGGTTTTTCGGCGTTTCCGGAAAAAGTCGCGGTCCGACGCGCAAAAGTGGGGTATCGTAGAAATCGCCTTTTAAAGACGCACCTTTCTGGCCCCACAAAAATGGGCATTTCAAATTAGAAACAAGTCAAATGAACAAAATAGTGTGAATAAGTAAGTATTTTTAGGGGTGAGTTAGCAGGTTATTGGGGTAGTAAGTCCTGATTTTTTTGGAGGTTGCATTGACCACTACGCCATTCAAAATAGGCAGGCTTTGGCATAAGCAGTTAGGCCCCGTAGGATGATTTTAGCTAAAATGTGCCCCAAACACTCAAACCGGCTTGTATCTTGCAATGGAAAATATGGGAAACATGACTTAGACAGCAAATGATACACTGTATGCCATGTTTCCAAATTTTTATGCACAGTGGTTACAGCATGAAGCGAATGCATGTGAATATACAAAGGTGCATTGCATTAAACAAGTCCAATGAGCGTGAAAAAAATGGCCGGCCTGCCTGCTTTCATCCATCATTTGTTCTAAATTTATAATTAATCAATGAGCTGAGGTGGAGTCTTAGCCAGTGGTACCATCAGGGGTGTGTAATGCACTTTAGGGTAGACAGCCAATCAGCTGCCAGATTCAATCTGTCAATCAAACACAGCAGCCAATCAGAGAGCTGGCCATTGATCAGCAGGCCCTTTATGACATCACAGACAGACCCACGGAACTCTCTGTGCTTGTCTGCTGGCTGGCTGTCAGTTGGGTGGGTGGGCGGCAGAGGGGGAGGATGTACGTCTCGTTTCTCCTGAAAATTGCGGTTTTTCAGCGTTTCCGGAAAAAGTCGCGGTCCGACGCGCAAAAGTGGGGTATCGTAGAAATCGCCTTTTAAAGACGCACATTTCTGGCCCCACAAAAATGGGCATTTCAAATTAGAAACAAGTCAAATGAACAAAATAGTGTGAATAAGTAAGTATTTCAGGGGTGAGTTAGCAGGTTATTGGGGTAGTAAGTCCTGATTTTTTTGGAGGTTGCAGTGACCACTACGCCATTCAAAATAGGCAGGCTTTAGCATAAGCATTTAGGCCCCGTAGGATGATTTTAGCTAAAATGTGCCCCAAACACTCAAACCGGCTTGTATCTTGCAATGGAAAATATGGGAAACATGACTTAGACAGCAAATGATACACTGTATGCCATGTTTCCAAATTTTTATGCACAGTGGTTACAGCATGAAGCGAATGCATGTGAATATACAAAGGTGCATTGCATTAAACAAGTCCAATGAGCGTGAAAAAAATGGCCGGCCTGCCTGCTTTCATCCATCATTTGTTCTAAATTTATAATTAATCAATGAGCTGAGGTGGAGTCTTAGCCAGTGGTACCATCAGGGGTGTGTAATGCACTTTAGGGTAGACAGCCAATCAGCTGCCAGATTCAATCTGTCAATCAAACACAGCAGCCAATCAGAGAGCTGGCCATTGATCAGCAGGCCCTTTATGACATCACAGACAGACCCACGGAACTCTCTGTGCTTGTCTGCTGGCTGGCTGTCAGTTGGGTGGGTGGGCGGCAGAGGGGGAGGATGTACGTCTCGTTTCTCCTGAAAATTGCGGTTTTTCGGCGTTTCCGGAAAAAGTCGCGGTCCGACGCGCAAAAGTGGGGTATCGTAGAAATCGCCTTTTAAAGACGCACCTTTCTGGCCCCACAAAAATGGGCATTTCAAATTAGAAACAAGTCAAATGAACAAAATAGTGTGAATAAGTAAGTATTTCAGGGGTGAGTTAGCAGGATATTGGGGTAGTAAGTCCTGATTTTTTTGGAGGTTGCATTGACCACTACGCCATTCAAAATAGGCAGGCTTTGGCATAAGCAGTTAGGCCCCGTAGGATGATTTTAGCTAAAATGTGCCCCAAACACTCAAACCGGCTTGTATCTTGCAATGGAAAATATGGGAAACATGACTTAGACAGCAAATGATACACTGTATGCCATGTTTCCAAATTTTTATGCACAGTGGTTACAGCATGAAGCGAATGCATGTGAATATACAAAGGTGCATTGCATTAAACAAGTCCAATGAGCGTGAAAAAAATGGCCGGCCTGCCTGCTTTCATCCATCATTTGTTCTAAATTTATAATTAATCAATGAGCTGAGGTGGTGTCTTAGCCAGTGGTACCATCAGGGGTGTGTAATGCACTTTAGGGTAGACAGCCAATCAGCTGCCATATTCAATCTGTCAATCAAACACAGCAGCCAATCAGAGAGCTGGCCATTGATCAGCAGGCCCTTTATGACATCACAGACAGACCCACGGAACTCTCTGTGCTTGTCTGCTGGCTGGCTGTCAGTTGGGTGGGTGGGTGGGCGGCAGAGGGGGAGGATGTACGTCTCGTTTCTCCTGAAAATTGCGGTTTTGCAGCGTTTCCGGAAAAAGTCGCGGTCCGACGCGCAAAAGTGGGGTATCGTAGAAATCGCCTTTTAAAGACGCACCTTTCTGGCCCCACAAAAATGGGCATTTCAAATTAGAAACAAGTCAAATGAACAAAATAGTGTGAATAAGTAAGTATTTCAGGGGTGAGTTAGCAGGTTATTGGGGTAGTAAGTCCTGATTTTTTTGGAGGTTGCAGTGACCACTACGCCATTCAAAATAGGCAGGCTTTAGCATAAGCATTTAGGCCCCGTAGGATGATTTTAGCTAAAATGTGCCCCAAACACTCAAACCGGCTTGTATCTTGCAATGGAAAATATGGGAAACATGACTTAGACAGCAAATGATACACTGTATGCCATGTTTCCAAATTTTTATGCACAGTGGTTACAGCATGAAGTGAATGCATGTGAATATACACAGGTGCATTGCATTAAACAAGTCCAATGAGCGTGAAAAAAATGGCCGGCCTGCCTGCTTTCATCCATCATTTGTTCTAAATTTATAATTAATCAATGAGCTGAGGTGGAGTCTTAGCCAGTGGTACCATCAGGGGTGTGTAATGCACTTTAGGGTAGACAGCCAATCAGCTGCCAGATTCAATCTGTCAATCAAACACAGCAGCCAATCAGAGAGCTGGCCATTGATCAGCAGGCCCTTTATGACATCACAGACAGACCCACGGAACTCTCTGTGCTTGTCTGCTGGCTGGCTGTCAGTTGGGTGGGTGGGTGGGCGGCAGAGGGGGAGGATGTACGTCTCGTTTCTCCTGAAAATTGCGGTTTTTCAGCGTTTCCGGAAAAAGTCGCGGTCCGACGCGCAAAAGTGGGGTATCGTAGAAATCGCCTTTTAAAGACGCACCTTTCTGGCCCCACAAAAATGGGCATTTCAAATTAGAAACAAGTCAAATGAACAAAATAGTGTGAATAAGTAAGTATTTCAGGGGTGAGTTAGCAGGTTATTGGGGTAGTAAGTCCTGATTTTTTTGGAGGTTGCAGTGACCACTACGCCATTCAAAATAGGCAGGCTTTAGCATAAGCAGTTAGGCCCCGTAGGATGATTTTAGCTAAAATGTGCCCCAAACACTCAAACCGGCTTGTATGTTGCAATGGAAAATATGGGAAACATGACTTAGACAGCAAATGATACACTGTATGCCATGTTTCCAAATTTTTATGCACAGTGGTTACAGCATGAAGCGAATGCATGTGAATATACAAAGGTGCATTGCATTAAACAAGTCCAATGAGCGTGAAAAAAATGGCTGGCCTGCCTGCTTTCATCCATCATTTGTTCTAAATTTATAATTAATCAATGAGCTGAGGTGGAGTCTTAGCCAGTGGTACCATCAGGGGTGTGTAATGCACTTTAGGGTAGACAGCCAATCAGCTGCCAGATTCAATCTGTCAATCAAACACAGCAGCCAATCAGAGAGCTGGCCATTGATCAGCAGGCCCTTTATGACATCACAGACAGACCCACGGAACTCTCTGTGCTTGTCTGCTGGCTGGCTGTCAGTTGGGTGGGTGGGCGGCAGAGGGGGAGGATGTACGTCTCGTTTCTCCTGAAAATTGCGGTTTTTCGGTGTTTCCGGAAAAAGTCGCGGTCCGACGCGCAAAAGTGGGGTATCGTAGAAATCGCCTTTTAAAGACGCACCTTTCTGGCCCCACAAAAATGGGCATTTCAAATTAGAAACAAGTCAAATGAACAAAATAGTGTGAATAAGTAAGTATTTCAGGGGTGAGTTAGCAGGTTATTGGGGTAGTAAGTCCTGATTTTTTTGGAGGTTGCAGTGACCACTACGCCATTCAAAATAGGCAGGCTTTAGCATAAGCAGTTAGGCCCCGTAGGATGATTTTAGCTAAAATGTGCCCCAAACACTCAAACCGGCTTGTATCTTGCAATGGAAAATATGGGAAACATGACTTAGACAGCAAATGATACACTGTATGCCATGTTTCCAAATTTTTATGCACAGTGGTTACAGCATGAAGCGAATGCATGTGAATATACAAAGGTGCATTGCATTAAACAAGTCCAATGAGCGTGACAAAAATGGCTGGCCTGCCTGCTTTCATCCATTATTTGTTCTAAATTTATAATTAATCAATGAGCTGAGGTAAAGTCTTAGCCAGTGGTACCATCAGGGGTGTGTAATGCACTTTAGGGTAGACAGCCAATCAGCTGCCAGATTCAATCTGTCAATCAAACACAGCAGCCAATCAGAGAGCTGGCCATTGATCAGCAGGCCCTTTATGACATCACAGACAGACCCACGGAACTCTCTGTGCTTGTCTGCTGGCTGGCTGTCAGTTGGGTGGGTGGGCGGCAGAGGGGGAGGATGTACGTCTCGTTTCTCCTGAAAATTGCGGTTTTTCGGCGTTTCCGGAAAAAGTCGCGGTCCGACGCGCAAAAGTGGGGTATCGTAGAAATCGCCTTTTAAAGACGCACCTTTCTGGCCCCACAAAAATGGGCATTTCAAATTAGAAACAAGTCAAATGAACAAAATAGTGTGAATAAGTAAGTATTTCAGGGGTGAGTTAGCAGGTTGTTGGGGTAGTAAGTCCTGATTTTTTTGGAGGTTGCATTGACCACTACGCCATTCAAAATAGGCAGGCTTTGGCATAAGCAGTTAGGCCCCGTAGGATGATTTTAGCTAAAATGTGCCCCAAACACTCAAACCGGCTTGTATCTTGCAATGGAAAATATGGGAAACATGACTTAGACAGCAAATGATACACTGTATGCCATGTTTCCAAATTTTTATGCACAGTGGTTACAGCATGAAGCGAATGCATGTGAATATACAAAGGTGCATTGCATTAAACAAGTCCAATGAGCGTGAAAAAAATGGCCGGCCTGCCTGCTTTCATCCATCATTTGTTCTAAATTTATAATTAATCAATGAGCTGAGGTGGAGTCTTAGCCAGTGGTACCATCAGGGGTGTGTAATGCACTTTAGGGTAGACAGCCAATCAGCTGCCAGATTCAATCTGTCAATCAAACACAGCAGCCAATCAGAGAGCTGGCCATTGATCAGCAGGCCCTTTATGACATCACAGACAGACCCACGGAACTCTCTGTGCTTGTCTGCTGGCTGGCTGTCAGTTGGGTGGGTGGGTGGGCGGCAGAGGGGGAGGATGTACGTCTCGTTTCTCCTGAAAATTGCGGTTTTTCAGCGTTTCCGGAAAAAGTCGCGGTCCGACGCGCAAAAGTGGGGTATCGTAGAAATCGCCTTTTAAAGACGCACCTTTCTGGCCCCACAAACATGGGCATTTCAAATTAGAAACAAGTCAAATGAACAAAATAGTGTGAATAAGTAAGTATTTCAGGGGTGAGTTAGCAGGTTATTGGGGTAGTAAGTCCTGATTTTTTTGGAGGTTGCAGTGACCACTACGCCATTCAAAATAGGCAGGCTTTAGCATAAGCATTTAGGCCCCGTAGGATGATTTTAGCTAAAATGTGCCCCAAACACTCAAACCGGCTTGTATCTTGCAATGGAAAATATGGGAAACATGACTTAGACAGCAAATGATACACTGTATGCCATGTTTCCAAATTTTTATGCACAGTGGTTACAGCATGAAGTGAATGCATGTGAATATACACAGGTGCATTGCATTAAACAAGTCCAATGAGCGTGAAAAAAATGGCCGGCCTGCCTGCTTTCATCCATCATTTGTTCTAAATTTATAATTAATCAATGAGCTGAGGTGGAGTCTTAGCCAGTGGTACCATCAGGGGTGTGTAATGCACTTTAGGGTAGACAGCCAATCAGCTGCCAGATTCAATCTGTCAATCAAACACAGCAGCCAATCAGAGAGCTGGCCATTGATCAGCAGGCCCTTTATGACATCACAGACAGACCCACGGAACTCTCTGTGCTTGTCTGCTGGCTGGCTGTCAGTTGGGTGGGTGGGCGGCAGAGGGGGAGGATGTACGTCTCGTTTCTCCTGAAAATTGCGGTTTTTCAGCGTTTCCGGAAAAAGTCGCGGTCCGACGCGCAAAAGTGGGGTATCGTAGAAATCGCCTTTTAAAGACGCACCTTTCTGGCCCCACAAAAATGGGCATTTCAAATTAGAAACAAGTCAAATGAACAAAATAGTGTGAATAAGTAAGTATTTCAGGGGTGAGTTAGCAGGTTATTGGGGTAGTAAGTCCTGATTTTTTTGGAGGTTGCAGTGACCACTACGCCATTCAAAATAGGCAGGCTTTAGCATAAGCAGTTAGGCCCCGTAGGATGATTTTAGCTAAAATGTGCCCCAAACACTCAAACCGGCTTGTATCTTGCAATGGAAAATATGGGAAACATGACTTAGACAGCAAATGATACACTGTATGCCATGTTTCCAAATTTTTATGCACAGTGGTTACAGCATGAAGCGAATGCATGTGAATATACAAAGGTGCATTGCATTAAACAAGTCCAATGAGCGTGAAAAAAATGGCTGGCCTGCCTGCTTTCATCCATCATTTGTTCTAAATTTATAATTAATCAATGAGCTGAGGTGGAGTCTTAGCCAGTGGTACCATCAGGGGTGTGTAATGCACTTTAGGGTAGACAGCCAATCAGCTGCCAGATTCAATCTGTCAATCAAACACAGCAGCCAATCAGAGAGCTGGCCATTGATCAGCAGGCCCTTTATGACATCACAGACAGACCCACGGAACTCTCTGTGCTTGTCTGCTGGCTGGCTGTCAGTTGGGTGGGTGGGCGGCAGAGGGGGAGGATGTACGTCTCGTTTCTCCTGAAAATTGCGGTTTTTCGGTGTTTCCGGAAAAAGTCGCGGTCCGACGCGCAAAAGTGGGGTATCGTAGAAATCGCCTTTTAAAGACGCACCTTTCTGGCCCCCACAAAAATGGGCATTTCAAATTAGAAACAAGTCAAATGAACAAAATAGTGTGAATAAGTAAGTATTTCAGGGGTGAGTTAGCAGGTTATTGGGGTAGTAAGTCCTGATTTTTTTGGAGGTTGCAGTGACCACTACGCCATTCAAAATAGGCAGGCTTTAGCATAAGCAGTTAGGCCCCGTAGGATGATTTTAGCTAAAATGTGCCCCAAACACTCAAACCGGCTTGTATCTTGCAATGGAAAATATGGGAAACATGACTTAGACAGCAAATGATACACTGTATGCCATGTTTCCAAATTTTTATGCACAGTGGTTACAGCATGAAGCGAAT
Source organism: Crinia signifera (assembly GCF_055691185.1). Taxonomy (NCBI): domain Eukaryota; kingdom Metazoa; phylum Chordata; class Amphibia; order Anura; family Myobatrachidae; genus Crinia; species Crinia signifera. The sequence continues at coordinate 147,511,302 of NC_139218.1, read as the reverse complement.
GCATGTGAATATACAAAGGTGCATTGCATTAAACAAGTCCAATGAGCGTGAAAAAAATGGCTGGCCTGCCTGCTTTCATCCATTATTTGTTCTAAATTTATAATTAATCAATGAGCTGAGGTAAAGTCTTAGCCAGTGGTACCATCAGGGGTGTGTAATGCACTTTAGGGTAGACAGCCAATCAGCTGCCAGATTCAATCTGTCAATCAAACACAGCAGCCAATCAGAGAGCTGGCCATTGATCAGCAGGCCCTTTATGACATCACAGACAGACCCACGGAACTCTCTGTGCTTGTCTGCTGGCTGGCTGTCAGTTGGGTGGGTGGGCGGCAGAGGGGGAGGATGTACGTCTCGTTTCTCCTGAAAATTGCGGTTTTTCGGCGTTTCCGGAAAAAGTCGCGGTCCGACGCGCAAAAGTGGGGTATCGTAGAAATCGCCTTTTAAAGACGCACCTTTCTGGCCCCACAAAAATGGGCATTTCAAATTAGAAACAAGTCAAATGAACAAAATAGTGTGAATAAGTAAGTATTTCAGGGGTGAGTTAGCAGGTTGTTGGGGTAGTAAGTCCTGATTTTTTTGGAGGTTGCATTGACCACTACGCCATTCAAAATAGGCAGGCTTTGGCATAAGCAGTTAGGCCCCGTAGGATGATTTTAGCTAAAATGTGCCCCAAACACTCAAACCGGCTTGTATCTTGCAATGGAAAATATGGGAAACATGACTTAGACAGCAAATGATACACTGTATGCCATGTTTCCAAATTTTTATGCACAGTGGTTACAGCATGAAGCGAATGCATGTGAATATACAAAGGTGCATTGCATTAAACAAGTCCAATGAGCGTGAAAAAAATGGCCGGCCTGCCTGCTTTCATCCATCATTTGTTCTGAATTTATAATTAATCAATGAGCTGAGGTGGAGTCTTAGCCAGTGGTACCATCAGGGGTGTGTAATGCACTTTAGGGTAGACAGCCAATCAGCTGCCAGATTCAATCTGTCAATCAAACACAGCAGCCAATCAGAGAGCTGGCCATTGATCAGCAGGCCCTTTATGACATCACAGACAGACCCACGGAACTCTCTGTGCTTGTCTGCTGGCTGGCTGTCAGTTGGGTGGGTGGGTGGGCGGCAGAGGGGGAGGATGTACGTCTCGTTTCTCCTGAAAATTGCGGTTTTTCAGCGTTTCCGGAAAAAGTCGCGGTCCGACGCGCAAAAGTGGGGTATCGTAGAAATCGCCTTTTAAAGACGCACCTTTCTGGCCCCACAAACATGGGCATTTCAAATTAGAAACAAGTCAAATGAACAAAATAGTGTGAATAAGTAAGTATTTCAGGGGTGAGTTAGCAGGTTATTGGGGTAGTAAGTCCTGATTTTTTTGGAGGTTGCAGTGACCACTACGCCATTCAAAATAGGCAGGCTTTAGCATAAGCATTTAGGCCCCGTAGGATGATTTTAGCTAAAATGTGCCCCAAACACTCAAACCGGCTTGTATCTTGCAATGGAAAATATGGGAAACATGACTTAGACAGCAAATGATACACTGTATGCCATGTTTCCAAATTTTTATGCACAGTGGTTACAGCATGAAGTGAATGCATGTGAATATACACAGGTGCATTGCATTAAACAAGTCCAATGAGCGTGAAAAAAATGGCCGGCCTGCCTGCTTTCATCCATCATTTGTTCTAAATTTATAATTAATCAATGAGCTGAGGTGGAGTCTTAGCCAGTGGTACCATCAGGGGTGTGTAATGCACTTTAGGGTAGACAGCCAATCAGCTGCCAGATTCAATCTGTCAATCAAACACAGCAGCCAATCAGAGAGCTGGCCATTGATCAGCAGGCCCTTTATGACATCACAGACAGACCCACGGAACTCTCTGTGCTTGTCTGCTGGCTGGCTGTCAGTTGGGTGGGTGGGCGGCAGAGGGGGAGGATGTACGTCTCGTTTCTCCTGAAAATTGCGGTTTTTCAGCGTTTCCGGAAAAAGTCGCGGTCCGACGCGCAAAAGTGGGGTATCGTAGAAATCGCCTTTTAAAGACGCACCTTTCTGGCCCCACAAAAATGGGCATTTCAAATTAGAAACAAGTCAAATGAACAAAATAGTGTGAATAAGTAAGTATTTCAGGGGTGAGTTAGCAGGTTATTGGGGTAGTAAGTCCTGATTTTTTTGGAGGTTGCAGTGACCACTACGCCATTCAAAATAGGCAGGCTTTAGCATAAGCAGTTAGGCCCCGTAGGATGATTTTAGCTAAAATGTGCCCCAAACACTCAAACCGGCTTGTATCTTGCAATGGAAAATATGGGAAACATGACTTAGACAGCAAATGATACACTGTATGCCATGTTTCCAAATTTTTATGCACAGTGGTTACAGCATGAAGCGAATGCATGTGTATATACAAAGGTGCATTGCATTAAACAAGTCCAATGAGCGTGAAAAAAATGGCTGGCCTGCCTGCTTTCATCCATCATTTGTTCTAAATTTATAATTAATCAATGAGCTGAGGTGGAGTCTTAGCCAGTGGTACCATCAGGGGTGTGTAATGCACTTTAGGGTAGACAGCCAATCAGCTGCCAGATTCAATCTGTCAATCAAACACAGCAGCCAATCAGAGAGCTGGCCATTGATCAGCGGGCCCTTTATGACATCACAGACAGACCCACGGAACTCTCTGTGCTTGTCTGCTGGCTGGCTGTCAGTTGGGTGGGTGGGCGGCAGAGGGGGAGGATGTACGTCTCGTTTCTCCTGAAAATTGCGGTTTTTCGGTGTTTCCGGAAAAAGTCGCGGTCCGACGCGCAAAAGTGGGGTATCGTAGAAATCGCCTTTTAAAGACGCACCTTTCTGGCCCCACAAAAATGGGCATTTCAAATTAGAAACAAGTCAAATGAACAAAATAGTGTGAATAAGTAAGTATTTCAGGGGTGAGTTAGCAGGTTATTGGGGTAGTAAGTCCTGATTTTTTTGGAGGTTGCAGTGACCACTACGCCATTCAAAATAGGCAGGCTTTAGCATAAGCAGTTAGGCCCCGTAGGATGATTTTAGCTAAAATGTGCCCCAAACACTCAAACCGGCTTGTATCTTGCAATGGAAAATATGGGAAACATAACTTAGACAGCAAATGATACACTGTATGCCATGTTTCCAAATTTTTATGCACAGTGGTTACAGCATGAAGCGAATGCATGTGAATATACAAAGGTGCATTGCATTAAACAAGTCCAATGAGCGTGAAAAAAATGGCTGGCCTGCCTGCTTTCATCCATTATTTGTTCTAAATTTATAATTAATCAATGAGCTGAGGTAAAGTCTTAGCCAGTGGTACCATCAGGGGTGTGTAATGCACTTTAGGGTAGACAGCCAATCAGCTGCCAGATTCAATCTGTCAATCAAACACAGCAGCCAATCAGAGAGCTGGCCATTGATCAGCAGGCCCTTTATGACATCACAGACAGACCCACGGAACTCTCTGTGCTTGTCTGCTGGCTGGCTGTCAGTTGGGTGGGTGGGCGGCAGAGGGGGAGGATGTACGTCTCGTTTCTCCTGAAAATTGCGGTTTTTCGGCGTTTCCGGAAAAAGTCGCGGTCCGACGCGCAAAAGTGGGGTATCGTAGAAATCGCCTTTTAAAGACGCACCTTTCTGGCCCCACAAAAATGGGCATTTCAAATTAGAAACAAGTCAAATGAACAAAATAGTGTGAATAAGTAAGTATTTCAGGGGTGAGTTAGCAGGTTGTTGGGGTAGTAAGTCCTGATTTTTTTGGAGGTTGCATTGACCACTACGCCATTCAAAATAGGCAGGCTTTGGCATAAGCAGTTAGGCCCCGTAGGATGATTTTAGCTAAAATGTGCCCCAAACACTCAAACCGGCTTGTATCTTGCAATGGAAAATATGGGAAACATGACTTAGACAGCAAATGATACACTGTATGCCATGTTTCCAAATTTTTATGCACAGTGGTTACAGCATGAAGCGAATGCATGTGAATATACAAAGGTGCATTGCATTAAACAAGTCCAATGAGCGTGAAAAAAATGGCCGGCCTGCCTGCTTTCATCCATCATTTGTTCTAAATTTATAATTAATCAATGAGCTGAGGTGGAGTCTTAGCCAGTGGTACCATCAGGGGTGTGTAATGCACTTTAGGGTAGACAGCCAATCAGCTGCCAGATTCAATCTGTCAATCAAACACAGCAGCCAATCAGAGAGCTGGCCATTGATCAGCAGGCCCTTTATGACATCACAGACAGACCCACGGAACTCTCTGTGCTTGTCTGCTGGCTGGCTGTCAGTTGGGTGGGTGGGTGGGCGGCAGAGGGGGAGGATGTACGTCTCGTTTCTCCTGAAAATTGCGGTTTTTCAGCGTTTCCGGAAAAAGTCGCGGTCCGACGCGCAAAAGTGGGGTATCGTAGAAATCGCCTTTTAAAGACGCACCTTTCTGGCCCCACAAACATGGGCATTTCAAATTAGAAACAAGTCAAATGAACAAAATAGTGTGAATAAGTAAGTATTTCAGGGGTGAGTTAGCAGGTTATTGGGGTAGTAAGTCCTGATTTTTTTGGAGGTTGCAGTGACCACTACGCCATTCAAAATAGGCAGGCTTTAGCATAAGCAGTTAGGCCCCGTAGGATGATTTTAGCTAAAATGTGCCCCAAACACTCAAACCGGCTTGTATCTTGCAATGGAAAATATGGGAAACATGACTTAGACAGCAAATGATACACTGTATGCCATGTTTCCAAATTTTTATGCACAGTGGTTACAGCATGAAGCGAATGCATGTGAATATACAAAGGTGCATTGCATTAAACAAGTCCAATGAGCGTGAAAAAAATGGCTGGCCTGCCTGCTTTCATCCATTATTTGTTCTAAATTTATAATTAATCAATGAGCTGAGGTAAAGTCTTAGCCAGTGGTACCATCAGGGGTGTGTAATGCACTTTAGGGTAGACAGCCAATCAGCTGCCAGATTCAATCTGTCAATCAAACACAGCAGCCAATCAGAGAGCTGGCCATTGATCAGCAGGCCCTTTATGACATCACAGACAGACCCACGGAACTCTCTGTGCTTGTCTGCTGGCTGGCTGTCAGTTGGGTGGGTGGGCGGCAGAGGGGGAGGATGTACGTCTCGTTTCTCCTGAAAATTGCGGTTTTTCGGCGTTTCCGGAAAAAGTCGCGGTCCGACGCGCAAAAGTGGGGTATCGTAGAAATCGCCTTTTAAAGACGCACCTTTCTGGCCCCACAAAAATGGGCATTTCAAATTAGAAACAAGTCAAATGAACAAAATAGTGTGAATAAGTAAGTATTTCAGGGGTGAGTTAGCAGGTTGTTGGGGTAGTAAGTCCTGATTTTTTTGGAGGTTGCATTGACCACTACGCCATTCAAAATAGGCAGGCTTTGGCATAAGCAGTTAGGCCCCGTAGGATGATTTTAGCTAAAATGTGCCCCAAACACTCAAACCGGCTTGTATCTTGCAATGGAAAATATGGGAAACATGACTTAGACAGCAAATGATACACTGTATGCCATGTTTCCAAATTTTTATGCACAGTGGTTACAGCATGAAGTGAATGCATGTGAATATACACAGGTGCATTGCATTAAACAAGTCCAATGAGCGTGAAAAAAATGGCCGGCCTGCCTGCTTTCATCCATCATTTGTTCTAAATTTATAATTAATCAATGAGCTGAGGTGGAGTCTTAACCAGTGGTACCATCAGGGGTGTGTAATGCACTTTAGGGTAGACAGCCAATCAGCTGCCAGATTCAATCTGTCAATCAAACACAGCAGCCAATCAGAGAGCTGGCCATTGATCAGCAGGCCCTTTATGACATCACAGACAGACCCACGGAACTCTCTGTGCTTGTCTGCTGGCTGGCTGTCAGTTGGGTGGGTGGGCGGCAGAGGGGGAGGATGTACGTCTCGTTTCTCCTGAAAATTGCGGTTTTTCAGCGTTTCCGGAAAAAGTCGCGGTCCGACGCGCAAAAGTGGGGTATCGTAGAAATCGCCTTTTAAAGACGCACCTTTCTGGCCCCACAAAAATGGGCATTTCAAATTAGAAACAAGTCAAATGAACAAAATAGTGTGAATAAGTAAGTATTTCAGGGGTGAGTTAGCAGGTTATTGGGGTAGTAAGTCCTGATTTTTTTGGAGATTGCAGTGACCACTACGCCATTCAAAATAGGCAGGCTTTAGCATAAGCAGTTAGGCCCCGTAGGATGATTTTAGCTAAAATGTGCCCCAAACACTCAAACCGGCTTGTATCTTGCAATGGAAAATATGGGAAACATGACTTAGACAGCAAATGATACACTGTATGCCATGTTTCCAAATTTTTATGCACAGTGGTTACAGCATGAAGTGAATGCATGTGAATATACACAGGTGCATTGCATTAAACAAGTCCAATGAGCGTGAAAAAAATGGCCGGCCTGCCTGCTTTCATCCATCATTTGTTCTAAATTTATAATTAATCAATGAGCTGAGGTGGAGTCTTAGCCAGTGGTACCATCAGGGGTGTGTAATGCACTTTAGGGTAGACAGCCAATCAGCTGCCAGATTCAATCTGTCAATCAAACACAGCAGCCAATCAGAGAGCTGGCCATTGATCAGCAGGCCCTTTATGACATCACAGACAGACCCACGGAACTCTCTGTGCTTGTCTGCTGGCTGGCTGTCAGTTGGGTGGGTGGGCGGCAGAGGGGGTGGATGTACGTCTCGTTTCTCCTGAAAATTGCGGTTTTTCGGCGTTTCCGGAAAAAGTCGCGGTCCGACGCGCAAAAGTGGGGTATCGTAGAAATCGCCTTTTAAAGACGCACCTTTCTGGCCCCACAAAAATGGGCATTTCAAATTAGAAACAAGTCAAATGAACAAAATAGTGTGAATAAGTAAGTATTTCAGGGGTGAGTTAGCAGGTTATTGGGGTAGTAAGTCCTGATTTTTTTGGAGGTTGCAGTGACCACTACGCCATTCAAAATAGGCAGGCTTTGGCATAAGCAGTTAGGCCCCGTAGGATGATTTTAGCTAAAATGTGCCCCAAACACTCAAACCGGCTTGTATCTTGCAATGGAAAATATGGGAAACATGACTTAGACAGCAAATGATACACTGTATGCCATGTTTCCAAATTTTTATGCACAGTGGTTACAGCATGAAGCGAATGCATGTGAATATACAAAGGTGCATTGCATTAAACAAGTCCAATGAGCGTGAAAAAAATGGCCGGCCTGCCTGCTTTCATCCATCATTTGTTCTAAATTTATAATTAATCAATGAGCTGAGGTGGAGTCTTAGCCAGTGGTACCATCAGGGGTGTGTAATGCACTTTAGGGTAGACAGCCAATCAGCTGCCAGATTCAATCTGTCAATCAAACACAGCAGCCAATCAGAGAGCTGGCCATTGATCAGCAGGCCCTTTATGACATCACAGACAGACCCACGGAACTCTCTGTGCTTGTCTGCTGGCTGGCTGTCAGTTGGGTGGGTGGGCGGCAGAGGGGGAGGATGTACGTCTCGTTTCTCCTGAAAATTGCGGTTTTTCGGCGTTTCCGGAAAAAGTCGCGGTCCGACGCGCAAAAGTGGGGTATCGTAGAAATCGCCTTTTAAAGACGCACCTTTCTGGCCCCACAAAAATGGGCATTTCAAATTAGAAACAAGTCAAATGAACAAAATAGTGTGAATAAGTAAGTATTTCAGGGGTGAGTTAGCAGGTTATTGGGGTAGTAAGTCCTGATTTTTTTGGAGGTTGCATTGACCACTACGCCATTCAAAATAGGCAGGCTTTGGCATAAGCAGTTAGGCCCCGTAGGATGATTTTAGCTAAAATGTGCCCCAAACACTCAAACCGGCTTGTATCTTGCAATGGAAAATATGGGAAACATGACTTAGACAGCAAATGATACACTGTATGCCATGTTTCCAAATTTTTATGCACAGTGGTTACAGCATGAAGCGAATGCATGTGAATATACAAAGGTGCATTGCATTAAACAAGTCCAATGAGCGTGAAAAAAATGGCCGGCCTGCCTGCTTTCATCCATCATTTGTTCTAAATTTATAATTAATCAATGAGCTGAGGTGGAGTCTTAGCCAGTGGTACCATCAGGGGTGTGTAATGCACTTTAGGGTAGACAGCCAATCAGCTGCCAGATTCAATCTGTCAATCAAACACAGCAGCCAATCAGAGAGCTGGCCATTGATCAGCAGGCCCTTTATGACATCACAGACAGACCCACGGAACTCTCTGTGCTTGTCTGCTGGCTGGCTGTCAGTTGGGTGGGTGGGCGGCAGAGGGGGAGGATGTACGTCTCGTTTCTCCTGAAAATTGCGGTTTTTCAGCGTTTCCGGAAAAAGTCGCGGTCCGACGCGCAAAAGTGGGGTATCGTAGAAATCGCCTTTTAAAGACGCACCTTTCTGGCCCCACAAAAATGGGCATTTCAAATTAGAAACAAGTCAAATGAACAAAATAGTGTGAATAAGTAAGTATTTCAGGGGTGAGTTAGCAGGTTATTGGGGTAGTAAGTCCTGATTTTTTTGGAGGTTGCAGTGACCACTACGCCATTCAAAATAGGCAGGCTTTAGCATAAGCATTTAGGCCCCGTAGGATGATTTTAGCTAAAATGTGCCCCAAACACTCAAACCGGCTTGTATCTTGCAATGGAAAATATGGGAAACATGACTTAGACAGCAAATGATACACTGTATGCCATGTTTCCAAATTTTTATGCACAGTGGTTACAGCATGAAGTGAATGCATGTGAATATACACAGGTGCATTGCATTAAACAAGTCCAATGAGCGTGAAAAAAATGGCCGGCCTGCCTGCTTTCATCCATCATTTGTTCTAAATTTATAATTAATCAATGAGCTGAGGTGGAGTCTTAGCCAGTGGTACCATCAGGGGTGTGTAATGCACTTTAGGGTAGACAGCCAATCAGCTGCCATATTCAATCTGTCAATCAAACACAGCAGCCAATCAGAGAGCTGGCCATTGATCAGCAGGCCCTTTATGACATCACAGACAGACCCACGGAACTCTCTGTGCTTGTCTGCTGGCTGGCTGTCAGTTGGGCGGGTGGGCGGCAGAGGGGGTGGATGTACGTCTCGTTTCTCCTGAAAATTGCGGTTTTTCGGCGTTTCCGGAAAAAGTCGCGGTCCGACGCGCAAAAGTGGGGTATCGTAGAAATCGCCTTTTAAAGACGCACCTTTCTGGCCCCACAAAAATGGGCATTTCAAATTAGAAACAAGTCAAATGAACAAAATAGTGTGAATAAGTAAGTATTTCAGGGGTGAGTTAGCAGGTTATTGGGGTAGTAAGTCCTGATTTTTTTGGAGGTTGCAGTGACCACTACGCCATTCAAAATAGGCAGGCTTTGGCATAAGCAGTTAGGCCCCGTAGGATGATTTTAGCTAAAATGTGCCCCAAACACTCAAACCGGCTTGTATCTTGCAATGGAAAATATGGGAAACATGACTTAGACAGCAAATGATACACTGTATGCCATGTTTCCAAATTTTTATGCACAGTGGTTACAGCATGAAGCGAATGCATGTGAATATACAAAGGTGCATTGCATTAAACAAGTCCAATGAGCGTGAAAAAAATGGCCGGCCTGCCTGCTTTCATCCATCATTTGTTCTAAATTTATAATTAATCAATGAGCTGAGGTGGAGTCTTAGCCAGTGGTACCATCAGGGGTGTGTAATTCACTTTAGGGTAGACAGCCAATCAGCTGCCAGATTCAATCTGTCAATCAAACACAGCAGCCAATCAGAGAGCTGGCCATTAATCAGCAGGCCCTTTATGACATCACAGACAGACCCACGGAACTCTCTGTGCTTGTCTGCTGGCTGGCTGTCAGTTGGGTGGGTGGGCGGCAGAGGGGGAGGATGTACGTCTCGTTTCTCCTGAAAATTGCGGTTTTTCGGCGTTTCCGGAAAAAGTCGCGGTCCGACGCGCAAAAGTGGGGTATCGTAGAAATCGCCTTTTAAAGACGCACCTTTCTGGCCCCACAAAAATGGGCATTTCAAATTAGAAACAAGTCAAATGAACAAAATAGTGTGAATAAGTAAGTATTTCAGGGGTGAGTTAGCAGGTTATTGGGGTAGTAAGTCCTGATTTTTTTGGAGGTTGCAGTGACCACTACGCCATTCAAAATAGGCAGGCTTTAGCATAAGCATTTAGGCCCCGTAGGATGATTTTAGCTAAAATGTGCCCCAAACACTCAAACCGGCTTGTATCTTGCAATGGAAAATATGGGAAACATGACTTAGACAGCAAATGATACACTGTATGCCATGTTTCCAAATTTTTATGCACAGTGGTTACAGCATGAAGTGAATGCATGTGAATATACACAGGTGCATTGCATTAAACAAGTCCAATGAGCGTGAAAAAAATGGCCGGCCTGCCTGCTTTCATCCATCATTTGTTCTAAATTTATAATTAATCAATGAGCTGAGGTGGAGTCTTAGCCAGTGGTACCATCAGGGGTGTGTAATGCACTTTAGGGTAGACAGCCAATCAGCTGCCAGATTCAATCTGTCAATCAAACACAGCAGCCAATCAGAGAGCTGGCCATTGATCAGCAGGCCCTTTATGACATCACAGACAGACCCACGGAACTCTCTGTGCTTGTCTGCTGGCTGGCTGTCAGTTGGGTGGGTGGGCGGCAGAGGGGGTGGATGTACGTCTCGTTTCTCCTGAAAATTGCGGTTTTTCGGCGTTTCCGAAAAAAAATCGCGGTCCGACGCGCAAAAGTGGGGTATCGTAGAAATCGCCTTTTAAAGACGCACCTTTCTGGCCCCACAAAAATGGGCATTTCAAATTAGAAACAAGTCAAATGAACAAAATAGTGTGAATAAGTAAGTATTTCAGGGGTGAGTTAGCAGGTTATTGGGGTAGTAAGTCCTGATTTTTTTGGAGGTTGCAGTGACCACTACGCCATTCAAAATAGGCAGGCTTTAGCATAAGCAGTTAGGCCCCGTAGGATGATTTTAGCTAAAATGTGCCCCAAACACTCAAACCGGCTTGTATCTTGCAATGGAAAATATGGGAAACATGACTTAGACAGCAAATGATACACTGTATGCCATGTTTCCAAATTTTTATGCACAGTGGTTACAGCATGAAGCGAATGCATGTGAATATACAAAGGTGCATTGCATTAAACAAGTCCAATGAGCGTGAAAAAAATGGCCGGCCTGCCTGCTTTCATCCATCATTTGTTCTAAATTTATAATTAATCAATGAGCTGAGGTGGAGTCTTAGCCAGTGGTACCATCAGGGGTGTGTAATGCACTTTAGGGTAGACAGCCAATCAGCTGCCAGATTCAATCTGTCAATCAAACACAGCAGCCAATCAGAGAGCTGGCCATTGATCAGCAGGCCCTTTATGACATCACAGACAGACCCACGGAACTCTCTGTGCTTGTCTGCTGGCTGGCTGTCAGTTGGGTGGGTGGGCGGCAGAGGGGGAGGATGTACGTCTCGTTTCTCCTGAAAATTGCGGTTTTTCGGCGTTTTCGGAAAAAGTCGCGGTCCGACGCGCAAAAGTGGGGTATCGTAGAAATCGCCTTTTAAAGACGCACCTTTCTGGCCCCACAAAAATGGGCATTTCAAATTAGAAACAAGTCAAATGAACAAAATAGTGTGAATAAGTAAGTATTTCAGGGGTGAGTTAGCAGGTTATTGGGGTAGTAAGTCCTGATTTTTTTGGAGGTTGCATTGACCACTACGCCATTCAAAATAGGCAGGCTTTGGCATAAGCAGTTAGGCCCCGTAGGATGATTTTAGCTAAAATGTGCCCCAAACACTCAAACCGGCTTGTATCTTGCAATGGAAAATATGGGAAACATGACTTAGACAGCAAATGATACACTGTATGCCATGTTTCCAAATTTTTATGCACAGTGGTTACAGCATGAAGTGAATGCATGTGAATATACACAGGTGCATTGCATTAAACAATTCCAATGAGCGTGAAAAAAATGGCCGGCCTGCCTGCTTTCATCCATCATTTGTTCTAAATTTATAATTAATCAATGAGCTGAGGTGGAGTCTTAGCCAGTGGTACCATCAGGGGTGTGTAATGCACTTTAGGGTAGACAGCCAATCAGCTGCCAGATTCAATCTGTCAATCAAACACAGCAGCCAATCAGAGAGCTGGCCATTGATCAGCAGGCCCTTTATGACATCACAGACAGACCCACGGAACTCTCTGTGCTTGTCTGCTGGCTGGCTGTCAGTTGGGTGGGTGGGCGGCAGAGGGGGAGGATGTACGTCTCGTTTCTCCTGAAAATTGCGGTTTTTCAGCGTTTCCGGAAAAAGTCGCGGTCCGACGCGCAAAAGTGGGGTATCGTAGAAATCGCCTTTTAAAGACGCACCTTTCTGGCCCCACAAAAATGGGCATTTCAAATTAGAAACAAGTCAAATGAACAAAATAGTGTGATTAAGTAAGTATTTCAGGGGTGAGTTAGCAGGTTATTGGGGTAGTAAGTCCTGATTTTTTTGGAGGTTGCAGTGACCACTACGCCATTCAAAATAGGCAGGCTTTAGCATAAGCATTTAGGCCCCGTAGGATGATTTTAGCTAAAATGTGCCCCAAACACTCAAACCGGCTTGTATCTTGCAATGGAAAATATGGGAAACATGACTTAGACAGCAAATGATACACTGTATGCCATGTTTCCAAATTTTTATGCACAGTGGTTACAGCATGAAGTGAATGCATGTGAATATACACAGGTGCATTGCATTAAACAAGTCCAATGAGCGTGAAAAAAATGGCCGGCCTGCCTGCTTTCATCCATCATTTGTTCTAAATTTATAATTAATCAATGAGCTGAGGTGGAGTCTTAGCCAGTGGTACCATCAGGGGTGTGTAATGCACTTTAGGGTAGACAGCCAATCAGCTGCCAGATTCAATCTGTCTATCAAACACAGCAGCCAATCAGAGAGCTGGCCATTGATCAGCAGGCCCTTTATGACATCACAGACAGACCCACGGAACTCTCTGTGCTTGTCTGCTGGCTGGCTGTCAGTTGGGTGGGTGGGCGGCAGAGGGGGAGGATGTACGTCTCGTTTCTCCTGAAAATTGCGGTTTTTCAGCGTTTCCGGAAAAAGTCGCGGTCCGACGCGCAAAAGTGGGGTATCGTAGAAATCGCCTTTTAAAGACGCACCTTTCTGGCCCCACAAAAATGGGCATTTCAAATTAGAAACAAGTCAAATGAACAAAATAGTGTGAATAAGTAAGTATTTCAGGGGTGAGTTAGCAGGTTATTGGGGTAGTAAGTCCTGATTTTTTTGGAGGTTGCAGTGACCACTACGCCATTCAAAATAGGCAGGCTTTAGCATAAGCAGTTAGGCCCCGTAGGATGATTTTAGCTAAAATGTGCCCCAAACACTCAAACCGGCTTGTATCTTGCAATGGAAAATATGGGAAACATGACTTAGACAGCAAATGATACACTGTATGCCATGTTTCCAAATTTTTATGCACAGTGGTTACAGCATGAAGTGAATGCATGTGAATATACACAGGTGCATTGCATTAAACAAGTCCAATGAGCGTGAAAAAAATGGCCGGCCTGCCTGCTTTCATCCATCATTTGTTCTAAATTTATAATTAATCAATGAGCTGAGGTGGAGTCTTAGCCAGTGGTACCATCAGGGGTGTGTAATGCACTTTAGGGTAGACAGCCAATCAGCTGCCAGATTCAATCTGTCAATCAAACACAGCAGCCAATCAGAGAGCTGGCCATTGATCAGCAGGCCCTTTATGACATCACAGACAGACCCACGGAACTCTCTGTGCTTGTCTGCTGGCTGGCTGTCAGTTGGGTGGGTGGGCGGCAGAGGGGGTGGATGTACGTCTCGTTTCTCCTGAAAATTGCGGTTTTTCGGCGTTTCCGGAAAAAGTCGCGGTCTGACGCGCAAAAGTGGGGTATCGTAGAAATCGCCTTTTAAAGACGCACCTTTCTGGCCCCACAAAAATGGGCATTTCAAATTAGAAACAAGTCAAATGAACAAAATAGTGTGAATAAGTAAGTATTTCAGGGGTGAGTTAGCAGGTTATTGGGGTAGTAAGTCCTGATTTTTTTGGAGGTTGCAGTGACCACTACGCCATTCAAAATAGGCAGGCTTTGGCATAAGCAGTTAGGCCCCGTAGGATGATTTTAGCTAAAATGTGCCCCAAACACTCAAACCGGCTTGTATCTTGCAATGGAAAATATGGGAAACATGACTTAGACAGCAAATGATACACTGTATGCCATGTTTCCAAATTTTTATGCACAGTGGTTACAGCATGAAGCGAATGCATGTGAATATACAAAGGTGCATTGCATTAAACAAGTCCAATGAGCGTGAAAAAAATGGCCGGCCTGCCTGCTTTCATCCATCATTTGTTCTAAATTTATAATTAATCAATGAGCTGAGGTGGAGTCTTAGCCAGTGGTACCATCAGGGGTGTGTAATGCACTTTAGGGTAGACAGCCAATCAGCTGCCAGATTCAATCTGTCAATCAAACACAGCAGCCAATCAGAGAGCTGGCCATTGATCAGCAGGCCCTTTATGACATCACAGACAGACCCACGGAACTCTCTGTGCTTGTCTGCTGGCTGGCTGTCAGTTGGGTGGGTGGGCGGCAGAGGGGGAGGATGTACGTCTCGTTTCTCCTGAAAATTGCGGTTTTTCGGCGTTTCCGGAAAAAGTCGCGGTCCGACGCGCAAAAGTGGGGTATCGTAGAAATCGCCTTTTAAAGACGCACCTTTCTGGCCCCACAAAACTGGGCATTTCAAATTAGAAACAAGTCAAATGAACAAAATAGTGTGAATAAGTAAGTATTTCAGGGGTGAGTTAGCAGGTTATTGGGGTAGTAAGTCCTGATTTTTTTGGAGGTTGCATTGACCACTACGCCATTCAAAATAGGCAGGCTTTGGCATAAGCAGTTAGGCCCCGTAGGATGATTTTAGCTAAAATGTCCCCCAAACACTCAAACCGGCTTGTATCTTGCAATGGAAAATATGGGAAACATGACTTAGACAGCAAATGATACACTGTATGCCATGTTTCCAAATTTTTATGCACAGTGGTTACAGCATGAAGCGAATGCATGTGAATATACAAAGGTGCATTGCATTAAACAAGTCCAATGAGCGTGAAAAAAATGGCCGGCCTACCTGCTTTCATCCATCATTTGTTCTAAATTTATAATTAATCAATGAGCTGAGGTGGAGTCTTAGCCAGTGGTACCATCAGGGGTGTGTAATGCACTTTAGGGTAGACAGCCAATCAGCTGCCAGATTCAATCTGTCAATCAAACACAGCAGCCAATCAGAGAGTTGGCCATTGATCAGCAGGCCCTTTATGACATCACAGACAGACCCACGGAACTCTCTGTGCTTGTCTGCTGGCTGGCTGTCAGTTGGGTGGGTGGGAGGCAGAGGGGGAGGATGTACGTCTCGTTTCTCCTGAAAATTTCGGTTTTTCAGCGTTTCCGGAAAAAGTCGCGGTCCGACGCGCAAAAGTGGGGTATCGTAGAAATCGCCTTTTAAAGACGCACCTTTCTGGCCCCACAAAAATGGGCATTTCAAATTAGAAACAAGTCAAATGAACAAATTAGTGTGAATAAGTAAGTATTTCAGGGGTGAGTTAGCAGGTTATTGGGGTAGTAAGTCCTGATTTTTTTGGAGGTTGCAGTGACCACTACGCCATTCAAAATAGGCAGGCTTTGGCATAAGCAGTTAGGCCCCGTAGGATGATTTTAGCTAAAATGTGCCCCAAACACTCAAACCGGCTTGTATCTTGCAATGGAAAATATGGGAAACATGACTTAGACAGCAAATGATACACTGTATGCCATGTTTCCAAATTTTTATGCACAGTGGTTACAGCATGAAGCGAATGCATGTGAATATACAAAGGTGCATTGCATTAAACAAGTCCAATGAGCGTGAAAAAAATGGCCGGCCTGCCTGCTTTCATCCATCATTTGTTCTAAATTTATAATTAATCAATGAGCTGAGGTGGAGTCTTAGCCAGTGGTACCATCAGGGGTGTGTAATGCACTTTAGGGTAGACAGCCAATCAGCTGCCAGATTCAATCTGTCAATCAAACACAGCAGCCAATCAGAGAGCTGGCCATTGATCAGCAGGCCCTTTATGACATCACAGACAGACCCACGGAACTCTCTGTGCTTGTCTGCTGGCTGGCTGTCAGTTGGGTGGGTGGGCGGCAGAGGGGGAGGATGTACGTCTCGTTTCTCCTGAAAATTGCGGTTTTTCGGCGTTTCCGGAAAAAGTCGCGGTCCGACGCGCAAAAGTGGGGTATCGTAGAAATCGCCTTTTAAAGACGCACCTTTCTGGCCCCACAAAACTGGGCATTTCAAATTAGAAACAAGTCAAATGAACAAAATAGTGTGAATAAGTAAGTATTTCAGGGGTGAGTTAGCAGGTTATTGGGGTAGTAAGTCCTGATTTTTTTGGAGGTTGCATTGACCACTACGCCATTCAAAATAGGCAGGCTTTGGCATAAGCAGTTAGGCCCCGTAGGATGATATTAGCTAAAATGTGCCCCAAACACTCAAACCGGCTTGTATCTTGCAATGGAAAATATGGGAAACATGACTTAGACAGCAAATGATACACTGTATGCCATGTTTCCAAATTTTTATGCACAGTGGTTACAGCATGAAGCGAATGCATGTGAATATACAAAGGTGCATTGCATTAAACAAGTCCAATGAGCGTGAAAAAAATGGCCGGCCTACCTGCT
Source organism: Crinia signifera (assembly GCF_055691185.1). Taxonomy (NCBI): domain Eukaryota; kingdom Metazoa; phylum Chordata; class Amphibia; order Anura; family Myobatrachidae; genus Crinia; species Crinia signifera. The sequence goes on along the minus strand of NC_139218.1, from coordinate 147,494,524 downwards.
TTCATCCATCATTTGTTCTAAATTTATAATTAATCAATGAGCTGAGGTGGAGTCTTAGCCAGTGGTACCATCAGGGGTGTGTAATGCACTTTAGGGTAGACAGCCAATCAGCTGCCAGATTCAATCTGTCAATCAAACACAGCAGCCAATCAGAGAGCTGGCCATTGATCAGCAGGCCCTTTATGACATCACAGACAGACCCACGGAACTCTCTGTGCTTGTCTGCTGGCTGGCTGTCAGTTGGGTGGGTGGGAGGCAGAGGGGGAGGATGTACGTCTCGTTTCTCCTGAAAATTTCGGTTTTTCAGCGTTTCCGGAAAAAGTCGCGGTCCGACGCGCAAAAGTGGGGTATCGTAGAAATCGCCTTTTAAAGACGCACCTTTCTGGCCCCACAAAAATGGGCATTTCAAATTAGAAACAAGTCAAATGAACAAATTAGTGTGAATAAGTAAGTATTTCAGGGGTGAGTTAGCAGGTTATTGGGGTAGTAAGTCCTGATTTTTTTGGAGGTTGCAGTGACCACTACGCCATTCAAAATAGGCAGGCTTTAGCATAAGCATTTAGGCCCCGTAGGATGATTTTAGCTAAAATGTGCCCCAAACACTCAAACCGGCTTGTATCTTGCAATGGAAAATATGGGAAACATGACTTAGACAGCAAATGATACACTGTATGCCATGTTTCCAAATTTTTATGCACAGTGGTTACAGCATGAAGTGAATGCATGTGAATATACACAGGTGCATTGCATTAAACAAGTCCAATGAGCGTGAAAAAAATGGCCGGCCTGCCTGCTTTCATCCATCATTTGTTCTAAATTTATAATTAATCAATGAGCTGAGGTGGAGTCTTAGCCAGTGGTACCATCAGGGGTGTGTAATGCACTTTAGGGTAGACAGCCAATCAGCTGCCAGATTCAATCTGTCAATCAAACACAGCAGCCAATCAGAGAGCTGGCCATTGATCAGCAGGCCCTTTATGACATCACAGACAGACCCACGGAACTCTCTGTGCTTGTCTGCTGGCTGGCTGTCAGTTGGGTGGGTGGGCGGCAGAGGGGGTGGATGTACGTCTCGTTTCTCCTGAAAATTGCGGTTTTTCGGCGTTTCCGGAAAAAGTCGCGGTCCGACGCGCAAAAGTGGGGTATCGTAGAAATCGCCTTTTAAAGACGCACCTTTCTGGCCCCACAAAAATGGGCATTTCAAATTAGAAACAAGTCAAATGAACAAAATAGTGTGAATAAGTAAGTATTTCAGGGGTGAGTTAGCAGGTTATTGGGGTAGTAAGTCCTGATTTTTTTGGAGGTTGCAGTGACCACTACGCCATTCAAAATAGGCAGGCTTTAGCATAAGCAGTTAGGCCCCGTAGGATGATTTTAGCTAAAATGTGCCCCAAACACTCAAACCGGCTTGTATCTTGCAATGGAAAATATGGGAAACATGACTTAGACAGCAAATGATACACTGTATGCCATGTTTCCAAATTTTTATGCACAGTGGTTACAGCATGAAGTGAATGCATGTGAATATACACAGGTGCATTGCATTAAACAAGTCCAATGAGCGTGAAAAAAATGGCCGGCCTGCCTGCTTTCATCCATCATTTGTTCTAAATTTATAATTAATCAATGAGCTGAGGTGGAGTCTTAGCCAGTGGTACCATCAGGGGTGTGTAATGCACTTTAGGGTAGACAGCCAATCAGCTGCCAGATTCAATCTGTCAATCAAACACAGCAGCCAATCAGAGAGCTGGCCATTGATCAGCAGGCCCTTTATGACATCACAGACAGACCCACGGAACTCTCTGTGCTTGTCTGCTGGCTGGCTGTCAGTTGGGTGGGTGGGCGGCAGAGGGGGTGGATGTACGTCTCGTTTCTCCTGAAAATTGCGGTTTTTCGGCGTTTCCGGAAAAAGTCGCGGTCCGACGCGCAAAAGTGGGGTATCGTAGAAATCGCCTTTTAAAGACGCACCTTTCTGGCCCCACAAAAATGGGCATTTCAAATTAGAAACAAGTCAAATGAACAAAATAGTGTGAATAAGTAAGTATTTCAGGGGTGAGTTAGCAGGTTATTGGGGTAGTAAGTCCTGATTTTTTTGGAGGTTGCAGTGACCACTACGCCATTCAAAATAGGCAGGCTTTGGCATAAGCAGTTAGGCCCCGTAGGATGATTTTAGCTAAAATGTGCCCCAAACACTCAAACCGGCTTGTATCTTGCAATGGAAAATATGGGAAACATGACTTAGACAGCAAATGATACACTGTATGCCATGTTTCCAAATTTTTATGCACAGTGGTTACAGCATGAAGCGAATGCATGTGAATATACAAAGGTGCATTGCATTAAACAAGTCCAATGAGCGTGAAAAAAATGGCCGGCCTGCCTGCTTTCATCCATCATTTGTTCTAAATTTATAATTAATCAATGAGCTGAGGTGGAGTCTTAGCCAGTGGTACCATCAGGGGTGTGTAATGCACTTTAGGGTAGACAGCCAATCAGCTGCCAGATTCAATCTGTCAATCAAACACAGCAGCCAATCAGAGAGCTGGCCATTGATCAGCAGGCCCTTTATGACATCACAGACAGACCCACGGAACTCTCTGTGCTTGTCTGCTGGCTGGCTGTCAGTTGGGTGGGTGGGCGGCAGAGGGGGAGGATGTACGTCTCGTTTCTCCTGAAAATTGCGGTTTTTCAGCGTTTCCGGAAAAAGTCGCGGTCCGACGCGCAAAAGTGGGGTATCGTAGAAATCGCCTTTTAAAGACGCACCTTTCTGGCCCCACAAAAATGGGCATTTCAAATTAGAAACAAGTCAAATGAACAAAATAGTGTGAATAAGTAAGTATTTCAGGGGTGAGTTAGCAGGTTATTGGGGTAGTAAGTCCTGATTTTTTTGGAGGTTGCAGTGACCACTACGCCATTCAAAATAGGCAGGCTTTAGCATAAGCATTTAGGCCCCGTAGGATGATTTTAGCTAAAATGTGCCCCAAACACTCAAACCGGCTTGTATCTTGCAATGGAAAATATGGGAAACATGACTTAGACAGCAAATGATACACTGTATGCCATGTTTCCAAATTTTTATGCACAGTGGTTACAGCATGAAGTGAATGCATGTGAATATACACAGGTGCATTGCATTAAACAAGTCCAATGAGCGTGAAAAAAATGGCCGGCCTGCCTGCTTTCATCCATCATTTGTTCTAAATTTATAATTAATCAATGAGCTGAGGTGGAGTCTTAGCCAGTGGTACCATCAGGGGTGTGTAATGCACTTTAGGGTAGACAGCCAATCAGCTGCCAGATTCAATCTGTCAATCAAACACAGCAGCCAATCAGAGAGCTGGCCATTGATCAGCAGGCCCTTTATGACATCACAGACAGACTCACGGAACTCTCTGTGCTTGTCTGCTGGCTGGCTGTCAGTTGGGTGGGTGGGCGGCAGAGGGGGTGGATGTACGTCTCGTTTCTCCTGAAAATTGTGGTTTTTCGGCGTTTCCGGAAAAAGTCGCGGTCCGACGCGCAAAAGTGGGGTATCGTAGAAATCGCCTTTTAAAGACGCACCTTTCTGGCCCCACAAAAATGGGCATTTCAAATTAGAAACAAGTCAAATGAACAAAATAGTGTGAATAAGTAAGTATTTCAGGGGTGAGTTAGCAGGTTATTGGGGTAGTAAGTCCTGATTTTTTTGGAGGTTGCAGTGACCACTACGCCATTCAAAATAGGTAGGCTTTGGCATAAGCAGTTAGGCCCCGTAGGATGATTTTAGCTAAAATGTGCCCCAAACACTCAAACCGGCTTGTATCTTGCAATGGAAAATATGGGAAACATGACTTAGACAGCAAATGATACACTGTATGCCATGTTTCCAAATTTTTATGCACAGTGGTTACAGCATGAAGCGAATGCATGTGAATATACAAAGGTGCATTGCATTAAACAAGTCCAATGAGCGTGAAAAAAATGGCCGGCCTGCCTGCTTTCATCCATCATTTGTTCTAAATTTATAATTAATCAATGAGCTGAGGTGGAGTCTTAGCCAGTGGTACCATCAGGGGTGTGTAATGCACTTTAGGGTAGACAGCCAATCAGCTGCCAGATTCAATCTGTCAATCAAACACAGCAGCCAATCAGAGAGCTGGCCATTGATCAGCAGGCCCTTTATGACATCACAGACAGACTCACGGAACTCTCTGTGCTTGTCTGCTGGCTGGCTGTCAGTTGGGTGGGTGGGCGGCAGAGGGGGTGGATGTACGTCTCGTTTCTCCTGAAAATTGTGGTTTTTCGGCGTTTCCGGAAAAAGTCGCGGTCCGACGCGCAAAAGTGGGGTATCGTAGAAATCGCCTTTTAAAGACGCACCTTTCTGGCCCCACAAAAATGGGCATTTCAAATTAGAAACAAGTCAAATGAACAAAATAGTGTGAATAAGTAAGTATTTCAGGGGTGAGTTAGCAGGTTATTGGGGTAGTAAGTCCTGATTTTTTTGGAGGTTGCAGTGACCACTACGCCATTCAAAATAGGTAGGCTTTGGCATAAGCAGTTAGGCCCCGTAGGATGATTTTAGCTAAAATGTGCCCCAAACACTCAAACCGGCTTGTATCTTGCAATGGAAAATATGGGAAACATGACTTAGACAGCAAATGATACACTGTATGCCATGTTTCCAAATTTTTATGCACAGTGGTTACAGCATGAAGCGAATGCATGTGAATATACAAAGGTGCATTGCATTAAACAAGTCCAATGAGCGTGAAAAAAATGGCCGGCCTGCCTGCTTTCATCCATCATTTGTTCTAAATTTATAATTAATCAATGAGCTGAGGTGGAGTCTTAGCCAGTGGTACCATCAGGGGTGTGTAATGCACTTTAGGGTAGACAGCCAATCAGCTGCCAGATTCAATCTGTCAATCAAACACAGCAGCCAATCAGAGAGCTGGCCATTGATCAGCAGGCCCTTTATGACATCACAGACAGACCCACGGAACTCTCTGTGCTTGTCTGCTGGCTGGCTGTCAGTTGGGTGGGTGGGCGGCAGAGGGGGAGGATGTACGTCTCGTTTCTCCTGAAAATTGCGGTTTTTCGGCGTTTCCGGAAAAAGTCGCGGTCCGACGCGCAAAAGTGGGGTATCGTAGAAATCGCCTTTTAAAGACGCACCTTTCTGGCCCCACAAAAATGGGCATTTCAAATTAGAAACAAGTCAAATGAACAAAATAGTGTGAATAAGTAAGTATTTCAGGGGTGAGTTAGCAGGTTATTGGGGTAGTAAGTCCTGATTTTTTTGGAGGTTGCAGTGACCACTACGCCATTCAAAATAGGCAGGCTTTAGCATAAGCAGTTAGGCCCCGTAGGATGATTTTAGCTAAAATGTTCCCCAAACACTCAAACCGGCTTGTATCTTGCAATGGAAAATATGGGAAACATGACTTAGACAGCAAATGATACACTGTATGCCATGTTTCCAAATTTTTATGCACAGTGGTTACAGCATGAAGCGAATGCATGTGAATATACAAAGGTGCATTGCATTAAACAAGTCCAATGAGCGTGAAAAAAATGGCCGGCCTGCCTGCTTTCATCCATCATTTGTTCTAAATTTATAATTAATCAATGAGCTGAGGTGGAGTCTTAGCCAGTGGTACCATCAGGGGTGTGTAATGCACTTTAGGGTAGACAGCCAATCAGCTGCCAGATTCAATCTGTCAATCAAACACAGCAGCCAATCAGAGAGCTGGCCATTGATCAGCAGGCCCTTTATGACATCACAGACAGACCCACGGAACTCTCTGTGCTTGTCTGCTGGCTGGCTGTCAGTTGGGTGGGTGGGCGGCAGAGGGGGAGGATGTACGTCTCGTTTCTCCTGAAAATTGCGGTTTTTCGGCGTTTCCGGAAAAAGTCGCGGTCCGACGCGCAAAAGTGGGGTATCGTAGAAATCGCCTTTTAAAGACGCACCTTTCTGGCCCCACAAAAATGGGCATTTCAAATTAGAAACAAGTCAAATGAACAAAATAGTGTGAATAAGTAAGTATTTCAGGGGTGAGTTAGCAGGTTATTGGGGTAGTAAGTCCTGATTTTTTTGGAGGTTGCAGTGACCACTACGCCATTCAAAATAGGCAGGCTTTAGCATAAGCAGTTAGGCCCCGTAGGATGATTTTAGCTAAAATGTTCCCCAAACACTCAAACCGGCTTGTATCTTGCAATGGAAAATATGGGAAACATGACTTAGACAGCAAATGATACACTGTATGCCATGTTTCCAAATTTTTATGCACAGTGGTTACAGCATGAAGCGAATGCATGTGAATATACAAAGGTGCATTGCATTAAACAAGTCCAATGAGCGTGAAAAAAATGGCCGGCCTGCCTGCTTTCATCCATCATTTGTTCTAAATTTATAATTAATCAATGAGCTGAGGTGGAGTCTTAGCCAGTGGTACCATCAGGGGTGTGTAATGCACTTTAGGGTAGACAGCCAATCAGCTGCCAGATTCAATCTGTCAATCAAACACAGCAGCCAATCAGAGAGCTGGCCATTGATCAGCAGGCCCTTTATGACATCACAGACAGACCCACGGAACTCTCTGTGCTTGTCTGCTGGCTGGCTGTCAGTTGGGTGGGTGGGCGGCAGAGGGGGAGGATGTACGTCTCGTTTCTCCTGAAAATTGCGGTTTTTCGGCGTTTCCGGAAAAAGTCACGGTCCGACGCGCAAAAGTGGGGTATCGTAGAAATCGCCTTTTATAGACGCACCTTTCTGGCCCCACAAAAATGGGCATTTCAAATTAGAAACAAGTCAAATGAACAAAATAGTGTGAATAAGTAAGTATTTCAGGGGTGAGTTAGCAGGTTATTGGGGTAGTAAGTCCTGATTTTTTTGGAGGTTGCAGTGACCACTACGCCATTCAAAATAGGCAGGCTTTAGCATAAGCAGTTAGGCCCCGTAGGATGATTTTAGCTAAAATGTTCCCCAAACACTCAAACAGGCTTGTATCTTGCAATGGAAAATATGGGAAACATGACTTAGACAGCAAATGATACACTGTATGCCATGTTTCCAAATTTTTATGCACAGTGGTTACAGCATGAAGCGAATGCATGTGAATATACAAAGGTGCATTGCATTAAACAAGTCCAATGAGCGTGAAAAAAATGGCCGGCCTGCCTGCTTTCATCCATCATTTGTTCTAAATTTATAATTAATCAATGAGCTGAGGTGGAGTCTTAGCCAGTGGTACCATCAGGGGTGTGTAATGCACTTTAGGGTAGACAGCCAATCAGCTGCCAGATTCAATCTGTCAATCAAACACAGCAGCCAATCAGAGAGCTGGCCATTGATCAGCAGGCCCTTTATGACATCACAGACAGACCCACGGAACTCTCTGTGCTTGTCTGCTGGCTGGCTGTCAGTTGGGTGGGTGGGCGGCAGAGGGGGAGGATGTACGTCTCGTTTCTCCTGAAAATTGCGGTTTTTCGGCGTTTCCGGAAAAAGTCACGGTCCGACGCGCAAAGGTGGGGTATCGTAGAAATCGCCTTTTATAGACGCACCTTTCTGGCCCCACAAAAATGGGCATTTCAAATTAGAAACAAGTCAAATGAACAAAATAGTGTGAATAAGTAAGTATTTCAGGGGTGAGTTAGCAGGTTATTGGGGTAGTAAGTCCTGATTTTTTTGGAGGTTGCATTGACCACTACGCCATTCAAAATAGGCAGGCTTTGGCATAAGCAGTTAGGCCCCGTAGGATGATTTTAGCTAAAATGTGCCCCAAACACTCAAACCGGCTTGTATCTTGCAATGGAAAATATGGGAAACATGACTTAGACAGCAAATGATACACTGTATGCCATGTTTCCAAATTTTTATGCACAGTGGTTACAGCATGAAGCGAATGCATGTGAATATACAAAGGTGCATTGCATTAAACAAGTCCAATGAGCGTGAAAAAAATGGCCGGCCTGCCTGCTTTCATCCATCATTTGTTCTAAATTTGTAATTAATCAATGAGCTGAGGTGGAGTCTTAGCCAGTGGTACCATCAGGGGTGTGTAATGCACTTTAGGGTAGACAGCCAATCAGCTGCCAGATTCAATCTGTCAATCAAACACAGCAGCCAATCAGAGAGCTGGCCATTGATCAGCAGGCCCTTTATGACATCACAGACAGACCCACGGAACTCTCTGTGCTTGTCTGCTGGCTGGCTGTCAGTTGGGTGGGTGGGCGGCAGAGGGGGAGGATGTACGTCTCGTTTCTCCTGAAAATTGCGGTTTTTCGGCGTTTCCGGAAAAAGTCGCGGTCCGACGTGCAAAAGTGGGGTATCGTAGAAATCGCCTTTTAAAGACGCACCTTTCTGGCCCCACAAAAATGGGCATTTCAAATTAGAAACAAGTCAAATGAACAAAATAGTGTGAATAAGTAAGTATTTCAGGGGTGAGTTAGCAGGTTATTGGGGTAGTAAGTCCTGATTTTTTTGGAGGTTGCAGTGACCACTACGCCATTCAAAATAGGCAGGCTTTAGCATAAGCAGTTAGGCCCCGTAGGATGATTTTAGCTAAAATGTGCCCCAAACACTCAAACCGGCTTGTATCTTGCAATGGAAAATATGGGAAACATGACTTAGACAGCAAATGATACACTGTATGCCATGTTTCCAAATTTTTATGCACAGTGGTTACAGCATGAAGCGAATGCATGTGAATATACAAAGGTGCATTGCATTAAACAAGTCCAATGAGCGTGAAAAAAATGGCCGGCCTGCCTGCTTTCATCCATCATTTGTTCCAAATTTATAATTAATCAATGAGCTGAGGTGGAGTCTTAGCCAGTGGTACCATCAGGGGTGTGTAATGCACTTTAGGGTAGACAGCCAATCAGCTGCCAGATTCAATCTGTCAATCAAACACAGCAGCCAATCAGAGAGCTGGCCATTGATCAGCAGGCCCTTTATGACATCACAGACAGACCCACGGAACTCTCTGTGCTTGTCTGCTGGCTGGCTGTCAGTTGGGTGGGTGGGCGGCAGAGGGGGAGGATGTACGTCTCGTTTCTCCTGAAAATTGCGGTTTTTCAGCGTTTCCGGAAAAAGTCGCGGTCCGACGCGCAAAAGTGGGGTATCGTAGAAATCGCCTTTTAAAGACGCACCTTTCTGGCCCCACAAAAATGGGCATTTCAAATTAGAAACAAGTCAAATGAACAAAATAGTGTGAATAAGTAAGTATTTCAGGGGTGAGTTAGCAGGTTATTGGGGTAGTAAGTCCTGATTTTTTTGGAGGTTGCAGTGACCACTACGCCATTCAAAATAGGCAGGCTTTAGCATAAGCATTTAGGCCCCGTAGGATGATTTTAGCTAAAATGTGCCCCAAACACTCAAACCGGCTTGTATCTTGCAATGGAAAATATGGGAAACATGACTTAGACAGCAAATGATACACTGTATGCCATGTTTCCAAATTTTTATGCACAGTGGTTACAGCATGAAGTGAATGCATGTGAATATACACAGGTGCATTGCATTAAACAAGTCCAATGAGCGTGAAAAAAATGGCCGGCCTGCCTGCTTTCATCCATCATTTGTTCTAAATTTATAATTAATCAATGAGCTGAGGTGGAGTTTTAGCCAGTGGTACCATCAGGGGTGTGTAATGCACTTTAGGGTAGACAGCCAATCAGCTGCCAGATTCAATCTGTCAATCAAACACAGCAGCCAATCAGAGAGCTGGCCATTGATCAGCAGGCCCTTTATGACATCACAGACAGACCCACGGAACTCTCTGTGCTTGTCTGCTGGCTGGCTGTCAGTTGGGTGGGTGGGCGGCAGAGGGGGAGGATGTACGTCTCGTTTCTCCTGAAAATTTCGGTTTTTCGGCATTTCCGGAAAAAGTCGCGGTCCGACGCGCAAAAGTGGGGTATCGTAGAAATCGCCTTTTAAAGACGCACCTTTCTGGCCCCACAAAAATGGGCATTTCAAATTAGAAACAAGTCAAATGAACAAAATAGTGTGAATAAGTAAGTATTTCAGGGGTGAGTTAGCAGGTTATTGGGGTAGTAAGTCCTGATTTTTTTGGAGGTTGCAGTGACCACTACGCCATTCAAAATAGGCAGGCTTTAGCATAAGCAGTTAGGCCCCGTAGGATGATTTTAGCTAAAATGTGCCCCAAACACTCAAACCGGCTTGTATCTTGCAATGGAAAATATGGGAAACATGACTTAGACAGCAAATGATACACTGTATGCCATGTTTCCAAATTTTTATGCACAGTGGTTACAGCATGAAGTGAATGCATGTGAATATACACAGGTGCATTGCATTAAACAAGTCCAATGAGCGTGAAAAAAATGGCCGGCCTGCCTGCTTTCATCCATCATTTGTTCTAAATTTATAATTAATCAATGAGCTGAGGTGGAGTCTTAGCCAGTGGTACCATCAGGGGTGTGTAATGCACTTTAGGGTAGACAGCCAATCAGCTGCCAGATTCAATCTGTCAATCAAACACAGCAGCCAATCAGAGAGCTGGCCATTGATCAGCAGGCCCTTTATGACATCACAGACAGACCCACGGAACTCTCTGTGCTTGTCTGCTGGCTGGCTGTCAGTTGGGTGGGTGGGCGGCAGAGGGGGAGGATGTACGTCTCGTTTCTCCTGAAAATTGCGGTTTTTCGGCGTTTCCGGAAAAAGTCGCGGTCCGACGCGCAAAAGTGGGGTATCGTAGAAATCGCCTTTTAAAGACGCACCTTTCTGGCCCCACAAAAATGGGCATTTCAAATTAGAAACAAGTCAAATGAACAAAATAGTGTGAATAAGTAAGTATTTCAGGGGTGAGTTAGCAGGTTATTGGGGTAGTAAGTCCTGATTTTTTTGGAGGTTGCAGTGACCACTACGCCATTCAAAATAGGCAGGCTTTGGCATAAGCAGTTAGGCCCCGTAGGATGATTTTAGCTAAAATGTGCCCCAAACACTCAAACCGGCTTGTATCTTGCAATGGAAAATATGGGAAACATGACTTAGACAGCAAATGATACACTGTATGCCATGTTTCCAAATTTTTATGCACAGTGGTTACAGCATGAAGCGAATGCATGTGAATATACAAAGGTGCATTGCATTAAACAAGTCCAATGAGCGTGAAAAAAATGGCCGGCCTGCCTGCTTTCATCCATCATTTGTTCTAAATTTATAATTAATCAATGAGCTGAGGTGGAGTCTTAGCCAGTGGTACCATCAGGGGTGTGTAATGCACTTTAGGGTAGACAGCCAATCAGCTGCCAGATTCAATCTGTCAATCAAACACAGCAGCCAATCAGAGAGCTGGCCATTGATCAGCAGGCCCTTTATGACATCACAGACAGACCCACGGAACTCTCTGTGCTTGTCTGCTGGCTGGCTGTCAGTTGGGTGGGTGGGCGGCAGAGGGGGAGGATGTACGTCTCGTTTCTCCTGAAAATTGCGGTTTTTCAGCGTTTCCGGAAAAAGTCGCGGTCCGACGCGCAAAAGTGGGGTATCGTAGAAATCGCCTTTTAAAGACGCACCTTTCTGGCCCCACAAAAATGGGCATTTCAAATTAGAAACAAGTCAAATGAACAAAATAGTGTGAATAAGTAAGTATTTCAGGGGTGAGTTAGCAGGTTATTGGGGTAGTAAGTCCTGATTTTTTTGGAGGTTGCAGTGACCACTACGCCATTCAAAATAGGCAGGCTTTAGCATAAGCAGTTAGGCCCCGTAGGATGATTTTAGCTAAAATGTGCCCCAAACACTCAAACCGGCTTGTATCTTGCAATGGAAAATATGGGAAACATGACTTAGACAGCAAATGATACACTGTATGCCATGTTTCCAAATTTTTATGCACAGTGGTTACAGCATGAAGCGAATGCATGTGAATATACAAAGGTGCATTGCATTAAACAAGTCCAATGAGCGTGAAAAAAATGGCCGGCCTGCCTGCTTTCATCCATCATTTGTTCTAAATTTATAATTAATCAATGAGCTGAGGTGGAGTCTTAGCCAGTGGTACCATCAGGGGTGTGTAATGCACTTTAGGGTAGACAGCCAATCAGCTGCCAGATTCAATCTGTCAATCAAACACAGCAGCCAATCAGAGAGCTGGCCATTGATCAGCAGGCCCTTTATGACATCACAGACAGACCCACGGAACTCTCTGTGCTTGTCTGCTGGCTGGCTGTCAGTTGGGTGGGTGGGCGGCAGAGGGGGAGGATGTACGTCTCGTTTCTCCTGAAAATTGCGGTTTTTCGGCGTTTCCGGAAAAAGTCGCGGTCCGACGCGCAAAAGTGGGGTATCGTAGAAATCGCCTTTTAAAGACGCACCTTTCTGGCCCCACAAAAATGGGCATTTCAAATTAGAAACAAGTCAAATGAACAAAATAGTGTGAATAAGTAAGTATTTCAGGGGTGAGTTAGCAGGTTATTGGGGTAGTAAGTCCTGATTTTTTTGGAGGTTGCAGTGACCACTACGCCATTCAAAATAGGCAGGCTTTAGCATAAGCAGTTAGGCCCCGTAGGATGATTTTAGCTAAAATGTTCCCCAAACACTCAAACCGGCTTGTATCTTGCAATGGAAAATATGGGAAACATGACTTAGACAGCAAATGATACACTGTATGCCATGTTTCCAAATTTTTATGCACAGTGGTTACAGCATGAAGCGAATGCATGTGAATATACAAAGGTGCATTGCATTAAACAAGTCCAATGAGCGTGAAAAAAATGGCCGGCCTGCCTGCTTTCATCCATCATTTGTTCTAAATTTATAATTAATCAATGAGCTGAGGTGGAGTCTTAGCCAGTGGTACCATCAGGGGTGTGTAATGCACTTTAGGGTAGACAGCCAATCAGCTGCCAGATTCAATCTGTCAATCAAACACAGCAGCCAATCAGAGAGCTGGCCATTGATCAGCAGGCCCTTTATGACATCACAGACAGACCCACGGAACTCTCTGTGCTTGTCTGCTGGCTGGCTGTCAGTTGGGTGGGTGGGCGGCAGAGGGGGAGGATGTACGTCTCGTTTCTCCTGAAAATTGCGGTTTTTCGGCGTTTCCGGAAAAAGTCGCGGTCCGACGCGCAAAAGTGGGGTATCGTAGAAATCGCCTTTTAAAGACGCACCTTTCTGGCCCCACAAAAATGGGCATTTCAAATTAGAAACAAGTCAAATGAACAAAATAGTGTGAATAAGTAAGTATTTCAGGGGTGAGTTAGCAGGTTATTGGGGTAGTAAGTCCTGATTTTTTTGGAGGTTGCAGTGACCACTACGCCATTCAAAATAGGCAGGCTTTAGCATAAGCAGTTAGGCCCCGTAGGATGATTTTAGCTAAAATGTTCCCCAAACACTCAAACCGGCTTGTATCTTGCAATGGAAAATATGGGAAACATGACTTAGACAGCAAATGATACACTGTATGCCATGTTTCCAAATTTTTATGCACAGTGGTTACAGCATGAAGCGAATGCATGTGAATATACAAAGGTGCATTGCATTAAACAAGTCCAATGAGCGTGAAAAAAATGGCCGGCCTGCCTGCTTTCATCCATCATTTGTTCTAAATTTATAATTAATCAATGAGCTGAGGTGGAGTCTTAGCCAGTGGTACCATCAGGGGTGTGTAATGCACTTTAGGGTAGACAGCCAATCAGCTGCCAGATTCAATCTGTCAATCAAACACAGCAGCCAATCAGAGAGCTGGCCATTGATCAGCAGGCCCTTTATGACATCACAGACAGACCCACGGAACTCTCTGTGCTTGTCTGCTGGCTGGCTGTCAGTTGGGTGGGTGGGCGGCAGAGGGGGAGGATGTACGTCTCGTTTCTCCTGAAAATTGCGGTTTTTCGGCGTTTTTCCGGAAAAAGTCACGGTCCGACGCGCAAAAGTGGGGTATCGTAGAAATCGCCTTTTATAGACGCACCTTTCTGGCCCCACAAAAATGGGCATTTCAAATTAGAAACAAGTCAAATGAACAAAATAGTGTGAATAAGTAAGTATTTCAGGGGTGAGTTAGCAGGTTATTGGGGTAGTAAGTCCTGATTTTTTTGGAGGTTGCAGTGACCACTACGCCATTCAAAATAGGCAGGCTTTAGCATAAGCAGTTAGGCCCCGTAGGATGATTTTAGCTAAAATGTTCCCCAAACACTCAAACCGGCTTGTATCTTGCAATGGAAAATATGGGAAACATGACTTAGACAGCAAATGATACACTGTATGCCATGTTTCCAAATTTTTATGCACAGTGGTTACAGCATGAAGCGAATGCATGTGAATATACAAAGGTGCATTGCATTAAACAAGTCCAATGAGCGTGAAAAAAATGGCCGGCCTGCCTGCTTTCATCCATCATTTGTTCTAAATTTATAATTAATCAATGAGCTGAGGTGGAGTCTTAGCCAGTGGTACCATCAGGGGTGTGTAATGCACTTTAGGGTAGACAGCCAATCAGCTGCCAGATTCAATCTGTCAATCAAACACAGCAGCCAATCAGAGAGCTGGCCATTGATCAGCAGGCCCTTTATGACATCACAGACAGACCCACGGAACTCTCTGTGCTTGTCTGCTGGCTGGCTGTCAGTTGGGTGGGTGGGCGGCAGAGGGGGAGGATGTACGTCTCGTTTCTCCTGAAAATTGCGGTTTTTCAGCGTTTCCGGAAAAAGTCACGGTCCGACGCGCAAAGGTGGGGTATCGTAGAAATCGCCTTTTATAGACGCACCTTTCTGGCCCCACAAAAATGGGCATTTCAAATTAGAAACAAGTCAAATGAACAAAATAGTGTGAATAAGTAAGTATTTCAGGGGTGAGTTAGCAGGTTATTGGGGTAGTAAGTCCTGATTTTTTTGGAGGTTGCATTGACCACTACGCCATTCAAAATAGGCAGGCTTTGGCATAAGCAGTTAGGCCCCGTAGGATAATTTTAGCTAAAATGTGCCCCAAACACTCAAACCGGCTTGTATCTTGCAATGGAAAATATGGGAAACATGACTTAGACAGCAAATGATACACTGTATGCCATGTTTCCAAATTTTTATGCACAGTGGTTACAGCATGAAGCGAATGCATGTGAATATACAAAGGTGCATTGCATTAAACAAGTCCAATGAGCGTGAAAAAAATGGCCGGCCTGCCTGCTTTCATCCATCATTTGTTCTAAATTTGTAATTAATCAATGAGCTGAGGTGGAGTCTTAGCCAGTGGTACCATCAGGGGTGTGTAATGCACTTTAGGGTAGACAGCCAATCAGCTGCCAGATTCAATCTGTCAATCAAACACAGCAGCCAATCAGAGAGCTGGCCATTGATCAGCAGGCCCTTTATGACATCACAGACAGACCCACGGAACTCTCTGTGCTTGTCTGCTGGCTGGCTGTCAGTTGGGTGGGTGGGCGGCAGAGGGGGAGGATGTACGTCTCGTTTCTCCTGAAAATTGCGGTTTTTCGGCGTTTCCGGAAAAAGTCGCGGTCCGACGTGCAAAAGTGGGGTATCGTAGAAATCGCCTTTTAAAGACGCACCTTTCTGGCCCCACAAAAATGGGCATTTCAAATTAGAAACAAGTCAAATGAACAAAATAGTGTGAATAAGTAAGTATTTCAGGGGTGAGTTAGCAGGTTATTGGGGTAGTAAGTCCTGATTTTTTTGGAGGTTGCAGTGACCACTACGCCATTCAAAATAGGCAGGCTTTAGCATAAGCAGTTAGGCCCCGTAGGATGATTTTAGCTAAAATGTGCCCCAAACACTCAAACCGGCTTGTATCTTGCAATGGAAAATATGGGAAACATGACTTAGACAGCAAATGATACACTGTATGCCATGTTTCCAAATTTTTATGCACAGTGGTTACAGCATGAAGCGAATGCATGTGAATATACAAAGGTGCATTGCATTAAACAAGTCCAATGAGCGTGAAAAAAATGGCCGGCCTGCCTGCTTTCATCCATCATTTGTTCCAAATTTATAATTAATCAATGAGCTGAGGTGGAGTCTTAGCCAGTGGTACCATCAGGGGTGTGTAATGCACTTTAGGGTAGACAGCCAATCAGCTGCCAGATTCAATCTGTCAATCAAACACAGCAGCCAATCAGAGAGCTGGCCATTGATCAGCAGGCCCTTTATGACATCACAGACAGACCCACGGAACTCTCTGTGCTTGTCTGCTGGCTGGCTGTCAGTTGGGTGGGTGGGCGGCAGAGGGGGTGGATGTACGTCTCGTTTCTCCTGAAAATTGCGGTTTTTCGGCGTTTCCGGAAAAAGTCGCGGTCCGACGCGCAAAAGTGGGGTATCGTAGAAATCGCCTTTTAAAGACGCACCTTTCTGGCCCCACAAAAATGGGCATTTCAAATTAGAAACAAGTCAAATGAACAAAATAGTGTGAATAAGTAAGTATTTCAGGGGTGAGTTAGCAGGTTATTGGGGTAGTAAGTCCTGATTTTTTTGGAGGTTGCAGTGACCACTACGCCATTCAAAATAGGCAGGCTTTAGCATAAGCATTTAGGCCCCGTAGGATGATTTTAGCTAAAATGTGCCCCAAACACTCAAACCGGCTTGTATCTTGCAATGGAAAATATGGGAAACATGACTTAGACAGCAAATGATACACTGTATGCCATGTTTCCAAATTTTTATGCACAGTGGTTACAGCATGAAGTGAATGCATGTGAATATACACAGGTGCATTGCATTAAACAAGTCCAATGAGCGTGAAAAAAATGGCCGGCCTGCCTGCTTTCATCCATCATTTGTTCTAAATTTATAATTAATCAATGAGCTGAGGTGGAGTTTTAGCCAGTGGTACCATCAGGGGTGTGTAATGCACTTTAGGGTAGACAGCCAATCAGCTGCCAGATTCAATCTGTCAATCAAACACAGCAGCCAATCAGAGAGCTGGCCATTGATCAGCAGGCCCTTTATGACATCACAGACAGACCCACGGAACTCTCTGTGCTTGTCTGCTGGCTGGCTGGCAGTTGGGTGGGTGGGCGGCAGAGGGGGAGGATGTACGTCTCGTTTCTCCTGAAAATTTCGGTTTTTCGGCATTTCCGGAAAAAGTCGCGGTCCGACGCGCAAAAGTGGGGTATCGTAGAAATCGCCTTTTAAAGACGCACCTTTCTGGCCCCACAAAAATGGGCATTTCAAATTAGAAACAAGTCAAATGAACAAAATAGTGTGAATAAGTAAGTATTTCAGGGGTGAGTTAGCAGGTTATTGGGGTAGTAAGTCCTGATTTTTTTGGAGGTTGCAGTGACCACTACGCCATTCAAAATAGGCAGGCTTTAGCATAAGCAGTTAGGCCCCGTAGGATGATTTTAGCTAAAATGTGCCCCAAACACTCAAACCGGCTTGTATCTTGCAATGGAAAATATGGGAAACATGACTTAGACAGCAAATGATACACTGTATGCCATGTTTCCAAATTTTTATGCACAGTGGTTACAGCATGAAGTGAATGCATGTGAATATACACAGGTGCATTGCATTAAACAAGTCCAATGAGCGTGAAAAAAATGGCCGGCCTGCCTGCTTTCATCCATCATTTGTTCTAAATTTATAATTAATCAATGAGCTGAGGTGGAGTCTTAGCCAGTGGTACCATCAGGGGTGTGTAATGCACTTTAGGGTAGACAGCCAATCAGCTGCCAGATTCAATCTGTCAATCAAACACAGCAGCCAATCAGAGAGCTGGCCATTGATCAGCAGGCCCTTTATGACATCACAGACAGACCCACGGAACTCTCTGTGCTTGTCTGCTGGCTGGCTGTCAGTTGGGTGGGTGGGCGGCAGAGGGGGAGGATGTACGTCTCGTTTCTCCTGAAAATTGCGGTTTTTCGGCGTTTCCGGAAAAAGTCGCGGTCCGACGCGCAAAAGTGGGGTATCGTAGAAATCGCCTTTTAAAGACGCACCTTTCTGGCCCCACAAAAATGGGCATTTCAAATTAGAAACAAGTCAAATGAACAAAATAGTGTGAATAAGTAAGTATTTCAGGGGTGAGTTAGCAGGTTATTGGGGTAGTAAGTCCTGATTTTTTTGGAGGTTGCAGTGACCACTACGCCATTCAAAATAGGCAGGCTTTGGCATAAGCAGTTAGGCCCCGTAGGATGATTTTAGCTAAAATGTGCCCCAAACACTCAAACCGGCTTGTATCTTGCAATGGAAAATATGGGAAACATGACTTAGACAGCAAATGATACACTGTATGCCATGTTTCCAAATTTTTATGCACAGTGGTTACAGCATGAAGCGAATGCATGTGAATATACAAAGGTGCATTGCATTAAACAAGTCCAATGAGCGTGAAAAAAATGGCCGGCCTGCCTGCTTTCATCCATCATTTGTTCTAAATTTATAATTAATCAATGAGCTGAGGTGGAGTCTTAGCCAGTGGTACCATCAGGGGTGTGTAATGCACTTTAGGGTAGACAGCCAATCAGCTGCCAGATTCAATCTGTCAATCAAACACAGCAGCCAATCAGAGAGCTGGCCATTGATCAGCAGGCCCTTTATGACATCACAGACAGACCCACGGAACTCTCTGTGCTTGTCTGCTGGCTGGCTGTCAGTTGGGTGGGTGGGCGGCAGAGGGGGAGGATGTACGTCTCGTTTCTCCTGAAAATTGCGGTTTTTCAGCGTTTCCGGAAAAAGTCGCGGTCCGACGCGCAAAAGTGGGGTATCGTAGAAATCGCCTTTTAAAGACGCACCTTTCTGGCCCCACAAAAATGGGCATTTCAAATTAGAAACAAGTCAAATGAACAAAATAGTGTGAATAAGTAAGTATTTCAGGGGTGAGTTAGCAGGTTATTGGGGTAGTAAGTCCTGATTTTTTTGGAGGTTGCAGTGACCACTACGCCATTCAAAATAGGCAGGCTTTAGCATAAGCAGTTAGGCCCCGTAGGATGATTTTAGCTAAAATGTGCCCCAAACACTCAAACCGGCTTGTATCTTGCAATGGAAAATATGGGAAACATGACTTAGACAGCAAATGATACACTGTATGCCATGTTTCCAAATTTTTATGCACAGTGGTTACAGCATGAAGCGAATGCATGTGAATATACAAAGGTGCATTGCATTAAACAAGTCCAATGAGCGTGAAAAAAATGGCCGGCCTGCCTGCTTTCATCCATCATTTGTTCTAAATTTATAATTAATCAATGAGCTGAGGTGGAGTCTTAGCCAGTGGTACCATCAGGGGTGTGTAATGCACTTTAGGGTAGACAGCCAATCAGCTGCCAGATTCAATCTGTCAATCAAACACAGCAGCCAATCAGAGAGCTGGCCATTGATCAGCAGGCCCTTTATGACATCACAGACAGACCCACGGAACTCTCTGTGCTTGTCTGCTGGCTGGCTGTCAGTTGGGTGGGTGGGCAGCAGAGGGGGAGGATGTACGTCTCGTTTCTCCTGAAAATTGCGGTTTTTCGGCGTTTCCGGAAAAAGTCGCGGTCCGACGCGCAAAAGTGGGGTATCGTAGAAATCGCCTTTTAAAGACGCACCTTTCTGGCCCCACAAAAATGGGCATTTCAAATTAGAAACAAGTCAAATGAACAAAATAGTGTGAATAAGTAAGTATTTTTAGGGGTGAGTTAGCAGGTTATTGGGGTAGTAAGTCCTGATTTTTTTGGAGGTTGCATTGACCACTACGCCATTCAAAATAGGCAGGCTTTGGCATAAGCAGTTAGGCCCCGTAGGATGATTTTAGCTAAAATGTGCCCCAAACACTCAAACCGGCTTGTATCTTGCAATGGAAAATATGGGAAACATGACTTAGACAGCAAATGATACACTGTATGCCATGTTTCCAAATTTTTATGCACAGTGGTTACAGCATGAAGCGAATGCATGTGAATATACAAAGGTGCATTGCATTAAACAAGTCCAATGAGCGTGAAAAAAATGGCCGGCCTGCCTGCTTTCATCCATCATTTGTTCTAAATTTATAATTAATCAATGAGCTGAGGTGGAGTCTTAGCCAGTGGTACCATCAGGGGTGTGTAATGCACTTTAGGGTAGACAGCCAATCAGCTGCCAGATTCAATCTGTCAATCAAACACAGCAGCCAATCAGAGAGCTGGCCATTGATCAGCAGGCCCTTTATGACATCACAGACAGACCCACGGAACTCTCTGTGCTTGTCTGCTGGCTGGCTGTCAGTTGGGTGGGTGGGCGGCAGAGGGGGAGGATGTACGTCTCGTTTCTCCTGAAAATTGCGGTTTTTCAGCGTTTCCGGAAAAAGTCGCGGTCCGACGCGCAAAAGTGGGGTATCGTAGAAATCGCCTTTTAAAGACGCACCTTTCTGGCCCCTCAAAAATGGGCATTTCAAATTAGAAACAAGTCAAATGAACAAAATAGTGTGAATAAGTAAGTATTTCAGGGGTGAGTTAGCAGGTTATTGGGGTAGTAAGTCCTGATTTTTTTGGAGGTTGCAGTGACCACTACGCCATTCAAAATAGGCAGGCTTTAGCATAAGCATTTAGGCCCCGTAGGATGATTTTAGCTAAAATGTGCCCCAAACACTCAAACCGGCTTGTATCTTGCAATGGAAAATATGGGAAACATGACTTAGACAGCAAATGATACACTGTATGCCATGTTTCCAAATTTTTATGCACAGTGGTTACAGCATGAAGTGAATGCATGTGAATATACACAGGTGCATTGCATTAAACAAGTCCAATGAGCGTGAAAAAAATGGCCGGCCTGCCTGCTTTCATCCATCATTTGTTCTAAATTTATAATTAATCAATGAGCTGAGGTGGAGTCTTAGCCAGTGGTACCATCAGGGGTGTGTAATGCACTTTAGGGTAGACAGCCAATCAGCTGCCAGATTCAATCTGTCAATCAAACACAGCAGCCAATCAGAGAGCTGGCCATTGATCAGCAGGCCCTTTATGACATCACAGACAGACCCACGGAACTCTCTGTGCTTGTCTGCTGGCTGGCTGTCAGTTGGGTGGGTGGGCGGCAGAGGGGGTGGATGTACGTCTCGTTTCTCCTGAAAATTGCGGTTTTTCGGCGTTTCCGGAAAAAGTCGCGGTCCGACGCGCAAAAGTGGGGTATCGTAGAAATCGCCTTTTAAAGACGCACCTTTCTGGCCCCACAAAAATGGGCATTTCAAATTAGAAACAAGACAAATGAACAAAATAGTGTGAATAAGTAAGTATTTCAGGGGTGAGTTAGCAGGTTATTGGGGTAGTAAGTCCTGATTTTTTTGGAGGTTGCAGTGACCACTACGCCATTCAAAATAGGCAGGCTTTGGCATAAGCAGTTAGGCCCCGTAGGATGATTTTAGCTAAAATGTGCCCCAAACACTCAAACCGGCTTGTATCTTGCAATGGAAAATATGGGAAACATGACTTAGACAGCAAATGATACACTGTATGCCATGTTTCCAAATTTTTATGCACAGTGGTTACAGCATGAAGCGAATGCATGTGAATATACAAAGGTGCATTGCATTAAACAAGTCCAATGAGCGTGAAAAAAATGGCCGGCCTGACTGCTTTCATCCATCATTTGTTCTAAATTTATAATTAATCAATGAGCTGAGGTGGAGTCTTAGCCAGTGGTACCATCAGGGGTGTGTAATGCACTTTAGGGTAGACAGCCAATCAGCTGCCAGATTCAATCTGTCAATCAAACACAGCAGCCAATCAGAGAGCTGGCCATTGATCAGCAGGCCCTTTATGACATCACAGACAGACCCACGGAACTCTCTGTGCTTGTCTGCTGGCTGGCTGTCAGTTGGGTGGGTGGGCGGCAGAGGGGGAGGATGTACGTCTCGTTTCTCCTGAAAATTGCGGTTTTTCGGCGTTTCCGGAAAAAGTCGCGGTCCGACGCGCAAAAGTGGGGTATCGTAGAAATCGCCTTTTAAAGACGCACCTTTCTGGCCCCACAAAAATGGGCATTTCAAATTAGAAACAAGTCAAATGAACAAAATAGTGTGAATAAGTAAGTATTTCAGGGGTGAGTTAGCAGGTTATTGGGGTAGTAAGTCCTGATTTTTTTGGAGGTTGCAGTGACCACTACGCCATTCAAAATAGGCAGGCTTTAGCATAAGCATTTAGGCCCCGTAGGATGATTTTAGCTAAAATGTGCCCCAAACACTCAAACCGGCTTGTATCTTGCAATGGAAAATATGGGAAACATGACTTAGACAGCAAATGATACACTGTATGCCATGTTTCCAAATTTTTATGCACAGTGGTTACAGCATGAAGTGAATGCATGTGAATATACACAGGTGCATTGCATTAAACAAGTCCAATGAGCGTGAAAAAAATGGCCGGCCTGCCTGCTTTCATCCATCATTTGTTCTAAATTTATAATTAATCAATGAGCTGAGGTGGAGTCTTAGCCAGTGGTACCATCAGGGGTGTGTAATGCACTTTAGGGTAGACAGCCAATCAGCTGCCAGATTCAATCTGTCAATCAAACACAGCAGCCAATCAGAGAGCTGGCCATTGATCAGCAGGCCCTTTATGACATCACAGACAGACCCACGGAACTCTCTGTGCTTGTCTGCTGGCTGGCTGTCAGTTGGGTGGGTGGGCGGCAGAGGGGGAGGATGTACGTCTCGTTTCTCCTGAAAATTGCGGTTTTTCAGCGTTTCCGGAAAAAGTCGCGGTCCGACGCGCAAAAGTGGGGTATCGTAGAAATCGCCTTTTAAAGACGCACCTTTCTGGCCCCACAAAAATGGGCATTTCAAATTAGAAACAAGTCAAATGAACAAAATAGTGTGAATAAGTAAGTATTTCAGGGGTGAGTTAGCAGGTTATTGGGGTAGTAAGTCCTGATTTTTTTGGAGGTTGCAGTGACCACTACGCCATTCAAAATAGGCAGGCTTTAGCATAAGCAGTTAGGCCCCGTAGGATGATTTTAGCTAAAATGTGCCCCAAACACTCAAACCGGCTTGTATCTTGCAATGGAAAATATGGGAAACATGACTTAGACAGCAAATGATACACTGTATGCCATGTTTCCAAATTTTTATGCACAGTGGTTACAGCATGAAGCGAATGCATGTGAATATACAAAGGTGCATTGCATTAAACAAGTCCAATGAGCGTGAAAAAAATGGCCGGCCTGCCTGCTTTCATCCATCATTTGTTCTAAATTTATAATTAATCAATGAGCTGAGGTGGAGTCTTAGCCAGTGGTACCATCAGGGGTGTGTAATGCACTTTAGGGTAGACAGCCAATCAGCTGCCAGATTCAATCTGTCAATCAAACACAGCAGCCAATCAGAGAGCTGGCCATTGATCAGCAGGCCCTTTATGACATCACAGACAGACCCACGGAACTCTCTGTGCTTGTCTGCTGGCTGGCTGTCAGTTGGGTGGGTGGGCGGCAGAGGGGGAGGATGTACGTCTCGTTTCTCCTGAAAATTGCGTTTTTTCGGCGTTTCCGGAAAAAGTCGCGGTCCGACGCGCAAAAGTGGGGTATCGTAGAAATCGCCTTTTAAAGACGCACCTTTCTGGCCCCACAAAAATGGGCATTTCAAATTAGAAACAAGTCAAATGAACAAAATAGTGTGAATAAGTAAGTATTTTTAGGGGTGAGTTAGCAGGTTATTGGGGTAGTAAGTCCTGATTTTTTTGGAGGTTGCATTGACCACTACGCCATTCAAAATAGGCAGGCTTTGGCATAAGCAGTTAGGCCCCGTAGGATGATTTTAGCTAAAATGTGCCCCAAACACTCAAACCGGCTTGTATCTTGCAATGGAAAATATGGGAAACATGACTTAGACTGCAAATGATACACTGTATGCCATGTTTCCAAATTTGTATGCACAGTGGTTACAGCATGAAGCGAATGCATGTGAATATACAAAGGTGCATTGCATTAAACAAGTCCAATGAGCGTGAAAAAAATGGCCGGCCTGCCTGCTTTCATCCATCATTTGTTCTAAATTTATAATTAATCAATGAGCTGAGGTGGAGTCTTAGCCAGTGGTACCATCAGGGGTGTGTAATGCACTTTAGGGTAGACAGCCAATCAGCTGCCAGATTCAATCTGTCAATCAAACACAGCAGCCAATCAGAGAGCTGGCCATTGATCAGCAGGCCCTTTATGACATCACAGACAGACCCACGGAACTCTCTGTGCTTGTCTGCTGGCTGGCTGTCAGTTGGGTGGGTGGGCGGCAGAGGGGGAGGATGTACGTCTCGTTTCTCCTGAAAATTGCGGTTTTTCAGCGTTTCCGGAAAAAGTCGCGGTCCGACGCGCAAAAGTGGGGTATCGTAGAAATCGCCTTTTAAAGACGCACCTTTCTGGCCCCACAAAAATGGGCATTTCAAATTAGAAACAAGTCAAATGAACAAAATAGTGTGAATAAGTAAGTATTTCAGGGGTGAGTTAGCAGGTTATTGGGGTAGTAAGTCCTGATTTTTTTGGAGGTTGCAGTGACCACTACGCCATTCAAAATAGGCAGGCTTTAGCATAAGCATTTAGGCCCCGTAGGATGATTTTAGCTAAAATGTGCCCCAAACACTCAAACCGGCTTGTATCTTGCAATGGAAAATATGGGAAACATGACTTAGACAGCAAATGATACACTGTATGCCATGTTTCCAAATTTTTATGCACAGTGGTTACAGCATGAAGTGAATGCATGTGAATATACACAGGTGCATTGCATTAAACAAGTCCAATGAGCGTGAAAAAAATGGCCGGCCTGCCTGCTTTCATCCATCATTTGTTCTAAATTTATAATTAATCAATGAGCTGAGGTGGAGTCTTAGCCAGTGGTACCATCAGGGGTGTGTAATGCACTTTAGGGTAGACAGCCAATCAGCTGCCAGATTCAATCTGTCAATCAAACACAGCAGCCAATCAGAGAGCTGGCCATTGATCAGCAGGCCCTTTATGACATCACAGACAGACCCACGGAACTCTCTGTGCTTGTCTGCTGGCTGGCTGTCAGTTGGGTGGGTGGGCGGCAGAGGGGGTGGATGTACGTCTCGTTTCTCCTGAAAATTGCGGTTTTTCGGCGTTTCCGGAAAAAGTCGCGGTCCGACGCGCAAAAGTGGGGTATCGTAGAAATCGCCTTTTAAAGACGCACCTTTCTGGCCCCACAAAAATGGGCATTTCAAATTAGAAACAAGTCAAATGAACAAAATAGTGTGAATAAGTAAGTATTTCAGGGGTGAGTTAGCAGGTTATTGGGGTAGTAAGTCCTGATTTTTTTGGAGGTTGCAGTGACCACTACGCCATTCAAAATAGGCAGGCTTTGGCATAAGCAGTTAGGCCCCGTAGGATGATTTTAGCTAAAATGTGCCCCAAACACTCAAACCGGCTTGTATCTTGCAATGGAAAATATGGGAAACATGACTTAGACAGCAAATGATACACTGTATGCCATGTTTCCAAATTTTTATGCACAGTGGTTACAGCATGAAGCGAATGCATGTGAATATACAAAGGTGCATTGCATTAAACAAGTCCAATGAGCGTGAAAAAAATGGCCGGCCTGCCTGCTTTCATCCATCATTTGTTCTAAATTTATAATTAATCAATGAGCTGAGGTGGAGTCTTAGCCAGTGGTACCATCAGGGGTGTGTAATGCACTTTAGGGTAGACAGCCAATCAGCTGCCAGATTCAATCTGTCAATCAAACACAGCAGCCAATCAGAGAGCTGGCCATTGATCAGCAGGCCCTTTATGACATCACAGACAGACCCACGGAACTCTCTGTGCTTGTCTGCTGGCTGGCTGTCAGTTGGGTGGGTGGGCGGCAGAGGGGGAGGATGTACGTCTCGTTTCTCCTGAAAATTGCGGTTTTTCGGCGTTTCCGGAAAAAGTCGCGGTCCGACGCGCAAAAGTGGGGTATCGTAGAAATCGCCTTTTAAAGACGCACCTTTCTGGCCCCACAAAAATGGGCATTTCAAATTAGAAACAAGTCAAATGAACAAAATAGTGTGAATAAGTAAGTATTTCAGGGGTGAGTTAGCAGGATATTGGGGTAGTAAGTCCTGATTTTTTTGGAGGTTGCATTGACCACTACGCCATTCAAAATAGGCAGGCTTTGGCATAAGCAGTTAGGCCCCGTAGGATGATTTTAGCTAAAATGTGCCCCAAACACTCAAACCGGCTTGTATCTTGCAATGGAAAATATGGGAAACATGACTTAGACAGCAAATGATACACTGTATGCCATGTTTCCAAATTTTTATGCACAGTGGTTACAGCATGAAGCGAATGCATGTGAATATACAAAGGTGCATTGCATTAAACAAGTCCAATGAGCGTGAAAAAAATGGCCGGCCTGCCTGCTTTCATCCATCATTTGTTCTAAATTTATAATTAATCAATGAGCTGAGGTGGAGTCTTAGCCAGTGGTACCATCAGGGGTGTGTAATGCACTTTAGGGTAGACAGCCAATCAGCTGCCAGATTCAATCTGTCAATCAAACACAGCAGCCAATCAGAGAGCTGGCCATTGATCAGCAGGCCCTTTATGACATCACAGACAGACCCACGGAACTCTCTGTGCTTGTCTGCTGGCTGGCTGTCAGTTGGGTGGGTGGGTGGGTGGCAGAGGGGGAGGATGTACGTCTCGTTTCTCCTGAAAATTGCGGTTTTTCAGCGTTTCCGGAAAAAGTCGCGGTCCGACGCGCAAAAGTGGGGTATCGTAGAAATCGCCTTTTAAAGACGCACCTTTCTGGCCCCACAAAAATGGGCATTTCAAATTAGAAACAAGTCAAATGAACAAAATAGTGTGAATAAGTAAGTATTTCAGGGGTGAGTTAGCAGGTTATTGGGGTAGTAAGTCCTGATTTTTTTGGAGGTTGCAGTGACCACTACGCCATTCAAAATAGGCAGGCTTTAGCATAAGCATTTAGGCCCTGTAGGATGATTTTAGCTAAAATGTGCCCCAAACACTCAAACCGGCTTGTATCTTGCAATGGAAAATATGGGAAACATGACTTAGACAGCAAATGATACACTGTATGCCATGTTTCCAAATTTTTATGCACAGTGGTTACAGCATGAAGTGAATGCATGTGAATATACACAGGTGCATTGCATTAAACAAGTCCAATGAGCGTGAAAAAAATGGCCGGCCTGCCTGCTTTCATCCATCATTTGTTCTAAATTTATAATTAATCAATGAGCTGAGGTGGAGTCTTAGCCAGTGGTACCATCAGGGGTGTGTAATGCACTTTAGGGTAGACAGCCAATCAGCTGCCAGATTCAATCTGTCAATCAAACACAGCAGCCAATCAGAGAGCTGGCCATTGATCAGCAGGCCCTTTATGACATCACAGACAGACCCACGGAACTCTCTGTGCTTGTCTGCTGGCTGGCTGTCAGTTGGGTGGGTGGGCGGCAGAGGGGGAGGATGTACGTCTCGTTTCTCCTGAAAATTGCGGTTTTTCAGCGTTTCCGGAAAAAGTCGCGGTCCGACGCGCAAAAGTGGGGTATCGTAGAAATCGCCTTTTAAAGACGCACCTTTCTGGCCCCACAAAAATGGGCATTTCAAATTAGAAACAAGTCAAATGAACAAAATAGTGTGAATAAGTAAGTATTTCAGGGGTGAGTTAGCAGGTTATTGGGGTAGTAAGTCCTGATTTTTTTGGAGGTTGCAGTGACCACTACGCCATTCAAAATAGGCAGGCTTTAGCATAAGCAGTTAGGCCCCGTAGGATGATTTTAGCTAAAATGTGCCCCAAACACTCAAACCGGCTTGTATCTTGCAATGGAAAATATGGGAAACATGACTTAGACAGCAAATGATACACTGTATGCCATGTTTCCAAATTTTTATGCACAGTGGTTACAGCATGAAGCGAATGCATGTGAATATACAAAGGTGCATTGCATTAAACAAGTCCAATGAGCGTGAAAAAAATGGCCGGCCTGCCTGCTTTCATCCATCATTTGTTCTAAATTTATAATTAATCAATGAGCTGAGGTGGAGTCTTAGCCAGTGGTACCATCAGGGGTGTGTAATGCACTTTAGGGTAGACAGCCAATCAGCTGCCAGATTCAATCTGTCAATCAAACACAGCAGCCAATCAGAGAGCTGGCCATTGATCAGCAGGCCCTTTATGACATCACAGACAGACCCACGGAACTCTCTGTGCTTGTCTGCTGGCTGGCTGTCAGTTGGGTGGGTGGGCGGCAGAGGGGGAGGATGTACGTCTCGTTTCTCCTGAAAATTGCGGTTTTTCGGCGTTTCCGGAAAAAGTCGCGGTCCGACGCGCAAAAGTGGGGTATCGTAGAAATCGCCTTTTAAAGACGCACCTTTCTGGCCCCACAAAAATGGGCATTTCAAATTAGAAACAAGTCAAATGAACAAAATAGTGTGAATAAGTAAGTATTTTTAGGGGTGAGTTAGCAGGTTATTGGGGTAGTAAGTCCTGATTTTTTTGGAGGTTGCATTGACCACTACGCCATTCAAAATAGGCAGGCTTTGGCATAAGCAGTTAGGCCCCGTAGGATGATTTTAGCTAAAATGTGCCCCAAACACTCAAACCGGCTTGTATCTTGCAATGGAAAATATGGGAAACATGACTTAGACAGCAAATGATACACTGTATGCCATGTTTCCAAATTTGTATGCACAGTGGTTACAGCATGAAGCGAATGCATGTGAATATACAAAGGTGCATTGCATTAAACAAGTCCAATGAGCGTGAAAAAAATGGCCGGCCTGCCTGCTTTCATCCATCATTTGTTCTAAATTTATAATTAATCAATGAGCTGAGGTGGAGTCTTAGCCAGTGGTACCATCAGGGGTGTGTAATGCACTTTAGGGTAGACAGCCAATCAGCTGCCAGATTCAATCTGTCAATCAAACACAGCAGCCAATCAGAGAGCTGGCCATTGATCAGCAGGCCCTTTATGACATCACAGACAGACCCACGGAACTCTCTGTGCTTGTCTGCTGGCTGGCTGTCAGTTGGGTGGGTGGGCGGCAGAGGGGGAGGATGTACGTCTCGTTTCTCCTGAAAATTGCGGTTTTTCAGCGTTTCCGGAAAAAGTCGCGGTCCGACGCGCAAAAGTGGGGTATCGTAGAAATCGCCTTTTAAAGACGCACCTTTCTGGCCCCACAAAAATGGGCATTTCAAATTAGAAACAAGTCAAATGAACAAAATAGTGTGAATAAGTAAGTATTTCAGGGGTGAGTTAGCAGGTTATTGGGGTAGTAAGTCCTGATTTTTTTGGAGGTTGCAGTGACCACTACGCCATTCAAAATAGGCAGGCTTTAGCATAAGCATTTAGGCCCCGTAGGATGATTTTAGCTAAAATGTGCCCCAAACACTCAAACCGGCTTGTATCTTGCAATGGAAAATATGGGAAACATGACTTAGACAGCAAATGATACACTGTATGCCATGTTTCCAAATTTTTATGCACAGTGGTTACAGCATGAAGTGAATGCATGTGAATATACACAGGTGCATTGCATTAAACAAGTCCAATGAGCGTGAAAAAAATGGCCGGCCTGCCTGCTTTCATCCATCATTTGTTCTAAATTTATAATTAATCAATGAGCTGAGGTGGAGTCTTAGCCAGTGGTACCATCAGGGGTGTGTAATGCACTTTAGGGTAGACAGCCAATCAGCTGCCAGATTCAATCTGTCAATCAAACACAGCAGCCAATCAGAGAGCTGGCCATTGATCAGCAGGCCCTTTATGACATCACAGACAGACCCACGGAACTCTCTGTGCTTGTCTGCTGGCTGGCTGTCAGTTGGGTGGGTGGGCGGCAGAGGGGGAGGATGTACGTCTCGTTTCTCCTGAAAATTGCGGTTTTTCGGCGTTTCCGGAAAAAGTCGCGGTCCGACGCGCAAAAGTGGGGTATCGTAGAAATCGCCTTTTAAAGACGCACCTTTCTGGCCCCACAAAAATGGGCATTTCAAATTAGAAACAAGTCAAATGAACAAAATAGTGTGAATAAGTAAGTATTTTTAGGGGTGAGTTAGCAGGTTATTGGGGTAGTAAGTCCTGATTTTTTTGGAGGTTGCATTGACCACTACGCCATTCAAAATAGGCAGGCTTTGGCATAAGCAGTTAGGCCCCGTAGGATGATTTTAGCTAAAATGTGCCCCAAACACTCAAACCGGCTTGTATCTTGCAATGGAAAATATGGGAAACATGACTTAGACAGCAAATGATACACTGTATGCCATGTTTCCAAATTTTTATGCACAGTGGTTACAGCATGAAGCGAATGCATGTGAATATACAAAGGTGCATTGCATTAAACAAGTCCAATGAGCGTGAAAAAAATGGCCGGCCTGCCTGCTTTCATCCATCATTTGTTCTAAATTTATAATTAATCAATGAGCTGAGGTGGAGTCTTAGCCAGTGGTACCATCAGGGGTGTGTAATGCACTTTAGGGTAGACAGCCAATCAGCTGCCAGATTCAATCTGTCAATCAAACACAGCAGCCAATCAGAGAGCTGGCCATTGATCAGCAGGCCCTTTATGACATCACAGACAGACCCACGGAACTCTCTGTGCTTGTCTGCTGGCTGGCTGTCAGTTGGGTGGGTGGGCGGCAGAGGGGGAGGATGTACGTCTCGTTTCTCCTGAAAATTGCGGTTTTTCAGCGTTTCCGGAAAAAGTCGCGGTCCGACGCGCAAAAGTGGGGTATCGTAGAAATCGCCTTTTAAAGACGCACATTTCTGGCCCCACAAAAATGGGCATTTCAAATTAGAAACAAGTCAAATGAACAAAATAGTGTGAATAAGTAAGTATTTCAGGGGTGAGTTAGCAGGTTATTGGGGTAGTAAGTCCTGATTTTTTTGGAGGTTGCAGTGACCACTACGCCATTCAAAATAGGCAGGCTTTAGCATAAGCATTTAGGCCCCGTAGGATGATTTTAGCTAAAATGTGCCCCAAACACTCAAACCGGCTTGTATCTTGCAATGGAAAATATGGGAAACATGACTTAGACAGCAAATGATACACTGTATGCCATGTTTCCAAATTTTTATGCACAGTGGTTACAGCATGAAGCGAATGCATGTGAATATACAAAGGTGCATTGCATTAAACAAGTCCAATGAGCGTGAAAAAAATGGCCGGCCTGCCTGCTTTCATCCATCATTTGTTCTAAATTTATAATTAATCAATGAGCTGAGGTGGAGTCTTAGCCAGTGGTACCATCAGGGGTGTGTAATGCACTTTAGGGTAGACAGCCAATCAGCTGCCAGATTCAATCTGTCAATCAAACACAGCAGCCAATCAGAGAGCTGGCCATTGATCAGCAGGCCCTTTATGACATCACAGACAGACCCACGGAACTCTCTGTGCTTGTCTGCTGGCTGGCTGTCAGTTGGGTGGGTGGGCGGCAGAGGGGGAGGATGTACGTCTCGTTTCTCCTGAAAATTGCGGTTTTTCGGCGTTTCCGGAAAAAGTCGCGGTCCGACGCGCAAAAGTGGGGTATCGTAGAAATCGCCTTTTAAAGACGCACCTTTCTGGCCCCACAAAAATGGGCATTTCAAATTAGAAACAAGTCAAATGAACAAAATAGTGTGAATAAGTAAGTATTTCAGGGGTGAGTTAGCAGGATATTGGGGTAGTAAGTCCTGATTTTTTTGGAGGTTGCATTGACCACTACGCCATTCAAAATAGGCAGGCTTTGGCATAAGCAGTTAGGCCCCGTAGGATGATTTTAGCTAAAATGTGCCCCAAACACTCAAACCGGCTTGTATCTTGCAATGGAAAATATGGGAAACATGACTTAGACAGCAAATGATACACTGTATGCCATGTTTCCAAATTTTTATGCACAGTGGTTACAGCATGAAGCGAATGCATGTGAATATACAAAGGTGCATTGCATTAAACAAGTCCAATGAGCGTGAAAAAAATGGCCGGCCTGCCTGCTTTCATCCATCATTTGTTCTAAATTTATAATTAATCAATGAGCTGAGGTGGTGTCTTAGCCAGTGGTACCATCAGGGGTGTGTAATGCACTTTAGGGTAGACAGCCAATCAGCTGCCATATTCAATCTGTCAATCAAACACAGAAGCCAATCAGAGAGCTGGCCATTGATCAGCAGGCCCTTTATGACATCACAGACAGACCCACGGAACTCTCTGTGCTTGTCTGCTGGCTGGCTGTCAGTTGGGTGGGTGGGTGGGCGGCAGAGGGGGAGGATGTACGTCTCGTTTCTCCTGAAAATTGCGGTTTTGCAGCGTTTCCGGAAAAAGTCGCGGTCCGACGCGCAAAAGTGGGGTATCGTAGAAATCGCCTTTTAAAGACGCACCTTTCTGGCCCCACAAAAATGGGCATTTCAAATTAGAAACAAGTCAAATGAACAAAATAGTGTGAATAAGTAAGTATTTCAGGGGTGAGTTAGCAGGTTATTGGGGTAGTAAGTCCTGATTTTTTTGGAGGTTGCAGTGACCACTACGCCATTCAAAATAGGCAGGCTTTAGCATAAGCATTTAGGCCCCGTAGGATGATTTTAGCTAAAATGTGCCCCAAACACTCAAACCGGCTTGTATCTTGCAATGGAAAATATGGGAAACATGACTTAGACAGCAAATGATACACTGTATGCCATGTTTCCAAATTTTTATGCACAGTGGTTACAGCATGAAGTGAATGCATGTGAATATACACAGGTGCATTGCATTAAACAAGTCCAATGAGCGTGAAAAAAATGGCCGGCCTGCCTGCTTTCATCCATCATTTGTTCTAAATTTATAATTAATCAATGAGCTGAGGTGGAGTCTTAGCCAGTGGTACCATCAGGGGTGTGTAATGCACTTTAGGGTAGACAGCCAATCAGCTGCCAGATTCAATCTGTCAATCAAACACAGCAGCCAATCAGAGAGCTGGCCATTGATCAGCAGGCCCTTTATGACATCACAGACAGACCCACGGAACTCTCTGTGCTTGTCTGCTGGCTGGCTGTCAGTTGGGTGGGTGGGTGGGCGGCAGAGGGGGAGGATGTACGTCTCGTTTCTCCTGAAAATTGCGGTTTTTCAGCGTTTCCGGAAAAAGTCGCGGTCCGACGCGCAAAAGTGGGGTATCGTAGAAATCGCCTTTTAAAGACGCACCTTTCTGGCCCCACAAAAATGGGCATTTCAAATTAGAAACAAGTCAAATGAACAAAATAGTGTGAATAAGTAAGTATTTCAGGGGTGAGTTAGCAGGTTATTGGGGTAGTAAGTCCTGATTTTTTTGGAGGTTGCAGTGACCACTACGCCATTCAAAATAGGCAGGCTTTAGCATAAGCAGTTAGGCCCCGTAGGATGATTTTAGCTAAAATGTGCCCCAAACACTCAAACCGGCTTGTATGTTGCAATGGAAAATATGGGAAACATGACTTAGACAGCAAATGATACACTGTATGCCATGTTTCCAAATTTTTATGCACAGTGGTTACAGCATGAAGCGAATGCATGTGAATATACAAAGGTGCATTGCATTAAACAAGTCCAATGAGCGTGAAAAAAATGGCTGGCCTGCCTGCTTTCATCCATCATTTGTTCTAAATTTATAATTAATCAATGAGCTGAGGTGGAGTCTTAGCCAGTGGTACCATCAGGGGTGTGTAATGCACTTTAGGGTAGACAGCCAATCAGCTGCCAGATTCAATCTGTCAATCAAACACAGCAGCCAATCAGAGAGCTGGCCATTGATCAGCAGGCCCTTTATGACATCACAGACAGACCCACGGAACTCTCTGTGCTTGTCTGCTGGCTGGCTGTCAGTTGGGTGGGTGGGCGGCAGAGGGGGAGGATGTACGTCTCGTTTCTCCTGAAAATTGCGGTTTTTCGGTGTTTCCGGAAAAAGTCGCGGTCCGACGCGCAAAAGTGGGGTATCGTAGAAATCGCCTTTTAAAGACGCACCTTTCTGGCCCCACAAAAATGGGCATTTCAAATTAGAAACAAGTCAAATGAACAAAATAGTGTGAATAAGTAAGTATTTCAGGGGTGAGTTAGCAGGTTATTGGGGTAGTAAGTCCTGATTTTTTTGGAGGTTGCAGTGACCACTACGCCATTCAAAATAGGCAGGCTTTAGCATAAGCAGTTAGGCCCCGTAGGATGATTTTAGCTAAAATGTGCCCCAAACACTCAAACCGGCTTGTATCTTGCAATGGAAAATATGGGAAACATGACTTAGACAGCAAATGATACACTGTATGCCATGTTTCCAAATTTTTATGCACAGTGGTTACAGCATGAAGCGAATGCATGTGAATATACAAAGGTGCATTGCATTAAACAAGTCCAATGAGCGTGACAAAAATGGCTGGCCTGCCTGCTTTCATCCATTATTTGTTCTAAATTTATAATTAATCAATGAGCTGAGGTAAAGTCTTAGCCAGTGGTACCATCAGGGGTGTGTAATGCACTTTAGGGTAGACAGCCAATCAGCTGCCAGATTCAATCTGTCAATCAAACACAGCAGCCAATCAGAGAGCTGGCCATTGATCAGCAGGCCCTTTATGACATCACAGACAGACCCACGGAACTCTCTGTGCTTGTCTGCTGGCTGGCTGTCAGTTGGGTGGGTGGGCGGCAGAGGGGGAGGATGTACGTCTCGTTTCTCCTGAAAATTGCGGTTTTTCGGCGTTTCCGGAAAAAGTCGCGGTCCGACGCGCAAAAGTGGGGTATCGTAGAAATCGCCTTTTAAAGACGCACCTTTCTGGCCCCACAAAAATGGGCATTTCAAATTAGAAACAAGTCAAATGAACAAAATAGTGTGAATAAGTAAGTATTTCAGGGGTGAGTTAGCAGGTTGTTGGGGTAGTAAGTCCTGATTTTTTTGGAGGTTGCATTGACCACTACGCCATTCAAAATAGGCAGGCTTTGGCATAAGCAGTTAGGCCCCGTAGGATGATTTTAGCTAAAATGTGCCCCAAACACTCAAACCGGCTTGTATCTTGCAATGGAAAATATGGGAAACATGACTTAGACAGCAAATGATACACTGTATGCCATGTTTCCAAATTTTTATGCACAGTGGTTACAGCATGAAGCGAATGCATGTGAATATACAAAGGTGCATTGCATTAAACAAGTCCAATGAGCGTGAAAAAAATGGCCGGCCTGCCTGCTTTCATCCATCATTTGTTCTAAATTTATAATTAATCAATGAGCTGAGGTGGAGTCTTAGCCAGTGGTACCATCAGGGGTGTGTAATGCACTTTAGGGTAGACAGCCAATCAGCTGCCAGATTCAATCTGTCAATCAAACACAGCAGCCAATCAGAGAGCTGGCCATTGATCAGCAGGCCCTTTATGACATCACAGACAGACCCACGGAACTCTCTGTGCTTGTCTGCTGGCTGGCTGTCAGTTGGGTGGGTGGGTGGGCGGCAGAGGGGGAGGATGTACGTCTCGTTTCTCCTGAAAATTGCGGTTTTTCAGCGTTTCCGGAAAAAGTCGCGGTCCGACGCGCAAAAGTGGGGTATCGTAGAAATCGCCTTTTAAAGACGCACCTTTCTGGCCCCACAAACATGGGCATTTCAAATTAGAAACAAGTCAAATGAACAAAATAGTGTGAATAAGTAAGTATTTCAGGGGTGAGTTAGCAGGTTATTGGGGTAGTAAGTCCTGATTTTTTTGGAGGTTGCAGTGACCACTACGCCATTCAAAATAGGCAGGCTTTAGCATAAGCATTTAGGCCCCGTAGGATGATTTTAGCTAAAATGTGCCCCAAACACTCAAACCGGCTTGTATCTTGCAATGGAAAATATGGGAAACATGACTTAGACAGCAAATGATACACTGTATGCCATGTTTCCAAATTTTTATGCACAGTGGTTACAGCATGAAGTGAATGCATGTGAATATACACAGGTGCATTGCATTAAACAAGTCCAATGAGCGTGAAAAAAATGGCCGGCCTGCCTGCTTTCATCCATCATTTGTTCTAAATTTATAATTAATCAATGAGCTGAGGTGGAGTCTTAGCCAGTGGTACCATCAGGGGTGTGTAATGCACTTTAGGGTAGACAGCCAATCAGCTGCCAGATTCAATCTGTCAATCAAACACAGCAGCCAATCAGAGAGCTGGCCATTGATCAGCAGGCCCTTTATGACATCACAGACAGACCCACGGAACTCTCTGTGCTTGTCTGCTGGCTGGCTGTCAGTTGGGTGGGTGGGCGGCAGAGGGGGAGGATGTACGTCTCGTTTCTCCTGAAAATTGCGGTTTTTCAGCGTTTCCGGAAAAAGTCGCGGTCCGACGCGCAAAAGTGGGGTATCGTAGAAATCGCCTTTTAAAGACGCACCTTTCTGGCCCCACAAAAATGGGCATTTCAAATTAGAAACAAGTCAAATGAACAAAATAGTGTGAATAAGTAAGTATTTCAGGGGTGAGTTAGCAGGTTATTGGGGTAGTAAGTCCTGATTTTTTTGGAGGTTGCAGTGACCACTACGCCATTCAAAATAGGCAGGCTTTAGCATAAGCAGTTAGGCCCCGTAGGATGATTTTAGCTAAAATGTGCCCCAAACACTCAAACCGGCTTGTATCTTGCAATGGAAAATATGGGAAACATGACTTAGACAGCAAATGATACACTGTATGCCATGTTTCCAAATTTTTATGCACAGTGGTTACAGCATGAAGCGAATGCATGTGAATATACAAAGGTGCATTGCATTAAACAAGTCCAATGAGCGTGAAAAAAATGGCTGGCCTGCCTGCTTTCATCCATCATTTGTTCTAAATTTATAATTAATCAATGAGCTGAGGTGGAGTCTTAGCCAGTGGTACCATCAGGGGTGTGTAATGCACTTTAGGGTAGACAGCCAATCAGCTGCCAGATTCAATCTGTCAATCAAACACAGCAGCCAATCAGAGAGCTGGCCATTGATCAGCAGGCCCTTTATGACATCACAGACAGACCCACGGAACTCTCTGTGCTTGTCTGCTGGCTGGCTGTCAGTTGGGTGGGTGGGCGGCAGAGGGGGAGGATGTACGTCTCGTTTCTCCTGAAAATTGCGGTTTTTCGGTGTTTCCGGAAAAAGTCGCGGTCCGACGCGCAAAAGTGGGGTATCGTAGAAATCGCCTTTTAAAGACGCACCTTTCTGGCCCCCACAAAAATGGGCATTTCAAATTAGAAACAAGTCAAATGAACAAAATAGTGTGAATAAGTAAGTATTTCAGGGGTGAGTTAGCAGGTTATTGGGGTAGTAAGTCCTGATTTTTTTGGAGGTTGCAGTGACCACTACGCCATTCAAAATAGGCAGGCTTTAGCATAAGCAGTTAGGCCCCGTAGGATGATTTTAGCTAAAATGTGCCCCAAACACTCAAACCGGCTTGTATCTTGCAATGGAAAATATGGGAAACATGACTTAGACAGCAAATGATACACTGTATGCCATGTTTCCAAATTTTTATGCACAGTGGTTACAGCATGAAGCGAATGCATGTGAATATACAAAGGTGCATTGCATTAAACAAGTCCAATGAGCGTGAAAAAAATGGCTGGCCTGCCTGCTTTCATCCATTATTTGTTCTAAATTTATAATTAATCAATGAGCTGAGGTAAAGTCTTAGCCAGTGGTACCATCAGGGGTGTGTAATGCACTTTAGGGTAGACAGCCAATCAGCTGCCAGATTCAATCTGTCAATCAAACACAGCAGCCAATCAGAGAGCTGGCCATTGATCAGCAGGCCCTTTATGACATCACAGACAGACCCACGGAACTCTCTGTGCTTGTCTGCTGGCTGGCTGTCAGTTGGGTGGGTGGGCGGCAGAGGGGGAGGATGTACGTCTCGTTTCTCCTGAAAATTGCGGTTTTTCGGCGTTTCCGGAAAAAGTCGCGGTCCGACGCGCAAAAGTGGGGTATCGTAGAAATCGCCTTTTAAAGACGCACCTTTCTGGCCCCACAAAAATGGGCATTTCAAATTAGAAACAAGTCAAATGAACAAAATAGTGTGAATAAGTAAGTATTTCAGGGGTGAGTTAGCAGGTTGTTGGGGTAGTAAGTCCTGATTTTTTTGGAGGTTGCATTGACCACTACGCCATTCAAAATAGGCAGGCTTTGGCATAAGCAGTTAGGCCCCGTAGGATGATTTTAGCTAAAATGTGCCCCAAACACTCAAACCGGCTTGTATCTTGCAATGGAAAATATGGGAAACATGACTTAGACAGCAAATGATACACTGTATGCCATGTTTCCAAATTTTTATGCACAGTGGTTACAGCATGAAGCGAATGCATGTGAATATACAAAGGTGCATTGCATTAAACAAGTCCAATGAGCGTGAAAAAAATGGCCGGCCTGCCTGCTTTCATCCATCATTTGTTCTGAATTTATAATTAATCAATGAGCTGAGGTGGAGTCTTAGCCAGTGGTACCATCAGGGGTGTGTAATGCACTTTAGGGTAGACAGCCAATCAGCTGCCAGATTCAATCTGTCAATCAAACACAGCAGCCAATCAGAGAGCTGGCCATTGATCAGCAGGCCCTTTATGACATCACAGACAGACCCACGGAACTCTCTGTGCTTGTCTGCTGGCTGGCTGTCAGTTGGGTGGGTGGGTGGGCGGCAGAGGGGGAGGATGTACGTCTCGTTTCTCCTGAAAATTGCGGTTTTTCAGCGTTTCCGGAAAAAGTCGCGGTCCGACGCGCAAAAGTGGGGTATCGTAGAAATCGCCTTTTAAAGACGCACCTTTCTGGCCCCACAAACATGGGCATTTCAAATTAGAAACAAGTCAAATGAACAAAATAGTGTGAATAAGTAAGTATTTCAGGGGTGAGTTAGCAGGTTATTGGGGTAGTAAGTCCTGATTTTTTTGGAGGTTGCAGTGACCACTACGCCATTCAAAATAGGCAGGCTTTAGCATAAGCATTTAGGCCCCGTAGGATGATTTTAGCTAAAATGTGCCCCAAACACTCAAACCGGCTTGTATCTTGCAATGGAAAATATGGGAAACATGACTTAGACAGCAAATGATACACTGTATGCCATGTTTCCAAATTTTTATGCACAGTGGTTACAGCATGAAGTGAATGCATGTGAATATACACAGGTGCATTGCATTAAACAAGTCCAATGAGCGTGAAAAAAATGGCCGGCCTGCCTGCTTTCATCCATCATTTGTTCTAAATTTATAATTAATCAATGAGCTGAGGTGGAGTCTTAGCCAGTGGTACCATCAGGGGTGTGTAATGCACTTTAGGGTAGACAGCCAATCAGCTGCCAGATTCAATCTGTCAATCAAACACAGCAGCCAATCAGAGAGCTGGCCATTGATCAGCAGGCCCTTTATGACATCACAGACAGACCCACGGAACTCTCTGTGCTTGTCTGCTGGCTGGCTGTCAGTTGGGTGGGTGGGCGGCAGAGGGGGAGGATGTACGTCTCGTTTCTCCTGAAAATTGCGGTTTTTCAGCGTTTCCGGAAAAAGTCGCGGTCCGACGCGCAAAAGTGGGGTATCGTAGAAATCGCCTTTTAAAGACGCACCTTTCTGGCCCCACAAAAATGGGCATTTCAAATTAGAAACAAATCAAATGAACAAAATAGTGTGAATAAGTAAGTATTTCAGGGGTGAGTTAGCAGGTTATTGGGGTAGTAAGTCCTGATTTTTTTGGAGGTTGCAGTGACCACTACGCCATTCAAAATAGGCAGGCTTTAGCATAAGCAGTTAGGCCCCGTAGGATGATTTTAGCTAAAATGTGCCCCAAACACTCAAACCGGCTTGTATCTTGCAATGGAAAATATGGGAAACATGACTTAGACAGCAAATGATACACTGTATGCCATGTTTCCAAATTTTTATGCACAGTGGTTACAGCATGAAGCGAATGCATGTGTATATACAAAGGTGCATTGCATTAAACAAGTCCAATGAGCGTGAAAAAAATGGCTGGCCTGCCTGCTTTCATCCATCATTTGTTCTAAATTTATAATTAATCAATGAGCTGAGGTGGAGTCTTAGCCAGTGGTACCATCAGGGGTGTGTAATGCACTTTAGGGTAGACAGCCAATCAGCTGCCAGATTCAATCTGTCAATCAAACACAGCAGCCAATCAGAGAGCTGGCCATTGATCAGCGGGCCCTTTATGACATCACAGACAGACCCACGGAACTCTCTGTGCTTGTCTGCTGGCTGGCTGTCAGTTGGGTGGGTGGGCGGCAGAGGGGGAGGATGTACGTCTCGTTTCTCCTGAAAATTGCGGTTTTTCGGTGTTTCCGGAAAAAGTCGCGGTCCGACGCGCAAAAGTGGGGTATCGTAGAAATCGCCTTTTAAAGACGCACCTTTCTGGCCCCACAAAAATGGGCATTTCAAATTAGAAACAAGTCAAATGAACAAAATAGTGTGAATAAGTAAGTATTTCAGGGGTGAGTTAGCAGGTTATTGGGGTAGTAAGTCCTGATTTTTTTGGAGGTTGCAGTGACCACTACGCCATTCAAAATAGGCAGGCTTTAGCATAAGCAGTTAGGCCCCGTAGGATGATTTTAGCTAAAATGTGCCCCAAACACTCAAACCGGCTTGTATCTTGCAATGGAAAATATGGGAAACATAACTTAGACAGCAAATGATACACTGTATGCCATGTTTCCAAATTTTTATGCACAGTGGTTACAGCATGAAGCGAATGCATGTGAATATACAAAGGTGCATTGCATTAAACAAGTCCAATGAGCGTGAAAAAAATGGCTGGCCTGCCTGCTTTCATCCATTATTTGTTCTAAATTTATAATTAATCAATGAGCTGAGGTAAAGTCTTAGCCAGTGGTACCATCAGGGGTGTGTAATGCACTTTAGGGTAGACAGCCAATCAGCTGCCAGATTCAATCTGTCAATCAAACACAGCAGCCAATCAGAGAGCTGGCCATTGATCAGCAGGCCCTTTATGACATCACAGACAGACCCACGGAACTCTCTGTGCTTGTCTGCTGGCTGGCTGTCAGTTGGGTGGGTGGGCGGCAGAGGGGGAGGATGTACGTCTCGTTTCTCCTGAAAATTGCGGTTTTTCGGCGTTTCCGGAAAAAGTCGCGGTCCGACGCGCAAAAGTGGGGTATCGTAGAAATCGCCTTTTAAAGACGCACCTTTCTGGCCCCACAAAAATGGGCATTTCAAATTAGAAACAAGTCAAATGAACAAAATAGTGTGAATAAGTAAGTATTTCAGGGGTGAGTTAGCAGGTTGTTGGGGTAGTAAGTCCTGATTTTTTTGGAGGTTGCATTGACCACTACGCCATTCAAAATAGGCAGGCTTTGGCATAAGCAGTTAGGCCCCGTAGGATGATTTTAGCTAAAATGTGCCCCAAACACTCAAACCGGCTTGTATCTTGCAATGGAAAATATGGGAAACATGACTTAGACAGCAAATGATACACTGTATGCCATGTTTCCAAATTTTTATGCACAGTGGTTACAGCATGAAGCGAATGCATGTGAATATACAAAGGTGCATTGCATTAAACAAGTCCAATGAGCGTGAAAAAAATGGCCGGCCTGCCTGCTTTCATCCATCATTTGTTCTAAATTTATAATTAATCAATGAGCTGAGGTGGAGTCTTAGCCAGTGGTACCATCAGGGGTGTGTAATGCACTTTAGGGTAGACAGCCAATCAGCTGCCAGATTCAATCTGTCAATCAAACACAGCAGCCAATCAGAGAGCTGGCCATTGATCAGCAGGCCCTTTATGACATCACAGACAGACCCACGGAACTCTCTGTGCTTGTCTGCTGGCTGGCTGTCAGTTGGGTGGGTGGGTGGGTGGGCGGCAGAGGGGGAGGATGTACGTCTCGTTTCTCCTGAAAATTGCGGTTTTTCAGCGTTTCCGGAAAAAGTCGCGGTCCGACGCGCAAAAGTGGGGTATCGTAGAAATCGCCTTTTAAAGACGCACCTTTCTGGCCCCACAAACATGGGCATTTCAAATTAGAAACAAGTCAAATGAACAAAATAGTGTGAATAAGTAAGTATTTCAGGGGTGAGTTAGCAGGTTATTGGGGTAGTAAGTCCTGATTTTTTTGGAGGTTGCAGTGACCACTACGCCATTCAAAATAGGCAGGCTTTAGCATAAGCAGTTAGGCCCCGTAGGATGATTTTAGCTAAAATGTGCCCCAAACACTCAAACCGGCTTGTATCTTGCAATGGAAAATATGGGAAACATGACTTAGACAGCAAATGATACACTGTATGCCATGTTTCCAAATTTTTATGCACAGTGGTTACAGCATGAAGCGAATGCATGTGAATATACAAAGGTGCATTGCATTAAACAAGTCCAATGAGCGTGAAAAAAATGGCTGGCCTGCCTGCTTTCATCCATTATTTGTTCTAAATTTATAATTAATCAATGAGCTGAGGTAAAGTCTTAGCCAGTGGTACCATCAGGGGTGTGTAATGCACTTTAGGGTAGACAGCCAATCAGCTGCCAGATTCAATCTGTCAATCAAACACAGCAGCCAATCAGAGAGCTGGCCATTGATCAGCAGGCCCTTTATGACATCACAGACAGACCCACGGAACTCTCTGTGCTTGTCTGCTGGCTGGCTGTCAGTTGGGTGGGTGGGCGGCAGAGGGGGAGGATGTACGTCTCGTTTCTCCTGAAAATTGCGGTTTTTCGGCGTTTCCGGAAAAAGTCGCGGTCCGACGCGCAAAAGTGGGGTATCGTAGAAATCGCCTTTTAAAGACGCACCTTTCTGGCCCCACAAAAATGGGCATTTCAAATTAGAAACAAGTCAAATGAACAAAATAGTGTGAATAAGTAAGTATTTCAGGGGTGAGTTAGCAGGTTGTTGGGGTAGTAAGTCCTGATTTTTTTGGAGGTTGCATTGACCACTACGCCATTCAAAATAGGCAGGCTTTGGCATAAGCAGTTAGGCCCCGTAGGATGATTTTAGCTAAAATGTGCCCCAAACACTCAAACCGGCTTGTATCTTGCAATGGAAAATATGGGAAACATGACTTAGACAGCA
Source organism: Crinia signifera (assembly GCF_055691185.1). NCBI lineage: Eukaryota > Metazoa > Chordata > Amphibia > Anura > Myobatrachidae > Crinia > Crinia signifera. The sequence goes on along the minus strand of NC_139218.1, from coordinate 147,451,696 downwards.
AATGATACACTGTATGCCATGTTTCCAAATTTTTATGCACAGTGGTTACAGCATGAAGTGAATGCATGTGAATATACACAGGTGCATTGCATTAAACAAGTCCAATGAGCGTGAAAAAAATGGCCGGCCTGCCTGCTTTCATCCATCATTTGTTCTAAATTTATAATTAATCAATGAGCTGAGGTGGAGTCTTAACCAGTGGTACCATCAGGGGTGTGTAATGCACTTTAGGGTAGACAGCCAATCAGCTGCCAGATTCAATCTGTCAATCAAACACAGCAGCCAATCAGAGAGCTGGCCATTGATCAGCAGGCCCTTTATGACATCACAGACAGACCCACGGAACTCTCTGTGCTTGTCTGCTGGCTGGCTGTCAGTTGGGTGGGTGGGCGGCAGAGGGGGAGGATGTACGTCTCGTTTCTCCTGAAAATTGCGGTTTTTCAGCGTTTCCGGAAAAAGTCGCGGTCCGACGCGCAAAAGTGGGGTATCGTAGAAATCGCCTTTTAAAGACGCACCTTTCTGGCCCCACAAAAATGGGCATTTCAAATTAGAAACAAGTCAAATGAACAAAATAGTGTGAATAAGTAAGTATTTCAGGGGTGAGTTAGCAGGTTATTGGGGTAGTAAGTCCTGATTTTTTTGGAGATTGCAGTGACCACTACGCCATTCAAAATAGGCAGGCTTTAGCATAAGCAGTTAGGCCCCGTAGGATGATTTTAGCTAAAATGTGCCCCAAACACTCAAACCGGCTTGTATCTTGCAATGGAAAATATGGGAAACATGACTTAGACAGCAAATGATACACTGTATGCCATGTTTCCAAATTTTTATGCACAGTGGTTACAGCATGAAGTGAATGCATGTGAATATACACAGGTGCATTGCATTAAACAAGTCCAATGAGCGTGAAAAAAATGGCCGGCCTGCCTGCTTTCATCCATCATTTGTTCTAAATTTATAATTAATCAATGAGCTGAGGTGGAGTCTTAGCCAGTGGTACCATCAGGGGTGTGTAATGCACTTTAGGGTAGACAGCCAATCAGCTGCCAGATTCAATCTGTCAATCAAACACAGCAGCCAATCAGAGAGCTGGCCATTGATCAGCAGGCCCTTTATGACATCACAGACAGACCCACGGAACTCTCTGTGCTTGTCTGCTGGCTGGCTGTCAGTTGGGTGGGTGGGCGGCAGAGGGGGTGGATGTACGTCTCGTTTCTCCTGAAAATTGCGGTTTTTCGGCGTTTCCGGAAAAAGTCGCGGTCCGACGCGCAAAAGTGGGGTATCGTAGAAATCGCCTTTTAAAGACGCACCTTTCTGGCCCCACAAAAATGGGCATTTCAAATTAGAAACAAGTCAAATGAACAAAATAGTGTGAATAAGTAAGTATTTCAGGGGTGAGTTAGCAGGTTATTGGGGTAGTAAGTCCTGATTTTTTTGGAGGTTGCAGTGACCACTACGCCATTCAAAATAGGCAGGCTTTGGCATAAGCAGTTAGGCCCCGTAGGATGATTTTAGCTAAAATGTGCCCCAAACACTCAAACCGGCTTGTATCTTGCAATGGAAAATATGGGAAACATGACTTAGACAGCAAATGATACACTGTATGCCATGTTTCCAAATTTTTATGCACAGTGGTTACAGCATGAAGCGAATGCATGTGAATATACAAAGGTGCATTGCATTAAACAAGTCCAATGAGCGTGAAAAAAATGGCCGGCCTGCCTGCTTTCATCCATCATTTGTTCTAAATTTATAATTAATCAATGAGCTGAGGTGGAGTCTTAGCCAGTGGTACCATCAGGGGTGTGTAATGCACTTTAGGGTAGACAGCCAATCAGCTGCCAGATTCAATCTGTCAATCAAACACAGCAGCCAATCAGAGAGCTGGCCATTGATCAGCAGGCCCTTTATGACATCACAGACAGACCCACGGAACTCTCTGTGCTTGTCTGCTGGCTGGCTGTCAGTTGGGTGGGTGGGCGGCAGAGGGGGAGGATGTACGTCTCGTTTCTCCTGAAAATTGCGGTTTTTCGGCGTTTCCGGAAAAAGTCGCGGTCCGACGCGCAAAAGTGGGGTATCGTAGAAATCGCCTTTTAAAGACGCACCTTTCTGGCCCCACAAAAATGGGCATTTCAAATTAGAAACAAGTCAAATGAACAAAATAGTGTGAATAAGTAAGTATTTCAGGGGTGAGTTAGCAGGTTATTGGGGTAGTAAGTCCTGATTTTTTTGGAGGTTGCATTGACCACTACGCCATTCAAAATAGGCAGGCTTTGGCATAAGCAGTTAGGCCCCGTAGGATGATTTTAGCTAAAATGTGCCCCAAACACTCAAACCGGCTTGTATCTTGCAATGGAAAATATGGGAAACATGACTTAGACAGCAAATGATACACTGTATGCCATGTTTCCAAATTTTTATGCACAGTGGTTACAGCATGAAGCGAATGCATGTGAATATACAAAGGTGCATTGCATTAAACAAGTCCAATGAGCGTGAAAAAAATGGCCGGCCTGCCTGCTTTCATCCATCATTTGTTCTAAATTTATAATTAATCAATGAGCTGAGGTGGAGTCTTAGCCAGTGGTACCATCAGGGGTGTGTAATGCACTTTAGGGTAGACAGCCAATCAGCTGCCAGATTCAATCTGTCAATCAAACACAGCAGCCAATCAGAGAGCTGGCCATTGATCAGCAGGCCCTTTATGACATCACAGACAGACCCACGGAACTCTCTGTGCTTGTCTGCTGGCTGGCTGTCAGTTGGGTGGGTGGGCGGCAGAGGGGGAGGATGTACGTCTCGTTTCTCCTGAAAATTGCGGTTTTTCAGCGTTTCCGGAAAAAGTCGCGGTCCGACGCGCAAAAGTGGGGTATCGTAGAAATCGCCTTTTAAAGACGCACCTTTCTGGCCCCACAAAAATGGGCATTTCAAATTAGAAACAAGTCAAATGAACAAAATAGTGTGAATAAGTAAGTATTTCAGGGGTGAGTTAGCAGGTTATTGGGGTAGTAAGTCCTGATTTTTTTGGAGGTTGCAGTGACCACTACGCCATTCAAAATAGGCAGGCTTTAGCATAAGCATTTAGGCCCCGTAGGATGATTTTAGCTAAAATGTGCCCCAAACACTCAAACCGGCTTGTATCTTGCAATGGAAAATATGGGAAACATGACTTAGACAGCAAATGATACACTGTATGCCATGTTTCCAAATTTTTATGCACAGTGGTTACAGCATGAAGTGAATGCATGTGAATATACACAGGTGCATTGCATTAAACAAGTCCAATGAGCGTGAAAAAAATGGCCGGCCTGCCTGCTTTCATCCATCATTTGTTCTAAATTTATAATTAATCAATGAGCTGAGGTGGAGTCTTAGCCAGTGGTACCATCAGGGGTGTGTAATGCACTTTAGGGTAGACAGCCAATCAGCTGCCATATTCAATCTGTCAATCAAACACAGCAGCCAATCAGAGAGCTGGCCATTGATCAGCAGGCCCTTTATGACATCACAGACAGACCCACGGAACTCTCTGTGCTTGTCTGCTGGCTGGCTGTCAGTTGGGTGGGTGGGCGGCAGAGGGGGTGGATGTACGTCTCGTTTCTCCTGAAAATTGCGGTTTTTCGGCGTTTCCGGAAAAAGTCGCGGTCCGACGCGCAAAAGTGGGGTATCGTAGAAATCGCCTTTTAAAGACGCACCTTTCTGGCCCCACAAAAATGGGCATTTCAAATTAGAAACAAGTCAAATGAACAAAATAGTGTGAATAAGTAAGTATTTCAGGGGTGAGTTAGCAGGTTATTGGGGTAGTAAGTCCTGATTTTTTTGGAGGTTGCAGTGACCACTACGCCATTCAAAATAGGCAGGCTTTGGCATAAGCAGTTAGGCCCCGTAGGATGATTTTAGCTAAAATGTGCCCCAAACACTCAAACCGGCTTGTATCTTGCAATGGAAAATATGGGAAACATGACTTAGACAGCAAATGATACACTGTATGCCATGTTTCCAAATTTTTATGCACAGTGGTTACAGCATGAAGCGAATGCATGTGAATATACAAAGGTGCATTGCATTAAACAAGTCCAATGAGCGTGAAAAAAATGGCCGGCCTGCCTGCTTTCATCCATCATTTGTTCTAAATTTATAATTAATCAATGAGCTGAGGTGGAGTCTTAGCCAGTGGTACCATCAGGGGTGTGTAATTCACTTTAGGGTAGACAGCCAATCAGCTGCCAGATTCAATCTGTCAATCAAACACAGCAGCCAATCAGAGAGCTGGCCATTAATCAGCAGGCCCTTTATGACATCACAGACAGACCCACGGAACTCTCTGTGCTTGTCTGCTGGCTGGCTGTCAGTTGGGTGGGTGGGCGGCAGAGGGGGAGGATGTACGTCTCGTTTCTCCTGAAAATTGCGGTTTTTCGGCGTTTCCGGAAAAAGTCGCGGTCCGACGCGCAAAAGTGGGGTATCGTAGAAATCGCCTTTTAAAGACGCACCTTTCTGGCCCCACAAAAATGGGCATTTCAAATTAGAAACAAGTCAAATGAACAAAATAGTGTGAATAAGTAAGTATTTCAGGGGTGAGTTAGCAGGTTATTGGGGTAGTAAGTCCTGATTTTTTTGGAGGTTGCAGTGACCACTACGCCATTCAAAATAGGCAGGCTTTAGCATAAGCATTTAGGCCCCGTAGGATGATTTTAGCTAAAATGTGCCCCAAACACTCAAACCGGCTTGTATCTTGCAATGGAAAATATGGGAAACATGACTTAGACAGCAAATGATACACTGTATGCCATGTTTCCAAATTTGTATGCACAGTGGTTACAGCATGAAGTGAATGCATGTGAATATACACAGGTGCATTGCATTAAACAAGTCCAATGAGCGTGAAAAAAATGGCCGGCCTGCCTGCTTTCATCCATCATTTGTTCTAAATTTATAATTAATCAATGAGCTGAGGTGGAGTCTTAGCCAGTGGTACCATCAGGGGTGTGTAATGCACTTTAGGGTAGACAGCCAATCAGCTGCCAGATTCAATCTGTCAATCAAACACAGCAGCCAATCAGAGAGCTGGCCATTGATCAGCAGGCCCTTTATGACATCACAGACAGACCCACGGAACTCTCTGTGCTTGTCTGCTGGCTGGCTGTCAGTTGGGTGGGTGGGCGGCAGAGGGGGAGGATGTACGTCTCGTTTCTCCTGAAAATTGCGGTTTTTCAGCGTTTCCGGAAAAAGTCGCGGTCCGACGCGCAAAAGTGGGGTATCGTAGAAATCGCCTTTTAAAGACGCACCTTTCTGGCCCCACAAAAATGGGCATTTCAAATTAGAAACAAGTCAAATGAACAAAATAGTGTGAATAAGTAAGTATTTCAGGGGTGAGTTAGCAGGTTATTGGGGTAGTAAGTCCTGATTTTTTTGGAGGTTGCAGTGACCACTACGCCATTCAAAATAGGCAGGCTTTAGCATAAGCATTTAGGCCCCGTAGGATGATTTTAGCTAAAATGTGCCCCAAACACTCAAACCGGCTTGTATCTTGCAATGGAAAATATGGGAAACATGACTTAGACAGCAAATGATACACTGTATGCCATGTTTCCAAATTTTTATGCACAGTGGTTACAGCATGAAGTGAATGCATGTGAATATACACAGGTGCATTGCATTAAACAAGTCCAATGAGCGTGAAAAAAATGGCCGGCCTGCCTGCTTTCATCCATCATTTGTTCTAAATTTATAATTAATCAATGAGCTGAGGTGGAGTCTTAGCCAGTGGTACCATCAGGGGTGTGTAATGCACTTTAGGGTAGACAGCCAATCAGCTGCCATATTCAATCTGTCAATCAAACACAGCAGCCAATCAGAGAGCTGGCCATTGATCAGCAGGCCCTTTATGACATCACAGACAGACCCACGGAACTCTCTGTGCTTGTCTGCTGGCTGGCTGTCAGTTGGGTGGGTGGGCGGCAGAGGGGGTGGATGTACGTCTCGTTTCTCCTGAAAATTGCGGTTTTTCGGCGTTTCCGGAAAAAGTCGCGGTCCGACGCGCAAAAGTGGGGTATCGTAGAAATCGCCTTTTAAAGACGCACCTTTCTGGCCCCACAAAAATGGGCATTTCAAATTAGAAACAAGTCAAATGAACAAAATAGTGTGAATAAGTAAGTATTTCAGGGGTGAGTTAGCAGGTTATTGGGGTAGTAAGTCCTGATTTTTTTGGAGGTTGCAGTGACCACTACGCCATTCAAAATAGGCAGGCTTTGGCATAAGCAGTTAGGCCCCGTAGGATGATTTTAGCTAAAATGTGCCCCAAACACTCAAACCGGCTTGTATCTTGCAATGGAAAATATGGGAAACATGACTTAGACAGCAAATGATACACTGTATGCCATGTTTCCAAATTTTTATGCACAGTGGTTACAGCATGAAGCGAATGCATGTGAATATACAAAGGTGCATTGCATTAAACAAGTCCAATGAGCGTGAAAAAAATGGCCGGCCTGCCTGCTTTCATCCATCATTTGTTCTAAATTTATAATTAATCAATGAGCTGAGGTGGAGTCTTAGCCAGTGGTACCATCAGGGGTGTGTAATTCACTTTAGGGTAGACAGCCAATCAGCTGCCAGATTCAATCTGTCAATCAAACACAGCAGCCAATCAGAGAGCTGGCCATTAATCAGCAGGCCCTTTATGACATCACAGACAGACCCACGGAACTCTCTGTGCTTGTCTGCTGGCTGGCTGTCAGTTGGGTGGGTGGGCGGCAGAGGGGGAGGATGTACGTCTCGTTTCTCCTGAAAATTGCGGTTTTTCGGCGTTTCCGGAAAAAGTCGCGGTCCGACGCGCAAAAGTGGGGTATCGTAGAAATCGCCTTTTAAAGACGCACCTTTCTGGCCCCACAAAAATGGGCATTTCAAATTAGAAACAAGTCAAATGAACAAAATAGTGTGAATAAGTAAGTATTTCAGGGGTGAGTTAGCAGGTTATTGGGGTAGTAAGTCCTGATTTTTTTGGAGGTTGCAGTGACCACTACGCCATTCAAAATAGGCAGGCTTTAGCATAAGCATTTAGGCCCCGTAGGATGATTTTAGCTAAAATGTGCCCCAAACACTCAAACCGGCTTGTATCTTGCAATGGAAAATATGGGAAACATGACTTAGACAGCAAATGATACACTGTATGCCATGTTTCCAAATTTTTATGCACAGTGGTTACAGCATGAAGTGAATGCATGTGAATATACACAGGTGCATTGCATTAAACAAGTCCAATGAGCGTGAAAAAAATGGCCGGCCTGCCTGCTTTCATCCATCATTTGTTCTAAATTTATAATTAATCAATGAGCTGAGGTGGAGTCTTAGCCAGTGGTACCATCAGGGGTGTGTAATGCACTTTAGGGTAGACAGCCAATCAGCTGCCAGATTCAATCTGTCAATCAAACACAGCAGCCAATCAGAGAGCTGGCCATTGATCAGCAGGCCCTTTATGACATCACAGACAGACCCACGGAACTCTCTGTGCTTGTCTGCTGGCTGGCTGTCAGTTGGGTGGGTGGGCGGCAGAGGGGGTGGATGTACGTCTCGTTTCTCCTGAAAATTGCGGTTTTTCGGCGTTTCCGAAAAAAAATCGCGGTCCGACGCGCAAAAGTGGGGTATCGTAGAAATCGCCTTTTAAAGACGCACCTTTCTGGCCCCACAAAAATGGGCATTTCAAATTAGAAACAAGTCAAATGAACAAAATAGTGTGAATAAGTAAGTATTTCAGGGGTGAGTTAGCAGGTTATTGGGGTAGTAAGTCCTGATTTTTTTGGAGGTTGCAGTGACCACTACGCCATTCAAAATAGGCAGGCTTTAGCATAAGCAGTTAGGCCCCGTAGGATGATTTTAGCTAAAATGTGCCCCAAACACTCAAACCGGCTTGTATCTTGCAATGGAAAATATGGGAAACATGACTTAGACAGCAAATGATACACTGTATGCCATGTTTCCAAATTTTTATGCACAGTGGTTACAGCATGAAGCGAATGCATGTGAATATACAAAGGTGCATTGCATTAAACAAGTCCAATGAGCGTGAAAAAAATGGCCGGCCTGCCTGCTTTCATCCATCATTTGTTCTAAATTTATAATTAATCAATGAGCTGAGGTGGAGTCTTAGCCAGTGGTACCATCAGGGGTGTGTAATGCACTTTAGGGTAGACAGCCAATCAGCTGCCAGATTCAATCTGTCAATCAAACACAGCAGCCAATCAGAGAGCTGGCCATTGATCAGCAGGCCCTTTATGACATCACAGACAGACCCACGGAACTCTCTGTGCTTGTCTGCTGGCTGGCTGTCAGTTGGGTGGGTGGGCGGCAGAGGGGGAGGATGTACGTCTCGTTTCTCCTGAAAATTGCGGTTTTTCAGCGTTTCCGGAAAAAGTCGCGGTCCGACGCGCAAAAGTGGGGTATCGTAGAAATCGCCTTTTAAAGACGCACCTTTCTGGCCCCACAAAAATGGGCATTTCAAATTAGAAACAAGTCAAATGAACAAAATAGTGTGATTAAGTAAGTATTTCAGGGGTGAGTTAGCAGGTTATTGGGGTAGTAAGTCCTGATTTTTTTGGAGGTTGCAGTGACCACTACGCCATTCAAAATAGGCAGGCTTTAGCATAAGCATTTAGGCCCCGTAGGATGATTTTAGCTAAAATGTGCCCCAAACACTCAAACCGGCTTGTATCTTGCAATGGAAAATATGGGAAACATGACTTAGACAGCAAATGATACACTGTATGCCATGTTTCCAAATTTTTATGCACAGTGGTTACAGCATGAAGTGAATGCATGTGAATATACACAGGTGCATTGCATTAAACAAGTCCAATGAGCGTGAAAAAAATGGCCGGCCTGCCTGCTTTCATCCATCATTTGTTCTAAATTTATAATTAATCAATGAGCTGAGGTGGAGTCTTAGCCAGTGGTACCATCAGGGGTGTGTAATGCACTTTAGGGTAGACAGCCAATCAGCTGCCAGATTCAATCTGTCTATCAAACACAGCAGCCAATCAGAGAGCTGGCCATTGATCAGCAGGCCCTTTATGACATCACAGACAGACCCACGGAACTCTCTGTGCTTGTCTGCTGGCTGGCTGTCAGTTGGGTGGGTGGGCGGCAGAGGGGGAGGATGTACGTCTCGTTTCTCCTGAAAATTGCGGTTTTTCAGCGTTTCCGGAAAAAGTCGCGGTCCGACGCGCAAAAGTGGGGTATCGTAGAAATCGCCTTTTAAAGACGCACCTTTCTGGCCCCACAAAAATGGGCATTTCAAATTAGAAACAAGTCAAATGAACAAAATAGTGTGAATAAGTAAGTATTTCAGGGGTGAGTTAGCAGGTTATTGGGGTAGTAAGTCCTGATTTTTTTGGAGGTTGCAGTGACCACTACGCCATTCAAAATAGGCAGGCTTTAGCATAAGCAGTTAGGCCCCGTAGGATGATTTTAGCTAAAATGTGCCCCAAACACTCAAACCGGCTTGTATCTTGCAATGGAAAATATGGGAAACATGACTTAGACAGCAAATGATACACTGTATGCCATGTTTCCAAATTTTTATGCACAGTGGTTACAGCATGAAGTGAATGCATGTGAATATACACAGGTGCATTGCATTAAACAAGTCCAATGAGCGTGAAAAAAATGGCCGGCCTGCCTGCTTTCATCCATCATTTGTTCTAAATTTATAATTAATCAATGAGCTGAGGTGGAGTCTTAGCCAGTGGTACCATCAGGGGTGTGTAATGCACTTTAGGGTAGACAGCCAATCAGCTGCCAGATTCAATCTGTCAATCAAACACAGCAGCCAATCAGAGAGCTGGCCATTGATCAGCAGGCCCTTTATGACATCACAGACAGACCCACGGAACTCTCTGTGCTTGTCTGCTGGCTGGCTGTCAGTTGGGTGGGTGGGCGGCAGAGGGGGTGGATGTACGTCTCGTTTCTCCTGAAAATTGCGGTTTTTCGGCGTTTCCGGAAAAAGTCGCGGTCTGACGCGCAAAAGTGGGGTATCGTAGAAATCGCCTTTTAAAGACGCACCTTTCTGGCCCCACAAAAATGGGCATTTCAAATTAGAAACAAGTCAAATGAACAAAATAGTGTGAATAAGTAAGTATTTCAGGGGTGAGTTAGCAGGTTATTGGGGTAGTAAGTCCTGATTTTTTTGGAGGTTGCAGTGACCACTACGCCATTCAAAATAGGCAGGCTTTGGCATAAGCAGTTAGGCCCCGTAGGATGATTTTAGCTAAAATGTGCCCCAAACACTCAAACCGGCTTGTATCTTGCAATGGAAAATATGGGAAACATGACTTAGACAGCAAATGATACACTGTATGCCATGTTTCCAAATTTTTATGCACAGTGGTTACAGCATGAAGCGAATGCATGTGAATATACAAAGGTGCATTGCATTAAACAAGTCCAATGAGCGTGAAAAAAATGGCCGGCCTGCCTGCTTTCATCCATCATTTGTTCTAAATTTATAATTAATCAATGAGCTGAGGTGGAGTCTTAGCCAGTGGTACCATCAGGGGTGTGTAATGCACTTTAGGGTAGACAGCCAATCAGCTGCCAGATTCAATCTGTCAATCAAACACAGCAGCCAATCAGAGAGCTGGCCATTGATCAGCAGGCCCTTTATGACATCACAGACAGACCCACGGAACTCTCTGTGCTTGTCTGCTGGCTGGCTGTCAGTTGGGTGGGTGGGCGGCAGAGGGGGAGGATGTACGTCTCGTTTCTCCTGAAAATTGCGGTTTTTCGGCGTTTCCGGAAAAAGTCGCGGTCCGACGCGCAAAAGTGGGGTATCGTAGAAATCGCCTTTTAAAGACGCACCTTTCTGGCCCCACAAAACTGGGCATTTCAAATTAGAAACAAGTCAAATGAACAAAATAGTGTGAATAAGTAAGTATTTCAGGGGTGAGTTAGCAGGTTATTGGGGTAGTAAGTCCTGATTTTTTTGGAGGTTGCATTGACCACTACGCCATTCAAAATAGGCAGGCTTTGGCATAAGCAGTTAGGCCCCGTAGGATGATTTTAGCTAAAATGTGCCCCAAACACTCAAACCGGCTTGTATCTTGCAATGGAAAATATGGGAAACATGACTTAGACAGCAAATGATACACTGTATGCCATGTTTCCAAATTTTTATGCACAGTGGTTACAGCATGAAGCGAATGCATGTGAATATACAAAGGTGCATTGCATTAAACAAGTCCAATGAGCGTGAAAAAAATGGCCGGCCTACCTGCTTTCATCCATCATTTGTTCTAAATTTATAATTAATCAATGAGCTGAGGTGGAGTCTTAGCCAGTGGTACCATCAGGGGTGTGTAATGCACTTTAGGGTAGACAGCCAATCAGCTGCCAGATTCAATCTGTCAATCAAACACAGCAGCCAATCAGAGAGCTGGCCATTGATCAGCAGGCCCTTTATGACATCACAGACAGACCCACGGAACTCTCTGTGCTTGTCTGCTGGCTGGCTGTCAGTTGGGTGGGTGGGAGGCAGAGGGGGAGGATGTACGTCTCGTTTCTCCTGAAAATTTCGGTTTTTCAGCGTTTCCGGAAAAAGTCGCGGTCCGACGCGCAAAAGTGGGGTATCGTAGAAATCGCCTTTTAAAGACGCACCTTTCTGGCCCCACAAAAATGGGCATTTCAAATTAGAAACAAGTCAAATGAACAAATTAGTGTGAATAAGTAAGTATTTCAGGGGTGAGTTAGCAGGTTATTGGGGTAGTAAGTCCTGATTTTTTTGGAGGTTGCAGTGACCACTACGCCATTCAAAATAGGCAGGCTTTGGCATAAGCAGTTAGGCCCCGTAGGATGATTTTAGCTAAAATGTGCCCCAAACACTCAAACCGGCTTGTATCTTGCAATGGAAAATATGGGAAACATGACTTAGACAGCAAATGATACACTGTATGCCATGTTTCCAAATTTTTATGCACAGTGGTTACAGCATGAAGCGAATGCATGTGAATATACAAAGGTGCATTGCATTAAACAAGTCCAATGAGCGTGAAAAAAATGGCCGGCCTGCCTGCTTTCATCCATCATTTGTTCTAAATTTATAATTAATCAATGAGCTGAGGTGGAGTCTTAGCCAGTGGTACCATCAGGGGTGTGTAATGCACTTTAGGGTAGACAGCCAATCAGCTGCCAGATTCAATCTGTCAATCAAACACAGCAGCCAATCAGAGAGCTGGCCATTGATCAGCAGGCCCTTTATGACATCACAGACAGACCCACGGAACTCTCTGTGCTTGTCTGCTGGCTGGCTGTCAGTTGGGTGGGTGGGCGGCAGAGGGGGAGGATGTACGTCTCGTTTCTCCTGAAAATTGCGGTTTTTCGGCGTTTCCGGAAAAAGTCGCGGTCCGACGCGCAAAAGTGGGGTATCGTAGAAATCGCCTTTTAAAGACGCACCTTTCTGGCCCCACAAAACTGGGCATTTCAAATTAGAAACAAGTCAAATGAACAAAATAGTGTGAATAAGTAAGTATTTCAGGGGTGAGTTAGCAGGTTATTGGGGTAGTAAGTCCTGATTTTTTTGGAGGTTGCATTGACCACTACGCCATTCAAAATAGGCAGGCTTTGGCATAAGCAGTTAGGCCCCGTAGGATGATATTAGCTAAAATGTGCCCCAAACACTCAAACCGGCTTGTATCTTGCAATGGAAAATATGGGAAACATGACTTAGACAGCAAATGATACACTGTATGCCATGTTTCCAAATTTTTATGCACAGTGGTTACAGCATGAAGCGAATGCATGTGAATATACAAAGGTGCATTGCATTAAACAAGTCCAATGAGCGTGAAAAAAATGGCCGGCCTACCTGCTTTCATCCATCATTTGTTCTAAATTTATAATTAATCAATGAGCTGAGGTGGAGTCTTAGCCAGTGGTACCATCAGGGGTGTGTAATGCACTTTAGGGTAGACAGCCAATCAGCTGCCAGATTCAATCTGTCAATCAAACACAGCAGCCAATCAGAGAGCTGGCCATTGATCAGCAGGCCCTTTATGACATCACAGACAGACCCACGGAACTCTCTGTGCTTGTCTGCTGGCTGGCTGTCAGTTGGGTGGGTGGGAGGCAGAGGGGGAGGATGTACGTCTCGTTTCTCCTGAAAATTTCGGTTTTTCAGCGTTTCCGGAAAAAGTCGCGGTCCGACGCGCAAAAGTGGGGTATCGTAGAAATCGCCTTTTAAAGACGCACCTTTCTGGCCCCACAAAAATGGGCATTTCAAATTAGAAACAAGTCAAATGAACAAATTAGTGTGAATAAGTAAGTATTTCAGGGGTGAGTTAGCAGGTTATTGGGGTAGTAAGTCCTGATTTTTTTGGAGGTTGCAGTGACCACTACGCCATTCAAAATAGGCAGGCTTTAGCATAAGCATTTAGGCCCCGTAGGATGATTTTAGCTAAAATGTGCCCCAAACACTCAAACCGGCTTGTATCTTGCAATGGAAAATATGGGAAACATGACTTAGACAGCAAATGATACACTGTATGCCATGTTTCCAAATTTTTATGCACAGTGGTTACAGCATGAAGTGAATGCATGTGAATATACACAGGTGCATTGCATTAAACAAGTCCAATGAGCGTGAAAAAAATGGCCGGCCTGCCTGCTTTCATCCATCATTTGTTCTAAATTTATAATTAATCAATGAGCTGAGGTGGAGTCTTAGCCAGTGGTACCATCAGGGGTGTGTAATGCACTTTAGGGTAGACAGCCAATCAGCTGCCAGATTCAATCTGTCAATCAAACACAGCAGCCAATCAGAGAGCTGGCCATTGATCAGCAGGCCCTTTATGACATCACAGACAGACCCACGGAACTCTCTGTGCTTGTCTGCTGGCTGGCTGTCAGTTGGGTGGGTGGGCGGCAGAGGGGGTGGATGTACGTCTCGTTTCTCCTGAAAATTGCGGTTTTTCGGCGTTTCCGGAAAAAGTCGCGGTCCGACGCGCAAAAGTGGGGTATCGTAGAAATCGCCTTTTAAAGACGCACCTTTCTGGCCCCACAAAAATGGGCATTTCAAATTAGAAACAAGTCAAATGAACAAAATAGTGTGAATAAGTAAGTATTTCAGGGGTGAGTTAGCAGGTTATTGGGGTAGTAAGTCCTGATTTTTTTGGAGGTTGCAGTGACCACTACGCCATTCAAAATAGGCAGGCTTTAGCATAAGCAGTTAGGCCCCGTAGGATGATTTTAGCTAAAATGTGCCCCAAACACTCAAACCGGCTTGTATCTTGCAATGGAAAATATGGGAAACATGACTTAGACAGCAAATGATACACTGTATGCCATGTTTCCAAATTTTTATGCACAGTGGTTACAGCATGAAGTGAATGCATGTGAATATACACAGGTGCATTGCATTAAACAAGTCCAATGAGCGTGAAAAAAATGGCCGGCCTGCCTGCTTTCATCCATCATTTGTTCTAAATTTATAATTAATCAATGAGCTGAGGTGGAGTCTTAGCCAGTGGTACCATCAGGGGTGTGTAATGCACTTTAGGGTAGACAGCCAATCAGCTGCCAGATTCAATCTGTCAATCAAACACAGCAGCCAATCAGAGAGCTGGCCATTGATCAGCAGGCCCTTTATGACATCACAGACAGACCCACGGAACTCTCTGTGCTTGTCTGCTGGCTGGCTGTCAGTTGGGTGGGTGGGCGGCAGAGGGGGTGGATGTACGTCTCGTTTCTCCTGAAAATTGCGGTTTTTCGGCGTTTCCGGAAAAAGTCGCGGTCCGACGCGCAAAAGTGGGGTATCGTAGAAATCGCCTTTTAAAGACGCACCTTTCTGGCCCCACAAAAATGGGCATTTCAAATTAGAAACAAGTCAAATGAACAAAATAGTGTGAATAAGTAAGTATTTCAGGGGTGAGTTAGCAGGTTATTGGGGTAGTAAGTCCTGATTTTTTTGGAGGTTGCAGTGACCACTACGCCATTCAAAATAGGCAGGCTTTGGCATAAGCAGTTAGGCCCCGTAGGATGATTTTAGCTAAAATGTGCCCCAAACACTCAAACCGGCTTGTATCTTGCAATGGAAAATATGGGAAACATGACTTAGACAGCAAATGATACACTGTATGCCATGTTTCCAAATTTTTATGCACAGTGGTTACAGCATGAAGCGAATGCATGTGAATATACAAAGGTGCATTGCATTAAACAAGTCCAATGAGCGTGAAAAAAATGGCCGGCCTGCCTGCTTTCATCCATCATTTGTTCTAAATTTATAATTAATCAATGAGCTGAGGTGGAGTCTTAGCCAGTGGTACCATCAGGGGTGTGTAATGCACTTTAGGGTAGACAGCCAATCAGCTGCCAGATTCAATCTGTCAATCAAACACAGCAGCCAATCAGAGAGCTGGCCATTGATCAGCAGGCCCTTTATGACATCACAGACAGACCCACGGAACTCTCTGTGCTTGTCTGCTGGCTGGCTGTCAGTTGGGTGGGTGGGCGGCAGAGGGGGAGGATGTACGTCTCGTTTCTCCTGAAAATTGCGGTTTTTCAGCGTTTCCGGAAAAAGTCGCGGTCCGACGCGCAAAAGTGGGGTATCGTAGAAATCGCCTTTTAAAGACGCACCTTTCTGGCCCCACAAAAATGGGCATTTCAAATTAGAAACAAGTCAAATGAACAAAATAGTGTGAATAAGTAAGTATTTCAGGGGTGAGTTAGCAGGTTATTGGGGTAGTAAGTCCTGATTTTTTTGGAGGTTGCAGTGACCACTACGCCATTCAAAATAGGCAGGCTTTAGCATAAGCATTTAGGCCCCGTAGGATGATTTTAGCTAAAATGTGCCCCAAACACTCAAACCGGCTTGTATCTTGCAATGGAAAATATGGGAAACATGACTTAGACAGCAAATGATACACTGTATGCCATGTTTCCAAATTTTTATGCACAGTGGTTACAGCATGAAGTGAATGCATGTGAATATACACAGGTGCATTGCATTAAACAAGTCCAATGAGCGTGAAAAAAATGGCCGGCCTGCCTGCTTTCATCCATCATTTGTTCTAAATTTATAATTAATCAATGAGCTGAGGTGGAGTCTTAGCCAGTGGTACCATCAGGGGTGTGTAATGCACTTTAGGGTAGACAGCCAATCAGCTGCCAGATTCAATCTGTCAATCAAACACAGCAGCCAATCAGAGAGCTGGCCATTGATCAGCAGGCCCTTTATGACATCACAGACAGACTCACGGAACTCTCTGTGCTTGTCTGCTGGCTGGCTGTCAGTTGGGTGGGTGGGCGGCAGAGGGGGTGGATGTACGTCTCGTTTCTCCTGAAAATTGTGGTTTTTCGGCGTTTCCGGAAAAAGTCGCGGTCCGACGCGCAAAAGTGGGGTATCGTAGAAATCGCCTTTTAAAGACGCACCTTTCTGGCCCCACAAAAATGGGCATTTCAAATTAGAAACAAGTCAAATGAACAAAATAGTGTGAATAAGTAAGTATTTCAGGGGTGAGTTAGCAGGTTATTGGGGTAGTAAGTCCTGATTTTTTTGGAGGTTGCAGTGACCACTACGCCATTCAAAATAGGTAGGCTTTGGCATAAGCAGTTAGGCCCCGTAGGATGATTTTAGCTAAAATGTGCCCCAAACACTCAAACCGGCTTGTATCTTGCAATGGAAAATATGGGAAACATGACTTAGACAGCAAATGATACACTGTATGCCATGTTTCCAAATTTTTATGCACAGTGGTTACAGCATGAAGCGAATGCATGTGAATATACAAAGGTGCATTGCATTAAACAAGTCCAATGAGCGTGAAAAAAATGGCCGGCCTGCCTGCTTTCATCCATCATTTGTTCTAAATTTATAATTAATCAATGAGCTGAGGTGGAGTCTTAGCCAGTGGTACCATCAGGGGTGTGTAATGCACTTTAGGGTAGACAGCCAATCAGCTGCCAGATTCAATCTGTCAATCAAACACAGCAGCCAATCAGAGAGCTGGCCATTGATCAGCAGGCCCTTTATGACATCACAGACAGACTCACGGAACTCTCTGTGCTTGTCTGCTGGCTGGCTGTCAGTTGGGTGGGTGGGCGGCAGAGGGGGTGGATGTACGTCTCGTTTCTCCTGAAAATTGTGGTTTTTCGGCGTTTCCGGAAAAAGTCGCGGTCCGACGCGCAAAAGTGGGGTATCGTAGAAATCGCCTTTTAAAGACGCACCTTTCTGGCCCCACAAAAATGGGCATTTCAAATTAGAAACAAGTCAAATGAACAAAATAGTGTGAATAAGTAAGTATTTCAGGGGTGAGTTAGCAGGTTATTGGGGTAGTAAGTCCTGATTTTTTTGGAGGTTGCAGTGACCACTACGCCATTCAAAATAGGTAGGCTTTGGCATAAGCAGTTAGGCCCCGTAGGATGATTTTAGCTAAAATGTGCCCCAAACACTCAAACCGGCTTGTATCTTGCAATGGAAAATATGGGAAACATGACTTAGACAGCAAATGATACACTGTATGCCATGTTTCCAAATTTTTATGCACAGTGGTTACAGCATGAAGCGAATGCATGTGAATATACAAAGGTGCATTGCATTAAACAAGTCCAATGAGCGTGAAAAAAATGGCCGGCCTGCCTGCTTTCATCCATCATTTGTTCTAAATTTATAATTAATCAATGAGCTGAGGTGGAGTCTTAGCCAGTGGTACCATCAGGGGTGTGTAATGCACTTTAGGGTAGACAGCCAATCAGCTGCCAGATTCAATCTGTCAATCAAACACAGCAGCCAATCAGAGAGCTGGCCATTGATCAGCAGGCCCTTTATGACATCACAGACAGACCCACGGAACTCTCTGTGCTTGTCTGCTGGCTGGCTGTCAGTTGGGTGGGTGGGCGGCAGAGGGGGAGGATGTACGTCTCGTTTCTCCTGAAAATTGCGGTTTTTCAGCGTTTCCGGAAAAAGTCGCGGTCCGACGCGCAAAAGTGGGGTATCGTAGAAATCGCCTTTTAAAGACGCACCTTTCTGGCCCCACAAAAATGGGCATTTCAAATTAGAAACAAGTCAAATGAACAAAATAGTGTGAATAAGTAAGTATTTCAGGGGTGAGTTAGCAGGTTATTGGGGTAGTAAGTCCTGATTTTTTTGGAGGTTGCAGTGACCACTACGCCATTCAAAATAGGCAGGCTTTAGCATAAGCATTTAGGCCCCGTAGGATGATTTTAGCTAAAATGTGCCCCAAACACTCAAACCGGCTTGTATCTTGCAATGGAAAATATGGGAAACATGACTTAGACAGCAAATGATACACTGTATGCCATGTTTCCAAATTTTTATGCACAGTGGTTACAGCATGAAGTGAATGCATGTGAATATACACAGGTGCATTGCATTAAACAAGTCCAATGAGCGTGAAAAAAATGGCCGGCCTGCCTGCTTTCATCCATCATTTGTTCTAAATTTATAATTAATCAATGAGCTGAGGTGGAGTCTTAGCCAGTGGTACCATCAGGGGTGTGTAATGCACTTTAGGGTAGACAGCCAATCAGCTGCCATATTCAATCTGTCAATCAAACACAGCAGCCAATCAGAGAGCTGGCCATTGATCAGCAGGCCCTTTATGACATCACAGACAGACCCACGGAACTCTCTGTGCTTGTCTGCTGGCTGGCTGTCAGTTGGGTGGGTGGGCGGCAGAGGGGGTGGATGTACGTCTCGTTTCTCCTGAAAATTGCGGTTTTTCGGCGTTTCCGGAAAAAGTCGCGGTCCGACGCGCAAAAGTGGGGTATCGTAGAAATCGCCTTTTAAAGACGCACCTTTCTGGCCCCACAAAAATGGGCATTTCAAATTAGAAACAAGTCAAATGAACAAAATAGTGTGAATAAGTAAGTATTTCAGGGGTGAGTTAGCAGGTTATTGGGGTAGTAAGTCCTGATTTTTTTGGAGGTTGCAGTGACCACTACGCCATTCAAAATAGGCAGGCTTTAGCATAAGCAGTTAGGCCCCGTAGGATGATTTTAGCTAAAATGTGCCCCAAACACTCAAACCGGCTTGTATCTTGCAATGGAAAATATGGGAAACATGACTTAGACAGCAAATGATACACTGTATGCCATGTTTCCAAATTTGTATGCACAGTGGTTACAGCATGAAGCGAATGCATGTGAATATACAAAGGTGCATTGCATTAAACAAGTCCAATGAGCGTGAAAAAAATGGCCGGCCTGCCTGCTTTCATCCATCATTTGTTCTAAATTTATAATTAATCAATGAGCTGAGGTGGAGTCTTAGCCAGTGGTACCATCAGGGGTGTGTAATGCACTTTAGGGTAGACAGCCAATCAGCTGCCAGATTCAATCTGTCAATCAAACACAGCAGCCAATCAGAGAGCTGGCCATTGATCAGCAGGCCCTTTATGACATCACAGACAGACCCACGGAACTCTCTGTGCTTGTCTGCTGGCTGGCTGTCAGTTGGGTGGGTGGGCGGCAGAGGGGGAGGATGTACGTCTCGTTTCTCCTGAAAATTGCGGTTTTTCGGCGTTTCCGGAAAAAGTCGCGGTCCGACGCGCAAAAGTGGGGTATCGTAGAAATCGCCTTTTAAAGACGCACCTTTCTGGCCCCACAAAAATGGGCATTTCAAATTAGAAACAAGTCAAATGAACAAAATAGTGTGAATAAGTAAGTATTTCAGGGGTGAGTTAGCAGGTTATTGGGGTAGTAAGTCCTGATTTTTTTGGAGGTTGCATTGACCACTACGCCATTCAAAATAGGCAGGCTTTGGCATAAGCAGTTAGGCCCCGTAGGATGATTTTAGCTAAAATGTGCCCCAAACACTCAAACCGGCTTGTATCTTGCAATGGAAAATATGGGAAACATGACTTAGACAGCAAATGATACACTGTATGCCATGTTTCCAAATTTTTATGCACAGTGGTTACAGCATGAAGTAAATGCATGTGAATATACACAGGTGCATTGCATTAAACAAGTCCAATGAGCGTGAAAAAAATGGCCGGCCTGCCTGCTTTCATCCATCATTTGTTCTAAATTTATAATTAATCAATGAGCTGAGGTGGAGTCTTAGCCAGTGGTACCATCAGGGGTGTGTAATGCACTTTAGGGTAGACAGCCAATCAGCTGCCAGATTCAATCTGTCAATCAAACACAGCAGCCAATCAGAGAGCTGGCCATTGATCAGCAGGCCCTTTATGACATCACAGACAGACCCACGGAACTCTCTGTGCTTGTCTGCTGGCTGGCTGTCAGTTGGGTGGGTGGGCGGCAGAGGGGGAGGATGTACGTCTCGTTTCTCCTGAAAATTGCGGTTTTTCAGCGTTTCCGGAAAAAGTCGCGGTCCGACGCGCAAAAGTGGGGTATCGTAGAAATCGCCTTTTAAAGACGCACCTTTCTGGCCCCACAAAAATGGGCATTTCAAATTAGAAACAAGTCAAATGAACAAAATAGTGTGAATAAGTAAGTATTTCAGGGGTGAGTTAGCAGGTTATTGGGGTAGTAAGTCCTGATTTTTTTGGAGGTTGCAGTGACCACTACGCCATTCAAAATAGGCAGGCTTTAGCATAAGCATTTAGGCCCCGTAGGATGATTTTAGCTAAAATGTGCCCCAAACACTCAAACCGGCTTGTATCTTGCAATGGAAAATATGGGAAACATGACTTAGACAGCAAATGATACACTGTATGCCATGTTTCCAAATTTTTATGCACAGTGGTTACAGCATGAAGTGAATGCATGTGAATATACACAGGTGCATTGCATTAAACAAGTCCAATGAGCGTGAAAAAAATGGCCGGCCTGCCTGCTTTCATCCATCATTTGTTCTAAATTTATAATTAATCAATGAGCTGAGGTGGAGTCTTAGCCAGTGGTACCATCAGGGGTGTGTAATGCACTTTAGGGTAGACAGCCAATCAGCTGCCAGATTCAATCTGTCAATCAAACACAGCAGCCAATCAGAGAGCTGGCCATTGATCAGCAGGCCCTTTATGACATCACAGACAGACCCACGGAACTCTCTGTGCTTGTCTGCTGGCTGGCTGTCAGTTGGGTGGGTGGGCGGCAGAGGGGGAGGATGTACGTCTCGTTTCTCCTAAAAATTGCGGTTTTTCAGCGTTTCCGGAAAAAGTCGCGGTCCGACGCGCAAACAGGGCTGCCAAGAGAAATCCTGGGCCCCGGTACAACAACTTCCTGGGGCCCCCACAGACAGAGCTCCTCTGCGGACCTGTTGTTACGCCACTGCTTCCAAGGTGGATACAGGGACAAAAATGTACACCGTAATGTCTATAACACATGTCACACACCCATTACATATTATACCACATGCCATAATGCCCATTACACATTATTCCACACACCGTAATGCTCATCGCATATTAGGGGGTTAATATGCTCGTTGCCATTGGATTTTCATGCTCTGCCATGGGTTAACATGCTCGTTGCAATGGATTTATATGCTTTCCAGGGGTCAACATGCTCAATGTCATGGAGTTACAGTACATGCTCTGTCAGGGGTTAAATGCTGACTTCCAGAGTCGGATCTCAGCCCCAGCAGCATGCAGGGAGGCAGCAGACACAGAGCAACCAGCTACCCACCTTCCACCTTGGAACACAGTGACCTAGACATGGGTGGGGAACCAGGTCTGGGACTGCTGGGCTGGAGACATGGCACTGGCACCTGCTGCTGCTGGTGGTGGCTGGAATGGGAATGTGAGGAGCGGGGAACAGCTGACTCAGACCCGGCGTACTCGCCACCAAATATTTTTTTTTCAAACTGTGTGTCCAGACCAGGGCCCCCCTGACAGGCCCGGGCCCAGGTAAACTGTACCTGCTCCCCCCCTCTCTCGGCACCCCTGCGCGCAAAAGTGGGGTATCGTAGAAATCGCCTTTTAAAGACGCACCTTTCTGGCCCCACAAAAATGGGCATTTCAAATTAGAAACAAGTCAAATGAACAAAATAGTGTGAATAAGTAAGTATTTCAGGGGTGAGTTAGCAGGTTATTGGGGTAGTAAATCCTGATTTTTTTGGAGGTTGCAGTGACCACTACGCCATTCAAAATAGGCAGGCTTTAGCATAAGCAGTTAGGCCCCGTAGGATGATTTTAGCTAAAATGTGCCCCAAACACTCAAACCGGCTTGTATCTTGCAATGGAAAATATGGGAAACATGACTTAGACAGCAAATGATACACTGTATGCCATGTTTCCAAATTTTTATGCACAGTGGTTACAGCATGAAGTTAATGCATGTGAATATACACAGGTGCATTGCATTAAACAAGTCCAATGAGCGTGAAAAAAATGGCCGGCCTGCCTGCTTTCATCCATCATTTGTTCTAAATTTATAATTAATCAATGAGCTGAGGTGGAGTCTTAGCCAGTGGTACCATCAGGGGTGTGTAATGCACTTTAGGGTAGACAGCCAATCAGCTGCCAGATTCAATCTGTCAATCAAACACAGCAGCCAATCAGAGAGCTGGCCATTGATCAGCAGGCCCTTTATGACATCACAGACAGACCCACGGAACTCTCTGTGCTTGTCTGCTGGCTGGCTGGCAGTTGGGTGGGTGGGCGGCAGAGGGGGTGGATGTACGTCTCGTTTCTCCTGAAAATTGCGGTTTTTCGGCGTTTCCGGAAAAAGTCGCGGTCCGACGCGCAAAAGTGGGGTATCGTAGAAATCGCCTTTTAAAGACGCACCTTTCTGGCCCCACAAAAATGGGCATTTCAAATTAGAAACAAGTCAAATGAACAAAATAGTGTGAATAAGTAAGTATTTCAGGGGTGAGTTAGCAGGTTATTGGGGTAGTAAGTCCTGATTTTTTTGGAGGTTGCAGTGACCACTACGCCATTCAAAATAGGCAGGCTTTGGCATAAGCAGTTAGGCCCCGTAGGATGATTTTAGCTAAAATGTGCCCCAAACACTCAAACCGGCTTGTATCTTGCAATGGAAAATATGGGAAACATGACTTAGACAGCAAATGATACACTGTATGCCATGTTTCCAAATTTTTATGCACAGTGGTTACAGCATGAAGTGAATGCATGTGAATATACAAAGGTGCATTGCATTAAACAAGTCCAATGAGCGTGAAAAAAATGGCCGGCCTGCCTGCTTTCATCCATCATTTGTTCTAAATTTATAATTAATCAATGAGCTGAGGTGGAGTCTTAGCCAGTGGTACCATCAGGGGTGTGTAATGCACTTTAGGGTAGACAGCCAATCAGCTGCCAGATTCAATCTGTCAATCAAACACAGCAGCCAATCAGAGAGCTGGCCATTGATCAGCAGGCCCTTTATGACATCACAGACAGACCCACGGAACTCTCTGTGCTTGTCTGCTGGCTGGCTGTCAGTTGGGTGGGTGGGCGGCAGAGGGGGAGGATGTACGTCTCGTTTCTCCTGAAAATTGCGGTTTTTCAGCGTTTCCGGAAAAAGTCGCGGTCCGACGCGCAAAAGTGGGGTATCGTAGAAATCGCCTTTTAAAGACGCACCTTTCTGGCCCCACAAAAATGGGCATTTCAAATTAGAAACAAGTCAAATGAACAAAATAGTGTGAATAAGTAAGTATTTCAGGGGTGAGTTAGCAGGTTATTGGGGTAGTAAGTCCTGATTTTTTTGGAGGTTGCAGTGACCACTACGCCATTCAAAATAGGCAGGCTTTAGCATAAGCATTTAGGCCCCGTAGGATGATTTTAGCTAAAATGTGCCCCAAACACTCAAACCGGCTTGTATCTTGCAATGGAAAATATGGGAAACATGACTTAGACAGCAAATGATACACTGTATGCCATGTTTCCAAATTTTTATGCACAGTGGTTACAGCATGAAGTGAATGCATGTGAATATACACAGGTGCATTGCATTAAACAAGTCCAATGAGCGTGAAAAAAATGGCCGGCCTGCCTGCTTTCATCCATCATTTGTTCTAAATTTATAATTAATCAATGAGCTGAGGTGGAGTCTTAGCCAGTGGTACCATCAGGGGTGTGTAATGCACTTTAGGGTAGACAGCCAATCAGCTGCCAGATTCAATCTGTCAATCAAACACAGCAGCCAATCAGAGAGCTGGCCATTGATCAGCAGGCCCTTTATGACATCACAGACAGACTCACGGAACTCTCTGTGCTTGTCTGCTGGCTGGCTGTCAGTTGGGTGGGTGGGCGGCAGAGGGGGTGGATGTACGTCTCGTTTCTCCTGAAAATTGCGGTTTTTCGGCGTTTCCGGAAAAAGTCGCGGTCCGACGCGCAAAAGTGGGGTATCGTAGAAATCGCCTTTTAAAGACGCACCTTTCTGGCCCCACAAAAATGGGCATTTCAAATTAGAAACAAGTCAAATGAACAAAATAGTGTGAATAAGTAAGTATTTCAGGGGTGAGTTAGCAGGTTATTGGGGTAGTAAGTCCTGATTTTTTTGGAGGTTGCAGTGACCATTACGCCATTCAAAATAGGCAGGCTTTGGCATAAGCAGTTAGGCCCCGTAGGACGATTTTAGCTAAAATGTGCCCCAAACACTCAAACCGGCTTGTATCTTGCAATGGAAAATATGGGAAACATGACTTAGACAGCAAATGATACACTGTATGCCATGTTTCCAAATTTTTATGCACAGTGGTTACAGCATGAAGCGAATGCATGTGAATATACAAAGGTGCATTGCATTAAACAAGTCCAATGAGCGTGAAAAAAATGGCCGGCCTGCCTGCTTTCATCCATCATTTGTTCTAAATTTATAATTAATCAATGAGCTGAGGTGGAGTCTTAGCCAGTGGTACCATCAGGGGTGTGTAATGCACTTTAGGGTAGACAGCCAATCAGCTGCCAGATTCAATCTGTCAATCAAACACAGCAGCCAATCAGAGAGCTGGCCATTGATCAGCAGGCCCTTTATGACATCACAGACAGACCCACGGAACTCTCTGTGCTTGTCTGCTGGCTGGCTGTCAGTTGGGTGGGTGGGCGGCAGAGGGGGAGGATGTACGTCTCGTTTCTCCTGAAAATTGCGGTTTTTCAGCGTTTCCGGAAAAAGTCGCGGTCCGACGCGCAAAAGTGGGGTATCGTAGAAATCGCCTTTTAAAGACGCACCTTTCTGGCCCCACAAAAATGGGCATTTCAAATTAGAAACAAGTCAAATGAACAAAATAGTGTGAATAAGTAAGTATTTCAGGGGTGAGTTAGCAGGTTATTGGGGTAGTAAGTCCTGATTTTTTTGGAGGTTGCAGTGACCACTACGCCATTCAAAATAGGCAGGCTTTAGCATAAGCATTTAGGCCCCGTAGGATGATTTTAGCTAAAATGTGCCCCAAACACTCAAACCGGCTTGTATCTTGCAATGGAAAATATGGGAAACATGACTTAGACAGCAAATGATACACTGTATGCCATGTTTCCAAATTTTTATGCACAGTGGTTACAGCATGAAGTGAATGCATGTGAATATACACAGGTGCATTGCATTAAACAAGTCCAATGAGCGTGAAAAAAATGGCCGGCCTGCCTGCTTTCATCCATCATTTGTTCTAAATTTATAATTAATCAATGAGCTGAGGTGGAGTCTTAGCCAGTGGTACCATCAGGGGTGTGTAATGCACTTTAGGGTAGACAGCCAATCAGCTGCCATATTCAATCTGTCAATCAAACACAGCAGCCAATCAGAGAGCTGGCCATTGATCAGCAGGCCCTTTATGACATCACAGACAGACCCACGGAACTCTCTGTGCTTGTCTGCTGGCTGGCTGTCAGTTGGGTGGGTGGGCGGCAGAGGGGGTGGATGTACGTCTCGTTTCTCCTGAAAATTGCGGTTTTTCGGCGTTTCCGGAAAAAGTCGCGGTCCGACGCGCAAAAGTGGGGTATCGTAGAAATCGCCTTTTAAAGACGCACCTTTCTGGCCCCACAAAAATGGGCATTTCAAATTAGAAACAAGTCAAATGAACAAAATAGTGTGAATAAGTAAGTATTTCAGGGGTGAGTTAGCAGGTTATTGGGGTAGTAAGTCCTGATTTTTTTGGAGGTTGCAGTGACCACTACGCCATTCAAAATAGGCAGGCTTTAGCATAAGCAGTTAGGCCCCGTAGGATGATTTTAGCTAAAATGTGCCCCAAACACTCAAACCGGCTTGTATCTTGCAATGGAAAATATGGGAAACATGACTTAGACAGCAAATGATACACTGTATGCCATGTTTCCAAATTTGTATGCACAGTGGTTACAGCATGAAGCGAATGCATGTGAATATACAAAGGTGCATTGCATTAAACAAGTCCAATGAGCGTGAAAAAAATGGCCGGCCTGCCTGCTTTCATCCATCATTTGTTCTAAATTTATAATTAATCAATGAGCTGAGGTGGAGTCTTAGCCAGTGGTACCATCAGGGGTGTGTAATGCACTTTAGGGTAGACAGCCAATCAGCTGCCAGATTCAATCTGTCAATCAAACACAGCAGCCAATCAGAGAGCTGGCCATTGATCAGCAGGCCCTTTATATCATCACAGACAGACCCACGGAACTCTCTGTGCTTGTCTGCTGGCTGGCTGTCAGTTGGGTGGGTGGGCGGCAGAGGGGGAGGATGTACGTCTCGTTTCTCCTGAAAATTGCGGTTTTTCGGCGTTTCCGGAAAAAGTCGCGGTCCGACGCGCAAAAGTGGGGTATCGTAGAAATCGCCTTTTAAAGACGCACCTTTCTGGCCCCACAAAAATGGGCATTTCAAATTAGAAACAAGTCAAATGAACAAAATAGTGTGAATAAGTAAGTATTTCAGGGGTGAGTTAGCAGGTTATTGGGGTAGTAAGTCCTGATTTTTTTGGAGGTTGCATTGACCACTACGCCATTCAAAATAGGCAGGCTTTAGCATAAGCAGTTAGGCCCCGTAGGATGATTTTAGCTAAAATGTGCCCCAAACACTCAAACCGGCTTGTATCTTGCAATGGAAAATATGGGAAACATGACTTAGACAGCAAATGATACACTGTATGCCATGTTTCCAAATTTTTATGCACAGTGGTTACAGCATGAAGTGAATGCATGTGAATATACACAGGTGCATTGCATTAAACAAGTCCAATGAGCGTGAAAAAAATGGCCGGCCTGCCTGCTTTCATCCATCATTTGTTCTAAATTTATAATTAATCAATGAGCTGAGGTGGAGTCTTAGCCAGTGGTACCATCAGGGGTGTGTAATGCACTTTAGGGTAGACAGCCAATCAGCTGCCAGATTCAATCTGTCAATCAAACACAGCAGCCAATCAGAGAGCTGGCCATTGATCAGCAGGCCCTTTATGACATCACAGACAGACCCACGGAACTCTCTGTGCTTGTCTGCTGGCTGGCTGTCAGTTGGGTGGGTGGGCGGCAGAGGGGGAGGATGTACGTCTCGTTTCTCCTGAAAATTGCGGTTTTTCAGCGTTTCCGGAAAAAGTCGCGGTCCGACGCGCAAAAGTGGGGTATCGTAGAAATCGCCTTTTAAAGACGCACCTTTCTGGCCCCACAAAAATGGGCATTTCAAATTAGAAACAAGTCAAATGAACAAAATAGTGTGAATAAGTAAGTATTTCAGGGGTGAGTTAGCAGGTTATTGGGGTAGTAAGTCCTGATTTTTTTGGAGGTTGCAGTGACCACTACGCCATTCAAAATAGGCAGGCTTTAGCATAAGCATTTAGGCCCCGTAGGATGATTTTAGCTAAAATGTGCCCCAAACACTCAAACCGGCTTGTATCTTGCAATGGAAAATATGGGAAACATGACTTAGACAGCAAATGATACACTGTATGCCATGTTTCCAAATTTTTATGCACAGTGGTTACAGCATGAAGTGAATGCATGTGAATATACACAGGTGCATTGCATTAAACAAGTCCAATGAGCGTGAAAAAAATGGCCGGCCTGCCTGCTTTCATCCATCATTTGTTCTAAATTTATAATTAATCAATGAGCTGAGGTGGAGTCTTAGCCAGTGGTACCATCAGGGGTGTGTAATGCACTTTAGGGTAGACAGCCAATCAGCTGCCAGATTCAATCTGTCAATCAAACACAGCAGCCAATCAGAGAGCTGGCCATTGATCAGCAGGCCCTTTATGACATCACAGACAGACCCACGGAACTCTCTGTGCTTGTCTGCTGGCTGGCTGTCAGTTGGGTGGGTGGGCGGCAGAGGGGGAGGATGTACGTCTCGTTTCTCCTAAAAATTGCGGTTTTTCAGCGTTTCCGGAAAAAGTCGCGGTCCGACGCGCAAAAGTGGGGTATCGTAGAAATCGCCTTTTAAAGACGCACCTTTCTGGCCCCACAAAAATGGGCATTTCAAATTAGAAACAAGTCAAATGAACAAAATAGTGTGAATAAGTAAGTATTTCAGGGGTGAGTTAGCAGGTTATTGGGGTAGTAAGTCCTGATTTTTTTGGAGGTTGCAGTGACCACTACGCCATTCAAAATAGGCAGGCTTTAGCATAAGCAGTTAGGCCCCGTAGGATGATTTTAGCTAAAATGTGCCCCAAACACTCAAACCGGCTTGTATCTTGCAATGGAAAATATGGGAAACATGACTTAGACAGCAAATGATACACTGTATGCCATGTTTCCAAATTTTTATGCACAGTGGTTACAGCATGAAGTGAATGCATGTGAATATACACAGGTGCATTGCATTAAACAAGTCCAATGAGCGTGAAAAAAATGGCCGGCCTGCCTGCTTTCATCCATCATTTGTTCTAAATTTATAATTAATCAATGAGCTGAGGTGGAGTCTTAGCCAGTGGTACCATCAGGGGTGTGTAATGCACTTTAGGGTAGACAGCCAATCAGCTGCCAGATTCAATCTGTCAATCAAACACAGCAGCCAATCAGAGAGCTGGCCATTGATCAGCAGGCCCTTTATGACATCACAGACAGACCCACGGAACTCTCTGTGCTTGTCTGCTGGCTGGCTGTCAGTTGGGTGGGTGGGCGGCAGAGGGGGTGGATGTACGTCTCGTTTCTCCTGAAAATTGCGGTTTTTCGGCGTTTCCGGAAAAAGTCGCGGTCCGACGCGCAAAAGTGGGGTATCGTAGAAATCGCCTTTTAAAGACGCACCTTTCTGGCCCCACAAAAATGGGCATTTCAAATTAGAAACAAGTCAAATGAACAAAATAGTGTGAATAAGTAAGTATTTCAGGGGTGAGTTAGCAGGTTATTGGGGTAGTAAGTCCTGATTTTTTTGGAGGTTGCAGTGACCACTACGCCATTCAAAATAGGCAGGCTTTGGCATAAGCAGTTAGGCCCCGTAGGATGATTTTAGCTAAAATGTGCCCCAAACACTCAAACCGGCTTGTATCTTGCAATGGAAAATATGGGAAACATGACTTAGACAGCAAATGATACACTGTATGCCATGTTTCCAAATTTTTATGCACAGTGGTTACAGCATGAAGCGAATGCATGTGAATATACAAAGGTGCATTGCATTAAACAAGTCCAATGAGCGTGAAAAAAATGGCCGGCCTGCCTGCTTTCATCCATCATTTGTTCTAAATTTATAATTAATCAATGAGCTGAGGTGGAGTCTTAGCCAGTGGTACCATCAGGGGTGTGTAATGCACTTTAGGGTAGACAGCCAATCAGCTGCCAGATTCAATCTGTCAATCAAACACAGCAGCCAATCAGAGAGCTGGCCATTGATCAGCAGGCCCTTTATGACATCACAGACAGACCCACGGAACTCTCTGTGCTTGTCTGCTGGCTGGCTGTCAGTTGGGTGGGTGGGCGGCAGAGGGGGAGGATGTACGTCTCGTTTCTCCTGAAAATTGCGGTTTTTCGGCGTTTCCGGAAAAAGTCGTGGTCCGACGCGCAAAAGTGGGGTATCGTAGAAATCGCCTTTTAAAGACGCACCTTTCTGGCCCCACAAAAATGGGCATTTCAAATTAGAAACAAGTCAAATGAACAAAATAGTGTGAATAAGTAAGTATTTCAGGGGTGAGTTAGCAGGTTATTGGGGTAGTAAGTCCTGATTTTTTTGGAGGTTGCATTGACCACTACGCCATTCAAAATAGGCAGGCTTTGGCATAAGCAGTTAGGCCCCGTAGGATGATTTTAGCTAAAATGTGCCCCAAACACTCAAACCGGCTTGTATCTTGCAATGGAAAATATGGGAAACATGACTTAGACAGCAAATGATACACTGTATGCCATGTTTCCAAATTTTTATGCACAGTGGTTACAGCATGAAGCGAATGCATGTGAATATACAAAGGTGCATTGCATTAAACAAGTCCAATGAGCGTGAAAAAAATGGCCGGCCTGCCTGCTTTCATCCATCATTTGTTCTAAATTTATAATTAATCAATGAGCTGAGGTGGAGTCTTAGCCAGTGGTACCATCAGGGGTGTGTAATGCACTTTAGGGTAGACAGCCAATCAGCTGCCAGATTCAATCTGTCAATCAAACACAGCAGCCAATCAGAGAGCTGGCCATTGATCAGCAGGCCCTTTATGACATCACAGACAGACCCACGGAACTCTCTGTGCTTGTCTGCTGGCTGGCTGTCAGTTGGGTGGGTGGGCGGCAGAGGGGGAGGATGTACGTCTCGTTTCTCCTGAAAATTGCGGTTTTTCTGCGTTTCCGGAAAAAGTCGCGGTCCGACGCGCAAAAGTGGGGTATCGTAGAAATCGCCTTTTAAAGACGCACCTTTCTGGCCCCACAAAAATGGTCATTTCAAATTAGAAACAAGTCAAATGAACAAAATAGTGTGAATAAGTAAGTATTTTTAGGGGTGAGTTAGCAGGTTATTGGGGTAGTAAGTCCTGATTTTTTTGGAGGTTGCATTGACCACTACGCCATTCAAAATAGGCAGGCTTTGGCATAAGCAGTTAGGCCCCGTAGGATGATTTTAGCTAAAATGTGCCCCAAACACTCAAACCGGCTTGTATCTTGCAATGGAAAATATGGGAAACATGACTTAGACAGCAAATGATACACTGTATGCCATGTTTCCAAATTTTTATGCACAGTGGTTACAGCATGAAGCGAATGCATGTGAATATACAAAGGTGCATTGCATTAAACAAGTCCAATGAGCGTGAAAAAAATGGCCGGCCTGCCTGCTTTCATCCATCATTTGTTCTAAATTTATAATTAATCAATGAGCTGAGGTGGAGTCTTAGCCAGTGGTACCATCAGGGGTGTGTAATGCACTTTAGGGTAGACAGCCAATCAGCTGCCAGATTCAATCTGTCAATCAAACACAGCAGCCAATCAGAGAGCTGGCCATTGATCAGCAGGCCCTTTATGACATCACAGACAGACCCACGGAACTCTCTGTGCTTGTCTGCTGGCTGTCAGTTGGGTGGGTGGGCGGCAGAGGGGGAGGATGTACGTCTCGTTTCTCCTGAAAATTGCGGTTTTTCAGCGTTTCCGGAAAAAGTCGCGGTCCGACGCGCAAAAGTGGGGTATCGTAGAAATCGCCTTTTAAAGACGCACCTTTCTGGCCCCACAAAAATGGGCATTTCAAATTAGAAACAAGTCAAATGAACAAATTAGTGTGAATAAGTAAGTATTTCAGGGGTGAGTTAGCAGGTTATTGGGGTAGTAAGTCCTGATTTTTTTGGAGGTTGCAGTGACCACTACGCCATTCAAAATAGGCAGGCTTTAGCATAAGCATTTAGGCCCCGTAGGATGATTTTAGCTAAAATGTGCCCCAAACACTCAAACCGGCTTGTATCTTGCAATGGAAAATATGGGAAACATGACTTAGACAGCAAATGATACACTGTATGCCATGTTTCCAAATTTTTATGCACAGTGGTTACAGCATGAAGTGAATGCATGTGAATATACACAGGTGCATTGCATTAAACAAGTCCAATGAGCGTGAAAAAAATGGCCGGCCTGCCTGCTTTCATCCATCATTTGTTCTAAATTTATAATTAATCAATAAGCTGAGGTGGAGTCTTAGCCAGTGGTACCATCAGGGGTGTGTAATGCACTTTAGGGTAGACAGCCAATCAGCTGCCAGATTCAATCTGTCAATCAAACACAGCAGCCAATCAGAGAGCTGGCCATTGATCAGCAGGCCCTTTATGACATCACAGACAGACCCACGGAACTCTCTGTGCTTGTCTGCTGGCTGGCTGTCAGTTGGGTGGGTGGGCGGCAGAGGGGGTGGATGTACGTCTCGTTTCTCCTGAAAATTGCGGTTTTTCGGCGTTTCCGGAAAAAGTCGCGGTCCGACGCGCAAAAGTGGGGTATCGTAGAAATCGCCTTTTAAAGACGCACCTTTCTGGCCCCACAAAAATGGGCATTTCAAATTAGAAACAAGTCAAATGAACAAAATAGTGTGAATAAGTAAGTATTTCAGGGGTGAGTTAGCAGGTTATTGGGGTAGTAAGTCCTGATTTTTTTGGAGGTTGCAGTGACCACTACGCCATTCAAAATAGGCAGGCTTTAGCATAAGCAGTTAGGCCCCGTAGGATGATTTTAGCTAAAATGTGCCCCAAACACTCAAACCGGCTTGTATCTTGCAATGGAAAATATGGGAAACATGACTTAGACAGCAAATGATACACTGTATGCCATGTTTCCAAATTTTTATGCACAGTGGTTACAGCATGAAGTGAATGCATGTGAATATACACAGGTGCATTGCATTAAACAAGTCCAATGAGCGTGAAAAAAATGGCCGGCCTGCCTGCTTTCATCCATCATTTGTTCTAAATTTATAATTAATCAATGAGCTGAGGTGGAGTCTTAGCCAGTGGTACCATCAGGGGTGTGTAATGCACTTTAGGGTAGACAGCCAATCAGCTGCCAGATTCAATCTGTCAATCAAACACAGCAGCCAATCAGAGAGCTGGCCATTGATCAGCAGGCCCTTTATGACATCACAGACAGACCCACGGAACTCTCTGTGCTTGTCTGCTGGCTGGCTGTCAGTTGGGTGGGTGGGCGGCAGAGGGGGAGGATGTACGTCTCGTTTCTCCTGAAAATTGCGGTTTTTCGGCGTTTCTGGAAAAAGTCGCGGTCCGACGCGCAAAAGTGGGGTATCGTAGAAATCGCCTTTTAAAGACGCACCTTTCTGGCCCCACAAAAATGGGCATTTCAAATTAGAAACAAGTCAAATGAACAAAATAGTGTGAATAAGTAAGTATTTCAGGGGTGAGTTAGCAGGTTATTGGGGTAGTAAGTCCTGATTTTTTTGGAGGTTGCAGTGACCACTACGCCATTCAAAATAGGCAGGCTTTGGCATAAGCAGTTAGGCCCCGTAGGATGATTTTAGCTAAAATGTGCCCCAAACACTCAAACCGGCTTGTATCTTGCAATGGAAAATATGGGAAACATGACTTAGACAGCAAATGATACACTGTATGCCATGTTTCCAAATTTTTATGCACAGTGGTTACAGCATGAAGCGAATGCATGTGAATATACAAAGGTGCATTGCATTAAACAAGTCCAATGAGCGTGAAAAAAATGGCCGGCCTGCCTGCTTTCATCCATCATTTGTTCTAAATTTATAATTAATCAATGAGCTGAGGTGGAGTCTTAGCCAGTGGTACCATCAGGGGTGTGTAATGCACTTTAGGGTAGACAGCCAATCAGCTGCCAGATTCAATCTGTCAATCAAACACAGCAGCCAATCAGAGAGCTGGCCATTGATCAGCAGGCCCTTTATGACATCACAGACAGACCCACGGAACTCTCTGTGCTTGTCTGCTGGCTGGCTGTCAGTTGGGTGGGTGGGCGGCAGAGGGGGAGGATGTACGTCTCGTTTCTCCTGAAAATTGCGGTTTTTCAGCGTTTCCGGAAAAAGTCGCGGTCCGACGCGCAAAAGTGGGGTATCGTAGAAATCGCCTTTTAAAGACGCACCTTTCTGGCCCCACAAAAATGGGCATTTCAAATTAGAAACAAGTCAAATGAACAAAATAGTGTGAATAAGTAAGTATTTCAGGGGTGAGTTAGCAGGTTATTGGGGTAGTAAGTCCTGATTTTTTTGGAGGTTGCAGTGACCACTACGCCATTCAAAATAGGCAGGCTTTAGCATAAGCAGTTAGGCCCCGTAGGATGATTTTAGCTAAAATGTGCCCCAAACACTCAAACCGGCTTGTATCTTGCAATGGAAAATATGGGAAACATGACTTAGACAGCAAATGATACACTGTATGCCATGTTTCCAAATTTTTATGCACAGTGGTTACAGCATGAAGTGAATGCATGTGAATATACACAGGTGCATTGCATTAAACAAGTCCAATGAGCGTGAAAAAAATGGCCGGCCTGCCTGCTTTCATCCATCATTTGTTCTAAATTTATAATTAATCAATGAGCTGAGGTGGAGTCTTAGCCAGTGGTACCATCAGGGGTGTGTAATGCACTTTAGGGTAGACAGCCAATCAGCTGCCAGATTCAATCTGTCAATCAAACACAGCAGCCAATCAGAGAGCTGGCCATTGATCAGCAGGCCCTTTATGACATCACAGACAGACCCACGGAACTCTCTGTGCTTGTCTGCTGGCTGGCTGTCAGTTGGGTGGGTGGGCGGCAGAGGGGGAGGATGTACGTCTCGTTTCTCCTGAAAATTGCGTTTTTTCGGCGTTTCTGGAAAAAGTCGCGGTCCGACGCGCAAAAGTGGGGTATCGTAGAAATCGCCTTTTAAAGACGCACCTTTCTGGCCCCACAAAAATGGGCATTTCAAATTAGAAACAAGTCAAATGAACAAAATAGTGTGAATAAGTAAGTATTTCAGGGGTGAGTTAGCAGGTTATTGGGGTAGTAAGTCCTGATTTTTTTGGAGGTTGCAGTGACCACTACGCCATTCAAAATAGGCAGGCTTTGGCATAAGCAGTTAGGCCCCGTAGGATGATTTTAGCTAAAATGTGCCCCAAACACTCAAACCGGCTTGTATCTTGCAATGGAAAATATGGGAAACATGACTTAGACAGCAAATGATACACTGTATGCCATGTTTCCAAATTTTTATGCACAGTGGTTACAGCATGAAGCGAATGCATGTGAATATACAAAGGTGCATTGCATTAAACAAGTCCAATGAGCGTGAAAAAAATGGCCGGCCTGCCTGCTTTCATCCATCATTTGTTCTAAATTTATAATTAATCAATGAGCTGAGGTGGAGTCTTAGCCAGTGGTACCATCAGGGGTGTGTAATGCACTTTAGGGTAGACAGCCAATCAGCTGCCAGATTCAATCTGTCAATCAAACACAGCAGCCAATCAGAGAGCTGGCCATTGATCAGCAGGCCCTTTATGACATCACAGACAGACCCACGGAACTCTCTGTGCTTGTCTGCTGGCTGGCTGTCAGTTGGGTGGGTGGGCGGCAGAGGGGGAGGATGTACGTCTCGTTTCTCCTGAAAATTGCGGTTTTTCAGCGTTTCCGGAAAAAGTCGCGGTCCGACGCGCAAAAGTGGGGTATCGTAGAAATCGCCTTTTAAAGACGCACCTTTCTGGCCCCACAAAAATGGGCATTTCAAATTAGAAACAAGTCAAATGAACAAAATAGTGTGAATAAGTAAGTATTTCAGGGGTGAGTTAGCAGGTTATTGGGGTAGTAAGTCCTGATTTTTTTGGAGGTTGCAGTGACCACTACGCCATTCAAAATAGGCAGGCTTTAGCATAAGCAGTTAGGCCCCGTAGGATGATTTTAGCTAAAATGTGCCCCAAACACTCAAACCGGCTTGTATCTTGCAATGGAAAATATGGGAAACATGACTTAGACAGCAAATGATACACTGTATGCCATGTTTCCAAATTTTTATGCACAGTGGTTACAGCATGAAGCGAATGCATGTGAATATACAAAGGTGCATTGCATTAAACAAGTCCAATGAGCGTGAAAAAAATGGCCGGCCTGCCTGCTTTCATCCATCATTTGTTCTAAATTTACAATTAATCAATGAGCTGAGGTGGAGTCTTAGCCAGTGGTACCATCAGGGGTGTGTAATGCACTTTAGGGTAGACAGCCAATCAGCTGCCAGATTCAATCTGTCAATCAAACACAGCAGCCAATCAGAGAGCTGGCCATTGATCAGCAGGCCCTTTATGACATCACAGACAGACCCACGGAACTCTCTGTGCTTGTCTGCTGGCTGGCTGTCAGTTGGGTGGGTGGGCGGCAGAG
Organism: Crinia signifera; assembly: GCF_055691185.1. Lineage (NCBI taxonomy): Eukaryota > Metazoa > Chordata > Amphibia > Anura > Myobatrachidae > Crinia > Crinia signifera. Next base: position 147,415,604 of record NC_139218.1, on the reverse strand, counting down.
GGGGAGGATGTACGTCTCGTTTCTCCTGAAAATTGCGGTTTTTCAGCGTTTCCGGAAAAAGTCGCGGTCCGACGCGCAAAAGTGGGGTATCGTAGAAATCGCCTTTTAAAGACGCACCTTTCTGGCCCCACAAAAATGGGCATTTCAAATTAGAAACAAGTCAAATGAACAAAATAGTGTGAATAAGTAAGTATTTCAGGGGTGAGTTAGCAGGTTATTGGGGTAGTAAGTCCTGATTTTTTTGGAGGTTGCAGTGACCACTACGCCATTCAAAATAGGCAGGCTTTAGCATAAGCAGTTAGGCCCCGTAGGATGATTTTAGCTAAAATGTGCCCCAAACACTCAAACCGGCTTGTATCTTGCAATGGAAAATATGGGAAACATGACTTAGACAGCAAATGATACACTGTATGCCATGTTTCCAAATTTTTATGCACAGTGGTTACAGCATGAAGCGAATGCATGTGAATATACAAAGGTGCATTGCATTAAACAAGTCCAATGAGCGTGAAAAAAATGGCCGGCCTGCCTGCTTTCATCCATCATTTGTTCTAAATTTATAATTAATCAATGAGCTGAGGTGGAGTCTTAGCCAGTGGTACCATCAGGGGTGTGTAATGCACTTTAGGGTAGACAGCCAATCAGCTGCCAGATTCAATCTGTCAATCAAACACAGCAGCCAATCAGAGAGCTGGCCATTGATCAGCAGGCCCTTTATGACATCACAGACAGACCCACGGAACTCTCTGTGCTTGTCTGCTGGCTGGCTGTCAGTTGGGTGGGTGGGCGGCAGAGGGGGAGGATGTACGTCTCGTTTCTCCTGAAAATTGCGGTTTTTCAGCGTTTCCGGAAAAAGTCGCGGTCCGACGCGCAAAAGTGGGGTATCGTAGAAATCGCCTTTTAAAGACGCACCTTTCTGGCCCCACAAAAATGGGCATTTCAAATTAGAAACAAGTCAAATGAACAAAATAGTGTGAATAAGTAAGTATTTCAGGGGTGAGTTAGCAGGTTATTGGGGTAGTAAGTCCTGATTTTTTTGGAGGTTGCAGTGACCACTACGCCATTCAAAATAGGCAGGCTTTAGCATAAGCAGTTAGGCCCCGTAGGATGATTTTAGCTAAAATGTGCCCCAAACACTCAAACCGGCTTGTATCTTGCAATGGAAAATATGGGAAACATGACTTAGACAGCAAATGATACACTGTATGCCATGTTTCCAAATTTTTATGCACAGTGGTTACAGCATGAAGCGAATGCATGTGAATATACAAAGGTGCATTGCATTAAACAAGTCCAATGAGCGTGAAAAAAATGGCCGGCCTGCCTGCTTTCATCCATCATTTGTTCTAAATTTATAATTAATCAATGAGCTGAGGTGGAGTCTTAGCCAGTGGTACCATCAGGGGTGTGTAATGCACTTTAGGGTAGACAGCCAATCAGCTGCCAGATTCAATCTGTCAATCAAACACAGCAGCCAATCAGAGAGCTGGCCATTGATCAGCAGGCCCTTTATGACATCACAGACAGACCCACGGAACTCTCTGTGCTTGTCTGCTGGCTGGCTGTCAGTTGGGTGGGTGGGCGGCAGAGGGGGAGGATGTACGTCTCGTTTCTCCTGAAAATTGCGGTTTTTCGGCGTTTCCGGAAAAAGTCGCGGTCCGACGCGCAAAAGTGGGGTATCGTAGAAATCGCCTTTTAAAGACGCACCTTTCTGGCCCCACAAAAAATGGTCATTTCAAATTAGAAACAAGTCAAATGAACAAAATAGTGTGAATAAGTAAGTATTTTTAGGGGTGAGTTAGCAGGTTATTGGGGTAGTAAGTCCTGATTTTTTTGGAGGTTGCATTGACCACTACGCCATTCAAAATAGGCAGGCTTTGGCATAAGCAGTTAGGCCCCGTAGGATGATTTTAGCTAAAATGTGCCCCAAACACTCAAACCGGCTTGTATCTTGCAATGGAAAATATGGGAAACATGACTTAGACAGCAAATGATACACTGTATGCCATGTTTCCAAATTTTTATGCACAGTGGTTACAGCATGAAGCGAATGCATGTGAATATACAAAGGTGCATTGCATTAAACAAGTCCAATGAGCGTGAAAAAAATGGCCGGCCTGCCTGCTTTCATCCATCATTTGTTCTAAATTTATAATTAATCAATGAGCTGAGGTGGAGTCTTAGCCAGTGGTACCATCAGGGGTGTGTAATGCACTTTAGGGTAGACAGCCAATCAGCTGCCAGATTCAATCTGTCAATCAAACACAGCAGCCAATCAGAGAGCTGGCCATTGATCAGCAGGCCCTTTATGACATCACAGACAGACCCACGGAACTCTCTGTGCTTGTCTGCTGGCTGGCTGTCAGTTGGGTGGGTGGGCGGCAGAGGGGGAGGATGTACGTCTCGTTTCTCCTGAAAATTGCGGTTTTTCAGCGTTTCCGGAAAAAGTCGCGGTCCGACGCGCAAAAGTGGGGTATCGTAGAAATCGCCTTTTAAAGACGCACCTTTCTGGCCCCACAAAAATGGGCATTTCAAATTAGAAACAAGTCAAATGAACAAAATAGTGTGAATAAGTAAGTATTTCAGGGGTGAGTTAGCAGGTTATTGGGGTAGTAAGTCCTGATTTTTTTGGAGGTTGCAGTGACCACTACGCCATTCAAAATAGGCAGGCTTTAGCATAAGCATTTAGGCCCCGTAGGATGATTTTAGCTAAAATGTGCCCCAAACACTCAAACCGGCTTGTATCTTGCAATGGAAAATATGGGAAACATGACTTAGACAGCAAATGATACACTGTATGCTATGTTTCCAAATTTTTATGCACAGTGGTTACAGCATGAAGTGAATGCATGTGAATATACACAGGTGCATTGCATTAAACAAGTCCAATGAGCGTGAAAAAAATGGCCGGCCTGCCTGCTTTCATCCATCATTTGTTCTAAATTTATAATTAATCAATGAGCTGAGGTGGAGTCTTAGCCAGTGGTACCATCAGGGGTGTGTAATGCACTTTAGGGTAGACAGCCAATCAGCTGCCAGATTCAATCTGTCAATCAAACACAGCAGCCAATCAGAGAGCTGGCCATTGATCAGCAGGCCCTTTATGACATCACAGACAGACCCACGGAACTCTCTGTGCTTGTCTGCTGGCTGGCTGTCAGTTGGGTGGGTGGGCGGCAGAGGGGGTGGATGTACGTCTCGTTTCTCCTGAAAATTGCGGTTTTTCGGCGTTTCCGGAAAAAGTCGCGGTCCGACGCGCAAAAGTGGGGTATCGTAGAAATCGCCTTTTAAAGACGCACCTTTCTGGCCCCACAAAAATGGGCATTTCAAATTAGAAACAAGTCAAATGAACAAAATAGTGTGAATAAGTAAGTATTTCAGGGGTGAGTTAGCAGGTTATTGGGGTAGTAAGTCCTGATTTTTTTGGAGGTTGCAGTGACCACTACGCCATTCAAAATAGGCAGGCTTTGGCATAAGCAGTTAGGCCCCGTAGGATGATTTTAGCTAAAATGTGCCCCAAACACTCAAACCGGCTTGTATCTTGCAATGGAAAATATGGGAAACATGACTTAGACAGCAAATGATACACTGTATGCCATGTTTCCAAATTTTTATGCACAGTGGTTACAGCATGAAGCGAATACATGTGAATATACAAAGGTGCATTGCATTAAACAAGTCCAATGAGCGTGAAAAAAATGGCCGGCCTGCCTGCTTTCATCCATCATTTGTTCTAAATTTATAATTAATCAATGAGCTGAGGTGGAGTCTTAGCCAGTGGTACCATCAGGGGTGTGTAATGCACTTTAGGGTAGACAGCCAATCAGCTGCCAGATTCAATCTGTCAATCAAACACAGCAGCCAATCAGAGAGCTGGCCATTGATCAGCAGGCCCTTTATGACATCACAGACAGACCCACGGAACTCTCTGTGCTTGTCTGCTGGCTGGCTGTCAGTTGGGTGGGTGGGCGGCAGAGGGGGAGGATGTACGTCTCGTTTCTCCTGAAAATTGCGGTTTTTCGGCGTTTCCGGAAAAAGTCGCGGTCCGACGCGCAAAAGTGGGGTATCGTAGAAATCGCCTTTTAAAGACGCACCTTTCTGGCCCCACAAAAATGGGCATTTCAAATTAGAAACAAGTCAAATGAACAAAATAGTGTGAATAAGTAAGTATTTCAGGGGTGAGTTAGCAGGATATTGGGGTAGTAAGTCCTGATTTTTTTGGAGGTTGCATTGACCACTACGCCATTCAAAATAGGCAGGCTTTGGCATAAGCAGTTAGGCCCCGTAGGATGATTTTAGCTAAAATGTGCCCCAAACACTCAAACCGGCTTGTATCTTGCAATGGAAAATATGGGAAACATGACTTAGACAGCAAATGATACACTGTATGCCATGTTTCCAAATTTTTATGCACAGTGGTTACAGCATGAAGCGAATGCATGTGAATATACAAAGGTGCATTGCATTAAACAAGTCCAATGAGCGTGAAAAAAATGGCCGGCCTGCCTGCTTTCATCCATCATTTGTTCTAAATTTATAATTAATCAATGAGCTGAGGTGGAGTCTTAGCCAGTGGTACCATCAGGGGTGTGTAATGCACTTTAGGGTAGACAGCCAATCAGCTGCCAGATTCAATCTGTCAATCAAACACAGCAGCCAATCAGAGAGCTGGCCATTGATCAGCAGGCCCTTTATGACATCACAGACAGACCCACGGAACTCTCTGTGCTTGTCTGCTGGCTGGCTGTCAGTTGGGTGGGTGGGTGGGCGGCAGAGGGGGAGGATGTACGTCTCGTTTCTCCTGAAAATTGCGGTTTTTCAGCGTTTCCGGAAAAAGTCGCGGTCCGACGCGCAAAAGTGGGGTATCGTAGAAATCGCCTTTTAAAGACGCACCTTTCTGGTCCCACAAAAATGGGCATTTCAAATTAGAAACAAGTCAAATGAACAAAATAGTGTGAATAAGTAAGTATTTCAGGGGTGAGTTAGCAGGTTATTGGGGTAGTAAGTCCTGATTTTTTTGGAGGTTGCAGTGACCACTACGCCATTCAAAATAGGCAGGCTTTAGCATAAGCATTTAGGCCCCGTAGGATGATTTTAGCTAAAATGTGCCCCAAACACTCAAACCGGCTTGTATCTTGCAATGGAAAATATGGGAAACATGACTTAGACAGCAAATGATACACTGTATGCCATGTTTCCAAATTTTTATGCACAGTGGTTACAGCATGAAGTGAATGCATGTGAATATACACAGGTGCATTGCATTAAACAAGTCCAATGAGCGTGAAAAAAATGGCCGGCCTGCCTGCTTTCATCCATCATTTGTTCTAAATTTATAATTAATCAATGAGCTGAGGTGGAGTCTTAGCCAGTGGTACCATCAGGGGTGTGTAATGCACTTTAGGGTAGACAGCCAATCAGCTGCCAGATTCAATCTGTCAATCAAACACAGCAGCCAATCAGAGAGCTGGCCATTGATCAGCAGGCCCTTTATGACATCACAGACAGACCCACGGAACTCTCTGTGCTTGTCTGCTGGCTGGCTGTCAGTTGGGTGGGTGGGTGGGCGGCAGAGGGGGAGGATGTACGTCTCGTTTCTCCTGAAAATTGCGGTTTTTCAGCGTTTCCGGAAAAAGTCGCGGTCCGACGAGCAAAAGTGGGGTATCGTAGAAATCGCCTTTTAAAGACGCACCTTTCTGGCCCCACAAAAATGGGCATTTCAAATTAGAAACAAGTCAAATGAACAAAATAGTGTGAATAAGTAAGTATTTCAGGGGTGAGTTAGCAGGTTATTGGGGTAGTAAGTCCTGATTTTTTTGGAGGTTGCAGTGACCACTACGCCATTCAAAATAGGCAGGCTTTAGCATAAGCAGTTAGGCCCCGTAGGATGATTTTAGCTAAAATGTGCCCCAAACACTCAAACCGGCTTGTATCTTGCAATGGAAAATATGGGAAACATGACTTAGACAGCAAATGATACACTGTATGCCATGTTTCCAAATTTTTATGCACAGTGGTTACAGCATGAAGCGAATGCATGTGAATATACAAAGGTGCATTGCATTAAACAAGTCCAATGAGCGTGAAAAAAATGGCTGGCCTGCCTGCTTTCATCCATCATTTGTTCTAAATTTATAATTAATCAATGAGCTGAGGTGGAGTCTTAGCCAGTGGTACCATCAGGGGTGTGTAATGCACTTTAGGGTAGACAGCCAATCACCTGCCAGATTCAATCTGTCAATCAAACACAGCAGCCAATCAGAGAGCTGGCCATTGATCAGCAGGCCCTTTATGACATCACAGACAGACCCACGGAACTCTCTGTGCTTGTCTGCTGGCTGGCTGTCAGTTGGGTGGGTGGGCGGCAGAGGGGGAGGATGTACGTCTCGTTTCTCCTGAAAATTGCGGTTTTTCGGCGTTTCCGGAAAAAGTCGCGGTCCGACGCGCAAAAGTGGGGTATCATAGAAATCGCCTTTTAAAGACGCACCTTTCTGGCCCCACAAAAATGGGCATTTCAAATTAGAAACAAGTCAAATGAACAAAATAGTGTGAATAAGTAAGTATTTCAGGGGTGAGTTAGCAGGTTATTGGGGTAGTAAGTCCTGATTTTTTTGGAGGTTGCATTGACCACTACGCCATTCAAAATAGGCAGGCTTTGGCATAAGCAGTTAGGCCCCGTAGGATGATTTTAGCTAAAATGTGCCCCAAACACTCAAACCGGCTTGTATCTTGCAATGGAAAATATGGGAAACATGACTTAGACAGCAAATGATACACTGTATGCCATGTTTCCAAATTTTTATGCACAGTGGTTACAGCATGAAGCGAATGCATGTGAATATACAAAGGTGCATTGCATTAAACAAGTCCAATGAGCGTGAAAAAAATGGCCGGCCTGCCTGCTTTCATCCATCATTTGTTCTAAATTTATAATTAATCAATGAGCTGAGGTGGAGTCTTAGCCAGTGGTACCATCAGGGGTGTGTAATGCACTTTAGGGTAGACAGCCAATCAGCTGCCAGATTCAATCTGTCAATCAAACACAGCAGCCAATCAGAGAGCTGGCCATTGATCAGCAGGCCCTTTATGACATCACAGACAGACCCACGGAACTCTCTGTGCTTGTCTGCTGGCTGGCTGTCAGTTGGGTGGGTGGGCGGCAGAGGGGGAGGATGTACGTCTCGTTTCTCCTGAAAATTGCGGTTTTTCGGCGTTTCCGGAAAAAGTCGCGGTCCGACGCGCAAAAGTGGGGTATCGTAGAAATCGCCTTTTAAAGACGCACCTTTCTGGCCCCACAAAAATGGGCATTTCAAATTAGAAACAAGTCAAATGAACAAAATAGTGTGAATAAGTAAGTATTTCAGGGGTGAGTTAGCAGGTTATTGGGGTAGTAAGTCCTGATTTTTTTGGAGGTTGCAGTGACCACTACGCCATTCAAAATAGGCAGGCTTTAGCATAAGCAGTTAGGCCCCGTAGGATGATTTTAGCTAAAATGTGCCCCAAACACTCAAACCGGCTTGTATCTTGCAATGGAAAATATGGGAAACATGACTTAGACAGCAAATGATACACTGTATGCCATGTTTCCAAATTTTTATGCACAGTGGTTACAGCATGAAGCGAATGCATGTGAATATACAAAGGTGCATTGCATTAAACAAGTCCAATGAGCGTGAAAAAAATGGCTGGCCTGCCTGCTTTCATCCATCATTTGTTCTAAATTTATAATTAATCAATGAGCTGAGGTGGAGTCTTAGCCAGTGGTACCATCAGGGGTGTGTAATGCACTTTAGGGTAGACAGCCAATCAGCTGCCAGATTCAATCTGTCAATCAAACACAGCAGCCAATCAGAGAGCTGGCCATTGATCAGCAGGCCCTTTATGACATCACAGACAGACCCACGGAACTCTCTGTGCTTGTCTGCTGGCTGGCTGTCAGTTGGGTGGGTGGGCGGCAGAGGGGGAGGATGTACGTCTCGTTTCTCCTGAAAATTGCGGTTTTTCGGCGTTTCCGGAAAAAGTCGCGGTCCGACGTGCAAAAGTGGGGTATCGTAGAAATCGCCTTTTAAAGACGCACCTTTCTGGCCCCACAAAAATGGGCATTTCAAATTAGAAACAAGTCAAATGAACAAAATAGTGTGAATAAGTAAGTATTTCAGGGGTGAGTTAGCAGGTTGTTGGGGTAGTAAGTCCTGATTTTTTTGGAGGTTGCATTGACCACTACGCCATTCAAAATAGGCAGGCTTTGGCATAAGCAGTTAGGCCCCGTAGGATGATTTTAGCTAAAATGTGCCCCAAACACTCAAACCGGCTTGTATCTTGCAATGGAAAATATGGGAAACATGACTTAGACAGCAAATGATACACTGTATGCCATGTTTCCAAATTTTTATGCACAGTGGTTACAGCATGAAGCGAATGCATGTGAATATACAAAGGTGCATTGCATTAAACAAGTCCAATGAGCGTGAAAAAAATGGCCGGCCTGCCTGCTTTCATCCATCATTTGTTCTAAATTTATAATTAATCAATGAGCTGAGGTGGAGTCTTAGCCAGTGGTACCATCAGGGGTGTGTAATGCACTTTAGGGTAGACAGCCAATCAGCTGCCAGATTCAATCTGTCAATCAAACACAGCAGCCAATCAGAGAGCTGGCCATTGATCAGCAGGCCCTTTATGACATCACAGACAGACCCACGGAACTCTCTGTGCTTGTCTGCTGGCTGGCTGTCAGTTGGGTGGGTGGGTGGGCGGCAGAGGGGGAGGATGTACGTCTCGTTTCTCCTGAAAATTGCGGTTTTTCAGCGTTTCCGGAAAAAGTCGCGGTCCGACGCGCAAAAGTGGGGTATCGTAGAAATCGCCTTTTAAAGACGCACCTTTCTGGCCCCACAAAAATGGGCATTTCAAATTAGAAACAAGTCAAATGAACAAAATAGTGTGAATAAGTAAGTATTTCAGGGGTGAGTTAGCAGGTTATTGGGGTAGTAAGTCCTGATTTTTTTGGAGGTTGCAGTGACCACTACGCCATTCAAAAAAGGCAGGCTTTAGCATAAGCATTTAGGCCCCGTAGGATGATTTTAGCTAAAATGTGCCCCAAACACTCAAACCGGCTTGTATCTTGCAATCGAAAATATGGGAAACATGACTTAGACAGCAAATGATACACTGTATGCCATGTTTCCAAATTTTTATGCACAGTGGTTACAGCATGAAGTGAATGCATGTGAATATACACAGGTGCATTGCATTAAACAAGTCCAATGAGCGTGAAAAAAATGGCCGGCCTGCCTGCTTTCATCCATCATTTGTTCTAAATTTATAATTAATCAATGAGCTGAGGTGGAGTCTTAGCCAGTGGTACCATCAGGGGTGTGTAATGCACTTTAGGGTAGACAGCCAATCAGCTGCCAGATTCAATCTGTCAATCAAACACAGCAGCCAATCAGAGAGCTGGCCATTGATCAGCAGGCCCTTTATGACATCACAGACAGACCCACGGAACTCTCTGTGCTTGTCTGCTGGCTGGCTGTCAGTTGGGTGGGTGGGCGGCAGAGGGGGAGGATGTACGTCTCGTTTCTCCTGAAAATTGCGGTTTTTCAGCGTTTCCGGAAAAAGTCGCGGTCCGACGCGCAAAAGTGGGGTATCGTAGAAATCGCCTTTTAAAGACGCACCTTTCTGAATCCACAAAAATGGGCATTTCAAATTAGAAACAAGTCAAATGAACAAAATAGTGTGAATAAGTAAGTATTTCAGGGGTGAGTTAGCAGGTTATTGGGGTAGTAAGTCCTGATTTTTTTGGAGGTTGCAGTGACCACTACGCCATTCAAAATAGGCAGGCTTTAGCATAAGCAGTTAGGCCCCGTAGGATGATTTTAGCTAAAATGTGCCCCAAACACTCAAACCGGCTTGTATCTTGCAATGGAAAATATGGGAAACATGACTTAGACAGCAAATGATACACTGTATGCCATGTTTCCAAATTTTTATGCACAGTGGTTACAGCATGAAGTGAATGCATGTGAATATACACAGGTGCATTGCATTAAACAAGTCCAATGAGCGTGAAAAAAATGGCCGGCCTGCCTGCTTTCATCCATCATTTGTTCTAAATTTATAATTAATCAATGAGCTGAGGTGGAGTCTTAGCCAGTGGTACCATCAGGGGTGTGTAATGCACTTTAGGGTAGACAGCCAATCAGCTGCCAGATTCAATCTGTCAATCAAACACAGCAGCCAATCAGAGAGCTGGCCATTGATCAGCAGGCCCTTTATGACATCACAGACAGACCCACGGAACTCTCTGTGCTTGTCTGCTGGCTGGCTGTCAGTTGGGTGGGTGGGCGGCAGAGGGGGTGGATGTACGTCTCGTTTCTCCTGAAAATTGCGGTTTTTCGGCGTTTCCGGAAAAAGTCGCGGTCCGACGCGCAAAAGTGGGGTATCGTAGAAATCGCCTTTTAAAGACGCACCTTTCTGGCCCCACAAAAATGGGCATTTCAAATTAGAAACAAGTCAAATGAACAAAATAGTGTGAATAAGTAAGTATTTCAGGGGTGAGTTAGCAGGTTATTGGGGTAGTAAGTCCTGATTTTTTTGGAGGTTGCAGTGACCACTACGCCATTCAAAATAGGCAGGCTTTAGCATAAGCATTTAGGCCCCGTAGGATGATTTTAGCTAAAATGTGCCCCAAACACTCAAACCGGCTTGTATCTTGCAATGGAAAATATGGGAAACATGACTTAGACAGCAAATGATACACTGTATGCCATGTTTCCAAATTTTTATGCACAGTGGTTACAGCATGAAGTGAATGCATGTGAATATACACAGGTGCATTGCATTAAACAAGTCCAATGAGCGTGAAAAAAATGGCCGGCCTGCCTGCTTTCATCCATCATTTGTTCTAAATTTATAATTAATCAATGAGCTGAGGTGGAGTCTTAGCCAGTGGTACCATCAGGGGTGTGTAATGCACTTTAGGGTAGACAGCCAATCAGCTGCCAGATTCAATCTGTCAATCAAACACAGCAGCCAATCAGAGAGCTGGCCATTGATCAGCAGGCCCTTTATGACATCACAGACAGACCCACGGAACTCTCTGTGCTTGTCTGCTGGCTGGCTGTCAGTTGGGTGGGTGGGCGGCAGAGGGGGAGGATGTACGTCTCGTTTCTCCTGAAAATTGCGGTTTTTCAGCGTTTCCGGAAAAAGTCGCGGTCCGACGCGCAAAAGTGGGGTATCGTAGAAATCGCCTTTTAAAGACGCACCTTTCTGGCCCCACAAAAATGGGCATTTCAAATTAGAAACAAGTCAAATGAACAAAATAGTGTGAATAAGTAAGTATTTCAGGGGTGAGTTAGCAGGTTATTGGGGTAGTAAGTCCTGATTTTTTTGGAGGTTGCAGTGACCACTACGCCATTCAAAATAGGCAGGCTTTAGCATAAGCAGTTAGGCCCCGTAGGATGATTTTAGCTAAAATGTGCCCCAAACACTCAAACCGGCTTGTATCTTGCAATGGAAAATATGGGAAACATGACTTAGACAGCAAATGATACACTGTATGCCATGTTTCCAAATTTTTATGCACAGTGGTTACAGCATGAAGTGAATGCATGTGAATATACACAGGTGCATTGCATTAAACAAGTCCAATGAGCGTGAAAAAAATGGCCGGCCTGCCTGCTTTCATCCATCATTTGTTCTAAATTTATAATTAATCAATGAGCTGAGGTGGAGTCTTAGCCAGTGGTACCATCAGGGGTGTGTAATGCACTTTAGGGTAGACAGCCAATCAGCTGCCAGATTCAATCTGTCAATCAAACACAGCAGCCAATCAGAGAGCTGGCCATTGATCAGCAGGCCCTTTATGACATCACAGACAGACCCACGGAACTCTCTGTGCTTGTCTGCTGGCTGGCTGTCAGTTGGGTTGGTGGGCGGCAGAGGGGGAGGATGTACGTCTCGTTTCTCCTGAAAATTGCGGTTTTTCGGCGTTTCCGGAAAAAGTCGCGGTCCGACGCGCAAAAGTGGGGTATCATAGAAATCGCCTTTTAAAGACGCACCTTTCTGGCCCCACAAAAATGGGCATTTCAAATTAGAAACAAGTCAAATGAACAAAATAGTGTGAATAAGTAAGTATTTCAGGGGTGAGTTAGCAGGTTATTGGGGTAGTAAGTCCTGATTTTTTTGGAGGTTGCATTGACCACTACGCCATTCAAAATAGGCAGGCTTTGGCATAAGCAGTTAGGCCCCGTAGGATGATTTTAGCTAAAATGTGCCCCAAACACTCAAACCGGCTTGTATCTTGCAATGGAAAATATGGGAAACATGACTTAGACAGCAAATGATACACTGTATGCCATGTTTCCAAATTTTTATGCACAGTGGTTACAGCATGAAGCGAATGCATGTGAATATACAAAGGTGCATTGCATTAAACAAGTCCAATGAGCGTGAAAAAAATGGCCGGCCTGCCTGCTTTCATCCATCATTTGTTCTAAATTTATAATTAATCAATGAGCTGAGGTGGAGTCTTAGCCAGTGGTACCATCAGGGGTGTGTAATGCACTTTAGGGTAGACAGCCAATCAGCTGCCAGATTCAATCTGTCAATCAAACACAGCAGCCAATCAGAGAGCTGGCCATTGATCAGCAGGCCCTTTATGACATCACAGACAGACCCACGGAACTCTCTGTGCTTGTCTGCTGGCTGGCTGTCAGTTGGGTGGGTGGGCGGCAGAGGGGGAGGATGTACGTCTCGTTTCTCCTGAAAATTGCGGTTTTTCGGCGTTTCCGGAAAAAGTCGCGGTCCGACGCGCAAAAGTGGGGTATCGTAGAAATCGCCTTTTAAAGACGCACCTTTCTGGCCCCACAAAAATGGGCATTTCAAATTAGAAACAAGTCAAATGAACAAAATAGTGTGAATAAGTAAGTATTTCAGGGGTGAGTTAGCAGGTTATTGGGGTAGTAAGTCCTGATTTTTTTGGAGGTTGCAGTGACCACTACGCCATTCAAAATAGGCAGGCTTTAGCATAAGCAGTTAGGCCCCGTAGGATGATTTTAGCTAAAATGTGCCCCAAACACTCAAACCGGCTTGTATCTTGCAATGGAAAATATGGGAAACATGACTTAGACAGCAAATGATACACTGTATGCCATGTTTCCAAATTTTTATGCACAGTGGTTACAGCATGAAGCGAATGCATGTGAATATACAAAGGTGCATTGCATTAAACAAGTCCAATGAGCGTGAAAAAAATGGCTGGCCTGCCTGCTTTCATCCATCATTTGTTCTAAATTTATAATTAATCAATGAGCTGAGGTGGAGTCTTAGCCAGTGGTACCATCAGGGGTGTGTAATGCACTTTAGGGTAGACAGCCAATCAGCTGCCAGATTCAATCTGTCAATCAAACACAGCAGCCAATCAGAGAGCTGGCCATTGATCAGCAGGCCCTTTATGACATCACAGACAGACCCACGGAACTCTCTGTGCTTGTCTGCTGGCTGGCTGTCAGTTGGGTGGGTGGGCGGCAGAGGGGGAGGATGTACGTCTCGTTTCTCCTGAAAATTGCGGTTTTTCAGCGTTTCCGGAAAAAGTCGCGGTCCGACGTGCAAAAGTGGGGTATCGTAGAAATCGCCTTTTAAAGACGCACCTTTCTGGCCCCACAAAAATGGGCATTTCAAATTAGAAACAAGTCAAATGAACAAAATAGTGTGAATAAGTAAGTATTTCAGGGGTGAGTTAGCAGGTTGTTGGGGTAGTAAGTCCTGATTTTTTTGGAGGTTGCATTGACCACTACGCCATTCAAAATAGGCAGGCTTTGGCATAAGCAGTTAGGCCCCGTAGGATGATTTTAGCTAAAATGTGCCCCAAACACTCAAACCGGCTTGTATCTTGCAATGGAAAATATGGGAAACATGACTTAGACAGCAAATGATACACTGTATGCCATGTTTCCAAATTTTTATGCACAGTGGTTACAGCATGAAGCGAATGCATGTGAATATACAAAGGTGCATTGCATTAAACAAGTCCAATGAGCGTGAAAAAAATGGCCGGCCTGCCTGCTTTCATCCATCATTTGTTCTAAATTTATAATTAATCAATGAGCTGAGGTGGAGTCTTAGCCAGTGGTACCATCAGGGGTGTGTAATGCACTTTAGGGTAGACAGCCAATCAGCTGCCAGATTCAATCTGTCAATCAAACACAGCAGCCAATCAGAGAGCTGGCCATTGATCAGCAGGCCCTTTATGACATCACAGGCAGACCCACGGAACTCTCTGTGCTTGTCTGCTGGCTGGCTGTCAGTTGGGTGGGTGGGTGGGCGGCAGAGGGGGAGGATGTACGTCTCGTTTCTCCTGAAAATTGCGGTTTTTCAGCGTTTCCGGAAAAAGTCGCGGTCCGACGCGCAAAAGTGGGGTATCGTAGAAATCGCCTTTTAAAGACGCACCTTTCTGGCCCCACAAAAATGGGCATTTCAAATTAGAAACAAGTCAAATGAACAAAATAGTGTGAATAAGTAAGTATTTCAGGGGTGAGTTAGCAGGTTATTGGGGTAGTAAGTCCTGATTTTTTTGGAGGTTGCAGTGACCACTACGCCATTCAAAAAAGGCAGGCTTTAGCATAAGCATTTAGGCCCCGTAGGATGATTTTAGCTAAAATGTGCCCCAAACACTCAAACCGGCTTGTATCTTGCAATGGAAAATATGGGAAACATGACTTAGACAGCAAATGATACACTGTATGCCATGTTTCCAAATTTTTATGCACAGTGGTTACAGCATGAAGTGAATGCATGTGAATATACACAGGTGCATTGCATTAAACAAGTCCAATGAGCGTGAAAAAAATGGCCGGCCTGCCTGCTTTCATCCATCATTTGTTCTAAATTTATAATTAATCAATGAGCTGAGGTGGAGTCTTAGCCAGTGGTACCATCAGGGGTGTGTAATGCACTTTAGGGTAGACAGCCAATCAGCTGCCAGATTCAATCTGTCAATCAAACACAGCAGCCAATCAGAGAGCTGGCCATTGATCAGCAGGCCCTTTATGACATCACAGACAGACCCACGGAACTCTCTGTGCTTGTCTGCTGGCTGGCTGTCAGTTGGGTGGGTGGGCGGCAGAGGGGGAGGATGTACGTCTCGTTTCTCCTGAAAATTGCGGTTTTTCAGCGTTTCCGGAAAAAGTCGCGGTCCGACGCGCAAAAGTGGGGTATCGTAGAAATCGCCTTTTAAAGACGCACCTTTCTGAACCCACAAAAATGGGCATTTCAAATTAGAAACAAGTCAAATGAACAAAATAGTGTGAATAAGTAAGTATTTCAGGGGTGAGTTAGCAGGTTATTGGGGTAGTAAGTCCTGATTTTTTTGGAGGTTGCAGTGACCACTACGCCATTCAAAATAGGCAGGCTATAGCATAAGCAGTTAGGCCCCGTAGGATGATTTTAGCTAAAATGTGCCCCAAACACTCAAACCGGCTTGTATCTTGCAATGGAAAATATGGGAAACATGACTTAGACAGCAAATGATACACTGTATGCCATGTTTCCAAATTTTTATGCACAGTGGTTACAGCATGAAGTGAATGCATGTGAATATACACAGGTGCATTGCATTAAACAAGTCCAATGAGCGTGAAAAAAATGGCCGGCCTGCCTGCTTTCATCCATCATTTGTTCTAAATTTATAATTAATCAATGAGCTGAGGTGGAGTCTTAGCCAGTGGTACCATCAGGGGTGTGTAATGCACTTTAGGGTAGACAGCCAATCAGCTGCCAGATTCAATCTGTCAATCAAACACAGCAGCCAATCAGAGAGCTGGCCATTGATCAGCAGGCCCTTTATGACATCACAGACAGACCCACGGAACTCTCTGTGCTTGTCTGCTGGCTGGCTGTCAGTTGGGTGGGTGGGCGGCAGAGGGGGTGGATGTACGTCTCGTTTCTCCTGAAAATTGCGGTTTTTCGGCGTTTCCGGAAAAAGTCGCGGTCCGACGCGCAAAAGTGGGGTATCGTAGAAATCGCCTTTTAAAGACGCACCTTTCTGGCCCCACAAAAATGGGCATTTCAAATTAGAAACAAGTCAAATGAACAAAATAGTGTGAATAAGTAAGTATTTCAGGGGTGAGTTAGCAGGTTATTGGGGTAGTAAGTCCTGATTTTTTTGGAGGTTGCAGTGACCACTACGCCATTCAAAATAGGCAGGCTTTGGCATAAGCAGTTAGGCCCCGTAGGATGATTTTAGCTAAAATGTGCCCCAAACACTCAAACCGGCTTGTATCTTGCAATGGAAAATATGGGAAACATGACTTAGACAGCAAATGATACACTGTATGCCATGTTTCCAAATTTTTATGCACAGTGGTTACAGCATGAAGCGAATGCATGTGAATATACAAAGGTGCATTGCATTAAACAAGTCCAATGAGCGTGAAAAAAATGGCCGGCCTGCCTGCTTTCATCCATCATTTGTTCTAAATTTATAATTAATCAATGAGCTGAGGTGGAGTCTTAGCCAGTGGTACCATCAGGGGTGTGTAATGCACTTTAGGGTAGACAGCCAATCAGCTGCCAGATTCAATCTGTCAATCAAACACAGCAGCCAATCAGAGAGCTGGCCATTGATCAGCAGGCCCTTTATGACATCACAGACAGACCCACGGAACTCTCTGTGCTTGTCTGCTGGCTGGCTGTCAGTTGGGTGGGTGGGCGGCAGAGGGGGAGGATGTACGTCTCGTTTCTCCTGAAAATTGCGGTTTTTCGGCGTTTCCGGAAAAAGTCGCGGTCCGACGCGCAAAAGTGGGGTATCGTAGAAATCGCCTTTTAAAGACGCACCTTTCTGGCCCCACAAAAATGGGCATTTCAAATTAGAAACAAGTCAAATGAACAAAATAGTGTGAATAAGTAAGTATTTCAGGGGTGAGTTAGCAGGTTATTGGGGTAGTAAGTCCTGATTTTTTTGGAGGTTGCATTGACCACTACGCCATTCAAAATAGGTAGGCTTTGGCATAAGCAGTTAGGCCCCGTAGGATGATTTTAGCTAAAATGTGCCCCAAACACTCAAACCGGCTTGTATCTTGCAATGGAAAATATGGGAAACATGACTTAGACAGCAAATGATACACTGTATGCCATGTTTCCAAATTTTTATGCACAGTGGTTACAGCATGAAGCGAATGCATGTGAATATACAAAGGTGCATTGCATTAAACAAGTCCAATGAGCGTGAAAAAAATGGCCGGCCTGCCTGCTTTCATCCATCATTTGTTCTAAATTTATAATTAATCAATGAGCTGAGGTGGAGTCTTAGCCAGTGGTACCATCAGGGGTGTGTAATGCACTTTAGGTTAGACAGCCAATCAGCTGCCAGATTCAATCTGTCAATCAAACACAGCAGCCAATCAGAGAGCTGGCCATTGATCAGCAGGCCCTTTATGACATCACAGACAGACCCACGGAACTCTCTGTGCTTGTCTGCTGGCTGGCTGTCAGTTGGGTGGGTGGGCGGCAGAGGGGGAGGATGTACGTCTCGTTTCTCCTGAAAATTGCGGTTTTTCAGCGTTTCCGGAAAAAGTCGCGGTCCGACGCGCAAAAGTGGGGTATCGTAGAAATCGCCTTTTAAAGACGCACCTTTCTGGCCCCACAAAAATGGGCATTTCAAATTAGAAACAAGTCAAATGAACAAAATAGTGTGAATAAGTAAGTATTTCAGGGGTGAGTTAGCAGGTTATTGGGGTAGTAAGTCCTGATTTTTTTGGAGGTTGCAGTGACCACTACGCCATTCAAAATAGGCAGGCTTTAGCATAAGCATTTAGGCCCCGTAGGATGATTTTAGCTAAAATGTGCCCCAAACACTCAAACCGGCTTGTATCTTGCAATGGAAAATATGGGAAACATGACTTAGACAGCAAATGATACACTGTATGCCATGTTTCCAAATTTTTATGCACAGTGGTTACAGCATGAAGTGAATGCATGTGAATATACACAGGTGCATTGCATTAAACAAGTCCAATGAGCGTGAAAAAAATGGCCGGCCTGCCTGCTTTCATCCATCATTTGTTCTAAATTTATAATTAATCAATGAGCTGAGGTGGAGTCTTAGCCAGTGGTACCATCAGGGGTGTGTAATGCACTTTAGGGTAGACAGCCAATCAGCTGCCAGATTCAATCTGTCAATCAAACACAGCAGCCAATCAGAGAGCTGGCCATTGATCAGCAGGCCCTTTATGACATCACAGACAGACCCACGGAACTCTCTGTGCTTGTCTGCTGGCTGGCTGTCAGTTGGGTGGGTGGGCGGCAGAGGGGGTGGATGTACGTCTCGTTTCTCCTGAAAATTGCGGTTTTTCGGCGTTTCCGGAAAAAGTCGCGGTCCGACGCGCAAAAGTGGGGTATCGTAGAAATCGCCTTTTAAAGACGCACCTTTCTGGCCCCACAAAAATGGGCATTTCAAATTAGAAACAAGTCAAATGAACAAAATAGTGTGAATAAGTAAGTATTTCAGGGGTGAGTTAGCAGGTTATTGGGGTAGTAAGTCCTGATTTTTTTGGAGGTTGCAGTGACCACTACGCCATTCAAAATAGGCAGGCTTTGGCATAAGCAGTTAGGCCCCGTAGGATGATTTTAGCTAAAATGTGCCCCAAACACTCAAACCGGCTTGTATCTTGCAATGGAAAATATGGGAAACATGACTTAGACAGCAAATGATACACTGTATGCCATGTTTCCAAATTTTTATGCACAGTGGTTACAGCATGAAGTGAATGCATGTGAATATACAAAGGTGCATTGCATTAAACAAGTCCAATGAGCGTGAAAAAAATGGCCGGCCTGCCTGCTTTCATCCATCATTTGTTCTAAATTTATAATTAATCAATGAGCTGAGGTGGAGTCTTAGCCAGTGGTACCATCAGGGGTGTGTAATGCACTTTAGGGTAGACAGCCAATCAGCTGCCAGATTCAATCTGTCAATCAAACACAGCAGCCAATCAGAGAGCTGGCCATTGATCAGCAGGCCCTTTATGACATCACAGACAGACCCACGGAACTCTCTGTGCTTGTCTGCTGGCTGGCTGTCAGTTGGGTGGGTGGGCGGCAGAGGGGGAGGATGTACGTCTCGTTTCTCCTGAAAATTGCGGTTTTTCGGCGTTTCCGGAAAAAGTCGCGGTCCGACGCGCAAAAGTGGGGTATCGTAGAAATCGCCTTTTAAAGACGCACCTTTCTGGCCCCACAAAAATGGGCATTTCAAATTAGAAACAAGTCAAATGAACAAAATAGTGTGAATAAGTAAGTATTTCAGGGGTGAGTTAGCAGGTTATTGGGGTAGTAAGTCCTGATTTTTTTGGAGGTTGCATTGACCACTACGCCATTCAAAATAGGTAGGCTTTGGCATAAGCAGTTAGGCCCCGTAGGATGATTTTAGCTAAAATGTGCCCCAAACACTCAAACCGGCTTGTATCTTGCAATGGAAAATATGGGAAACATGACTTAGACAGCAAATGATACACTGTATGCCATGTTTCCAAATTTTTATGCACAGTGGTTACAGCATGAAGCGAATGCATGTGAATATACAAAGGTGCATTGCATTAAACAAGTCCAATGAGCGTGAAAAAAATGGCCGGCCTGCCTGCTTTCATCCATCATTTGTTCTAAATTTATAATTAATCAATGAGCTGAGGTGGAGTCTTAGCCAGTGGTACCATCAGGGGTGTGTAATGCACTTTAGGGTAGACAGCCAATCAGCTGCCAGATTCAATCTGTCAATCAAACACAGCAGCCAATCAGAGAGCTGGCCATTGATCAGCAGGCCCTTTATGACATCACAGACAGACCCACGGAACTCTCTGTGCTTGTCTGCTGGCTGGCTGTCAGTTGGGTGGGTGGGCGGCAGAGGGGGAGGATGTACGTCTCGTTTCTCCTGAAAATTGCGGTTTTTCAGCGTTTCCGGAAAAAGTCGCGGTCCGACGCGCAAAAGTGGGGTATCGTAGAAATCGCCTTTTAAAGACGCACCTTTCTGGCCCCACAAAAATGGGCATTTCAAATTAGAAACAAGTCAAATGAACAAAATAGTGTGAATAAGTAAGTATTTCAGGGGTGAGTTAGCAGGTTATTGGGGTAGTAAGTCCTGATTTTTTTGGAGGTTGCAGTGACCACTACGCCATTCAAAATAGGCAGGCTTTAGCATAAGCATTTAGGCCCCGTAGGATGATTTTAGCTAAAATGTGCCCCAAACACTCAAACCGGCTTGTATCTTGCAATGGAAAATATGGGAAACATGACTTAGACAGCAAATGATACACTGTATGCCATGTTTCCAAATTTTTATGCACAGTGGTTACAGCATGAAGTGAATGCATGTGAATATACACAGGTGCATTGCATTAAACAAGTCCAATGAGCGTGAAAAAAATGGCCGGCCTGCCTGCTTTCATCCATCATTTGTTCTAAATTTATAATTAATCAATGAGCTGAGGTGGAGTCTTAGCCATTGGTACCATCAGGGGTGTGTAATGCACTTTAGGGTAGACAGCCAATCAGCTGCCAGATTCAATCTGTCAATCAAACACAGCAGCCAATCAGAGAGCTGGCCATTGATCAGCAGGCCCTTTATGACATCACAGACAGACCCACGGAACTCTCTGTGCTTGTCTGCTGGCTGGCTGTCAGTTGGGTGGGTGGGCGGCAGAGGGGGTGGATGTACGTCTCGTTTCTCCTGAAAATTGCGGTTTTTCGGCGTTTCCGGAAAAAGTCGCGGTCCGACGCGCAAAAGTGGGGTATCGTAGAAATCGCCTTTTAAAGACGCACCTTTCTGGCCCCACAAAAATGGGCATTTCAAATTAGAAACAAGTCAAATGAACAAAATAGTGTGAATAAGTAAGTATTTCAGGGGTGAGTTAGCAGGTTATTGGGGTAGTAAGTCCTGATTTTTTTGGAGGTTGCAGTGACCACTACGCCATTCAAAATAGGCAGGCTTTGGCATAAGCAGTTAGGCCCCGTAGGATGATTTTAGCTAAAATGTGCCCCAAACACTCAAACCGGCTTGTATCTTGCAATGGAAAATATGGGAAACATGACTTAGACAGCAAATGATACACTGTATGCCATGTTTCCAAATTTTTATGCACAGTGGTTACAGCATGAAGTGAATGCATGTGAATATACAAAGGTGCATTGCATTAAACAAGTCCAATGAGCGTGAAAAAAATGGCCGGCCTGCCTGCTTTCATCCATCATTTGTTCTAAATTTATAATTAATCAATGAGCTGAGGTGGAGTCTTAGCCAGTGGTACCATCAGGGGTGTGTAATGCACTTTAGGGTAGACAGCCAATCAGCTGCCAGATTCAATCTGTCAATCAAACACAGCAGCCAATCAGAGAGCTGGCCATTGATCAGCAGGCCCTTTATGACATCACAGACAGACCCACGGAACTCTCTGTGCTTGTCTGCTGGCTGGCTGTCAGTTGGGTGGGTGGGCGGCAGAGGGGGAGGATGTACGTCTCGTTTCTCCTGAAAATTGCGGTTTTTCGGCGTTTCCGGAAAAAGTCGCGGTCCGACGCGCAAAAGTGGGGTATCGTAGAAATCGCCTTTTAAAGACACACCTTTCTGGCCCCACAAAAATGGGCATTTCAAATTAGAAACAAGTCAAATGAACAAAATAGTGTGAATAAGTAAGTATTTCAGGGGTGAGTTAGCTGGTTATTGGGGTAGTAAGTCCTGATTTTTTTGGAGGTTGCATTGACCACTACGCCATTCAAAATAGGCAGGCTTTGGCATAAGCAGTTAGGCCCCGTAGGATGATTTTAGCTAAAATGTGCCCCAAACACTCAAACCGGCTTGTATCTTGCAATGGAAAATATGGGAAACATGACTTAGACAGCAAATGATACACTGTATGCCATGTTTCCAAATTTTTATGCACAGTGGTTACAGCATGAAGCGAATGCATGTGAATATACAAAGGTGCATTGCATTAAACAAGTCCAATGAGCGTGAAAAAAATGGCCGGCCTGCCTGCTTTCATCCATCATTTGTTCTAAATTTATAATTAATCAATGAGCTGAGGTGGAGTCTTAGCCAGTGGTACCATCAGGGGTGTGTAATGCACTTTAGGGTAGACAGCCAATCAGCTGCCAGATTCAATCTGTCAATCAAACACAGCAGCCAATCAGAGAGCTGGCCATTGATCAGCAGGCCCTTTATGACATCACAGACAGACCCACGGAACTCTCTGTGCTTGTCTGCTGGCTGGCTGTCAGTTGGGTGGGTGGGCGGCAGAGGGGGAGGATGTACGTCTCGTTTCTCCTGAAAATTGCGGTTTTTCAGCGTTTCCGGAAAAAGTCGCGGTCCGACGCGCAAAAGTGGGGTATCGTAGAAATCGCCTTTTAAAGACGCACCTTTCTGGCCCCACAAAAATGGGCATTTCAAATTAGAAACAAGTCAAATGAACAAAATAGTGTGAATAAGTAAGTATTTCAGGGGTGAGTTAGCAGGTTATTGGGGTAGTAAGTCCTGATTTTTTTGGAGGTTGCAGTGACCACTACGCATTCAAAATAGGCAGGCTTTAGCATAAGCATTTAGGCCCCGTAGGATGATTTTAGCTAAAATGTGCCCCAAACACTCAAACCGGCTTGTATCTTGCAATGGAAAATATGGGAAACATGACTTAGACAGCAAATGATACACTGTATGCCATGTTTCCAAATTTTTATGCACAGTGGTTACAGCATGAAGTGAATGCATGTGAATATACACAGGTGCATTGCATTAAACAAGTCCAATGAGCGTGAAAAAAATGGCCGGCCTGCCTGCTTTCATCCATCATTTGTTCTAAATTTATAATTAATCAATGAGCTGAGGTGGAGTCTTAGCCAGTGGTACCATCAGGGGTGTGTAATGCACTTTAGGGTAGACAGCCAATCAGCTGCCAGATTCAATCTGTCAATCAAACACAGCAGCCAATCAGAGAGCTGGCCATTGAATCAGCAGGCCCTTTATGACATCACAGACAGACCCACGGAACTCTCTGTGCTTGTCTGCTGGCTGGCTGTCAGTTGGGTGGGTGGCGGCAGAGGGGGGGTGGATGTACGTCTCGTTTCTCCTGAAAATTGCGGGTTTTTCGGCGTTTCCGGAAAAAGTCGCGGTCCGACGCGCAAAAGTGGGGTATCGTAGAAATCGCCTTTTAAAGACGCACCTTTCTGGCCCCACAAAAATGGGCATTTCAAATTAGAAACAAGTCAAATGAACAAAATAGTGTGAATAAGTAAGTATTTCAGGGGTGAGTTAGCAGGTTATTGGGGTAGTAAGTCCTGATTTTTTTGGAGGTTGCAGTGACCACTACGCCATTCAAAATAGGCAGGCTTTAGCATAAGCAGTTAGGCCCCGTAGGATGATTTTAGCTAAAATGTGCCCCAAACACTCAAACCGGCTTGTATCTTGCAATGGAAAATATGGGAAACATGACTTAGACAGCAAATGATACACTGTATGCCATGTTTCCAAATTTTTATGCACAGTGGTTACAGCATGAAGCGAATGCATGTGAATATACAAAGGTGCATTGCATTAAACAAGTCCAATGAGCGTGAAAAAAATGGCCGGCCTGCCTGCTTTCATCCATCATTTGTTCTAAATTTATAATTAATCAATGAGCTGAGGTGGAGTCTTAGCCAGTGGTACCATCAGGGGTGTGTAATGCACTTTAGGGTAGACAGCCAATCAGCTGCCAGATTCAATCTGTCAATCAAACACAGCAGCCAATCAGAGAGCTGGCCATTGATCAGCAGGCCCTTTATGACATCACAGACAGACCCACGGAACTCTCTGTGCTTGTCTGCTGGCTGGCTGTCAGTTGGGTGGGTGGGCGGCAGAGGGGGAGGATGTACGTCTCGTTTCTCCTGAAAATTGCGGTTTTTCGGCGTTTCCGGAAAAGTCGCGGTCCGACGCGCAAAAAGTGGGGTATCGTAGAAATCGCCTTTTAAAGACGCACCTTTCTGGCCCCACAAAAATGGGCATTTCAAATTAGAAACAAGTCAAATGAAAAATAGTGTGAATAAGTAAGTATTTCAGGGGTGAGTTAGCAGGTTATTGGGGTAGTAAGTCCTGATTTTTTTGGAGGTTGCATTGACCACTACGCCATTCAAAATAGGCAGGCTTTGGCATAAGCAGTTAGGCCCCGTAGGATGATTTTAGCTAAAATGTGCCCCAAACACTCAAACCGGCTTGTATCTTGCAATGGAAAATATGGGAAACATGACTTAGACAGCAAATGATACACTGTATGCCATGTTTCCAAATTTTTATGCATAGTGGTTACAGCATGAAGTGAATGCATGTGAATATACACAGGTGCATTGCATTAAACAAGTCCAATGAGCGTGAAAAAAATGGCCGGCCTGCCTGCTTTCATCCATCATTTGTTCTAAATTTATAATTAATCAATGAGCTGAGGTGGAGTCTTAGCCAGTGGTACCATCAGGGGTGTGTAATGCACTTTAGGGTAGACAGCCAATCAGCTGCCAGATTCAATCTGTCAATCAAACACAGCAGCCAATCAGAGAGCTGGCCATTGATCAGCAGGCCCTTTATGACATCACAGACAGACCCACGGAACTCTCTGTGCTTGTCTGCTGGCTGGCTGTCAGTTGGGTGGGTGGGCGGCAGAGGGGGAGGATGTACGTCTCGTTTCTCCTGAAAATTGCGGTTTTTCAGCGTTTCCGGAAAAAGTCGCGGTCCGACGCGCAAAAGTGGGGTATCGTAGAAATCGCCTTTTAAAGACGCACCTTTCTGGCCCCACAAAAATGGGCATTTCAAATTAGAAACAAGTCAAATGAACAAAATAGTGTGAATAAGTAAGTATTTCAGGGGTGAGTTAGCAGGTTATTGGGGTAGTAAGTCCTGATTTTTTTGGAGGTTGCAGTGACCACTACGCCATTCAAAATAGGCAGGCTTTAGCATAAGCAGTTAGGCCCCGTAGGATGATTTTAGCTAAAATGTGCCCCAAACACTCAAACCGGCTTGTATCTTGCAATGGAAAATATGGGAAACATGACTTAGACAGCAAATGATACACTGTATGCCATGTTTCCAAATTTTTATGCACAGTGGTTACAGCATGAAGTGAATGCATGTGAATATACACAGGTGCATTGCATTAAACAAGTCCAATGAGCGTGAAAAAAATGGCCGGCCTGCCTGCTTTCATCCATCATTTGTTCTAAATTTATAATTAATCAATGAGCTGAGGTGGAGTCTTAGCCAGTGGTACCATCAGGGGTGTGTAATGCACTTTAGGGTAGACAGCCAATCAGCTGCCAGATTCAATCTGTCAATCAAACACAGCAGCCAATCAGAGAGCTGGCCATTGATCAGCAGGCCCTTTATGACATCACAGACAGACCCACGGAACTCTCTGTGCTTGTCTGCTGGCTGGCTGTCAGTTGGGTGGGTGGGCGGCAGAGGGGGTGGATGTACGTCTCGTTTCTCATGAAAATTGCGGTTTTTCGGCGTTTCCGGAAAAAGTCGCGGTCCGACGCGCAAAAGTGGGGTATCGTAGAAATCGCCTTTTAAAGACGCACCTTTCTGGCCCCACAAAAATGGGCATTTCAAATTAGAAACAAGTCAAATGAACAAAATAGTGTGAATAAGTAAGTATTTCAGGGGTGAGTTAGCAGGTTATTGGGGTAGTAAGTCCTGATTTTTTTGGAGGTTGCAGTGACCACTACGCCATTCAAAATAGGCAGGCTTTGGCATAAGCAGTTAGGCCCCGTAGGATGATTTTAGCTAAAATGTGCCCCAAACACTCAAACCGGCTTGTATCTTGCAATGGAAAATATGGGAAACATGACTTAGACAGCAAATGATACACTGTATGCCATGTTTCCAAATTTTTATGCACAGTGGTTACAGCATGAAGCGAATGCATGTGAATATACAAAGGTGCATTGCATTAAACAAGTCCAATGAGCGTGAAAAAAATGGCCGGCCTGCCTGCTTTCATCCATCATTTGTTCTAAATTTATAATTAATCAATGAGCTGAGGTGGAGTCTTAGCCAGTGGTACCATCAGGGGTGTGTAATGCACTTTAGGGTAGACAGCCAATCAGCTGCCAGATTCAATCTGTCAATCAAACACAGCAGCCAATCAGAGAGCTGGCCATTGATCAGCAGGCCCTTTATGACATCACAGACAGACCCACGGAACTCTCTGTGCTTGTCTGCTGGCTGGCTGTCAGTTGGGTGGGTGGGCGGCAGAGGGGGAGGATGTACGTCTCGTTTCTCCTGAAAATTGCGGTTTTTCGGCGTTTCCTGAAAAAGTCGCGGTCCGACGCGCAAAAGTGGGGTATCGTAGAAATCGCCTTTTAAAGACGCACCTTTCTGGCCCCACAAAAATGGGCATTTCAAATTAGAAACAAGTCAAATGAACAAAATAGTGTGAATAAGTAAGTATTTCAGGGGTGAGTTAGCAGGTTATTGGGGTAGTAAGTCCTGATTTTTTTGGAGGTTGCATTGACCACTACGCCATTCAAAATAGGCAGGCTTTGGCATAAGCAGTTAGGCCCCGTAGGATGATTTTAGCTAAAATGTGCCCCAAACACTCAAACCGGCTTGTATCTTGCAATGGAAAATATGGGAAACATGACTTAGACAGCAAATGATACACTGTATGCCATGTTTCCAAATTTTTATGCACAGTGGTTACAGCATGAAGCGAATGCATGTGAATATACAAAGGTGCATTGCATTAAACAAGTCCAATGAGCGTGAAAAAAATGGCCGGCCTGCCTGCTTTCATCCATCATTTGTTCTAAATTTATAATTAATCAATGAGCTGAGGTGGAGTCTTAGCCAGTGGTACCATCAGGGGTGTGTAATGCACTTTAGGGTAGACAGCCAATCAGCTGCCAGATTCAATCTGTCAATCAAACACAGCAGCCAATCAGAGAGCTGGCCATTGATCAGCAGGCCCTTTATGACATCACAGACAGACCCACGGAACTCTCTGTGCTTGTCTGCTGGCTGGCTGTCAGTTGGGTGGGTGGGCGGCAGAGGGGGAGGATGTACGTCTCGTTTCTCCTGAAAATTGCGGTTTTTCAGCGTTTCCGGAAAAAGTCGCGGTCCGACGCGCAAAAGTGGGGTATCGTAGAAATCGCCTTTTAAAGACGCACCTTTCTGGCCCCACAAAAATGGGCATTTCAAATTAGAAACAAGTCAAATGAACAAAATAGTGTGAATAAGTAAGTATTTCAGGGGTGAGTTAGCAGGTTATTGGGGTAGTAAGTCCTGATTTTTTTGGAGGTTGCAGTGACCACTACGCCATTCAAAATAGGCAGGCTTTAGCATAAGCATTTAGGCCCCGTAGGATGATTTTAGCTAAAATGTGCCCCAAACACTCAAACCGGCTTGTATCTTGCAATGGAAAATATGGGAAACATGACTTAGACAGCAAATGATACACTGTATGCCATGTTTCCAAATTTTTATGCACAGTGGTTACAGCATGAAGTGAATGCATGTGAATATACACAGGTGCATTGCATTAAACAAGTCCAATGAGCGTGAAAAAAATGGCCGGCCTGCCTGCTTTCATCCATCATTTGTTCTAAATTTATAATTAATCAATGAGCTGAGGTGGAGTCTTAGCCAGTGGTACCATCAGGGGTGTGTAATGCACTTTAGGGTAGACAGCCAATCAGCTGCCAGATTCAATCTGTCAATCAAACACAGCAGCCAATCAGAGAGCTGGCCATTGATCAGCAGGCCCTTTATGACATCACAGACAGACCCACGGAACTCTCTGTGCTTGTCTGCTGGCTGGCTGTCAGTTGGGTGGGTGGGCGGCAGAGGGGGTGGATGTATGTCTCGTTTCTCCTGAAAATTGCGGTTTTTCGGCGTTTCCGGAAAAAGTCGCGGTCCGACGCGCAAAAGTGGGGTATCGTAGAAATCGCCTTTTAAAGACGCACCTTTCTGGCCCCACAAAAATGGGCATTTCAAATTAGAAACAAGTCAAATGAACAAAATAGTGTGAATAAGTAAGTATTTCAGGGGTGAGTTAGCAGGTTATTGGGGTAGTAAGTCCTGATTTTTTTGGAGGTTGCAGTGACCACTACGCCATTCAAAATAGGCAGGCTTTAGCATAAGCAGTTAGGCCCCGTAGGATGATTTTAGCTAAAATGTGCCCCAAACACTCAAACCGGCTTGTATCTTGCAATGGAAAATATGGGAAACATGACTTAGACAGCAAATGATACACTGTATGCCATGTTTCCAAATTTTTATGCACAGTGGTTACAGCATGAAGCGAATGCATGTGAATATACAAAGGTGCATTGCATTAAACAAGTCCAATGAGCGTGAAAAAAATGGCCGGCCTGCCTGCTTTCATCCATCATTTGTTCTAAATTTATAATTAATCAATGAGCTGAGGTGGAGTCTTAGCCAGTGGTACCATCAGGGGTGTGTAATGCACTTTAGGGTAGACAGCCAATCAGCTGCCAGATTCAATCTGTCAATCAAACACAGCAGCCAATCAGAGAGCTGGCCATTGATCAGCAGGCCCTTTATGACATCACAGACAGACCCACGGAACTCTCTGTGCTTGTCTGCTGGCTGGCTGTCAGTTGG
The DNA here is from genome assembly GCF_055691185.1 of Crinia signifera. Lineage (NCBI taxonomy): Eukaryota > Metazoa > Chordata > Amphibia > Anura > Myobatrachidae > Crinia > Crinia signifera. The sequence continues at coordinate 147,386,983 of NC_139218.1, read as the reverse complement.
GTGGGTGGGTGGGCGGCAGAGGGGGAGGATGTACGTCTCGTTTCTCCTGAAAATTGCGGTTTTTCGGCGTTTCCGGAAAAAGTCGCGGTCCGACGCGCAAAAGTGGGGTATCGTAGAAATCGCCTTTTAAAGACGCACCTTTCTGGCCCCACAAAAATGGGCATTTCAAATTAGAAACAAGTCAAATGAACAAAATAGTGTGAATAAGTAAGTATTTCAGGGGTGAGTTAGCAGGTTATTGGGGTAGTAAGTCCTGATTTTTTTGGAGGTTGCATTGACCACTACGCCATTCAAAATAGGCAGGCTTTGGCATAAGCAGTTAGGCCCCGTAGGATGATTTTAGCTAAAATGTGCCCCAAACACTCAAACCGGCTTGTATCTTGCAATGGAAAATATGGGAAACATGACTTAGACAGCAAATGATACACTGTATGCCATGTTTCCAAATTTTTATGCACAGTGGTTACAGCATGAAGCGAATGCATGTGAATATACACAGGTGCATTGCATTAAACAAGTCCAATGAGCGTGAAAAAAATGGCCGGCCTGCCTGCTTTCATCCATCATTTGTTCTAAATTTATAATTAATCAATGAGCTGAGGTGGAGTCTTAGCCAGTGGTACCATCAGGGGTGTGTAATGCACTTTAGGGTAGACAGCCAATCAGCTGCCAGATTCAATCTGTCAATCAAACACAGCAGCCAATCAGAGAGCTGGCCATTGATCAGCAGGCCCTTTATGACATCACAGACAGACCCACGGAACTCTCTGTGCTTGTCTGCTGGCTGGCTGTCAGTTGGGTGGGTGGGCGGCAGAGGGGGAGGATGTACGTCTCGTTTCTCCTGAAAATTGCGGTTTTTCGGCGTTTCCGGAAAAAGTCGCGGTCCGACGCGCAAAAGTGGGGTATCGTAGAAATCGCCTTTTAAAGACGCACCTTTCTGGCCCCACAAAAATGGGCATTTCAAATTAGAAACAAGTCAAATGAACAAAATAGTGTGAATAAGTAAGTATTTCAGGGGTGAGTTAGCAGGTTATTGGGGTAGTAAGTCCTGATTTTTTTGGAGGTTGCAGTGACCACTACGCCATTCAAAATAGGCAGGCTTTGGCATAAGCAGTTAGGCCCCGTAGGATGATTTTAGCTAAAATGTGCCCCAAACACTCAAACCGGCTTGTATCTTGCAATGGAAAATATGGGAAACATGACTTAGACAGCAAATGATACACTGTATGCCATATTTCCAAATTTTTATGCACAGTGGTTACAGCATGAAGTGAATGCATGTGAATATACACAGGTGCATTGCATTAAACAAGTCCAATGAGCGTGAAAAAAATGGCCGGCCTGCCTGCTTTCATCCATCATTTGTTCTAAATTTATAATTAATCAATGAGCTGAGGTGGAGTCTTAGCCAGTGGTACCATCAGGGGTGTGTAATGCACTTTAGGGTAGACAGCCAATCAGCTGCCAGATTCAATCTGTCAATCAAACACAGCAGCCAATCAGAGAGCTGGCCATTGATCAGCAGGCCCTTTATGACATCACAGACAGACCCACGGAACTCTCTGTGCTTGTCTGCTGGCTGGCTTTCAGTTGGGTGGGTGGGCGGCAGAGGGGGTGGATGTACGTCTCGTTTCTCCTGAAAATTGCGGTTTTTCGGCGTTTCTGGAAAAAGTCGCGGTCCGACGCGCAAAAGTGGGGTATCGTAGAAATCGCCTTTTAAAGACGCACCTTTCTGGCCCCACAAAAATGGGCATTTCAAATTAGAAACAAGTCAAATGAACAAAATAGTGTGAATAAGTAAGTATTTCAGGGGTGAGTTAGCAGGTTATTGGGGTAGTAAGTCCTGATTTTTTTGGAGGTTGCAGTGACCACTACGCCATTCAAAATAGGCAGGCTTTAGCATAAGCATTTAGGCCCCGTAGGATGATTTTAGCTAAAATGTGCCCCAAACACTCAAACCGGCTTTCTATCTTGCAATGGAAAATATGGGAAACATGACTTAGACAGCAAATGATACACTGTATGCCATGTTTCCAAATTTTTATGCACAGTGGTTACAGCATGAAGTGAATGCATGTGAATATACACAGGTGCATTGCATTAAACAAGTCCAATGAGCGTGAAAAAAATGGCCGGCCTGCCTGCTTTCATCCATCATTTGTTCTAAATTTATAATTAATCAATGAGCTGAGGTGGAGTCTTAGCCAGTGGTACCATCAGGGGTGTGTAATGCACTTTAGGGTAGACAGCCAATCAGCTGCCAGATTCAATCTGTCAATCAAACACAGCAGCCAATCAGAGAGCTGGCCATTGATCAGCAGGCCCTTTATGACATCACAGACAGACCCACGGAACTCTCTGTGCTTGTCTGCTGGCTGGCTGTCAGTTGGGTGGGTGGCCGGCAGAGGGGGAGGATGTACGTCTCGTTTCTCCTGAAAATTGCGGTTTTTCGGCGTTTCCGGAAAAAGTCGCGGTCCGACGCGCAAAAGTGGGGTATCGTAGAAATCGCCTTTTAAAGACGCACCTTTCTGGCCCCACAAAAATGGGCATTTCAAATTAGAAACAAGTCAAATGAACAAAATAGTGTGAATAAGTAAGTATTTCAGGGGTGAGTTAGCAGGTTATTGGGGTAGTAAGTCCTGATTTTTTTGGAGGTTGCATTGACCACTACGCCATTCAAAATAGGCAGGCTTTGGCATAAGCAGTTAGGCCCCGTAGGATGATTTTAGCTAAAATGTGCCCCAAACACTCAAACCGGCTTGTATCTTGCAATGGAAAATATGGGAAACATGACTTAGACAGCAAATGATACACTGTATGCCATGTTTCCAAATTTTTATGCACAGTGGTTACAGCATGAAGCGAATGCATGTGAATATACAAAGGTGCATTGCATTAAACAAGTCCAATGAGCGTGAAAAAAATGGCCGGCCTGCCTGCTTTCATCCATCATTTGTTCTAAATTTATAATTAATCAATGAGCTGAGGTGGAGTCTTAGCCAGTGGTACCATCAGGGGTGTGTAATGCACTTTAGGGTAGACAGCCAATCAGCTGCCAGATTCAATCTGTCAATCAAACACAGCAGCCAATCAGAGAGCTGGCCATTGATCAGCAGGCCCTTTATGACATCACAGACAGACCCACGGAACTCTCTGTGCTTGTCTGCTGGCTGGCTGTCAGTTGGGTGGGTGGGCGGCAGAGGGGGAGGATGTACGTCTCGTTTCTCCTGAAAATTGCGGTTTTTCAGCGTTTCCGGAAAAAGTCGCGGTCCGACGCGCAAAAGTGGGGTATCGTAGAAATCGCCTTTTAAAGACGCACCTTTCTGGCCCCACAAAAATGGGCATTTCAAATTAGAAACAAGTCAAATGAACAAAATAGTGTGAATAAGTAAGTATTTCAGGGGTGAGTTAGCAGGTTATTGGGGTAGTAAGTCCTGATTTTTTTGGAGGTTGCAGTGACCACTACGCCATTCAAAATAGGCAGGCTTTAGCATAAGCATTTAGGCCCCGTAGGATGATTTTAGCTAAAATGTGCCCCAAACACTCAAACCGGCTTGTATCTTGCAATGGAAAATATGGGAAACATGACTTAGACAGCAAATGATACACTGTATGCCATGTTTCCAAATTTTTATGCACAGTGGTTACAGCATGAAGTGAATGCATGTGAATATACACAGGTGCATTGCATTAAACAAGTCCAATGAGCGTGAAAAAAATGGCCGGCCTGCCTGCTTTCATCCATCATTTGTTCTAAATTTATAATTAATCAATGAGCTGAGGTGGAGTCTTAGCCAGTGGTACCATCAGGGGTGTGTAATGCACTTTAGGGTAGACAGCCAATCAGCTGCCAGATTCAATCTGTCAATCAAACACAGCAGCCAATCAGAGAGCTGGCCATTGATCAGCAGGCCCTTTATGACATCACAGACAGACCCACGGAACTCTCTGTGCTTGTCTGCTGGCTGGCTGTCAGTTGGGTGGGTGGGCGGCAGAGGGGGTGGATGTATGTCTCGTTTCTCCTGAAAATTGCGGTTTTTCGGCGTTTCCGGAAAAAGTCGCGGTCCGACGCGCAAAAGTGGGGTATCGTAGAAATCGCCTTTTAAAGACGCACCTTTCTGGCCCCACAAAAATGGGCATTTCAAATTAGGAACAAGTCAAATGAACAAAATAGTGTGAATAAGTAAGTATTTCAGGGGTGAGTTAGCAGGTTATTGGGGTAGTAAGTCCTGATTTTTTTGGAGGTTGCAGTGACCACTACGCCATTCAAAATAGGCAGGCTTTAGCATAAGCAGTTAGGCCCCGTAGGATGATTTTAGCTAAAATGTGCCCCAAACACTCAAACCGGCTTGTATCTTGCAATGGAAAATATGGGAAACATGACTTAGACAGCAAATGATACACTGTATGCCATGTTTCCAAATTTTTATGCACAGTGGTTACAGCATGAAGCGAATGCATGTGAATATACAAAGGTGCATTGCATTAAACAAGTCCAATGAGCGTGAAAAAAATGGCCGGCCTGCCTGCTTTCATCCATCATTTGTTCTAAATTTATAATTAATCAATGAGCTGAGGTGGAGTCTTAGCCAGTGGTACCATCAGGGGTGTGTAATGCACTTTAGGGTAGACAGCCAATCAGCTGCCAGATTCAATCTGTCAATCAAACACAGCAGCCAATCAGAGAGCTGGCCATTGATCAGCAGGCCCTTTATGACATCACAGACAGACCCACGGAACTCTCTGTGCTTGTCTGCTGGCTGGCTGTCAGTTGGGTGGGTGGGTGGGCGGCAGAGGGGGAGGATGTACGTCTCGTTTCTCCTGAAAATTGCGGTTTTTCGGCGTTTCCGGAAAAAGTCGCGGTCCGACGCGCAAAAGTGGGGTATCGTAGAAATCGCCTTTTAAAGACGCACCTTTCTGGCCCCACAAAAATGGGCATTTCAAATTAGAAACAAGTCAAATGAACAAAATAGTGTGAATAAGTAAGTATTTCAGGGGTGAGTTAGCAGGTTATTGGGGTAGTAAGTCCTGATTTTTTTGGAGGTTGCATTGACCACTACGCCATTCAAAATAGGCAGGCTTTGGCATAAGCAGTTAGGCCCCGTAGGATGATTTTAGCTAAAATGTGCCCCAAACACTCAAACCGGCTTGTATCTTGCAATGGAAAATATGGGAAACATGACTTAGACAGCAAATGATACACTGTATGCCATGTTTCCAAATTTTTATGCACAGTGGTTACAGCATGAAGCGAATGCATGTGAATATACACAGGTGCATTGCATTAAACAAGTCCAATGAGCGTGAAAAAAATGGCCGGCCTGCCTGCTTTCATCCATCATTTGTTCTAAATTTATAATTAATCAATGAGCTGAGGTGGAGTCTTAGCCAGTGGTACCATCAGGGGTGTGTAATGCACTTTAGGGTAGACAGCCAATCAGCTGCCAGATTCAATCTGTCAATCAAACACAGCAGCCAATCAGAGAGCTGGCCATTGATCAGCAGGCCCTTTATGACATCACAGACAGACCCACGGAACTCTCTGTGCTTGTCTGCTGGCTGGCTGTCAGTTGGGTGGGTGGGCGGCAGAGGGGGAGGATGTACGTCTCGTTTCTCCTGAAAATTGCGGTTTTTCGGCGTTTCCGGAAAAAGTCGCGGTCCGACGCGCAAAAGTGGGGTATCGTAGAAATCGCCTTTTAAAGACGCACCTTTCTGGCCCCACAAAAATGGGCATTTCAAATTAGAAACAAGTCAAATGAACAAAATAGTGTGAATAAGTAAGTATTTCAGGGGTGAGTTAGCAGGTTATTGGGGTAGTAAGTCCTGATTTTTTTGGAGGTTGCAGTGACCACTACGCCATTCAAAATAGGCAGGCTTTGGCATAAGCAGTTAGGCCCCGTAGGATGATTTTAGCTAAAATGTGCCCCAAACACTCAAACCGGCTTGTATCTTGCAATGGAAAATATGGGAAACATGACTTAGACAGCAAATGATACACTGTATGCCATATTTCCAAATTTTTATGCACAGTGGTTACAGCATGAAGTGAATGCATGTGAATATACACAGGTGCATTGCATTAAACAAGTCCAATGAGCGTGAAAAAAATGGCCGGCCTGCCTGCTTTCATCCATCATTTGTTCTAAATTTATAATTAATCAATGAACTGAGGTGGAGTCTTAGCCAGTGGTACCATCAGGGGTGTGTAATGCACTTTAGGGTAGACAGCCAATCAGCTGCCAGATTCAATCTGTCAATCAAACACAGCAGCCAATCAGAGAGCTGGCCATTGATCAGCAGGCCCTTTATGACATCACAGACAGACCCACGGAACTCTCTGTGCTTGTCTGCTGGCTGGCTTTCAGTTGGGTGGGTGGGCGGCAGAGGGGGTGGATGTACGTCTCGTTTCTCCTGAAAATTGCGGTTTTTCGGTGTTTCTGGAAAAAGTCGCGGTCCGACGCGCAAAAGTGGGGTATCGTAGAAATCGCCTTTTAAAGACGCACCTTTCTGGCCCCACAAAAATGGGCATTTCAAATTAGAAACAAGTCAAATGAACAAAATAGTGTGAATAAGTAAGTATTTCAGGGGTGAGTTAGCAGGTTATTGGGGTAGTAAGTCCTGATTTTTTTGGAGGTTGCAGTGACCACTACGCCATTCAAAATAGGCAGGCTTTAGCATAAGCATTTAGGCCCCGTAGGATGATTTTAGCTAAAATGTGCCCCAAACACTCAAACCGGCTTGTATCTTGCAATGGAAAATATGGGAAACATGACTTAGACAGCAAATGATACACTGTATGCCATGTTTCCAAATTTTTATGCACAGTGGTTACAGCATGAAGTGAATGCATGTGAATATACACAGGTGCATTGCATTAAACAAGTCCAATGAGCGTGAAAAAAATGGCCGGCCTGCCTGCTTTCATCCATCATTTGTTCTAAATTTATAATTAATCAATGAGCTGAGGTGGAGTCTTAGCCAGTGGTACCATCAGGGGTGTGTAATGCACTTTAGGGTAGACAGCCAATCAGCTGCCAGATTCAATCTGTCAATCAAACACAGCAGCCAATCAGAGAGCTGGCCATTGATCAGCAGGCCCTTTATGACATCACAGACAGACCCACGGAACTCTCTGTGCTTGTCTGCTGGCTGGCTGTCAGTTGGGTGGGTGGGCGGCAGAGGGGGAGGATGTACGTCTCGTTTCTCCTGAAAATTGTGGTTTTTCAGCGTTTCCGGAAAAAGTCGCGGTCCGACGCGCAAAAGTGGGGTATCGTAGAAATCGCCTTTTAAAGACGCACCTTTCTGGCTCCACAAAAATGGGCATTTCAAATTAGAAACAAGTCAAATGAACAAAATAGTGTGAATAAGTAAGTATTTCAGGGGTGAGTTAGCAGGTTATTGGGGTAGTAAGTCCTGATTTTTTTGGAGGTTGCATTGACCACTACGCCATTCAAAATAGGCAGGCTTTGGCATAAGCATTTAGGCCCCGTAGGATGATTTTAGCTAAAATGTGCCCCAAACACTCAAACCGGCTTGTATCTTGCAATGGAAAATATGGGAAACATGACTTAGACAGCAAATGATACACTGTATGCCATGTTTCCAAATTTTTATGCACAGTGGTTACAGCATGAAGCGAATGCATGTGAATATACAAAGGTGCATTGCATTAAACAAGTCCAATGAGCGTGAAAAAAATGGCCGGCCTGCCTGCTTTCATCCATCATTTGTTCTAAATTTATAATTAATCAATGAGCTGAGGTGGAGTCTTAGCCAGTGGTACCATCAGGGGTGTGTAATGCACTTTAGGGTAGACAGCCAATCAGCTGCCAGATTCAATCTGTCAATCAAACACAGCAGCCAATCAGAGAGCTGGCCATTGATCAGCAGGCCCTTTATGACATCACAGACAGACCCACGGAACTCTCTGTGCTTGTCTGCTGGCTGGCTGTCAGTTGGGTGGGTGGGCAGCAGAGGGGGAGGATGTACGTCTCGTTTCTCCTGAAAATTGCGGTTTTTCGGCGTTTCCGGAAAAAGTCGCGGTCCGACGCGCAAAAGTGGGGTATCGTAGAAATCGCCTTTTAAAGACGCACCTTTCTGGCCCCACAAAAATGGGCATTTCAAATTAGAAACAAGTCAAATGAACAAAATAGTGTGAATAAGTAAGTATTTCAGGGGTGAGTTAGCAGGTTATTGGGGTAGTAAGTCCTGATTTTTTTGGAGGTTGCAGTGACCACTACGCCATTCAAAATAGGCAGGCTTTAGCATAAGCAGTTAGGCCCCGTAGGATGATTTTAGCTAAAATGTGCCCCAAACACTCAAACCGGCTTGTATCTTGCAATGGAAAATATGGGAAACATGACTTAGACAGCAAATGATACACTGTATGCCATGTTTCCAAATTTTTATGCACAGTGGTTACAGCATGAAGTGAATGCATGTGAATATACACAGGTGCATTGCAATAAACAAGTCCAATGAGCGTGAAAAAAATGGCCGGCCTGCCTGCTTTCATCCATCATTTGTTCTAAATTTATAATTAATCAATGAGCTGAGGTGGAGTCTTAGCCAGTGGCACCATCAGGGGTGTGTAATGCACTTTAGGGTAGACAGCCAATCAGCTGCCAGATTCAATCTGTCAATCAAACACAGCAGCCAATCAGAGAGCTGGCCATTGATCAGCAGGCCCTTTATGACATCACATACAGACCCACGGAACTCTCTGTGCTTGTCTGCTGGCTGGCTGTCAGTTGGGTGGGCGGCAGAGGGGGAGGATGTACGTCTCGTTTCTCCTGAAAATTGCGGTTTTTCGGCGTTTCCGGAAAAAGTCGCGGTCCGACGCGCAAAAGTGGGGTATCGTAGAAATCGCCTTTTAAAGACGCACCTTTCTGGCCCCACAAAAATGGACATTTCAAATTAGAAACAAGTCAAATGAACAAAATAGTGTGAATAAGTAAGTATTTCAGGGGTGAGTTAGCAGGTTATTGGGGTAGTAAGTCCTGATTTTTTTGGAGGTTGCAGTGACCACTACGCCATTCAAAATAGGCAGGCTTTAGCATAAGCAGTTAGGCCCCGTAGGATGATTTTAGCTAAAATGTGCCCCAAACACTCAAACCGGCTTGTATCTTGCAATGGAAAATATGGGAAACATGACTTAGACAGCAAATGATACACTGTATGCCATGTTTCCAAATTTTTATGCACAGTGGTTACAGCATGAAGTGAATGCATGTGAATATACACAGGTGCATTGCATTAAACAAGTCCAATGAGCGTGAAAAAAATGGCCGGCCTGCCTGCTTTCATCCATCATTTGTTCTAAATTTATAATTAATCAATGAGCTGAGGTGGAGTCTTAGCCAGTGGTACCATCAGGGGTGTGTAATGCACTTTAGGGTAGACAGCCAATCAGCTGCCAGATTCAATCTGTCAATCAAACACAGCAGCCAATCAGAGAGCTGGCCATTGATCAGCAGGCCCTTTATGACATCACAGACAGACCCACGGAACTCTCTGTGCTTGTCTGCTGGCTGGCTGTCAGTTGGGTGGGTGGGCGGCAGAGGGGGTGGATGTACGTCTCGTTTCTCCTGAAAATTGCGGTTTTTCTGCGTTTCCGGAAAAAGTCGCGGTCCGACGCGCAAAAGTGGGGTATCGTAGAAATCGCCTTTTAAAGACGCACCTTTCTGGCTCCACAAAAATGGGCATTTCAAATTAGAAACAAGTCAAATGAACAAAATAGTGTGAATAAGTAAGTATTTCAGGGGTGAGTTAGCAGGTTATTGGGGTAGTAAGTCCTGATTTTTTTGGAGGTTGCATTGACCACTACGCCATTCAAAATAGGCAGGCTTTGGCATAAGCATTTAGGCCCCGTAGGATGATTTTAGCTAAAATGTGCCCCAAACACTCAAACCGGCTTGTATCTTGCAATGGAAAATATGGGAAACATGACTTAGACAGCAAATGATACACTGTATGCCATGTTTCCAAATTTTTATGCACAGTGGTTACAGCATGAAGCGAATGCATGTGAATATACAAAGGTGCATTGCATTAAACAAGTCCAATGAGCGTGAAAAAAATGGCCGGCCTGCCTGCTTTCATCCATCATTTGTTCTAAATTTATAATTAATCAATGAGCTGAGGTGGAGTCTTAGCCAGTGGTACCATCAGGGGTGTGTAATGCACTTTAGGGTAGACAGCCAATCAGCTGCCAGATTCAATCTGTCAATCAAACACAGCAGCCAATCAGAGAGCTGGCCATTGATCAGCAGGCCCTTTATGACATCACAGACAGACCCACGGAACTCTCTGTGCTTGTCTGCTGGCTGGCTGTCAGTTGGGTGGGTGGGCGGCAGAGGGGGAGGATGTACGTCTCGTTTCTCCTGAAAATTGCGGTTTTTCGGCGTTTCCGGAAAAAGTCGCGGTCCGACGCGCAAAAGTGGGGTATCGTAGAAATCGCCTTTTAAAGACGCACCTTTCTGGCCCCACAAAAATGGGCATTTCAAATTAGAAACAAGTCAAATGAACAAAATAGTGTGAATAAGTAAGTATTTCAGGGGTGAGTTAGCAGGTTATTGGGGTAGTAAGTCCTGATTTTTTTGGAGGTTGCAGTGACCACTACGCCATTCAAAATAGGCAGGCTTTAGCATAAGCAGTTAGGCCCCGTAGGATGATTTTAGCTAAAATGTGCCCCAAACACTCAAACCGGCTTGTATCTTGCAATGGAAAATATGGGAAACATGACTTAGACAGCAAATGATACACTGTATGCCATGTTTCCAAATTTTTATGCACAGTGGTTACAGCATGAAGTGAATGCATGTGAATATACACAGGTGCATTGCAATAAACAAGTCCAATGAGCGTGAAAAAAATGGCCGGCCTGCCTGCTTTCATCCATCATTTGTTCTAAATTTATAATTAATCAATGAGCTGAGGTGGAGTCTTAGCCAGTGGCACCATCAGGGGTGTGTAATGCACTTTAGGGTAGACAGCCAATCAGCTGCCAGATTCAATCTGTCAATCAAACACAGCAGCCAATCAGAGAGCTGGCCATTGATCAGCAGGCCCTTTATGACATCACATACAGACCCACGGAACTCTCTGTGCTTGTCTGCTGGCTGGCTGTCAGTTGGGTGGGCGGCAGAGGGGGAGGATGTACGTCTCGTTTCTCCTGAAAATTGCGGTTTTTCGGCGTTTCCGGAAAAAGTCGCGGTCCGACGCGCAAAAGTGGGGTATCGTAGAAATCGCCTTTTAAAGACGCACCTTTCTGGCCCCACAAAAATGGACATTTCAAATTAGAAACAAGTCAAATGAACAAAATAGTGTGAATAAGTAAGTATTTCAGGGGTGAGTTAGCAGGTTATTGGGGTAGTAAGTCCTGATTTTTTTGGAGGTTGCAGTGACCACTACGCCATTCAAAATAGGCAGGCTTTAGCATAAGCAGTTAGGCCCCGTAGGATGATTTTAGCTAAAATGTGCCCCAAACACTCAAACCGGCTTGTATCTTGCAATGGAAAATATGGGAAACATGACTTAGACAGCAAATGATACACTGTATGCCATGTTTCCAAATTTTTATGCACAGTGGTTACAGCATGAAGTGAATGCATGTGAATATACACAGGTGCATTGCATTAAACAAGTCCAATGAGCGTGAAAAAAATGGCCGGCCTGCCTGCTTTCATCCATCATTTGTTCTAAATTTATAATTAATCAATGAGCTGAGGTGGAGTCTTAGCCAGTGGTACCATCAGGGGTGTGTAATGCACTTTAGGGTAGACAGCCAATCAGCTGCCAGATTCAATCTGTCAATCAAACACAGCAGCCAATCAGAGAGCTGGCCATTGATCAGCAGGCCCTTTATGACATCACAGACAGACCCACGGAACTCTCTGTGCTTGTCTGCTGGCTGGCTGTCAGTTGGGTGGGTGGGCGGCAGAGGGGGTGGATGTACGTCTCGTTTCTCCTGAAAATTGCGGTTTTTCGGCGTTTCCGGAAAAAGTCGCGGTCCGACGCGCAAAAGTGGGGTATCGTAGAAATCGCCTTTTAAAGACGCACCTTTCTGGCCCCACAAAAATGGGCATTTCAAATTAGAAACAAGTCAAATGAACAAAATAGTGTGAATAAGTAAGTATTTCAGGGGTGAGTTAGCAGGTTATTGGGGTAGTAAGTCCTGATTTTTTTGGAGGTTGCAGTGACCACTACGCCATTCAAAATAGGCAGGCTTTAGCATAAGCAGTTAGGCCCCGTAGGATGATTTTAGCTAAAATGTGCCCCAAACACTCAAACCGGCTTGTATCTTGCAATGGAAAATATGGGAAACATGACTTAGACAGCAAATGATACACTGTATGCCATGTTTCCAAATTTTTATGCACAGTGGTTACAGCATGAAGTGAATGCATGTGAATATACACAGGTGCATTGCATTAAACAAGTCCAATGAGCGTGAAAAAAATGGCCGGCCTGCCTGCTTTCATCCATCATTTGTTCTAAATTTATAATTAATCAATGAGCTGAGGTGGAGTCTTAGCCAGTGGTACCATCAGGGGTGTGTAATGCACTTTAGGGTAGACAGCCAATCAGCTGCCAGATTCAATCTGTCAATCAAACACAGCAGCCAATCAGAGAGCTGGCCATTGATCAGCAGGCCCTTTATGACATCACAGACAGACCCACGGAACTCTCTGTGCTTGTCTGCTGGCTGGCTGTCAGTTGGGTGGGTGGGCGGCAGAGGGGGAGGATGTACGTCTCGTTTCTCCTGAAAATTGCGGTTTTTCGGCGTTTCCGGAAAAAGTCACGGTCCGACGCGCAAAAGTGGGGTATCGTAGAAATCGCCTTTTAAAGACGCACCTTTCTGGCCCCACAAAAATGGGCATTTCAAATTAGAAACAAGTCAAATGAACAAAATAGTGTGAATAAGTAAGTATTTCAGGGGTGAGTTAGCAGGTTATTGGGGTAGTAAGTCCTGATTTTTTTGGAGGTTGCATTGACCACTACGCCATTCAAAATAGGCAGGCTTTGGCATAAGCAGTTAGGCCCCGTAGGATGATTTTAGCTAAAATGTGCCCCAAACACTCAAACCGGCTTGTATCTTGCAATGGAAAATATGGGAAACATGACTTAGACAGCAAATGATACACTGTATGCCATGTTTCCAAATTTTTATGCACAGTGGTTACAGCATGAAGCGAATGCATGTGAATATACAAAGGTGCATTGCATTAAACAAGTCCAATGAGCGTGAAAAAAATGGCCGGCCTGCCTGCTTTCATCCATCATTTGTTCTAAATTTATAATTAATCAATGAGCTGAGGTGGAGTCTTAGCCAGTGGTACCATCAGGGGTGTGTAATGCACTTTAGGGTAGACAGCCAATCAGCTGCCAGATTCAATCTGTCAATCAAACACAGCAGCCAATCAGAGAGCTGGCCATTGATCAGCAGGCCCTTTATGACATCACAGACAGACCCACGGAACTCTCTGTGCTTGTCTGCTGGCTGGCTGTCAGTTGGGTGGGTGGGCGGCAGAGGGGGAGGATGTACGTCTCGTTTCTCCTGAAAATTGCGGTTTTTCGGCGTTTCCGGAAAAAGTCGCGGTCCGACGCGCAAAAGTGGGGTATCGTAGAAATCGCCTTTTAAAGACGCACCTTTCTGGCCCCACAAAAATGGGCATTTCAAATTAGAAACAAGTCAAATGAACAAAATAGTGTGAATAAGTAAGTATTTCAGGGGTGAGTTAGCAGGTTATTGGGGTAGTAAGTCCTGATTTTTTTGGAGGTTGCATTGACCACTACGCCATTCAAAATAGGCAGGCTTTGGCATAAGCAGTTAGGCCCCGTAGGATGATTTTAGCTAAAATGTGCCCCAAACACTCAAACCGGCTTGTATCTTGCAATGGAAAATATGGGAAACATGACTTAGACAGCAAATGATACACTGTATGCCATGTTTCCAAATTTTTATGCACAGTGGTTACAGCATGAAGTGAATGCATGTGAATATACACAGGTGCATTGCATTAAACAAGTCCAATGAGCGTGAAAAAAATGGCCGGCCTGCCTGCTTTCATCCATCATTTGTTCTAAATTTATAATTAATCAATGAGCTGAGGTGGAGTCTTAGCCAGTGGTACCATCAGGGGTGTGTAATGCACTTTAGGGTAGACAGCCAATCAGCTGCCAGATTCAATCTGTCAATCAAACACAGCAGCCAATCAGAGAGCTGGCCATTGATCAGCAGGCCCTTTATGACATCACAGACAGACCCACGGAACTCTCTGTGCTTGTCTGCTGGCTGGCTGTCAGTTGGGTGGGTGGGCGGCAGAGGGGGAGGATGTACGTCTCGTTTCTCCTGAAAATTGCGTTTTTTCTGCGTTTCCGGAAAAAGTCGCGGTCCGACGCGCAAAAGTGGGGTATCGTAGAAATCGCCTTTTAAAGATGCACCTTTCTGGCCCCACAAAAATGGGCATTTCAAATTAGAAACAAGTCAAATGAACAAAATAGTGTGAATAAGTAAGTATTTCAGGGGTGAGTTAGCAGGTTATTGGGGTAGTAAGTCCTGATTTTTTTGGAGGTTGCAGTGACCACTACGCCATTCAAAATAGGCAGGCTTTAGCATAAGCAGTTAGGCCCCGTAGGATGATTTTAGCTAAAATGTGCCCCAAACACTCAAACCGGCTTGTATCTTGCAATGGAAAATATGGGAAACATGACTTAGACAGCAAATGATACACTGTATGCCATGTTTCCAAATTTTTATGCACAGTGGTTACAGCATGAAGCGAATGCATGTGAATATACAAAGGTGCATTGCATTAAACAAGTCCAATGAGCGTGAAAAAAATGGCCGGCCTGCCTGCTTTCATCCATCATTTGTTCTAAATTTATAATTAATCAATGAGCTGAGGTGGAGTCTTAGCCAGTGGTACCATCAGGGGTGTGTAATGCACTTTAGGGTAGACAGCCAATCAGCTGCCAGATTCAATCTGTCAATCAAACACAGCAGCCAATCAGAGAGCTGGCCATTGATCAGCAGGCCCTTTATGACATCACAGACAGACCCACGGAACTCTCTGTGCTTGTCTGCTGGCTGGCTGTCAGTTGGGTGGGTGGGCGGCAGAGGGGGAGGATGTACGTCTCGTTTCTCCTGAAAATTGCGGTTTTTCGCCGTTTCCGGAAAAAGTCGCGGTCCGACGCGCAAAAGTGGGGTATCGTAGAAATCGCCTTTTAAAGACGCACCTTTCTGGCCCCACAAAAATGGGCATTTCAAATTAGAAACAAGTCAAATGAACAAAATAGTGTGAATAAGTAAGTATTTCAGGGGTGAGTTAGCAGGTTATTGGGGTAGTAAGTCCTGATTTTTTTGGAGGTTGCAGTGACCACTACGCCATTCAAAATAGGCAGGCTTTGGCATAAGCAGTTAGGCCCCGTAGGATGATTTTAGCTAAAATGTGCCCCAAACACTCAAACCGGCTTGTATCTTGCAATGGAAAATATGGGAAACATGACTTAGACAGCAAATGATACACTGTATGCCATGTTTCCAAATTTTTATGCACAGTGGTTACAGCATGAAGTGAATGCATGTGAATATACACAGGTGCATTGCATTAAACAAGTCCAATGAGCGTGAAAAAAATGGCCGGCCTGCCTGCTTTCATCCATCATTTGTTCTAAATTTATAATTAATCAATGAGCTGAGGTGGAGTCTTAGCCAGTGGTACCATCAGGGGTGTGTAATGCACTTTAGGGTAGACAGCCAATCAGCTGCCATATTCAATCTGTCAATCAAACACAGCAGCCAATCAGAGAGCTGGCCATTGATCAGCAGGCCCTTTATGACATCACAGACAGACCCACGGAACTCTCTGTGCTTGTCTGCTGGCTGGCTGTCAGTTGGGTGGGTGGGCGGCAGAGGGGGTGGATGTACGTCTCGTTTCTCCTGAAAATTGCGGTTTTTCGGCGTTTCCGGAAAAAGTCGCGGTCCGACGCGCAAAAGTGGGGTATCGTAGAAATCGCCTTTTAAAGACGCACCTTTCTGGCCCCACAAAAATGGGCATTTCAAATTAGAAACAAGTCAAATGAACAAAATAGTGTGAATAAGTAAGTATTTCAGGGGTGAGTTAGCAGGTTATTGGGGTAGTAAGTCCTGATTTTTTTGGAGGTTGCAGTGACCACTACGCCATTCAAAATAGGCAGGCTTTAGCATAAGCAGTTAGGCCCCGTAGGATGATTTTAGCTAAAATGTGCCCCAAACACTCAAACCGGCTTGTATCTTGCAATGGAAAATATGGGAAACATGACTTAGACAGCAAATGATACACTGTATGCCATGTTTCCAAATTTTTATGCACAGTGGTTACAGCATGAAGTGAATGCATGTGAATATACACAGGTGCATTGCATTAAACAAGTCCAATGAGCGTGAAAAAAATGGCCGGCCTGCCTGCTTTCATCCATCATTTGTTCTAAATTTATAATTAATCAATGAGCTGAGGTGGAGTCTTAGCCAGTGGTACCATCAGGGGTGTGTAATGCACTTTAGGGTAGACAGCCAATCAGCTGCCAGATTCAATCTGTCAATCAAACACAGCAGCCAATCAGAGAGCTGGCCATTGATCAGCAGGCCCTTTATGACATCACAGACAGACCCACGGAACTCTCTGTGCTTGTCTGCTGGCTGGCTGTCAGTTGGGTGGGTGGGCGGCAGAGGGGGTGGATGTACGTCTCGTTTCTCCTGAAAATTGCGGTTTTTCGGCGTTTCCGGAAAAAGTCGCGGTCCGACGCGCAAAAGTGGGGTATCGTAGAAATCGCCTTTTAAAGACGCACCTTTCTGGCCCCACAAAAATGGGCATTTCAAATTAGAAACAAGTCAAATGAACAAAATAGTGTGAATAAGTAAGTATTTCAGGAGTGAGTTAGCAGGTTATTGGGGTAGTAAGTCCTGATTTTTTTGGAGGTTGCAGTGACCACTACGCCATTCAAAATAGGCAGGCTTTAGCATAAGCATTTAGGCCCCGTAGGATGATTTTAGCTAAAATGTGCCCCAAACACTCAAACCGGCTTGTATCTTGCAATGGAAAATATGGGAAACATGACTTAGACAGCAAATGATACACTGTATGCCATGTTTCCAAATTTTTATGCACAGTGGTTACAGCATGAAGTGAATGCATGTGAATATACACAGGTGCATTGCATTAAACAAGTCCAATGAGCGTGAAAAAAATGGCCGGCCTGCCTGCTTTCATCCATCATTTGTTCTAAATTTATAATTAATCAATGAGCTGAGGTGGAGTCTTAGCCAGTGGTACCATCAGGGGTGTGTAATGCACTTTAGGGTAGACAGCCAATCAGCTGCCAGATTCAATCTGTCAATCAAACACAGCAGCCAATCAGAGAGCTGGCCATTGATCAGCAGGCCCTTTATGACATCACAGACAGACCCACGGAACTCTCTGTGCTTGTCTGCTGGCTGGCTGTCAGTTGGGTGGGTGGGCGGCAGAGGGGGAGGATGTACGTCTCGTTTCTCCTGAAAATTGCGGTTTTTCAGCGTTTCCGGAAAAAGTCGCGGTCCGACGCGCAAAAGTGGGGTATCGTAGAAATCGCCTTTTAAAGACGCACCTTTCTGGCCCCACAAAAATGGGCATTTCAAATTAGAAACAAGTCAAATGAACAAAATAGTGTGAATAAGTAAGTATTTCAGGGGTGAGTTAGCAGGTTATTGTAATGTAGTAAGTCCTGATTTTTTTGGAGGTTGCAGTGACCACTACGCCATTCAAAATAGGCAGGCTTTAGCATAAGCAGTTAGGCCCCGTAGGATGATTTTAGCTAAAATGTGCCCCAAACACTCAAACCGGCTTGTATCTTGCAATGGAAAATATGGGAAACATGACTTAGACAGCAAATGATACACTGTATGCCATGTTTCCAAATTTTTATGCACAGTGGTTACAGCATGAAGCAAATGCATGTGAATATACAAAGTGCATTGCATTAAACAAGTCCAATGAGCGTGAAAAAAATGGCCGGCCTGCCTGCTTTCATCCATCATTTGTTCTAAATTTATAATTAATCAATGAGCTGAGGTGGAGTCTTAGCCAGTGGTACCATCAGGGGTGTGTAATGCACTTTAGGGTAGACAGCCAATCAGCTGCCAGATTCAATCTGTCAATCAAACACAGCAGCCAATCAGAGAGCTGGCCATTGATCAGCAGGCCCTTTATGACATCACAGACAGACCCACGGAACTCTCTGTGCTTGTCTGCTGGCTGGCTGTCAGTTGGGTGGGTGGGCGGCAGAGGGGGAGGATGTACGTCTCGTTTCTCCTGAAAATTGCGGTTCTTCGCCGTTTCTGGAAAAAGTCGCGGTCCGACGCGCAAAAGTGGGGTATCGTAGAAATGTCGGGAAGGTTAAAGACGCACCTTTCTGGCCCCACAAAAATGGGCATTTCAAATTAGAAACAAGTCAAATGAACAAAATAGTGTGAATAAGTAAGTATTTCAGGGGTGAGTTAGCAGGTTATTGGGGTAGTAAGTCCTGATTTTTTTGGAGGTTGCAGTGACCACTACGCCATTCAAAATAGGCAGGCTTTGGCATAAGCAGTTAGGCCCCGTAGGATGATTTTAGCTAAAATGTGCCCCAAACACTCAAACCGGCTTGTATCTTGCAATGGAAAATATGGGAAACATGACTTAGACAGCAAATGATACACTGTATGCCATGTTTCCAAATTTTTATGCACAGTGGTTACAGCATGAAGTGAATGCATGTGAATATACACAGGTGCATTGCATTAAACAAGTCCAATGAGCGTGAAAAAAATGGCCGGCCTGCCTGCTTTCATCCATCATTTGTTCTAAATTTATAATTAATCAATGAGCTGAGGTGGAGTCTTAGCCAGTGGCACCATCAGGGGTGTGTAATGCACTTTAGGGTAGACAGCCAATCAGCTGCCAGATTCAATCTGTCAATCAAACACAGCAGCCAATCAGAGAGCTGGCCATTGATCAGCAGGCCCTTTATGACATCACATACAGACCCACGGAACTCTCTGTGCTTGTCTGCTGGCTGGCTGTCAGTTGGGTGGGCGGCAGAGGGGGAGGATGTACGTCTCGTTTCTCCTGAAAATTGCGGTTTTTCGGCGTTTCCGGAAAAAGTCGCGGTCCGACGCGCAAAAGTGGGGTATCGTAGAAATCGCCTTTTAAAGACGCACCTTTCTGGCCCCACAAAAATGGGCATTTCAAATTAGAAACAAGTCAAATGAACAAAATAGTGTGAATAAGTAAGTATTTCAGGGGTGAGTTAGCAGGTTATTGGGGTAGTAAGTCCTGATTTTTTTGGAGGTTGCAGTGACCACTACGCCATTCAAAATAGGCAGGCTTTAGCATAAGCAGTTAGGCCCCGTAGGATGATTTTAGCTAAAATGTGCCCCAAACACTCAAACCGGCTTGTATCTTGCAATGGAAAATATGGGAAACATGACTTAGACAGCAAATGATACACTGTATGCCATGTTTCCAAATTTTTATGCACAGTGGTTACAGCATGAAGTGAATGCATGTGAATATACACAGGTGCATTGCATTAAACAAGTCCAATGAGCGTGAAAAAAATGGCCGGCCTGCCTGCTTTCATCCATCATTTGTTCTAAATTTATAATTAATCAATGAGCTGAGGTGGAGTCTTAGCCAGTGGTACCATCAGGGGTGTGTAATGCACTTTAGGGTAGACAGCCAATCAGCTGCCAGATTCAATCTGTCAATCAAACACAGCAGCCAATCAGAGAGCTGGCCATTGATCAGCAGGCCCTTTATGACATCACAGACAGACCCACGGAACTCTCTGTGCTTGTCTGCTGGCTGGCTGTCAGTTGGGTGGGTGGGCGGCAGAGGGGGTGGATGTACGTCTCGTTTCTCCTGAAAATTGCGGTTTTTCGGCGTTTCCGGAAAAAGTCGCGGTCCGACGCGCAAAAGTGGGGTATCGTAGAAATCGCCTTTTAAAGACGCACCTTTCTGGCCCCACAAAAATGGGCATTTCAAATTAGAAACAAGTCAAATGAACAAAATAGTGTGAATAAGTAAGTATTTCAGGGGTGAGTTAGCAGGTTATTGGGGTAGTAAGTCCTGATTTTTTTGGAGGTTGCAGTGACCACTACGCCATTCAAAATAGGCAGGCTTTAGCATAAGCAGTTAGGCCCCGTAGGATGATTTTAGCTAAAATGTGCTCCAAACACTCAAACCGGCTTGTATCTTGCAATGGAAAATATGGGAAACATGACTTAGACAGCAAATGATACACTGTATGCCATGTTTCCAAATTTTTATGCACAGTGGTTACAGCATGAAGTGAATGCATGTGAATATACACAGGTGCATTGCATTAAACAAGTCCAATGAGCGTGAAAAAAATGGCCGGCCTGCCTGCTTTCATCCATCATTTGTTCTAAATTTATAATTAATCAATGAGCTGAGGTGGAGTCTTAGCCAGTGGTACCATCAGGGGTGTGTAATGCACTTTAGGGTAGACAGCCAATCAGCTGCCAGATTCAATCTGTCAATCAAACACAGCAGCCAATCAGAGAGCTGGCCATTGATCAGCAGGCCCTTTATGACATCACAGACAGACCCACGGAACTCTCTGTGCTTGTCTGCTGGCTGGCTGTCAGTTGGGTGGGTGGGCGGCAGAGGGGGTGGATGTACGTCTCGTTTCTCCTGAAAATTGCGGTTTTTCGGCGTTTCCGGAAAAAGTCGCGGTCCGACGCGCAAAAGTGGGGTATCGTAGAAATCGCCTTTTAAAGACGCACCTTTCTGGCCCCACAAAAATGGGCATTTCAAATTAGAAACAAGTCAAATGAACAAAATAGTGTGAATAAGTAAGTATTTCAGGAGTGAGTTAGCAGGTTATTGGGGTAGTAAGTCCTGATTTTTTTGGAGGTTGCAGTGACCACTACGCCATTCAAAATAGGCAGGCTTTAGCATAAGCATTTAGGCCCCGTAGGATGATTTTAGCTAAAATGTGCCCCAAACACTCAAACCCGCTTGTATCTTGCAATGGAAAATATGGGAAACATGACTTAGACAGCAAATGATACACTGTATGCCATGTTTCCAAATTTTTATGCACAGTGGTTACAGCATGAAGTGAATGCATGTGAATATACACAGGTGCATTGCATTAAACAAGTCCAATGAGCGTGAAAAAAATGGCCGGCCTGCCTGCTTTCATCCATCATTTGTTCTAAATTTATAATTAATCAATGAGCTGAGGTGGAGTCTTAGCCAGTGGTACCATCAGGGGTGTGTAATGCACTTTAGGGTAGACAGCCAATCAGCTGCCAGATTCAATCTGTCAATCAAACACAGCAGCCAATCAGAGAGCTGGCCATTGATCAGTAGGCCCTTTATGACATCACAGACAGACCCACGGAACTCTCTGTGCTTGTCTGCTGGCTGGCTGTCAGTTGGGTGGGTGGGCGGCAGAGGGGGAGGATGTACGTCTCGTTTCTCCTGAAAATTGCGGTTTTTTGGCGTTTCCGGAAAAAGTCACGGTCCGACGCGCAAAAGTGGGGTATCGTAGAAATCGCCTTTTAAAGACGCACCTTTCTGGCCCCACAAAAATGGGCATTTCAAATTAGAAACAAGTCAAATGAACAAAATAGTGTGAATAAGTAAGTATTTCAGGGGTGAGTTAGCAGGTTATTGGGGTAGTAAGTCCTGATTTTTTTGGAGGTTGCATTGACCACTACGCCATTCAAAATAGGCAGGCTTTGGCATAAGCAGTTAGGCCCCGTAGGATGATTTTAGCTAAAATGTGCCCCAAACACTCAAACCGGCTTGTATCTTGCAATGGAAAATATGGGAAACATGACTTAGACAGCAAATGATACACTGTATGCCATGTTTCCAAATTTTTATGCACAGTGGTTACAGCATGAAGCGAATGCATGTGAATATACAAAGGTGCATTGCATTAAACAAGTCCAATGAGCGTGAAAAAAATGGCCGGCCTGCCTGCTTTCATCCATCATTTGTTCTAAATTTATAATTAATCAATGAGCTGAGGTGGAGTCTTAGCCAGTGGTACCATCAGGGGTGTGTAATGCACTTTAGGGTAGACAGCCAATCAGCTGCCAGATTCAATCTGTCAATCAAACACAGCAGCCAATCAGAGAGCTGGCCATTGATCAGCAGGCCCTTTATGACATCACAGACAGACCCACGGAACTCTCTGTGCTTGTCTGCTGGCTGGCTGTCAGTTGGGTGGGTGGGCGGCAGAGGGGGAGGATGTACGTCTCGTTTCTCCTGAAAATTGCGGTTTTTCGGCGTTTCCGGAAAAAGTCGCGGTCCGACGCGCAAAAGTGGGGTATCGTAGAAATCGCCTTTTAAAGACGCACCTTTCTGGCCCCACAAAAATGGGCATTTCAAATTAGAAACAAGTCAAATGAACAAAATAGTGTGAATAAGTAAGTATTTCAGGGGTGAGTTAGCAGGTTATTGGGGTAGTAAGTCCTGATTTTTTTGGAGGTTGCATTGACCACTACGCCATTCAAAATAGGCAGGCTTTGGCATAAGCAGTTAGGCCCCGTAGGATGATTTTAGCTAAAATGTGCCCCAAACACTCAAACCGGCTTGTATCTTGCAATGGAAAATATGGGAAACATGACTTAGACAGCAAATGATACACTGTATGCCATGTTTCCAAATTTTTATGCACAGTGGTTACAGCATGAAGCGAATGCATGTGAATATACAAAGGTGCATTGCATTAAACAAGTCCAATGAGCGTGAAAAAAATGGCCGGCCTGCCTGCTTTCATCCATCATTTGTTCTAAATTTATAATTAATCAATGAGCTGAGGTGGAGTCTTAGCCAGTGGTACCATCAGGGGTGTGTAATGCACTTTAGGGTAGACAGCCAATCAGCTGCCAGATTCAATCTGTCAATCAAACACAGCAGCCAATCAGAGAGCTGGCCATTGATCAGCAGGCCCTTTATGACATCACAGACAGACCCACGGAACTCTCTGTGCTTGTCTGCTGGCTGGCTGTCAGTTGGGTGGGTGGGCGGCAGAGGGGGAGGATGTACGTCTCGTTTCTCCTGAAAATTGCGGTTTTTCGGCGTTTCCGGAAAAAGTCGCGGTCCGACGCGCAAAAGTGGGGTATCGTAGAAATCGCCTTTTAAAGACGCACCTTTCTGGCCCCACAAAAATGGGCATTTCAAATTAGAAATAAGTCAAATGAACAAAATAGTGTGAATAAGTAAGTATTTCAGGGGTGAGTTAGCAGGTTATTGGGGTAGTAAGTCCTGATTTTTTTGGAGGTTGCATTGACCACTACGCCATTCAAAATAGGCAGGCTTTGGCATAAGCAGTTAGGCCCCGTAGGATGATTTTAGCTAAAATGTGCCCCAAACACTCAAACCGGCTTGTATCTTGCAATGGAAAATATGGGAAACATGACTTAGACAGCAAATGATACACTGTATGCCATGTTTCCAAATTTTTATGCACAGTGGTTACAGCATGAAGTGAATGCATGTGAATATACACAGGTGCATTGCATTAAACAAGTCCAATGAGCGTGAAAAAAATGGCCGGCCTGCCTGCTTTCATCCATCATTTGTTCTAAATTTATAATTAATCAATGAGCTGAGGTGGAGTCTTAGCCAGTGGTACCATCAGGGGTGTGTAATGCACTTTAGGGTAGACAGCCAATCAGCTGCCAGATTCAATCTGTCAATCAAACACAGCAGCCAATCAGAGAGCTGGCCATTGATCAGCAGGCCCTTTATGACATCACAGACAGACCCACGGAACTCTCTGTGCTTGTCTGCTGGCTGGCTGTCAGTTGGGTGGGTGGGCGGCAGAGGGGGAGGATGTACGTCTCGTTTCTCCTGAAAATTGCGGTTTTTCGGCGTTTCCGGAAAAAGTCGCGGTCCGACGCGCAAAAGTGGGGTATCGTAGAAATCGCCTTTTAAAGACGCACCTTTCTGGCCCCACAAAAATGGGCATTTCAAATTAGAAACAAGTCAAATGAACAAAATAGTGTGAATAAGTAAGTATTTCAGGGGTGAGTTAGCAGGTTATTGGGGTAGTAAGTCCTGATTTTTTTGGAGGTTGCAGTGACCACTACGCCATTCAAAATAGGCAGGCTTTAGCATAAGCAGTTAGGCCCCGTAGGATGATTTTAGCTAAAATGTGCCCCAAACACTCAAACCGGCTTGTATCTTGCAATGGAAAATATGGGAAACATGACTTAGACAGCAAATGATACACTGTATGCCATGTTTCCAAATTGTTATGCACAGTGGTTACAGCATGAAGCGAATGCATGTGAATATACAAAGGTGCATTGCATTAAACAAGTCCAATGAGCGTGAAAAAAATGGCCGGCCTGCCTGCTTTCATCCATCATTTGTTCTAAATTTATAATTAATCAATGAGCTGAGGTGGAGTCTTAGCCAGTGGTACCATCAGGGGTGTGTAATGCACTTTAGGGTAGACAGCCAATCAGCTGCCAGATTCAATCTGTCAATCAAACACAGCAGCCAATCAGAGAGCTGGCCATTGATCAGCAGGCCCTTTATGACATCACAGACAGACCCACGGAACTCTCTGTGCTTGTCTGCTGGCTGGCTGTCAGTTGGGTGGGTGGGCGGCAGAGGGGGAGGATGTACGTCTCGTTTCTCCTGAAAATTGCGGTTTTTCAGCGTTTACGGAAAAAGTCGCGGTCCGACGCGCAAAAGTGGGGTATCGTAGAAATCGCCTTTTAAAGACGCACCTTTCTGGCCCCACAAAAATGGGCATTTCAAATTAGAAACAAGTCAAATGAACAAAATAGTGTGAATAAGTAAGTATTTCAGGGGTGAGTTAGCAGGTTATTGGGGTAGTAAGTCCTGATTTTTTTGGAGGTTGCAGTGACCACTACGCCATTCAAAATAGGCAGGCTTTAGCATAAGCAGTTAGGCCCCGTAGGATGATTTTAGCTAAAATGTGCCCCAAACACTCAAACCGGCTTGTATCTTGCAATGGAAAATATGGGAAACATGACTTAGACAGCAAATGATACACTGTATGCCATGTTTCCAAATTTTTATGCACAGTGGTTACAGCATGAAGTGAATGCATGTGAATATACACAGGTGCATTGCATTAAACAAGTCCAATGAGCGTGAAAAAAATGGCCGGCCTGCCTGCTTTCATCCATCATTTGTTCTAAATTTATAATTAATCAATGAGCTGAGGTGGAGTCTTAGCCAGTGGTACCATCAGGGGTGTGTAATGCACTTTAGGGTAGACAGCCAATCAGCTGCCAGATTCAATCTGTCAATCAAACACAGCAGCCAATCAGAGAGCTGGCCATTGATCAGCAGGCCCTTTATGACATCACAGACAGACCCACGGAACTCTCTGTGCTTGTCTGCTGGCTGGCTGTCAGTTGGGTGGGTGGGCGGCAGAGGGGGAGGATGTACGTCTCGTTTCTCCTGAAAATTGCGGTTTTTCGGCGTTTCCGGAAAAAGTCGCGGTCCGACGCGCAAAAGTGGGGTATCGTAGAAATCGCCTTTTAAAGACGCACCTTTCTGGCCCCACAAAAATGGGCATTTCAAATTAGAAACAAGTCAAATGAACAAAATAGTGTGAATAAGTAAGTATTTCAGGGGTGAGTTAGCAGGTTATTGGGGTAGTAAGTCCTGATTTTTTTGGAGGTTGCAGTGACCACTACGCCATTCAAAATAGGCAGGCTTTGGCATAAGCAGTTAGGCCCCGTAGGATGATTTTAGCTAAAATGTGCCCCAAACACTCAAACCGGCTTGTATCTTGCAATGGAAAATATGGGAAACATGACTTAGACAGCAAATGATACACTGTATGCCATGTTTCCAAATTTTTATGCACAGTGGTTACAGCATGAAGCGAATGCATGTGAATATACAAAGGTGCATTGCATTAAACAAGTCCAATGAGCGTGAAAAAAATGGCCGGCCTGCCTGCTTTCATCCATCATTTGTTCTAAATTTATAATTAATCAATGAGCTGAGGTGGAGTCTTAGCCAGTGGTACCATCAGGGGTGTGTAATGCACTTTAGGGTAGACAGCCAATCAGCTGCCAGATTCAATCTGTCAATCAAACACAGCAGCCAATCAGAGAGCTGGCCATTGATCAGCAGGCCCTTTATGACATACCCACGGAGGGCCTGCTGACAGACCCACGGAACTCTCTGTGCTTGTCTGCTGGCTGGCTGTCAGTTGGGTGGGTGGGCGGCAGAGGGGGAGGATGTACGTCTCGTTTCTCCTGAAAATTGCGGTTTTTCGGCGTTTCCGGAAAAAGTCGCGGTCCGACGCGCAAAAGTGGGGTATCGTAGAAATCGCCTTTTAAAGACGCACCTTTCTGGCCCCACAAAAATGGGCATTTCAAATTAGAAACAAGTCAAATGAACAAAATAGTGTGAATAAGTAAGTATTTCAGGGGTGAGTTAGCAGGTTATTGGGGTAGTAAGTCCTGATTTTTTTGGAGGTTGCATTGACCACTACGCCATTCAAAATAGGCAGGCTTTGGCATAAGCAGTTAGGCCCCGTAGGATGATTTTAGCTAAAATGTGCCCCAAACACTCAAACCGGCTTGTATCTTGCAATGGAAAATATGGGAAACTGTCACGGATGGGGGTTTGGATGAAGTCGTGTGGTGCTCAGGAACCGGAGACGGACCAGAAGGGGAAGGATTGAACCGTGCTGGTTTAATAAATGATTTCATAAATGGCAGGCAACTTATAGCACTTAAATACGTCTTTAAGTGGCAGTTAGTGGTAAGCAAATAAATTAAAGAAGTAAGTCCAGAAAGAAGATAAACCACGTCCGTGATAAACAAAAGTCTGAATCGGGAGGTTGAAGAAGGAGGAGATCCGGAAGAAGATCACACTGATGATTGGTGGTACTGTTCCTTTAAATACGGGGGAACCTGGACACCGGATAGCTGGAAGACGAGATGGTGGAGGAAGTGCCCGGAAGGACTCAGGGATGCGGACAGGCACTTGGACCTTGGCGGAGGAAGCAGCAAGGAATCAGTGGCAGCAGTATACCAAGCAACACATAGAACCAAGCACCAGGAGTCAGGAATGAGTCATGAGGCAGGAGACAGCTAAGAGCTGTGACTGACTCTAGAGACCTCTTTGTACTGACCCTGATCAGCCCTAGGCAGATCCCCTATATCCCCAGGGGTTAGCTGCCATAGGCTGACAGGGAACATGGGTGGAAACCTCAGACCTGGCACCAATCCCTGTGCTGCCCTTAAACAAGATGGCGGCGCCGGCCTCCCGGCGTCACCAATAATGAAAGAGTGCGCCGCTCTCACCAGACTCCCTGCCGATCGCTGTGCTCGCTGACCGCCAGCCCGCTGCCGCCCGCTGCCGCCCGGACCGGAGACTGAAACACGCTAGCCGGCGGCGGGCGCGGACGGGTGAGTAATGGACCCGCCGCGCTCCGCTGCGGCTGAGTGTGATAGTACCCCCCCTTTTCTGGGTGACCCCAGGGCACCTACGCACCTTGTGTGGGTTTCTTTGGAAGAACTGTCTCACCAGACTGGGAGCGTGTAGATCAGCAGAATTTACCCAGGAATTCTCCTCGGGGCCAAATCCAGCCCATTCCACCAGGAACTGAAGACGGGAATTACGACAACGGGAGTCTATGATCCGTTTTACTTCGAATTCTGTCTCCCTCTCGGAGCAAATCTTGGGCGGTTTGGGCACCTTTCTTTGATACATGTTTAATCTCAGTGGTTTGAGAAGGGAGATGTGGAAGGAGTTGGAAACCTTCAGAGATGACGGTAGTTGTAACCTGTAAGCGACTGGATTAATAACTTGAGTAATCGGAAATGGTCCAATAAACCGAGGGGCTAGCTTCATAGATGGTAAACGAAGGCGTAGATGGCGGGTAGACAGCCATACCTGATCTCCGACTTTCAAACGAGGAACTGCCTTTCTCTTTCTGTCAGCCATCCTCTTGTATCGAGCCGATGATTTGAGGAGGGCGTTGTGGACGTCCGACCAGATTTTACCGAATCGTTGCAACGAGGAGGTTGCTGCGGGTACTTCAGAAGAAGGTAACTCGGTGAAGTCCGGTGATCGTGGGTGCTTGCCATATACGGTAAAGAAAGGAGTGGTTTCTGAAGATGAATGATAGGAGTTATTGTGGGCGTATTCTGCCCATGGCAGAAGGTCTACCCAGTCATCTTGGGAAGAGGAGACGAAAAGCCGGATGAATGCCTCTAGGTCCTGGTTGACCCGCTCAGTCTGGCCGTTGGTCTGTGGGTGAAAGGCGGTGGAGAATTTGAGTTTAACTTGCACGGCGGAGCAAAGTGCTCTCCAGAACCTTGCCACAAACTGTGCTCCGCGGTCGGAAACAATTTCCTTGGGTAGACCATGCAATTTGAAGATGGTGGAAATAAAAAGTTGAGCTAATACTGAGGCCGATGGAAGACTCTTTAATGGGAAGAAATGAACCATCTTGGAGAAGCGGTCAACCACCACCCAGATCACTGTATGCCCCTTTGAGGGGGGAAGCTCGGATATAAAGTCCATCGACAAATGGGTCCACGGTTCAGTTGGAATGGAGAGCGGGAGAAGAGTACCAGCAGGAGAGGTTCTGGGAATCTTATGCTGAGCACACTTCACACAGGATGCGACAAAACTGGCTACATCGCTACGAATGGTGGGCCACCAGTATGAGCGGAGTAGGAACTTGAGAGTCTTTTGTCCCCCAGAGTGCCCTACGAAGCGGGAAGAGTGGGCCCAGGATAACACTTTCTTGCGAAGGTTGAGAGGAACGAAGGTCTTGCCAGGAGGGGGTGTAGGGTGGGTTGTCACTTGAGCGAAGACGATTGGACTCAAGATTGGCTGGGGAGTTGCTTCGAGATCTGTAGACGTCTGAAAAGAACGAGAAAGGGCATCGGCCTTGGCATTCATGGTCCCGGGTCGAAACTGGATCTGAAAGTATAAGCGTTCGAAGAACATAGCCCAACGGGCTTGACGGGCAGTGAGACATTGGACCTGTTTGAGGAAAGAAAGATTCTTGTGGTCGGAGTAGACAGTGATCCTATGTCGCGCTCCCTCCAAGAGATAGCGCCACTCTTCAAACGCTGACTTGACTGCCAACAACTCCTGTTCTCCTATGGAGTAGTTCTTCTCCGCAGGCAGAAATTTTTTTGAGAAGTAGGCACACGGATGTAGTTCCTGATCATCTCCTTTCTGAGATAGAATTGCTCCTACCCCCTCAGAGGATGCGTCCACCTCCAGGATGAAAGGTTTATCCAGATCTGGTTGGAGCAGGATTGGGGCCGTCATGAAAGCATCCTTCAGTTGTTGGAAGGCATGGAAGGCCTCGGGAGACCATTGGCTAGGATCGGCTCCCTTGCGAGTGAGGGCGGTGAGAGGAGCAGCAATGGAGGAGAAACTCCGGATAAACCGGCGATAGTAGTTTGAAAAGCCCAGGAACCTCTGAATCCCTTTGAGAGTGGTAGGGATCGTCCAATCTTGAATGGCTTTCACCTTTTCAGGATCCATCTCTATACCGGTGCAGGAGAGGATATGACCAAGGAACGGAATGGAGGTGACCTCGAACACGCATTTCTCCAATTTGCAGAACAACTGGTTTTTGCGCAGACGACGCAGGACTTCTGACACCGTCTGTCTATGAAGGTGGAGGTTAGGGGAGAAGATGAGGATGTCATCCAGATAGACCACGATGGAATTATATAACAAGTCCCGGAATATATCATTCACAAATTGCTGGAAGACGGCAGGGGCGTTACAAAGACCAAACGGCATCACTAGGTATTCGTAGTGCCCGTCACGGGTGTTGAAGGCCGTCTTCCATTCATCTCCGGGACGGATCCGGATCAAGTTGTAGGCCCCTCTGAGATCTAATTTTGTGAAGATAGAAGCCCCCTTGATCTTGTCGAATAATTCTGTGATGAGAGGTAGGGGGTAACGATTCTTGATTGTGATATCGTTCAACCCCCTGTAGTCGATGCAAGGCCGGAGGGATCCATCTTTCTTTTTTACAAAAAAGAACCCCGCCCCTGCTGGAGAGGTGGATGGTCGAATGAACCCTTTATTTAAATTCTCTTGAATATAGGTGGACATAGCCTCAGTCTCGGGAAGAGACAACGGGTAGATACGTCCACGAGGCGGGTACTTCCCGGGCATCAACTCTATAGGGCAGTCCCAAGGCCTGTGTGGAGGAAGGGTGTCGGCACCTCCTTTGCTGAAGACGTCTGAGAAGGGAAGGTATGGGGTAGGTATGGACGAAGCTGGAGATAAAGAAGACGAAGAAGGGCTGGTGGGTTCAACTTGCTGATTTGCCTGGTTGAGTGGGATAACCCGGGATAGACAAGTGGATGAACAATTGGTGCCCCACGCCTTGATCTCCATGTTGGACCAGTCGATATGAGGATTGTGCTGGGTGAGCCATGGCAATCCCAGAACCATTTCATGCGAGGACTGGGGTAGAACCATGAACTCTACCGTCTCTTGATGAAGAGCCCCCACAATGACAGTCGTTGGAGAGGTTTGAAGGGTAATCTGCCCGCTACAGATGCGACTCCCATCTACCGCAGTAAGGAACAATGGATGCTCCAAGGGTCGTACGGACAGGGAGTGTTGGGTGATGAATGGCGCGGAGAGGAAGTTCCCCGCTGCTCCTGAATCTAGCAAGGCCTGAACTTTGATTCTTCCTTGAGGGGATACGAGGGTAACCGGGATGGTGGAATCGGCAGAGGAGGGAGATGGAAGCAAGACTCCTAATCGGACCTCCCTCGGGGTGATTAGGAACGATCGTTTCCCGGACGCAGTGGGCAGGAGGATAGTAGATGAGCGGAGGAGCCACAATACATGCATAAGTTCTCTCGTCGTCTACGGGATTTTTCCTCCAACGAGAGCCGGGAGCGGTTGATCTGCATGGGTTCTTCCGAGGGAGCAGCCATCGAAGAACTCGACTTGGGTGCAGGTAAAGGATTAGGGGGGAAACGAGGGCGAAGGCGATCTGAACGATTTCTCTCGAGTTGACGCTCCTGTAGTCGTAGATCCACCTTATTGCATAGTGAAATAAGTTCGGCCAGAGTGAGAGGAGTATCTCGTGTAGCTAATTCGTCCTTGATTCGACCGGAGAGCCCATTCCAGAAAGCTGAGACGAGAGCCTCCTCATTCCATCTCAATTCGGAAGCCAGGGTTTGGAATTGTATGACGTATTGTCCCACCGGACGGCTTCCCTGGCGGACCCTTAGGATCTCGGTGGCAGCTGAGGAGACCCTGCCAGGTTCGTCGAAAATGTGACGGAAGGAGGTAATGAAGGCGTCATAGTCGTCGAGCAGGGGATCAGAGCGCTCCCAGAGAGGTGACACCCAATCCAGGGCGGCCCCTGTCAGAAGGGACACTATGTATGCCACTCGAGTCTTGGGTGAAGGAAAGTTCGAAGACTGAAGGGTAAAATGAACATCACATTGGTTCAAAAACCCACGACATCCCTTGGGTGAGCCATCGTATTTGTTAGGAGTTGGCAAATGCAGGTGATTGGGAATACTTGGGCCTGGGATGGGTGCTGGGGCCGGAACTCCCTGCACCGGGGCTGGTGGACCAGGGGAGGCCGCAGGAGGAGGTGACAGAGTCTGTAGGAATTGGGCTACTTGACGCTGTGTAGCCTCCACTTGTTCCAAACGAGCCACGATGCCTTGTAGTACCTCCGTCATGGAGGCCTGTGCTTCACCCGACTCCATCGGGTCAGTACACACTGTCACGGATGGGGGTTTGGTTGAAGTCGTGTGGTGCTCAGGAACCGGAGACGGACCAGAAGGGGAAGGATTGAACCGTGCTGGTTTAATAAATGATTTCATAAATGGCAGGCAACTTATAGCACTTAAATACGTCTTTAAGTGGCAGTTAGTGGTAAGCAAATAAATTAAAGAAGTAAGTCCAGAAAGAAGATAAACCACGTCCGTGATAAACAAAAGTCTGAATCGGGAGGTTGAAGAAGGAGGAGATCCGGAAGAAGATCACACTGATGATTGGTGGTACTGTTCCTTTAAATACGGGGGAACCTGGACACCGGATAGCTGGAAGACGAGATGGTGGAGGAAGTGCCCGGAAGGACTCAGGGATGCGGACAGGCACTTGGACCTTGGCGGAGGAAGCAGCAAGGAATCAGTGGCAGCAGTATACCAAGCAACACATAGAACCAAGCACCAGGAGTCAGGAATGAGTCATGAGGCAGGAGACAGCTAAGAGCTGTGACTGACTCTAGAGACCTCTTTGTACTGACCCTGATCAAACCTAGGCAGATCCCCTATATCCCCAGGGGTTAGCTGCCATAGGCTGACAGGGAACATGGGTGGAAACCTCAGACCTGGCACCAATCCCTGTGCTGCCCTTAAACAAGATGGCGGCGCCGGCCTCCCGGCGTCACCAATAATGAAAGAGTGCGCCGCTCTCACCAGACTCCCTGCCGCTCGCTGTGCTCGCTGACCGCCAGCCCGCTGCCGCCCGCTGCCGCCCGGACCGGAGACTGAAACACGCTAGCCGGCGGCGGGCGCGGACGGGTGAGTAATGGACCCGCCGCGCTCCGCTGCGGCTGAGTGTGATAGAAACATGACTTAGACAGCAAATGATACACTGTATGCCATGTTTCCAAATTTTTATGCACAGTGGTTACAGCATGAAGTGAATGCATGTGAATATACACAGGTGCATTGCATTAAACAAGTCCAATGAGCGTGAAAAAAATGGCCGGCCTGCCTGCTTTCATCCATCATTTGTTCTAAATTTATAATTAATCAATGAGCTGAGGTGGAGTCTTAGCCAGTGGTACCATCAGGGGTGTGTAATGCACTTTAGGGTAGACAGCCAATCAGCTGCCAGATTCAATCTGTCAATCAAACACAGCAGCCAATCAGAGAGCTGGCCATTGATCAGCAGGCCCTTTATGACATCACAGACAGACCCACGGAACTCTCTGTGCTTGTCTGCTGGCTGGCTGTCAGTTGGGTGGGTGGGCGGCAGAGGGGGAGGATGTACGTCTCGTTTCTCCTGAAAATTGCGGTTTTTCGGCGTTTCCGGAAAAAGTCGCGGTCCGACGCGCAAAAGTGGGGTATCGTAGAAATCGCCTTTTAAAGACGCACCTTTCTGGCCCCACAAAAATGGGCATTTCAAATTAGAAACAAGTCAAATGAACAAAATAGTGTGAATAAGTAAGTATTTCAGGGGTGAGTTAGCAGGTTATTGGGGTAGTAAGTCCTGATTTTTTTGGAGGTTGCAGTGACCACTACGCCATTCAAAATAGGCAGGCTTTAGCATAAGCAGTTAGGCCCCGTAGGATGATTTTAGCTAAAATGTGCCCCAAACACTCAAACCGGCTTGTATCTTGCAATGGAAAATATGGGAAACATGACTTAGACAGCAAATGATACACTGTATGCCATGTTTCCAAATTGTTATGCACAGTGGTTACAGCATGAAGCGAATGCATGTGAATATACAAAGGTGCATTGCATTAAACAAGTCCAATGAGCGTGAAAAAAATGGCCGGCCTGCCTGCTTTCATCCATCATTTGTTCTAAATTTATAATTAATCAATGAGCTGAGGTGGAGTCTTAGCCAGTGGTACCATCAGGGGTGTGTAATGCACTTTAGGGTAGACAGCCAATCAGCTGCCAGATTCAATCTGTCAATCAAACACAGCAGCCAATCAGAGAGCTGGCCATTGATCAGCAGGCCCTTTATGACATCACAGACAGACCCACGGAACTCTCTGTGCTTGTCTGCTGGCTGGCTGTCAGTTGGGTGGGTGGGCGGCAGAGGGGGAGGATGTACGTCTCGTTTCTCCTGAAAATTGCGGTTTTTCAGCGTTTACGGAAAAAGTCGCGGTCCGACGCGCAAAAGTGGGGTATCGTAGAAATCGCCTTTTAAAGACGCACCTTTCTGGCCCCACAAAAATGGGCATTTCAAATTAGAAACAAGTCAAATGAACAAAATAGTGTGAATAAGTAAGTATTTCAGGGGTGAGTTAGCAGGTTATTGGGGTAGTAAGTCCTGATTTTTTTGGAGGTTGCAGTGACCACTACGCCATTCAAAATAGGCAGGCTTTAGCATAAGCAGTTAGGCCCCGTAGGATGATTTTAGCTAAAATGTACCCCAAACACTCAAACCGGCTTGTATCTTGCAATGGAAAATATGGGAAACATGACTTAGACAGCAAATGATACACTGTATGCCATGTTTCCAAATTTTTATGCACAGTGGTTACAGCATGAAGTGAATGCATGTGAATATACACAGGTGCATTGCATTAAACAAGTCCAATGAGCGTGAAAAAAATGGCCGGCCTGCCTGCTTTCATCCATCATTTGTTCTAAATTTATAATTAATCAATGAGCTGAGGTGGAGTCTTAGCCAGTGGTACCATCAGGGGTGTGTAATGCACTTTAGGGTAGACAGCCAATCAGCTGCCAGATTCAATCTGTCAATCAAACACAGCAGCCAATCAGAGAGCTGGCCATTGATCAGCAGGCCCTTTATGACATCACAGACAGACCCACGGAACTCTCTGTGCTTGTCTGCTGGCTGGCTGTCAGTTGGGTGGGTGGGCGGCAGAGGGGGAGGATGTACGTCTCGTTTCTCCTGAAAATTGCGGTTTTTCGGCGTTTCCGGAAAAAGTCGCGGTCCGACGCGCAAAAGTGGGGTATCGTAGAAATCGCCTTTTAAAGACGCACCTTTCTGGCCCCACAAAAATGGGCATTTCAAATTAGAAACAAGTCAAATGAACAAAATAGTGTGAATAAGTAAGTATTTCAGGGGTGAGTTAGCAGGTTATTGGGGTAGTAAGTCCTGATTTTTTTGGAGGTTGCAGTGACCACTACGCCATTCAAAATAGGCAGGCTTTGGCATAAGCAGTTAGGCCCCGTAGGATGATTTTAGCTAAAATGTGCCCCAAACACTCAAACCGGCTTGTATCTTGCAATGGAAAATATGGGAAACATGACTTAGACAGCAAATGATACACTGTATGCCATGTTTCCAAATTTTTATGCACAGTGGTTACAGCATGAAGCGAATGCATGTGAATATACAAAGGTGCATTGCATTAAACAAGTCCAATGAGCGTGAAAAAAATGGCCGGCCTGCCTGCTTTCATCCATCATTTGTTCTAAATTTATAATTAATCAATGAGCTGAGGTGGAGTCTTAGCCAGTGTTACCATCAGGGGTGTGTAATGCACTTTAGGGTAGACAGCCAATCAGCTGCCAGATTCAATCTGTCAATCAAACACAGCAGCCAATCAGAGAGCTGGCCATTGATCAGCAGGCCCTTTATGACATCACAGACAGACCCACGGAACTCTCTGTGCTTGTCTGCTGGCTGGCTGTCAGTTGGGTGGGTGGGCGGCAGAGGGGGAGGATGTACGTCTCGTTTCTCCTGAAAATTGCGGTTTTTCGGCGTTTCCGGAAAAAGTCGCGGTCCGACGCGCAAAAGTGGGGTATCGTAGAAATCGCCTTTTAAAGACGCACCTTTCTGGCCCCACAAAAATGGGCATTTCAAATTAGAAACAAGTCAAATGAACAAAATAGTGTGAATAAGTAAGTATTTCAGGGGTGAGTTAGCAGGTTATTGGGGTAGTAAGTCCTGATTTTTTTGGAGGTTGCAGTGACCACTACGCCATTCAAAATAGGCAGGCTTTAGCATAAGCAGTTAGGCCCCGTAGGATGATTTTAGCTAAAATGTGCCCCAAACACTCAAACCGGCTTGTATCTTGCAATGGAAAATATGGGAAACATGACTTAGACAGCAAATGATACACTGTATGCCATGTTTCCAAATTTTTATGCACAGTGGTTACAGCATGAAGCGAATGCATGTGAATATACAAAGGTGCATTGCATTAAACAAGTCCAATGAGCGTGAAAAAAATGGCCGGCCTGCCTGCTTTCATCCATCATTTGTTCTAAATTTATAATTAATCAATGAGCTGAGGTGGAGTCTTAGCCAGTGGTACCATCAGGGGTGTGTAATGCACTTTAGGGTAGACAGCCAATCAGCTGCCAGATTCAATCTGTCAATCAAACACAGCAGCCAATCAGAGAGCTGGCCATTGATCAGCAGGCCCTTTATGACATCACAGACAGACCCACGGAACTCTCTGTGCTTGTCTGCTGGCTGGCTGTCAGTTGGGTGGGTGGGCGGCAGAGGGGGAGGATGTACGTCTCGTTTCTCCTGAAAATTGCGGTTTTTCGCCGTTTCCGGAAAAAGTCGCGGTCCGACGCGCAAAAGTGGGGTATCGTAGAAATCGCCTTTTAAAGACGCACCTTTCTGGCCCCACAAAAATGGGCATTTCAAATTAGAAACAAGTCAAATTAATAAAATAGTGTGAATAAGTAAGTATTTCAGGGGTGAGTTAGCAGGTTATTGGGGTAGTAAGTCCTGATTTTTTTGGAGGTTGCAGTGACCACTACGCCATTCAAAATAGGCAGGCTTTGGCATAAGCAGTTAGGCCCCGTAGGATGATTTTAGCTAAAATGTGCCCCAAACACTCAAACCGGCTTGTATCTTGCAATGGAAAATATGGGAAACATGACTTAGACAGCAAATGATACACTGTATGCCATGTTTCCAAATTTTTATGCACAGTGGTTACAGCATGAAGCGAATGCATGTGAATATACAAAGGTGCATTGCATTAAACAAGTCCAATGAGCGTGAAAAAAATGGCCGGCCTGCCTGCTTTCATCCATCATTTGTTCTAAATTTATAATTAATCAATGAGCTGAGGTGGAGTCTTAGCCAGTGGTACCATCAGGGGTGTGTAATGCACTTTAGGGTAGACAGCCAATCAGCTGCCAGATTCAATCT
This sequence comes from Crinia signifera, assembly GCF_055691185.1. Taxonomy (NCBI): domain Eukaryota; kingdom Metazoa; phylum Chordata; class Amphibia; order Anura; family Myobatrachidae; genus Crinia; species Crinia signifera. The sequence goes on along the minus strand of NC_139218.1, from coordinate 147,350,096 downwards.
GTCAATCAAACACAGCAGCCAATCAGAGAGCTGGCCATTGATCAGCAGGCCCTTTATGACATCACAGACAGACCCACGGAACTCTCTGTGCTTGTCTGCTGGCTGGCTGTCAGTTGGGTGGGTGGGCGGCAGAGGGGGAGGATGTACGTCTCGTTTCTCCTGAAAATTGCGGTTTTTCGGCGTTTACGGAAAAAGTCGCGGTCCGACGCGCAAAAGTGGGGTATCGTAGAAATTGCCTTTTAAAGACGCACCTTTCTGGCCCCACAAAAATGGGCATTTCAAATTAGAAACAAGTCAAATGAACAAAATAGTGTGAATAAGTAAGTATTTCAGGGGTGAGTTAGCAGGTTATTGGGGTAGTAAGTCCTGATTTTTTTGGAGGTTGCATTGACCACTACGCCATTCAAAATAGGCAGGCTTTGGCATAAGCAGTTAGGCCCCGTAGGATGATTTTAGCTAAAATGTGCCCCAAACACTCAAACCGGCTTGTATCTTGCAATGGAAAATATGGGAAACATGACTTAGACAGCAAATGATACACTGTATGCCATGTTTCCAAATTTTTATGCACAGTGGTTACAGCATGAAGTGAATGCATGTGAATATACACAGGTGCATTGCATTAAACAAGTCCAATGAGCGTGAAAAAAATGGCCGGCCTGCCTGCTTTCATCCATCATTTGTTCTAAATTTATAATTAATCAATGAGCTGAGGTGGAGTCTTAGCCAGTGGTACCATCAGGGGTGTGTAATGCACTTTAGGGTAGACAGCCAATCAGCTGCCAGATTCAATCTGTCAATCAAACACAGCAGCCAATCAGAGAGCTGGCCATTGATCAGCAGGCCCTTTATGACATCACAGACAGACCCACGGAACTCTCTGTGCTTGTCTGCTGGCTGGCTGTCAGTTGGGTGGGTGGGCGGCAGAGGGGGAGGATGTACGTCTCGTTTCTCCTGAAAATTGCGTTTTTTCTGCGTTTCCGGAAAAAGTCGCGGTCCGACGCGCAAAAGTTGGGTATCGTAGAAATCGCCTTTTAAAGACGCACCTTTCTGGCCCCACAAAAATGGGCATTTCAAATTAGAAACAAGTCAAATGAACAAAATAGTGTGAATAAGTAAGTATTTCAGGGGTGAGTTAGCAGGTTATTGGGGTAGTAAGTCCTGATTTTTTTGGAGGTTGCAGTGACCACTACGCCATTCAAAATAGGCAGGCTTTGGCATAAGCAGTTAGGCCCCGTAGGATGATTTTAGCTAAAATGTGCCCCAAACACTCAAACCGGCTTGTATCTTGCAATGGAAAATATGGGAAACATGACTTAGACAGCAAATGATACACTGTATGCCATGTTTCCAAATTTTTATGCACAGTGGTTACAGCATGAAGCGAATGCATGTGAATATACAAAGGTGCATTGCATTAAACAAGTCCAATGAGCGTGAAAAAAATGGCCGGCCTGCCTGCTTTCATCCATCATTTGTTCTAAATTTATAATTAATCAATGAGCTGAGGTGGAGTCTTAGCCAGTGGTACCATCAGGGGTGTGTAATGCACTTTAGGGTAGACAGCCAATCAGCTGCCAGATTCAATCTGTCAATCAAACACAGCAGCCAATCAGAGAGCTGGCCATTGATCAGCAGGCCCTTTATGACATCACAGACAGACCCACGGAACTCTCTGTGCTTGTCTGCTGGCTGGCTGTCAGTTGGGTGGGTGGGCGGCAGAGGGGGAGGATGTACGTCTCGTTTCTCCTGAAAATTGCGGTTTTTCAGCGTTTCCGGAAAAAGTCGCGGTCCGACGCGCAAAAGTGGGGTATCGTAGAAATCGCCTTTTAAAGACGCACCTTTATGGCCCCACAAAAATGGGCATTTCAAATTAGAAACAAGTCAAATGAACAAAATAGTGTGAATAAGTAAGTATTTCAGGGGTGAGTTAGCAGGTTATTGGGGTAGTAAGTCCTGATTTTTTTGGAGGTTGCAGTGACCACTACGCCATTCAAAATAGGCAGGCTTTAGCATAAGCAGTTAGGCCCCGTAGGATGATTTTAGCTAAAATGTGCCCCAAACACTCAAACCGGCTTGTATCTTGCAATGGAAAATATGGGAAACATGACTTAGACAGCAAATGATACACTGTATGCCATGTTTCCAAATTTTTATGCACAGTGGTTACAGCATGAAGTGAATGCATGTGAATATACACAGGTGCATTGCATTAAACAAGTCCAATGAGCGTGAAAAAAATGTCCGGCCTGCCTGCTTTCATCCATCATTTGTTCTAAATTTATAATTAATCAATGAGCTGAGGTGGAGTCTTAGCCAGTGGTACCATCAGGGGTGTGTAATGCACTTTAGGGTAGACAGCCAATCAGCTGCCAGATTCAATCTGTCAATCAAACACAGCAGCCAATCAGAGAGCTGGCCATTGATCAGCAGGCCCTTTATGACATCACAGACAGACCCACGGAACTCTCTGTGCTTGTCTGCTGGCTGGCTGTCAGTTGGGTGGGTGGGCGGCAGAGGGGGAGGATGTACGTCTCGTTTCTCCTGAAAATTGCGGTTTTTCGGCGTTTCCGGAAAAAGTCGCGGTCCGACGCGCAAAAGTGGGGTATCGTAGAAATCGCCTTTTAAAGACGCACCTTTCTGGCCCCACAAAAATGGGCATTTCAAATTAGAAACAAGTCAAATGAACAAAATAGTGTGAATAAGTAAGTATTTCAGGGGTGAGTTAGCAGGTTATTGGGGTAGTAAGTCCTGATTTTTTTGGAGGTTGCATTGACCACTACGCCATTCAAAATAGGCAGGCTTTGGCATAAGCAGTTAGGCCCCGTAGGATGATTTTAGCTAAAATGTGCCCCAAACACTCAAACCGGCTTGTATCTTGCAATGGAAAATATGGGAAACATGACTTAGACAGCAAATGATACACTGTATGCCATGTTTCCAAATTTTTATGCACAGTGGTTACAGCATGAAGCGAATGCATGTGAATATACAAAGGTGCATTGCATTAAACAAGTCCAATGAGCGTGAAAAAAATGGCCGGCCTGCCTGCTTTCATCCATCATTTGTTCTAAATTTATAATTAATCAATGAGCTGAGGTGGAGTCTTAGCCAGTGGTACCATCAGGGGTGTGTAATGCACTTTAGGGTAGACAGCCAATCAGCTGCCAGATTCAATCTGTCAATCAAACACAGCAGCCAATCAGAGAGCTGGCCATTGATCAGCAGGCCCTTTATGACATCACAGACAGACCCACGGAACTCTCTGTGCTTGTCTGCTGGCTGGCTGTCAGTTGGGTGGGTGGGCGGCAGAGGGGGAGGATGTACGTCTCGTTTCTCCTGAAAATTGCGGTTTTTCAGCGTTTCCGGAAAAAGTCGCGGTCCGACGCGCAAAAGTGGGGTATCGTAGAAATCGCCTTTTAAAGACGCACCTTTCTGGCCCCACAAAAATGGGCATTTCAAATTAGAAACAAGTCAAATGAACAAAATAGTGTGAATAAGTAAGTATTTCAGGGGTGAGTTAGCAGGTTATTGGGGTAGTAAGTCCTGATTTTTTTGGAGGTTGCAGTGACCACTACGCCATTCAAAATAGGCAGGCTTTAGCATAAGCATTTAGGCCCCGTAGGATGATTTTAGCTAAAATGTGCCCCAAACACTCAAACCGGCTTGTATCTTGCAATGGAAAATATGGGAAACATGACTTAGACAGCAAATGATACACTGTATGCCATGTTTCCAAATTTTTATGCACAGTGGTTACAGCATGAAGTGAATGCATGTGAATATACACAGGTGCATTGCATTAAACAAGTCCAATGAGCGTGAAAAAAATGGCCGGCCTGCCTGCTTTCATCGATCATTTGTTCTAAATTTATAATTAATCAATGAGCTGAGGTGGAGTCTTAGCCAGTGGTACCATCAGGGGTGTGTAATGCACTTTAGGGTAGACAGCCAATCAGCTGCCAGATTCAATCTGTCAATCAAACACAGCAGCCAATCAGAGAGCTGGCCATTGATCAGCAGGCCCTTTATGACATCACAGACAGACCCACGGAACTCTCTGTGCTTGTCTGCTGGCTGGCTGTCAGTTGGGTGGGTGGGCGGCAGAGGGGGAGGATGTACGTCTCGTTTCTCCTGAAAATTGCGGTTTTTCGGCGTTTCCGGAAAAAGTCGCGGTCCGACGCGCAAAAGTGGGGTATCGTAGAAATCGCCTTTTAAAGACGCACCTTTCTGGCCCCACAAAAATGGGCATTTCAAATTAGAAACAAGTCAAATGAACAAAATAGTGTGAATAAGTAAGTATTTCAGGGGTGAGTTAGCAGGTTATTGGGGTAGTAAGTCCTGATTTTTTTGGAGGTTGCAGTGACCACTACGCCATTCAAAATAGGCAGGCTTTAGCATAAGCATTTAGGCCCCGTAGGATGATTTTAGCTAAAATGTGCCCCAAACACTCAAACCGGCTTGTATCTTGCAATGGAAAATATGGGAAACATGACTTAGACAGCAAATGATACACTGTATGCCATGTTTCCAAATTTTTATGCACAGTGGTTACAGCATGAAGCGAATGCATGTGAATATACACAGGTGCATTGCATTAAACAAGTCCAATGAGCGTGAAAAAAATGGCCGGCCTGCCTGCTTTCATCCATCATTTGTTCTAAATTTATAATTAATCAATGAGCTGAGGTGGAGTCTTAGCCAGTGGTACCATCAGGGGTGTGTAATGCACTTTAGGGTAGACAGCCAATCAGCTGCCAGATTCAATCTGTCAATCAAACACAGCAGCCAATCAGAGAGCTGGCCATTGATCAGCAGGCCCTTTATGACATCACAGACAGACCCACGGAACTCTCTGTGCTTGTCTGCTGGCTGGCTGTCAGTTGGGTGGGTGGGCGGCAGAGGGGGAGGATGTACGTCTCGTTTCTCCTGAAAATTGCGGTTTTTCGGCGTTTCCGGAAAAAGTCGCGGTCCGACGCGCAAAAGTGGGGTATCGTAGAAATCGCCTTTTAAAGACGCACCTTTCTGGCCCCACAAAAATGGGCATTTCAAATTAGAAACAAGTCAAATGAACAAAATAGTGTGAATAAGTAAGTATTTCAGGGGTGAGTTAGCAGGTTATTGGGGTAGTAAGTCCTGATTTTTTTGGAGGTTGCAGTGACCACTACGCCATTCAAAATAGGCAGGCTTTAGCATAAGCATTTAGGCCCCGTAGGATGATTTTAGCTAAAATGTGCCCCAAACACTCAAACCGGCTTGTATCTTGCAATGGAAAATATGGGAAACATGACTTAGACAGCAAATGATACACTGTATGCCATGTTTCCAAATTTTTATGCACAGTGGTTACAGCATGAAGTGAATGCATGTGAATATACACAGGTGCATTGCATTAAACAAGTCCAATGAGCGTGAAAAAAATGGCCGGCCTGCCTGCTTTCATCCATCATTTGTTCTAAATTTATAATTAATCAATGAGCTGAGGTGGAGTCTTAGCCAGTGGTACCATCAGGGGTGTGTAATGCACTTTAGGGTAGACAGCCAATCAGCTGCCAGATTCAATCTGTCAATCAAACACAGCAGCCAATCAGAGAGCTGGCCATTGATCAGCAGGCCCTTTATGACATCACAGACAGACCCACGGAACTCTCTGTGCTTGTCTGCTGGCTGGCTGTCAGTTGGGTGGGTGGGCGGCAGAGGGGGAGGATGTACGTCTCGTTTCTCCTGAAAATTGCGGTTTTTCGGCGTTTCCGGAAAAAGTCGCGGTCCGACGCGCAAAAGTGGGGTATCGTAGAAATCGCCTTTTAAAGACGCACCTTTCTGGCCCCACAAAAATGGGCATTTCAAATTAGAAACAAGTCAAATGAACAAAATAGTGTGAATAAGTAAGTATTTCAGGGGTGAGTTAGCAGGTTATTGGGGTAGTAAGTCCTGATTTTTTTGGAGGTTGCAGTGACCACTACGCCATTCAAAATAGGCAGGCTTTAGCATAAGCAGTTAGGCCCCGTAGGATGATTTTAGCTAAAATGTGCCCCAAACACTCAAACCGGCTTGTATCTTGCAATGGAAAATATGGGAAACATGACTTAGACAGCAAATGATACACTGTATGCCATGTTTCCAAATTTTTATGCACAGTGGTTACAGCATGAAGTGAATGCATGTGAATATACACAGGTGCATTGCATTAAACAAGTCCAATGAGCGTGAAAAAAATGGCCGGCCTGCCTGCTTTCATCCATCATTTGTTCTAAATTTATAATTAATCAATGAGCTGAGGTGGAGTCTTAGCCAGTGGTACCATCAGGGGTGTGTAATGCACTTTAGGGTAGACAGCCAATCAGCTGCCAGATTCAATCTGTCAATCAAACACAGCAGCCAATCAGAGAGCTGGCCATTGATCAGCAGGCCCTTTATGACATCACAGACAGACCCACGGAACTCTCTGTGCTTGTCTGCTGGCTGGCTGTCAGTTGGGTGGGTGGGTGGGCGGCAGAGGGGGAGGATGTACGTCTCGTTTCTCCTGAAAATTGCGGTTTTTCGGCGTTTCCGGAAAAAGTCGCGGTCCGACGCGCAAAAGTGGGGTATCGTAGAAATCGCCTTTTAAAGACGCACCTTTCTGGCCCCACAAAAATGGGCATTTCAAATTAGAAACAAGTCAAATGAACAAAATAGTGTGAATAAGTAAGTATTTCAGGGGTGAGTTAGCAGGTTATTGGGGTAGTAAGTCCTGATTTTTTTGGAGGTTGCAGTGACCACTACGCCATTCAAAATAGGCAGGCTTTAGCATAAGCATTTAGGCCCCGTAGGATGATTTTAGCTAAAATGTGCCCCAAACACTCAAACCGGCTTGTATCTTGCAATGGAAAATATGGGAAACATGACTTAGACAGCAAATGATACACTGTATGCCATGTTTCCAAATTTTTATGCACAGTGGTTACAGCATGAAGCGAATGCATGTGAATATACACAGGTGCATTGCATTAAACAAGTCCAATGAGCGTGAAAAAAATGGCCGGCCTGCCTGCTTTCATCCATCATTTGTTCTAAATTTATAATTAATCAATGAGCTGAGGTGGAGTCTTAGCCAGTGGTACCATCAGGGGTGTGTAATGCACTTTAGGGTAGACAGCCAATCAGCTGCCAGATTCAATCTGTCAATCAAACACAGCAGCCAATCAGAGAGCTGGCCATTGATCAGCAGGCCCTTTATGACATCACAGACAGACCCACGGAACTCTCTGTGCTTGTCTGCTGGCTGGCTGTCAGTTGGGTGGGTGGGCGGCAGAGGGGGAGGATGTACGTCTCGTTTCTCCTGAAAATTGCGGTTTTTCGGCGTTTCCGGAAAAAGTCGCGGTCCGACGCGCAAAAGTGGGGTATCGTAGAAATCGCCTTTTAAAGACGCACCTTTCTGGCCCCACAAAAATGGGCATTTCAAATTAGAAACAAGTCAAATGAACAAAATAGTGTGAATAAGTAAGTATTTCAGGGGTGAGTTAGCAGGTTATTGGGGTAGTAAGTCCTGATTTTTTTGGAGGTTGCAGTGACCACTACGCCATTCAAAATAGGCAGGCTTTAGCATAAGCATTTAGGCCCCGTAGGATGATTTTAGCTAAAATGTGCCCCAAACACTCAAACCGGCTTGTATCTTGCAATGGAAAATATGGGAAACATGACTTAGACAGCAAATGATACACTGTATGCCATGTTTCCAAATTTTTATGCACAGTGGTTACAGCATGAAGTGAATGCATGTGAATATACACAGGTGCATTGCATTAAACAAGTCCAATGAGCGTGAAAAAAATGGCCGGCCTGCCTGCTTTCATCCATCATTTGTTCTAAATTTATAATTAATCAATGAGCTGAGGTGGAGTCTTAGCCAGTGGTACCATCAGGGGTGTGTAATGCACTTTAGGGTAGACAGCCAATCAGCTGCCAGATTCAATCTGTCAATCAAACACAGCAGCCAATCAGAGAGCTGGCCATTGATCAGCAGGCCCTTTATGACATCACAGACAGACCCACGGAACTCTCTGTGCTTGTCTGCTGGCTGGCTGTCAGTTGGGTGGGTGGGCGGCAGAGGGGGAGGATGTACGTCTCGTTTCTCCTGAAAATTGCGGTTTTTCGGCGTTTCCGGAAAAAGTCGCGGTCCGACGCGCAAAAGTGGGGTATCGTAGAAATCGCCTTTTAAAGACGCACCTTTCTGGCCCCACAAAAATGGGCATTTCAAATTAGAAACAAGTCAAATGAACAAAATAGTGTGAATAAGTAAGTATTTCAGGGGTGAGTTAGCAGGTTATTGGGGTAGTAAGTCCTGATTTTTTTGGAGGTTGCAGTGACCACTACGCCATTCAAAATAGGCAGGCTTTGGCATAAGCAGTTAGGCCCCGTAGGATGATTTTAGCTAAAATGTGCCCCAAACACTCAAACCGGCTTGTATCTTGCAATGGAAAATATGGGAAACATGACTTAGACAGCAAATGATACACTGTATGCCATGTTTCCAAATTTTTATGCACAGTGGTTACAGCATGAAGCGAATGCATGTGAATATACAAAGGTGCATTGCATTAAACAAGTCCAATGAGCGTGAAAAAAATGGCCGGCCTGCCTGCTTTCATCCATCATTTGTTCTAAATTTATAATTAATCAATGAGCTGAGGTGGAGTCTTAGCCAGTGGTACCATCAGGGGTGTGTAATGCACTTTAGGGTAGACAGCCAATCAGCTGCCAGATTCAATCTGTCAATCAAACACAGCAGCCAATCAGAGAGCTGGCCATTGATCAGCAGGCCCTTTATGACATCACAGACAGACCCACGGAACTCTCTGTGCTTGTCTGCTGGCTGGCTGTCAGTTGGGTGGGTGGGCGGCAGAGGGGGAGGATGTACGTCTCGTTTCTCCTGAAAATTGCGGTTTTTCGGCGTTTCCGGAAAAAGTCGCGGTCCGACGCGCAAAAGTGGGGTATCGTAGAAATCGCCTTTTAAAGACGCACCTTTCTGGCCCCACAAAAATGGGCATTTCAAATTAGAAACAAGTCAAATGAACAAAATAGTGTGAATAAGTAAGTATTTCAGGGGTGAGTTAGCAGGTTATTGGGGTAGTAAGTCCTGATTTTTTTGGAGGTTGCATTGACCACTACGCCATTCAAAATAGGCAGGCTTTGGCATAAGCAGTTAGGCCCCGTAGGATGATTTTAGCTAAAATGTGCCCCAAACACTCAAACCGGCTTGTATCTTGCAATGGAAAATATGGGAAACATGACTTAGACAGCAAATGATACACTGTATGCCATGTTTCCAAATTTTTATGCACAGTGGTTACAGCATGAAGCGAATGCATGTGAATATACAAAGGTGCATTGCATTAAACAAGTCCAATGAGCGTGAAAAAAATGGCCGGCCTGCCTGCTTTCATCCATCATTTGTTCTAAATTTATAATTAATCAATGAGCTGAGGTGGAGTCTTAGCCAGTGGTACCATCAGGGGTGTGTAATGCACTTTAGGGTAGACAGCCAATCAGCTGCCAGATTCAATCTGTCAATCAAACACAGCAGCCAATCAGAGAGCTGGCCATTGATCAGCAGGCCCTTTATGACATCACAGACAGACCCACGGAACTCTCTGTGCTTGTCTGCTGGCTGGCTGTCAGTTGGGTGGGTGGGCGGCAGAGGGGGAGGATGTACGTCTCGTTTCTCCTGAAAATTGCGGTTTTTCAGCGTTTCCGGAAAAAGTCGCGGTCCGACGCGCAAAAGTGGGGTATCGTAGAAATCGCCTTTTAAAGACGCACCTTTCTGGCCCCACAAAAATGGGCATTTCAAATTAGAAACAAGTCAAATGAACAAAATAGTGTGAATAAGTAAGTATTTCAGGGGTGAGTTAGCAGGTTATTGGGGTAGTAAGTCCTGATTTTTTTGGAGGTTGCAGTGACCACTACGCCATTCAAAATAGGCAGGCTTTAGCATAAGCAGTTAGGCCCCGTAGGATGATTTTAGCTAAAATGTGCCCCAAACACTCAAACCGGCTTGTATCTTGCAATGGAAAATATGGGAAACATGACTTAGACAGCAAATGATACACTGTATGCCATGTTTCCAAATTTTTATGCACAGTGGTTACAGCATGAAGTGAATGCATGTGAATATACACAGGTGCATTGCATTAAACAAGTCCAATGAGCGTGAAAAAAATGGCCGGCCTGCCTGCTTTCATCCATCATTTGTTCTAAATTTATAATTAATCAATGAGCTGAGGTGGAGTCTTAGCCAGTGGTACCATCAGGGGTGTGTAATGCACTTTAGGGTAGACAGCCAATCAGCTGCCAGATTCAATCTGTCAATCAAACACAGCAGCCAATCAGAGAGCTGGCCATTGATCAGCAGGCCCTTTATGACATCACAGACAGACCCACGGAACTCTCTGTGCTTGTCTGCTGGCTGGCTGTCAGTTGGGTGGGTGGGCGGCAGAGGGGGAGGATGTACGTCTCGTTTCTCCTGAAAATTGCGGTTTTTCGGCGTTTCCGGAAAAAGTCGCGGTCCGACGCGCAAAAGTGGGGTATCGTAGAAATCGCCTTTTAAAGACGCACCTTTCTGGCCCCACAAAAATGGGCATTTCAAATTAGAAACAAGTCAAATGAACAAAATAGTGTGAATAAGTAAGTATTTCAGGGGTGAGTTAGCAGGTTATTGGGGTAGTAAGTCCTGATTTTTTTGGAGGTTGCAGTGACCACTACGCCATTCAAAATAGGCAGGCTTTAGCATAAGCAGTTAGGCCCCGTAGGATGATTTTAGCTAAAATGTGCCCCAAACACTCAAACCGGCTTGTATCTTGCAATGGAAAATATGGGAAACATGACTTAGACAGCAAATGATACACTGTATGCCATGTTTCCAAATTTTTATGCACAGTGGTTACAGCATGAAGTGAATGCATGTGAATATACACAGGTGCATTGCATTAAACAAGTCCAATGAGCGTGAAAAAAATGGCCGGCCTGCCTGCTTTCATCCATCATTTGTTCTAAATTTATAATTAATCAATGAGCTGAGGTGGAGTCTTAGCCAGTGGTACCATCAGGGGTGTGTAATGCACTTTAGGGTAGACAGCCAATCAGCTGCCAGATTCAATCTGTCAATCAAACACAGCAGCCAATCAGAGAGCTGGCCATTGATCAGCAGGCCCTTTATGACATCACAGACAGACCCACGGAACTCTCTGTGCTTGTCTGCTGGCTGGCTGTCAGTTGGGTGGGTGGGCGGCAGAGGGGGAGGATGTACGTCTCGTTTCTCCTGAAAATTGCGGTTTTTCGGCGTTTCCGGAAAAAGTCGCGGTCCGACGCGCAAAAGTGGGGTATCGTAGAAATCGCCTTTTAAAGACGCACCTTTCTGGCCCCACAAAAATGGGCATTTCAAATTAGAAACAAGTCAAATGAACAAAATAGTGTGAATAAGTAAGTATTTCAGGGGTGAGTTAGCAGGTTATTGGGGTAGTAAGTCCTGATTTTTTTGGAGGTTGCAGTGACCACTACGCCATTCAAAATAGGCAGGCTTTAGCATAAGCATTTAGGCCCCGTAGGATGATTTTAGCTAAAATGTGCCCCAAACACTCAAACCGGCTTGTATCTTGCAATGGAAAATATGGGAAACATGACTTAGACAGCAAATGATACACTGTATGCCATGTTTCCAAATTTTTATGCACAGTGGTTACAGCATGAAGCGAATGCATGTGAATATACACAGGTGCATTGCATTAAACAAGTCCAATGAGCGTGAAAAAAATGGCCAGCCTGCCTGCTTTCATCCATCATTTGTTCTAAATTTATAATTAATCAATGAGCTGAGGTGGAGTCTTAGCCAGTGGTACCATCAGGGGTGTGTAATGCACTTTAGGGTAGACAGCCAATCAGCTGCCAGATTCAATCTGTCAATCAAACACAGCAGCCAATCAGAGAGCTGGCCATTGATCAGCAGGCCCTTTATGACATCACAGACAGACCCACGGAACTCTCTGTGCTTGTCTGCTGGCTGGCTGTCAGTTGGGTGGGTGGGCGGCAGAGGGGGAGGATGTACGTCTCGTTTCTCCTGAAAATTGCGGTTTTTCGGCGTTTCCGGAAAAAGTCGCGGTCCGACGCGCAAAAGTGGGGTATCGTAGAAATCGCCTTTTAAAGACGCACCTTTCTGGCCCCACAAAAATGGGCATTTCAAATTAGAAACAAGTCAAATGAACAAAATAGTGTGAATAAGTAAGTATTTCAGGGGTGAGTTAGCAGGTTATTGGGGTAGTAAGTCCTGATTTTTTTGGAGGTTGCAGTGACCACTACGCCATTCAAAATAGGCAGGCTTTAGCATAAGCATTTAGGCCCCGTAGGATGATTTTAGCTAAAATGTGCCCCAAACACTCAAACCGGCTTGTATCTTGCAATGGAAAATATGGGAAACATGACTTAGACAGCAAATGATACACTGTATGCCATGTTTCCAAATTTTTATGCACAGTGGTTACAGCATGAAGTGAATGCATGTGAATATACACAGGTGCATTGCATTAAACAAGTCCAATGAGCGTGAAAAAAATGGCCGGCCTGCCTGCTTTCATCCATCATTTGTTCTAAATTTATAATTAATCAATGAGCTGAGGTGGAGTCTTAGCCAGTGGTACCATCAGGGGTGTGTAATGCACTTTAGGGTAGACAGCCAATCAGCTGCCAGATTCAATCTGTCAATCAAACACAGCAGCCAATCAGAGAGCTGGCCATTGATCAGCAGGCCCTTTATGACATCACAGACAGACCCACGGAACTCTCTGTGCTTGTCTGCTGGCTGGCTGTCAGTTGGGTGGGTGGGCGGCAGAGGGGGAGGATGTACGTCTCGTTTCTCCTGAAAATTGCGGTTTTTCGGCGTTTCCGGAAAAAGTCGCGGTCCGACGCGCAAAAGTGGGGTATCGTAGAAATCGCCTTTTAAAGACGCACCTTTCTGGCCCCACAAAAATGGGCATTTCAAATTAGAAACAAGTCAAATGAACAAAATAGTGTGAATAAGTAAGTATTTCAGGGGTGAGTTAGCAGGTTATTGGGGTAGTAAGTCCTGATTTTTTTGGAGGTTGCAGTGACCACTACGCCATTCAAAATAGGCAGGCTTTAGCATAAGCAGTTAGGCCCCGTAGGATGATTTTAGCTAAAATGTGCCCCAAACACTCAAACCGGCTTGTATCTTGCAATGGAAAATATGGGAAACATGACTTAGACAGCAAATGATACACTGTATGCCATGTTTCCAAATTTTTATGCACAGTGGTTACAGCATGAAGTGAATGCATGTGAATATACACAGGTGCATTGCATTAAACAAGTCCAATGAGCGTGAAAAAAATGGCCGGCCTGCCTGCTTTCATCCATCATTTGTTCTAAATTTATAATTAATCAATGAGCTGAGGTGGAGTCTTAGCCAGTGGTACCATCAGGGGTGTGTAATGCACTTTAGGGTAGACAGCCAATCAGCTGCCAGATTCAATCTGTCAATCAAACACAGCAGCCAATCAGATAGCTGGCCATTGATCAGCAGGCCCTTTATGACATCACAGACAGACCCACGGAACTCTCTGTGCTTGTCTGCTGGCTGGCTGTCAGTTGGGTGGGTGGGCGGCAGAGGGGGAGGATGTACGTCTCGTTTCTCCTGAAAATTGCGGTTTTTCGGCGTTTCCGGAAAAAGTCGCGGTCCGACGCGCAAAAGTGGGGTATCGTAGAAATCGCCTTTTAAAGACGCACCTTTCTGGCCCCACAAAAATGGGCATTTCAAATTAGAAACAAGTCAAATGAACAAAATAGTGTGAATAAGTAAGTATTTCAGGGGTGAGTTAGCAGGTTATTGGGGTAGTAAGTCCTGATTTTTTTGGAGGTTGCAGTGACCACTACGCCATTCAAAATAGGCAGGCTTTGGCATAAGCAGTTAGGCCCCGTAGGATGATTTTAGCTAAAATGTGCCCCAAACACTCAAACCGGCTTGTATCTTGCAATGGAAAATATGGGAAACATGACTTAGACAGCAAATGATACACTGTATGCCATGTTTCCAAATTTTTATGCACAGTGGTTACAGCATGAAGCGAATGCATGTGAATATACACAGGTGCATTGCATTAAACAAGTCCAATGAGCGTGAAAAAAATGGCCGGCCTGCCTGCTTTCATCCATCATTTGTTCTAAATTTATAATTAATCAATGAGCTGAGGTGGAGTCTTAGCCAGTGGTACCATCAGGGGTGTGTAATGCACTTTAGGGTAGACAGCCAATCAGCTGCCAGATTCAATCTGTCAATCAAACACAGCAGCCAATCAGAGAGCTGGCCATTGATCAGCAGGCCCTTTATGACATCACAGACAGACCCACGGAACTCTCTGTACTTGTCTGCTGGCTGGCTGTCAGTTGGGTGGGTGGGCGGCAGAGGGGGAGGATGTACGTCTCGTTTCTCCTGAAAATTGCGGTTTTTCGGCGTTTCCGGAAAAAGTCGCGGTCCGACGCGCAAAAGTGGGGTATCGTAGAAATCGCCTTTTAAAGACGCACCTTTCTGGCCCCACAAAAATGGGCATTTCAAATTAGAAACAAGTCAAATGAACAAAATAGTGTGAATAAGTAAGTATTTCAGGGGTGAGTTAGCAGGTTATTGGGGTAGTAAGTCCTGATTTTTTTGGAGGTTGCAGTGACCACTACGCCATTCAAAATAGGCAGGCTTTAGCATAAGCATTTAGGCCCCGTAGGATGATTTTAGCTAAAATGTGCCCCAAACACTCAAACCGGCTTGTATCTTGCAATGGAAAATATGGGAAACATGACTTAGACAGCAAATGATACACTGTATGCCATGTTTCCAAATTTTTATGCACAGTGGTTACAGCATGAAGCGAATGCATGTGAATATACACAGGTGCATTGCATTAAACAAGTCCAATGAGCGTGAAAAAAATGGCCGGCCTGCCTGCTTTCATCCATCATTTGTTCTAAATTTATAATTAATCAATGAGCTGAGGTGGAGTCTTAGCCAGTGGTACCATCAGGGGTGTGTAATGCACTTTAGGGTAGACAGCCAATCAGCTGCCAGATTCAATCTGTCAATCAAACACAGCAGCCAATCAGAGAGCTGGCCATTGATCAGCAGGCCCTTTATGACATCACAGACAGACCCACGGAACTCTCTGTGCTTGTCTGCTGGCTGGCTGTCAGTTGGGTGGGTGGGCGGCAGAGGGGGAGGATGTACGTCTCGTTTCTCCTGAAAATTGCGGTTTTTCGGCGTTTCCGGAAAAAGTCGCGGTCCGACGCGCAAAAGTGGGGTATCGTAGAAATCGCCTTTTAAAGACGCACCTTTCTGGCCCCACAAAAATGGGCATTTCAAATTAGAAACAAGTCAAATGAACAAAATAGTGTGAATAAGTAAGTATTTCAGGGGTGAGTTAGCAGGTTATTGGGGTAGTAAGTCCTGATTTTTTTGGAGGTTGCAGTGACCACTACGCCATTCAAAATAGGCAGGCTTTAGCATAAGCATTTAGGCCCCGTAGGATGATTTTAGCTAAAATGTGCCCCAAACACTCAAACCGGCTTGTATCTTGCAATGGAAAATATGGGAAACATGACTTAGACAGCAAATGATACACTGTATGCCATGTTTCCAAATTTTTATGCACAGTGGTTACAGCATGAAGTGAATGCATGTGAATATACACAGGTGCATTGCATTAAACAAGTCCAATGAGCGTAAAAAAAATGGCCGGCCTGCCTGCTTTCATCCATCATTTGTTCTAAATTTATAATTAATCAATGAGCTGAGGTGGAGTCTTAGCCAGTGGTACCATCAGGGGTGTGTAATGCACTTTAGGGTAGACAGCCAATCAGCTGCCAGATTCAATCTGTCAATCAAACACAGCAGCCAATCAGAGAGCTGGCCATTGATCAGCAGGCCCTTTATGACATCACAGACAGACCCACGGAACTCTCTGTGCTTGTCTGCTGGCTGGCTGTCAGTTGGGTGGGTGGGCGGCAGAGGGGGAGGATGTACGTCTCGTTTCTCCTGAAAATTGCGGTTTTTCGGCGTTTCCGGAAAAAGTCGCGGTCCGACGCGCAAAAGTGGGGTATCGTAGAAATCGCCTTTTAAAGACGCACCTTTCTGGCCCCACAAAAATGGGCATTTCAAATTAGAAACAAGTCAAATGAACAAAATAGTGTGAATAAGTAAGTATTTCAGGGGTGAGTTAGCAGGTTATTGGGGTAGTAAGTCCTGATTTTTTTGGAGGTTGCAGTGACCACTACGCCATTCAAAATAGGCAGGCTTTAGCATAAGCATTTAGGCCCCGTAGGATGATTTTAGCTAAAATGTGCCCCAAACACTCAAACCGGCTTGTATCTTGCAATGGAAAATATGGGAAACATGACTTAGACAGCAAATGATACACTGTATGCCATGTTTCCAAATTTTTATGCACAGTGGTTACAGCATGAAGCGAATGCATGTGAATATACACAGGTGCATTGCATTAAACAAGTCCAATGAGCGTGAAAAAAATGGCCGGCCTGCCTGCTTTCATCCATCATTTGTTCTAAATTTATAATTAATCAATGAGCTGAGGTGGAGTCTTAGCCAGTGGTACCATCAGGGGTGTGTAATGCACTTTAGGGTAGACAGCCAATCAGCTGCCAGATTCAATCTGTCAATCAAACACAGCAGCCAATCAGAGAGCTGGCCATTGATCAGCAGGCCCTTTATGACATCACAGACAGACCCACGGAACTCTCTGTGCTTGTCTGCTGGCTGGCTGTCAGTTGGGTGGGTGGGCGGCAGAGGGGGAGGATGTACGTCTCGTTTCTCCTGAAAATTGCGGTTTTTCGGCGTTTCCGGAAAAAGTCGCGGTCCGACGCGCAAAAGTGGGGTATCGTAGAAATCGCCTTTTAAAGACGCACCTTTCTGGCCCCACAAAAATGGGCATTTCAAATTAGAAACAAGTCAAATGAACAAAATAGTGTGAATAAGTAAGTATTTCAGGGGTGAGTTAGCAGGTTATTGGGGTAGTAAGTCCTGATTTTTTTGGAGGTTGCAGTGACCACTACGCCATTCAAAATAGGCAGGCTTTAGCATAAGCATTTAGGCCCCGTAGGATGATTTTAGCTAAAATGTGCCCCAAACACTCAAACCGGCTTGTATCTTGCAATGGAAAATATGGGAAACATGACTTAGACAGCAAATGATACACTGTATGCCATGTTTCCAAATTTTTATGCACAGTGGTTACAGCATGAAGTGAATGCATGTGAATATACACAGGTGCATTGCATTAAACAAGTCCAATGAGCGTAAAAAAAATGGCCGGCCTGCCTGCTTTCATCCATCATTTGTTCTAAATTTATAATTAATCAATGAGCTGAGGTGGAGTCTTAGCCAGTGGTACCATCAGGGGTGTGTAATGCACTTTAGGGTAGACAGCCAATCAGCTGCCAGATTCAATCTGTCAATCAAACACAGCAGCCAATCAGAGAGCTGGCCATTGATCAGCAGGCCCTTTATGACATCACAGACAGACCCACGGAACTCTCTGTGCTTGTCTGCTGGCTGGCTGTCAGTTGGGTGGGTGGGCGGCAGAGGGGGAGGATGTACGTCTCGTTTCTCCTGAAAATTGCGGTTTTTCGGCGTTTCCGGAAAAAGTCGCGGTCCGACGCGCAAAAGTGGGGTATCGTAGAAATCGCCTTATAAAGACGCACCTTTCTGGCCCCACAAAAATGGGCATTTCAAATTAGAAACAAGTCAAATGAACAAAATAGTGTGAATAAGTAAGTATTTCAGGGGTGAGTTAGCAGGTTATTGGGGTAGTAAGTCCTGATTTTTTTGGAGGTTGCAGTGACCACTACGCCATTCAAAATAGGCAGGCTTTGGCATAAGCAGTTAGGCCAAGTAGGATGATTTTAGCTAAAATGTGCCCCAAACACTCAAACCGGCTTGTATCTTGCAATGGAAAATATGGGAAACATGACTTAGACAGCAAATGATACACTGTATGCCATGTTTCCAAATTTTTATGCACAGTGGTTACAGCATGAAGCGAATGCATGTGAATATACAAAGGTGCATTGCATTAAACAAGTCCAATGAGCGTGAAAAAAATGGCCGGCCTGCCTGCTTTCATCCATCATTTGTTCTAAATTTATAATTAATCAATGAGCTGAGGTGGAGTCTTAGCCAGTGGTACCATCAGGGGTGTGTAATGCACTTTAGGGTAGACAGCCAATCAGCTGCCAGATTCAATCTGTCAATCAAACACAGCAGCCAATCAGAGAGCTGGCCATTGATCAGCAGGCCCTTTATGACATCACAGACAGACCCACGGAACTCTCTGTGCTTGTCTGCTGGCTGGCTGTCAGTTGGGTGGGTGGGCGGCAGAGGGGGAGGATGTACGTCTCGTTTCTCCTGAAAATTGCGGTTTTTCGGCGTTTCCGGAAAAAGTCGCGGTCCGACGCGCAAAAGTGGGGTATCGTAGAAATCGCCTTTTAAAGACGCACCTTTCTGGCCCCACAAAAATGGGCATTTCAAATTAGAAACAAGTCAAATGAACAAAATAGTGTGAATAAGTAAGTATTTCAGGGGTGAGTTAGCAGGTTATTGGGGTAGTAAGTCCTGATTTTTTTGGAGGTTGCATTGACCACTACGCCATTCAAAATAGGCAGGCTTTGGCATAAGCAGTTAGGCCCCGTAGGATGATTTTAGCTAAAATGTGCCCCAAACACTCAAACCGGCTTGTATCTTGCAATGGAAAATATGGGAAACATGACTTAGACAGCAAATGATACACTGTATGCCATGTTTCCAAATTTTTATGCACAGTGGTTACAGCATGAAGCGAATGCATGTGAATATACAAAGGTGCATTGCATTAAACAAGTCCAATGAGCGTGAAAAAAATGGCCGGCCTGCCTGCTTTCATCCATCATTTGTTCTAAATTTATAATTAATCAATGAGCTGAGGTGGAGTCTTAGCCAGTGGTACCATCAGGGGTGTGTAATGCACTTTAGGGTAGACAGCCAATCAGCTGCCAGATTCAATCTGTCAATCAAACACAGCAGCCAATCAGAGAGCTGGCCATTGATCAGCAGGCCCTTTATGACATCACAGACAGACCCACGGAACTCTCTGTGCTTGTCTGCTGGCTGGCTGTCAGTTGGGTGGGTGGGCGGCAGAGGGGGAGGATGTACGTCTCGTTTCTCCTGAAAATTGCGGTTTTTCAGCGTTTCCGGAAAAAGTCGCGGTCCGACGCGCAAAAGTGGGGTATCGTAGAAATCGCCTTTTAAAGACGCACCTTTCTGGCCCCACAAAAATGGGCATTTCAAATTAGAAACAAGTCAAATGAACAAAATAGTGTGAATAAGTAAGTATTTCAGGGGTGAGTTAGCAGGTTATTGGGGTAGTAAGTCCTGATGTTTTTGGAGGTTGCAGTGACCACTACGCCATTCAAAATAGGCAGGCTTTAGCATAAGCATTTAGGCCCCGTAGGATGATTTTAGCTAAAATGTGCCCCAAACACTCAAACCGGCTTGTATCTTGCAATGGAAAATATGGGAAACATGACTTAGACAGCAAATGATACACTGTATGCCATGTTTCCAAATTTGTATGCACAGTGGTTACAGCATGAAGTGAATGCATGTGAATATACACAGGTGCATTGCATTAAACAAGTCCAATGAGCGTGAAAAAAATGGCCGGCCTGCCTGCTTTCATCCATCATTTGTTCTAAATTTATAATTAATCAATGAGCTGAGGTGGAGTCTTAGCCAGTGGTACCATCAGGGGTGTGTAATGCACTTTAGGGTAGACAGCCAATCAGCTGCCAGATTCAATCTGTCAATCAAACACAGCAGCCAATCAGAGAGCTGGCCATTGATCAGCAGGCCCTTTATGACATCACAGACAGACCCACGGAACTCTCTGTGCTTGTCTGCTGGCTGGCTGTCAGTTGGGTGGGTGGGCGGCAGAGGGGGAGGATGTACGTCTCGTTTCTCCTGAAAATTGCGGTTTTTCGGCGTTTCCGGAAAAAGTCGCGGTCCGACGCGCAAAAGTGGGGTATCGTAGAAATCGCCTTTTAAAGACGCACCTTTCTGGCCCCACAAAAATGGGCATTTCAAATTAGAAACAAGTCAAATGAACAAAATAGTGTGAATAAGTAAGTATTTCAGGGGTGAGTTAGCAGGTTATTGGGGTAGTAAGTCCTGATTTTTTTGGAGGTTGCAGTGACCACTACGCCATTCAAAATAGGCAGGCTTTGGCATAAGCAGTTAGGCCCCGTAGGATGATTTTAGCTAAAATGTGCCCCAAACACCGGCTTGTATCTTGCAATGGAAAATATGGGAAACATGACTTAGACAGCAAATGATACACTGTATGCCATGTTTCCAAATTTTTATGCACAGTGGTTACAGCATGAAGCGAATGCATGTGAATATACAAAGGTGCATTGCATTAAACAAGTCCAATGAGCGTGAAAAAAATGGCCGGCCTGCCTGCTTTCATCCATCATTTGTTCTAAATTTATAATTAATCAATGAGCTGAGGTGGAGTCTTAGCCAGTGGTACCATCAGGGGTGTGTAATGCACTTTAGGGTAGACAGCCAATCAGCTGCCAGATTCAATCTGTCAATCAAACACAGCAGCCAATCAGAGAGCTGGCCATTGATCAGCAGGCCCTTTATGACATCACAGACAGACCCACGGAACTCTCTGTGCTTGTCTGCTGGCTGGCTGTCAGTTGGGTGGGTGGGCGGCAGAGGGGGAGGATGTACGTCTCGTTTCTCCTGAAAATTGCGGTTTTTCGGCGTTTCCGGAAAAAGTCGCGGTCCGACGCGCAAAAGTGGGGTATCGTAGAAATCGCCTTTTAAAGACGCACCTTTCTGGCCCCACAAAAATGGGCATTTCAAATTAGAAACAAGTCAAATGAACAAAATAGTGTGAATAAGTAAGTATTTCAGGGGTGAGTTAGCAGGTTATTGGGGTAGTAAGTCCTGATTTTTTTGGAGGTTGCATTGACCACTACGCCATTCAAAATAGGCAGGCTTTGGCATAAGCAGTTAGGCCCCGTAGGATGATTTTAGCTAAAATGTGCCCCAAACACTCAAACCGGCTTGTATCTTGCAATGGAAAATATGGGAAACATGACTTAGACAGCAAATGATACACTGTATGCCATGTTTCCAAATTTTTATGCACAGTGGTTACAGCATGAAGCGAATGCATGTGAATATACAAAGGTGCATTGCATTAAACAAGTCCAATGAGCGTGAAAAAAATGGCCGGCCTGCCTGCTTTCATCCATCATTTGTTCTAAATTTATAATTAATCAATGAGCTGAGGTGGAGTCTTAGCCAGTGGTACCATCAGGGGTGTGTAATGCACTTTAGGGTAGACAGCCAATCAGCTGCCAGATTCAATCTGTCAATCAAACACAGCAGCCAATCAGAGAGCTGGCCATTGATCAGCAGGCCCTTTATGACATCACAGACAGACCCACGGAACTCTCTGTGCTTGTCTGCTGGCTGGCTGTCAGTTGGGTGGGTGGGCGGCAGAGGGGGAGGATGTACGTCTCGTTTCTCCTGAAAATTGCGGTTTTTCAGCGTTTCCGGAAAAAGTTGCGGTCCGACGCGCAAAAGTGGGGTATCGTAGAAATCGCCTTTTAAAGACGCACCTTTCTGGCCCCACAAAAATGGGCATTTCAAATTAGAAACAAGTCAAATGAACAAAATAGTGTGAATAAGTAAGTATTTCAGGGGTGAGTTAGCAGGTTATTGGGGTAGTAAGTCCTGATTTTTTTGGAGGTTGCAGTGACCACTACGCCATTCAAAATAGGCAGGCTTTAGCATAAGCATTTAGGCCCCGTAGGATGATTTTAGCTAAAATGTGCCCCAAACACTCAAACCGGCTTGTATCTTGCAATGGAAAATATGGGAAACATGACTTAGACAGCAAATGATACACTGTATGCCATGTTTCCAAATTTTTATGCACAGTGGTTACAGCATGAAGTGAATGCATGTGAATATACACAGGTGCATTGCATTAAACAAGTCCAATGAGCGTGAAAAAAATGGCCGGCCTGCCTGCTTTCATCCATCATTTGTTCTAAATTTATAATTAATCAATGAGCTGAGGTGGAGTCTTAGCCAGTGGTACCATCAGGGGTGTGTAATGCACTTTAGGGTAGACAGCCAATCAGCTGCCAGATTCAATCTGTCAATCAAACACAGCAGCCAATCAGAGAGCTGGCCATTGATCAGCAGGCCCTTTATGACATCACAGACAGACCCACGGAACTCTCTGTGCTTGTCTGCTGGCTGGCTGTCAGTTGGGTGGGTGGGCGGCAGAGGGGGTGGATGTACGTCTCGTTTCTCCTGAAAATTGCGGTTTTTCGGCGTTTCCGGAAAAAGTCGCGGTCCGACGCGCAAAAGTGGGGTATCGTAGAAATCGCCTTTTAAAGACGCACCTTTCTGGCCCCACAAAAATGGGCATTTCAAATTAGAAACAAGTCAAATGAACAAAATAGTGTGAATAAGTAAGTATTTCAGGGGTGAGTTAGCAGGTTATTGGGGTAGTAAGTCCTGATTTTTTTGGAGGTTGCAGTGACCACTACGCCATTCAAAATAGGCAGGCTTTAGCATAAGCATTTAGGCCCCGTAGGATGATTTTAGCTAAAATGTGCCCCAAACACTCAAACCGGCTTGTATCTTGCAATGGAAAATATGGGAAACATGACTTAGACAGCAAATGATACACTGTATGCCATGTTTCCAAATTTTTATGCACAGTGGTTACAGCATGAAGTGAATGCATGTGAATATACACAGGTGCATTGCATTAAACAAGTCCAATGAGCGTAAAAAAAATGGCCGGCCTGCCTGCTTTCATCCATCATTTGTTCTAAATTTATAATTAATCAATGAGCTGAGGTGGAGTCTTAGCCAGTGGTACCATCAGGGGTGTGTAATGCACTTTAGGGTAGACAGCCAATCAGCTGCCAGATTCAATCTGTCAATCAAACACAGCAGCCAATCAGAGAGCTGGCCATTGATCAGCAGGCCCTTTATGACATCACAGACAGACCCACGGAACTCTCTGTGCTTGTCTGCTGGCTGGCTGTCAGTTGGGTGGGTGGGCGGCAGAGGGGGAGGATGTACGTCTCGTTTCTCCTGAAAATTGCGGTTTTTCGGCGTTTCCGGAAAAAGTCGCGGTCCGACGCGCAAAAGTGGGGTATCGTAGAAATCGCCTTATAAAGACGCACCTTTCTGGCCCCACAAAAATGGGCATTTCAAATTAGAAACAAGTCAAATGAACAAAATAGTGTGAATAAGTAAGTATTTCAGGGGTGAGTTAGCAGGTTATTGGGGTAGTAAGTCCTGATTTTTTTGGAGGTTGCAGTGACCACTACGCCATTCAAAATAGGCAGGCTTTGGCATAAGCAGTTAGGCCAAGTAGGATGATTTTAGCTAAAATGTGCCCCAAACACTCAAACCGGCTTGTATCTTGCAATGGAAAATATGGGAAACATGACTTAGACAGCAAATGATACACTGTATGCCATGTTTCCAAATTTTTATGCACAGTGGTTACAGCATGAAGCGAATGCATGTGAATATACAAAGGTGCATTGCATTAAACAAGTCCAATGAGCGTGAAAAAAATGGCCGGCCTGCCTGCTTTCATCCATCATTTGTTCTAAATTTATAATTAATCAATGAGCTGAGGTGGAGTCTTAGCCAGTGGTACCATCAGGGGTGTGTAATGCACTTTAGGGTAGACAGCCAATCAGCTGCCAGATTCAATCTGTCAATCAAACACAGCAGCCAATCAGAGAGCTGGCCATTGATCAGCAGGCCCTTTATGACATCACAGACAGACCCACGGAACTCTCTGTGCTTGTCTGCTGGCTGGCTGTCAGTTGGGTGGGTGGGCGGCAGAGGGGGAGGATGTACGTCTCGTTTCTCCTGAAAATTGCGGTTTTTCGGCGTTTCCGGAAAAAGTCGCGGTCCGACGCGCAAAAGTGGGGTATCGTAGAAATCGCCTTTTAAAGACGCACCTTTCTGGCCCCACAAAAATGGGCATTTCAAATTAGAAACAAGTCAAATGAACAAAATAGTGTGAATAAGTAAGTATTTCAGGGGTGAGTTAGCAGGTTATTGGGGTAGTAAGTCCTGATTTTTTTGGAGGTTGCATTGACCACTACGCCATTCAAAATAGGCAGGCTTTGGCATAAGCAGTTAGGCCCCGTAGGATGATTTTAGCTAAAATGTGCCCCAAACACTCAAACCGGCTTGTATCTTGCAATGGAAAATATGGGAAACATGACTTAGACAGCAAATGATACACTGTATGCCATGTTTCCAAATTTTTATGCACAGTGGTTACAGCATGAAGCGAATGCATGTGAATATACAAAGGTGCATTGCATTAAACAAGTCCAATGAGCGTGAAAAAAATGGCCGGCCTGCCTGCTTTCATCCATCATTTGTTCTAAATTTATAATTAATCAATGAGCTGAGGTGGAGTCTTAGCCAGTGGTACCATCAGGGGTGTGTAATGCACTTTAGGGTAGACAGCCAATCAGCTGCCAGATTCAATCTGTCAATCAAACACAGCAGCCAATCAGAGAGCTGGCCATTGATCAGCAGGCCCTTTATGACATCACAGACAGACCCACGGAACTCTCTGTGCTTGTCTGCTGGCTGGCTGTCAGTTGGGTGGGTGGGCGGCAGAGGGGGAGGATGTACGTCTCGTTTCTCCTGAAAATTGCGGTTTTTCAGCGTTTCCGGAAAAAGTCGCGGTCCGACGCGCAAAAGTGGGGTATCGTAGAAATCGCCTTTTAAAGACGCACCTTTCTGGCCCCACAAAAATGGGCATTTCAAATTAGAAACAAGTCAAATGAACAAAATAGTGTGAATAAGTAAGTATTTCAGGGGTGAGTTAGCAGGTTATTGGGGTAGTAAGTCCTGATGTTTTTGGAGGTTGCAGTGACCACTACGCCATTCAAAATAGGCAGGCTTTAGCATAAGCATTTAGGCCCCGTAGGATGATTTTAGCTAAAATGTGCCCCAAACACTCAAACCGGCTTGTATCTTGCAATGGAAAATATGGGAAACATGACTTAGACAGCAAATGATACACTGTATGCCATGTTTCCAAATTTGTATGCACAGTGGTTACAGCATGAAGTGAATGCATGTGAATATACACAGGTGCATTGCATTAAACAAGTCCAATGAGCGTGAAAAAAATGGCCGGCCTGCCTGCTTTCATCCATCATTTGTTCTAAATTTATAATTAATCAATGAGCTGAGGTGGAGTCTTAGCCAGTGGTACCATCAGGGGTGTGTAATGCACTTTAGGGTAGACAGCCAATCAGCTGCCAGATTCAATCTGTCAATCAAACACAGCAGCCAATCAGAGAGCTGGCCATTGATCAGCAGGCCCTTTATGACATCACAGACAGACCCACGGAACTCTCTGTGCTTGTCTGCTGGCTGGCTGTCAGTTGGGTGGGTGGGCGGCAGAGGGGGAGGATGTACGTCTCGTTTCTCCTGAAAATTGCGGTTTTTCGGCGTTTCCGGAAAAAGTCGCGGTCCGACGCGCAAAAGTGGGGTATCGTAGAAATCGCCTTTTAAAGACGCACCTTTCTGGCCCCACAAAAATGGGCATTTCAAATTAGAAACAAGTCAAATGAACAAAATAGTGTGAATAAGTAAGTATTTCAGGGGTGAGTTAGCAGGTTATTGGGGTAGTAAGTCCTGATTTTTTTGGAGGTTGCAGTGACCACTACGCCATTCAAAATAGGCAGGCTTTGGCATAAGCAGTTAGGCCCCGTAGGATGATTTTAGCTAAAATGTGCCCCAAACACCGGCTTGTATCTTGCAATGGAAAATATGGGAAACATGACTTAGACAGCAAATAAAACACTGTATGCCATGTTTCCAAATTTTTATGCACAGTGGTTACAGCATGAAGCGAATGCATGTGAATATACAAAGGTGCATTGCATTAAACAAGTCCAATGAGCGTGAAAAAAATGGCCGGCCTGCCTGCTTTCATCCATCATTTGTTCTAAATTTATAATTAATCAATGAGCTGAGGTGGAGTCTTAGCCAGTGGTACCATCAGGGGTGTGTAATGCACTTTAGGGTAGACAGCCAATCAGCTGCCAGATTCAATCTGTCAATCAAACACAGCAGCCAATCAGAGAGCTGGCCATTGATCAGCAGGCACTTTATGACATCACAGACAGACCCACGGAACTCTCTGTGCTTGTCTGCTGGCTGGCTGTCAGTTGGGTGGGTGGGCGGCAGAGGGGGAGGATGTACGTCTCGTTTCTCCTGAAAATTGCGGTTTTTCGGCGTTTCCGGAAAAAGTCGCGGTCCGACGCGCAAAAGTGGGGTATCGTAGAAATCGCCTTTTAAAGACGCACCTTTCTGGCCCCACAAAAATGGGCATTTCAAATTAGAAACAAGTCAAATGAACAAAATAGTGTGAATAAGTAAGTATTTCAGGGGTGAGTTAGCAGGTTATTGGGGTAGTAAGTCCTGATTTTTTTGGAGGTTGCATTGACCACTACGCCATTCAAAATAGGCAGGCTTTGGCATAAGCAGTTAGGCCCCGTAGGATGATTTTAGCTAAAATGTGCCCCAAACACTCAAACCGGCTTGTATCTTGCAATGGAAAATATGGGAAACATGACTTAGACAGCAAATGATACACTGTATGCCATGTTTCCAAATTTTTATGCACAGTGGTTACAGCATGAAGCGAATGCATGTGAATATACAAAGGTGCATTGCATTAAACAAGTCCAATGAGCGTGAAAAAAATGGCCGGCCTGCCTGCTTTCATCCATCATTTGTTCTAAATTTATAATTAATCAATGAGCTGAGGTGGAGTCTTAGCCAGTGGTACCATCAGGGGTGTGTAATGCACTTTAGGGTAGACAGCCAATCAGCTGCCAGATTCAATCTGTCAATCAAACACAGCAGCCAATCAGAGAGCTGGCCATTGATCAGCAGGCCCTTTATGACATCACAGACAGACCCACGGAACTCTCTGTGCTTGTCTGCTGGCTGGCTGTCAGTTGGGTGGGTGGGCGGCAGAGGGGGAGGATGTACGTCTCGTTTCTCCTGAAAATTGCGGTTTTTCAGCGTTTCCGGAAAAAGTTGCGGTCCGACGCGCAAAAGTGGGGTATCGTAGAAATCGCCTTTTAAAGACGCACCTTTCTGGCCCCACAAAAATGGGCATTTCAAATTAGAAACAAGTCAAATGAACAAAATAGTGTGAATAAGTAAGTATTTCAGGGGTGAGTTAGCAGGTTATTGGGGTAGTAAGTCCTGATTTTTTTGGAGGTTGCAGTGACCACTACGCCATTCAAAATAGGCAGGCTTTAGCATAAGCATTTAGGCCCCGTAGGATGATTTTAGCTAAAATGTGCCCCAAACACTCAAACCGGCTTGTATCTTGCAATGGAAAATATGGGAAACATGACTTAGACAGCAAATGATACACTGTATGCCATGTTTCCAAATTTTTATGCACAGTGGTTACAGCATGAAGTGAATGCATGTGAATATACACAGGTGCATTGCATTAAACAAGTCCAATGAGCGTGAAAAAAATGGCCGGCCTGCCTGCTTTCATCCATCATTTGTTCTAAATTTATAATTAATCAATGAGCTGAGGTGGAGTCTTAGCCAGTGGTACCATCAGGGGTGTGTAATGCACTTTAGGGTAGACAGCCAATCAGCTGCCAGATTCAATCTGTCAATCAAACACAGCAGCCAATCAGAGAGCTGGCCATTGATCAGCAGGCCCTTTATGACATCACAGACAGACCCACGGAACTCTCTGTGCTTGTCTGCTGGCTGGCTGTCAGTTGGGTGGGTGGGCGGCAGAGGGGGTGGATGTACGTCTCGTTTCTCCTGAAAATTGCGGTTTTTCGGCGTTTCCGGAAAAAGTCGCGGTCCGACGCGCAAAAGTGGGGTATCGTAGAAATCGCCTTTTAAAGACACACCTTTCTGGCCCCACAAAAATGGGCATTTCAAATTAGAAACAAGTCAAATGAACAAAATAGTGTGAATAAGTAAGTATTTCAGGGGTGAGTTAGCAGGTTATTGGGGTAGTAAGTCCTGATTTTTTTGGAGGTTGCAGTGACCACTACGCCATTCAAAATAGGCAGGCTTTAGCATAAGCAGTTAGGCCCCGTAGGATGATTTTAGCTAAAATGTGCCCCAAACACTCAAACCGGCTTGTATCTTGCAATGGAAAATATGGGAAACATGACTTAGACAGCAAATGATACACTGTATGCCATGTTTCCAAATTTTTATGCACAGTGGTTACAGCATGAAGCGAATGCATGTGAATATACAAAGGTGCATTGCATTAAACAAGTCCAATGAGCGTGAAAAAAATGGCCGGCCTGCCTGCTTTCATCCATCATTTGTTCTAAATTTATAATTAATCAATGAGCTGAGGTGGAGTCTTAGCCAGTGGTACCATCAGGGGTGTGTAATGCACTTTAGGGTAGACAGCCAATCAGCTGCCAGATTCAATCTGTCAATCAAACACAGCAGCCAATCAGAGAGCTGGCCATTGATCAGCAGGCCCTTTATGACATCACAGACAGACCCACGGAACTCTCTGTGCTTGTCTGCTGGCTGGCTGTCAGTTGGGTGGGTGGGCGGCAGAGGGGGAGGATGTACGTCTCGTTTCTCCTGAAAATTGCGGTTTTTCGGCGTTTCCGGAAAAAGTCGCGGTCCGACGCGCAAAAGTGGGGTATCGTAGAAATCGCCTTTTAAAGACGCACCTTTCTGGCCCCACAAAAATGGGCATTTCAAATTAGAAACAAGTCAAATGAACAAAATAGTGTGAATAAGTAAGTATTTCAGGGGTGAGTTAGCAGGTTATTGGGGTAGTAAGTCCTGATTTTTTTGGAGGTTGCATTGACCACTACGCCATTCAAAATAGGCAGGCTTTGGCATAAGCAGTTAGGCCCCGTAGGATGATTTTAGCTAAAATGTGCCCCAAACACTCAAACCGGCTTGTATCTTGCAATGGAAAATATGGGAAACATGACTTAGACAGCAAATGATACACTGTATGCCATGTTTCCAAATTTTTATGCACAGTGGTTACAGCATGAAGCGAATGCATGTGAATATACAAAGGTGCATTGCATTAAACAAGTCCAATGAGCGTGAAAAAAATGGCCGGCCTGCCTGCTTTCATCCATCATTTGTTCTAAATTTATAATTAATCAATGAGCTGAGGTGGAGTCTTAGCCAGTGGTACCATCAGGGGTGTGTAATGCACTTTAGGGTAGACAGCCAATCAGCTGCCAGATTCAATCTGTCAATCAAACACAGCAGCCAATCAGAGAGCTGGCCATTGATCAGCAGGCCCTTTATGACATCACAGACAGACCCACGGAACTCTCTGTGCTTGTCTGCTGGCTGGCTGTCAGTTGGGTGGGTGGGCGGCAGAGGGGGAGGATGTACGTCTCGTTTCTCCTGAAAATTGCGGTTTTTCAGCGTTTCCGGAAAAAGTCGCGGTCCGACGCGCAAAAGTGGGGTATCGTAGAAATCGCCTTTTAAAGACGCACCTTTCTGGCCCCACAAAAATGGGCATTTCAAATTAGAAACAAGTCAAATGAACAAAATAGTGTGAATAAGTAAGTATTTCAGGGGTGAGTTAGCAGGTTATTGGGGTAGTAAGTCCTGATTTTTTTGGAGGTTGCAGTGACCACTACGCCATTCAAAATAGGCAGGCTTTAGCATAAGCATTTAGGCCCCGTAGGATGATTTTAGCTAAAATGTGCCCCAAACACTCAAACCGGCTTGTATCTTGCAATGGAAAATATGGGAAACATGACTTAGACAGCAAATGATACACTGTATGCCATGTTTCCAAATTTTTATGCACAGTGGTTACAGCATGAAGTGAATGCATGTGAATATACACAGGTGCATTGCATTAAACAAGTCCAATGAGCGTGAAAAAAATGGCCGGCCTGCCTGCTTTCATCCATCATTTGTTCTAAATTTATAATTAATCAATGAGCTGAGGTGGAGTCTTAGCCAGTGGTACCATCAGGGGTGTGTAATGCACTTTAGGGTAGACAGCCAATCAGCTGCCAGATTCAATCTGTCAATCAAACACAGCAGCCAATCAGAGAGCTGGCCATTGATCAGCAGGCCCTTTATGACATCACAGACAGACCCACGGAACTCTCTGTGCTTGTCTGCTGGCTGGCTGTCAGTTGGGTGGGTGGGCGGCAGAGGGGGAGGATGTACGTCTCGTTTCTCCTGAAAATTGCGGTTTTTCGGCGTTTCCGGAAAAAGTCGCGGTCCGACGCGCAAAAGTGGGGTATCGTAGAAATCGCCTTTTAAAGACGCACCTTTCTGGCCCCACAAAAATGGGCATTTCAAATTAGAAACCAGTCAAATGAACAATATAGTGTGAATAAGTAAGTATTTCAGGGGTGAGTTAGCAGGTTATTGGGGTAGTAAGTCCTGATTTTTTTGGAGGTTGCAGTGACCACTACGCCATTCAAAATAGGCAGGCTTTGGCATAAGCAGTTAGGCCCCGTAGGATGATTTTAGCTAAAATGTGCCC
Organism: Crinia signifera; assembly: GCF_055691185.1. NCBI lineage: Eukaryota > Metazoa > Chordata > Amphibia > Anura > Myobatrachidae > Crinia > Crinia signifera. Next base: position 147,319,425 of record NC_139218.1, on the reverse strand, counting down.
CAAACACTCAAACCGGCTTGTATCTTGCAATGGAAAATATGGGAAACATGACTTAGACAGCAAATGATACACTGTATGCCATGTTTCCAAATTTTTATGCACAGTGGTTACAGCATGAAGCGAATGCATGTGAATATATAAAGGTGCATTGCATTAAACAAGTCCAATGAGCGTGAAAAAAATGGCCGGCCTGCCTGCTTTCATCCATCATTTGTTCTAAATTTATAATTAATCAATGAGCTGAGGTGGAGTCTTAGCCAGTGGTACCATCAGGGGTGTGTAATGCACTTTAGGGTAGACAGCCAATCAGCTGCCAGATTCAATCTGTCAATCAAACACAGCAGCCAATCAGAGAGCTGGCCATTGATCAGCAGGCCCTTTATGACATCACAGACAGACCCACGGAACTCTCTGTGCTTGTCTGCTGGCTGGCTGTCAGTTGGGTGGGTGGGCGGCAGAGGGGGAGGATGTACGTCTCGTTTCTCCTGAAAATTGCGGTTTTTCGGCGTTTCCGGAAAAAGTCGCGGTCCGACGCGCAAAAGTGGGGTATCGTAGAAATCGCCTTTTAAAGACGCACCTTTCTGGCCCCACAAAAATGGGCATTTCAAATTAGAAACAAGTCAAATGAACAAAATAGTGTGAATAAGTAAGTATTTCAGGGGTGAGTTAGCAGGTTATTGGGGTAGTAAGTCCTGATTTTTTTGGAGGTTGCATTGACCACTACGCCATTCAAAATAGGCAGGCTTTGGCATAAGCAGTTAGGCCCCGTAGGATGATTTTAGCTAAAATGTGCCCCAAACACTCAAACCGGCTTGTATCTTGCAATGGAAAATATGGGAAACATGACTTAGACAGCAAATGATACACTGTATGCCATGTTTCCAAATTTTTATGCACAGTGGTTACAGCATGAAGCGAATGCATGTGAATATACAAAGGTGCATTGCATTAAACAAGTCCAATGAGCGTGAAAAAAATTGCCGGCCTGCCTGCTTTCATCCATCATTTGTTCTAAATTTATAATTAATCAATGAGCTGAGGTCGAGTCTTAGCCAGTGGTACCATCAGGGGTGTGTAATGCACTTTAGGGTAGACAGCCAATCAGCTGCCAGATTCAATCTGTCAATCAAACACAGCAGCCAATCAGAGAGCTGGCCATTGATCAGCAGGCCCTTTATGACATCACAGACAGACCCACGGAACTCTCTGTGCTTGTCTGCTGGCTGGCTGTCAGTTGGGTGGGTGGGCGGCAGAGGGGGAGGATGTACGTCTCGTTTCTCCTGAAAATTGCGGTTTTTCAGCGTTTCCGGAAAAAGTCGCGGTCCGACGCGCAAAAGTGGGGTATCGTAGAAATCGCCTTTTAAAGACGCACCTTTCTGGCCCCACAAAAATGGGCATTTCAAATTAGAAACAAGTCAAATGAACAAAATAGTGTGAATAAGTAAGTATTTCAGGGGTGAGTTAGCAGGTTATTGGGGTAGTAAGTCCTGATTTTTTTGGAGGTTGCAGTGACCACTACGCCATTCAAAATAGGCAGGCTTTAGCATAAGCATTTAGGCCCCGTAGGATGATTTTAGCTAAAATGTGCCCCAAACACTCAAACCGGCTTGTATCTTGCAATGGAAAATATGGGAAACATGACTTAGACAGCAAATGATACACTGTATGCCATGTTTCCAAATTTTTATGCACAGTGGTTACAGCATGAAGTGAATGCATGTGAATATACACAGGTGCATTGCATTAAACAAGTCCAATGAGCGTGAAAAAAATGGCCGGCCTGCCTGCTTTCATCCATCATTTGTTCTAAATTTATAATTAATCAATGAGCTGAGGTGGAGTCTTAGCCAGTGGTACCATCAGGGGTGTGTAATGCACTTTAGGGTAGACAGCCAATCAGCTGCCAGATTCAATCTGTCAATCAAACACAGCAGCCAATCAGAGAGCTGGCCATTGATCAGCAGGCCCTTTATGACATCACAGACAGACCCACGGAACTCTCTGTGCTTGTCTGCTGGCTGACTGTCAGTTGGGTGGGTGGGCGGCAGAGGGGGTGGATGTACGTCTCGTTTCTCCTGAAAATTGCGGTTTTTCGGCGTTTCCGGAAAAAGTCGCGGTCCGACGCGCAAAAGTGGGGTATCGTAGAAATCGCCTTTTAAAGACACACCTTTCTGGCCCCACAAAAATGGGCATTTCAAATTAGAAACAAGTCAAATGAACAAAATAGTGTGAATAAGTAAGTATTTCAGGGGTGAGTTAGCAGGTTATTGGGGTAGTAAGTCCTGATTTTTTTGGAGGTTGCAGTGACCACTACGCCATTCAAAATAGGCAGGCTTTAGCATAAGCATTTAGGCCCCGTAGGATGATTTTAGCTAAAATGTGCCCCAAACACTCAAACCGGCTTGTACTGTATCTTGCAATGGAAAATATGGGAAACATGACTTAGACAGCAAATGATACACTGTATGCCATGTTTCCAAATTTTTATGCACAGTGGTTACAGCATGAAGTGAATGCATGTGAATATACACAGGTGCATTGCATTAAACAAGTCCAATGAGTGTGAAAAAAATGGCCGGCCTGCCTGCTTTCATCCATCATTTGTTCTAAATTTATAATTAATCAATGAGCTGAGGTGGAGTCTTAGCCAGTGGTACCATCAGGGGTGTGTAATGCACTTTAGGGTAGACAGCCAATCAGCTGCCAGATTCAATCTGTCAATCAAACACAGCAGCCAATCAGAGAGCTGGCCATTGATCAGCAGGCCCTTTATGACATCACAGACAGACCCAGGGAACTCTCTGTGCTTGTCTGCTGGCTGGCTGTCAGTTGGGTGGGTGGGCGGCAGAGGGGGTGGATGTACGTCTCGTTTCTCCTGAAAATTGCGGTTTTTCGGCGTTTCCGGAAAAAGTCGCGGTCCGACGCGCAAAAGTGGGGTATCGTAGAAATCGCCTTTTAAAGACACACCTTTCTGGCCCCACAAAAATGGGCATTTCAAATTAGAAACAAGTCAAATGAACAAAATAGTGTGAATAAGTAAGTATTTCAGGGGTGAGTTAGCAGGTTATTGGGGTAGTAAGTCCTGATTTTTTTGGAGGTTGCAGTGACCACTACGCCATTCAAAATAGGCAGGCTTTAGCATAAGCAGTTAGGCCCCGTAGGATGATTTTAGCTAAAATGTGCCCCAAACACTCAAACCGGCTTGTATCTTGCAATGGAAAATATGGGAAACATGACTTAGACAGCAAATGATACACTGTATGCCATGTTTCCAAATTTTTATGCACAGTGGTTACAGCATGAAGTGAATGCATGTGAATATACACAGGTGCATTGCATTAAACAAGTCCAATGAGCGTGAAAAAAATGGCCGGCCTGCCTGCTTTCATCCATCATTTGTTCTAAATTTATAATTAATCAATGAGCTGATGTGGAGTCTTAGCCAGTGGTACCATCAGGGGTGTGTAATGCACTTTAGGGTAGACAGCCAATCAGCTGCCAGATTCAATCTGTCAATCAAACACAGCAGCCAATCAGAGAGCTGGCAATTGATCAGCAGGCCCTTTATGACATCACAGACAGACCCACGGAACTCTCTGTGCTTGTCTGCTGGCTGGCTGTCAGTTGGGTGGGTGGGCGGCAGAGGGGGAGGATGTACGTCTCGTTTCTCCTGAAAATTGCGGTTTTTCGGTGTTTCCGGAAAAAGTCGCGGTCCGACGCGCAAAAGTGGGGTATCGTAGAAATCGCCTTTTAAAGACGCACCTTTCTGGCCCCACAAAAATGGGCATTTCAAATTAGAAACAAGTCAAATGAACAAAATAGTGTGAATAAGTAAGTATTTCAGGGGTGAGTTAGCAGGTTATTGGGGTAGTAAGTCCTGATTTTTTTGGAGGTTGCAGTGACCACTACGCCATTCAAAATAGGCAGGCTTTGGCATAAGCAGTTAGGCCCCGTAGGATGATTTTAGCTAAAATGTGCCCCAAACACTCAAACCGGCTTGTATCTTGCAATGGAAAATATGGGAAACATGACTTAGACAGCAAATGATACACTGTATGCCATGTTTCCAAATTTTTATGCACAGTGGTTACAGCATGAAGCGAATGCATGTGAATATACACAGGTGCATTGCATTAAACAAGTCCAATGAGCGTGAAAAAAATGGCTGGCCTGCCTGCTTTCCTCCATCATTTGTTCTAAATTTATAATTAATCAATGAGCTGAGGTGGAGTCTTAGCCAGTGGTACCATCAGGGGTGTGTAATGCACTTTAGGGTAGACAGCCAATCAGCTGCCAGATTCAATCTGTCAATCAAACACAGCAGCCAATCAGAGAGCTGGCCATTGATCAGCAGGCCCTTTATGACATCACAGACAGACCCACGGAACTCTCTGTGCTTGTCTGCTGGCTGGCTGTCAGTTGGGTGGGTGGGCGGCAGAGGGGGAGGATGTACGTCTCGTTTCTCCTGAAAATTGCGGTTTTTCGGCGTTTCCGGAAAAAGTCGCGGTCCGACGCGCAAAAGTGGGGTATCGTAGAAATCGCCTTTTAAAGACGCACCTTTCTGGCCCCACAAAAATGGGCATTTCAAATTAGAAACAAGTCAAATGAACAAAATAGTGTGAATAAGTAAGTATTTCAGGGGTGAGTTAGCAGGTTATTGGGGTAGTAAGTCCTGATTTTTTTGGAGGTTGCAGTGACCACTACGCCATTCAAAATAGGCAGGCTTTAGCATAAGCATTTAGGCCCCGTAGGATGATTTTAGCTAAAATGTGCCCCAAACACTCAAACCGGCTTGTATCTTGCAATGGAAAATATGGGAAACATGACTTAGACAGCAAATGATACACTGTATGCCATGTTTCCAAATTTTTATGCACAGTGGTTACAGCATGAAGTGAATGCATGTGAATATACACAGGTGCATTGCATTAAACAAGTCCAATGAGCGTGAAAAAAATGGCCGGCCTGCCTGCTTTCATCCATCATTTGTTCTAAATTTATAATTAATCAATGAGCTGAGGTGGAGTCTTAGCCAGTGGTACCATCAGGGGTGTGTAATGCACTTTAGGGTAGACAGCCAATCAGCTGCCAGATTCAATCTGTCAATCAAACACAGCAGCCAATCAGAGAGCTGGCCATTGATCAGCAGGCCCTTTATGACATCACAGACAGACCCACGGAACTCTCTGTGCTTGTCTGCTGGCTGGCTGTCAGTTGGGTGGGTGGGCGGCAGAGGGGGAGGATGTACGTCTCGTTTCTCCTGAAAATTGCGGTTTTTCAGCGTTTCCGGAAAAAGTTGCGGTCCGACGCGCAAAAGTGGGGTATCGTAGAAATCGCCTTTTAAAGACGCACCTTTCTGGCCCCACAAAAATGGGCATTTCAAATTAGAAACAAGTCAAATGAACAAAATAGTGTGAATAAGTAAGTATTTCAGGGGTGAGTTAGCAGGTTATTGGGGTAGTAAGTCCTGATTTTTTTGGAGGTTGCAGTGACCACTACGCCATTCAAAATAGGCAGGCTTTAGCATAAGCATTTAGGCCCCGTAGGATGATTTTAGCTAAAATGTGCCCCAAACACTCAAACCGGCTTGTATCTTGCAATGGAAAATATGGGAAACATGACTTAGACAGCAAATGATACACTGTATGCCATGTTTCCAAATTTTTATGCACAGTGGTTACAGCATGAAGTGAATGCATGTGAATATACACAGGTGCATTGCATTAAACAAGTCCAATGAGCGTGAAAAAAATGGCCGGCCTGCCTGCTTTCATCCATCATTTGTTCTAAATTTATAATTAATCAATGAGCTGAGGTGGAGTCTTAGCCAGTGGTACCATCAGGGGTGTGTAATGCACTTTAGGGTAGACAGCCAATCAGCTGCCAGATTCAATCTGTCAATCAAACACAGCAGCCAATCAGAGAGCTGGCCATTGATCAGCAGGCCCTTTATGACATCACAGACAGACCCACGGAACTCTCTGTGCTTGTCTGCTGGCTGGCTGTCAGTTGGGTGGGTGGGCGGCAGAGGGGGTGGATGTACGTCTCGTTTCTCCTGAAAATTGCGGTTTTTCGGCGTTTCCGGAAAAAGTCGCGGTCCGACGCGCAAAAGTGGGGTATCGTAGAAATCGCCTTTTAAAGACACACCTTTCTGGCCCCACAAAAATGGGCATTTCAAATTAGAAACAAGTCAAATGAACAAAATAGTGTGAATAAGTAAGTATTTCAGGGGTGAGTTAGCAGGTTATTGGGGTAGTAAGTCCTGATTTTTTTGGAGGTTGCAGTGACCACTACGCCATTCAAAATAGGCAGGCTTTAGCATAAGCAGTTAGGCCCCGTAGGATGATTTTAGCTAAAATGTGCCCCAAACACTCAAACCGGCTTGTATCTTGCAATGGAAAATATGGGAAACATGACTTAGACAGCAAATGATACACTGTATGCCATGTTTCCAAATTTTTATGCACAGTGGTTACAGCATGAAGCGAATGCATGTGAATATACAAAGGTGCATTGCATTAAACAAGTCCAATGAGCGTGAAAAAAATAGCCGGCCTGCCTGCTTTCATCCATCATTTGTTCTAAATTTATAATTAATCAATGAGCTGAGGTGGAGTCTTAGCCAGTGGTACCATCAGGGGTGTGTAATGCACTTTAGGGTAGACAGCCAATCAGCTGCCAGATTCAATCTGTCAATCAAACACAGCAGCCAATCAGAGAGCTGGCCATTGATCAGCAGGCCCTTTATGACATCACAGACAGACCCACGGAACTCTCTGTGCTTGTCTGCTGGCTGGCTGTCAGTTGGGTGGGTGGGCGGCAGAGGGGGAGGATGTACGTCTCGTTTCTCCTGAAAATTGCGGTTTTTCGGCGTTTCCGGAAAAAGTCGCGGTCCGACGCGCAAAAGTGGGGTATCGTAGAAATCGCCTTTTAAAGACGCACCTTTCTGGCCCCACAAAAATGGGCATTTCAAATTAGAAACAAGTCAAATGAACAAAATAGTGTGAATAAGTAAGTATTTCAGGGGTGAGTTAGCAGGTTATTGGGGTAGTAAGTCCTGATTTTTTTGGAGGTTGCATTGACCACTACGCCATTCAAAATAGGCAGGCTTTGGCATAAGCAGTTAGGCCCCGTAGGATGATTTTAGCTAAAATGTGCCCCAAACACTCAAACCGGCTTGTATCTTGCAATGGAAAATATGGGAAACATGACTTAGACAGCAAATGATACACTGTATGCCATGTTTCCAATTTTTTATGCACAGTGGTTACAGCATGAAGCGAATGCATGTGAATATACAAAGGTGCATTGCATTAAACAAGTCCAATGAGCGTGAAAAAAATGGCCGGCCTGCCTGCTTTCATCCATCATTTGTTCTAAATTTATAATTAATCAATAAGCTGAGGTGGAGTCTTAGCCAGTGGTACCATCAGGGGTGTGTAATGCACTTTAGGGTAGACAGCCAATCAGCTGCCAGATTCAATCTGTCAATCAAACACAGCAGCCAATCAGAGAGCTGGCCATTGATCAGCAGGCCCTTTATGACATCACAGACAGACCCACGGAACTCTCTGTGCTTGTCTGCTGGCTGGCTGTCAGTTGGGTGGGTGGGCGGCAGAGGGGGAGGATGTACGTCTCGTTTCTCCTGAAAATTGCGGTTTTTCAGCGTTTCCGGAAAAAGTCGCGGTCCGACGCGCAAAAGTGGGGTATCGTAGAAATCGCCTTTTAAAGATGCACCTTTCTGGCCCCACAAAAATGGGCATTTCAAATTAGAAACAAGTCAAATGAACAAAATAGTGTGAATAAGTAAGTATTTCAGGGGTGAGTTAGCAGGTTATTGGGGTAGTAAGTCCTGATTTTTTTGGAGGTTGCAGTGACCACTACGCCATTCAAAATAGGCAGGCTTTAGCATAAGCATTTAGGCCCCGTAGGATGATTTTAGCTAAAATGTGCCCCAAACACTCAAACCGGCTTGTATCTTGCAATGGAAAATATGGGAAACATGACTTAGACAGCAAATGATACACTGTATGCCATGTTTCCAAATTTTTATGCACAGTGGTTACAGCATGAAGTGAATGCATGTGAATATACACAGGTGCATTGCATTAAACAAGTCCAATGAGCGTGAAAAAAATGGCCGGCCTGCCTGCTTTCATCCATCATTTGTTCTAAATTTATAATTAATCAATGAGCTGAGGTGGAGTCTTAGCCAGTGGTACCATCAGGGGTGTGTAATGCACTTTAGGGTAGACAGCCAATCAGCTGCCAGATTCAATCTGTCAATCAAACACAGCAGCCAATCAGAGAGCTGGCCATTGATCAGCAGGCCCTTTATGACATCACAGACAGACCCACGGAACTCTCTGTGCTTGTCTGCTGGCTGGCTGTCAGTTGGGTGGGTGGGCGGCAGAGGGGGAGGATGTACGTCTCGTTTCTCCTGAAAATTGCGGTTTTTCGGCGTTTCCGGAAAAAGTCGCGGTCCGACGCACAAAAGTGGGGTATCGTAGAAATCGCCTTTTAAAGACGCACCTTTCTGGCCCCACAAAAATGGGCATTTCAAATTAGAAACCAGTCAAATGAACAATATAGTGTGAATAAGTAAGTATTTCAGGGGTGAGTTAGCAGGTTATTGGGGTAGTAAGTCCTGATTTTTTTGGAGGTTGCAGTGACCACTACGCCATTCAAAATAGGCAGGCTTTGGCATAAGCAGTTAGGCCCCGTAGGATGATTTTAGCTAAAATGTGCCCCAAACACTCAAACCGGCTTGTATCTTGCAATGGAAAATATGGGAAACATGACTTAGACAGCAAATGATACACTGTATGCCATGTTTCCAAATTTTTATGCACAGTGGTTACAGCATGAAGTGAATGCATGTGAATATACACAGGTGCATTGCATTAAACAAGTCCAATGAGCGTGAAAAAAATGGCCGGCCTGCCTGCTTTCATCCATCATTTGTTCTAAATTTATAATTAATCAATGAGCTGAGGTGGAGTCTTAGCCAGTGGTACCATCAGGGGTGTGTAATGCACTTTAGGGTAGACAGACAATCAGCTGCCAGATTCAATCTGTCAATCAAACACAGCAGCCAATCAGAGAGCTGGCCATTGATCAGCAGGCCCTTTATGACATCACAGACAGACCCACGGAACTCTCTGTGCTTGTCTGCTGGCTGGCTGTCAGTTGGGTGGGTGGGCGGCAGAGGGGGAGGATGTACGTCTCGTTTCTCCTGAAAATTGCGGTTTTTCGGCGTTTCCGGAAAAAGTCGCGGTCCGACGCACAAAAGTGGGGTATCGTAGAAATCGCCTTTTAAAGACGCACCTTTCTGGCCCCACAAAAATGGGCATTTCAAATTAGAAACCAGTCAAATGAACAATATAGTGTGAATAAGTAAGTATTTCAGGGGTGAGTTAGCAGGTTATTGGGGTAGTAAGTCCTGATTTTTTTGGAGGTTGCAGTGACCTCTACGCCATTCAAAATAGGCAGGCTTTGGCATAAGCAGTTAGGCCCCGTAGGATGATTTTAGCTAAAATGTGCCCCAAACACTCAAACCGGCTTGTATCTTGCAATGGAAAATATGGGAAACATGACTTAGACAGCAAATGATACACTGTATGCCATGTTTCCAAATTTTTATGCACAGTGGTTACAGCATGAAGCGAATGCATGTGAATATATAAAGGTGCATTGCATTAAACAAGTCCAATGAGCGTGAAAAAAATGGCCGGCCTGCCTGCTTTCATCCATCATTTGTTCTAAATTTATAATTAATCAATGAGCTGAGGTGGAGTCTTAGCCAGTGGTACCATCAGGGGTGTGTAATGCACTTTAGGGTAGACAGCCAATCAGCTGCCAGATTCAATCTGTCAATCAAACACAGCAGCCAATCAGAGAGCTGGCCATTGATCAGCAGGCCCTTTATGACATCACAGACAGACCCACGGAACTCTCTGTGCTTGTCTGCTGGCTGGCTGTCAGTTGGGTGGGTGGGCGGCAGAGGGGGAGGATGTACGTCTCGTTTCTCCTGAAAATTGCGGTTTTTCGGCGTTTCCGGAAAAAGTCGCGGTCCGACGCACAAAAGTGGGGTATCGTAGAAATCGCCTTTTAAAGACGCACCTTTCTGGCCCCACAAAAATGGGCATTTCAAATTAGAAACAAGTCAAATGAACAAAATAGTGTGAATAAGTAAGTATTTCAGGGGTGAGTTAGCAGGTTATTGGGGTAGTAAGTCCTGATTTTTTTGGAGGTTGCATTGACCACTACGCCATTCAAAATAGGCAGGCTTTGGCATAAGCAGTTAGGCCCCGTAGGATGATTTTAGCTAAAATGTGCCCCAAACACTCAAACCGGCTTGTATCTTGCAATGGAAAATATGGGAAACATGACTTAGACAGCAAATGATACACTGTATGCCATGTTTCCAAATTTTTATGCACAGTGGTTACAGCATGAAGCGAATGCATGTGAATATACAAAGGTGCATTGCATTAAACAAGTCCAATGAGCGTGAAAAAAATGGCCGGCCTGCCTGCTTTCATCCATCATTTGTTCTAAATTTATAATTAATCAATGAGCTGAGGTGGAGTCTTAGCCAGTGGTACCATCAGGGGTGTGTAATGCACTTTAGGGTAGACAGCCAATCAGCTGCCAGATTCAATCTGTCAATCAAACACAGCAGCCAATCAGAGAGCTGGCCATTGATCAGCAGGCCCTTTATGACATCACAGACAGACCCACGGAACTCTCTGTGCTTGTCTGCTGGCTGGCTGTCAGTTGGGTGGGTGGGCGGCAGAGGGGGAGGATGTACGTCTCGTTTCTCCTGAAAATTGCGGTTTTTCAGCGTTTCCGGAAAAAGTCGCGGTCCGACGCGCAAAAGTGGGGTATCGTAGAAATCGCCTTTTAAAGACGCACCTTTCTGGCCCCACAAAAATGGGCATTTCAAATTAGAAACAAGTCAAATGAACAAAATAGTGTGAATAAGTAAGTATTTCAGGGGTGAGTTAGCAGGTTATTGGGGTAGTAAGTCCTGATTTTTTTGGAGGTTGCAGTGACCACTACGCCATTCAAAATAGGCAGGCTTTAGCATAAGCATTTAGGCCCCGTAGGATGATTTTAGCTAAAATGTGCCCCAAACACTCAAACCGGCTTGTATCTTGCAATGGAAAATATGGGAAACATGACTTAGACAGCAAATGATACACTGTATGCCATGTTTCCAAATTTTTATGCACAGTGGTTACAGCATGAAGTGAATGCATGTGAATATACACAGGTGCATTGCATTAAACAAGTCCAATGAGCGTGAAAAAAATGGCCGGCCTGCCTGCTTTCATCCATCATTTGTTCTAAATTTATAATTAATCAATGAGCTGAGGTGGAGTCTTAGCCAGTGGTACCATCAGGGGTGTGTAATGCACTTTAGGGTAGACAGCCAATCAGCTGCCAGATTCAATCTGTCAATCAAACACAGCAGCCAATCAGAGAGCTGGCCATTGATCAGCAGGCCCTTTATGACATCACAGACAGACCCACGGAACTCTCTGTGCTTGTCTGCTGGCTGACTGTCAGTTGGGTGGGTGGGCGGCAGAGGGGGTGGATGTACGTCTCGTTTCTCCTGAAAATTGCGGTTTTTCGGCGTTTCCGGAAAAAGTCGCGGTCCGACGCGCAAAAGTGGGGTATCGTAGAAATCGCCTTTTAAAGACACACCTTTCTGGCCCCACAAAAATGGGCATTTCAAATTAGAAACAAGTCAAATGAACAAAATAGTGTGAATAAGTAAGTATTTCAGGGGTGAGTTAGCAGGTTATTGGGGTAGTAAGTCCTGATTTTTTTGGAGGTTGCAGTGACCACTACGCCATTCAAAATAGGCAGGCTTTAGCATAAGCATTTAGGCCCCGTAGGATGATTTTAGCTAAAATGTGCCCCAAACACTCAAACCGGCTTGTATCTTGCAATGGAAAATATGGGAAACATGACTTAGACAGCAAATGATACACTGTATGCCATGTTTCCAAATTTTTATGCACAGTGGTTACAGCATGAAGTGAATGCATGTGAATATACACAGGTGCATTGCATTAAACAAGTCCAATGAGTGTGAAAAAAATGGCCGGCCTGCCTGCTTTCATCCATCATTTGTTCTAAATTTATAAATAATCAATGAGCTGAGGTGGAGTCTTAGCCAGTGGTACCATCAGGGGTGTGTAATGCACTTTAGGGTAGACAGCCAATCAGCTGCCAGATTCAATCTGTCAATCAAACACAGCAGCCAATCAGAGAGCTGGCCATTGATCAGCAGGCCCTTTATGACATCACAGACAGACCCAGGGAACTCTCTGTGCTTGTCTGCTGGCTGGCTGTCAGTTGGGTGGGTGGGCGGCAGAGGGGGTGGATGCATGTCTCGTTTCTCCTGAAAATTGCGGTTTTTCGGCGTTTCCGGAAAAAGTCGCGGTCCGACGCGCAAAAGTGGGGTATCGTAGAAATCGCCTTTTAAAGACACACCTTTCTGGCCCCACAAAAATGGGCATTTCAAATTAGAAACAAGTCAAATGAACAAAATAGTGTGAATAAGTAAGTATTTCAGGGGTGAGTTAGCAGGTTATTGGGGTAGTAAGTCCTGATTTTTTTGGAGGTTGCAGTGACCACTACGCCATTCAAAATAGGCAGGCTTTAGCATAAGCAGTTAGGCCCCGTAGGATGATTTTAGCTAAAATGTGCCCCAAACACTCAAACCGGCTTGTATCTTGCAATGGAAAATATGGGAAACATGACTTAGACAGCAAATGATACACTGTATGCCATGTTTCCAAATTTTTATGCACAGTGGTTACAGCATGAAGTGAATGCATGTGAATATACACAGGTGCATTGCATTAAACAAGTCCAATGAGCGTGAAAAAAATGGCCGGCCTGCCTGCTTTCATCCATCATTTGTTCTAAATTTATAATTAATCAATGAGCTGAGGTGGAGTCTTAGCCAGTGGTACCATCAGGGGTGTGTAATGCACTTTAGGGTAGACAGCCAATCAGCTGCCAGATTCAATCTGTCAATCAAACACAGCAGCCAATCAGAGAGCTGGCAATTGATCAGCAGGCCCTTTATGACATCACAGACAGACCCACGGAACTCTCTGTGCTTGTCTGCTGGCTGGCTGTCAGTTGGGTGGGTGGGCGGCAGAGGGGGAGGATGTACGTCTCGTTTCTCCTGAAAATTGCGGTTTTTCGGGGTTTCCGGAAAAAGTCGCGGTCCGACGCGCAAAAGTGGGGTATCGTAGAAATCGCCTTTTAAAGACGCACCTTTCTGGCCCCACAAAAATGGGCATTTCAAATTAGAAACAAGTCAAATGAACAAAATAGTGTGAATAAGTAAGTATTTCAGGGGTGAGTTAGCAGGTTATTGGGGTAGTAAGTCCTGATTTTTTTGGAGGTTGCAGTGACCACTACGCCATTCAAAATAGGCAGGCTTTGGCATAAGCAGTTAGGCCCCGTAGGATGATTTTAGCTAAAATGTGCCCCAAACACTCAAACCGGCTTGTATCTTGCAATGGAAAATATGGGAAACATGACTTAGACAGCAAATGATACACTGTATGCCATGTTTCCAAATTTTTATGCACAGTGGTTACAGCATGAAGCGAATGCATGTGAATATACAAAGGTGCATTGCATTAAACAAGTCCAATGAGCGTGAAAAAAATGGCCGGCCTGCCTGCTTTCATCCATCATTTGTTCTAAATTTATAATTAATCAATGAGCTGAGGTGGAGTCTTAGCCAGTGGTACCATCAGGGGTGTGTAATGCACTTTAGGGTAGACAGCCAATCAGCTGCCAGATTCAATCTGTCAATCAAACACAGCAGCCAATCAGAGAGCTGGCCATTGATCAGCAGGCCCTTTATGACATCACAGACAGACCCACGGAACTCTCTGTGCTTGTCTGCTGGCTGGCTGTCAGTTGGGTGGGTGGGCGGCAGAGGGGGAGGATGTACGTCTCGTTTCTCCTGAAAATTGCGGTTTTTCAGCGTTTCCGGAAAAAGTCGCGGTCCGACGCGCAAAAGTGGGGTATCGTAGAAATCGCCTTTTAAAGACGCACCTTTCTGGCCCCACAAAAATGGGCATTTCAAATTAGAAACAAGTCAAATGAACAAAATAGTGTGAATAAGTAAGTATTTCAGGGGTGAGTTAGCAGGTTATTGGGGTAGTAAGTCCTGATTTTTTTGGAGGTTGCAGTGACCACTACGCCATTCAAAATAGGCAGGCTTTAGCATAAGCATTTAGGCCCCGTAGGATGATTTTAGCTAAAATGTGCCCCAAACACTCAAACCGGCTTGTATCTTGCAATGGAAAATATGGGAAACATGACTTAGACAGCAAATGATACACTGTATGCCATGTTTCCAAATTTTTATGCACAGTGGTTACAGCATGAAGTGAATGCATGTGAATATACACAGGTGCATTGCATTAAACAAGTCCAATGAGCGTGAAAAAAATGGCCGGCCTGCCTGCTTTCATCCATCATTTGTTCTAAATTTATAATTAATCAATGAGCTGAGGTGGAGTCTTAGCCAGTGGTACCATCAGGGGTGTGTAATGCACTTTAGGGTAGACAGCCAATCAGCTGCCAGATTCAATCTGTCAATCAAACACAGCAGCCAATCAGAGAGCTGGCCATTGATCAGCAGGCCCTTTATGACATCACAGACAGACCCACGGAACTCTCTGTGCTTGTCTGCTGGCTGACTGTCAGTTGGGTGGGTGGGCGGCAGAGGGGGTGGATGTACGTCTCGTTTCTCCTGAAAATTGCGGTTTTTCGGCGTTTCCGGAAAAAGTCGCGGTCCGACGCGCAAAAGTGGGGTATCGTAGAAATCGCCTTTTAAAGACACACCTTTCTGGCCCCACAAAAATGGGCATTTCAAATTAGAAACAAGTCAAATGAACAAAATAGTGTGAATAAGTAAGTATTTCAGGGGTGAGTTAGCAGGTTATTGGGGTAGTAAGTCCTGATTTTTTTGGAGGTTGCAGTGACCACTACGCCATTCAAAATAGGCAGGCTTTAGCATAAGCATTTAGGCCCCGTAGGATGATTTTAGCTAAAATGTGCCCCAAACACTCAAACCGGCTTGTATCTTGCAATGGAAAATATGGGAAACATGACTTAGACAGCAAATGATACACTGTATGCCATGTTTCCAAATTTTTATGCACAGTGGTTACAGCATGAAGTGAATGCATGTGAATATACACAGGTGCATTGCATTAAACAAGTCCAATGAGTGTGAAAAAAATGGCCGGCCTGCCTGCTTTCATCCATCATTTGTTCTAAATTTATAAATAATCAATGAGCTGAGGTGGAGTCTTAGCCAGTGGTACCATCAGGGGTGTGTAATGCACTTTAGGGTAGACAGCCAATCAGCTGCCAGATTCAATCTGTCAATCAAACACAGCAGCCAATCAGAGAGCTGGCCATTGATCAGCAGGCCCTTTATGACATCACAGACAGACCCAGGGAACTCTCTGTGCTTGTCTGCTGGCTGGCTGTCAGTTGGGTGGGTGGGCGGCAGAGGGGGTGGATGCATGTCTCGTTTCTCCTGAAAATTGCGGTTTTTCGGCGTTTCCGGAAAAAGTCGCGGTCCGACGCGCAAAAGTGGGGTATCGTAGAAATCGCCTTTTAAAGACACACCTTTCTGGCCCCACAAAAATGGGCATTTCAAATTAGAAACAAGTCAAATGAACAAAATAGTGTGAATAAGTAAGTATTTCAGGGGTGAGTTAGCAGGTTATTGGGGTAGTAAGTCCTGATTTTTTTGGAGGTTGCAGTGACCACTACGCCATTCAAAATAGGCAGGCTTTAGCATAAGCAGTTAGGCCCCGTAGGATGATTTTAGCTAAAATGTGCCCCAAACACTCAAACCGGCTTGTATCTTGCAATGGAAAATATGGGAAACATGACTTAGACAGCAAATGATACACTGTATGCCATGTTTCCAAATTTTTATGCACAGTGGTTACAGCATGAAGTGAATGCATGTGAATATACACAGGTGCATTGCATTAAACAAGTCCAATGAGCGTGAAAAAAATGGCCGGCCTGCCTGCTTTCATCCATCATTTGTTCTAAATTTATAATTAATCAATGAGCTGAGGTGGAGTCTTAGCCAGTGGTACCATCAGGGGTGTGTAATGCACTTTAGGGTAGACAGCCAATCAGCTGCCAGATTCAATCTGTCAATCAAACACAGCAGCCAATCAGAGAGCTGGCAATTGATCAGCAGGCCCTTTATGACATCACAGACAGACCCACGGAACTCTCTGTGCTTGTCTGCTGGCTGGCTGTCAGTTGGGTGGGTGGGCGGCAGAGGGGGAGGATGTACGTCTCGTTTCTCCTGAAAATTGCGGTTTTTCGGCGTTTCCGGAAAAAGTCGCGGTCCGACGCGCAAAAGTGGGGTATCGTAGAAATCGCCTTTTAAAGACGCACCTTTCTGGCCCCACAAAAATGGGCATTTCAAATTAGAAACAAGTCAAATGAACAAAATAGTGTGAATAAGTAAGTATTTCAGGGGTGAGTTAGCAGGTTATTGGGGTAGTAAGTCCTGATTTTTTTGGAGGTTGCAGTGACCACTACGCCATTCAAAATAGGCAGGCTTTAGCATAAGCATTTAGGCCCCGTAGGATGATTTTAGCTAAAATGTGCCCCAAACACTCAAACCGGCTTGTATCTTGCAATGGAAAATATGGGAAACATGACTTAGACAGCAAATGATACACTGTATGCCATGTTTCCAAATTTTTATGCACAGTGGTTACAGCATGAAGTGAATGCATGTGAATATACACAGGTGCATTGCATTAAACAAGTCCAATGAGCGTGAAAAAAATGGCCGGCCTGCCTGCTTTCATCCATCATTTGTTCTAAATTTATAATTAATCAATGAGCTGAGGTGGAGTCTTAGCCAGTGGTACCATCAGGGGTGTGTAATGCACTTTAGGGTAGACAGCCAATCAGCTGCCAGATTCAATCTGTCAATCAAACACAGCAGCCAATCAGAGAGCTGGCCATTGATCAGCAGGCCCTTTATGACATCACAGACAGACCCACGGAACTCTCTGTGCTTGTCTGCTGGCTGGCTGTCAGTTGGGTGGGTGGGCGGCAGAGGGGGAGGATGTACGTCTCGTTTCTCCTGAAAATTGCGGTTTTTCGGCGTTTCCGGAAAAAGTCGCGGTCCGACGCGCAAAAGTGGGGTATCGTAGAAATCGCCTTTTAAAGACGCACCTTTCTGGCCCCACAAAAATGGGCATTTCAAATTAGAAACAAGTCAAATGAACAAAATAGTGTGAATAAGTAAGTATTTCAGGGGTGAGTTAGCAGGTTATTGGGGTAGTAAGTCCTGATTTTTTTGGAGGTTGCAGTGACCACTACGCCATTCAAAATAGGCAGGCTTTAGCATAAGCATTTAGGCCCCGTAGGATGATTTTAGCTAAAATGTGCCCCAAACACTCAAACCGGCTTGTATCTTGCAATGGAAAATATGGGAAACATGACTTAGACAGCAAATGATACACTGTATGCCATGTTTCCAAATTTTTATGCACAGTGGTTACAGCATGAAGTGAATGCATGTGAATATACACAGGTGCATTGCATTAAACAAGTCCAATGAGCGTGAAAAAAATGGCCGGCCTGCCTGCTTTCATCCATCATTTGTTCTCAATTTATAATTAATCAATGAGCTGAAGTGGAGTCTTAGCCAGTGGTACCATCAGGGGTGTGTAATGCACTTTAGGGTAGACAGCCAATCAGCTGCCAGATTCAATCTGTCAATCAAACACAGCAGCCAATCAGAGAGCTGGCCATTGATCAGCAGGCCCTTTATGACATCACAGACAGACCCACGGAACTCTCTGTGCTTGTCTGCTGGCTGGCTGTCAGTTGGGTGGGTGGGCGGCAGAGGGGGAGGATGTACGTCTCGTTTCTCCTGAAAATTGCGGTTTTTCGGCGTTTCCGGAAAAAGTCGCGGTCCGACGCACAAAAGTGGGGTATCGTAGAAATCGCCTTTTAAAGACGCACCTTTCTGGCCCCACAAAAATGGGCATTTCAAATTAGAAACCAGTCAAATGAACAATATAGTGTGAATAAGTAAGTATTTCAGGGGTGAGTTAGCAGGTTATTGGGGTAGTAAGTCCTGATTTTTTTGGAGGTTGCAGTGACCACTACGCCATTCAAAATAGGCAGGCTTTGGCATAAGCAGTTAGGCCCCGTAGGATGATTTTAGCTAAAATGTGCCCCAAACACTCAAACCGGCTTGTATCTTGCAATGGAAAATATGGGAAACATGACTTAGACAGCAAATGATACACTGTATGCCATGTTTCCAAATTTTTATGCACAGTGGTTACAGCATGAAGTGAATGCATGTGAATATACACAGGTGCATTGCATTAAACAAGTCCAATGAGCGTGAAAAAAATGGCCGGCCTGCCTGCTTTCATCCATCATTTGTTCTAAATTTATAATTAATCAATGAGCTGAGGTGGAGTCTTAGCCAGTGGTACCATCAGGGGTGTGTAATGCACTTTAGGGTAGACAGCCAATCAGCTGCCAGATTCAATCTGTCAATCAAACACAGCAGCCAATCAGAGAGCTGGCCATTGATCAGCAGGCCCTTTATGACATCACAGACAGACCCACGGAACTCTCTGTGCTTGTCTGCTGGCTGGCTGTCAGTTGGGTGGGTGGGCGGCAGAGGGGGAGGATGTACGTCTCGTTTCTCCTGAAAATTGCGGTTTTTCGGCGTTTCCGGAAAAAGTCGCGGTCCGACGCACAAAAGTGGGGTATCGTAGAAATCGCCTTTTAAAGACGCACCTTTCTGGCCCCACAAAAATGGGCATTTCAAATTAGAAACCAGTCAAATGAACAATATAGTGTGAATAAGTAAGTATTTCAGGGGTGAGTTAGCAGGTTATTGGGGTAGTAAGTCCTGATTTTTTTGGAGGTTGCAGTGACCTCTACGCCATTCAAAATAGGCAGGCTTTGGCATAAGCAGTTAGGCCCCGTAGGATGATTTTAGCTAAAATGTGCCCCAAACACTCAAACCGGCTTGTATCTTGCAATGGAAAATATGGGAAACATGACTTAGACAGCAAATGATACACTGTATGCCATGTTTCCAAATTTTTATGCACAGTGGTTACAGCATGAAGCGAATGCATGTGAATATATAAAGGTGCATTGCATTAAACAAGTCCAATGAGCGTGAAAAAAATGGCCGGCCTGCCTGCTTTCATCCATCATTTGTTCTAAATTTATAATTAATCAATGAGCTGAGGTGGAGTCTTAGCCAGTGGTACCATCAGGGGTGTGTAATGCACTTTAGGGTAGACAGCCAATCAGCTGCCAGATTCAATCTGTCAATCAAACACAGCAGCCAATCAGAGAGCTGGCCATTGATCAGCAGGCCCTTTATGACATCACAGACAGACCCACGGAACTCTCTGTGCTTGTCTGCTGGCTGGCTGTCAGTTGGGTGGGTGGGCGGCAGAGGGGGAGGATGTACGTCTCGTTTCTCCTGAAAATTGCGGTTTTTCGGCGTTTCCGGAAAAAGTCGCGGTCCGACGCACAAAAGTGGGGTATCGTAGAAATCGCCTTTTAAAGACGCACCTTTCTGGCCCCACAAAAATGGGCATTTCAAATTAGAAACAAGTCAAATGAACAAAATAGTGTGAATAAGTAAGTATTTCAGGGGTGAGTTAGCAGGTTATTGGGGTAGTAAGTCCTGATTTTTTTGGAGGTTGCATTGACCACTACGCCATTCAAAATAGGCAGGCTTTGGCATAAGCAGTTAGGCCCCGTAGGATGATTTTAGCTAAAATGTGCCCCAAACACTCAAACCGGCTTGTATCTTGCAATGGAAAATATGGGAAACATGACTTAGACAGCAAATGATACACTGTATGCCATGTTTCCAAATTTTTATGCACAGTGGTTACAGCATGAAGCGAATGCATGTGAATATACAAAGGTGCATTGCATTAAACAAGTCCAATGAGCGTGAAAAAAATGGCCGGCCTGCCTGCTTTCATCCATCATTTGTTCTAAATTTATAATTAATCAATGAGCTGAGGTGGAGTCTTAGCCAGTGGTACCATCAGGGGTGTGTAATGCACTTTAGGGTAGACAGCCAATCAGCTGCCAGATTCAATCTGTCAATCAAACACAGCAGCCAATCAGAGAGCTGGCCATTGATCAGCAGGCCCTTTATGACATCACAGACAGACCCACGGAACTCTCTGTGCTTGTCTGCTGGCTGGCTGTCAGTTGGGTGGGTGGGCGGCAGAGGGGGAGGATGTACGTCTCGTTTCTCCTGAAAATTGCGGTTTTTCAGCGTTTCCGGAAAAAGTCGCGGTCCGACGCGCAAAAGTGGGGTATCGTAGAAATCGCCTTTTAAAGACGCACCTTTCTGGCCCCACAAAAATGGGCATTTCAAATTAGAAACAAGTCAAATGAACAAAATAGTGTGAATAAGTAAGTATTTCAGGGGTGAGTTAGCAGGTTATTGGGGTAGTAAGTCCTGATTTTTTTGGAGGTTGCAGTGACCACTACGCCATTCAAAATAGGCAGGCTTTAGCATAAGCATTTAGGCCCCGTAGGATGATTTTAGCTAAAATGTGCCCCAAACACTCAAACCGGCTTGTATCTTGCAATGGAAAATATGGGAAACATGACTTAGACAGCAAATGATACACTGTATGCCATGTTTCCAAATTTTTATGCACAGTGGTTACAGCATGAAGTGAATGCATGTGAATATACACAGGTGCATTGCATTAAACAAGTCCAATGAGCGTGAAAAAAATGGCCGGCCTGCCTGCTTTCATCCATCATTTGTTCTAAATTTATAATTAATCAATGAGCTGAGGTGGAGTCTTAGCCAGTGGTACCATCAGGGGTGTGTAATGCACTTTAGGGTAGACAGCCAATCAGCTGCCAGATTCAATCTGTCAATCAAACACAGCAGCCAATCAGAGAGCTGGCCATTGATCAGCAGGCCCTTTATGACATCACAGACAGACCCACGGAACTCTCTGTGCTTGTCTGCTGGCTGACTGTCAGTTGGGTGGGTGGGCGGCAGAGGGGGTGGATGTACGTCTCGTTTCTCCTGAAAATTGCGGTTTTTCGGCGTTTCCGGAAAAAGTCGCGGTCCGACGCGCAAAAGTGGGGTATCGTAGAAATCGCCTTTTAAAGACACACCTTTCTGGCCCCACAAAAATGGGCATTTCAAATTAGAAACAAGTCAAATGAACAAAATAGTGTGAATAAGTAAGTATTTCAGGGGTGAGTTAGCAGGTTATTGGGGTAGTAAGTCCTGATTTTTTTGGAGGTTGCAGTGACCACTACGCCATTCAAAATAGGCAGGCTTTAGCATAAGCATTTAGGCCCCGTAGGATGATTTTAGCTAAAATGTGCCCCAAACACTCAAACCGGCTTGTATCTTGCAATGGAAAATATGGGAAACATGACTTAGACAGCAAATGATACACTGTATGCCATGTTTCCAAATTTTTATGCACAGTGGTTACAGCATGAAGTGAATGCATGTGAATATACACAGGTGCATTGCATTAAACAAGTCCAATGAGTGTGAAAAAAATGGCCGGCCTGCCTGCTTTCATCCATCATTTGTTCTAAATTTATAAATAATCAATGAGCTGAGGTGGAGTCTTAGCCAGTGGTACCATCAGGGGTGTGTAATGCACTTTAGGGTAGACAGCCAATCAGCTGCCAGATTCAATCTGTCAATCAAACACAGCAGCCAATCAGAGAGCTGGCCATTGATCAGCAGGCCCTTTATGACATCACAGACAGACCCAGGGAACTCTCTGTGCTTGTCTGCTGGCTGGCTGTCAGTTGGGTGGGTGGGCGGCAGAGGGGGTGGATGCATGTCTCGTTTCTCCTGAAAATTGCGGTTTTTCGGCGTTTCCGGAAAAAGTCGCGGTCCGACGCGCAAAAGTGGGGTATCGTAGAAATCGCCTTTTAAAGACACACCTTTCTGGCCCCACAAAAATGGGCATTTCAAATTAGAAACAAGTCAAATGAACAAAATAGTGTGAATAAGTAAGTATTTCAGGGGTGAGTTAGCAGGTTATTGGGGTAGTAAGTCCTGATTTTTTTGGAGGTTGCAGTGACCACTACGCCATTCAAAATAGGCAGGCTTTAGCATAAGCAGTTAGGCCCCGTAGGATGATTTTAGCTAAAATGTGCCCCAAACACTCAAACCGGCTTGTATCTTGCAATGGAAAATATGGGAAACATGACTTAGACAGCAAATGATACACTGTATGCCATGTTTCCAAATTTTTATGCACAGTGGTTACAGCATGAAGTGAATGCATGTGAATATACACAGGTGCATTGCATTAAACAAGTCCAATGAGCGTGAAAAAAATGGCCGGCCTGCCTGCTTTCATCCATCATTTGTTCTAAATTTATAATTAATCAATGAGCTGAGGTGGAGTCTTAGCCAGTGGTACCATCAGGGGTGTGTAATGCACTTTAGGGTAGACAGCCAATCAGCTGCCAGATTCAATCTGTCAATCAAACACAGCAGCCAATCAGAGAGCTGGCAATTGATCAGCAGGCCCTTTATGACATCACAGACAGACCCAGGGAACTCTCTGTGCTTGTCTGCTGGCTGGCTGTCAGTTGGGTGGGTGGGCGGCAGAGGGGGTGGATGCATGTCTCGTTTCTCCTGAAAATTGCGGTTTTTCGGCGTTTCCGGAAAAAGTCGCGGTCCGACGCGCAAAAGTGGGGTATCGTAGAAATCGCCTTTTAAAGACACACCTTTCTGGCCCCACAAAAATGGGCATTTCAAATTAGAAACAAGTCAAATGAACAAAATAGTGTGAATAAGTAAGTATTTCAGGGGTGAGTTAGCAGGTTATTGGGGTAGTAAGTCCTGATTTTTTTGGAGGTTGCAGTGACCACTACGCCATTCAAAATAGGCAGGCTTTAGCATAAGCAGTTAGGCCCCGTAGGATGATTTTAGCTAAAATGTGCCCCAAACACTCAAACCGGCTTGTATCTTGCAATGGAAAATATGGGAAACATGACTTAGACAGCAAATGATACACTGTATGCCATGTTTCCAAATTTTTATGCACAGTGGTTACAGCATGAAGTGAATGCATGTGAATATACACAGGTGCATTGCATTAAACAAGTCCAATGAGCGTGAAAAAAATGGCCGGCCTGCCTGCTTTCATCCATCATTTGTTCTAAATTTATAATTAATCAATGAGCTGAGGTGGAGTCTTAGCCAGTGGTACCATCAGGGGTGTGTAATGCACTTTAGGGTAGACAGCCAATCAGCTGCCAGATTCAATCTGTCAATCAAACACAGCAGCCAATCAGAGAGCTGGCAATTGATCAGCAGGCCCTTTATGACATCACAGACAGACCCACGGAACTCTCTGTGCTTGTCTGCTGGCTGGCTGTCAGTTGGGTGGGTGGGCGGCAGAGGGGGAGGATGTACGTCTCGTTTCTCCTGAAAATTGCGGTTTTTCGGGGTTTCCGGAAAAAGTCGCGGTCCGACGCGCAAAAGTGGGGTATCGTAGAAATCGCCTTTTAAAGACGCACCTTTCTGGCCCCACAAAAATGGGCATTTCAAATTAGAAACAAGTCAAATGAACAAAATAGTGTGAATAAGTAAGTATTTCAGGGGTGAGTTAGCAGGTTATTGGGGTAGTAAGTCCTGATTTTTTTGGAGGTTGCAGTGACCACTACGCCATTCAAAATAGGCAGGCTTTGGCATAAGCAGTTAGGCCCCGTAGGATGATTTTAGCTAAAATGTGCCCCAAACACTCAAACCGGCTTGTATCTTGCAATGGAAAATATGGGAAACATGACTTAGACAGCAAATGATACACTGTATGCCATGTTTCCAAATTTTTATGCACAGTGGTTACAGCATGAAGCGAATGCATGTGAATATACACAGGTGCATTGCATTAAACAAGTCCAATGAGCGTGAAAAAAATGGCTGGCCTGCCTGCTTTCATCCATCATTTGTTCTAAATTTATAATTAATCAATGAGCTGAGGTGGAGTCTTAGCCAGTGGTACCATCAGGGGTGTGTAATGCACTTTAGGGTAGACAGCCAATCAGCTGCCAGATTCAATCTGTCAATCAAACACAGCAGCCAATCAGAGAGCTGGCCATTGATCAGCAGGCCCTTTATGACATCACAGACAGACCCACGGAACTCTCTGTGCTTGTCTGCTGGCTGGCTGTCAGTTGGGTGGGTGGGCGGCAGAGGGGGAGGATGTACGTCTCGTTTCTCCTGAAAATTGCGGTTTTTCGGCGTTTCCGGAAAAAGTCGCGGTCCGACGCGCAAAAGTGGGGTATCGTAGAAATCGCCTTTTAAAGACGCACCTTTCTGGCCCCACAAAAATGGGCATTTCAAATTAGAAACAAGTCAAATGAACAAAATAGTGTGAATAAGTAAGTATTTCAGGGGTGAGTTAGCAGGTTATTGGGGTAGTAAGTCCTGATTTTTTTGGAGGTTGCAGTGACCACTACGCCATTCAAAATAGGCAGGCTTTAGCATAAGCATTTAGGCCCCGTAGGATGATTTTAGCTAAAATGTGCCCCAAACACTCAAACCGGCTTGTATCTTGCAATGGAAAATATGGGAAACATGACTTAGACAGCAAATGATACACTGTATGCCATGTTTCCAAATTTTTATGCACAGTGGTTACAGCATGAAGTGAATGCATGTGAATATACACAGGTGCATTGCATTAAACAAGTCCAATGAGCGTGAAAAAAATGGCCGGCCTGCCTGCTTTCATCCATCATTTGTTCTAAATTTATAATTAATCAATGAGCTGAGGTGGAGTCTTAGCCAGTGGTACCATCAGGGGTGTGTAATGCACTTTAGGGTAGACAGCCAATCAGCTGCCAGATTCAATCTGTCAATCAAACACAGCAGCCAATCAGAGAGCTGGCCATTGATCAGCAGGCCCTTTATGACATCACAGACAGACCCACGGAACTCTCTGTGCTTGTCTGCTGGCTGGCTGTCAGTTGGGTGGGTGGGCGGCAGAGGGGGAGGATGTACGTCTCGTTTCTCCTGAAAATTGCGGTTTTTCGGCGTTTCCGGAAAAAGTCGCGGTCCGACGCGCAAAAGTGGGGTATCGTAGAAATCGCCTTTTAAAGACGCACCTTTCTGGCCCCACAAAAATGGGCATTTCAAATTAGAAACAAGTCAAATGAACAAAATAGTGTGAATAAGTAAGTATTTCAGGGGTGAGTTAGCAGGTTATTGGGGTAGTAAGTCCTGATTTTTTTGGAGGTTGCAGTGACCACTACGCCATTCAAAATAGGCAGGCTTTAGCATAAGCATTTAGGCCCCGTAGGATGATTTTAGCTAAAATGTGCCCCAAACACTCAAACCGGCTTGTATCTTGCAATGGAAAATATGGGAAACATGACTTAGACAGCAAATGATACACTGTATGCCATGTTTCCAAATTTTTATGCACAGTGGTTACAGCATGAAGTGAATGCATGTGAATATACACAGGTGCATTGCATTAAACAAGTCCAATGAGCGTGAAAAAAATGGCCGGCCTGCCTGCTTTCATCCATCATTTGTTCTCAATTTATAATTAATCAATGAGCTGAAGTGGAGTCTTAGCCAGTGGTACCATCAGGGGTGTGTAATGCACTTTAGGGTAGACAGCCAATCAGCTGCCAGATTCAATCTGTCAATCAAACACAGCAGCCAATCAGAGAGCTGGCCATTGATCAGCAGGCCCTTTATGACATCACAGACAGACCCACGGAACTCTCTGTGCTTGTCTGCTGGCTGGCTGTCAGTTGGGTGGGTGGGCGGCAGAGGGGGAGGATGTACGTCTCGTTTCTCCTGAAAATTGCGGTTTTTCGGCGTTTCCGGAAAAAGTCGCGGTCCGACGCGCAAAAGTGGGGTATCGTAGAAATCGCCTTTTAAAGACGCACCTTTCTGGCCCCACAAAAATGGGCATTTCAAATTAGAAACAAGTCAAATGAACAAAATAGTGTGAATAAGTAAGTATTTCAGGGGTGAGTTAGCAGGTTATTGGGGTAGTAAGTCCTGATTTTTTTGGAGGTTGCAGTGACCACTACGCCATTCAAAATAGGCAGGCTTTGGCATAAGCAGTTAGGCCCCGTAGGATGATTTTAGCTAAAATGTGCCCCAAACACTCAAACCGGCTTGTATCTTGCAATGGAAAATATGGGAAACATGACTTAGACAGCAAATGATACACTGTATGCCATGTTTCCAAATTTTTATGCACAGTGGTTACAGCATGAAGCGAATGCATGTGAATATACAAAGGTGCATTGCATTAAACAAGTCCAATGAGCGTGAAAAAAATGGCCGGCCTGCCTGCTTTCATCCATCATTTGTTCTAAATTTATAATTAATCAATGAGCTGAGGTGGAGTCTTAGCCAGTGGTACCATCAGGGGTGTGTAATGCACTTTAGGGTAGACAGCCAATCAGCTGCCAGATTCAATCTGTCAATCAAACACAGCAGCCAATCAGAGAGCTGGCCATTGATCAGCAGGCCCTTTATGACATCACAGACAGACCCACGGAACTCTCTGTGCTTGTCTGCTGGCTGGCTGTCAGTTGGGTGGGTGGGCGGCAGAGGGGGAGGATGTACGTCTCGTTTCTCCTGAAAATTGCGGTTTTTCAGCGTTTCCGGAAAAAGTCGCGGTCCGACGCGCAAAAGTGGGGTATCGTAGAAATCGCCTTTTAAAGACGCACCTTTCTGGCCCCACAAAAATGGGCATTTCAAATTAGAAACAAGTCAAATGAACAAAATAGTGTGAATAAGTAAGTATTTCAGGGGTGAGTTAGCAGGTTATTGGGGTAGTAAGTCCTGATTTTTTTGGAGGTTGCAGTGACCACTACGCCATTCAAAATAGGCAGGCTTTAGCATAAGCATTTAGGCCCCGTAGGATGATTTTAGCTAAAATGTGCCTCAAACACTCAAACCGGCTTGTATCTTGCAATGGAAAATATGGGAAACATGACTTAGACAGCAAATGATACACTGTATGCCATGTTTCCAAATTTTTATGCACAGTGGTTACAGCATGAAGTGAATGCATGTGAATATACACAGGTGCATTGCATTAAACAAGTCCAATGAGTGTGAAAAAAATGGCCGGCCTGCCTGCTTTCATCCATCATTTGTTCTAAATTTATAATTAATCAATGAGCTGAGGTGGAGTCTTAGCCAGTGGTACCATCAGGGGTGTGTAATGCACTTTAGGGTAGACAGCCAATCAGCTGCCAGATTCAATCTGTCAATCAAACACAGCAGCCAATCAGAGAGCTGGCCATTGATCAGCAGGCCCTTTATGACATCACAGACAGACCCACGGAACTCTCTGTGCTTGTCTGCTGGCTGGCTGTCAGTTGGGTGGGTGGGCGGCAGAGGGGGAGGATGTACGTCTCGTTTCTCCTGAAAATTGCGGTTTTTCGGCGTTTCCGGAAAAAGTCGCGGTCCGACGCGCAAAAGTGGTGTATCGTAGAAATCGCCTTTTAAAGACGCACCTTTCTGGCCCCACAAAAATGGGCATTTCAAATTAGAAACAAGTCAAATGAACAAAATAGTGTGAATAAGTAAGTATTTCAGGGGTGAGTTAGCAGGTTATTGGGGTAGTAAGTCCTGATTTTTTTGGAGGTTGCAGTGACCACTACGCCATTCAAAATAGGCAGGCTTTGGCATAAGCAGTTAGGCCCCGTAGGATGATTTTAGCTAAAATGTGCCCCAAACACTCAAACCGGCTTGTATCTTGCAATGGAAAATATGGGAAACATGACTTAGACAGCAAATGATACACTGTATGCCATGTTTCCAAGATTTTATGCACAGTGGTTACAGCATGAAGCGAATGCATGTGAATATACAAAGGTGCATTGCATTAAACAAGTCCAATGAGCGTGAAAAAAATGGCCGGCCTGCCTGCTTTCATCCATCATTTGTTCTAAATTTATAATTAATCAATGAGCTGAGGTGGAGTCTTAGCCAGTGGTACCATCAGGGGTGTGTAATGCACTTTAGGGTAGACAGCCAATCAGCTGCCAGATTCAATCTGTCAATCAAACACAGCAGCCAATCAGAGAGCTGGCCATTGATCAGCAGGCCCTTTATGACATCACAGACAGACCCACGGAACTCTCTGTGCTTGTCTGCTGGCTGGCTGTCAGTTGGGTGGGTGGGCGGCAGAGGGGGAGGATGTACGTCTCGTTTCTCCTGAAAATTGCGGTTTTTCGGCGTTTCCGGAAAAAGTCGCGGTCCGACGCGCAAAAGTGGGGTATCGTAGAAATCGCCTTTTAAAGACGCACCTTTCTGGCCCCACAAAAATGGGCATTTCAAATTAGAAACAAGTCAAATGAACAAAATAGTGTGAATAAGTAAGTATTTCAGGGGTGAGTTAGCAGGTTATTGGGGTAGTAAGTCCTGATTTTTTTGGAGGTTGCATTGACCACTACGCCATTCAAAATAGGCAGGCTTTGGCATAAGCAGTTAGGCCCCGTAGGATGATTTTAGCTAAAATGTGCCCCAAACACTCAAACCGGCTTGTATCTTGCAATGGAAAATATGGGAAACATGACTTAGACAGCAAATGATACACTGTATGCCATGTTTCCAAATTTTTATGCACAGTGGTTACAGCATGAAGTGAATGCATGTGAATATACACAGGTGCATTGCATTAAACAAGTCCAATGAGCGTGAAAAAAATGGCCGGCCTGCCTGCTTTCATCCATCATTTGTTCTAAATTTATAATTAATCAATGAGCTGAGGTGGAGTCTTAGCCAGTGGTACCATCAGGGGTGTGTAATGCACTTTAGGGTAGACAGCCAATCAGCTGCCAGATTCAATCTGTCAATCAAACACAGCAGCCAATCAGAGAGCTGGCCATTGATCAGCAGGCCCTTTATGACATCACAGACAGACCCACGGAACTCTCTGTGCTTGTCTGCTGGCTGGCTGTCAGTTGGGTGGGTGGGCGGCAGAGGGGGTGGATGTACGTCTCGTTTCTCCTGAAAATTGCGGTTTTTCGGCGTTTCCGGAAAAAGTCGCGGTCCGACGCGCAAAAGTGGGGTATCGTAGAAATCGCCTTTTAAAGACGCACCTTTCTGGCCCCACAAAAATGGGCATTTCAAATTAGAAACAAGTCAAATGAACAAAATAGTGTGAATAAGTAAGTATTTCAGGAGTGAGTTAGCAGGTTATTGGGGTAGTAAGTCCTGATTTTTTTGGAGGTTGCAGTGACCACTACGCCATTCAAAATAGGCAGGCTTTAGCATAAGCATTTAGGCCCCGTAGGATGATTTTAGCTAAAATGTGCCCCAAACACTCAAACCGGCTTGTATCTTGCAATGGAAAATATGGGAAACATGACTTAGACAGCAAATGATACACTGTATGCCATGTTTCCAAATTTTTATGCACAGTGGTTACAGCATGAAGTGAATGCATGTGAATATACACAGGTGCATTGCATTAAACAAGTCCAATGAGCGTGAAAAAAATGGCCGGCCTGCCTGCTTTCATCCATCATTTGTTCTAAATTTATAATTAATCAATGAGCTGAGGTGGAGTCTTAGCCAGTGGTACCATCAGGGGTGTGTAATGCACTTTAGGGTAGACAGCCAATCAGCTGCCAGATTCAATCTGTCAATCAAACACAGCAGCCAATCAGAGAGCTGGCCATTGATCAGCAGGCCCTTTATGACATCACAGACAGACCCACGGAACTCTCTGTGCTTGTCTGCTGGCTGGCTGTCAGTTGGGTGGGTGGGCGGCAGAGGGGGAGGATGTACGTCTCGTTTCTCCTGAAAATTGCGGTTTTTCAGCGTTTCCGGAAAAAGTCGCGGTCCGACGCGCAAAAGTGGGGTATCGTAGAAATCGCCTTTTAAAGACGCACCTTTCTGGCCCCACAAAAATGGGCATTTCAAATTAGAAACAAGTCAAATGAACAAAATAGTGTGAATAAGTAAGTATTTCAGGGGTGAGTTAGCAGGTTATTGTAATGTAGTAAGTCCTGATTTTTTTGGAGGTTGCAGTGACCACTACGCCATTCAAAATAGGCAGGCTTTAGCATAAGCAGTTAGGCCCCGTAGGATGATTTTAGCTAAAATGTGCCCCAAACACTCAAACCGGCTTGTATCTTGCAATGGAAAATATGGGAAACATGACTTAGACAGCAAATGATACACTGTATGCCATGTTTCCAAATTTTTATGCACAGTGGTTACAGCATGAAGCAAATGCATGTGAATATACAAAGTGCATTGCATTAAACAAGTCCAATGAGCGTGAAAAAAATGGCCGGCCTGCCTGCTTTCATCCATCATTTGTTCTAAATTTATAATTAATCAATGAGCTGAGGTGGAGTCTTAGCCAGTGGTACCATCAGGGGTGTGTAATGCACTTTAGGGTAGACAGCCAATCAGCTGCCAGATTCAATCTGTCAATCAAACACAGCAGCCAATCAGAGAGCTGGCCATTGATCAGCAGGCCCTTTATGACATCACAGACAGACCCACGGAACTCTCTGTGCTTGTCTGCTGGCTGGCTGTCAGTTGGGTGGGTGGGCGGCAGAGGGGGAGGATGTACGTCTCGTTTCTCCTGAAAATTGCGGTTTTTCGCCGTTTCTGGAAAAAGTCGCGGTCCGACGCGCAAAAGTGGGGTATCGTAGAAATGTCGGGAAGGTTAAAGACGCACCTTTCTGGCCCCACAAAAATGGGCATTTCAAATTAGAAACAAGTCAAATGAACAAAATAGTGTGAATAAGTAAGTATTTCAGGGGTGAGTTAGCAGGTTATTGGGGTAGTAAGTCCTGATTTTTTTGGAGGTTGCAGTGACCACTACGCCATTCAAAATAGGCAGGCTTTGGCATAAGCAGTTAGGCCCCGTAGGATGATTTTAGCTAAAATGTGCCCCAAACACTCAAACCGGCTTGTATCTTGCAATGGAAAATATGGGAAACATGACTTAGACAGCAAATGATACACTGTATGCCATGTTTCCAAATTTTTATGCACAGTGGTTACAGCATGAAGTGAATGCATGTGAATATACACAGGTGCATTGCATTAAACAAGTCCAATGAGCGTGAAAAAAATGGCCGGCCTGCCTGCTTTCATCCATCATTTGTTCTAAATTTATAATTAATCAATGAGCTGAGGTGGAGTCTTAGCCAGTGGCACCATCAGGGGTGTGTAATGCACTTTAGGGTAGACAGCCAATCAGCTGCCAGATTCAATCTGTCAATCAAACACAGCAGCCAATCAGAGAGCTGGCCATTGATCAGCAGGCCCTTTATGACATCACATACAGACCCACGGAACTCTCTGTGCTTGTCTGCTGGCTGGCTGTCAGTTGGGTGGGCGGCAGAGGGGGAGGATGTACGTCTCGTTTCTCCTGAAAATTGCGGTTTTTCGGCGTTTCCGGAAAAAGTCGCGGTCCGACGCGCAAAAGTGGGGTATCGTAGAAATCGCCTTTTAAAGACGCACCTTTCTGGCCCCACAAAAATGGGCATTTCAAATTAGAAACAAGTCAAATGAACAAAATAGTGTGAATAAGTAAGTATTTCAGGGGTGAGTTAGCAGGTTATTGGGGTAGTAAGTCCTGATTTTTTTGGAGGTTGCAGTGACCACTACGCCATTCAAAATAGGCAGGCTTTAGCATAAGCAGTTAGGCCCCGTAGGATGATTTTAGCTAAAATGTGCCCCAAACACTCAAACCGGCTTGTATCTTGCAATGGAAAATATGGGAAACATGACTTAGACAGCAAATGATACACTGTATGCCATGTTTCCAAATTTTTATGCACAGTGGTTACAGCATGAAGTGAATGCATGTGAATATACACAGGTGCATTGCATTAAACAAGTCCAATGAGCGTGAAAAAAATGGCCGGCCTGCCTGCTTTCATCCATCATTTGTTCTAAATTTATAATTAATCAATGAGCTGAGGTGGAGTCTTAGCCAGTGGTACCATCAGGGGTGTGTAATGCACTTTAGGGTAGACAGCCAATCAGCTGCCAGATTCAATCTGTCAATCAAACACAGCAGCCAATCAGAGAGCTGGCCATTGATCAGCAGGCCCTTTATGACATCACAGACAGACCCACGGAACTCTCTGTGCTTGTCTGCTGGCTGGCTGTCAGTTGGGTGGGTGGGCGGCAGAGGGGGTGGATGTACGTCTCGTTTCTCCTGAAAATTGCGGTTTTTCGGCGTTTCCGGAAAAAGTCGCGGTCCGACGCGCAAAAGTGGGGTATCGTAGAAATCGCCTTTTAAAGACGCACCTTTCTGGCCCCACAAAAATGGGCATTTCAAATTAGAAACAAGTCAAATGAACAAAATAGTGTGAATAAGTAAGTATTTCAGGGGTGAGTTAGCAGGTTATTGGGGTAGTAAGTCCTGATTTTTTTGGAGGTTGCAGTGACCACTACGCCATTCAAAATAGGCAGGCTTTAGCATAAGCAGTTAGGCCCCGTAGGATGATTTTAGCTAAAATGTGCTCCAAACACTCAAACCGGCTTGTATCTTGCAATGGAAAATATGGGAAACATGACTTAGACAGCAAATGATACACTGTATGCCATGTTTCCAAATTTTTATGCACAGTGGTTACAGCATGAAGTGAATGCATGTGAATATACACAGGTGCATTGCATTAAACAAGTCCAATGAGCGTGAAAAAAATGGCCGGCCTGCCTGCTTTCATCCATCATTTGTTCTAAATTTATAATTAATCAATGAGCTGAGGTGGAGTCTTAGCCAGTGGTACCATCAGGGGTGTGTAATGCACTTTAGGGTAGACAGCCAATCAGCTGCCAGATTCAATCTGTCAATCAAACACAGCAGCCAATCAGAGAGCTGGCCATTGATCAGCAGGCCCTTTATGACATCACAGACAGACCCACGGAACTCTCTGTGCTTGTCTGCTGGCTGGCTGTCAGTTGGGTGGGTGGGCGGCAGAGGGGGTGGATGTACGTCTCGTTTCTCCTGAAAATTGCGGTTTTTCGGCGTTTCCGGAAAAAGTCGCGGTCCGACGCGCAAAAGTGGGGTATCGTAGAAATCGCCTTTTAAAGACGCACCTTTCTGGCCCCACAAAAATGGGCATTTCAAATTAGAAACAAGTCAAATGAACAAAATAGTGTGAATAAGTAAGTATTTCAGGAGTGAGTTAGCAGGTTATTGGGGTAGTAAGTCCTGATTTTTTTGGAGGTTGCAGTGACCACTACGCCATTCAAAATAGGCAGGCTTTAGCATAAGCATTTAGGCCCCGTAGGATGATTTTAGCTAAAATGTGCCCCAAACACTCAAACCGGCTTGTATCTTGCAATGGAAAATATGGGAAACATGACTTAGACAGCAAATGATACACTGTATGCCATGTTTCCAAATTTTTATGCACAGTGGTTACAGCATGAAGTGAATGCATGTGAATATACACAGGTGCATTGCATTAAACAAGTCCAATGAGCGTGAAAAAAATGGCCGGCCTGCCTGCTTTCATCCATCATTTGTTCTAAATTTATAATTAATCAATGAGCTGAGGTGGAGTCTTAGCCAGTGGTACCATCAGGGGTGTGTAATGCACTTTAGGGTAGACAGCCAATCAGCTGCCAGATTCAATCTGTCAATCAAACACAGCAGCCAATCAGAGAGCTGGCCATTGATCAGTAGGCCCTTTATGACATCACAGACAGACCCACGGAACTCTCTGTGCTTGTCTGCTGGCTGGCTGTCAGTTGGGTGGGTGGGCGGCAGAGGGGGAGGATGTACGTCTCGTTTCTCCTGAAAATTGCGGTTTTTTGGCGTTTCCGGAAAAAGTCACGGTCCGACGCGCAAAAGTGGGGTATCGTAGAAATCGCCTTTTAAAGACGCACCTTTCTGGCCCCACAAAAATGGGCATTTCAAATTAGAAACAAGTCAAATGAACAAAATAGTGTGAATAAGTAAGTATTTCAGGGGTGAGTTAGCAGGTTATTGGGGTAGTAAGTCCTGATTTTTTTGGAGGTTGCATTGACCACTACGCCATTCAAAATAGGCAGGCTTTGGCATAAGCAGTTAGGCCCCGTAGGATGATTTTAGCTAAAATGTGCCCCAAACACTCAAACCGGCTTGTATCTTGCAATGGAAAATATGGGAAACATGACTTAGACAGCAAATGATACACTGTATGCCATGTTTCCAAATTTTTATGCACAGTGGTTACAGCATGAAGCGAATGCATGTGAATATACAAAGGTGCATTGCATTAAACAAGTCCAATGAGCGTGAAAAAAATGGCCGGCCTGCCTGCTTTCATCCATCATTTGTTCTAAATTTATAATTAATCAATGAGCTGAGGTGGAGTCTTAGCCAGTGGTACCATCAGGGGTGTGTAATGCACTTTAGGGTAGACAGCCAATCAGCTGCCAGATTCAATCTGTCAATCAAACACAGCAGCCAATCAGAGAGCTGGCCATTGATCAGCAGGCCCTTTATGACATCACAGACAGACCCACGGAACTCTCTGTGCTTGTCTGCTGGCTGGCTGTCAGTTGGGTGGGTGGGCGGCAGAGGGGGAGGATGTACGTCTCGTTTCTCCTGAAAATTGCGGTTTTTCGGCGTTTCCGGAAAAAGTCGCGGTCCGACGCGCAAAAGTGGGGTATCGTAGAAATCGCCTTTTAAAGACGCACCTTTCTGGCCCCACAAAAATGGGCATTTCAAATTAGAAACAAGTCAAATGAACAAAATAGTGTGAATAAGTAAGTATTTCAGGGGTGAGTTAGCAGGTTATTGGGGTAGTAAGTCCTGATTTTTTTGGAGGTTGCATTGACCACTACGCCATTCAAAATAGGCAGGCTTTGGCATAAGCAGTTAGGCCCCGTAGGATGATTTTAGCTAAAATGTGCCCCAAACACTCAAACCGGCTTGTATCTTGCAATGGAAAATATGGGAAACATGACTTAGACAGCAAATGATACACTGTATGCCATGTTTCCAAATTTTTATGCACAGTGGTTACAGCATGAAGCGAATGCATGTGAATATACAAAGGTGCATTGCATTAAACAAGTCCAATGAGCGTGAAAAAAATGGCCGGCCTGCCTGCTTTCATCCATCATTTGTTCTAAATTTATAATTAATCAATGAGCTGAGGTGGAGTCTTAGCCAGTGGTACCATCAGGGGTGTGTAATGCACTTTAGGGTAGACAGCCAATCAGCTGCCAGATTCAATCTGTCAATCAAACACAGCAGCCAATCAGAGAGCTGGCCATTGATCAGCAGGCCCTTTATGACATCACAGACAGACCCACGGAACTCTCTGTGCTTGTCTGCTGGCTGGCTGTCAGTTGGGTGGGTGGGCGGCAGAGGGGGAGGATGTACGTCTCGTTTCTCCTGAAAATTGCGGTTTTTCGGCGTTTCCGGAAAAAGTCGCGGTCCGACGCGCAAAAGTGGGGTATCGTAGAAATCGCCTTTTAAAGACGCACCTTTCTGGCCCCACAAAAATGGGCATTTCAAATTAGAAATAAGTCAAATGAACAAAATAGTGTGAATAAGTAAGTATTTCAGGGGTGAGTTAGCAGGTTATTGGGGTAGTAAGTCCTGATTTTTTTGGAGGTTGCATTGACCACTACGCCATTCAAAATAGGCAGGCTTTGGCATAAGCAGTTAGGCCCCGTAGGATGATTTTAGCTAAAATGTGCCCCAAACACTCAAACCGGCTTGTATCTTGCAATGGAAAATATGGGAAACATGACTTAGACAGCAAATGATACACTGTATGCCATGTTTCCAAATTTTTATGCACAGTGGTTACAGCATGAAGTGAATGCATGTGAATATACACAGGTGCATTGCATTAAACAAGTCCAATGAGCGTGAAAAAAATGGCCGGCCTGCCTGCTTTCATCCATCATTTGTTCTAAATTTATAATTAATCAATGAGCTGAGGTGGAGTCTTAGCCAGTGGTACCATCAGGGGTGTGTAATGCACTTTAGGGTAGACAGCCAATCAGCTGCCAGATTCAATCTGTCAATCAAACACAGCAGCCAATCAGAGAGCTGGCCATTGATCAGCAGGCCCTTTATGACATCACAGACAGACCCACGGAACTCTCTGTGCTTGTCTGCTGGCTGGCTGTCAGTTGGGTGGGTGGGCGGCAGAGGGGGAGGATGTACGTCTCGTTTCTCCTGAAAATTGCGGTTTTTCGGCGTTTCCGGAAAAAGTCGCGGTCCGACGCGCAAAAGTGGGGTATCGTAGAAATCGCCTTTTAAAGACGCACCTTTCTGGCCCCACAAAAATGGGCATTTCAAATTAGAAACAAGTCAAATGAACAAAATAGTGTGAATAAGTAAGTATTTCAGGGGTGAGTTAGCAGGTTATTGGGGTAGTAAGTCCTGATTTTTTTGGAGGTTGCAGTGACCACTACGCCATTCAAAATAGGCAGGCTTTAGCATAAGCAGTTAGGCCCCGTAGGATGATTTTAGCTAAAATGTGCCCCAAACACTCAAACCGGCTTGTATCTTGCAATGGAAAATATGGGAAACATGACTTAGACAGCAAATGATACACTGTATGCCATGTTTCCAAATTGTTATGCACAGTGGTTACAGCATGAAGCGAATGCATGTGAATATACAAAGGTGCATTGCATTAAACAAGTCCAATGAGCGTGAAAAAAATGGCCGGCCTGCCTGCTTTCATCCATCATTTGTTCTAAATTTATAATTAATCAATGAGCTGAGGTGGAGTCTTAGCCAGTGGTACCATCAGGGGTGTGTAATGCACTTTAGGGTAGACAGCCAATCAGCTGCCAGATTCAATCTGTCAATCAAACACAGCAGCCAATCAGAGAGCTGGCCATTGATCAGCAGGCCCTTTATGACATCACAGACAGACCCACGGAACTCTCTGTGCTTGTCTGCTGGCTGGCTGTCAGTTGGGTGGGTGGGCGGCAGAGGGGGAGGATGTACGTCTCGTTTCTCCTGAAAATTGCGGTTTTTCAGCGTTTACGGAAAAAGTCGCGGTCCGACGCGCAAAAGTGGGGTATCGTAGAAATCGCCTTTTAAAGACGCACCTTTCTGGCCCCACAAAAATGGGCATTTCAAATTAGAAACAAGTCAAATGAACAAAATAGTGTGAATAAGTAAGTATTTCAGGGGTGAGTTAGCAGGTTATTGGGGTAGTAAGTCCTGATTTTTTTGGAGGTTGCAGTGACCACTACGCCATTCAAAATAGGCAGGCTTTAGCATAAGCAGTTAGGCCCCGTAGGATGATTTTAGCTAAAATGTGCCCCAAACACTCAAACCGGCTTGTATCTTGCAATGGAAAATATGGGAAACATGACTTAGACAGCAAATGATACACTGTATGCCATGTTTCCAAATTTTTATGCACAGTGGTTACAGCATGAAGTGAATGCATGTGAATATACACAGGTGCATTGCATTAAACAAGTCCAATGAGCGTGAAAAAAATGGCCGGCCTGCCTGCTTTCATCCATCATTTGTTCTAAATTTATAATTAATCAATGAGCTGAGGTGGAGTCTTAGCCAGTGGTACCATCAGGGGTGTGTAATGCACTTTAGGGTAGACAGCCAATCAGCTGCCAGATTCAATCTGTCAATCAAACACAGCAGCCAATCAGAGAGCTGGCCATTGATCAGCAGGCCCTTTATGACATCACAGACAGACCCACGGAACTCTCTGTGCTTGTCTGCTGGCTGGCTGTCAGTTGGGTGGGTGGGCGGCAGAGGGGGAGGATGTACGTCTCGTTTCTCCTGAAAATTGCGGTTTTTCGGCGTTTCCGGAAAAAGTCGCGGTCCGACGCGCAAAAGTGGGGTATCGTAGAAATCGCCTTTTAAAGACGCACCTTTCTGGCCCCACAAAAATGGGCATTTCAAATTAGAAACAAGTCAAATGAACAAAATAGTGTGAATAAGTAAGTATTTCAGGGGTGAGTTAGCAGGTTATTGGGGTAGTAAGTCCTGATTTTTTTGGAGGTTGCAGTGACCACTACGCCATTCAAAATAGGCAGGCTTTGGCATAAGCAGTTAGGCCCCGTAGGATGATTTTAGCTAAAATGTGCCCCAAACACTCAAACCGGCTTGTATCTTGCAATGGAAAATATGGGAAACATGACTTAGACAGCAAATGATACACTGTATGCCATGTTTCCAAATTTTTATGCACAGTGGTTACAGCATGAAGCGAATGCATGTGAATATACAAAGGTGCATTGCATTAAACAAGTCCAATGAGCGTGAAAAAAATGGCCGGCCTGCCTGCTTTCATCCATCATTTGTTCTAAATTTATAATTAATCAATGAGCTGAGGTGGAGTCTTAGCCAGTGGTACCATCAGGGGTGTGTAATGCACTTTAGGGTAGACAGCCAATCAGCTGCCAGATTCAATCTGTCAATCAAACACAGCAGCCAATCAGAGAGCTGGCCATTGATCAGCAGGCCCTTTATGACATACCCACGGAGGGCCTGCTGACAGACCCACGGAACTCTCTGTGCTTGTCTGCTGGCTGGCTGTCAGTTGGGTGGGTGGGCGGCAGAGGGGGAGGATGTACGTCTCGTTTCTCCTGAAAATTGCGGTTTTTCGGCGTTTCCGGAAAAAGTCGCGGTCCGACGCGCAAAAGTGGGGTATCGTAGAAATCGCCTTTTAAAGACGCACCTTTCTGGCCCCACAAAAATGGGCATTTCAAATTAGAAACAAGTCAAATGAACAAAATAGTGTGAATAAGTAAGTATTTCAGGGGTGAGTTAGCAGGTTATTGGGGTAGTAAGTCCTGATTTTTTTGGAGGTTGCATTGACCACTACGCCATTCAAAATAGGCAGGCTTTGGCATAAGCAGTTAGGCCCCGTAGGATGATTTTAGCTAAAATGTGCCCCAAACACTCAAACCGGCTTGTATCTTGCAATGGAAAATATGGGAAACTGTCACGGATGGGGGTTTGGATGAAGTCGTGTGGTGCTCAGGAACCGGAGACGGACCAGAAGGGGAAGGATTGAACCGTGCTGGTTTAATAAATGATTTCATAAATGGCAGGCAACTTATAGCACTTAAATACGTCTTTAAGTGGCAGTTAGTGGTAAGCAAATAAATTAAAGAAGTAAGTCCAGAAAGAAGATAAACCACGTCCGTGATAAACAAAAGTCTGAATCGGGAGGTTGAAGAAGGAGGAGATCCGGAAGAAGATCACACTGATGATTGGTGGTACTGTTCCTTTAAATACGGGGGAACCTGGACACCGGATAGCTGGAAGACGAGATGGTGGAGGAAGTGCCCGGAAGGACTCAGGGATGCGGACAGGCACTTGGACCTTGGCGGAGGAAGCAGCAAGGAATCAGTGGCAGCAGTATACCAAGCAACACATAGAACCAAGCACCAGGAGTCAGGAATGAGTCATGAGGCAGGAGACAGCTAAGAGCTGTGACTGACTCTAGAGACCTCTTTGTACTGACCCTGATCAGCCCTAGGCAGATCCCCTATATCCCCAGGGGTTAGCTGCCATAGGCTGACAGGGAACATGGGTGGAAACCTCAGACCTGGCACCAATCCCTGTGCTGCCCTTAAACAAGATGGCGGCGCCGGCCTCCCGGCGTCACCAATAATGAAAGAGTGCGCCGCTCTCACCAGACTCCCTGCCGATCGCTGTGCTCGCTGACCGCCAGCCCGCTGCCGCCCGCTGCCGCCCGGACCGGAGACTGAAACACGCTAGCCGGCGGCGGGCGCGGACGGGTGAGTAATGGACCCGCCGCGCTCCGCTGCGGCTGAGTGTGATAGTACCCCCCCTTTTCTGGGTGACCCCAGGGCACCTACGCACCTTGTGTGGGTTTCTTTGGAAGAACTGTCTCACCAGACTGGGAGCGTGTAGATCAGCAGAATTTACCCAGGAATTCTCCTCGGGGCCAAATCCAGCCCATTCCACCAGGAACTGAAGACGGGAATTACGACAACGGGAGTCTATGATCCGTTTTACTTCGAATTCTGTCTCCCTCTCGGAGCAAATCTTGGGCGGTTTGGGCACCTTTCTTTGATACATGTTTAATCTCAGTGGTTTGAGAAGGGAGATGTGGAAGGAGTTGGAAACCTTCAGAGATGACGGTAGTTGTAACCTGTAAGCGACTGGATTAATAACTTGAGTAATCGGAAATGGTCCAATAAACCGAGGGGCTAGCTTCATAGATGGTAAACGAAGGCGTAGATGGCGGGTAGACAGCCATACCTGATCTCCGACTTTCAAACGAGGAACTGCCTTTCTCTTTCTGTCAGCCATCCTCTTGTATCGAGCCGATGATTTGAGGAGGGCGTTGTGGACGTCCGACCAGATTTTACCGAATCGTTGCAACGAGGAGGTTGCTGCGGGTACTTCAGAAGAAGGTAACTCGGTGAAGTCCGGTGATCGTGGGTGCTTGCCATATACGGTAAAGAAAGGAGTGGTTTCTGAAGATGAATGATAGGAGTTATTGTGGGCGTATTCTGCCCATGGCAGAAGGTCTACCCAGTCATCTTGGGAAGAGGAGACGAAAAGCCGGATGAATGCCTCTAGGTCCTGGTTGACCCGCTCAGTCTGGCCGTTGGTCTGTGGGTGAAAGGCGGTGGAGAATTTGAGTTTAACTTGCACGGCGGAGCAAAGTGCTCTCCAGAACCTTGCCACAAACTGTGCTCCGCGGTCGGAAACAATTTCCTTGGGTAGACCATGCAATTTGAAGATGGTGGAAATAAAAAGTTGAGCTAATACTGAGGCCGATGGAAGACTCTTTAATGGGAAGAAATGAACCATCTTGGAGAAGCGGTCAACCACCACCCAGATCACTGTATGCCCCTTTGAGGGGGGAAGCTCGGATATAAAGTCCATCGACAAATGGGTCCACGGTTCAGTTGGAATGGAGAGCGGGAGAAGAGTACCAGCAGGAGAGGTTCTGGGAATCTTATGCTGAGCACACTTCACACAGGATGCGACAAAACTGGCTACATCGCTACGAATGGTGGGCCACCAGTATGAGCGGAGTAGGAACTTGAGAGTCTTTTGTCCCCCAGAGTGCCCTACGAAGCGGGAAGAGTGGGCCCAGGATAACACTTTCTTGCGAAGGTTGAGAGGAACGAAGGTCTTGCCAGGAGGGGGTGTAGGGTGGGTTGTCACTTGAGCGAAGACGATTGGACTCAAGATTGGCTGGGGAGTTGCTTCGAGATCTGTAGACGTCTGAAAAGAACGAGAAAGGGCATCGGCCTTGGCATTCATGGTCCCGGGTCGAAACTGGATCTGAAAGTATAAGCGTTCGAAGAACATAGCCCAACGGGCTTGACGGGCAGTGAGACATTGGACCTGTTTGAGGAAAGAAAGATTCTTGTGGTCGGAGTAGACAGTGATCCTATGTCGCGCTCCCTCCAAGAGATAGCGCCACTCTTCAAACGCTGACTTGACTGCCAACAACTCCTGTTCTCCTATGGAGTAGTTCTTCTCCGCAGGCAGAAATTTTTTTGAGAAGTAGGCACACGGATGTAGTTCCTGATCATCTCCTTTCTGAGATAGAATTGCTCCTACCCCCTCAGAGGATGCGTCCACCTCCAGGATGAAAGGTTTATCCAGATCTGGTTGGAGCAGGATTGGGGCCGTCATGAAAGCATCCTTCAGTTGTTGGAAGGCATGGAAGGCCTCGGGAGACCATTGGCTAGGATCGGCTCCCTTGCGAGTGAGGGCGGTGAGAGGAGCAGCAATGGAGGAGAAACTCCGGATAAACCGGCGATAGTAGTTTGAAAAGCCCAGGAACCTCTGAATCCCTTTGAGAGTGGTAGGGATCGTCCAATCTTGAATGGCTTTCACCTTTTCAGGATCCATCTCTATACCGGTGCAGGAGAGGATATGACCAAGGAACGGAATGGAGGTGACCTCGAACACGCATTTCTCCAATTTGCAGAACAACTGGTTTTTGCGCAGACGACGCAGGACTTCTGACACCGTCTGTCTATGAAGGTGGAGGTTAGGGGAGAAGATGAGGATGTCATCCAGATAGACCACGATGGAATTATATAACAAGTCCCGGAATATATCATTCACAAATTGCTGGAAGACGGCAGGGGCGTTACAAAGACCAAACGGCATCACTAGGTATTCGTAGTGCCCGTCACGGGTGTTGAAGGCCGTCTTCCATTCATCTCCGGGACGGATCCGGATCAAGTTGTAGGCCCCTCTGAGATCTAATTTTGTGAAGATAGAAGCCCCCTTGATCTTGTCGAATAATTCTGTGATGAGAGGTAGGGGGTAACGATTCTTGATTGTGATATCGTTCAACCCCCTGTAGTCGATGCAAGGCCGGAGGGATCCATCTTTCTTTTTTACAAAAAAGAACCCCGCCCCTGCTGGAGAGGTGGATGGTCGAATGAACCCTTTATTTAAATTCTCTTGAATATAGGTGGACATAGCCTCAGTCTCGGGAAGAGACAACGGGTAGATACGTCCACGAGGCGGGTACTTCCCGGGCATCAACTCTATAGGGCAGTCCCAAGGCCTGTGTGGAGGAAGGGTGTCGGCACCTCCTTTGCTGAAGACGTCTGAGAAGGGAAGGTATGGGGTAGGTATGGACGAAGCTGGAGATAAAGAAGACGAAGAAGGGCTGGTGGGTTCAACTTGCTGATTTGCCTGGTTGAGTGGGATAACCCGGGATAGACAAGTGGATGAACAATTGGTGCCCCACGCCTTGATCTCCATGTTGGACCAGTCGATATGAGGATTGTGCTGGGTGAGCCATGGCAATCCCAGAACCATTTCATGCGAGGACTGGGGTAGAACCATGAACTCTACCGTCTCTTGATGAAGAGCCCCCACAATGACAGTCGTTGGAGAGGTTTGAAGGGTAATCTGCCCGCTACAGATGCGACTCCCATCTACCGCAGTAAGGAACAATGGATGCTCCAAGGGTCGTACGGACAGGGAGTGTTGGGTGATGAATGGCGCGGAGAGGAAGTTCCCCGCTGCTCCTGAATCTAGCAAGGCCTGAACTTTGATTCTTCCTTGAGGGGATACGAGGGTAACCGGGATGGTGGAATCGGCAGAGGAGGGAGATGGAAGCAAGACTCCTAATCGGACCTCCCTCGGGGTGATTAGGAACGATCGTTTCCCGGACGCAGTGGGCAGGAGGATAGTAGATGAGCGGAGGAGCCACAATACATGCATAAGTTCTCTCGTCGTCTACGGGATTTTTCCTCCAACGAGAGCCGGGAGCGGTTGATCTGCATGGGTTCTTCCGAGGGAGCAGCCATCGAAGAACTCGACTTGGGTGCAGGTAAAGGATTAGGGGGGAAACGAGGGCGAAGGCGATCTGAACGATTTCTCTCGAGTTGACGCTCCTGTAGTCGTAGATCCACCTTATTGCATAGTGAAATAAGTTCGGCCAGAGTGAGAGGAGTATCTCGTGTAGCTAATTCGTCCTTGATTCGACCGGAGAGCCCATTCCAGAAAGCTGAGACGAGAGCCTCCTCATTCCATCTCAATTCGGAAGCCAGGGTTTGGAATTGTATGACGTATTGTCCCACCGGACGGCTTCCCTGGCGGACCCTTAGGATCTCGGTGGCAGCTGAGGAGACCCTGCCAGGTTCGTCGAAAATGTGACGGAAGGAGGTAATGAAGGCGTCATAGTCGTCGAGCAGGGGATCAGAGCGCTCCCAGAGAGGTGACACCCAATCCAGGGCGGCCCCTGTCAGAAGGGACACTATGTATGCCACTCGAGTCTTGGGTGAAGGAAAGTTCGAAGACTGAAGGGTAAAATGAACATCACATTGGTTCAAAAACCCACGACATCCCTTGGGTGAGCCATCGTATTTGTTAGGAGTTGGCAAATGCAGGTGATTGGGAATACTTGGGCCTGGGATGGGTGCTGGGGCCGGAACTCCCTGCACCGGGGCTGGTGGACCAGGGGAGG
The DNA here is from genome assembly GCF_055691185.1 of Crinia signifera. Lineage (NCBI taxonomy): Eukaryota > Metazoa > Chordata > Amphibia > Anura > Myobatrachidae > Crinia > Crinia signifera. The sequence continues at coordinate 147,275,418 of NC_139218.1, read as the reverse complement.
CCGCAGGAGGAGGTGACAGAGTCTGTAGGAATTGGGCTACTTGACGCTGTGTAGCCTCCACTTGTTCCAAACGAGCCACGATGCCTTGTAGTACCTCCGTCATGGAGGCCTGTGCTTCACCCGACTCCATCGGGTCAGTACACACTGTCACGGATGGGGGTTTGGTTGAAGTCGTGTGGTGCTCAGGAACCGGAGACGGACCAGAAGGGGAAGGATTGAACCGTGCTGGTTTAATAAATGATTTCATAAATGGCAGGCAACTTATAGCACTTAAATACGTCTTTAAGTGGCAGTTAGTGGTAAGCAAATAAATTAAAGAAGTAAGTCCAGAAAGAAGATAAACCACGTCCGTGATAAACAAAAGTCTGAATCGGGAGGTTGAAGAAGGAGGAGATCCGGAAGAAGATCACACTGATGATTGGTGGTACTGTTCCTTTAAATACGGGGGAACCTGGACACCGGATAGCTGGAAGACGAGATGGTGGAGGAAGTGCCCGGAAGGACTCAGGGATGCGGACAGGCACTTGGACCTTGGCGGAGGAAGCAGCAAGGAATCAGTGGCAGCAGTATACCAAGCAACACATAGAACCAAGCACCAGGAGTCAGGAATGAGTCATGAGGCAGGAGACAGCTAAGAGCTGTGACTGACTCTAGAGACCTCTTTGTACTGACCCTGATCAAACCTAGGCAGATCCCCTATATCCCCAGGGGTTAGCTGCCATAGGCTGACAGGGAACATGGGTGGAAACCTCAGACCTGGCACCAATCCCTGTGCTGCCCTTAAACAAGATGGCGGCGCCGGCCTCCCGGCGTCACCAATAATGAAAGAGTGCGCCGCTCTCACCAGACTCCCTGCCGCTCGCTGTGCTCGCTGACCGCCAGCCCGCTGCCGCCCGCTGCCGCCCGGACCGGAGACTGAAACACGCTAGCCGGCGGCGGGCGCGGACGGGTGAGTAATGGACCCGCCGCGCTCCGCTGCGGCTGAGTGTGATAGAAACATGACTTAGACAGCAAATGATACACTGTATGCCATGTTTCCAAATTTTTATGCACAGTGGTTACAGCATGAAGTGAATGCATGTGAATATACACAGGTGCATTGCATTAAACAAGTCCAATGAGCGTGAAAAAAATGGCCGGCCTGCCTGCTTTCATCCATCATTTGTTCTAAATTTATAATTAATCAATGAGCTGAGGTGGAGTCTTAGCCAGTGGTACCATCAGGGGTGTGTAATGCACTTTAGGGTAGACAGCCAATCAGCTGCCAGATTCAATCTGTCAATCAAACACAGCAGCCAATCAGAGAGCTGGCCATTGATCAGCAGGCCCTTTATGACATCACAGACAGACCCACGGAACTCTCTGTGCTTGTCTGCTGGCTGGCTGTCAGTTGGGTGGGTGGGCGGCAGAGGGGGAGGATGTACGTCTCGTTTCTCCTGAAAATTGCGGTTTTTCGGCGTTTCCGGAAAAAGTCGCGGTCCGACGCGCAAAAGTGGGGTATCGTAGAAATCGCCTTTTAAAGACGCACCTTTCTGGCCCCACAAAAATGGGCATTTCAAATTAGAAACAAGTCAAATGAACAAAATAGTGTGAATAAGTAAGTATTTCAGGGGTGAGTTAGCAGGTTATTGGGGTAGTAAGTCCTGATTTTTTTGGAGGTTGCAGTGACCACTACGCCATTCAAAATAGGCAGGCTTTAGCATAAGCAGTTAGGCCCCGTAGGATGATTTTAGCTAAAATGTGCCCCAAACACTCAAACCGGCTTGTATCTTGCAATGGAAAATATGGGAAACATGACTTAGACAGCAAATGATACACTGTATGCCATGTTTCCAAATTGTTATGCACAGTGGTTACAGCATGAAGCGAATGCATGTGAATATACAAAGGTGCATTGCATTAAACAAGTCCAATGAGCGTGAAAAAAATGGCCGGCCTGCCTGCTTTCATCCATCATTTGTTCTAAATTTATAATTAATCAATGAGCTGAGGTGGAGTCTTAGCCAGTGGTACCATCAGGGGTGTGTAATGCACTTTAGGGTAGACAGCCAATCAGCTGCCAGATTCAATCTGTCAATCAAACACAGCAGCCAATCAGAGAGCTGGCCATTGATCAGCAGGCCCTTTATGACATCACAGACAGACCCACGGAACTCTCTGTGCTTGTCTGCTGGCTGGCTGTCAGTTGGGTGGGTGGGCGGCAGAGGGGGAGGATGTACGTCTCGTTTCTCCTGAAAATTGCGGTTTTTCAGCGTTTACGGAAAAAGTCGCGGTCCGACGCGCAAAAGTGGGGTATCGTAGAAATCGCCTTTTAAAGACGCACCTTTCTGGCCCCACAAAAATGGGCATTTCAAATTAGAAACAAGTCAAATGAACAAAATAGTGTGAATAAGTAAGTATTTCAGGGGTGAGTTAGCAGGTTATTGGGGTAGTAAGTCCTGATTTTTTTGGAGGTTGCAGTGACCACTACGCCATTCAAAATAGGCAGGCTTTAGCATAAGCAGTTAGGCCCCGTAGGATGATTTTAGCTAAAATGTACCCCAAACACTCAAACCGGCTTGTATCTTGCAATGGAAAATATGGGAAACATGACTTAGACAGCAAATGATACACTGTATGCCATGTTTCCAAATTTTTATGCACAGTGGTTACAGCATGAAGTGAATGCATGTGAATATACACAGGTGCATTGCATTAAACAAGTCCAATGAGCGTGAAAAAAATGGCCGGCCTGCCTGCTTTCATCCATCATTTGTTCTAAATTTATAATTAATCAATGAGCTGAGGTGGAGTCTTAGCCAGTGGTACCATCAGGGGTGTGTAATGCACTTTAGGGTAGACAGCCAATCAGCTGCCAGATTCAATCTGTCAATCAAACACAGCAGCCAATCAGAGAGCTGGCCATTGATCAGCAGGCCCTTTATGACATCACAGACAGACCCACGGAACTCTCTGTGCTTGTCTGCTGGCTGGCTGTCAGTTGGGTGGGTGGGCGGCAGAGGGGGAGGATGTACGTCTCGTTTCTCCTGAAAATTGCGGTTTTTCGGCGTTTCCGGAAAAAGTCGCGGTCCGACGCGCAAAAGTGGGGTATCGTAGAAATCGCCTTTTAAAGACGCACCTTTCTGGCCCCACAAAAATGGGCATTTCAAATTAGAAACAAGTCAAATGAACAAAATAGTGTGAATAAGTAAGTATTTCAGGGGTGAGTTAGCAGGTTATTGGGGTAGTAAGTCCTGATTTTTTTGGAGGTTGCAGTGACCACTACGCCATTCAAAATAGGCAGGCTTTGGCATAAGCAGTTAGGCCCCGTAGGATGATTTTAGCTAAAATGTGCCCCAAACACTCAAACCGGCTTGTATCTTGCAATGGAAAATATGGGAAACATGACTTAGACAGCAAATGATACACTGTATGCCATGTTTCCAAATTTTTATGCACAGTGGTTACAGCATGAAGCGAATGCATGTGAATATACAAAGGTGCATTGCATTAAACAAGTCCAATGAGCGTGAAAAAAATGGCCGGCCTGCCTGCTTTCATCCATCATTTGTTCTAAATTTATAATTAATCAATGAGCTGAGGTGGAGTCTTAGCCAGTGTTACCATCAGGGGTGTGTAATGCACTTTAGGGTAGACAGCCAATCAGCTGCCAGATTCAATCTGTCAATCAAACACAGCAGCCAATCAGAGAGCTGGCCATTGATCAGCAGGCCCTTTATGACATCACAGACAGACCCACGGAACTCTCTGTGCTTGTCTGCTGGCTGGCTGTCAGTTGGGTGGGTGGGCGGCAGAGGGGGAGGATGTACGTCTCGTTTCTCCTGAAAATTGCGGTTTTTCGGCGTTTCCGGAAAAAGTCGCGGTCCGACGCGCAAAAGTGGGGTATCGTAGAAATCGCCTTTTAAAGACGCACCTTTCTGGCCCCACAAAAATGGGCATTTCAAATTAGAAACAAGTCAAATGAACAAAATAGTGTGAATAAGTAAGTATTTCAGGGGTGAGTTAGCAGGTTATTGGGGTAGTAAGTCCTGATTTTTTTGGAGGTTGCAGTGACCACTACGCCATTCAAAATAGGCAGGCTTTAGCATAAGCAGTTAGGCCCCGTAGGATGATTTTAGCTAAAATGTGCCCCAAACACTCAAACCGGCTTGTATCTTGCAATGGAAAATATGGGAAACATGACTTAGACAGCAAATGATACACTGTATGCCATGTTTCCAAATTTTTATGCACAGTGGTTACAGCATGAAGCGAATGCATGTGAATATACAAAGGTGCATTGCATTAAACAAGTCCAATGAGCGTGAAAAAAATGGCCGGCCTGCCTGCTTTCATCCATCATTTGTTCTAAATTTATAATTAATCAATGAGCTGAGGTGGAGTCTTAGCCAGTGGTACCATCAGGGGTGTGTAATGCACTTTAGGGTAGACAGCCAATCAGCTGCCAGATTCAATCTGTCAATCAAACACAGCAGCCAATCAGAGAGCTGGCCATTGATCAGCAGGCCCTTTATGACATCACAGACAGACCCACGGAACTCTCTGTGCTTGTCTGCTGGCTGGCTGTCAGTTGGGTGGGTGGGCGGCAGAGGGGGAGGATGTACGTCTCGTTTCTCCTGAAAATTGCGGTTTTTCGCCGTTTCCGGAAAAAGTCGCGGTCCGACGCGCAAAAGTGGGGTATCGTAGAAATCGCCTTTTAAAGACGCACCTTTCTGGCCCCACAAAAATGGGCATTTCAAATTAGAAACAAGTCAAATTAATAAAATAGTGTGAATAAGTAAGTATTTCAGGGGTGAGTTAGCAGGTTATTGGGGTAGTAAGTCCTGATTTTTTTGGAGGTTGCAGTGACCACTACGCCATTCAAAATAGGCAGGCTTTGGCATAAGCAGTTAGGCCCCGTAGGATGATTTTAGCTAAAATGTGCCCCAAACACTCAAACCGGCTTGTATCTTGCAATGGAAAATATGGGAAACATGACTTAGACAGCAAATGATACACTGTATGCCATGTTTCCAAATTTTTATGCACAGTGGTTACAGCATGAAGCGAATGCATGTGAATATACAAAGGTGCATTGCATTAAACAAGTCCAATGAGCGTGAAAAAAATGGCCGGCCTGCCTGCTTTCATCCATCATTTGTTCTAAATTTATAATTAATCAATGAGCTGAGGTGGAGTCTTAGCCAGTGGTACCATCAGGGGTGTGTAATGCACTTTAGGGTAGACAGCCAATCAGCTGCCAGATTCAATCTGTCAATCAAACACAGCAGCCAATCAGAGAGCTGGCCATTGATCAGCAGGCCCTTTATGACATCACAGACAGACCCACGGAACTCTCTGTGCTTGTCTGCTGGCTGGCTGTCAGTTGGGTGGGTGGGCGGCAGAGGGGGAGGATGTACGTCTCGTTTCTCCTGAAAATTGCGGTTTTTCGGCGTTTACGGAAAAAGTCGCGGTCCGACGCGCAAAAGTGGGGTATCGTAGAAATTGCCTTTTAAAGACGCACCTTTCTGGCCCCACAAAAATGGGCATTTCAAATTAGAAACAAGTCAAATGAACAAAATAGTGTGAATAAGTAAGTATTTCAGGGGTGAGTTAGCAGGTTATTGGGGTAGTAAGTCCTGATTTTTTTGGAGGTTGCATTGACCACTACGCCATTCAAAATAGGCAGGCTTTGGCATAAGCAGTTAGGCCCCGTAGGATGATTTTAGCTAAAATGTGCCCCAAACACTCAAACCGGCTTGTATCTTGCAATGGAAAATATGGGAAACATGACTTAGACAGCAAATGATACACTGTATGCCATGTTTCCAAATTTTTATGCACAGTGGTTACAGCATGAAGTGAATGCATGTGAATATACACAGGTGCATTGCATTAAACAAGTCCAATGAGCGTGAAAAAAATGGCCGGCCTGCCTGCTTTCATCCATCATTTGTTCTAAATTTATAATTAATCAATGAGCTGAGGTGGAGTCTTAGCCAGTGGTACCATCAGGGGTGTGTAATGCACTTTAGGGTAGACAGCCAATCAGCTGCCAGATTCAATCTGTCAATCAAACACAGCAGCCAATCAGAGAGCTGGCCATTGATCAGCAGGCCCTTTATGACATCACAGACAGACCCACGGAACTCTCTGTGCTTGTCTGCTGGCTGGCTGTCAGTTGGGTGGGTGGGCGGCAGAGGGGGAGGATGTACGTCTCGTTTCTCCTGAAAATTGCGTTTTTTCTGCGTTTCCGGAAAAAGTCGCGGTCCGACGCGCAAAAGTTGGGTATCGTAGAAATCGCCTTTTAAAGACGCACCTTTCTGGCCCCACAAAAATGGGCATTTCAAATTAGAAACAAGTCAAATGAACAAAATAGTGTGAATAAGTAAGTATTTCAGGGGTGAGTTAGCAGGTTATTGGGGTAGTAAGTCCTGATTTTTTTGGAGGTTGCAGTGACCACTACGCCATTCAAAATAGGCAGGCTTTGGCATAAGCAGTTAGGCCCCGTAGGATGATTTTAGCTAAAATGTGCCCCAAACACTCAAACCGGCTTGTATCTTGCAATGGAAAATATGGGAAACATGACTTAGACAGCAAATGATACACTGTATGCCATGTTTCCAAATTTTTATGCACAGTGGTTACAGCATGAAGCGAATGCATGTGAATATACAAAGGTGCATTGCATTAAACAAGTCCAATGAGCGTGAAAAAAATGGCCGGCCTGCCTGCTTTCATCCATCATTTGTTCTAAATTTATAATTAATCAATGAGCTGAGGTGGAGTCTTAGCCAGTGGTACCATCAGGGGTGTGTAATGCACTTTAGGGTAGACAGCCAATCAGCTGCCAGATTCAATCTGTCAATCAAACACAGCAGCCAATCAGAGAGCTGGCCATTGATCAGCAGGCCCTTTATGACATCACAGACAGACCCACGGAACTCTCTGTGCTTGTCTGCTGGCTGGCTGTCAGTTGGGTGGGTGGGCGGCAGAGGGGGAGGATGTACGTCTCGTTTCTCCTGAAAATTGCGGTTTTTCAGCGTTTCCGGAAAAAGTCGCGGTCCGACGCGCAAAAGTGGGGTATCGTAGAAATCGCCTTTTAAAGACGCACCTTTATGGCCCCACAAAAATGGGCATTTCAAATTAGAAACAAGTCAAATGAACAAAATAGTGTGAATAAGTAAGTATTTCAGGGGTGAGTTAGCAGGTTATTGGGGTAGTAAGTCCTGATTTTTTTGGAGGTTGCAGTGACCACTACGCCATTCAAAATAGGCAGGCTTTAGCATAAGCAGTTAGGCCCCGTAGGATGATTTTAGCTAAAATGTGCCCCAAACACTCAAACCGGCTTGTATCTTGCAATGGAAAATATGGGAAACATGACTTAGACAGCAAATGATACACTGTATGCCATGTTTCCAAATTTTTATGCACAGTGGTTACAGCATGAAGTGAATGCATGTGAATATACACAGGTGCATTGCATTAAACAAGTCCAATGAGCGTGAAAAAAATGGCCGGCCTGCCTGCTTTCATCCATCATTTGTTCTAAATTTATAATTAATCAATGAGCTGAGGTGGAGTCTTAGCCAGTGGTACCATCAGGGGTGTGTAATGCACTTTAGGGTAGACAGCCAATCAGCTGCCAGATTCAATCTGTCAATCAAACACAGCAGCCAATCAGAGAGCTGGCCATTGATCAGCAGGCCCTTTATGACATCACAGACAGACCCACGGAACTCTCTGTGCTTGTCTGCTGGCTGGCTGTCAGTTGGGTGGGTGGGCGGCAGAGGGGGAGGATGTACGTCTCGTTTCTCCTGAAAATTGCGGTTTTTCGGCGTTTCCGGAAAAAGTCGCGGTCCGACGCGCAAAAGTGGGGTATCGTAGAAATCGCCTTTTAAAGACGCACCTTTCTGGCCCCACAAAAATGGGCATTTCAAATTAGAAACAAGTCAAATGAACAAAATAGTGTGAATAAGTAAGTATTTCAGGGGTGAGTTAGCAGGTTATTGGGGTAGTAAGTCCTGATTTTTTTGGAGGTTGCATTGACCACTACGCCATTCAAAATAGGCAGGCTTTGGCATAAGCAGTTAGGCCCCGTAGGATGATTTTAGCTAAAATGTGCCCCAAACACTCAAACCGGCTTGTATCTTGCAATGGAAAATATGGGAAACATGACTTAGACAGCAAATGATACACTGTATGCCATGTTTCCAAATTTTTATGCACAGTGGTTACAGCATGAAGCGAATGCATGTGAATATACAAAGGTGCATTGCATTAAACAAGTCCAATGAGCGTGAAAAAAATGGCCGGCCTGCCTGCTTTCATCCATCATTTGTTCTAAATTTATAATTAATCAATGAGCTGAGGTGGAGTCTTAGCCAGTGGTACCATCAGGGGTGTGTAATGCACTTTAGGGTAGACAGCCAATCAGCTGCCAGATTCAATCTGTCAATCAAACACAGCAGCCAATCAGAGAGCTGGCCATTGATCAGCAGGCCCTTTATGACATCACAGACAGACCCACGGAACTCTCTGTGCTTGTCTGCTGGCTGGCTGTCAGTTGGGTGGGTGGGCGGCAGAGGGGGAGGATGTACGTCTCGTTTCTCCTGAAAATTGCGGTTTTTCAGCGTTTCCGGAAAAAGTCGCGGTCCGACGCGCAAAAGTGGGGTATCGTAGAAATCGCCTTTTAAAGACGCACCTTTCTGGCCCCACAAAAATGGGCATTTCAAATTAGAAACAAGTCAAATGAACAAAATAGTGTGAATAAGTAAGTATTTCAGGGGTGAGTTAGCAGGTTATTGGGGTAGTAAGTCCTGATTTTTTTGGAGGTTGCAGTGACCACTACGCCATTCAAAATAGGCAGGCTTTAGCATAAGCATTTAGGCCCCGTAGGATGATTTTAGCTAAAATGTGCCCCAAACACTCAAACCGGCTTGTATCTTGCAATGGAAAATATGGGAAACATGACTTAGACAGCAAATGATACACTGTATGCCATGTTTCCAAATTTTTATGCACAGTGGTTACAGCATGAAGTGAATGCATGTGAATATACACAGGTGCATTGCATTAAACAAGTCCAATGAGCGTGAAAAAAATGGCCGGCCTGCCTGCTTTCATCGATCATTTGTTCTAAATTTATAATTAATCAATGAGCTGAGGTGGAGTCTTAGCCAGTGGTACCATCAGGGGTGTGTAATGCACTTTAGGGTAGACAGCCAATCAGCTGCCAGATTCAATCTGTCAATCAAACACAGCAGCCAATCAGAGAGCTGGCCATTGATCAGCAGGCCCTTTATGACATCACAGACAGACCCACGGAACTCTCTGTGCTTGTCTGCTGGCTGGCTGTCAGTTGGGTGGGTGGGCGGCAGAGGGGGAGGATGTACGTCTCGTTTCTCCTGAAAATTGCGGTTTTTCGGCGTTTCCGGAAAAAGTCGCGGTCCGACGCGCAAAAGTGGGGTATCGTAGAAATCGCCTTTTAAAGACGCACCTTTCTGGCCCCACAAAAATGGGCATTTCAAATTAGAAACAAGTCAAATGAACAAAATAGTGTGAATAAGTAAGTATTTCAGGGGTGAGTTAGCAGGTTATTGGGGTAGTAAGTCCTGATTTTTTTGGAGGTTGCAGTGACCACTACGCCATTCAAAATAGGCAGGCTTTAGCATAAGCATTTAGGCCCCGTAGGATGATTTTAGCTAAAATGTGCCCCAAACACTCAAACCGGCTTGTATCTTGCAATGGAAAATATGGGAAACATGACTTAGACAGCAAATGATACACTGTATGCCATGTTTCCAAATTTTTATGCACAGTGGTTACAGCATGAAGCGAATGCATGTGAATATACACAGGTGCATTGCATTAAACAAGTCCAATGAGCGTGAAAAAAATGGCCGGCCTGCCTGCTTTCATCCATCATTTGTTCTAAATTTATAATTAATCAATGAGCTGAGGTGGAGTCTTAGCCAGTGGTACCATCAGGGGTGTGTAATGCACTTTAGGGTAGACAGCCAATCAGCTGCCAGATTCAATCTGTCAATCAAACACAGCAGCCAATCAGAGAGCTGGCCATTGATCAGCAGGCCCTTTATGACATCACAGACAGACCCACGGAACTCTCTGTGCTTGTCTGCTGGCTGGCTGTCAGTTGGGTGGGTGGGCGGCAGAGGGGGAGGATGTACGTCTCGTTTCTCCTGAAAATTGCGGTTTTTCGGCGTTTCCGGAAAAAGTCGCGGTCCGACGCGCAAAAGTGGGGTATCGTAGAAATCGCCTTTTAAAGACGCACCTTTCTGGCCCCACAAAAATGGGCATTTCAAATTAGAAACAAGTCAAATGAACAAAATAGTGTGAATAAGTAAGTATTTCAGGGGTGAGTTAGCAGGTTATTGGGGTAGTAAGTCCTGATTTTTTTGGAGGTTGCAGTGACCACTACGCCATTCAAAATAGGCAGGCTTTAGCATAAGCATTTAGGCCCCGTAGGATGATTTTAGCTAAAATGTGCCCCAAACACTCAAACCGGCTTGTATCTTGCAATGGAAAATATGGGAAACATGACTTAGACAGCAAATGATACACTGTATGCCATGTTTCCAAATTTTTATGCACAGTGGTTACAGCATGAAGTGAATGCATGTGAATATACACAGGTGCATTGCATTAAACAAGTCCAATGAGCGTGAAAAAAATGGCCGGCCTGCCTGCTTTCATCCATCATTTGTTCTAAATTTATAATTAATCAATGAGCTGAGGTGGAGTCTTAGCCAGTGGTACCATCAGGGGTGTGTAATGCACTTTAGGGTAGACAGCCAATCAGCTGCCAGATTCAATCTGTCAATCAAACACAGCAGCCAATCAGAGAGCTGGCCATTGATCAGCAGGCCCTTTATGACATCACAGACAGACCCACGGAACTCTCTGTGCTTGTCTGCTGGCTGGCTGTCAGTTGGGTGGGTGGGCGGCAGAGGGGGAGGATGTACGTCTCGTTTCTCCTGAAAATTGCGGTTTTTCGGCGTTTCCGGAAAAAGTCGCGGTCCGACGCGCAAAAGTGGGGTATCGTAGAAATCGCCTTTTAAAGACGCACCTTTCTGGCCCCACAAAAATGGGCATTTCAAATTAGAAACAAGTCAAATGAACAAAATAGTGTGAATAAGTAAGTATTTCAGGGGTGAGTTAGCAGGTTATTGGGGTAGTAAGTCCTGATTTTTTTGGAGGTTGCAGTGACCACTACGCCATTCAAAATAGGCAGGCTTTAGCATAAGCAGTTAGGCCCCGTAGGATGATTTTAGCTAAAATGTGCCCCAAACACTCAAACCGGCTTGTATCTTGCAATGGAAAATATGGGAAACATGACTTAGACAGCAAATGATACACTGTATGCCATGTTTCCAAATTTTTATGCACAGTGGTTACAGCATGAAGTGAATGCATGTGAATATACACAGGTGCATTGCATTAAACAAGTCCAATGAGCGTGAAAAAAATGGCCGGCCTGCCTGCTTTCATCCATCATTTGTTCTAAATTTATAATTAATCAATGAGCTGAGGTGGAGTCTTAGCCAGTGGTACCATCAGGGGTGTGTAATGCACTTTAGGGTAGACAGCCAATCAGCTGCCAGATTCAATCTGTCAATCAAACACAGCAGCCAATCAGAGAGCTGGCCATTGATCAGCAGGCCCTTTATGACATCACAGACAGACCCACGGAACTCTCTGTGCTTGTCTGCTGGCTGGCTGTCAGTTGGGTGGGTGGGTGGGCGGCAGAGGGGGAGGATGTACGTCTCGTTTCTCCTGAAAATTGCGGTTTTTCGGCGTTTCCGGAAAAAGTCGCGGTCCGACGCGCAAAAGTGGGGTATCGTAGAAATCGCCTTTTAAAGACGCACCTTTCTGGCCCCACAAAAATGGGCATTTCAAATTAGAAACAAGTCAAATGAACAAAATAGTGTGAATAAGTAAGTATTTCAGGGGTGAGTTAGCAGGTTATTGGGGTAGTAAGTCCTGATTTTTTTGGAGGTTGCAGTGACCACTACGCCATTCAAAATAGGCAGGCTTTAGCATAAGCATTTAGGCCCCGTAGGATGATTTTAGCTAAAATGTGCCCCAAACACTCAAACCGGCTTGTATCTTGCAATGGAAAATATGGGAAACATGACTTAGACAGCAAATGATACACTGTATGCCATGTTTCCAAATTTTTATGCACAGTGGTTACAGCATGAAGCGAATGCATGTGAATATACACAGGTGCATTGCATTAAACAAGTCCAATGAGCGTGAAAAAAATGGCCGGCCTGCCTGCTTTCATCCATCATTTGTTCTAAATTTATAATTAATCAATGAGCTGAGGTGGAGTCTTAGCCAGTGGTACCATCAGGGGTGTGTAATGCACTTTAGGGTAGACAGCCAATCAGCTGCCAGATTCAATCTGTCAATCAAACACAGCAGCCAATCAGAGAGCTGGCCATTGATCAGCAGGCCCTTTATGACATCACAGACAGACCCACGGAACTCTCTGTGCTTGTCTGCTGGCTGGCTGTCAGTTGGGTGGGTGGGCGGCAGAGGGGGAGGATGTACGTCTCGTTTCTCCTGAAAATTGCGGTTTTTCGGCGTTTCCGGAAAAAGTCGCGGTCCGACGCGCAAAAGTGGGGTATCGTAGAAATCGCCTTTTAAAGACGCACCTTTCTGGCCCCACAAAAATGGGCATTTCAAATTAGAAACAAGTCAAATGAACAAAATAGTGTGAATAAGTAAGTATTTCAGGGGTGAGTTAGCAGGTTATTGGGGTAGTAAGTCCTGATTTTTTTGGAGGTTGCAGTGACCACTACGCCATTCAAAATAGGCAGGCTTTAGCATAAGCATTTAGGCCCCGTAGGATGATTTTAGCTAAAATGTGCCCCAAACACTCAAACCGGCTTGTATCTTGCAATGGAAAATATGGGAAACATGACTTAGACAGCAAATGATACACTGTATGCCATGTTTCCAAATTTTTATGCACAGTGGTTACAGCATGAAGTGAATGCATGTGAATATACACAGGTGCATTGCATTAAACAAGTCCAATGAGCGTGAAAAAAATGGCCGGCCTGCCTGCTTTCATCCATCATTTGTTCTAAATTTATAATTAATCAATGAGCTGAGGTGGAGTCTTAGCCAGTGGTACCATCAGGGGTGTGTAATGCACTTTAGGGTAGACAGCCAATCAGCTGCCAGATTCAATCTGTCAATCAAACACAGCAGCCAATCAGAGAGCTGGCCATTGATCAGCAGGCCCTTTATGACATCACAGACAGACCCACGGAACTCTCTGTGCTTGTCTGCTGGCTGGCTGTCAGTTGGGTGGGTGGGCGGCAGAGGGGGAGGATGTACGTCTCGTTTCTCCTGAAAATTGCGGTTTTTCGGCGTTTCCGGAAAAAGTCGCGGTCCGACGCGCAAAAGTGGGGTATCGTAGAAATCGCCTTTTAAAGACGCACCTTTCTGGCCCCACAAAAATGGGCATTTCAAATTAGAAACAAGTCAAATGAACAAAATAGTGTGAATAAGTAAGTATTTCAGGGGTGAGTTAGCAGGTTATTGGGGTAGTAAGTCCTGATTTTTTTGGAGGTTGCAGTGACCACTACGCCATTCAAAATAGGCAGGCTTTGGCATAAGCAGTTAGGCCCCGTAGGATGATTTTAGCTAAAATGTGCCCCAAACACTCAAACCGGCTTGTATCTTGCAATGGAAAATATGGGAAACATGACTTAGACAGCAAATGATACACTGTATGCCATGTTTCCAAATTTTTATGCACAGTGGTTACAGCATGAAGCGAATGCATGTGAATATACAAAGGTGCATTGCATTAAACAAGTCCAATGAGCGTGAAAAAAATGGCCGGCCTGCCTGCTTTCATCCATCATTTGTTCTAAATTTATAATTAATCAATGAGCTGAGGTGGAGTCTTAGCCAGTGGTACCATCAGGGGTGTGTAATGCACTTTAGGGTAGACAGCCAATCAGCTGCCAGATTCAATCTGTCAATCAAACACAGCAGCCAATCAGAGAGCTGGCCATTGATCAGCAGGCCCTTTATGACATCACAGACAGACCCACGGAACTCTCTGTGCTTGTCTGCTGGCTGGCTGTCAGTTGGGTGGGTGGGCGGCAGAGGGGGAGGATGTACGTCTCGTTTCTCCTGAAAATTGCGGTTTTTCGGCGTTTCCGGAAAAAGTCGCGGTCCGACGCGCAAAAGTGGGGTATCGTAGAAATCGCCTTTTAAAGACGCACCTTTCTGGCCCCACAAAAATGGGCATTTCAAATTAGAAACAAGTCAAATGAACAAAATAGTGTGAATAAGTAAGTATTTCAGGGGTGAGTTAGCAGGTTATTGGGGTAGTAAGTCCTGATTTTTTTGGAGGTTGCATTGACCACTACGCCATTCAAAATAGGCAGGCTTTGGCATAAGCAGTTAGGCCCCGTAGGATGATTTTAGCTAAAATGTGCCCCAAACACTCAAACCGGCTTGTATCTTGCAATGGAAAATATGGGAAACATGACTTAGACAGCAAATGATACACTGTATGCCATGTTTCCAAATTTTTATGCACAGTGGTTACAGCATGAAGCGAATGCATGTGAATATACAAAGGTGCATTGCATTAAACAAGTCCAATGAGCGTGAAAAAAATGGCCGGCCTGCCTGCTTTCATCCATCATTTGTTCTAAATTTATAATTAATCAATGAGCTGAGGTGGAGTCTTAGCCAGTGGTACCATCAGGGGTGTGTAATGCACTTTAGGGTAGACAGCCAATCAGCTGCCAGATTCAATCTGTCAATCAAACACAGCAGCCAATCAGAGAGCTGGCCATTGATCAGCAGGCCCTTTATGACATCACAGACAGACCCACGGAACTCTCTGTGCTTGTCTGCTGGCTGGCTGTCAGTTGGGTGGGTGGGCGGCAGAGGGGGAGGATGTACGTCTCGTTTCTCCTGAAAATTGCGGTTTTTCAGCGTTTCCGGAAAAAGTCGCGGTCCGACGCGCAAAAGTGGGGTATCGTAGAAATCGCCTTTTAAAGACGCACCTTTCTGGCCCCACAAAAATGGGCATTTCAAATTAGAAACAAGTCAAATGAACAAAATAGTGTGAATAAGTAAGTATTTCAGGGGTGAGTTAGCAGGTTATTGGGGTAGTAAGTCCTGATTTTTTTGGAGGTTGCAGTGACCACTACGCCATTCAAAATAGGCAGGCTTTAGCATAAGCAGTTAGGCCCCGTAGGATGATTTTAGCTAAAATGTGCCCCAAACACTCAAACCGGCTTGTATCTTGCAATGGAAAATATGGGAAACATGACTTAGACAGCAAATGATACACTGTATGCCATGTTTCCAAATTTTTATGCACAGTGGTTACAGCATGAAGTGAATGCATGTGAATATACACAGGTGCATTGCATTAAACAAGTCCAATGAGCGTGAAAAAAATGGCCGGCCTGCCTGCTTTCATCCATCATTTGTTCTAAATTTATAATTAATCAATGAGCTGAGGTGGAGTCTTAGCCAGTGGTACCATCAGGGGTGTGTAATGCACTTTAGGGTAGACAGCCAATCAGCTGCCAGATTCAATCTGTCAATCAAACACAGCAGCCAATCAGAGAGCTGGCCATTGATCAGCAGGCCCTTTATGACATCACAGACAGACCCACGGAACTCTCTGTGCTTGTCTGCTGGCTGGCTGTCAGTTGGGTGGGTGGGCGGCAGAGGGGGAGGATGTACGTCTCGTTTCTCCTGAAAATTGCGGTTTTTCGGCGTTTCCGGAAAAAGTCGCGGTCCGACGCGCAAAAGTGGGGTATCGTAGAAATCGCCTTTTAAAGACGCACCTTTCTGGCCCCACAAAAATGGGCATTTCAAATTAGAAACAAGTCAAATGAACAAAATAGTGTGAATAAGTAAGTATTTCAGGGGTGAGTTAGCAGGTTATTGGGGTAGTAAGTCCTGATTTTTTTGGAGGTTGCAGTGACCACTACGCCATTCAAAATAGGCAGGCTTTAGCATAAGCAGTTAGGCCCCGTAGGATGATTTTAGCTAAAATGTGCCCCAAACACTCAAACCGGCTTGTATCTTGCAATGGAAAATATGGGAAACATGACTTAGACAGCAAATGATACACTGTATGCCATGTTTCCAAATTTTTATGCACAGTGGTTACAGCATGAAGTGAATGCATGTGAATATACACAGGTGCATTGCATTAAACAAGTCCAATGAGCGTGAAAAAAATGGCCGGCCTGCCTGCTTTCATCCATCATTTGTTCTAAATTTATAATTAATCAATGAGCTGAGGTGGAGTCTTAGCCAGTGGTACCATCAGGGGTGTGTAATGCACTTTAGGGTAGACAGCCAATCAGCTGCCAGATTCAATCTGTCAATCAAACACAGCAGCCAATCAGAGAGCTGGCCATTGATCAGCAGGCCCTTTATGACATCACAGACAGACCCACGGAACTCTCTGTGCTTGTCTGCTGGCTGGCTGTCAGTTGGGTGGGTGGGCGGCAGAGGGGGAGGATGTACGTCTCGTTTCTCCTGAAAATTGCGGTTTTTCGGCGTTTCCGGAAAAAGTCGCGGTCCGACGCGCAAAAGTGGGGTATCGTAGAAATCGCCTTTTAAAGACGCACCTTTCTGGCCCCACAAAAATGGGCATTTCAAATTAGAAACAAGTCAAATGAACAAAATAGTGTGAATAAGTAAGTATTTCAGGGGTGAGTTAGCAGGTTATTGGGGTAGTAAGTCCTGATTTTTTTGGAGGTTGCAGTGACCACTACGCCATTCAAAATAGGCAGGCTTTAGCATAAGCATTTAGGCCCCGTAGGATGATTTTAGCTAAAATGTGCCCCAAACACTCAAACCGGCTTGTATCTTGCAATGGAAAATATGGGAAACATGACTTAGACAGCAAATGATACACTGTATGCCATGTTTCCAAATTTTTATGCACAGTGGTTACAGCATGAAGCGAATGCATGTGAATATACACAGGTGCATTGCATTAAACAAGTCCAATGAGCGTGAAAAAAATGGCCAGCCTGCCTGCTTTCATCCATCATTTGTTCTAAATTTATAATTAATCAATGAGCTGAGGTGGAGTCTTAGCCAGTGGTACCATCAGGGGTGTGTAATGCACTTTAGGGTAGACAGCCAATCAGCTGCCAGATTCAATCTGTCAATCAAACACAGCAGCCAATCAGAGAGCTGGCCATTGATCAGCAGGCCCTTTATGACATCACAGACAGACCCACGGAACTCTCTGTGCTTGTCTGCTGGCTGGCTGTCAGTTGGGTGGGTGGGCGGCAGAGGGGGAGGATGTACGTCTCGTTTCTCCTGAAAATTGCGGTTTTTCGGCGTTTCCGGAAAAAGTCGCGGTCCGACGCGCAAAAGTGGGGTATCGTAGAAATCGCCTTTTAAAGACGCACCTTTCTGGCCCCACAAAAATGGGCATTTCAAATTAGAAACAAGTCAAATGAACAAAATAGTGTGAATAAGTAAGTATTTCAGGGGTGAGTTAGCAGGTTATTGGGGTAGTAAGTCCTGATTTTTTTGGAGGTTGCAGTGACCACTACGCCATTCAAAATAGGCAGGCTTTAGCATAAGCATTTAGGCCCCGTAGGATGATTTTAGCTAAAATGTGCCCCAAACACTCAAACCGGCTTGTATCTTGCAATGGAAAATATGGGAAACATGACTTAGACAGCAAATGATACACTGTATGCCATGTTTCCAAATTTTTATGCACAGTGGTTACAGCATGAAGTGAATGCATGTGAATATACACAGGTGCATTGCATTAAACAAGTCCAATGAGCGTGAAAAAAATGGCCGGCCTGCCTGCTTTCATCCATCATTTGTTCTAAATTTATAATTAATCAATGAGCTGAGGTGGAGTCTTAGCCAGTGGTACCATCAGGGGTGTGTAATGCACTTTAGGGTAGACAGCCAATCAGCTGCCAGATTCAATCTGTCAATCAAACACAGCAGCCAATCAGAGAGCTGGCCATTGATCAGCAGGCCCTTTATGACATCACAGACAGACCCACGGAACTCTCTGTGCTTGTCTGCTGGCTGGCTGTCAGTTGGGTGGGTGGGCGGCAGAGGGGGAGGATGTACGTCTCGTTTCTCCTGAAAATTGCGGTTTTTCGGCGTTTCCGGAAAAAGTCGCGGTCCGACGCGCAAAAGTGGGGTATCGTAGAAATCGCCTTTTAAAGACGCACCTTTCTGGCCCCACAAAAATGGGCATTTCAAATTAGAAACAAGTCAAATGAACAAAATAGTGTGAATAAGTAAGTATTTCAGGGGTGAGTTAGCAGGTTATTGGGGTAGTAAGTCCTGATTTTTTTGGAGGTTGCAGTGACCACTACGCCATTCAAAATAGGCAGGCTTTAGCATAAGCAGTTAGGCCCCGTAGGATGATTTTAGCTAAAATGTGCCCCAAACACTCAAACCGGCTTGTATCTTGCAATGGAAAATATGGGAAACATGACTTAGACAGCAAATGATACACTGTATGCCATGTTTCCAAATTTTTATGCACAGTGGTTACAGCATGAAGTGAATGCATGTGAATATACACAGGTGCATTGCATTAAACAAGTCCAATGAGCGTGAAAAAAATGGCCGGCCTGCCTGCTTTCATCCATCATTTGTTCTAAATTTATAATTAATCAATGAGCTGAGGTGGAGTCTTAGCCAGTGGTACCATCAGGGGTGTGTAATGCACTTTAGGGTAGACAGCCAATCAGCTGCCAGATTCAATCTGTCAATCAAACACAGCAGCCAATCAGATAGCTGGCCATTGATCAGCAGGCCCTTTATGACATCACAGACAGACCCACGGAACTCTCTGTGCTTGTCTGCTGGCTGGCTGTCAGTTGGGTGGGTGGGCGGCAGAGGGGGAGGATGTACGTCTCGTTTCTCCTGAAAATTGCGGTTTTTCGGCGTTTCCGGAAAAAGTCGCGGTCCGACGCGCAAAAGTGGGGTATCGTAGAAATCGCCTTTTAAAGACGCACCTTTCTGGCCCCACAAAAATGGGCATTTCAAATTAGAAACAAGTCAAATGAACAAAATAGTGTGAATAAGTAAGTATTTCAGGGGTGAGTTAGCAGGTTATTGGGGTAGTAAGTCCTGATTTTTTTGGAGGTTGCAGTGACCACTACGCCATTCAAAATAGGCAGGCTTTGGCATAAGCAGTTAGGCCCCGTAGGATGATTTTAGCTAAAATGTGCCCCAAACACTCAAACCGGCTTGTATCTTGCAATGGAAAATATGGGAAACATGACTTAGACAGCAAATGATACACTGTATGCCATGTTTCCAAATTTTTATGCACAGTGGTTACAGCATGAAGCGAATGCATGTGAATATACACAGGTGCATTGCATTAAACAAGTCCAATGAGCGTGAAAAAAATGGCCGGCCTGCCTGCTTTCATCCATCATTTGTTCTAAATTTATAATTAATCAATGAGCTGAGGTGGAGTCTTAGCCAGTGGTACCATCAGGGGTGTGTAATGCACTTTAGGGTAGACAGCCAATCAGCTGCCAGATTCAATCTGTCAATCAAACACAGCAGCCAATCAGAGAGCTGGCCATTGATCAGCAGGCCCTTTATGACATCACAGACAGACCCACGGAACTCTCTGTACTTGTCTGCTGGCTGGCTGTCAGTTGGGTGGGTGGGCGGCAGAGGGGGAGGATGTACGTCTCGTTTCTCCTGAAAATTGCGGTTTTTCGGCGTTTCCGGAAAAAGTCGCGGTCCGACGCGCAAAAGTGGGGTATCGTAGAAATCGCCTTTTAAAGACGCACCTTTCTGGCCCCACAAAAATGGGCATTTCAAATTAGAAACAAGTCAAATGAACAAAATAGTGTGAATAAGTAAGTATTTCAGGGGTGAGTTAGCAGGTTATTGGGGTAGTAAGTCCTGATTTTTTTGGAGGTTGCAGTGACCACTACGCCATTCAAAATAGGCAGGCTTTAGCATAAGCATTTAGGCCCCGTAGGATGATTTTAGCTAAAATGTGCCCCAAACACTCAAACCGGCTTGTATCTTGCAATGGAAAATATGGGAAACATGACTTAGACAGCAAATGATACACTGTATGCCATGTTTCCAAATTTTTATGCACAGTGGTTACAGCATGAAGCGAATGCATGTGAATATACACAGGTGCATTGCATTAAACAAGTCCAATGAGCGTGAAAAAAATGGCCGGCCTGCCTGCTTTCATCCATCATTTGTTCTAAATTTATAATTAATCAATGAGCTGAGGTGGAGTCTTAGCCAGTGGTACCATCAGGGGTGTGTAATGCACTTTAGGGTAGACAGCCAATCAGCTGCCAGATTCAATCTGTCAATCAAACACAGCAGCCAATCAGAGAGCTGGCCATTGATCAGCAGGCCCTTTATGACATCACAGACAGACCCACGGAACTCTCTGTGCTTGTCTGCTGGCTGGCTGTCAGTTGGGTGGGTGGGCGGCAGAGGGGGAGGATGTACGTCTCGTTTCTCCTGAAAATTGCGGTTTTTCGGCGTTTCCGGAAAAAGTCGCGGTCCGACGCGCAAAAGTGGGGTATCGTAGAAATCGCCTTTTAAAGACGCACCTTTCTGGCCCCACAAAAATGGGCATTTCAAATTAGAAACAAGTCAAATGAACAAAATAGTGTGAATAAGTAAGTATTTCAGGGGTGAGTTAGCAGGTTATTGGGGTAGTAAGTCCTGATTTTTTTGGAGGTTGCAGTGACCACTACGCCATTCAAAATAGGCAGGCTTTAGCATAAGCATTTAGGCCCCGTAGGATGATTTTAGCTAAAATGTGCCCCAAACACTCAAACCGGCTTGTATCTTGCAATGGAAAATATGGGAAACATGACTTAGACAGCAAATGATACACTGTATGCCATGTTTCCAAATTTTTATGCACAGTGGTTACAGCATGAAGTGAATGCATGTGAATATACACAGGTGCATTGCATTAAACAAGTCCAATGAGCGTAAAAAAAATGGCCGGCCTGCCTGCTTTCATCCATCATTTGTTCTAAATTTATAATTAATCAATGAGCTGAGGTGGAGTCTTAGCCAGTGGTACCATCAGGGGTGTGTAATGCACTTTAGGGTAGACAGCCAATCAGCTGCCAGATTCAATCTGTCAATCAAACACAGCAGCCAATCAGAGAGCTGGCCATTGATCAGCAGGCCCTTTATGACATCACAGACAGACCCACGGAACTCTCTGTGCTTGTCTGCTGGCTGGCTGTCAGTTGGGTGGGTGGGCGGCAGAGGGGGAGGATGTACGTCTCGTTTCTCCTGAAAATTGCGGTTTTTCGGCGTTTCCGGAAAAAGTCGCGGTCCGACGCGCAAAAGTGGGGTATCGTAGAAATCGCCTTATAAAGACGCACCTTTCTGGCCCCACAAAAATGGGCATTTCAAATTAGAAACAAGTCAAATGAACAAAATAGTGTGAATAAGTAAGTATTTCAGGGGTGAGTTAGCAGGTTATTGGGGTAGTAAGTCCTGATTTTTTTGGAGGTTGCAGTGACCACTACGCCATTCAAAATAGGCAGGCTTTGGCATAAGCAGTTAGGCCAAGTAGGATGATTTTAGCTAAAATGTGCCCCAAACACTCAAACCGGCTTGTATCTTGCAATGGAAAATATGGGAAACATGACTTAGACAGCAAATGATACACTGTATGCCATGTTTCCAAATTTTTATGCACAGTGGTTACAGCATGAAGCGAATGCATGTGAATATACAAAGGTGCATTGCATTAAACAAGTCCAATGAGCGTGAAAAAAATGGCCGGCCTGCCTGCTTTCATCCATCATTTGTTCTAAATTTATAATTAATCAATGAGCTGAGGTGGAGTCTTAGCCAGTGGTACCATCAGGGGTGTGTAATGCACTTTAGGGTAGACAGCCAATCAGCTGCCAGATTCAATCTGTCAATCAAACACAGCAGCCAATCAGAGAGCTGGCCATTGATCAGCAGGCCCTTTATGACATCACAGACAGACCCACGGAACTCTCTGTGCTTGTCTGCTGGCTGGCTGTCAGTTGGGTGGGTGGGCGGCAGAGGGGGAGGATGTACGTCTCGTTTCTCCTGAAAATTGCGGTTTTTCGGCGTTTCCGGAAAAAGTCGCGGTCCGACGCGCAAAAGTGGGGTATCGTAGAAATCGCCTTTTAAAGACGCACCTTTCTGGCCCCACAAAAATGGGCATTTCAAATTAGAAACAAGTCAAATGAACAAAATAGTGTGAATAAGTAAGTATTTCAGGGGTGAGTTAGCAGGTTATTGGGGTAGTAAGTCCTGATTTTTTTGGAGGTTGCATTGACCACTACGCCATTCAAAATAGGCAGGCTTTGGCATAAGCAGTTAGGCCCCGTAGGATGATTTTAGCTAAAATGTGCCCCAAACACTCAAACCGGCTTGTATCTTGCAATGGAAAATATGGGAAACATGACTTAGACAGCAAATGATACACTGTATGCCATGTTTCCAAATTTTTATGCACAGTGGTTACAGCATGAAGCGAATGCATGTGAATATACAAAGGTGCATTGCATTAAACAAGTCCAATGAGCGTGAAAAAAATGGCCGGCCTGCCTGCTTTCATCCATCATTTGTTCTAAATTTATAATTAATCAATGAGCTGAGGTGGAGTCTTAGCCAGTGGTACCATCAGGGGTGTGTAATGCACTTTAGGGTAGACAGCCAATCAGCTGCCAGATTCAATCTGTCAATCAAACACAGCAGCCAATCAGAGAGCTGGCCATTGATCAGCAGGCCCTTTATGACATCACAGACAGACCCACGGAACTCTCTGTGCTTGTCTGCTGGCTGGCTGTCAGTTGGGTGGGTGGGCGGCAGAGGGGGAGGATGTACGTCTCGTTTCTCCTGAAAATTGCGGTTTTTCAGCGTTTCCGGAAAAAGTCGCGGTCCGACGCGCAAAAGTGGGGTATCGTAGAAATCGCCTTTTAAAGACGCACCTTTCTGGCCCCACAAAAATGGGCATTTCAAATTAGAAACAAGTCAAATGAACAAAATAGTGTGAATAAGTAAGTATTTCAGGGGTGAGTTAGCAGGTTATTGGGGTAGTAAGTCCTGATGTTTTTGGAGGTTGCAGTGACCACTACGCCATTCAAAATAGGCAGGCTTTAGCATAAGCATTTAGGCCCCGTAGGATGATTTTAGCTAAAATGTGCCCCAAACACTCAAACCGGCTTGTATCTTGCAATGGAAAATATGGGAAACATGACTTAGACAGCAAATGATACACTGTATGCCATGTTTCCAAATTTGTATGCACAGTGGTTACAGCATGAAGTGAATGCATGTGAATATACACAGGTGCATTGCATTAAACAAGTCCAATGAGCGTGAAAAAAATGGCCGGCCTGCCTGCTTTCATCCATCATTTGTTCTAAATTTATAATTAATCAATGAGCTGAGGTGGAGTCTTAGCCAGTGGTACCATCAGGGGTGTGTAATGCACTTTAGGGTAGACAGCCAATCAGCTGCCAGATTCAATCTGTCAATCAAACACAGCAGCCAATCAGAGAGCTGGCCATTGATCAGCAGGCCCTTTATGACATCACAGACAGACCCACGGAACTCTCTGTGCTTGTCTGCTGGCTGGCTGTCAGTTGGGTGGGTGGGCGGCAGAGGGGGAGGATGTACGTCTCGTTTCTCCTGAAAATTGCGGTTTTTCGGCGTTTCCGGAAAAAGTCGCGGTCCGACGCGCAAAAGTGGGGTATCGTAGAAATCGCCTTTTAAAGACGCACCTTTCTGGCCCCACAAAAATGGGCATTTCAAATTAGAAACAAGTCAAATGAACAAAATAGTGTGAATAAGTAAGTATTTCAGGGGTGAGTTAGCAGGTTATTGGGGTAGTAAGTCCTGATTTTTTTGGAGGTTGCAGTGACCACTACGCCATTCAAAATAGGCAGGCTTTGGCATAAGCAGTTAGGCCCCGTAGGATGATTTTAGCTAAAATGTGCCCCAAACACCGGCTTGTATCTTGCAATGGAAAATATGGGAAACATGACTTAGACAGCAAATGATACACTGTATGCCATGTTTCCAAATTTTTATGCACAGTGGTTACAGCATGAAGCGAATGCATGTGAATATACAAAGGTGCATTGCATTAAACAAGTCCAATGAGCGTGAAAAAAATGGCCGGCCTGCCTGCTTTCATCCATCATTTGTTCTAAATTTATAATTAATCAATGAGCTGAGGTGGAGTCTTAGCCAGTGGTACCATCAGGGGTGTGTAATGCACTTTAGGGTAGACAGCCAATCAGCTGCCAGATTCAATCTGTCAATCAAACACAGCAGCCAATCAGAGAGCTGGCCATTGATCAGCAGGCCCTTTATGACATCACAGACAGACCCACGGAACTCTCTGTGCTTGTCTGCTGGCTGGCTGTCAGTTGGGTGGGTGGGCGGCAGAGGGGGAGGATGTACGTCTCGTTTCTCCTGAAAATTGCGGTTTTTCGGCGTTTCCGGAAAAAGTCGCGGTCCGACGCGCAAAAGTGGGGTATCGTAGAAATCGCCTTTTAAAGACGCACCTTTCTGGCCCCACAAAAATGGGCATTTCAAATTAGAAACAAGTCAAATGAACAAAATAGTGTGAATAAGTAAGTATTTCAGGGGTGAGTTAGCAGGTTATTGGGGTAGTAAGTCCTGATTTTTTTGGAGGTTGCATTGACCACTACGCCATTCAAAATAGGCAGGCTTTGGCATAAGCAGTTAGGCCCCGTAGGATGATTTTAGCTAAAATGTGCCCCAAACACTCAAACCGGCTTGTATCTTGCAATGGAAAATATGGGAAACATGACTTAGACAGCAAATGATACACTGTATGCCATGTTTCCAAATTTTTATGCACAGTGGTTACAGCATGAAGCGAATGCATGTGAATATACAAAGGTGCATTGCATTAAACAAGTCCAATGAGCGTGAAAAAAATGGCCGGCCTGCCTGCTTTCATCCATCATTTGTTCTAAATTTATAATTAATCAATGAGCTGAGGTGGAGTCTTAGCCAGTGGTACCATCAGGGGTGTGTAATGCACTTTAGGGTAGACAGCCAATCAGCTGCCAGATTCAATCTGTCAATCAAACACAGCAGCCAATCAGAGAGCTGGCCATTGATCAGCAGGCCCTTTATGACATCACAGACAGACCCACGGAACTCTCTGTGCTTGTCTGCTGGCTGGCTGTCAGTTGGGTGGGTGGGCGGCAGAGGGGGAGGATGTACGTCTCGTTTCTCCTGAAAATTGCGGTTTTTCAGCGTTTCCGGAAAAAGTTGCGGTCCGACGCGCAAAAGTGGGGTATCGTAGAAATCGCCTTTTAAAGACGCACCTTTCTGGCCCCACAAAAATGGGCATTTCAAATTAGAAACAAGTCAAATGAACAAAATAGTGTGAATAAGTAAGTATTTCAGGGGTGAGTTAGCAGGTTATTGGGGTAGTAAGTCCTGATTTTTTTGGAGGTTGCAGTGACCACTACGCCATTCAAAATAGGCAGGCTTTAGCATAAGCATTTAGGCCCCGTAGGATGATTTTAGCTAAAATGTGCCCCAAACACTCAAACCGGCTTGTATCTTGCAATGGAAAATATGGGAAACATGACTTAGACAGCAAATGATACACTGTATGCCATGTTTCCAAATTTTTATGCACAGTGGTTACAGCATGAAGTGAATGCATGTGAATATACACAGGTGCATTGCATTAAACAAGTCCAATGAGCGTGAAAAAAATGGCCGGCCTGCCTGCTTTCATCCATCATTTGTTCTAAATTTATAATTAATCAATGAGCTGAGGTGGAGTCTTAGCCAGTGGTACCATCAGGGGTGTGTAATGCACTTTAGGGTAGACAGCCAATCAGCTGCCAGATTCAATCTGTCAATCAAACACAGCAGCCAATCAGAGAGCTGGCCATTGATCAGCAGGCCCTTTATGACATCACAGACAGACCCACGGAACTCTCTGTGCTTGTCTGCTGGCTGGCTGTCAGTTGGGTGGGTGGGCGGCAGAGGGGGTGGATGTACGTCTCGTTTCTCCTGAAAATTGCGGTTTTTCGGCGTTTCCGGAAAAAGTCGCGGTCCGACGCGCAAAAGTGGGGTATCGTAGAAATCGCCTTTTAAAGACGCACCTTTCTGGCCCCACAAAAATGGGCATTTCAAATTAGAAACAAGTCAAATGAACAAAATAGTGTGAATAAGTAAGTATTTCAGGGGTGAGTTAGCAGGTTATTGGGGTAGTAAGTCCTGATTTTTTTGGAGGTTGCAGTGACCACTACGCCATTCAAAATAGGCAGGCTTTAGCATAAGCATTTAGGCCCCGTAGGATGATTTTAGCTAAAATGTGCCCCAAACACTCAAACCGGCTTGTATCTTGCAATGGAAAATATGGGAAACATGACTTAGACAGCAAATGATACACTGTATGCCATGTTTCCAAATTTTTATGCACAGTGGTTACAGCATGAAGTGAATGCATGTGAATATACACAGGTGCATTGCATTAAACAAGTCCAATGAGCGTAAAAAAAATGGCCGGCCTGCCTGCTTTCATCCATCATTTGTTCTAAATTTATAATTAATCAATGAGCTGAGGTGGAGTCTTAGCCAGTGGTACCATCAGGGGTGTGTAATGCACTTTAGGGTAGACAGCCAATCAGCTGCCAGATTCAATCTGTCAATCAAACACAGCAGCCAATCAGAGAGCTGGCCATTGATCAGCAGGCCCTTTATGACATCACAGACAGACCCACGGAACTCTCTGTGCTTGTCTGCTGGCTGGCTGTCAGTTGGGTGGGTGGGCGGCAGAGGGGGAGGATGTACGTCTCGTTTCTCCTGAAAATTGCGGTTTTTCGGCGTTTCCGGAAAAAGTCGCGGTCCGACGCGCAAAAGTGGGGTATCGTAGAAATCGCCTTATAAAGACGCACCTTTCTGGCCCCACAAAAATGGGCATTTCAAATTAGAAACAAGTCAAATGAACAAAATAGTGTGAATAAGTAAGTATTTCAGGGGTGAGTTAGCAGGTTATTGGGGTAGTAAGTCCTGATTTTTTTGGAGGTTGCAGTGACCACTACGCCATTCAAAATAGGCAGGCTTTGGCATAAGCAGTTAGGCCAAGTAGGATGATTTTAGCTAAAATGTGCCCCAAACACTCAAACCGGCTTGTATCTTGCAATGGAAAATATGGGAAACATGACTTAGACAGCAAATGATACACTGTATGCCATGTTTCCAAATTTTTATGCACAGTGGTTACAGCATGAAGCGAATGCATGTGAATATACAAAGGTGCATTGCATTAAACAAGTCCAATGAGCGTGAAAAAAATGGCCGGCCTGCCTGCTTTCATCCATCATTTGTTCTAAATTTATAATTAATCAATGAGCTGAGGTGGAGTCTTAGCCAGTGGTACCATCAGGGGTGTGTAATGCACTTTAGGGTAGACAGCCAATCAGCTGCCAGATTCAATCTGTCAATCAAACACAGCAGCCAATCAGAGAGCTGGCCATTGATCAGCAGGCCCTTTATGACATCACAGACAGACCCACGGAACTCTCTGTGCTTGTCTGCTGGCTGGCTGTCAGTTGGGTGGGTGGGCGGCAGAGGGGGAGGATGTACGTCTCGTTTCTCCTGAAAATTGCGGTTTTTCGGCGTTTCCGGAAAAAGTCGCGGTCCGACGCGCAAAAGTGGGGTATCGTAGAAATCGCCTTTTAAAGACGCACCTTTCTGGCCCCACAAAAATGGGCATTTCAAATTAGAAACAAGTCAAATGAACAAAATAGTGTGAATAAGTAAGTATTTCAGGGGTGAGTTAGCAGGTTATTGGGGTAGTAAGTCCTGATTTTTTTGGAGGTTGCATTGACCACTACGCCATTCAAAATAGGCAGGCTTTGGCATAAGCAGTTAGGCCCCGTAGGATGATTTTAGCTAAAATGTGCCCCAAACACTCAAACCGGCTTGTATCTTGCAATGGAAAATATGGGAAACATGACTTAGACAGCAAATGATACACTGTATGCCATGTTTCCAAATTTTTATGCACAGTGGTTACAGCATGAAGCGAATGCATGTGAATATACAAAGGTGCATTGCATTAAACAAGTCCAATGAGCGTGAAAAAAATGGCCGGCCTGCCTGCTTTCATCCATCATTTGTTCTAAATTTATAATTAATCAATGAGCTGAGGTGGAGTCTTAGCCAGTGGTACCATCAGGGGTGTGTAATGCACTTTAGGGTAGACAGCCAATCAGCTGCCAGATTCAATCTGTCAATCAAACACAGCAGCCAATCAGAGAGCTGGCCATTGATCAGCAGGCCCTTTATGACATCACAGACAGACCCACGGAACTCTCTGTGCTTGTCTGCTGGCTGGCTGTCAGTTGGGTGGGTGGGCGGCAGAGGGGGAGGATGTACGTCTCGTTTCTCCTGAAAATTGCGGTTTTTCAGCGTTTCCGGAAAAAGTCGCGGTCCGACGCGCAAAAGTGGGGTATCGTAGAAATCGCCTTTTAAAGACGCACCTTTCTGGCCCCACAAAAATGGGCATTTCAAATTAGAAACAAGTCAAATGAACAAAATAGTGTGAATAAGTAAGTATTTCAGGGGTGAGTTAGCAGGTTATTGGGGTAGTAAGTCCTGATGTTTTTGGAGGTTGCAGTGACCACTACGCCATTCAAAATAGGCAGGCTTTAGCATAAGCATTTAGGCCCCGTAGGATGATTTTAGCTAAAATGTGCCCCAAACACTCAAACCGGCTTGTATCTTGCAATGGAAAATATGGGAAACATGACTTAGACAGCAAATGATACACTGTATGCCATGTTTCCAAATTTGTATGCACAGTGGTTACAGCATGAAGTGAATGCATGTGAATATACACAGGTGCATTGCATTAAACAAGTCCAATGAGCGTGAAAAAAATGGCCGGCCTGCCTGCTTTCATCCATCATTTGTTCTAAATTTATAATTAATCAATGAGCTGAGGTGGAGTCTTAGCCAGTGGTACCATCAGGGGTGTGTAATGCACTTTAGGGTAGACAGCCAATCAGCTGCCAGATTCAATCTGTCAATCAAACACAGCAGCCAATCAGAGAGCTGGCCATTGATCAGCAGGCCCTTTATGACATCACAGACAGACCCACGGAACTCTCTGTGCTTGTCTGCTGGCTGGCTGTCAGTTGGGTGGGTGGGCGGCAGAGGGGGAGGATGTACGTCTCGTTTCTCCTGAAAATTGCGGTTTTTCGGCGTTTCCGGAAAAAGTCGCGGTCCGACGCGCAAAAGTGGGGTATCGTAGAAATCGCCTTTTAAAGACGCACCTTTCTGGCCCCACAAAAATGGGCATTTCAAATTAGAAACAAGTCAAATGAACAAAATAGTGTGAATAAGTAAGTATTTCAGGGGTGAGTTAGCAGGTTATTGGGGTAGTAAGTCCTGATTTTTTTGGAGGTTGCAGTGACCACTACGCCATTCAAAATAGGCAGGCTTTGGCATAAGCAGTTAGGCCCCGTAGGATGATTTTAGCTAAAATGTGCCCCAAACACCGGCTTGTATCTTGCAATGGAAAATATGGGAAACATGACTTAGACAGCAAATAAAACACTGTATGCCATGTTTCCAAATTTTTATGCACAGTGGTTACAGCATGAAGCGAATGCATGTGAATATACAAAGGTGCATTGCATTAAACAAGTCCAATGAGCGTGAAAAAAATGGCCGGCCTGCCTGCTTTCATCCATCATTTGTTCTAAATTTATAATTAATCAATGAGCTGAGGTGGAGTCTTAGCCAGTGGTACCATCAGGGGTGTGTAATGCACTTTAGGGTAGACAGCCAATCAGCTGCCAGATTCAATCTGTCAATCAAACACAGCAGCCAATCAGAGAGCTGGCCATTGATCAGCAGGCCCTTTATGACATCACAGACAGACCCACGGAACTCTCTGTGCTTGTCTGCTGGCTGGCTGTCAGTTGGGTGGGTGGGCGGCAGAGGGGGAGGATGTACGTCTCGTTTCTCCTGAAAATTGCGGTTTTTCGGCGTTTCCGGAAAAAGTCGCGGTCCGACGCGCAAAAGTGGGGTATCGTAGAAATCGCCTTTTAAAGACGCACCTTTCTGGCCCCACAAAAATGGGCATTTCAAATTAGAAACAAGTCAAATGAACAAAATAGTGTGAATAAGTAAGTATTTCAGGGGTGAGTTAGCAGGTTATTGGGGTAGTAAGTCCTGATTTTTTTGGAGGTTGCATTGACCACTACGCCATTCAAAATAGGCAGGCTTTGGCATAAGCAGTTAGGCCCCGTAGGATGATTTTAGCTAAAATGTGCCCCAAACACTCAAACCGGCTTGTATCTTGCAATGGAAAATATGGGAAACATGACTTAGACAGCAAATGATACACTGTATGCCATGTTTCCAAATTTTTATGCACAGTGGTTACAGCATGAAGCGAATGCATGTGAATATACAAAGGTGCATTGCATTAAACAAGTCCAATGAGCGTGAAAAAAATGGCCGGCCTGCCTGCTTTCATCCATCATTTGTTCTAAATTTATAATTAATCAATGAGCTGAGGTGGAGTCTTAGCCAGTGGTACCATCAGGGGTGTGTAATGCACTTTAGGGTAGACAGCCAATCAGCTGCCAGATTCAATCTGTCAATCAAACACAGCAGCCAATCAGAGAGCTGGCCATTGATCAGCAGGCCCTTTATGACATCACAGACAGACCCACGGAACTCTCTGTGCTTGTCTGCTGGCTGGCTGTCAGTTGGGTGGGTGGGCGGCAGAGGGGGTGGATGTACGTCTCGTTTCTCCTGAAAATTGCGGTTTTTCGGCGTTTCCGGAAAAAGTCGCGGTCCGACGCGCAAAAGTGGGGTATCGTAGAAATCGCCTTTTAAAGACACACCTTTCTGGCCCCACAAAAATGGGCATTTCAAATTAGAAACAAGTCAAATGAACAAAATAGTGTGAATAAGTAAGTATTTCAGGGGTGAGTTAGCAGGTTATTGGGGTAGTAAGTCCTGATTTTTTTGGAGGTTGCAGTGACCACTACGCCATTCAAAATAGGCAGGCTTTAGCATAAGCAGTTAGGCCCCGTAGGATGATTTTAGCTAAAATGTGCCCCAAACACTCAAACCGGCTTGTATCTTGCAATGGAAAATATGGGAAACATGACTTAGACAGCAAATGATACACTGTATGCCATGTTTCCAAATTTTTATGCACAGTGGTTACAGCATGAAGCGAATGCATGTGAATATACAAAGGTGCATTGCATTAAACAAGTCCAATGAGCGTGAAAAAAATGGCCGGCCTGCCTGCTTTCATCCATCATTTGTTCTAAATTTATAATTAATCAATGAGCTGAGGTGGAGTCTTAGCCAGTGGTACCATCAGGGGTGTGTAATGCACTTTAGGGTAGACAGCCAATCAGCTGCCAGATTCAATCTGTCAATCAAACACAGCAGCCAATCAGAGAGCTGGCCATTGATCAGCAGGCCCTTTATGACATCACAGACAGACCCACGGAACTCTCTGTGCTTGTCTGCTGGCTGGCTGTCAGTTGGGTGGGTGGGCGGCAGAGGGGGAGGATGTACGTCTCGTTTCTCCTGAAAATTGCGGTTTTTCGGCGTTTCCGGAAAAAGTCGCGGTCCGACGCGCAAAAGTGGGGTATCGTAGAAATCGCCTTTTAAAGACGCACCTTTCTGGCCCCACAAAAATGGGCATTTCAAATTAGAAACAAGTCAAATGAACAAAATAGTGTGAATAAGTAAGTATTTCAGGGGTGAGTTAGCAGGTTATTGGGGTAGTAAGTCCTGATTTTTTTGGAGGTTGCATTGACCACTACGCCATTCAAAATAGGCAGGCTTTGGCATAAGCAGTTAGGCCCCGTAGGATGATTTTAGCTAAAATGTGCCCCAAACACTCAAACCGGCTTGTATCTTGCAATGGAAAATATGGGAAACATGACTTAGACAGCAAATGATACACTGTATGCCATGTTTCCAAATTTTTATGCACAGTGGTTACAGCATGAAGCGAATGCATGTGAATATACAAAGGTGCATTGCATTAAACAAGTCCAATGAGCGTGAAAAAAATGGCCGGCCTGCCTGCTTTCATCCATCATTTGTTCTAAATTTATAATTAATCAATGAGCTGAGGTGGAGTCTTAGCCAGTGGTACCATCAGGGGTGTGTAATGCACTTTAGGGTAGACAGCCAATCAGCTGCCAGATTCAATCTGTCAATCAAACACAGCAGCCAATCAGAGAGCTGGCCATTGATCAGCAGGCCCTTTATGACATCACAGACAGACCCACGGAACTCTCTGTGCTTGTCTGCTGGCTGGCTGTCAGTTGGGTGGGTGGGCGGCAGAGGGGGAGGATGTACGTCTCGTTTCTCCTGAAAATTGCGGTTTTTCAGCGTTTCCGGAAAAAGTCGCGGTCCGACGCGCAAAAGTGGGGTATCGTAGAAATCGCCTTTTAAAGACGCACCTTTCTGGCCCCACAAAAATGGGCATTTCAAATTAGAAACAAGTCAAATGAACAAAATAGTGTGAATAAGTAAGTATTTCAGGGGTGAGTTAGCAGGTTATTGGGGTAGTAAGTCCTGATTTTTTTGGAGGTTGCAGTGACCACTACGCCATTCAAAATAGGCAGGCTTTAGCATAAGCATTTAGGCCCCGTAGGATGATTTTAGCTAAAATGTGCCCCAAACACTCAAACCGGCTTGTATCTTGCAATGGAAAATATGGGAAACATGACTTAGACAGCAAATGATACACTGTATGCCATGTTTCCAAATTTTTATGCACAGTGGTTACAGCATGAAGTGAATGCATGTGAATATACACAGGTGCATTGCATTAAACAAGTCCAATGAGCGTGAAAAAAATGGCCGGCCTGCCTGCTTTCATCCATCATTTGTTCTAAATTTATAATTAATCAATGAGCTGAGGTGGAGTCTTAGCCAGTGGTACCATCAGGGGTGTGTAATGCACTTTAGGGTAGACAGCCAATCAGCTGCCAGATTCAATCTGTCAATCAAACACAGCAGCCAATCAGAGAGCTGGCCATTGATCAGCAGGCCCTTTATGACATCACAGACAGACCCACGGAACTCTCTGTGCTTGTCTGCTGGCTGGCTGTCAGTTGGGTGGGTGGGCGGCAGAGGGGGAGGATGTACGTCTCGTTTCTCCTGAAAATTGCGGTTTTTCGGCGTTTCCGGAAAAAGTCGCGGTCCGACGCGCAAAAGTGGGGTATCGTAGAAATCGCCTTTTAAAGACGCACCTTTCTGGCCCCACAAAAATGGGCATTTCAAATTAGAAACCAGTCAAATGAACAATATAGTGTGAATAAGTAAGTATTTCAGGGGTGAGTTAGCAGGTTATTGGGGTAGTAAGTCCTGATTTTTTTGGAGGTTGCAGTGACCACTACGCCATTCAAAATAGGCAGGCTTTGGCATAAGCAGTTAGGCCCCGTAGGATGATTTTAGCTAAAATGTGCCCCAAACACTCAAACCGGCTTGTATCTTGCAATGGAAAATATGGGAAACATGACTTAGACAGCAAATGATACACTGTATGCCATGTTTCCAAATTTTTATGCACAGTGGTTACAGCATGAAGCGAATGCATGTGAATATATAAAGGTGCATTGCATTAAACAAGTCCAATGAGCGTGAAAAAAATGGCCGGCCTGCCTGCTTTCATCCATCATTTGTTCTAAATTTATAATTAATCAATGAGCTGAGGTGGAGTCTTAGCCAGTGGTACCATCAGGGGTGTGTAATGCACTTTAGGGTAGACAGCCAATCAGCTGCCAGATTCAATCTGTCAATCAAACACAGCAGCCAATCAGAGAGCTGGCCATTGATCAGCAGGCCCTTTATGACATCACAGACAGACCCACGGAACTCTCTGTGCTTGTCTGCTGGCTGGCTGTCAGTTGGGTGGGTGGGCGGCAGAGGGGGAGGATGTACGTCTCGTTTCTCCTGAAAATTGCGGTTTTTCGGCGTTTCCGGAAAAAGTCGCGGTCCGACGCGCAAAAGTGGGGTATCGTAGAAATCGCCTTTTAAAGACGCACCTTTCTGGCCCCACAAAAATGGGCATTTCAAATTAGAAACAAGTCAAATGAACAAAATAGTGTGAATAAGTAAGTATTTCAGGGGTGAGTTAGCAGGTTATTGGGGTAGTAAGTCCTGATTTTTTTGGAGGTTGCATTGACCACTACGCCATTCAAAATAGGCAGGCTTTGGCATAAGCAGTTAGGCCCCGTAGGATGATTTTAGCTAAAATGTGCCCCAAACACTCAAACCGGCTTGTATCTTGCAATGGAAAATATGGGAAACATGACTTAGACAGCAAATGATACACTGTATGCCATGTTTCCAAATTTTTATGCACAGTGGTTACAGCATGAAGCGAATGCATGTGAATATACAAAGGTGCATTGCATTAAACAAGTC
Source organism: Crinia signifera (assembly GCF_055691185.1). Classification (NCBI taxonomy): domain Eukaryota; kingdom Metazoa; phylum Chordata; class Amphibia; order Anura; family Myobatrachidae; genus Crinia; species Crinia signifera. The sequence continues at coordinate 147,240,921 of NC_139218.1, read as the reverse complement.
CAATGAGCGTGAAAAAAATTGCCGGCCTGCCTGCTTTCATCCATCATTTGTTCTAAATTTATAATTAATCAATGAGCTGAGGTCGAGTCTTAGCCAGTGGTACCATCAGGGGTGTGTAATGCACTTTAGGGTAGACAGCCAATCAGCTGCCAGATTCAATCTGTCAATCAAACACAGCAGCCAATCAGAGAGCTGGCCATTGATCAGCAGGCCCTTTATGACATCACAGACAGACCCACGGAACTCTCTGTGCTTGTCTGCTGGCTGGCTGTCAGTTGGGTGGGTGGGCGGCAGAGGGGGAGGATGTACGTCTCGTTTCTCCTGAAAATTGCGGTTTTTCAGCGTTTCCGGAAAAAGTCGCGGTCCGACGCGCAAAAGTGGGGTATCGTAGAAATCGCCTTTTAAAGACGCACCTTTCTGGCCCCACAAAAATGGGCATTTCAAATTAGAAACAAGTCAAATGAACAAAATAGTGTGAATAAGTAAGTATTTCAGGGGTGAGTTAGCAGGTTATTGGGGTAGTAAGTCCTGATTTTTTTGGAGGTTGCAGTGACCACTACGCCATTCAAAATAGGCAGGCTTTAGCATAAGCATTTAGGCCCCGTAGGATGATTTTAGCTAAAATGTGCCCCAAACACTCAAACCGGCTTGTATCTTGCAATGGAAAATATGGGAAACATGACTTAGACAGCAAATGATACACTGTATGCCATGTTTCCAAATTTTTATGCACAGTGGTTACAGCATGAAGTGAATGCATGTGAATATACACAGGTGCATTGCATTAAACAAGTCCAATGAGCGTGAAAAAAATGGCCGGCCTGCCTGCTTTCATCCATCATTTGTTCTAAATTTATAATTAATCAATGAGCTGAGGTGGAGTCTTAGCCAGTGGTACCATCAGGGGTGTGTAATGCACTTTAGGGTAGACAGCCAATCAGCTGCCAGATTCAATCTGTCAATCAAACACAGCAGCCAATCAGAGAGCTGGCCATTGATCAGCAGGCCCTTTATGACATCACAGACAGACCCACGGAACTCTCTGTGCTTGTCTGCTGGCTGACTGTCAGTTGGGTGGGTGGGCGGCAGAGGGGGTGGATGTACGTCTCGTTTCTCCTGAAAATTGCGGTTTTTCGGCGTTTCCGGAAAAAGTCGCGGTCCGACGCGCAAAAGTGGGGTATCGTAGAAATCGCCTTTTAAAGACACACCTTTCTGGCCCCACAAAAATGGGCATTTCAAATTAGAAACAAGTCAAATGAACAAAATAGTGTGAATAAGTAAGTATTTCAGGGGTGAGTTAGCAGGTTATTGGGGTAGTAAGTCCTGATTTTTTTGGAGGTTGCAGTGACCACTACGCCATTCAAAATAGGCAGGCTTTAGCATAAGCATTTAGGCCCCGTAGGATGATTTTAGCTAAAATGTGCCCCAAACACTCAAACCGGCTTGTACTGTATCTTGCAATGGAAAATATGGGAAACATGACTTAGACAGCAAATGATACACTGTATGCCATGTTTCCAAATTTTTATGCACAGTGGTTACAGCATGAAGTGAATGCATGTGAATATACACAGGTGCATTGCATTAAACAAGTCCAATGAGTGTGAAAAAAATGGCCGGCCTGCCTGCTTTCATCCATCATTTGTTCTAAATTTATAATTAATCAATGAGCTGAGGTGGAGTCTTAGCCAGTGGTACCATCAGGGGTGTGTAATGCACTTTAGGGTAGACAGCCAATCAGCTGCCAGATTCAATCTGTCAATCAAACACAGCAGCCAATCAGAGAGCTGGCCATTGATCAGCAGGCCCTTTATGACATCACAGACAGACCCAGGGAACTCTCTGTGCTTGTCTGCTGGCTGGCTGTCAGTTGGGTGGGTGGGCGGCAGAGGGGGTGGATGTACGTCTCGTTTCTCCTGAAAATTGCGGTTTTTCGGCGTTTCCGGAAAAAGTCGCGGTCCGACGCGCAAAAGTGGGGTATCGTAGAAATCGCCTTTTAAAGACACACCTTTCTGGCCCCACAAAAATGGGCATTTCAAATTAGAAACAAGTCAAATGAACAAAATAGTGTGAATAAGTAAGTATTTCAGGGGTGAGTTAGCAGGTTATTGGGGTAGTAAGTCCTGATTTTTTTGGAGGTTGCAGTGACCACTACGCCATTCAAAATAGGCAGGCTTTAGCATAAGCAGTTAGGCCCCGTAGGATGATTTTAGCTAAAATGTGCCCCAAACACTCAAACCGGCTTGTATCTTGCAATGGAAAATATGGGAAACATGACTTAGACAGCAAATGATACACTGTATGCCATGTTTCCAAATTTTTATGCACAGTGGTTACAGCATGAAGTGAATGCATGTGAATATACACAGGTGCATTGCATTAAACAAGTCCAATGAGCGTGAAAAAAATGGCCGGCCTGCCTGCTTTCATCCATCATTTGTTCTAAATTTATAATTAATCAATGAGCTGATGTGGAGTCTTAGCCAGTGGTACCATCAGGGGTGTGTAATGCACTTTAGGGTAGACAGCCAATCAGCTGCCAGATTCAATCTGTCAATCAAACACAGCAGCCAATCAGAGAGCTGGCAATTGATCAGCAGGCCCTTTATGACATCACAGACAGACCCACGGAACTCTCTGTGCTTGTCTGCTGGCTGGCTGTCAGTTGGGTGGGTGGGCGGCAGAGGGGGAGGATGTACGTCTCGTTTCTCCTGAAAATTGCGGTTTTTCGGTGTTTCCGGAAAAAGTCGCGGTCCGACGCGCAAAAGTGGGGTATCGTAGAAATCGCCTTTTAAAGACGCACCTTTCTGGCCCCACAAAAATGGGCATTTCAAATTAGAAACAAGTCAAATGAACAAAATAGTGTGAATAAGTAAGTATTTCAGGGGTGAGTTAGCAGGTTATTGGGGTAGTAAGTCCTGATTTTTTTGGAGGTTGCAGTGACCACTACGCCATTCAAAATAGGCAGGCTTTGGCATAAGCAGTTAGGCCCCGTAGGATGATTTTAGCTAAAATGTGCCCCAAACACTCAAACCGGCTTGTATCTTGCAATGGAAAATATGGGAAACATGACTTAGACAGCAAATGATACACTGTATGCCATGTTTCCAAATTTTTATGCACAGTGGTTACAGCATGAAGCGAATGCATGTGAATATACACAGGTGCATTGCATTAAACAAGTCCAATGAGCGTGAAAAAAATGGCTGGCCTGCCTGCTTTCCTCCATCATTTGTTCTAAATTTATAATTAATCAATGAGCTGAGGTGGAGTCTTAGCCAGTGGTACCATCAGGGGTGTGTAATGCACTTTAGGGTAGACAGCCAATCAGCTGCCAGATTCAATCTGTCAATCAAACACAGCAGCCAATCAGAGAGCTGGCCATTGATCAGCAGGCCCTTTATGACATCACAGACAGACCCACGGAACTCTCTGTGCTTGTCTGCTGGCTGGCTGTCAGTTGGGTGGGTGGGCGGCAGAGGGGGAGGATGTACGTCTCGTTTCTCCTGAAAATTGCGGTTTTTCGGCGTTTCCGGAAAAAGTCGCGGTCCGACGCGCAAAAGTGGGGTATCGTAGAAATCGCCTTTTAAAGACGCACCTTTCTGGCCCCACAAAAATGGGCATTTCAAATTAGAAACAAGTCAAATGAACAAAATAGTGTGAATAAGTAAGTATTTCAGGGGTGAGTTAGCAGGTTATTGGGGTAGTAAGTCCTGATTTTTTTGGAGGTTGCAGTGACCACTACGCCATTCAAAATAGGCAGGCTTTAGCATAAGCATTTAGGCCCCGTAGGATGATTTTAGCTAAAATGTGCCCCAAACACTCAAACCGGCTTGTATCTTGCAATGGAAAATATGGGAAACATGACTTAGACAGCAAATGATACACTGTATGCCATGTTTCCAAATTTTTATGCACAGTGGTTACAGCATGAAGTGAATGCATGTGAATATACACAGGTGCATTGCATTAAACAAGTCCAATGAGCGTGAAAAAAATGGCCGGCCTGCCTGCTTTCATCCATCATTTGTTCTAAATTTATAATTAATCAATGAGCTGAGGTGGAGTCTTAGCCAGTGGTACCATCAGGGGTGTGTAATGCACTTTAGGGTAGACAGCCAATCAGCTGCCAGATTCAATCTGTCAATCAAACACAGCAGCCAATCAGAGAGCTGGCCATTGATCAGCAGGCCCTTTATGACATCACAGACAGACCCACGGAACTCTCTGTGCTTGTCTGCTGGCTGGCTGTCAGTTGGGTGGGTGGGCGGCAGAGGGGGAGGATGTACGTCTCGTTTCTCCTGAAAATTGCGGTTTTTCAGCGTTTCCGGAAAAAGTTGCGGTCCGACGCGCAAAAGTGGGGTATCGTAGAAATCGCCTTTTAAAGACGCACCTTTCTGGCCCCACAAAAATGGGCATTTCAAATTAGAAACAAGTCAAATGAACAAAATAGTGTGAATAAGTAAGTATTTCAGGGGTGAGTTAGCAGGTTATTGGGGTAGTAAGTCCTGATTTTTTTGGAGGTTGCAGTGACCACTACGCCATTCAAAATAGGCAGGCTTTAGCATAAGCATTTAGGCCCCGTAGGATGATTTTAGCTAAAATGTGCCCCAAACACTCAAACCGGCTTGTATCTTGCAATGGAAAATATGGGAAACATGACTTAGACAGCAAATGATACACTGTATGCCATGTTTCCAAATTTTTATGCACAGTGGTTACAGCATGAAGTGAATGCATGTGAATATACACAGGTGCATTGCATTAAACAAGTCCAATGAGCGTGAAAAAAATGGCCGGCCTGCCTGCTTTCATCCATCATTTGTTCTAAATTTATAATTAATCAATGAGCTGAGGTGGAGTCTTAGCCAGTGGTACCATCAGGGGTGTGTAATGCACTTTAGGGTAGACAGCCAATCAGCTGCCAGATTCAATCTGTCAATCAAACACAGCAGCCAATCAGAGAGCTGGCCATTGATCAGCAGGCCCTTTATGACATCACAGACAGACCCACGGAACTCTCTGTGCTTGTCTGCTGGCTGGCTGTCAGTTGGGTGGGTGGGCGGCAGAGGGGGTGGATGTACGTCTCGTTTCTCCTGAAAATTGCGGTTTTTCGGCGTTTCCGGAAAAAGTCGCGGTCCGACGCGCAAAAGTGGGGTATCGTAGAAATCGCCTTTTAAAGACACACCTTTCTGGCCCCACAAAAATGGGCATTTCAAATTAGAAACAAGTCAAATGAACAAAATAGTGTGAATAAGTAAGTATTTCAGGGGTGAGTTAGCAGGTTATTGGGGTAGTAAGTCCTGATTTTTTTGGAGGTTGCAGTGACCACTACGCCATTCAAAATAGGCAGGCTTTAGCATAAGCAGTTAGGCCCCGTAGGATGATTTTAGCTAAAATGTGCCCCAAACACTCAAACCGGCTTGTATCTTGCAATGGAAAATATGGGAAACATGACTTAGACAGCAAATGATACACTGTATGCCATGTTTCCAAATTTTTATGCACAGTGGTTACAGCATGAAGCGAATGCATGTGAATATACAAAGGTGCATTGCATTAAACAAGTCCAATGAGCGTGAAAAAAATAGCCGGCCTGCCTGCTTTCATCCATCATTTGTTCTAAATTTATAATTAATCAATGAGCTGAGGTGGAGTCTTAGCCAGTGGTACCATCAGGGGTGTGTAATGCACTTTAGGGTAGACAGCCAATCAGCTGCCAGATTCAATCTGTCAATCAAACACAGCAGCCAATCAGAGAGCTGGCCATTGATCAGCAGGCCCTTTATGACATCACAGACAGACCCACGGAACTCTCTGTGCTTGTCTGCTGGCTGGCTGTCAGTTGGGTGGGTGGGCGGCAGAGGGGGAGGATGTACGTCTCGTTTCTCCTGAAAATTGCGGTTTTTCGGCGTTTCCGGAAAAAGTCGCGGTCCGACGCGCAAAAGTGGGGTATCGTAGAAATCGCCTTTTAAAGACGCACCTTTCTGGCCCCACAAAAATGGGCATTTCAAATTAGAAACAAGTCAAATGAACAAAATAGTGTGAATAAGTAAGTATTTCAGGGGTGAGTTAGCAGGTTATTGGGGTAGTAAGTCCTGATTTTTTTGGAGGTTGCATTGACCACTACGCCATTCAAAATAGGCAGGCTTTGGCATAAGCAGTTAGGCCCCGTAGGATGATTTTAGCTAAAATGTGCCCCAAACACTCAAACCGGCTTGTATCTTGCAATGGAAAATATGGGAAACATGACTTAGACAGCAAATGATACACTGTATGCCATGTTTCCAATTTTTTATGCACAGTGGTTACAGCATGAAGCGAATGCATGTGAATATACAAAGGTGCATTGCATTAAACAAGTCCAATGAGCGTGAAAAAAATGGCCGGCCTGCCTGCTTTCATCCATCATTTGTTCTAAATTTATAATTAATCAATAAGCTGAGGTGGAGTCTTAGCCAGTGGTACCATCAGGGGTGTGTAATGCACTTTAGGGTAGACAGCCAATCAGCTGCCAGATTCAATCTGTCAATCAAACACAGCAGCCAATCAGAGAGCTGGCCATTGATCAGCAGGCCCTTTATGACATCACAGACAGACCCACGGAACTCTCTGTGCTTGTCTGCTGGCTGGCTGTCAGTTGGGTGGGTGGGCGGCAGAGGGGGAGGATGTACGTCTCGTTTCTCCTGAAAATTGCGGTTTTTCAGCGTTTCCGGAAAAAGTCGCGGTCCGACGCGCAAAAGTGGGGTATCGTAGAAATCGCCTTTTAAAGACGCACCTTTCTGGCCCCACAAAAATGGGCATTTCAAATTAGAAACAAGTCAAATGAACAAAATAGTGTGAATAAGTAAGTATTTCAGGGGTGAGTTAGCAGGTTATTGGGGTAGTAAGTCCTGATTTTTTTGGAGGTTGCAGTGACCACTACGCCATTCAAAATAGGCAGGCTTTAGCATAAGCATTTAGGCCCCGTAGGATGATTTTAGCTAAAATGTGCCCCAAACACTCAAACCGGCTTGTATCTTGCAATGGAAAATATGGGAAACATGACTTAGACAGCAAATGATACACTGTATGCCATGTTTCCAAATTTTTATGCACAGTGGTTACAGCATGAAGTGAATGCATGTGAATATACACAGGTGCATTGCATTAAACAAGTCCAATGAGCGTGAAAAAAATGGCCGGCCTGCCTGCTTTCATCCATCATTTGTTCTAAATTTATAATTAATCAATGAGCTGAGGTGGAGTCTTAGCCAGTGGTACCATCAGGGGTGTGTAATGCACTTTAGGGTAGACAGCCAATCAGCTGCCAGATTCAATCTGTCAATCAAACACAGCAGCCAATCAGAGAGCTGGCCATTGATCAGCAGGCCCTTTATGACATCACAGACAGACCCACGGAACTCTCTGTGCTTGTCTGCTGGCTGGCTGTCAGTTGGGTGGGTGGGCGGCAGAGGGGGAGGATGTACGTCTCGTTTCTCCTGAAAATTGCGGTTTTTCGGCGTTTCCGGAAAAAGTCGCGGTCCGACGCACAAAAGTGGGGTATCGTAGAAATCGCCTTTTAAAGACGCACCTTTCTGGCCCCACAAAAATGGGCATTTCAAATTAGAAACCAGTCAAATGAACAATATAGTGTGAATAAGTAAGTATTTCAGGGGTGAGTTAGCAGGTTATTGGGGTAGTAAGTCCTGATTTTTTTGGAGGTTGCAGTGACCACTACGCCATTCAAAATAGGCAGGCTTTGGCATAAGCAGTTAGGCCCCGTAGGATGATTTTAGCTAAAATGTGCCCCAAACACTCAAACCGGCTTGTATCTTGCAATGGAAAATATGGGAAACATGACTTAGACAGCAAATGATACACTGTATGCCATGTTTCCAAATTTTTATGCACAGTGGTTACAGCATGAAGTGAATGCATGTGAATATACACAGGTGCATTGCATTAAACAAGTCCAATGAGCGTGAAAAAAATGGCCGGCCTGCCTGCTTTCATCCATCATTTGTTCTAAATTTATAATTAATCAATGAGCTGAGGTGGAGTCTTAGCCAGTGGTACCATCAGGGGTGTGTAATGCACTTTAGGGTAGACAGACAATCAGCTGCCAGATTCAATCTGTCAATCAAACACAGCAGCCAATCAGAGAGCTGGCCATTGATCAGCAGGCCCTTTATGACATCACAGACAGACCCACGGAACTCTCTGTGCTTGTCTGCTGGCTGGCTGTCAGTTGGGTGGGTGGGCGGCAGAGGGGGAGGATGTACGTCTCGTTTCTCCTGAAAATTGCGGTTTTTCGGCGTTTCCGGAAAAAGTCGCGGTCCGACGCACAAAAGTGGGGTATCGTAGAAATCGCCTTTTAAAGACGCACCTTTCTGGCCCCACAAAAATGGGCATTTCAAATTAGAAACCAGTCAAATGAACAATATAGTGTGAATAAGTAAGTATTTCAGGGGTGAGTTAGCAGGTTATTGGGGTAGTAAGTCCTGATTTTTTTGGAGGTTGCAGTGACCTCTACGCCATTCAAAATAGGCAGGCTTTGGCATAAGCAGTTAGGCCCCGTAGGATGATTTTAGCTAAAATGTGCCCCAAACACTCAAACCGGCTTGTATCTTGCAATGGAAAATATGGGAAACATGACTTAGACAGCAAATGATACACTGTATGCCATGTTTCCAAATTTTTATGCACAGTGGTTACAGCATGAAGCGAATGCATGTGAATATATAAAGGTGCATTGCATTAAACAAGTCCAATGAGCGTGAAAAAAATGGCCGGCCTGCCTGCTTTCATCCATCATTTGTTCTAAATTTATAATTAATCAATGAGCTGAGGTGGAGTCTTAGCCAGTGGTACCATCAGGGGTGTGTAATGCACTTTAGGGTAGACAGCCAATCAGCTGCCAGATTCAATCTGTCAATCAAACACAGCAGCCAATCAGAGAGCTGGCCATTGATCAGCAGGCCCTTTATGACATCACAGACAGACCCACGGAACTCTCTGTGCTTGTCTGCTGGCTGGCTGTCAGTTGGGTGGGTGGGCGGCAGAGGGGGAGGATGTACGTCTCGTTTCTCCTGAAAATTGCGGTTTTTCGGCGTTTCCGGAAAAAGTCGCGGTCCGACGCACAAAAGTGGGGTATCGTAGAAATCGCCTTTTAAAGACGCACCTTTCTGGCCCCACAAAAATGGGCATTTCAAATTAGAAACAAGTCAAATGAACAAAATAGTGTGAATAAGTAAGTATTTCAGGGGTGAGTTAGCAGGTTATTGGGGTAGTAAGTCCTGATTTTTTTGGAGGTTGCATTGACCACTACGCCATTCAAAATAGGCAGGCTTTGGCATAAGCAGTTAGGCCCCGTAGGATGATTTTAGCTAAAATGTGCCCCAAACACTCAAACCGGCTTGTATCTTGCAATGGAAAATATGGGAAACATGACTTAGACAGCAAATGATACACTGTATGCCATGTTTCCAAATTTTTATGCACAGTGGTTACAGCATGAAGCGAATGCATGTGAATATACAAAGGTGCATTGCATTAAACAAGTCCAATGAGCGTGAAAAAAATGGCCGGCCTGCCTGCTTTCATCCATCATTTGTTCTAAATTTATAATTAATCAATGAGCTGAGGTGGAGTCTTAGCCAGTGGTACCATCAGGGGTGTGTAATGCACTTTAGGGTAGACAGCCAATCAGCTGCCAGATTCAATCTGTCAATCAAACACAGCAGCCAATCAGAGAGCTGGCCATTGATCAGCAGGCCCTTTATGACATCACAGACAGACCCACGGAACTCTCTGTGCTTGTCTGCTGGCTGGCTGTCAGTTGGGTGGGTGGGCGGCAGAGGGGGAGGATGTACGTCTCGTTTCTCCTGAAAATTGCGGTTTTTCAGCGTTTCCGGAAAAAGTCGCGGTCCGACGCGCAAAAGTGGGGTATCGTAGAAATCGCCTTTTAAAGACGCACCTTTCTGGCCCCACAAAAATGGGCATTTCAAATTAGAAACAAGTCAAATGAACAAAATAGTGTGAATAAGTAAGTATTTCAGGGGTGAGTTAGCAGGTTATTGGGGTAGTAAGTCCTGATTTTTTTGGAGGTTGCAGTGACCACTACGCCATTCAAAATAGGCAGGCTTTAGCATAAGCATTTAGGCCCCGTAGGATGATTTTAGCTAAAATGTGCCCCAAACACTCAAACCGGCTTGTATCTTGCAATGGAAAATATGGGAAACATGACTTAGACAGCAAATGATACACTGTATGCCATGTTTCCAAATTTTTATGCACAGTGGTTACAGCATGAAGTGAATGCATGTGAATATACACAGGTGCATTGCATTAAACAAGTCCAATGAGCGTGAAAAAAATGGCCGGCCTGCCTGCTTTCATCCATCATTTGTTCTAAATTTATAATTAATCAATGAGCTGAGGTGGAGTCTTAGCCAGTGGTACCATCAGGGGTGTGTAATGCACTTTAGGGTAGACAGCCAATCAGCTGCCAGATTCAATCTGTCAATCAAACACAGCAGCCAATCAGAGAGCTGGCCATTGATCAGCAGGCCCTTTATGACATCACAGACAGACCCACGGAACTCTCTGTGCTTGTCTGCTGGCTGACTGTCAGTTGGGTGGGTGGGCGGCAGAGGGGGTGGATGTACGTCTCGTTTCTCCTGAAAATTGCGGTTTTTCGGCGTTTCCGGAAAAAGTCGCGGTCCGACGCGCAAAAGTGGGGTATCGTAGAAATCGCCTTTTAAAGACACACCTTTCTGGCCCCACAAAAATGGGCATTTCAAATTAGAAACAAGTCAAATGAACAAAATAGTGTGAATAAGTAAGTATTTCAGGGGTGAGTTAGCAGGTTATTGGGGTAGTAAGTCCTGATTTTTTTGGAGGTTGCAGTGACCACTACGCCATTCAAAATAGGCAGGCTTTAGCATAAGCATTTAGGCCCCGTAGGATGATTTTAGCTAAAATGTGCCCCAAACACTCAAACCGGCTTGTATCTTGCAATGGAAAATATGGGAAACATGACTTAGACAGCAAATGATACACTGTATGCCATGTTTCCAAATTTTTATGCACAGTGGTTACAGCATGAAGTGAATGCATGTGAATATACACAGGTGCATTGCATTAAACAAGTCCAATGAGTGTGAAAAAAATGGCCGGCCTGCCTGCTTTCATCCATCATTTGTTCTAAATTTATAAATAATCAATGAGCTGAGGTGGAGTCTTAGCCAGTGGTACCATCAGGGGTGTGTAATGCACTTTAGGGTAGACAGCCAATCAGCTGCCAGATTCAATCTGTCAATCAAACACAGCAGCCAATCAGAGAGCTGGCCATTGATCAGCAGGCCCTTTATGACATCACAGACAGACCCAGGGAACTCTCTGTGCTTGTCTGCTGGCTGGCTGTCAGTTGGGTGGGTGGGCGGCAGAGGGGGTGGATGCATGTCTCGTTTCTCCTGAAAATTGCGGTTTTTCGGCGTTTCCGGAAAAAGTCGCGGTCCGACGCGCAAAAGTGGGGTATCGTAGAAATCGCCTTTTAAAGACACACCTTTCTGGCCCCACAAAAATGGGCATTTCAAATTAGAAACAAGTCAAATGAACAAAATAGTGTGAATAAGTAAGTATTTCAGGGGTGAGTTAGCAGGTTATTGGGGTAGTAAGTCCTGATTTTTTTGGAGGTTGCAGTGACCACTACGCCATTCAAAATAGGCAGGCTTTAGCATAAGCAGTTAGGCCCCGTAGGATGATTTTAGCTAAAATGTGCCCCAAACACTCAAACCGGCTTGTATCTTGCAATGGAAAATATGGGAAACATGACTTAGACAGCAAATGATACACTGTATGCCATGTTTCCAAATTTTTATGCACAGTGGTTACAGCATGAAGTGAATGCATGTGAATATACACAGGTGCATTGCATTAAACAAGTCCAATGAGCGTGAAAAAAATGGCCGGCCTGCCTGCTTTCATCCATCATTTGTTCTAAATTTATAATTAATCAATGAGCTGAGGTGGAGTCTTAGCCAGTGGTACCATCAGGGGTGTGTAATGCACTTTAGGGTAGACAGCCAATCAGCTGCCAGATTCAATCTGTCAATCAAACACAGCAGCCAATCAGAGAGCTGGCAATTGATCAGCAGGCCCTTTATGACATCACAGACAGACCCACGGAACTCTCTGTGCTTGTCTGCTGGCTGGCTGTCAGTTGGGTGGGTGGGCGGCAGAGGGGGAGGATGTACGTCTCGTTTCTCCTGAAAATTGCGGTTTTTCGGGGTTTCCGGAAAAAGTCGCGGTCCGACGCGCAAAAGTGGGGTATCGTAGAAATCGCCTTTTAAAGACGCACCTTTCTGGCCCCACAAAAATGGGCATTTCAAATTAGAAACAAGTCAAATGAACAAAATAGTGTGAATAAGTAAGTATTTCAGGGGTGAGTTAGCAGGTTATTGGGGTAGTAAGTCCTGATTTTTTTGGAGGTTGCAGTGACCACTACGCCATTCAAAATAGGCAGGCTTTGGCATAAGCAGTTAGGCCCCGTAGGATGATTTTAGCTAAAATGTGCCCCAAACACTCAAACCGGCTTGTATCTTGCAATGGAAAATATGGGAAACATGACTTAGACAGCAAATGATACACTGTATGCCATGTTTCCAAATTTTTATGCACAGTGGTTACAGCATGAAGCGAATGCATGTGAATATACAAAGGTGCATTGCATTAAACAAGTCCAATGAGCGTGAAAAAAATGGCCGGCCTGCCTGCTTTCATCCATCATTTGTTCTAAATTTATAATTAATCAATGAGCTGAGGTGGAGTCTTAGCCAGTGGTACCATCAGGGGTGTGTAATGCACTTTAGGGTAGACAGCCAATCAGCTGCCAGATTCAATCTGTCAATCAAACACAGCAGCCAATCAGAGAGCTGGCCATTGATCAGCAGGCCCTTTATGACATCACAGACAGACCCACGGAACTCTCTGTGCTTGTCTGCTGGCTGGCTGTCAGTTGGGTGGGTGGGCGGCAGAGGGGGAGGATGTACGTCTCGTTTCTCCTGAAAATTGCGGTTTTTCAGCGTTTCCGGAAAAAGTCGCGGTCCGACGCGCAAAAGTGGGGTATCGTAGAAATCGCCTTTTAAAGACGCACCTTTCTGGCCCCACAAAAATGGGCATTTCAAATTAGAAACAAGTCAAATGAACAAAATAGTGTGAATAAGTAAGTATTTCAGGGGTGAGTTAGCAGGTTATTGGGGTAGTAAGTCCTGATTTTTTTGGAGGTTGCAGTGACCACTACGCCATTCAAAATAGGCAGGCTTTAGCATAAGCATTTAGGCCCCGTAGGATGATTTTAGCTAAAATGTGCCCCAAACACTCAAACCGGCTTGTATCTTGCAATGGAAAATATGGGAAACATGACTTAGACAGCAAATGATACACTGTATGCCATGTTTCCAAATTTTTATGCACAGTGGTTACAGCATGAAGTGAATGCATGTGAATATACACAGGTGCATTGCATTAAACAAGTCCAATGAGCGTGAAAAAAATGGCCGGCCTGCCTGCTTTCATCCATCATTTGTTCTAAATTTATAATTAATCAATGAGCTGAGGTGGAGTCTTAGCCAGTGGTACCATCAGGGGTGTGTAATGCACTTTAGGGTAGACAGCCAATCAGCTGCCAGATTCAATCTGTCAATCAAACACAGCAGCCAATCAGAGAGCTGGCCATTGATCAGCAGGCCCTTTATGACATCACAGACAGACCCACGGAACTCTCTGTGCTTGTCTGCTGGCTGACTGTCAGTTGGGTGGGTGGGCGGCAGAGGGGGTGGATGTACGTCTCGTTTCTCCTGAAAATTGCGGTTTTTCGGCGTTTCCGGAAAAAGTCGCGGTCCGACGCGCAAAAGTGGGGTATCGTAGAAATCGCCTTTTAAAGACACACCTTTCTGGCCCCACAAAAATGGGCATTTCAAATTAGAAACAAGTCAAATGAACAAAATAGTGTGAATAAGTAAGTATTTCAGGGGTGAGTTAGCAGGTTATTGGGGTAGTAAGTCCTGATTTTTTTGGAGGTTGCAGTGACCACTACGCCATTCAAAATAGGCAGGCTTTAGCATAAGCATTTAGGCCCCGTAGGATGATTTTAGCTAAAATGTGCCCCAAACACTCAAACCGGCTTGTATCTTGCAATGGAAAATATGGGAAACATGACTTAGACAGCAAATGATACACTGTATGCCATGTTTCCAAATTTTTATGCACAGTGGTTACAGCATGAAGTGAATGCATGTGAATATACACAGGTGCATTGCATTAAACAAGTCCAATGAGTGTGAAAAAAATGGCCGGCCTGCCTGCTTTCATCCATCATTTGTTCTAAATTTATAAATAATCAATGAGCTGAGGTGGAGTCTTAGCCAGTGGTACCATCAGGGGTGTGTAATGCACTTTAGGGTAGACAGCCAATCAGCTGCCAGATTCAATCTGTCAATCAAACACAGCAGCCAATCAGAGAGCTGGCCATTGATCAGCAGGCCCTTTATGACATCACAGACAGACCCAGGGAACTCTCTGTGCTTGTCTGCTGGCTGGCTGTCAGTTGGGTGGGTGGGCGGCAGAGGGGGTGGATGCATGTCTCGTTTCTCCTGAAAATTGCGGTTTTTCGGCGTTTCCGGAAAAAGTCGCGGTCCGACGCGCAAAAGTGGGGTATCGTAGAAATCGCCTTTTAAAGACACACCTTTCTGGCCCCACAAAAATGGGCATTTCAAATTAGAAACAAGTCAAATGAACAAAATAGTGTGAATAAGTAAGTATTTCAGGGGTGAGTTAGCAGGTTATTGGGGTAGTAAGTCCTGATTTTTTTGGAGGTTGCAGTGACCACTACGCCATTCAAAATAGGCAGGCTTTAGCATAAGCAGTTAGGCCCCGTAGGATGATTTTAGCTAAAATGTGCCCCAAACACTCAAACCGGCTTGTATCTTGCAATGGAAAATATGGGAAACATGACTTAGACAGCAAATGATACACTGTATGCCATGTTTCCAAATTTTTATGCACAGTGGTTACAGCATGAAGTGAATGCATGTGAATATACACAGGTGCATTGCATTAAACAAGTCCAATGAGCGTGAAAAAAATGGCCGGCCTGCCTGCTTTCATCCATCATTTGTTCTAAATTTATAATTAATCAATGAGCTGAGGTGGAGTCTTAGCCAGTGGTACCATCAGGGGTGTGTAATGCACTTTAGGGTAGACAGCCAATCAGCTGCCAGATTCAATCTGTCAATCAAACACAGCAGCCAATCAGAGAGCTGGCAATTGATCAGCAGGCCCTTTATGACATCACAGACAGACCCACGGAACTCTCTGTGCTTGTCTGCTGGCTGGCTGTCAGTTGGGTGGGTGGGCGGCAGAGGGGGAGGATGTACGTCTCGTTTCTCCTGAAAATTGCGGTTTTTCGGCGTTTCCGGAAAAAGTCGCGGTCCGACGCGCAAAAGTGGGGTATCGTAGAAATCGCCTTTTAAAGACGCACCTTTCTGGCCCCACAAAAATGGGCATTTCAAATTAGAAACAAGTCAAATGAACAAAATAGTGTGAATAAGTAAGTATTTCAGGGGTGAGTTAGCAGGTTATTGGGGTAGTAAGTCCTGATTTTTTTGGAGGTTGCAGTGACCACTACGCCATTCAAAATAGGCAGGCTTTAGCATAAGCATTTAGGCCCCGTAGGATGATTTTAGCTAAAATGTGCCCCAAACACTCAAACCGGCTTGTATCTTGCAATGGAAAATATGGGAAACATGACTTAGACAGCAAATGATACACTGTATGCCATGTTTCCAAATTTTTATGCACAGTGGTTACAGCATGAAGTGAATGCATGTGAATATACACAGGTGCATTGCATTAAACAAGTCCAATGAGCGTGAAAAAAATGGCCGGCCTGCCTGCTTTCATCCATCATTTGTTCTAAATTTATAATTAATCAATGAGCTGAGGTGGAGTCTTAGCCAGTGGTACCATCAGGGGTGTGTAATGCACTTTAGGGTAGACAGCCAATCAGCTGCCAGATTCAATCTGTCAATCAAACACAGCAGCCAATCAGAGAGCTGGCCATTGATCAGCAGGCCCTTTATGACATCACAGACAGACCCACGGAACTCTCTGTGCTTGTCTGCTGGCTGGCTGTCAGTTGGGTGGGTGGGCGGCAGAGGGGGAGGATGTACGTCTCGTTTCTCCTGAAAATTGCGGTTTTTCGGCGTTTCCGGAAAAAGTCGCGGTCCGACGCGCAAAAGTGGGGTATCGTAGAAATCGCCTTTTAAAGACGCACCTTTCTGGCCCCACAAAAATGGGCATTTCAAATTAGAAACAAGTCAAATGAACAAAATAGTGTGAATAAGTAAGTATTTCAGGGGTGAGTTAGCAGGTTATTGGGGTAGTAAGTCCTGATTTTTTTGGAGGTTGCAGTGACCACTACGCCATTCAAAATAGGCAGGCTTTAGCATAAGCATTTAGGCCCCGTAGGATGATTTTAGCTAAAATGTGCCCCAAACACTCAAACCGGCTTGTATCTTGCAATGGAAAATATGGGAAACATGACTTAGACAGCAAATGATACACTGTATGCCATGTTTCCAAATTTTTATGCACAGTGGTTACAGCATGAAGTGAATGCATGTGAATATACACAGGTGCATTGCATTAAACAAGTCCAATGAGCGTGAAAAAAATGGCCGGCCTGCCTGCTTTCATCCATCATTTGTTCTCAATTTATAATTAATCAATGAGCTGAAGTGGAGTCTTAGCCAGTGGTACCATCAGGGGTGTGTAATGCACTTTAGGGTAGACAGCCAATCAGCTGCCAGATTCAATCTGTCAATCAAACACAGCAGCCAATCAGAGAGCTGGCCATTGATCAGCAGGCCCTTTATGACATCACAGACAGACCCACGGAACTCTCTGTGCTTGTCTGCTGGCTGGCTGTCAGTTGGGTGGGTGGGCGGCAGAGGGGGAGGATGTACGTCTCGTTTCTCCTGAAAATTGCGGTTTTTCGGCGTTTCCGGAAAAAGTCGCGGTCCGACGCACAAAAGTGGGGTATCGTAGAAATCGCCTTTTAAAGACGCACCTTTCTGGCCCCACAAAAATGGGCATTTCAAATTAGAAACCAGTCAAATGAACAATATAGTGTGAATAAGTAAGTATTTCAGGGGTGAGTTAGCAGGTTATTGGGGTAGTAAGTCCTGATTTTTTTGGAGGTTGCAGTGACCACTACGCCATTCAAAATAGGCAGGCTTTGGCATAAGCAGTTAGGCCCCGTAGGATGATTTTAGCTAAAATGTGCCCCAAACACTCAAACCGGCTTGTATCTTGCAATGGAAAATATGGGAAACATGACTTAGACAGCAAATGATACACTGTATGCCATGTTTCCAAATTTTTATGCACAGTGGTTACAGCATGAAGTGAATGCATGTGAATATACACAGGTGCATTGCATTAAACAAGTCCAATGAGCGTGAAAAAAATGGCCGGCCTGCCTGCTTTCATCCATCATTTGTTCTAAATTTATAATTAATCAATGAGCTGAGGTGGAGTCTTAGCCAGTGGTACCATCAGGGGTGTGTAATGCACTTTAGGGTAGACAGCCAATCAGCTGCCAGATTCAATCTGTCAATCAAACACAGCAGCCAATCAGAGAGCTGGCCATTGATCAGCAGGCCCTTTATGACATCACAGACAGACCCACGGAACTCTCTGTGCTTGTCTGCTGGCTGGCTGTCAGTTGGGTGGGTGGGCGGCAGAGGGGGAGGATGTACGTCTCGTTTCTCCTGAAAATTGCGGTTTTTCGGCGTTTCCGGAAAAAGTCGCGGTCCGACGCACAAAAGTGGGGTATCGTAGAAATCGCCTTTTAAAGACGCACCTTTCTGGCCCCACAAAAATGGGCATTTCAAATTAGAAACCAGTCAAATGAACAATATAGTGTGAATAAGTAAGTATTTCAGGGGTGAGTTAGCAGGTTATTGGGGTAGTAAGTCCTGATTTTTTTGGAGGTTGCAGTGACCTCTACGCCATTCAAAATAGGCAGGCTTTGGCATAAGCAGTTAGGCCCCGTAGGATGATTTTAGCTAAAATGTGCCCCAAACACTCAAACCGGCTTGTATCTTGCAATGGAAAATATGGGAAACATGACTTAGACAGCAAATGATACACTGTATGCCATGTTTCCAAATTTTTATGCACAGTGGTTACAGCATGAAGCGAATGCATGTGAATATATAAAGGTGCATTGCATTAAACAAGTCCAATGAGCGTGAAAAAAATGGCCGGCCTGCCTGCTTTCATCCATCATTTGTTCTAAATTTATAATTAATCAATGAGCTGAGGTGGAGTCTTAGCCAGTGGTACCATCAGGGGTGTGTAATGCACTTTAGGGTAGACAGCCAATCAGCTGCCAGATTCAATCTGTCAATCAAACACAGCAGCCAATCAGAGAGCTGGCCATTGATCAGCAGGCCCTTTATGACATCACAGACAGACCCACGGAACTCTCTGTGCTTGTCTGCTGGCTGGCTGTCAGTTGGGTGGGTGGGCGGCAGAGGGGGAGGATGTACGTCTCGTTTCTCCTGAAAATTGCGGTTTTTCGGCGTTTCCGGAAAAAGTCGCGGTCCGACGCACAAAAGTGGGGTATCGTAGAAATCGCCTTTTAAAGACGCACCTTTCTGGCCCCACAAAAATGGGCATTTCAAATTAGAAACAAGTCAAATGAACAAAATAGTGTGAATAAGTAAGTATTTCAGGGGTGAGTTAGCAGGTTATTGGGGTAGTAAGTCCTGATTTTTTTGGAGGTTGCATTGACCACTACGCCATTCAAAATAGGCAGGCTTTGGCATAAGCAGTTAGGCCCCGTAGGATGATTTTAGCTAAAATGTGCCCCAAACACTCAAACCGGCTTGTATCTTGCAATGGAAAATATGGGAAACATGACTTAGACAGCAAATGATACACTGTATGCCATGTTTCCAAATTTTTATGCACAGTGGTTACAGCATGAAGCGAATGCATGTGAATATACAAAGGTGCATTGCATTAAACAAGTCCAATGAGCGTGAAAAAAATGGCCGGCCTGCCTGCTTTCATCCATCATTTGTTCTAAATTTATAATTAATCAATGAGCTGAGGTGGAGTCTTAGCCAGTGGTACCATCAGGGGTGTGTAATGCACTTTAGGGTAGACAGCCAATCAGCTGCCAGATTCAATCTGTCAATCAAACACAGCAGCCAATCAGAGAGCTGGCCATTGATCAGCAGGCCCTTTATGACATCACAGACAGACCCACGGAACTCTCTGTGCTTGTCTGCTGGCTGGCTGTCAGTTGGGTGGGTGGGCGGCAGAGGGGGAGGATGTACGTCTCGTTTCTCCTGAAAATTGCGGTTTTTCAGCGTTTCCGGAAAAAGTCGCGGTCCGACGCGCAAAAGTGGGGTATCGTAGAAATCGCCTTTTAAAGACGCACCTTTCTGGCCCCACAAAAATGGGCATTTCAAATTAGAAACAAGTCAAATGAACAAAATAGTGTGAATAAGTAAGTATTTCAGGGGTGAGTTAGCAGGTTATTGGGGTAGTAAGTCCTGATTTTTTTGGAGGTTGCAGTGACCACTACGCCATTCAAAATAGGCAGGCTTTAGCATAAGCATTTAGGCCCCGTAGGATGATTTTAGCTAAAATGTGCCCCAAACACTCAAACCGGCTTGTATCTTGCAATGGAAAATATGGGAAACATGACTTAGACAGCAAATGATACACTGTATGCCATGTTTCCAAATTTTTATGCACAGTGGTTACAGCATGAAGTGAATGCATGTGAATATACACAGGTGCATTGCATTAAACAAGTCCAATGAGCGTGAAAAAAATGGCCGGCCTGCCTGCTTTCATCCATCATTTGTTCTAAATTTATAATTAATCAATGAGCTGAGGTGGAGTCTTAGCCAGTGGTACCATCAGGGGTGTGTAATGCACTTTAGGGTAGACAGCCAATCAGCTGCCAGATTCAATCTGTCAATCAAACACAGCAGCCAATCAGAGAGCTGGCCATTGATCAGCAGGCCCTTTATGACATCACAGACAGACCCACGGAACTCTCTGTGCTTGTCTGCTGGCTGACTGTCAGTTGGGTGGGTGGGCGGCAGAGGGGGTGGATGTACGTCTCGTTTCTCCTGAAAATTGCGGTTTTTCGGCGTTTCCGGAAAAAGTCGCGGTCCGACGCGCAAAAGTGGGGTATCGTAGAAATCGCCTTTTAAAGACACACCTTTCTGGCCCCACAAAAATGGGCATTTCAAATTAGAAACAAGTCAAATGAACAAAATAGTGTGAATAAGTAAGTATTTCAGGGGTGAGTTAGCAGGTTATTGGGGTAGTAAGTCCTGATTTTTTTGGAGGTTGCAGTGACCACTACGCCATTCAAAATAGGCAGGCTTTAGCATAAGCATTTAGGCCCCGTAGGATGATTTTAGCTAAAATGTGCCCCAAACACTCAAACCGGCTTGTATCTTGCAATGGAAAATATGGGAAACATGACTTAGACAGCAAATGATACACTGTATGCCATGTTTCCAAATTTTTATGCACAGTGGTTACAGCATGAAGTGAATGCATGTGAATATACACAGGTGCATTGCATTAAACAAGTCCAATGAGTGTGAAAAAAATGGCCGGCCTGCCTGCTTTCATCCATCATTTGTTCTAAATTTATAAATAATCAATGAGCTGAGGTGGAGTCTTAGCCAGTGGTACCATCAGGGGTGTGTAATGCACTTTAGGGTAGACAGCCAATCAGCTGCCAGATTCAATCTGTCAATCAAACACAGCAGCCAATCAGAGAGCTGGCCATTGATCAGCAGGCCCTTTATGACATCACAGACAGACCCAGGGAACTCTCTGTGCTTGTCTGCTGGCTGGCTGTCAGTTGGGTGGGTGGGCGGCAGAGGGGGTGGATGCATGTCTCGTTTCTCCTGAAAATTGCGGTTTTTCGGCGTTTCCGGAAAAAGTCGCGGTCCGACGCGCAAAAGTGGGGTATCGTAGAAATCGCCTTTTAAAGACACACCTTTCTGGCCCCACAAAAATGGGCATTTCAAATTAGAAACAAGTCAAATGAACAAAATAGTGTGAATAAGTAAGTATTTCAGGGGTGAGTTAGCAGGTTATTGGGGTAGTAAGTCCTGATTTTTTTGGAGGTTGCAGTGACCACTACGCCATTCAAAATAGGCAGGCTTTAGCATAAGCAGTTAGGCCCCGTAGGATGATTTTAGCTAAAATGTGCCCCAAACACTCAAACCGGCTTGTATCTTGCAATGGAAAATATGGGAAACATGACTTAGACAGCAAATGATACACTGTATGCCATGTTTCCAAATTTTTATGCACAGTGGTTACAGCATGAAGTGAATGCATGTGAATATACACAGGTGCATTGCATTAAACAAGTCCAATGAGCGTGAAAAAAATGGCCGGCCTGCCTGCTTTCATCCATCATTTGTTCTAAATTTATAATTAATCAATGAGCTGAGGTGGAGTCTTAGCCAGTGGTACCATCAGGGGTGTGTAATGCACTTTAGGGTAGACAGCCAATCAGCTGCCAGATTCAATCTGTCAATCAAACACAGCAGCCAATCAGAGAGCTGGCAATTGATCAGCAGGCCCTTTATGACATCACAGACAGACCCAGGGAACTCTCTGTGCTTGTCTGCTGGCTGGCTGTCAGTTGGGTGGGTGGGCGGCAGAGGGGGTGGATGCATGTCTCGTTTCTCCTGAAAATTGCGGTTTTTCGGCGTTTCCGGAAAAAGTCGCGGTCCGACGCGCAAAAGTGGGGTATCGTAGAAATCGCCTTTTAAAGACACACCTTTCTGGCCCCACAAAAATGGGCATTTCAAATTAGAAACAAGTCAAATGAACAAAATAGTGTGAATAAGTAAGTATTTCAGGGGTGAGTTAGCAGGTTATTGGGGTAGTAAGTCCTGATTTTTTTGGAGGTTGCAGTGACCACTACGCCATTCAAAATAGGCAGGCTTTAGCATAAGCAGTTAGGCCCCGTAGGATGATTTTAGCTAAAATGTGCCCCAAACACTCAAACCGGCTTGTATCTTGCAATGGAAAATATGGGAAACATGACTTAGACAGCAAATGATACACTGTATGCCATGTTTCCAAATTTTTATGCACAGTGGTTACAGCATGAAGTGAATGCATGTGAATATACACAGGTGCATTGCATTAAACAAGTCCAATGAGCGTGAAAAAAATGGCCGGCCTGCCTGCTTTCATCCATCATTTGTTCTAAATTTATAATTAATCAATGAGCTGAGGTGGAGTCTTAGCCAGTGGTACCATCAGGGGTGTGTAATGCACTTTAGGGTAGACAGCCAATCAGCTGCCAGATTCAATCTGTCAATCAAACACAGCAGCCAATCAGAGAGCTGGCAATTGATCAGCAGGCCCTTTATGACATCACAGACAGACCCACGGAACTCTCTGTGCTTGTCTGCTGGCTGGCTGTCAGTTGGGTGGGTGGGCGGCAGAGGGGGAGGATGTACGTCTCGTTTCTCCTGAAAATTGCGGTTTTTCGGGGTTTCCGGAAAAAGTCGCGGTCCGACGCGCAAAAGTGGGGTATCGTAGAAATCGCCTTTTAAAGACGCACCTTTCTGGCCCCACAAAAATGGGCATTTCAAATTAGAAACAAGTCAAATGAACAAAATAGTGTGAATAAGTAAGTATTTCAGGGGTGAGTTAGCAGGTTATTGGGGTAGTAAGTCCTGATTTTTTTGGAGGTTGCAGTGACCACTACGCCATTCAAAATAGGCAGGCTTTGGCATAAGCAGTTAGGCCCCGTAGGATGATTTTAGCTAAAATGTGCCCCAAACACTCAAACCGGCTTGTATCTTGCAATGGAAAATATGGGAAACATGACTTAGACAGCAAATGATACACTGTATGCCATGTTTCCAAATTTTTATGCACAGTGGTTACAGCATGAAGCGAATGCATGTGAATATACACAGGTGCATTGCATTAAACAAGTCCAATGAGCGTGAAAAAAATGGCTGGCCTGCCTGCTTTCATCCATCATTTGTTCTAAATTTATAATTAATCAATGAGCTGAGGTGGAGTCTTAGCCAGTGGTACCATCAGGGGTGTGTAATGCACTTTAGGGTAGACAGCCAATCAGCTGCCAGATTCAATCTGTCAATCAAACACAGCAGCCAATCAGAGAGCTGGCCATTGATCAGCAGGCCCTTTATGACATCACAGACAGACCCACGGAACTCTCTGTGCTTGTCTGCTGGCTGGCTGTCAGTTGGGTGGGTGGGCGGCAGAGGGGGAGGATGTACGTCTCGTTTCTCCTGAAAATTGCGGTTTTTCGGCGTTTCCGGAAAAAGTCGCGGTCCGACGCGCAAAAGTGGGGTATCGTAGAAATCGCCTTTTAAAGACGCACCTTTCTGGCCCCACAAAAATGGGCATTTCAAATTAGAAACAAGTCAAATGAACAAAATAGTGTGAATAAGTAAGTATTTCAGGGGTGAGTTAGCAGGTTATTGGGGTAGTAAGTCCTGATTTTTTTGGAGGTTGCAGTGACCACTACGCCATTCAAAATAGGCAGGCTTTAGCATAAGCATTTAGGCCCCGTAGGATGATTTTAGCTAAAATGTGCCCCAAACACTCAAACCGGCTTGTATCTTGCAATGGAAAATATGGGAAACATGACTTAGACAGCAAATGATACACTGTATGCCATGTTTCCAAATTTTTATGCACAGTGGTTACAGCATGAAGTGAATGCATGTGAATATACACAGGTGCATTGCATTAAACAAGTCCAATGAGCGTGAAAAAAATGGCCGGCCTGCCTGCTTTCATCCATCATTTGTTCTAAATTTATAATTAATCAATGAGCTGAGGTGGAGTCTTAGCCAGTGGTACCATCAGGGGTGTGTAATGCACTTTAGGGTAGACAGCCAATCAGCTGCCAGATTCAATCTGTCAATCAAACACAGCAGCCAATCAGAGAGCTGGCCATTGATCAGCAGGCCCTTTATGACATCACAGACAGACCCACGGAACTCTCTGTGCTTGTCTGCTGGCTGGCTGTCAGTTGGGTGGGTGGGCGGCAGAGGGGGAGGATGTACGTCTCGTTTCTCCTGAAAATTGCGGTTTTTCGGCGTTTCCGGAAAAAGTCGCGGTCCGACGCGCAAAAGTGGGGTATCGTAGAAATCGCCTTTTAAAGACGCACCTTTCTGGCCCCACAAAAATGGGCATTTCAAATTAGAAACAAGTCAAATGAACAAAATAGTGTGAATAAGTAAGTATTTCAGGGGTGAGTTAGCAGGTTATTGGGGTAGTAAGTCCTGATTTTTTTGGAGGTTGCAGTGACCACTACGCCATTCAAAATAGGCAGGCTTTAGCATAAGCATTTAGGCCCCGTAGGATGATTTTAGCTAAAATGTGCCCCAAACACTCAAACCGGCTTGTATCTTGCAATGGAAAATATGGGAAACATGACTTAGACAGCAAATGATACACTGTATGCCATGTTTCCAAATTTTTATGCACAGTGGTTACAGCATGAAGTGAATGCATGTGAATATACACAGGTGCATTGCATTAAACAAGTCCAATGAGCGTGAAAAAAATGGCCGGCCTGCCTGCTTTCATCCATCATTTGTTCTCAATTTATAATTAATCAATGAGCTGAAGTGGAGTCTTAGCCAGTGGTACCATCAGGGGTGTGTAATGCACTTTAGGGTAGACAGCCAATCAGCTGCCAGATTCAATCTGTCAATCAAACACAGCAGCCAATCAGAGAGCTGGCCATTGATCAGCAGGCCCTTTATGACATCACAGACAGACCCACGGAACTCTCTGTGCTTGTCTGCTGGCTGGCTGTCAGTTGGGTGGGTGGGCGGCAGAGGGGGAGGATGTACGTCTCGTTTCTCCTGAAAATTGCGGTTTTTCGGCGTTTCCGGAAAAAGTCGCGGTCCGACGCGCAAAAGTGGGGTATCGTAGAAATCGCCTTTTAAAGACGCACCTTTCTGGCCCCACAAAAATGGGCATTTCAAATTAGAAACAAGTCAAATGAACAAAATAGTGTGAATAAGTAAGTATTTCAGGGGTGAGTTAGCAGGTTATTGGGGTAGTAAGTCCTGATTTTTTTGGAGGTTGCAGTGACCACTACGCCATTCAAAATAGGCAGGCTTTGGCATAAGCAGTTAGGCCCCGTAGGATGATTTTAGCTAAAATGTGCCCCAAACACTCAAACCGGCTTGTATCTTGCAATGGAAAATATGGGAAACATGACTTAGACAGCAAATGATACACTGTATGCCATGTTTCCAAATTTTTATGCACAGTGGTTACAGCATGAAGCGAATGCATGTGAATATACAAAGGTGCATTGCATTAAACAAGTCCAATGAGCGTGAAAAAAATGGCCGGCCTGCCTGCTTTCATCCATCATTTGTTCTAAATTTATAATTAATCAATGAGCTGAGGTGGAGTCTTAGCCAGTGGTACCATCAGGGGTGTGTAATGCACTTTAGGGTAGACAGCCAATCAGCTGCCAGATTCAATCTGTCAATCAAACACAGCAGCCAATCAGAGAGCTGGCCATTGATCAGCAGGCCCTTTATGACATCACAGACAGACCCACGGAACTCTCTGTGCTTGTCTGCTGGCTGGCTGTCAGTTGGGTGGGTGGGCGGCAGAGGGGGAGGATGTACGTCTCGTTTCTCCTGAAAATTGCGTTTTTTCAGCGTTTCCGGAAAAAGTCGCGGTCCGACGCGCAAAAGTGGGGTATCGTAGAAATCGCCTTTTAAAGACGCACCTTTCTGGCCCCACAAAAATGGGCATTTCAAATTAGAAACAAGTCAAATGAACAAAATAGTGTGAATAAGTAAGTATTTCAGGGGTGAGTTAGCAGGTTATTGGGGTAGTAAGTCCTGATTTTTTTGGAGGTTGCAGTGACCACTACGCCATTCAAAATAGGCAGGCTTTAGCATAAGCATTTAGGCCCCGTAGGATGATTTTAGCTAAAATGTGCCTCAAACACTCAAACCGGCTTGTATCTTGCAATGGAAAATATGGGAAACATGACTTAGACAGCAAATGATACACTGTATGCCATGTTTCCAAATTTTTATGCACAGTGGTTACAGCATGAAGTGAATGCATGTGAATATACACAGGTGCATTGCATTAAACAAGTCCAATGAGTGTGAAAAAAATGGCCGGCCTGCCTGCTTTCATCCATCATTTGTTCTAAATTTATAATTAATCAATGAGCTGAGGTGGAGTCTTAGCCAGTGGTACCATCAGGGGTGTGTAATGCACTTTAGGGTAGACAGCCAATCAGCTGCCAGATTCAATCTGTCAATCAAACACAGCAGCCAATCAGAGAGCTGGCCATTGATCAGCAGGCCCTTTATGACATCACAGACAGACCCACGGAACTCTCTGTGCTTGTCTGCTGGCTGGCTGTCAGTTGGGTGGGTGGGCGGCAGAGGGGGAGGATGTACGTCTCGTTTCTCCTGAAAATTGCGGTTTTTCGGCGTTTCCGGAAAAAGTCGCGGTCCGACGCGCAAAAGTGGTGTATCGTAGAAATCGCCTTTTAAAGACGCACCTTTCTGGCCCCACAAAAATGGGCATTTCAAATTAGAAACAAGTCAAATGAACAAAATAGTGTGAATAAGTAAGTATTTCAGGGGTGAGTTAGCAGGTTATTGGGGTAGTAAGTCCTGATTTTTTTGGAGGTTGCAGTGACCACTACGCCATTCAAAATAGGCAGGCTTTGGCATAAGCAGTTAGGCCCCGTAGGATGATTTTAGCTAAAATGTGCCCCAAACACTCAAACCGGCTTGTATCTTGCAATGGAAAATATGGGAAACATGACTTAGACAGCAAATGATACACTGTATGCCATGTTTCCAAGATTTTATGCACAGTGGTTACAGCATGAAGCGAATGCATGTGAATATACAAAGGTGCATTGCATTAAACAAGTCCAATGAGCGTGAAAAAAATGGCCGGCCTGCCTGCTTTCATCCATCATTTGTTCTAAATTTATAATTAATCAATGAGCTGAGGTGGAGTCTTAGCCAGTGGTACCATCAGGGGTGTGTAATGCACTTTAGGGTAGACAGCCAATCAGCTGCCAGATTCAATCTGTCAATCAAACACAGCAGCCAATCAGAGAGCTGGCCATTGATCAGCAGGCCCTTTATGACATCACAGACAGACCCACGGAACTCTCTGTGCTTGTCTGCTGGCTGGCTGTCAGTTGGGTGGGTGGGCGGCAGAGGGGGAGGATGTACGTCTCGTTTCTCCTGAAAATTGCGGTTTTTCGGCGTTTCCGGAAAAAGTCGCGGTCCGACGCGCAAAAGTGGGGTATCGTAGAAATCGCCTTTTAAAGACGCACCTTTCTGGCCCCACAAAAATGGGCATTTCAAATTAGAAACAAGTCAAATGAACAAAATAGTGTGAATAAGTAAGTATTTCAGGGGTGAGTTAGCAGGTTATTGGGGTAGTAAGTCCTGATTTTTTTGGAGGTTGCATTGACCACTACGCCATTCAAAATAGGCAGGCTTTGGCATAAGCAGTTAGGCCCCGTAGGATGATTTTAGCTAAAATGTGCCCCAAACACTCAAACCGGCTTGTATCTTGCAATGGAAAATATGGGAAACATGACTTAGACAGCAAATGATACACTGTATGCCATGTTTCCAAATTTTTATGCACAGTGGTTACAGCATGAAGCGAATGCATGTGAATATACAAAGGTGCATTGCATTAAACAAGTCCAATGAGCGTGAAAAAAATGGCCGGCCTGCCTGCTTTCATCCATCATTTGTTCTAAATTTATAATTAATCAATGAGCTGAGGTGGAGTCTTAGCCAGTGGTACCATCAGGGGTGTGTAATGCACTTTAGGGTAGACAGCCAATCAGCTGCCAGATTCAATCTGTCAATCAAACACAGCAGCCAATCAGAGAGCTGGCCATTGATCAGCAGGCCCTTTATGACATCACAGACAGACCCACGGAACTCTCTGTGCTTGTCTGCTGGCTGGCTGTCAGTTGGGTGGGTGGGCGGCAGAGGGGGAGGATGTACGTCTCGTTTCTCCTGAAAATTGCGGTTTTTCAGCGTTTCCGGAAAAAGTCGCGGTCCGACGCGCAAAAGTGGGGTATCGTAGAAATCGCCTTTTAAAGACGCACCTTTCTGGCACCACAAAAATGGGCATTTCAAATTAGAAACAAGTCAAATGAACAAAATAGTGTGAATAAGTAAGTATTTCAGGGGTGAGTTAGCAGGTTATTGGGGTAGTAAGTCCTGATTTTTTTGGAGGTTGCATTGACCACTACGCCATTCAAAATAGGCAGGCTTTGGCATAAGCAGTTAGGCCCCGTAGGATGATTTTAGCTAAAATGTGCCCCAAACACTCAAACCGGCTTGTATCTTGCAATGGAAAATATGGGAAACATGACTTAGACAGCAAATGATACACTGTATGCCATGTTTCCAAATTTTTATGCACAGTGGTTACAGCATGAAGCGAATGCATGTGAATATACAAAGGTGCATTGCATTAAACAAGTCCAATGAGCGTGAAAAAAATGGCCGGCCTGCCTGCTTTCATCCATCATTTGTTCTAAATTTATAATTAATCAATGAGCTGAGGTGGAGTCTTAGCCAGTGGTACCATCTGCACTTTAGGGTAGACAGCCAATCAGCTGCCAGATTCAATCTGTCAATCAAACACAGCAGCCAATCAGAGAGCTGGCCATTGATCAGCAGGCCCTTTATGACATCACAGACAGACCCACGGAACTCTCTGTGCTTGTCTGCTGGCTGGCTGTCAGTTGGGTGGGTGGGCGGCAGAGGGGGAGGATGTACGTCTCGTTTCTCCTGAAAATTGCGGTTTTTCAGCGTTTCCGGAAAAAGTCGCGGTCCGACGCGCAAAAGTGGGGTATCGTAGAAATCGCCTTTTAAAGACGCACCTTTCTGGCACCACAAAAATGGGCATTTCAAATTAGAAACAAGTCAAATGAACAAAATAGTGTGAATAAGTAAGTATTTCAGGGGTGAGTTAGCAGGTTATTGGGGTAGTAAGTCCTGATTTTTTTGGAGGTTGCAGAGACCACTACGCCATTCAAAATAGGCAGGCTTTAGCATAAGCATTTAGGCCCCGTAGGATGATTTTAGCTAAAATGTGCCCCAAACACTCAAACCGGCTTGTATCTTGCAATGGAAAATATGGGAAACATGACTTAGACAGCAAATGATACACTGTATGCCATGTTTCCAAATTTTTATGCACAGTGGTTACATCATGAAGTGAATGCATGTGAATATACACAGGTGCATTGCATTAAACAAGTCCAATGAGCGTGAAAAAAATGGCCGGCCTGCCTGCTTTCATCCATCATTTGTTCTAAATTTATAATTAATCAATGAGCTGAGGTGGAGTCTTAGCCAGTGGTACCATCAGGGGTGTGTAATGCACTTTAGGGTAGACAGCCAATCAGCTGCCAGATTCAATCTGTCAATCAAACACAGCAGCCAATCAGAGAGCTGGCCATTGATCAGCAGGCCCTTTATGACATCACAGACAGACCCACGGAACTCTCTGTGCTTGTCTGCTGGCTGGCTGTCAGTTGGGTGGGTGGGCGGCAGAGGGGGTGGATGTACGTCTCGTTTCTCCTGAAAATTGCGGTTTTTCGGCGTTTCCGGAAAAAGTCGCGGTCCGACGCGCAAAAGTGGGGTATCGTAGAAATCGCCTTTTAAAGACACACCTTTCTGGCCCCACAAAAATGGGCATTTCAAATTAGAAACAAGTCAAATGAACAAAATAGTGTGAATAAGTAAGTATTTCAGGGGTGAGTTAGCAGGTTATTGGGGTAGTACGTCCTGATTTTTTTGGAGGTTGCAGTGACCACTACGCCATTCAAAATAGGCAGGCTTTAGCATAAGCAGTTAGGCCCCGTAGGATGATTTTAGCTAAAATGTGCCCCAAACACTCAAACCGGCTTGTATCTTGCAATGGAAAATATGGGAAACATGACTTAGACAGCAAATGATACACTGTATGCCATGTTTCCAAATTTTTATGCACAGTGGTTACAGCATGAAGCGAATGCATGTGAATATACAAAGGTGCATTGCATTAAACAAGTCCAATGAGCGTGAAAAAAATGGCCGGCCTGCCTGCTTTCATCCATCATTTGTTCTAAATTTATAATTAATCAATGAGCTGAGGTGGAGTCTTAGCCAGTGGTACCATCAGGGGTGTGTAATGCACTTTAGGGTAGACAGCCAATCAGCTGCCAGATTCAATCTGTCAATCAAACACAGCAGCCAATCAGAGAGCTGGCCATTGATCAGCAGGCCCTTTATGACATCACAGACAGACCCACGGAACTCTCTGTGCTTGTCTGCTGGCTGGCTGTCAGTTGGGTGGGTGGGCGGCAGAGGGGGAGGATGTACGTCTCGTTTCTCCTGAAAATTGCGGTTTTTCAGCGTTTCCGGAAAAAGTCGCGGTCCGACGCGCAAAAGTGGGGTATCGTAGAAATCGCCTTTTAAAGACGCACCTTTCTGGCCCCACAAAAATGGGCATTTCAAATTAGAAACAAGTCAAATGAACAAAATAGTGTGAATAAGTAAGTATTTCAGGGGTGAGTTAGCAGGTTATTGGGGTAGTAAGTCCTGATTTTTTTGGAGGTTGCAGTGACCACTACGCCATTCAAAATAGGCAGGCTTTAGCATAAGCATTTAGGCCCCGTAGGATGATTTTAGCTAAAATGTGCCCCAAACACTCAAACCGGCTTGTATCTTGCAATGGAAAATATGGGAAACATGACTTAGACAGCAAATGATACACTGTATGCCATGTTTCCAAATTTTTATGCACAGTGGTTACAGCATGAAGTGAATGCATGTGAATATACACAGGTGCATTGCATTAAACAAGTCCAATGAGCGTGAAAAAAATGGCCGGCCTGCCTGCTTTCATCCATCATTTGTTCTAAATTTATAATTAATCAATGAGCTGAGGTGGAGTCTTAGCCAGTGGTACCATCAGGGGTGTGTAATGCACTTTAGGGTAGACAGCCAATCAGCTGCCAGATTCAATCTGTCAATCAAACACAGCAGCCAATCAGAGAGCTGGCCATTGATCAGCAGGCCCTTTATGACATCACAGACAGACCCACGGAACTCTCTGTGCTTGTCTGCTGGCTGGCTGTCAGTTGGGTGGGTGGGCGGCAGAGGGGGAGGATGTACGTCTCGTTTCTCCTGAAAATTGCGGTTTTTCGGCGTTTCCGGAAAAAGTCGCGGTCCGACGCGCAAAAGTGGGGTATCGTAGAAATCGCCTTTTAAAGACGCACCTTTCTGGCCCCACAAAAATGGGCATTTCAAATTAGAAACAAGTCAAATGAACAAAATAGTGTGAATAAGTAAGTATTTCAGGGGTGAGTTAGCAGGTTATTGGGGTAGTAAGTCCTGATTTTTTTGGAGGTTGCAGTGACCACTACGCCATTCAAAATAGGCAGGCTTTAGCATAAGCATTTAGGCCCCGTAGGATGATTTTAGCTAAAATGTGCCCCAAACACTCAAACCGGCTTGTATCTTGCAATGGAAAATATGGGAAACATGACTTAGACAGCAAATGATACACTGTATGCCATGTTTCCAAATTTTTATGCACAGTGGTTACAGCATGAAGTGAATGCATGTGAATATACACAGGTGCATTGCATTAAACAAGTCCAATGAGCGTGAAAAAAATGGCCGGCCTGCCTGCTTTCATCCATCATTTGTTCTCAATTTATAATTAATCAATGAGCTGAAGTGGAGTCTTAGCCAGTGGTACCATCAGGGGTGTGTAATGCACTTTAGGGTAGACAGCCAATCAGCTGCCAGATTCAATCTGTCAATCAAACACAGCAGCCAATCAGAGAGCTGGCCATTGATCAGCAGGCCCTTTATGACATCACAGACAGACCCACGGAACTCTCTGTGCTTGTCTGCTGGCTGGCTGTCAGTTGGGTGGGTGGGCGGCAGAGGGGGAGGATGTACGTCTCGTTTCTCCTGAAAATTGCGGTTTTTCGGCGTTTCCGGAAAAAGTCGCGGTCCGACGCGCAAAAGTGGGGTATCGTAGAAATCGCCTTTTAAAGACGCACCTTTCTGGCCCCACAAAAATGGGCATTTCAAATTAGAAACAAGTCAAATGAACAAAATAGTGTGAATAAGTAAGTATTTCAGGGGTGAGTTAGCAGGTTATTGGGGTAGTAAGTCCTGATTTTTTTGGAGGTTGCAGTGACCACTACGCCATTCAAAATAGGCAGGCTTTGGCATAAGCAGTTAGGCCCCGTAGGATGATTTTAGCTAAAATGTGCCCCAAACACTCAAACCGGCTTGTATCTTGCAATGGAAAATATGGGAAACATGACTTAGACAGCAAATGATACACTGTATGCCATGTTTCCAAATTTTTATGCACAGTGGTTACAGCATGAAGCGAATGCATGTGAATATACAAAGGTGCATTGCATTAAACAAGTCCAATGAGCGTGAAAAAAATGGCCGGCCTGCCTGCTTTCATCCATCATTTGTTCTAAATTTATAATGAATCAATGAGCTGAGGTGGAGTCTTAGCCAGTGGTACCATCAGGGGTGTGTAATGCACTTTAGGGTAGACAGCCAATCAGCTGCCAGATTCAATCTGTCAATCAAACACAGCAGCCAATCAGAGAGCTGGCCATTGATCAGCAGGCCCTTTATGACATCACAGACAGACCCACGGAACTCTCTGTGCTTGTCTGCTGGCTGGCTGTCAGTTGGGTGGGTGGGCGGCAGAGGGGGAGGATGTACGTCTCGTTTCTCCTGAAAATTGCGGTTTTTCAGCGTTTCCGGAAAAAGTCGCGGTCCGACGCGCAAAAGTGGGGTATCGTAGAAATCGCCTTTTAAAGACGCACCTTTCTGGCCCCACAAAAATGGGCATTTCAAATTAGAAACAAGTCAAATGAACAAAATAGTGTGAATAAGTAAGTATTTCAGGGGTGAGTTAGCAGGTTATTGGGGTAGTAAGTCCTGATTTTTTTGGAGGTTGCAGTGACCACTACGCCATTCAAAATAGGCAGGCTTTAGCATAAGCATTTAGGCCCCGTAGGATGATTTTAGCTAAAATGTGCCTCAAACACTCAAACCGGCTTGTATCTTGCAATGGAAAATATGGGAAACATGACTTAGACAGCAAATGATACACTGTATGCCATGTTTCCAAATTTTTATGCACAGTGGTTACAGCATGAAGTGAATGCATGTGAATATACACAGGTGCATTGCATTAAACAAGTCCAATGAGTGTGAAAAAAATGGCCGGCCTGCCTGCTTTCATCCATCATTTGTTCTAAATTTATAATTAATCAATGAGCTGAGGTGGAGTCTTAGCCAGTGGTACCATCAGGGGTGTGTAATGCACTTTAGGGTAGACAGCCAATCAGCTGCCAGATTCAATCTGTCAATCAAACACAGCAGCCAATCAGAGAGCTGGCCATTGATCAGCAGGCCCTTTATGACATCACAGACAGACCCACGGAACTCTCTGTGCTTGTCTGCTGGCTGGCTGTCAGTTGGGTGGGTGGGCGGCAGAGGGGGAGGATGTACGTCTCGTTTCTCCTGAAAATTGCGGTTTTTCGGCGTTTCCGGAAAAAGTCGCGGTCCGACGCGCAAAAGTGGTGTATCGTAGAAATCGCCTTTTAAAGACGCACCTTTCTGGCCCCACAAAAATGGGCATTTCAAATTAGAAACAAGTCAAATGAACAAAATAGTGTGAATAAGTAAGTATTTCAGGGGTGAGTTAGCAGGTTATTGGGGTAGTAAGTCCTGATTTTTTTGGAGGTTGCAGTGACCACTACGCCATTCAAAATAGGCAGGCTTTGGCATAAGCAGTTAGGCCCCGTAGGATGATTTTAGCTAAAATGTGCCCCAAACACTCAAACCGGCTTGTATCTTGCAATGGAAAATATGGGAAACATGACTTAGACAGCAAATGATACACTGTATGCCATGTTTCCAAGATTTTATGCACAGTGGTTACAGCATGAAGCGAATGCATGTGAATATACAAAGGTGCATTGCATTAAACAAGTCCAATGAGCGTGAAAAAAATGGCCGGCCTGCCTGCTTTCATCCATCATTTGTTCTAAATTTATAATTAATCAATGAGCTGAGGTGGAGTCTTAGCCAGTGGTACCATCAGGGGTGTGTAATGCACTTTAGGGTAGACAGCCAATCAGCTGCCAGATTCAATCTGTCAATCAAACACAGCAGCCAATCAGAGAGCTGGCCATTGATCAGCAGGCCCTTTATGACATCACAGACAGACCCACGGAACTCTCTGTGCTTGTCTGCTGGCTGGCTGTCAGTTGGGTGGGTGGGCGGCAGAGGGGGAGGATGTACGTCTCGTTTCTCCTGAAAATTGCGGTTTTTCGGCGTTTCCGGAAAAAGTCGCGGTCCGACGCGCAAAAGTGGGGTATCGTAGAAATCGCCTTTTAAAGACGCACCTTTCTGGCCCCACAAAAATGGGCATTTCAAATTAGAAACAAGTCAAATGAACAAAATAGTGTGAATAAGTAAGTATTTCAGGGGTGAGTTAGCAGGTTATTGGGGTAGTAAGTCCTGATTTTTTTGGAGGTTGCATTGACCACTACGCCATTCAAAATAGGCAGGCTTTGGCATAAGCAGTTAGGCCCCGTAGGATGATTTTAGCTAAAATGTGCCCCAAACACTCAAACCGGCTTGTATCTTGCAATGGAAAATATGGGAAACATGACTTAGACAGCAAATGATACACTGTATGCCATGTTTCCAAATTTTTATGCACAGTGGTTACAGCATGAAGCGAATGCATGTGAATATACAAAGGTGCATTGCATTAAACAAGTCCAATGAGCGTGAAAAAAATGGCCGGCCTGCCTGCTTTCATCCATCATTTGTTCTAAATTTATAATTAATCAATGAGCTGAGGTGGAGTCTTAGCCAGTGGTACCATCAGGGGTGTGTAATGCACTTTAGGGTAGACAGCCAATCAGCTGCCAGATTCAATCTGTCAATCAAACACAGCAGCCAATCAGAGAGCTGGCCATTGATCAGCAGGCCCTTTATGACATCACAGACAGACCCACGGAACTCTCTGTGCTTGTCTGCTGGCTGGCTGTCAGTTGGGTGGGTGGGCGGCAGAGGGGGAGGATGTACGTCTCGTTTCTCCTGAAAATTGCGGTTTTTCAGCGTTTCCGGAAAAAGTCGCGGTCCGACGCGCAAAAGTGGGGTATCGTAGAAATCGCCTTTTAAAGACGCACCTTTCTGGCACCACAAAAATGGGCATTTCAAATTAGAAACAAGTCAAATGAACAAAATAGTGTGAATAAGTAAGTATTTCAGGGGTGAGTTAGCAGGTTATTGGGGTAGTAAGTCCTGATTTTTTTGGAGGTTGCAGAGACCACTACGCCATTCAAAATAGGCAGGCTTTAGCATAAGCATTTAGGCCCCGTAGGATGATTTTAGCTAAAATGTGCCCCAAACACTCAAACCGGCTTGTATCTTGCAATGGAAAATATGGGAAACATGACTTAGACAGCAAATGATACACTGTATGCCATGTTTCCAAATTTTTATGCACAGTGGTTACATCATGAAGTGAATGCATGTGAATATACACAGGTGCATTGCATTAAACAAGTCCAATGAGCGTGAAAAAAATGGCCGGCCTGCCTGCTTTCATCCATCATTTGTTCTAAATTTATAATTAATCAATGAGCTGAGGTGGAGTCTTAGCCAGTGGTACCATCAGGGGTGTGTAATGCACTTTAGGGTAGACAGCCAATCAGCTGCCAGATTCAATCTGTCAATCAAACACAGCAGCCAATCAGAGAGCTGGCCATTGATCAGCAGGCCCTTTATGACATCACAGACAGACCCACGGAACTCTCTGTGCTTGTCTGCTGGCTGGCTGTCAGTTGGGTGGGTGGGCGGCAGAGGGGGTGGATGTACGTCTCTTTTCTCCTGAAAATTGCGGTTTTTCGGCGTTTCCGGAAAAAGTCGCGGTCCGACGCGCAAAAGTGGGGTATCGTAGAAATCGCCTTTTAAAGACACACCTTTCTGGCCCCACAAAAATGGGCATTTCAAATTAGAAACAAGTCAAATGAACAAAATAGTGTGAATAAGTAAGTATTTCAGGGGTGAGTTAGCAGGTTATTGGGGTAGTACGTCCTGATTTTTTTGGAGGTTGCAGTGACCACTACGCCATTCAAAATAGGCAGGCTTTAGCATAAGCAGTTAGGCCCCGTAGGATGATTTTAGCTAAAATGTGCCCCAAACACTCAAACCGGCTTGTATCTTGCAATGGAAAATATGGGAAACATGACTTAGACAGCAAATGATACACTGTATGCCATGTTTCCAAATTTTTATGCACAGTGGTTACAGCATGAAGCGAATGCATGTGAATATACAAAGGTGCATTGCATTAAACAAGTCCAATGAGCGTGAAAAAAATGGCCGGCCTGCCTGCTTTCATCCATCATTTGTTCTAAATTTATAATTAATCAATGAGCTGAGGTGGAGTCTTAGCCAGTGGTACCATCAGGGGTGTGTAATGCACTTTAGGGTAGACAGCCAATCAGCTGCCAGATTCAATCTGTCAATCAAACACAGCAGCCAATCAGAGAGCTGGCCATTGATCAGCAGGCCCTTTATGACATCACAGACAGACCCACGGAACTCTCTGTGCTTGTCTGCTGGCTGGCTGTCAGTTGGGTGGGTGGGCGGCAGAGGGGGAGGATGTACGTCTCGTTTCTCCTGAAAATTGCGGTTTTTCAGCGTTTCCGGAAAAAGTCGCGGTCCGACGCGCAAAAGTGGGGTATCGTAGAAATCGCCTTTTAAAGACGCACCTTTCTGGCCCCACAAAAATGGGCATTTCAAATTAGAAACAAGTCAAATGAACAAAATAGTGTGAATAAGTAAGTATTTCAGGGGTGAGTTAGCAGGTTATTGGGGTAGTAAGTCCTGATTTTTTTGGAGGTTGCAGTGACCACTACGCCATTCAAAATAGGCAGGCTTTAGCATAAGCATTTAGGCCCCGTAGGATGATTTTAGCTAAAATGTGCCCCAAACACTCAAACCGGCTTGTATCTTGCAATGGAAAATATGGGAAACATGACTTAGACAGCAAATGATACACTGTATGCCATGTTTCCAAATTTTTATGCACAGTGGTTACAGCATGAAGTGAATGCATGTGAATATACACAGGTGCATTGCATTAAACAAGTCCAATGAGCGTGAAAAAAATGGCCGGCCTGCCTGCTTTCATCCATCATTTGTTCTAAATTTATAATTAATCAATGAGCTGAGGTGGAGTCTTAGCCAGTGGTACCATCAGGGGTGTGTAATGCACTTTAGGGTAGACAGCCAATCAGCTGCCAGATTCAATCTGTCAATCAAACACAGCAGCCAATCAGAGAGCTGGCCATTGATCAGCAGGCCCTTTATGACATCACAGACAGACCCACGGAACTCTCTGTGCTTGTCTGCTGGCTGGCTGTCAGTTGGGTGGGTGGGCGGCAGAGGGGGAGGATGTACGTCTCGTTTCTCCTGAAAATTGCGGTTTTTCGGCGTTTCCGGAAAAAGTCGCGGTCCGACGCGCAAAAGTGGGGTATCGTAGAAATCGCCTTTTAAAGACGCACCTTTCTGGCCCCACAAAAATGGGCATTTCAAATTAGAAACAAGTCAAATGAACAAAATAGTGTGAATAAGTAAGTATTTCAGGGGTGAGTTAGCAGGTTATTGGGGTAGTAAGTCCTGATTTTTTTGGAGGTTGCAGTGACCACTACGCCATTCAAAATAGGCAGGCTTTAGCATAAGCATTTAGGCCCCGTAGGATGATTTTAGCTAAAATGTGCCCCAAACACTCAAACCGGCTTGTATCTTGCAATGGAAAATATGGGAAACATGACTTAGACAGCAAATGATACACTGTATGCCATGTTTCCAAATTTTTATGCACAGTGGTTACAGCATGAAGTGAATGCATGTGAATATACACAGGTGCATTGCATTAAACAAGTCCAATGAGCGTGAAAAAAATGGCCGGCCTGCCTGCTTTCATCCATCATTTGTTCTCAATTTATAATTAATCAATGAGCTGAAGTGGAGTCTTAGCCAGTGGTACCATCAGGGGTGTGTAATGCACTTTAGGGTAGACAGCCAATCAGCTGCCAGATTCAATCTGTCAATCAAACACAGCAGCCAATCAGAGAGCTGGCCATTGATCAGCAGGCCCTTTATGACATCACAGACAGACCCACGGAACTCTCTGTGCTTGTCTGCTGGCTGGCTGTCAGTTGGGTGGGTGGGCGGCAGAGGGGGAGGATGTACGTCTCGTTTCTCCTGAAAATTGCGGTTTTTCGGCGTTTCCGGAAAAAGTCGCGGTCCGACGCGCAAAAGTGGGGTATCGTAGAAATCGCCTTTTAAAGACGCACCTTTCTGGCCCCACAAAAATGGGCATTTCAAATTAGAAACAAGTCAAATGAACAAAATAGTGTGAATAAGTAAGTATTTCAGGGGTGAGTTAGCAGGTTATTGGGGTAGTAAGTCCTGATTTTTTTGGAGGTTGCAGTGACCACTACGCCATTCAAAATAGGCAGGCTTTGGCATAAGCAGTTAGGCCCCGTAGGATGATTTTAGCTAAAATGTGCCCCAAACACTCAAACCGGCTTGTATCTTGCAATGGAAAATATGGGAAACATGACTTAGACAGCAAATGATACACTGTATGCCATGTTTCCAAATTTTTATGCACAGTGGTTACAGCATGAAGCGAATGCATGTGAATATACAAAGGTGCATTGCATTAAACAAGTCCAATGAGCGTGAAAAAAATGGCCGGCCTGCCTGCTTTCATCCATCATTTGTTCTAAATTTATAATTAATCAATGAGCTGAGGTGGAGTCTTAGCCAGTGGTACCATCAGGGGTGTGTAATGCACTTTAGGGTAGACAGCCAATCAGCTGCCAGATTCAATCTGTCAATCAAACACAGCAGCCAATCAGAGAGCTGGCCATTGATCAGCAGGCCCTTTATGACATCACAGACAGACCCACGGAACTCTCTGTGCTTGTCTGCTGGCTGGCTGTCAGTTGGGTGGGTGGGCGGCAGAGGGGGAGGATGTACGTCTCGTTTCTCCTGAAAATTGCGGTTTTTCAGCGTTTCCGGAAAAAGTCGCGGTCCGACGCGCAAAAGTGGGGTATCGTAGAAATCGCCTTTTAAAGACGCACCTTTCTGGCCCCACAAAAATGGGCATTTCAAATTAGAAACAAGTCAAATGAACAAAATAGTGTGAATAAGTAAGTATTTCAGGGGTGAGTTAGCAGGTTATTGGGGTAGTAAGTCCTGATTTTTTTGGAGGTTGCAGTGACCACTACGCCATTCAAAATAGGCAGGCTTTAGCATA
This sequence comes from Crinia signifera, assembly GCF_055691185.1. Lineage (NCBI taxonomy): Eukaryota > Metazoa > Chordata > Amphibia > Anura > Myobatrachidae > Crinia > Crinia signifera. The sequence continues at coordinate 147,201,384 of NC_139218.1, read as the reverse complement.
AGCATTTAGGCCCCGTAGGATGATTTTAGCTAAAATGTGCCTCAAACACTCAAACCGGCTTGTATCTTGCAATGGAAAATATGGGAAACATGACTTAGACAGCAAATGATACACTGTATGCCATGTTTCCAAATTTTTATGCACAGTGGTTACAGCATGAAGTGAATGCATGTGAATATACACAGGTGCATTGCATTAAACAAGTCCAATGAGTGTGAAAAAAATGGCCGGCCTGCCTGCTTTCATCCATCATTTGTTCTAAATTTATAATTAATCAATGAGCTGAGGTGGAGTCTTAGCCAGTGGTACCATCAGGGGTGTGTAATGCACTTTAGGGTAGACAGCCAATCAGCTGCCAGATTCAATCTGTCAATCAAACACAGCAGCCAATCAGAGAGCTGGCCATTGATCAGCAGGCCCTTTATGACATCACAGACAGACCCACGGAACTCTCTGTGCTTGTCTGCTGGCTGGCTGTCAGTTGGGTGGGTGGGCGGCAGAGGGGGAGGATGTACGTCTCGTTTCTCCTGAAAATTGCGGTTTTTCGGCGTTTCCGGAAAAAGTCGCGGTCCGACGCGCAAAAGCGGTGTATCGTAGAAATCGCCTTTTAAAGACGCACCTTTCTGGCCCCACAAAAATGGGCATTTCAAATTAGAAACAAGTCAAATGAACAAAATAGTGTGAATAAGTAAGTATTTCAGGGGTGAGTTAGCAGGTTATTGGGGTAGTAAGTCCTGATTTTTTTGGAGGTTGCAGTGACCACTACGCCATTCAAAATAGGCAGGCTTTGACATAAGCAGTTAGGCCCCGTAGGATGATTTTAGCTAAAATGTGCCCCAAACACTCAAACCGGCTTGTATCTTGCAATGGAAAATATGGGAAACATGACTTAGACAGCAAATGATACACTGTATGCCATGTTTCCAAGATTTTATGCACAGTGGTTACAGCATGAAGCGAATGCATGTGAATATACAAAGGTGCATTGCATTAAACAAGTCCAATGAGCGTGAAAAAAATGGCCGGCCTGCCTGCTTTCATCCATCATTTGTTCTAAATTTATAATTAATCAATGAGCTGAGGTGGAGTCTTAGCCAGTGGTACCATCAGGGGTGTGTAATGCACTTTAGGGTAGACAGCCAATCAGCTGCCAGATTCAATCTGTCAATCAAACACAGCAGCCAATCAGAGAGCTGGCCATTGATCAGCAGGCCCTTTATGACATCACAGACAGACCCACGGAACTCTCTGTGCTTGTCTGCTGGCTGGCTGTCAGTTGGGTGGGTGGGCGGCAGAGGGGGAGGATGTACGTCTCGTTTCTCCTGAAAATTGCGGTTTTTCGGCGTTTCCGGAAAAAGTCGCGGTCCGACGCGCAAAAGTGGGGTATCGTAGAAATCGCCTTTTAAAGACGCACCTTTCTGGCCCCACAAAAATGGGCATTTCAAATTAGAAACAAGTCAAATGAACAAAATAGTGTGAATAAGTAAGTATTTCAGGGGTGAGTTAGCAGGTTATTGGGGTAGTAAGTCCTGATTTTTTTGGAGGTTGCATTGACCACTACGCCATTCAAAATAGGCAGGCTTTGGCATAAGCAGTTAGGCCCCGTAGGATGATTTTAGCTAAAATGTGCCCCAAACACTCAAACCGGCTTGTATCTTGCAATGGAAAATATGGGAAACATGACTTAGACAGCAAATGATACACTGTATGCCATGTTTCCAAATTTTTATGCACAGTGGTTACAGCATGAAGCGAATGCATGTGAATATACAAAGGTGCATTGCATTAAACAAGTCCAATGAGCGTGAAAAAAATGGCCGGCCTGCCTGCTTTCATCCATCATTTGTTCTAAATTTATAATTAATCAATGAGCTGAGGTGGAGTCTTAGCCAGTGGTACCATCAGGGGTGTGTAATGCACTTTAGGGTAGACAGCCAATCAGCTGCCAGATTCAATCTGTCAATCAAACACAGCAGCCAATCAGAGAGCTGGCCATTGATCAGCAGGCCCTTTATGACATCACAGACAGACCCACGGAACTCTCTGTGCTTGTCTGCTGGCTGGCTGTCAGTTGGGTGGGTGGGCGGCAGAGGGGGAGGATGTACGTCTCGTTTCTCCTGAAAATTGCGGTTTTTCAGCGTTTCCGGAAAAAGTCGCGGTCCGACGCGCAAAAGTGGGGTATCGTAGAAATCGCCTTTTAAAGACGCACCTTTCTGGCACCACAAAAATGGGCATTTCAAATTAGAAACAAGTCAAATGAACAAAATAGTGTGAATAAGTAAGTATTTCAGGGGTGAGTTAGCAGGTTATTGGGGTAGTAAGTCCTGATTTTTTTGGAGGTTGCAGAGACCACTACGCCATTCAAAATAGGCAGGCTTTAGCATAAGCATTTAGGCCCCGAAGGATGATTTTAGCTAAAATGTGCCCCAAACACTCAAACCGGCTTGTATCTTGCAATGGAAAATATGGGAAACATGACTTAGACAGCAAATGATACACTGTATGCCATGTTTCCAAATTTTTATGCACAGTGGTTACATCATGAAGTGAATGCATGTGAATATACACAGGTGCATTGCATTAAACAAGTCCAATGAGCGTGAAAAAAATGGCCGGCCTGCCTGCTTTCATCCATCATTTGTTCTAAATTTATAATTAATCAATGAGCTGAGGTGGAGTCTTAGCCAGTGGTACCATCAGGGGTGTGTAATGCACTTTAGGGTAGACAGCCAATCAGCTGCCAGATTCAATCTGTCAATCAAACACAGCAGCCAATCAGAGAGCTGGCCATTGATCAGCAGGCCCTTTATGACATCACAGACAGACCCACGGAACTCTCTGTGCTTGTCTGCTGGCTGGCTGTCAGTTGGGTGGGTGGGCGGCAGAGGGGGTGGATGTACGTCTCGTTTCTCCTGAAAATTGCGGTTTTTCGGCGTTTCCGGAAAAAGTCGCGGTCCGACGCGCAAAAGTGGGGTATCGTAGAAATCGCCTTTTAAAGACACACCTTTCTGGCCCCACAAAAATGGGCATTTCAAATTAGAAACAAGTCAAATGAACAAAATAGTGTGAATAAGTAAGTATTTCAGGGGTGAGTTAGCAGGTTATTGGGGTAGTACGTCCTGATTTTTTTGGAGGTTGCAGTGACCACTACGCCATTCAAAATAGGCAGGCTTTAGCATAAGCAGTTAGGCCCCGTAGGATGATTTTAGCTAAAATGTGCCCCAAACACTCAAACCGGCTTGTATCTTGCAATGGAAAATATGGGAAACATGACTTAGACAGCAAATGATACACTGTATGCCATGTTTCCAAATTTTTATGCACAGTGGTTACAGCATGAAGCGAATGCATGTGAATATACAAAGGTGCATTGCATTAAACAAGTCCAATGAGCGTGAAAAAAATGGCCGGCCTGCCTGCTTTCATCCATCATTTGTTCTAAATTTATAATTAATCAATGAGCTGAGGTGGAGTCTTAGCCAGTGGTACCATCAGGGGTGTGTAATGCACTTTAGGGTAGACAGCCAATCAGCTGCCAGATTCAATCTGTCAATCAAACACAGCAGCCAATCAGAGAGCTGGCCATTGATCAGCAGGCCCTTTATGACATCACAGACAGACCCACGGAACTCTCTGTGCTTGTCTGCTGGCTGGCTGTCAGTTGGGTGGGTGGGCGGCAGAGGGGGAGGATGTACGTCTCGTTTCTCCTGAAAATTGCGGTTTTTCAGCGTTTCCGGAAAAAGTCGCGGTCCGACGCGCAAAAGTGGGGTATCGTAGAAATCGCCTTTTAAAGACGCACCTTTCTGGCCCCACAAAAATGGGCATTTCAAATTAGAAACAAGTCAAATGAACAAAATAGTGTGAATAAGTAAGTATTTCAGGGGTGAGTTAGCAGGTTATTGGGGTAGTAAGTCCTGATTTTTTTGGAGGTTGCAGTGACCACTACGCCATTCAAAATAGGCAGGCTTTAGCATAAGCATTTAGGCCCCGTAGGATGATTTTAGCTAAAATGTGCCCCAAACACTCAAACCGGCTTGTATCTTGCAATGGAAAATATGGGAAACATGACTTAGACAGCAAATGATACACTGTATGCCATGTTTCCAAATTTTTATGCACAGTGGTTACAGCATGAAGTGAATGCATGTGAATATACACAGGTGCATTGCATTAAACAAGTCCAATGAGCGTGAAAAAAATGGCCGGCCTGCCTGCTTTCATCCATCATTTGTTCTAAATTTATAATTAATCAATGAGCTGAGGTGGAGTCTTAGCCAGTGGTACCATCAGGGGTGTGTAATGCACTTTAGGGTAGACAGCCAATCAGCTGCCAGATTCAATCTGTCAATCAAACACAGCAGCCAATCAGAGAGCTGGCCATTGATCAGCAGGCCCTTTATGACATCACAGACAGACCCAGGGAACTCTCTGTGCTTGTCTGCTGGCTGGCTGTCAGTTGGGTGGGTGGGCGGCAGAGGGGGTGGATGTACGTCTCGTTTCTCCTGAAAATTGCGGTTTTTCGGCGTTTCCGGAAAAAGTCGCGGTCCGACGCGCAAAAGTGGGGTATCGTAGAAATCGCCTTTTAAAGACACACCTTTCTGGCCCCACAAAAATGGGCATTTCAAATTAGAAACAAGTCAAATGAACAAAATAGTGTGAATAAGTAAGTATTTCAGGGGTGAGTTAGCAGGTTATTGGGGTAGTAAGTCCTGATTTTTTTGGAGGTTGCAGTGACCACTACGCCATTCAAAATAGGCAGGCTTTTGCATAAGCAGTTAGGCCCCGTAGGATGATTTTAGCTAAAATGTGCCCCAAACACTCAAACCGGCTTGTATCTTGCAATGGAAAATATGGGAAACATGACTTAGACAGCAAATGATACACTGTATGCCATGTTTCCAAGATTTTATGCACAGTGGTTACAGCATGAAGCGAATGCATGTGAATATACAAAGGTGCATTGCATTAAACAAGTCCAATGAGCGTGAAAAAAATGGCCGGCCTGCCTGCTTTCATCCATCATTTGTTCTAAATTTATAATTAATCAATGAGCTGAGGTGGAGTCTTAGCCAGTGGTACCATCAGGGGTGTGTAATGCACTTTAGGGTAGACAGCCAATCAGCTGCCAGATTCAATCTGTCAATCAAACACAGCAGCCAATCAGAGAGCTGGCCATTGATCAGCAGGCCCTTTATGACATCACAGACAGACCCACGGAACTCTCTGTGCTTGTCTGCTGGCTGGCTGTCAGTTGGGTGGGTGGGCGGCAGAGGGGGAGGATGTACGTCTCGTTTCTCCTGAAAATTGCGGTTTTTCGGCGTTTCCGGAAAAAGTCGCGGTCCGACGCGCAAAAGTGGGGTATCGTAGAAATCGCCTTTTAAAGACGCACCTTTCTGGCCCCACAAAAATGGGCATTTCAAATTAGAAACAAGTCAAATGAACAAAATAGTGTGAATAAGTAAGTATTTCAGGGGTGAGTTAGCAGGTTATTGGGGTAGTAAGTCCTGATTTTTTTGGAGGTTGCATTGACCACTACGCCATTCAAAATAGGCAGGCTTTGGCATAAGCAAAAAGACTATAAACCAAGCGCAGGAAAAACAGCTAATAGTTGTCCTTGCTGCTGTCTTGGAAGGTATACTCAGCCCTTCCTACGCCAAAAAGGCCAAAAATCACACACAGTTTAGACAGCGCAGATTGGACAAAATTAGCCACTCAATACATTTAAAATTTATCTCTTATTTATTTTAAAGATATATCAAGCTTTAAAACAATTCACCGGCCGGTGGGGTTCATACATTACAAATATGGTACCATGAATACGATATAATACACACAATCGCTTAAAAAATCAAAAGCATATATAAAATAACAATAATAAAGGCAAAAAACAGCAATACTTTCTCTCAGCCTGGGTCAGCATATGCAGGGTTAATTTGCTGGTTTGTAAGCAGGGTTAATTTGCTGGTTCATAAGCAGGATTAGATATGAGTTTAAGCTGTTTGCCAAAAAGCTGTTAGTAGACAGGTTATTGTGCTGTGCTATCTGCACATACTCCGCTTTCAGCAGCTTTAGAATTGATTCAGTCACACAGCCATACGTTTAGTATCATATTTAGCACATGGGTTAGAATAAGCAGAAGTAAAGCAGTTGTGTATACTTATAATCTGCGACTTGCGTGGTTTATTTGTAATCCACTCTTGGGGGATAAGGACTGGTTTCCGCCTTGTAAGGGTTCCCAGCTGATAGATGCAGTTTTCAGCTTTATCTGGAACTTCTCCGGCTTCCGAGTCTCCCCACGCTGCGGTGTCTCTCGTGAACAACAAGCACGGGCTGATGCTGATGACGCGTTTCCCCGCCTCTCTTTCGTCAGCGGCTTCCTCAGATAGTGTGGGACTCTCCCACTGCCCATATTTAACGTGCTGTGCGCCGCCCATATGGGCGTGTGTTTCTTTGCTTACTCGTCTTATCCTGACATCACCTTTTCACCGCGCACATGCGCAATGTTGTTATAAACCAAGCCTCGATGTCATATTTACTTCCTGGTGGGGGACGCAATTTGCTCCCGTTATTATTAGTAAGTCCAGGCTCCGTTTTATTACATTCATTCATTTACTATATATGCTACATTGTTGCCTTTATAAAAACGAGAAAAATAGAAAAAAACAGTATATATATACATATATTTAAAACTACATTAATTGGGTAGTCTTATTCAAGTGTCGACACGTCGCCATAATTAATTAGACAATTACAATTTTAGTGAAGTATTTTGCCTTTGGGTGCCTAATATACATGCACATAGTTCTTAATATAATAATTTACATTTAGGTGCCTATTATGAAGGTGCATAGTTCTCACTCGATTTAATTATACAAATAGTATCAATTACTTCTTCACATGAATCCTATGTACAGACTATAAGATATTAAATTGCCTGTAAGACTCAAACAAAATTAAGATAAAATCAAATATAAGAAAAAGAAGAAGAAAGATAGAGAATTTTCTTTTCATTTTTATGTATATATTTTTATATTTTTATATATAAAATCACAGAAAGAGAGGGTTATATATATGTAGATATACCCATATATAGGGGACATGGATATTCTTAAACATTAATTAGAACATGGTTAGACAATTCTTATCAGTGATTGGTCATAACATCTACATATTACAGATTTATCCACTATAATTCACAATCAATAGACCTATCTTATATATTTTTTAAATCGATTAATTTTATATCGATCAATCATTTGTTTAGTATAATTTTCGAATAATACAATCATGGATTAATATTTAATCACAATTATCTTCCAATCAGACTAATTTAGCATATTGGCCCTTGGTGGGTAGGAGGAATAGGGAGACAGTTCTTTATCATACATTTCTATTTCATCATAAACACCTTTGTGTTTCTTTGTAAGAGAAAAGGGGGGAATATCATAACAATAATTCACATATAGCTGTACCTTATTTTTATCATGGTTTCTAAGAAAAAATACATGTATGTGCCGATCTTCAGTAATCTACTCAGATGTTATTGAGTTCTATGGTGTCATTTAGGCCATTAGGGACGAGTGTCCCTAACTGAAAAATCCAGTAGGCTTCTCGCCTGCATAGCAGGCCGAACCGATCCCCACCCCTTTGGGTGGGTTTTATGTGTTCTATTGCCCTCACACGTATATTCTTCACACATTGTTGTTGACAATAGGCTATGTGCTTGGAAAGTGGATGTGTTTTTATTCCTGCAAGTATGTTTCGCCTATGTTCCATAAAGCGTGTATGGAGAGTCCTTGTGGTGCGGCCCACATATTGTAGGCCGCATCCACAGTCTATTAAATATATGGCATACGAGGTTTTACAACTTAAGAAGCCTTTTATCTGATGGATACTTTTATTAAAGAAGGAGACAAATTCTGTGTTTTTTTGTGCCCCATACATACATGTGTGGCACCTACTGTTTCCACATCTATGGAAACCAGTAGGTAATTTCGACAACCAGTTTTTACTTTCCTTTGTATTGCCTTTTAAATTCTTATTTTTATCTGAAAAATGACTACTTACTAGCTTTGATTTCAAGTTCTCCCCTTTTCTGAATATCACATGATTTTTGGATCCTAGGGATTCCTTTAATAGAGAATCTTGTTTCAGGATAAACATATTGTTATTAATAATTTTTTGTATCTCATGTGCACAATTATTATATTGCGTGATAAACGCCACATTTCTATTTTCTGAATCTTGTTTATGATTTTTCTTCCCTATGATGGATGTGGCAAGGAGTTTCTCCCTATCTATTTTCATGACTTCTTTATAGGCATTTTCAACTAGTTCTTTTGGATAACCCTGTTGTTTGAAGGACTCCATCATTACTTTTGATTGTCCTTGGAAAGCTATTTCAGATGAACAGTTTCGCTTTATGCGGATTATCTGACTCTTAGGGATGTTCTTTTTCCAGGCGTTTGCGTGGGCGCTGTCGTATTTCAAGTAGCAGTTTTGATCTACTACTTTAACAAAAGTTTCTGTTTCAATTTTATTGTCCCTGATGGAGAGCGCAATATCCAGGAAGCTGATGTTGGAGGTGCTGTGGGTAGAAGTGAATTTTAAACCATACTTATTTGTGTTCAAACTATTAGTGAATTCCATAATTGAGTTAGTATCCCCATTCCAAATAATAAACAAATCATCTATAAATCTGCCATAGAGGACCAGGCTGTCACCGAGCCCGTTCCCCCACACATGGTCCTCCTCAAAGGCACCCATGTATAGGTTCGCGAAGCTCGGTGCAAACCTGGTCCCCATGGCAGTCCCCCGTGTCTGTAAATAATACTGGGTGTCAAATAAAAAATAATTGTGTTCCAAAATAAAAGTGATAGCTTGTGTAATAAGGTCACGTAGAGGGTCCGATATCCCATTATCCTTTTCAAGGATTTGTTTTATTACTTCCACCCCTGGTTGTTGGGGGATGTTAGAGTAGAGGGCCTCCACATCACAAGTGATGAAGGAGTAACCCTCCTTCCACTCAATCTCTTTCACTTTGTTGAGAAAGTGTTTTGTATCTTTTAAATGGGACCTCAGGCCCTCCACGTGACCCTGCAGAAAGTGATCAACAAATTGTGATAGATTATTGGTGAGGGACCCAACACCTGATATAATTGGACGACCAGGGGGTGAAATGAGTGACTTGTGAATTTTCGGTAAATAATAAAACGTGGGGGTGACTGGATATTTGTGAAAAAGAAAATTAAACACTTCCTTGGATATTGCGCCCTCCGCCAGGGCTACATCAAGCAGATCTTTTAGTTCCTGCTGATATTTTGTTGTTGGATTATTTTCTAATTGCTTGTAGAATTTTTTATCTTTCAGTTGTCTATGACACTCTTTTACATAATCACTCGTGTTTAATACGACAACGCCCCCGCCTTTATCCGCCATTTTGATCGTTATTTCTTGATCGGTATACAGGCATTGCAGGGCCTTCCTTTCTTTTTGATTTAAATTATCTTTCGGTCTTTTTTTCTCTGCTTTTATACACATTTCTTTTAGTTGTTCTAATGTTGCTTTTTGAAAGCTTTCTATGAACGGTCCCTTATACTGGAGTGGATAAAAATCCGATTTTCTTTTTTTTTTTTTTGTTTTTTTTTTTTGTTTTTTTTTTTTGTTTTTTTTTTTTTTTTTTTAAACTTGGACATCCTCTCATGATCGTAAATTTTAACTGGAGATAAATTTGTTTCATCTGATCTAGACTCCCTTTCCAAAGATTCCAACATGTTTAAAGCGTCTGTATCACCATTATCTAGGATCACTGGAATCCCACTTTGATCTTTATTTTTGATTGCTTTACATGCAAAGTATCTTTTTCTGCTCAATGTGCGGGTGAATCGGTTAAGATCCACAAACAGTTTAAACATGTTCGGTTTAGAGACGGGTGCAAAATTTAAACCCCTTCCTAAAATAGATTTTTCCTCCTCTGAAAGTTTTTTATTTGATAAGTTAAATACTCCTTTGTTATTTGATGTTATCTTATGCATTGACTTTTTTGCCTGTTTTCGTTTTCCTCCTCGAGTGCCTCTCCTTCTTTTGATCTTGTTCTTTTTATCGGGATTATTTTTGGTCTTACGTCCCTTGGACGCTGGTCTAAAAAATGCTGATGTTGGGAATGTTGGGGAGACTGCTCCCAATCATCCTCCGTTTCCGTTTGTATGCTTTCTACTCTCTTTTGTCTACCATTTATTCTTTGATTCGGGGATTCATACTCCTGTAGAGCTTGGAACCTATTTTTACTCCGGAAATCAATTCTCTCCGGCTCTCTATATGATTGGAATTTATTTTTATACTGGTGAAAATTCCCAGATTTTTCTCTCCTACTATTATATCCATTATTTCTTCTATTATTGGGAGTATATGTGTTTTGGGAATATTGATTTCCATTCCTCTCATGTCTTACCCCTCTATTTTGTCTCGGGAATCTCTCATTTTTTGGACCCTCTCTGTGGGCTATATATTCTCCTTTATTCCTATTTCTATTATAATTATGAACTTCCCCCTTCTCATAATCATTCAAATCTCTATCCATTTTAGACTCCTTCCTATATATTAGTTCTTCTTCAAATTTTTTTATGTTTTGATTTACTCTATTATCTCTCTCCTTATAATCCTGTGATTTTTCAAAGATCTTTAATTGATCATACACCTTCTCTATTTCACCCTGCATCTCCAGAACTCGCTTTTCTCTCTGGTTTATCAGGAGTTTCATTAAATTTTTGGAACAATTGTCCAAATTATCGTTCCATTTCTTTGTGAACTCCTGGTCGTCCTGAAAAGTAGATGACTTGAGGATTCTCAATCCTCTTGGTATCAGATCACCGTCCAAGTATTTCTGGAGGGTGATCTGGTCCCACCAATGGCGAGTTTCGGAGATGCAAAGGTTTTCTAGTTTATTGAACAATCTATGCATATCTGGACTTTCTTTCTCGGGTGCAGTAGCCCCTCTATTTATATTACCCTTCATATATGAATCTCTTCTCTGCATGCGTTCCGACATGCACAGTAATGGCGACATGTCGACACAGACTTTTCCTGCAGCTCGGTTTTGTGAGTATACACCCCCAAAAAGGGGAGTTCGAGAACAACAGAAAAAAGACTATAAACCAAGCGCAGGAAAAACAGCTAATAGTTGTCCTTGCTGCTGTCTTGGAAGGTATACTCAGCCCTTCCTACGCCAAAAAGGCCAAAAATCACACACAGTTTAGACAGCGCAGATTGGACAAAATTAGCCACTCAATACATTTAAAATTTATCTCTTATTTATTTTAAAGATATATCAAGCTTTAAAACAATTCACCGGCCGGTGGGGTTCATACATTACAAATATGGTACCATGAATACGATATAATACACACAATCGCTTAAAAAATAAGCATAAGCAGTTAGGCCCCGTAGAATGATTTTAGCTAAAATGTGCCCCAAACACTCAAACCGGCTTGTATCTTGCAATGGAAAATATGGGAAACATGACTTAGACAGCAAATGATACACTGTATGCCATGTTTCCAAATTTTTATGCACAGTGGTTACAGCATGAAGCGAATGCATGTGAATATACAAAGGTGCATTGCATTAAACAAGTCCAATGAGCGTGAAAAAAATGGCCGGCCTGCCTGCTTTCATCCATCATTTGTTCTAAATTTATAATTAATCAATGAGCTGAGGTGGAGTCTTAGCCAGTGGTACCATCAGGGGTGTGTAATGCACTTTAGGGTAGACAGCCAATCAGCTGCCAGATTCAATCTGTCAATCAAACACAGCAGCCAATCAGAGAGCTGGCCATTGATCAGCAGGCCCTTTATGACATCACAGACAGACCCACGGAACTCTCTGTGCTTGTCTGCTGGCTGGCTGTCAGTTGGGTGGGTGGGCGGCAGAGGGGGAGGATGTACGTCTCGTTTCTCCTGAAAATTGCGGTTTTTCAGCGTTTCCGGAAAAAGTCGCGGTCCGACGCGCAAAAGTGGGGTATCGTAGAAATCGCCTTTTAAAGACGCACCTTTCTGGCACCACAAAAATGGGCATTTCAAATTAGAAACAAGTCAAATGAACAAAATAGTGTGAATAAGTAAGTATTTCAGGGGTGAGTTAGCAGGTTATTGGGGTAGTAAGTCCTGATTTTTTTGGAGGTTGCAGAGACCACTACGCCATTCAAAATAGGCAGGCTTTAGCATAAGCATTTAGGCCCCGTAGGATGATTTTAGCTAAAATGTGCCCCAAACACTCAAACCGGCTTGTATCTTGCAATGGAAAATATGGGAAACATGACTTAGACAGCAAATGATACACTGTATGCCATGTTTCCAAATTTTTATGCACAGTGGTTACAGCATGAAGTGAATGCATGTGAATATACACAGGTGCATTGCATTAAACAAGTCCAATGAGCGTGAAAAAAATGGCCGGCCTGCCTGCTTTCATCCATCATTTGTTCTAAATTTATAATTAATCAATGAGCTGAGGTGGAGTCTTAGCCAGTGGTACCATCAGGGGTGTGTAATGCACTTTAGGGTAGACAGCCAATCAGCTGCCAGATTCAATCTGTCAATCAAACACAGCAGCCAATCAGAGAGCTGGCCATTGATCAGCAGGCCCTTTATGACATCACAGACAGACCCACGGAACTCTCTGTGCTTGTCTGCTGGCTGGCTGTCAGTTGGGTGGGTGGGCGGCAGAGGGGGAGGATGTACGTCTCGTTTCTCCTGAAAATTGCGGTTTTTCGGCGTTTCCGGAAAAAGTCGCGGTCCGACGCGCAAAAGTGGGGTATCGTAGAAATCGCCTTTTAAAGACGCACCTTTCTGGCCCCACAAAAATGGGCAGTTCAAATTAGAAACAAGTCAAATGAACAAAATAGTGTGAATAAGTAAGTATTTCAGGGGTGAGTTAGCAGGTTATTGGGGTAGTAAGTCCTGATTTTTTTGGAGGTTGCATTGACCACTACGCCATTCAAAATAGGCAGGCTTTGGCATAAGCAGTTAGGCCCCGTAGGATGATTTTAGCTAAAATGTGCCCCAAACACTCAAACCGGCTTGTATCTTGCAATGGAAAATATGGGAAACATGACTTAGACAGCAAATGATACACTGTATGCCATGTTTCCAAATTTTTATGCACAGTGGTTACAGCATGAAGCGAATGCATGTGAATATACAAAGGTGCATTGCATTAAACAAGTCCAATGAGCGTGAAAAAAATGGCCGGCCTGCCTGCTTTCATCCATCATTTGTTCTAAATTTATAATTAATCAATGAGCTGAGGTGGAGTCTTAGCCAGTGGTACCATCAGGGGTGTGTAATGCACTTTAGGGTAGACAGCCAATCAGCTGCCAGATTCAATCTGTCAATCAAACACAGCAGCCAATCAGAGAGCTGGCCATTGATCAGCAGGCCCTTTATGACATCACAGACAGACCCACGGAACTCTCTGTGCTTGTCTGCTGGCTGGCTGTCAGTTGGGTGGGTGGGCGGCAGAGGGGGAGGATGTACGTCTCGTTTCTCCTGAAAATTGCGGTTTTTCAGCGTTTCCGGAAAAAGTCGCGGTCCGACGCGCAAAAGTGGGGTATCGTAGAAATCGCCTTTTAAAGACGCACCTTTCTGGCACCACAAAAATGGGCATTTCAAATTAGAAACAAGTCAAATGAACAAAATAGTGTGAATAAGTAAGTATTTCAGGGGTGAGTTAGCAGGTTATTGGGGTAGTAAGTCCTGATTTTTTTGGAGGTTGCAGAGACCACTACGCCATTCAAAATAGGCAGGCTTTAGCATAAGCATTTAGGCCCCGTAGGATGATTTTAGCTAAAATGTGCCCCAAACACTCAAACCGGCTTGTATCTTGCAATGGAAAATATGGGAAACATGACTTAGACAGCAAATGATACACTGTATGCCATGTTTCCAAATTTTTATGCACAGTGGTTACAGCATGAAGTGAATGCATGTGAATATACACAGGTGCATTGCATTAAACAAGTCCAATGAGCGTGAAAAAAATGGCCGGCCTGCCTGCTTTCATCCATCATTTGTTCTAAATTTATAATTAATCAATGAGCTGAGGTGGAGTCTTAGCCAGTGGTACCATCAGGGGTGTGTAATGCACTTTAGGGTAGACAGCCAATCAGCTGCCAGATTCAATCTGTCAATCAAACACAGCAGCCAATCAGAGAGCTGGCCATTGATCAGCAGGCCCTTTATGACATCACAGACAGACCCACGGAACTCTCTGTGCTTGTCTGCTGGCTGGCTGTCAGTTGGGTGGGTGGGCGGCAAAGGGGGTGGATGTACGTCTCGTTTCTCCTGAAAATTGCGGTTTTTCGGCGTTTCCGGAAAAAGTCGCGGTCCGACGCGCAAAAGTGGGGTATCGTAGAAATCGCCTTTTAAAGACACACCTTTCTGGCCCCACAAAAATGGGCATTTCAAATTAGAAACAAGTCAAATGAACAAAATAGTGTGAATAAGTAAGTATTTCAGGGGTGAGTTAGCAGGTTATTGGGGTAGTAAGTCCTGATTTTTTTGGAGGTTGCAGTGACCACTACGCCATTCAAAATAGGCAGGCTTTAGCATAAGCAGTTAGGCCCCGTAGGATGATTTTAGCTAAAATGTGCCCCAAACACTCAAACCGGCTTGTATCTTGCAATGGAAAATATGGGAAACATGACTTAGACAGCAAATGATACACTGTATGCCATGTTTCCAAATTTTTATGCACAGTGGTTACAGCATGAAGCGAATGCATGTGAATATACAAAGGTGCATTGCATTAAACAAGTCCAATGAGCGTGAAAAAAATGGCCGGCCTGCCTGCTTTCATCCATCATTTGTTCTAAATTTATAATTAATCAATGAGCTGAGGTGGAGTCTTAGCCAGTGGTACCATCAGGGGTGTGTAATGCACTTTAGGGTAGACAGCCAATCAGCTGCCAGATTCAATCTGTCAATCAAACACAGCAGCCAATCAGAGAGCTGGCCATTGATCAGCAGGCCCTTTATGACATCACAGACAGACCCACGGAACTCTCTGTGCTTGTCTGCTGGCTGGCTGTCAGTTGGGTGGGTGGGCGGCAGAGGGGGAGGATGTACGTCTCGTTTCTCCTGAAAATTGCGGTTTTTCAGCGTTTCCGGAAAAAGTCGCGGTCCGACGCGCAAAAGTGGGGTATCGTAGAAATCGCCTTTTAAAGACGCACCTTTCTGGCCCCACAAAAATGGGCATTTCAAATTAGAAACAAGTCAAATGAACAAAATAGTGTGAATAAGTAAGTATTTCAGGGGTGAGTTAGCAGGTTATTGGGGTAGTAAGTCCTGATTTTTTTGGAGGTTGCAGTGACTACTACGCCATTCAAAATAGGCAGGCTTTAGCATAAGCATTTAGGCCCCGTAGGATGATTTTAGCTAAAATGTGCCCCAAACACTCAAACCGGCTTGTATCTTGCAATGGAAAATATGGGAAACATGACTTAGACAGCAAATGATACACTGTATGCCATGTTTCCAAATTTTTATGCACAGTGGTTACAGCATGAAGTGAATGCATGTGAATATACACAGGTGCATTGCATTAAACAAGTCCAATGAGCGTGAAAAAAATGGCCGGCCTGCCTGCTTTCATCCATCATTTGTTCTAAATTTATAATTAATCAATGAGCTGAGGTGGAGTCTTAGCCAGTGGTACCATCAGGGGTGTGTAATGCACTTTAGGGTAGACAGCCAATCAGCTGCCAGATTCAATCTGTCAATCAAACACAGCAGCCAATCAGAGAGCTGGCCATTGATCAGCAGGCCCTTTATGACATCACAGACAGACCCAGGGAACTCTCTGTGCTTGTCTGCTGGCTGGCTGTCAGTTGGGTGGGTGGGCGGCAGAGGGGGTGGATGTACGTCTCGTTTCTCCTGAAAATTGCGGTTTTTCGGCGTTTCCGGAAAAAGTCGCGGTCCGACGCGCAAAAGTGGGGTATCGTAGAAATCGCCTTTTAAAGACACACCTTTCTGGCCCCACAAAAATGGGCATTTCAAATTAGAAACAAGTCAAATGAACAAAATAGTGTGAATAAGTAAGTATTTCAGGGGTGAGTTAGCAGGTTATTGGGGTAGTAAGTCCTGATTTTTTTGGAGGTTGCAGTGACCACTACGCCATTCAAAATAGGCAGGCTTTAGCATAAGCAGTTAGGCCCCGTAGGATGATTTTAGCTAAAATGTGCCCCAAACACTCAAACCGGCTTGTATCTTGCAATGGAAAATATGGGAAACATGACTTAGACAGCAAATGATACACTGTATGCCATGTTTCCAAATTTTTATGCACAGTGGTTACAGCATGAAGCGAATGCATGTGAATATACAAAGGTGCATTGCATTAAACAAGTCCAATGAGCGTGAAAAAAATGGCCGGCCTGCCTGCTTTCATCCATCATTTGTTCTAAATTTATAATTAATCAATGAGCTGAGGTGGAGTCTTAGCCAGTGGTACCATCAGGGGTGTGTAATGCACTTTAGGGTAGACAGCCAATTAGCTGCCAGATTCAATCTGTCAATCAAACACAGCAGCCAATCAGAGAGCTGGCCATTGATCAGCAGGCCCTTTATGACATCACAGACAGACCCACGGAACTCTCTGTGCTTGTCTGCTGGCTGGCTGTCAGTTGGGTGGGTGGGCGGCAGAGGGGGAGGATGTACGTCTCGTTTCTCCTGAAAATTGCGGTTTTTCGGCGTTTCCGGAAAAAGTCGCGGTCCGACGCGCAAAAGTGGGGTATCGTAGAAATCGCCTTTTAAAGACGCACCTTTCTGGCCCCACAAAAATGGGCATTTCAAATTAGAAACAAGTCAAATGAACAAAATAGTGTGAATAAGTAAGTATTTCAGGGGTGAGTTAGCAGGTTATTGGGGTAGTAAGTCCTGATTTTTTTGGAGGTTGCATTGACCACTACGCCATTCAAAATAGGCAGGCTTTGGCATAAGCAGTTAGGCCCCGTAGGATGATTTTAGCTAAAATGTGCCCCAAACACTCAAAACGGCTTGTATCTTGCAATGGAAAATATGGGAAACATGACTTAGACAGCAAATGATACACTGTATGCCATGTTTCCAAATTTTTATGCACAGTGGTTACAGCATGAAGCGAATGCATGTGAATATACAAAGGTGCATTGCATTAAACAAGTCCAATGAGCGTGAAAAAAATGGCTGGCCTGCCTGCTTTCATCCATCATTTGTTCTAAATTTATAATTAATCAATGAGCTGAGGTGGAGTCTTAGCCAGTGGTACCATCAGGGGTGTGTAATGCACTTTAGGGTAGACAGCCAATCAGCTGCCAGATTCAATCTGTCAATCAAACACAGCAGCCAATCAGAGAGCTGGCCATTGATCAGCAGGCCCTTTATGACATCACAGACAGACCCACGGAACTCTCTGTGCTTGTCTGCTGGCTGGCTGTCAGTTGGGTGGGTGGGCGGCAGAGGGGGAGGATGTACGTCTCGTTTCTCCTGAAAATTGCGGTTTTTCGGCGTTTCCGGAAAAAGTCGCGGTCCGACGCGCAAAAGTGGGGTATCGTAGAAATCGCCTTTTAAAGACGCACCTTTCTGGCCCCACAAAAATGGGCATTTCAAATTAGAAACAAGTCAAATGAACAAAATAGTGTGAATAAGTAAGTATTTCAGGGGTGAGTTAGCAGGTTATTGGGGTAGTAAGTCCTGATTTTTTTGGAGGTTGCAGTGACCACTACGCCATTCAAAATAGGCAGGCTTTAGCATAAGCAGTTAGGCCCCGTAGGATGATTTTAGCTAAAATGTGCCCCAAACACTCAAACCGGCTTGTATCTTGCAATGGAAAATATGGGAAACATGACTTAGACAGCAAATGATACACTGTATGCCATGTTTCCAAATTTTTATGCACAGTGGTTACAGCATGAAGTGAATGCATGTGAATATACACAGGTGCATTGCATTAAACAAGTCCAATGAGCGTGAAAAAAATGGCCGGCCTGCCTGCTTTCATCCATCATTTGTTCTAAATTTATAATTAATCAATGAGCTGAGGTGGAGTCTTAGCCAGTGGTACCATCAGGGGTGTGTAATGCACTTTAGGGTAGACAGCCAATCAGCTGCCAGATTCAATCTGTCAATCAAACACAGCAGCCAATCAGAGAGCTGGCCATTGATCAGCAGGCCCTTTATGACATCACAGACAGACCCACGGAACTCTCTGTGCTTGTCTGCTGGCTGGCTGTCAGTTGGGTGGGTGGGCGGCAGAGGGGGTGGATGTACGTCTCGTTTCTCCTGAAAATTGCGGTTTTTCGGCGTTTCCGGAAAAAGTCGCGGACCGACGCGCAAAAGTGGGGTATCGTAGAAATCGCCTTTTAAAGACGCACCTTTCTGGCCCCACAAAAATGGGCATTTCAAATTAGAAACAAGTCAAATGAACAAAATAGTGTGAATAAGTAAGTATTTCAGGGGTGAGTTAGCAGGTTATTGGGGTAGTAAGTCCTGATTTTTTTGGAGGTTGCATTGACCACTACTCCATTCAAAATAGGCAGGCTTTGGCATAAGCAGTTAGGCCCCGTAGGATGATTTTAGCTAAAATGTGCCCCAAACACTCAAACCGGCTTGTATCTTGCAATGGAAAATAAGGGAAACATGACTTAGACAGCAAATGATACACTGTATGCCATGTTTCCAAATTTTTATGCACAGTGGTTACAGCATGAAGCGAATGCATGTGAATATACAAAGGTGCATTGCATTAAACAAGTCCAATGAGCGTGAAAAAAATGGCCGGCCTGCCTGCTTTCATCCATCATTTGTTCTAAATTTATAATTAATCAATGAGCTGAGGTGGAGTCTTAGCCAGTGGTACCATCAGGGGTGTGTAATGCACTTTAGGGTAGACAGCCAATCAGCTGCCAGATTCAATCTGTCAATCAAACACAGCAGCCAATCAGAGAGCTGGCCATTGATCAGCAGGCCCTTTATGACATCACAGACAGACCCACGGAACTCTCTGTGCTTGTCTGCTGGCTGGCTGTCAGTTGGGTGGGTGGGCGGCAGAGGGGGAGGATGTACGTCTCGTTTCTCCTGAAAATTGCGGTTTTTCGGCGTTTCCGGAAAAAGTCGCGGTCCGACGCGCAAAAGTGGGGTATCGTAGAAATCGCCTTTTAAAGACGCACCTTTCTGGCCCCACAAAAATGGGCATTTCAAATTAGAAACAAGTCAAATGAACAAAATAGTGTGCATAAGTAAGTATTTCAGGGGTGAGTTAGCAGGTTATTGGGGTAGTAAGTCCTGATTTTTTTGGAGGTTGCATTGACCACTACGCCATTCAAAATAGGCAGGCTTTGGCATAAGCAGTTAGGCCCCGTAGGATGATTTTAGCTAAAATGTGCCCCAAACACTCAAACCGGCTTGTATCTTGCAATGGAAAATATGGGAAACATGACTTAGACAGCAAATGATACACTGTATGCCATGTTTCCAAATTTGTATGCACAGTGGTTACAGCATGAAGCGAATGCATGTGAATATACAAAGGTGCATTGCATTAAACAAGTCCAATGAGCGTGAAAAAAATGGCCGGCCTGCCTGCTTTCATCCATCATTTGTTCTAAATTTATAATTAATCAATGAGCTGAGGTGGAGTCTTAGCCAGTGGTGCCATCAGGGGTGTGTAATGCACTTTAGGGTAGACAGCCAATCAGCTGCCAGATTCAATCTGTCAATCAAACACAGCAGCCAATCAGAGAGCTGGCCATTGATCAGCAGGCCCTTTATGACATCACAGACAGACCCACGGAACTCTCTGTGCTTGTCTGCTGGCTGGCTGTCAGTTGGGTGGGTGGGCGGCAGAGGGGGAGGATGTACGTCTCGTTTCTCCTGAAAATTGCGGTTTTTCGGCGTTTCCGGAAAAAGTCGCGGTCCGACGCGCAAAAGTGGGGTATCGTAGAAATCGCCTTTTAAAGACGCACCTTTCTGGCCCCACAAAAATGGGCATTTCAAATTAGAAACAAGTCAAATGAACAAAATAGTGTGAATAAGTAAGTATTTCAGGGGTGAGTTAGCAGGTTATTGGGGTAGTAAGTCCTGATTTTTTTGGAGGTTGCATTGACCACTACGCCATTCAAAATAGGCAGGCTTTGGCATAAGCAGTTAGACCCCGTAGGATGATTTTAGCTAAAATGTGCCCCAAACACTCAAACCGGCTTGTATCTTGCAATGGAAAATATGGGAAACATGACTTAGACAGCAAATGATACACTGTATGCCATGTTTCCAAATTTTTATGCACAGTGGTTACAGCATGAAGCGAATGCATGTGAATATACAAAGGTGCATTGCATTAAACAAGTCCAATGAGCGTGAAAAAAATGGCCGGCCTGCCTGCTTTCATCCATCATTTGTTCTAAATTTATAATTAATCAATGAGCTGAGGTGGAGTCTTAGCCAGTGGTGCCATCAGGGGTGTGTAATGCACTTTAGGGTAGACAGCCAATCAGCTGCCAGATTCAATCTGTCAATCAAACACAGCAGCCAATCAGAGAGCTGGCCATTGATCAGCAGGCCCTTTATGACATCACAGACAGACCCACGGAACTCTCTGTGCTTGTCTGCTGGCTGGCTGTCAGTTGGGTGGGTGGGCGGCAGAGGGGGAGGATGTACGTCTCGTTTCTCCTGAAAATTGCGGTTTTTCGGCGTTTCCGGAAAAAGTCGCGGTCCGACGCGCAAAAGTGGGGTATCGTAGAAATCGCCTTTTAAAGACGCACCTTTCTGGCCCCACAAAAATGGGCATTTCAAATTAGAAACAAGTCAAATGAACAAAATAGTGTGAATAAGTAAGTATTTCAGGGGTGAGTTAGCAGGTTATTGGGGTAGTAAGTCCTGATTTTTTTGGAGGTTGCATTGACCACTACGCCATTCAAAATAGGCAGGCTTTGGCATAAGCAGTTAGACCCCGTAGGATGATTTTAGCTAAAATGTGCCCCAAACACTCAAACCGGCTTGTATCTTGCAATGGAAAATATGGGAAACATGACTTAGACAGCAAATGATACACTGTATGCCATGTTTCCAAATTTTTATGCACAGTGGTTACAGCATGAAGCGAATGCATGTGAATATACAAAGGTGCATTGCATTAAACAAGTCCAATGAGCGTGAAAAAAATGGCCGGCCTGCCTGCTTTCATCCATCATTTGTTCTAAATTTATAATTAATCAATGAGCTGAGGTGGAGTCTTAGCCAGTGGTGCCATCAGGGGTGTGTAATGCACTTTAGGGTAGACAGCCAATCAGCTGCCAGATTCAATCTGTCAATCAAACACAGCAGCCAATCAGAGAGCTGGCCATTGATCAGCAGGCCCTTTATGACATCACAGACAGACCCACGGAACTCTCTGTGCTTGTCTGCTGGCTGGCTGTCAGTTGGGTGGGTGGGCGGCAGAGGGGGAGGATGTACGTCTCGTTTCTCCTGAAAATTGCGGTTTTTCGGCGTTTCCGGAAAAAGTCGCGGTCCGACGCGCAAAAGTGGGGTATCGTAGAAATCGCCTTTTAAAGACGCACCTTTCTGGCCCCACAAAAATGGGCATTTCAAATTAGAAACAAGTCAAATGAACAAAATAGTGTGAATAAGTAAGTATTTCAGGGGTGAGTTAGCAGGTTATTGGGGTAGTAAGTCCTGATTTTTTTGGAGGTTGCATTGACCACTACGCCATTCAAAATAGGCAGGCTTTGGCATAAGCAGTTAGGCCCCGTAGGATGATTTTAGCTAAAATGTGCCCCAAACACTCAAACCGGCTTGTATCTTGCAATGGAAAATATGGGAAACATGACTTAGACAGCAAATGATACACTGTATGCCATGTTTCCAAATTTTTATGCACAGTGGTTACAGCATGAAGCGAATGCATGTGAATATACAAAGGTGCATTGCATTAAACAAGTCCAATGAGCGTGAAAAAAATGGCCGGCCTGCCTGCTTTCATCCATCATTTGTTCTAAATTTATAATTAATCAATGAGCTGAGGTGGAGTCTTAGCCAGTGGTACCATCAGGGGTGTGTAATGCACTTTAGGGTAGACAGCCAATCAGCTGCCAGATTCAATCTGTCAATCAAACACAGCAGCCAATCAGAGAGCTGGCCATTGATCAGCAGGCCCTTTATGACATCACAGACAGACCCACGGAACTCTCTGTGCTTGTCTGCTGGCTGGCTGTCAGTTGGGTGGGTGGGCGGCAGAGGGGGAGGATGTACGTCTCGTTTCTCCTGAAAATTGCGGTTTTTCAGCGTTTCCGGAAAAAGTCGCGGTCCGACGCGCAAAAGTGGGGTATCGTAGAAATCGCCTTTTAAAGACGCACCTTTCTGGCCCCACAAAAATGGGCATTTCAAATTAGAAACAAGTCAAATGAACAAAATAGTGTGAATAAGTAAGTATTTCAGGGGTGAGTTAGCAGGTTATTGGGGTAGTAAGTCCTGATTTTTTTGGAGGTTGCAGTGACCACTACGCCATTCAAAATAGGCAGGCTTTAGCATAAGCAGTTAGGCCCCGTAGGATGATTTTAGCTAAAATGTGCCCCAAACACTCAAACCGGCTTGTATCTTGCAATGGAAAATATGGGAAACATGACTTAGACAGCAAATGATACACTGTATGCCATGTTTCCAAATTTTTATGCACAGTGGTTACAGCATGAAGCGAATGCATGTGAATATACAAAGGTGCATTGCATTAAACAAGTCCAATAAGCGTGAAAAAAATGGCCGGCCTGCCTGCTTTCATCCATCATTTGTTCTAAATTTATAATTAATCAATGAGCTGAGGTGGAGTCTTAGCCAGTGGTACCATCAGGGGTGTGTAATGCACTTTAGGGTAGACAGCCAATCAGCTGCCAGATTCAATCTGTCAATCAAACACAGCAGCCAATCAGAGAGCTGGCCATTGATCAGCAGGCCCTTTATGACATCACAGACAGACCCACGGAACTCTCTGTGCTTGTCTGCTGGCTGGCTGTCAGTTGGGTGGGTGGGCGGCAGAGGGGGAGGATGTACGTCTTGTTTCTCCTGAAAATTGCGATTTTTCGGCGTTTCCGGAAAAAGTCGCGGTCCGACGCGCAAAAGTGGGGTATCGTAGAAATCGCCTTTTAAAGACGCACCTTTCTGGCCCCACAAAAATGGGCATTTCAAATTAGAAACAAGTCAAATGAACAAAATAGTGTGAATAAGTAAGTATTTCAGGGGTGAGTTAGCAGGTTATTGGGGTAGTAAGTCCTGATTTTTTTGGAGGTTGCAGTGACCACTACGCCATTCAAAATAGGCAGGCTTTAGCATAAGCAGTTAGGCCCCGTAGGATGATTTTAGCTAAAATGTGCCCCAAACACTCAAACCGGCTTGTATCTTGCAATGGAAAATATGGGAAACATGACTTAGACAGCAAATGATACACTGTATGCCATGTTTCCAAATTTTTATGCACAGTGGTTACAGCATGAAGTGAATGCATGTGAATATACACAGGTGCATTGCATTAAACAAGTCCAATGAGCGTGAAAAAAATGGCCGGCCTGCCTGCTTTCATCCATCATTTGTTCTAAATTTATAATTAATCAATGAGCTGAGGTGGAGTCTTAGCCAGTGGTACCATCAGGGGTGTGTAATGCACTTTAGGGTAGACAGCCAATCAGCTGCCAGATTCAATCTGTCAATCAAACACAGCAGCCAATCAGAGAGCTGGCCATTGATCAGCAGGCCCTTTATGACATCACAGACAGACCCACGGAACTCTCTGGGCTTGTCTGCTGGCTGGCTGTCAGTTGGGTGGGTGGGCGGCAGAGGGGGAGGATGTACGTCTCGTTTCTCCTGAAAATTGCGGTTTTTCGGCGTTTCCGGAAAAAGTCGCGGTCCGACGCGCAAAAGTGGGGTATCGTAGAAATCGCCTTTTAAAGACGCACCTTTCTGGCCCCACAAAAATGGGCATTTCAAATTAGAAACAAGTCAAATGAACAAAATAGTGTGAATAAGTAAGTATTTCAGGGGTGAGTTAGCAGGTTATTGGGGTAGTAAGTCCTGATTTTTTTGGAGGTTGCATTGACCACTACGCCATTCAAAATAGGCAGGCTTTGGCATAAGCAGTTAGGCCCCGTAGGATGATTTTAGCTAAAATGTGCCCCAAACACTCAAACCGGCTTGTATCTTGCAATGGAAAATATGGGAAACATGACTTAGACAGCAAATGATACACTGTATGCCATGTTTCCAAATTTTTATGCACAGTGGTTACAGCATGAAGCGAATGCATGTGAATATACAAAGGTGCATTGCATTAAACAAGTCCAATGAGCGTGAAAAAAATGGCCGGCCTGCCTGCTTTCATCCATCATTTGTTCTAAATTTATAATTAATCAATGAGCTGAGGTGGAGTCTTAGCCAGTGGTACCATCAGGGGTGTGTAATGCACTTTAGGGTAGACAG
The DNA here is from genome assembly GCF_055691185.1 of Crinia signifera. NCBI lineage: Eukaryota > Metazoa > Chordata > Amphibia > Anura > Myobatrachidae > Crinia > Crinia signifera. The sequence goes on along the minus strand of NC_139218.1, from coordinate 147,176,893 downwards.
CCAATCAGCTGCCAGATTCAATCTGTCAATCAAACACAGCAGCCAATCAGAGAGCTGGCCATTGATCAGCAGGCCCTTTATGACATCACAGACAGACCCACGGAACTCTCTGTGCTTGTCTGCTGGCTGGCTGTCAGTTGGGTGGGTGGGCGGCAGAGGGGGAGGATGTACGTCTCGTTTCTCCTGAAAATTGCGGTTTTTCAGCGTTTCCGGAAAAAGTCGTGGTCCGACGCGCAAAAGTGGGGTATCGTAGAAATCGCCTTTTAAAGACGCACCTTTCTGGCCCCACAAAAATGGGCATTTCAAATTAGAAACAAGTCAAATGAACAAAATAGTGTGAATAAGTAAGTATTTCAGGGGTGAGTTAGCAGGTTATTGGGGTAGTAAGTCCTGATTTTTTTGGGGGTTGCAGTGACCACTACGCCATTCAAAATAGGCAGGCTTTGGCATAAGCAGTTAGGCCCCGTAGGATGATTTTAGCTAAAATGTGCCCCAAACACTCAAACCGGCTTGTATCTTGCAATGGAAAATATGGGAAACATGACTTAGACAGCAAATGATACACTGTATGCCATGTTTCCAAATTTTTATGCACAGTGGTTACAGCATGAAGCGAATGCATGTGAATATACAAAGGTGCATTGCATTAAACAAGTCCAATGAGCGTGAAAAAAATGGCCGGCCTGCCTGCTTTCATCCATCATTTGTTCTAAATTTATAATTAATCAATGAGCTGAGGTGGAGTCTTAGCCAGTGGTACCATCAGGGGTGTGTAATGCACTTTAGGGTAGACAGCCAATCAGCTGCCAGATTCAATCTGTCAATCAAACACAGCAGCCAATCAGAGAGCTGGCCATTGATCAGCAGGCCCTTTATGACATCACAGACAGACCCACGGAACTCTCTGTGCTTGTCTGCTGGCTGGCTGTCAGTTGGGTGGGTGGGCGGCAGAGGGGGAGGATGTACGTCTCGTTTCTCCTGAAAATTGCGGTTTTTCGGCGTTTCCGGAAAAAGTCGCGGTCCGACGCGCAAAAGTGGGGTATCGTAGAAATCGCCTTTTAAAGACGCACCTTTCTGGCCCCACAAAAATGGGCATTTCAAATTAGAAACAAGTCAAATGAACAAAATAGTGTGAATAAGTAAGTATTTCAGGGGTGAGTTAGCAGGTTATTGGGCTAGTAAGTCCTGATTTTTTTGGAGGTTGCATTGACCACTACGCCATTCAAAATAGGCAGGCTTTGGCATAAGCAGTTAGGCCCCGTAGGATGATTTTAGCTAAAATGTGCCCCAAACACTCAAAACGGCTTGTATCTTGCAATGGAAAATATGGGAAACATGACTTAGACAGCAAATGATACACTGTATGCCATGTTTCCAAATTTTTATGCACAGTGGTTACAGCATGAAGCGAATGCATGTGAATATACAAAGGTGCATTGCATTAAACAAGTCCAATGAGCGTGAAAAAAATGGCTGGCCTGCCTGCTTTCATCCATCATTTGTTCTAAATTTATAATTAATCAATGAGCTGAGGTGGAGTCTTAGCCAGTGGTACCATCAGGGGTGTGTAATGCACTTTAGGGTAGACAGCCAATCAGCTGCCAGATTCAATCTGTCAATCAAACACAGCAGCCAATCAGAGAGCTGGCCATTGATCAGCAGGCCCTTTATGACATCACAGACAGACCCACGGAACTCTCTGTGCTTGTCTGCTGGCTGGCTGTCAGTTGGGTGGGTGGGCGGCAGAGGGGGAGGATGTACGTCTCGTTTCTCCTGAAAATTGCGGTTTTTCGGCGTTTCCGGAAAAAGTCGCGGTCCGACGCGCAAAAGTGGGGTATCGTAGAAATCGCCTTTTAAAGACGCACCTTTCTGGCCCCACAAAAATGGGCATTTCAAATTAGAAACAAGTCAAATGAACAAAATAGTGTGAATAAGTAAGTATTTCAGGGGTGAGTTAGCAGGTTATTGGGGTAGTAAGTCCTGATTTTTTTGGAGGTTGCAGTGACCACTACGCCATTCAAAATAGGCAGGCTTTAGCATAAGCAGTTAGGCCCCGTAGGATGATTTTAGCTAAAATGTGCCCCAAACACTCAAACCGGCTTGTATCTTGCAATGGAAAATATGGGAAACATGACTTAGACAGCAAATGATACACTGTATGCCATGTTTCCAAATTTTTATGCACAGTGGTTACAGCATGAAGTGAATGCATGTGAATATACACAGGTGCATTGCATTAAACAAGTCCAATGAGCGTGAAAAAAATGGCCGGCCTGCCTGCTTTCATCCATCATTTGTTCTAAATTTATAATTAATCAATGAGCTGAGGTGGAGTCTTAGCCAGTGGTACCATCAGGGGTGTGTAATGCACTTTAGGGTAGACAGCCAATCAGCTGCCAGATTCAATCTGTCAATCAAACACAGCAGCCAATCAGAGAGCTGGCCATTGATCAGCAGGCCCTTTATGACATCACAGACAGACCCACGGAACTCTCTGTGCTTGTCTGCTGGCTGGCTGTCAGTTGGGTGGGTGGGCGGCAGAGGGGGTGGATGTACGTCTCGTTTCTCCTGAAAATTGCGGTTTTTCGGCGTTTCCGGAAAAAGTCGCGGACCGACGCGCAAAAGTGGGGTATCGTAGAAATCGCCTTTTAAAGACGCACCTTTCTGGCCCCACAAAAATGGGCATTTCAAATTAGAAACAAGTCAAATGAACAAAATAGTGTGAATAAGTAAGTATTTCAGGGGTGAGTTAGCAGGTTATTGGGGTAGTAAGTCCTGATTTTTTTGGAGGTTGCATTGACCACTACTCCATTCAAAATAGGCAGGCTTTGGCATAAGCAGTTAGGCCCCGTAGGATGATTTTAGCTAAAATGTGCCCCAAACACTCAAACCGGCTTGTATCTTGCAATGGAAAATAAGGGAAACATGACTTAGACAGCAAATGATACACTGTATGCCATGTTTCCAAATTTTTATGCACAGTGGTTACAGCATGAAGCGAATGCATGTGAATATACAAAGGTGCATTGCATTAAACAAGTCCAATGAGCGTGAAAAAAATGGCCGGCCTGCCTGCTTTCATCCATCATTTGTTCTAAATTTATAATTAATCAATGAGCTGAGGTGGAGTCTTAGCCAGTGGTACCATCAGGGGTGTGTAATGCACTTTAGGGTAGACAGCCAATCAGCTGCCAGATTCAATCTGTCAATCAAACACAGCAGCCAATCAGAGAGCTGGCCATTGATCAGCAGGCCCTTTATGACATCACAGACAGACCCACGGAACTCTCTGTGCTTGTCTGCTGGCTGGCTGTCAGTTGGGTGGGTGGGCGGCAGAGGGGGAGGATGTACGTCTCGTTTCTCCTGAAAATTGCGGTTTTTCGGCGTTTCCGGAAAAAGTCGCGGTCCGACGCGCAAAAGTGGGGTATCGTAGAAATCGCCTTTTAAAGACGCACCTTTCTGGCCCCACAAAAATGGGCATTTCAAATTAGAAACAAGTCAAATGAACAAAATAGTGTGCATAAGTAAGTATTTCAGGGGTGAGTTAGCAGGTTATTGGGGTAGTAAGTCCTGATTTTTTTGGAGGTTGCATTGACCACTACGCCATTCAAAATAGGCAGGCTTTGGCATAAGCAGTTAGGCCCCGTAGGATGATTTTAGCTAAAATGTGCCCCAAACACTCAAACCGGCTTGTATCTTGCAATGGAAAATATGGGAAACATGACTTAGACAGCAAATGATACACTGTATGCCATGTTTCCAAATTTTTATGCACAGTGGTTACAGCATGAAGCGAATGCATGTGAATATACAAAGGTGCATTGCATTAAACAAGTCCAATGAGCGTGAAAAAAATGGCCGGCCTGCCTGCTTTCATCCATCATTTGTTCTAAATTTATAATTAATCAATGAGCTGAGGTGGAGTCTTAGCCAGTGGTGCCATCAGGGGTGTGTAATGCACTTTAGGGTAGACAGCCAATCAGCTGCCAGATTCAATCTGTCAATCAAACACAGCAGCCAATCAGAGAGCTGGCCATTGATCAGCAGGCCCTTTATGACATCACAGACAGACCCACGGAACTCTCTGTGCTTGTCTGCTGGCTGGCTGTCAGTTGGGTGGGTGGGCGGCAGAGGGGGAGGATGTACGTCTCGTTTCTCCTGAAAATTGCGGTTTTTCGGCGTTTCCGGAAAAAGTCGCGGTCCGACGCGCAAAAGTGGGGTATCGTAGAAATCGCCTTTTAAAGACGCACCTTTCTGGCCCCACAAAAATGGGCATTTCAAATTAGAAACAAGTCAAATGAACAAAATAGTGTGAATAAGTAAGTATTTCAGGGGTGAGTTAGCAGGTTATTGGGGTAGTAAGTCCTGATTTTTTTGGAGGTTGCATTGACCACTACGCCATTCAAAATAGGCAGGCTTTGGCATAAGCAGTTAGGCCCCGTAGGATGATTTTAGCTAAAATGTGCCCCAAACACTCAAACCGGCTTGTATCTTGCAATGGAAAATATGGGAAACATGACTTAGACAGCAAATGATACACTGTATGCCATGTTTCCAAATTTTTATGCACAGTGGTTACAGCATGAAGCGAATGCATGTGAATATACAAAGGTGCATTGCATTAAACAAGTCCAATGAGCGTGAAAAAAATGGCCGGCCTGCCTGCTTTCATCCATCATTTGTTCTAAATTTATAATTAATCAATGAGCTGAGGTGGAGTCTTAGCCAGTGGTGCCATCAGGGGTGTGTAATGCACTTTAGGGTAGACAGCCAATCAGCTGCCAGATTCAATCTGTCAATCAAACACAGCAGCCAATCAGAGAGCTGGCCATTGATCAGCAGGCCCTTTATGACATCACAGACAGACCCACGGAACTCTCTGTGCTTGTCTGCTGGCTGGCTGTCAGTTGGGTGGGTGGGCGGCAGAGGGGGAGGATGTACGTCTCGTTTCTCCTGAAAATTGCGGTTTTTCGGCGTTTCCGGAAAAAGTCGCGGTCCGACGCGCAAAAGTGGGGTATCGTAGAAATCGCCTTTTAAAGACGCACCTTTCTGGCCCCACAAAAATGGGCATTTCAAATTAGAAACAAGTCAAATGAACAAAATAGTGTGAATAAGTAAGTATTTCAGGGGTGAGTTAGCAGGTTATTGGGGTAGTAAGTCCTGATTTTTTTGGAGGTTGCATTGACCACTACGCCATTCAAAATAGGCAGGCTTTGGCATAAGCAGTTAGGCCCCGTAGGATGATTTTAGCTAAAATGTGCCCCAAACACTCAAACCGGCTTGTATCTTGCAATGGAAAATATGGGAAACATGACTTAGACAGCAAATGATACACTGTATGCCATGTTTCCAAATTTTTATGCACAGTGGTTACAGCATGAAGCGAATGCATGTGAATATACAAAGGTGCATTGCATTAAACAAGTCCAATGAGCGTGAAAAAAATGGCCGGCCTGCCTGCTTTCATCCATCATTTGTTCTAAATTTATAATTAATCAATGAGCTGAGGTGGAGTCTTAGCCAGTGGTACCATCAGGGGTGTGTAATGCACTTTAGGGTAGACAGCCAATCAGCTGCCAGATTCAATCTGTCAATCAAACACAGCAGCCAATCAGAGAGCTGGCCATTGATCAGCAGGCCCTTTATGACATCACAGACAGACCCACGGAACTCTCTGTGCTTGTCTGCTGGCTGGCTGTCAGTTGGGTGGGTGGGCGGCAGAGGGGGAGGATGTACGTCTCGTTTCTCCTGAAAATTGCGGTTTTTCAGCGTTTCCGGAAAAAGTCGCGGTCCGACGCGCAAAAGTGGGGTATCGTAGAAATCGCCTTTTAAAGACGCACCTTTCTGGCCCCACAAAAATGGGCATTTCAAATTAGAAACAAGTCAAATGAACAAAATAGTGTGAATAAGTAAGTATTTCAGGGGTGAGTTAGCAGGTTATTGGGGTAGTAAGTCCTGATTTTTTTGGAGGTTGCAGTGACCACTACGCCATTCAAAATAGGCAGGCTTTAGCATAAGCAGTTAGGCCCCGTAGGATGATTTTAGCTAAAATGTGCCCCAAACACTCAAACCGGCTTGTATCTTGCAATGGAAAATATGGGAAACATGACTTAGACAGCAAATGATACACTGTATGCCATGTTTCCAAATTTTTATGCACAGTGGTTACAGCATGAAGCGAATGCATGTGAATATACAAAGGTGCATTGCATTAAACAAGTCCAATAAGCGTGAAAAAAATGGCCGGCCTGCCTGCTTTCATCCATCATTTGTTCTAAATTTATAATTAATCAATGAGCTGAGGTGGAGTCTTAGCCAGTGGTACCATCAGGGGTGTGTAATGCACTTTAGGGTAGACAGCCAATCAGCTGCCAGATTCAATCTGTCAATCAAACACAGCAGCCAATCAGAGAGCTGGCCATTGATCAGCAGGCCCTTTATGACATCACAGACAGACCCACGGAACTCTCTGTGCTTGTCTGCTGGCTGGCTGTCAGTTGGGTGGGTGGGCGGCAGAGGGGGAGGATGTACGTCTTGTTTCTCCTGAAAATTGCGATTTTTCGGCGTTTCCGGAAAAAGTCGCGGTCCGACGCGCAAAAGTGGGGTATCGTAGAAATCGCCTTTTAAAGACGCACCTTTCTGGCCCCACAAAAATGGGCATTTCAAATTAGAAACAAGTCAAATGAACAAAATAGTGTGAATAAGTAAGTATTTCAGGGGTGAGTTAGCAGGTTATTGGGGTAGTAAGTCCTGATTTTTTTGGAGGTTGCAGTGACCACTACGCCATTCAAAATAGGCAGGCTTTAGCATAAGCAGTTAGGCCCCGTAGGATGATTTTAGCTAAAATGTGCCCCAAACACTCAAACCGGCTTGTATCTTGCAATGGAAAATATGGGAAACATGACTTAGACAGCAAATGATACACTGTATGCCATGTTTCCAAATTTTTATGCACAGTGGTTACAGCATGAAGTGAATGCATGTGAATATACACAGGTGCATTGCATTAAACAAGTCCAATGAGCGTGAAAAAAATGGCCGGCCTGCCTGCTTTCATCCATCATTTGTTCTAAATTTATAATTAATCAATGAGCTGAGGTGGAGTCTTAGCCAGTGGTACCATCAGGGGTGTGTAATGCACTTTAGGGTAGACAGCCAATCAGCTGCCAGATTCAATCTGTCAATCAAACACAGCAGCCAATCAGAGAGCTGGCCATTGATCAGCAGGCCCTTTATGACATCACAGACAGACCCACGGAACTCTCTGTGCTTGTCTGCTGGCTGGCTGTCAGTTGGGTGGGTGGGCGGCAGAGGGGGAGGATGTACGTCTTGTTTCTCCTGAAAATTGCGATTTTTCGGCGTTTCCGGAAAAAGTCGCGGTCCGACGCGCAAAAGTGGGGTATCGTAGAAATCGCCTTTTAAAGACGCACCTTTCTGGCCCCACAAAAATGGGCATTTCAAATTAGAAACAAGTCAAATGAACAAAATAGTGTGAATAAGTAAGTATTTCAGGGGTGAGTTAGCAGGTTATTGGGGTAGTAAGTCCTGATTTTTTTGGAGGTTGCAGTGACCACTACGCCATTCAAAATAGGCAGGCTTTAGCATAAGCAGTTAGGCCCCGTAGGATGATTTTAGCTAAAATGTGCCCCAAACACTCAAACCGGCTTGTATCTTGCAATGGAAAATATGGGAAACATGACTTAGACAGCAAATGATACACTGTATGCCATGTTTCCAAATTTTTATGCACAGTGGTTACAGCATGAAGTGAATGCATGTGAATATACACAGGTGCATTGCATTAAACAAGTCCAATGAGCGTGAAAAAAATGGCCGGCCTGCCTGCTTTCATCCATCATTTGTTCTAAATTTATAATTAATCAATGAGCTGAGGTGGAGTCTTAGCCAGTGGTACCATCAGGGGTGTGTAATGCACTTTAGGGTAGACAGCCAATCAGCTGCCAGATTCAATCTGTCAATCAAACACAGCAGCCAATCAGAGAGCTGGCCATTGATCAGCAGGCCCTTTATGACATCACAGACAGACCCACGGAACTCTCTGTGCTTGTCTGCTGGCTGGCTGTCAGTTGGGTGGGTGGGCGGCAGAGGGGGAGGATGTACGTCTCGTTTCTCCTGAAAATTGCGGTTTTTCGGCGTTTCCGGAAAAAGTCGCAGTCCGACGCGCAAAAGTGGGGTATCGTAGAAATCGCCTTTTAAAGACGCACCTTTCTGGCCCCACAAAAATGGGCATTTCAAATTAGAAACAAGTCAAATGAACAAAATAGTGTGAATAAGTAAGTATTTCAGGGGTGAGTTAGCAGGTTATTGGGGTAGTAAGTCCTGATTTTTTTGGAGGTTGCAGTGACCACTACGCCATTCAAAATAGGCAGGCTTTAGCATAAGCAGTTAGGCCCCGTAGGATGATTTTAGCTAAAATGTGCCCCAAACACTCAAACCGGCTTGTATCTTGCAATGGAAAATATGGGAAACATGACTTAGACAGCAAATGATACACTGTATGCCATGTTTCCAAATTTTTATGCACAGTGGTTACAGCATGAAGTGAATGCATGTGAATATACACAGGTGCATTGCATTAAACAAGTCCAATGAGCGTGAAAAAAATGGCCGGCCTGCCTGCTTTCATCCATCATTTGTTCTAAATTTATAATTAATCAATGAGCTGAGGTGGAGTCTTAGCCAGTGGTACCATCAGGGGTGTGTAATGCACTTTAGGGTAGACAGCCAATCAGCTGCCAGATTCAATCTGTCAATCAAACACAGCAGCCAATCAGAGAGCTGGCCATTGATCAGCAGGCCCTTTATGACATCACAGACAGACCCACGGAACTCTCTGTGCTTGTCTGCTGGCTGGCTGTCAGTTGGGTGGGTGGGCGGCAGAGGGGGAGGATGTACGTCTCGTTTCTCCTGAAAATTGCGGTTTTTCGGCGTTTCCGGAAAAAGTCGCAGTCCGACGCGCAAAAGTGGGGTATCGTAGAAATCGCCTTTTAAAGACGCACCTTTCTGGCCCCACAAAAATGGGCATTTCAAATTAGAAACAAGTCAAATGAACAAAATAGTGTGAATAAGTAAGTATTTCAGGGGTGAGTTAGCAGGTTATTGGGGTAGTAAGTCCTGATTTTTTTGGAGGTTGCATTGACCACTACGCCATTCAAAATAGGCAGGCTTTGGCATAAGCAGTTAGGCCCCGTAGGATGATTTTAGCTAAAATGTGCCCCAAACACTCAAACCGGCTTGTATCTTGCAATGGAAAATATGGGAAACATGACTTAGACAGCAAATGATACACTGTATGCCATGTTTCCAAATTTTTATGCACAGTGGTTACAGCATGAAGCGAATGCATGTGAATATACAAAGGTGCATTGCATTAAACAAGTCCAATGAGCGTGAAAAAAATGGCCGGCCTGCCTGCTTTCATCCATCATTTGTTCTAAATTTATAATTAATCAATGAGCTGAGGTGGAGTCTTAGCCAGTGGTACCATCAGGGGTGTGTAATGCACTTTAGGGTAGACAGCCAATCAGCTGCCAGATTCAATCTGTCAATCAAACACAGCAGCCAATCAGAGAGCTGGCCATTGATCAGCAGGCCCTTTATGACATCACAGACAGACCCACGGAACTCTCTGTGCTTGTCTGCTGGCTGGCTGTCAGTTGGGTGGGTGGGCGGCAGAGGGGGAGGATGTACGTCTCGTTTCTCCTGAAAATTGCGGTTTTTCAGCGTTTCCGGAAAAAGTCGTGGTCCGACGCGCAAAAGTGGGGTATCGTAGAAATCGCCTTTTAAAGACGCACCTTTCTGGCCCCACAAAAATGGGCATTTCAAATTAGAAACAAGTCAAATGAACAAAATAGTGTGAATAAGTAAGTATTTCAGGGGTGAGTTAGCAGGTTATTGGGGTAGTAAGTCCTGATTTTTTTGGAGGTTGCAGTGACCACTACGCCATTCAAAATAGGCAGGCTTTGGCATAAGCAGTTAGGCCCCGTAGGATGATTTTAGCTAAAATGTGCCCCAAACACTCAAACCGGCTTGTATCTTGCAATGGAAAATATGGGAAACATGACTTAGACAGCAAATGATACACTGTATGCCATGTTTCCAAATTTTTATGCACAGTGGTTACAGCATGAAGCGAATGCATGTGAATATACAAAGGTGCATTGCATTAAACAAGTCCAATGAGCGTGAAAAAAATGGCCGGCCTGCCTGCTTTCATCCATCATTTGTTCTAAATTTATAATTAATCAATGAGCTGAGGTGGAGTCTTAGCCAGTGGTACCATCAGGGGTGTGTAATGCACTTTAGGGTAGACAGCCAATCAGCTGCCAGATTCAATCTGTCAATCAAACACAGCAGCCAATCAGAGAGCTGGCCATTGATCAGCAGGCCCTTTATGACATCACAGACAGACCCACGGAACTCTCTGTGCTTGTCTGCTGGCTGGCTGTCAGTTGGGTGGGTGGGCGGCAGAGGGGGAGGATGTACGTCTCGTTTCTCCTGAAAATTGCGGTTTTTCGGCGTTTCCGGAAAAAGTCGCGGTCCGACGCGCAAAAGTGGGGTATCGTAGAAATCGCCTTTTAAAGACGCACCTTTCTGGCCCCACAAAAATGGGCATTTCAAATTAGAAACAAGTCAAATGAACAAAATAGTGTGAATAAGTAAGTATTTCAGGGGTGAGTTAGCAGGTTATTGGGGTAGTAAGTCCTGATTTTTTTGGAGGTTGCATTGACCACTACGCCATTCAAAATAGGCAGGCTTTGGCATAAGCAGTAAGGCCCCGTAGGATGATTTTAGCTAAAATGTGCCCCAAACACTCAAAACGGCTTGTATCTTGCAATGGAAAATATGGGAAACATGACTTAGACAGCAAATGATACACTGTATGCCATGTTTCCAAATTTTTATGCACAGTGGTTACAGCATGAAGCGAATGCATGTGAATATACAAAGGTGCATTGCATTAAACAAGTCCAATGAGCGTGAAAAAAATGGCCGGCCTGCCTGCTTTCATCCATCATTTGTTCTAAATTTATAATTAATCAATGAGCTGAGGTGGAGTCTTAGCCAGTGGTACCATCAAGGGTGTGTAATGCACTTTAGGGTAGACAGCCAATCAGCTGCCAGATTCAATCTGTCAATCAAACACAGCAGCCAATCAGAGAGCTGGCCATTGATCAGCAGGCCCTTTATGACATCACAGACAGACCCACGGAACTCTCTGTGCTTGTCTGCTGGCTGGCTGTCAGTTGGGTGGGTGGGCGGCAGAGGGGGAGGATGTACGTCTCGTTTCTCCTGAAAATTGCGGTTTTTCAGCGTTTCCGGAAAAAGTCGCGGTCCGACGCGCAAAAGTGGGGTATCGTAGAAATCGCCTTTTAAAGACGCACCTTTCTGGCCCCACAAAAATGGGCATTTCAAATTAGAAACAAGTCAAATGAACAAAATAGTGTGAATAAGTAAGTATTTCAGGGGTGAGTTAGCAGGTTATTGGGGTAGTAAGTCCTGATTTTTTTGGAGGTTGCAGTGACCACTACGCCATTCAAAATAGGCAGGCTTTAGCATAAGCATTTAGGCCCCGTAGGATGATTTTAGCTAAAATGTGCCCCAAACACTCAAACCGGCTTGTATCTTGCAATGGAAAATATGGGAAACATGACTTAGACAGCAAATGATACACTGTATGCCATGTTTCCAAATTTTTATGCACAGTGGTTACAGCATGAAGTGAATGCATGTGAATATGTGACAGTGCCCCTGTACGGTGTGGTGCAAGATGGCGTACCTTAATCTGGAGCTGGTGACGGCGGCGGCTTCTGGATTCTTCGCGGCTTCTGCTGGAGAACCTGTGGCAGGGAACGGCACAACCCAAGGGACCCACAAAAGACAACGCTACTTCGGGAAACAGCGACAAATATTTATTGAAGAAAAACAACTGCACTAGTCGCTGTGATATACTCCTACACATATGCAAACATCAATAACCAAGACAAAGACATTTAAAGAAAATACTATTAAAGAGAGAAATATTAAAGACAATAATATGACACTAAAATGCTTAACTACACCTGTACTACTATAAATCAGATTATCCACTGGGTGGCGCTGCACACCCTGTAACTGCAGTCTCAGATACCATACAGAGTTCCTGAGGGCAATAACGGTCCCACGACGCACAAATCCTCGCTCTGAATTAGGCCCTAACAGTGTGCACACTACTATGAATAGTACAGGACAAATGAACAATCCCCTTCAAAGGGGTACAGGCGGGTTCCCGTTACCTAGGGCAACTCCCTGCGAGGTTGGTGAGGAACAACTGTAAGGGGTGAGGTTGGGTGCAACAACACCCTGGCGATGGGGTCACTGGCTCCGCCAGTGGCTGATGGCAGCGGTGGCTAGTTCCCTTTGGCTGGGATAATGGGGCTGCAAAGTAGCCGGGCATATGCAGAGTTTTACACCTCACACCACTGTGAGGGTACTGTGTGGCAGTGTGGCCGACTGCTGGGCGGCATAGACTAGCCAGGTACAGGTCAGGCCAACAGTGTCCCAGGGGGACTGGGGTGTCAAGGGTGCAGACAGGAGGATTGAAATACCTGTTTCAGCTGCTGCTGCTGCCAGCTCCTGCTGGTCTTGAATCAGGCCCCTTCTGTGATGGCTGCTGCTGCTGCTGCTGCTGCTGCTGCTTCTTCTCACACTGGGCTGACCTCTGCCCTCTCTGCAGGTCTTTAGGCTGCCAAGTGTCCTCTCTCTCTCTCTCTCTGTGCACAATCTCTGCCTTCTCTCCACTGCAGCAAGTTTTCTCTGTCCCGTTCTGCTGGCTGACCCCTGACCTCTCAGCTTCCTGTCTTCACACACTCCAGGGCAGCCAATCAGGGGAATGTCAGGTTCTCTGCACGTGGATGTGAGCTGGGTCTGTTAACCCCTCACATCCCTGCAGTGTCTATGAAGCTGCAGTCTTTCCTAATAGCAGCATTGGCTGCCATTAAGCCTTTTTGAGGGCACAGGGGCACTCAGAGTGGATTGCCACATACCTCCCTGCTGGAAATTTGCCTGTCCGCAGGCAACTTAACCTGGGTCAGTAGGTTCCTGCCAAAAACCTCTCAATGTCCATGACAAGACATTTAACGGTGAGAAAGAAAACAGGTGAGTACACATACATTCACCACAAATACAAATTACTGCCTCCCTATCACCTGATATCCAATGTGGGCTCCCCGTGCCAACCATCCCTCCGCCACAGGACCTCCATCCCTCTGCGGTCCAGCTTCTCCAAGGCTGTCAATGGATGGCGCCCACTCTCACGATGTACGCATCTTTAGGCATGTCTCACCTCTCGAACTTGCCTCTTCGACCTCTGTATCGCCTGCTGGATTCTGAGGGCGAATTCCTCTCCTGAGATGGTCGTATATTCACCACTTTTTACCGGCTTCCCACCGATGAAACAGATCTTGGTCTTGTCTTCTCTCTCTGGTGCTTCTACCTTGGCCTTGGATTCATGCAGTGGCACCACTGGTTCTGCTTCTGGTGGCTCTACTGTCTGCGTCACAGCCATCTGAACCACGGTCTCGGGGCTTCTCTGCTGGTCTACCATTCTTGGCCCTAGGTTCGCCACCCGATAATCGGCATCATCCATTCTAGGCACGTACTCTCTGGTTGGCTCTGCAAGTTGAAGCCTAGTCACTGCTTGCTGCTTCTGGTGGACTAACTCACTCCACACGACCCGTTTCTCACTTGCCCTCGTGATCTCAGGTTCTGGTGGGCGGGTCATCTGTCCTGGTCGAGGAGGGTTGCTGTTCACTCTTTCTTTTTCTAGCTTGACCTCTCTCAGTTCAGCTGTACTTCCGGTGTATTGGCGGTATGGTGGAGGCTCTTTACGGTGCGGGTAGTGCCACTGTTGTTCTGGGGCATGTCTGTTGCGTAGCACCGGCGTTCCATTCGGCCCCGTCACTTTTGCAGCCTTGGTGCCTTTTTTCCCGCTTGTTAATTCGAATTCGACGGCTTCACCATCGCTCAGGCTCCGAAAGCAATTCTGGGGGTCTTCATTCTGTATTGCGGTGTAATGGACATAGACGCTCCGCCCCGTATCCGCACGTCTAATGTATCCATATCCGCGTGGCACATCAAACCACAGGACACGACCTGTGATCCTTCTTGGGCCGGTTCGCGGCCTATTGGTCATCTGAGTTACACCGGATGCTCTTGACGCGTTCTGGAACACTGCCGGTGGACCTCTTTTCCCGTGCCTTCTCACAGTCTGTGGGCATACATTGGCTCGGTCACTGTGTAGTCGTTCCGACCTCCATTGGTGATTCTGTTGCCATCTATGCCTTCTGCCACCTTCACGTCGCTGTCTTTCCTTTTCATCCTCCGCCCATTCCTGACGCATCTCCCGGATCATCCTGGTCATTTCAGTCATCGCTTCGATGATTGCCCCAATCGAGTTCTGATTGGCTTGGGCTGGTGGAGTGGCGGTTCTTCGCATCTCCAGCGGTTCTATGTACTGCGATCGCCACATCTTGCCGTTCACAGGGGTCTTGTGCAATCCTGTTCGTAGACGCCAAGTGTGACAGTGCCCCTGTACGGTGTGGTGCAAGATGGCGTATCTTAATCTGGAGCTGGTGACGGCGGCGGCTTCTGGATTCTTCGCGGCTTCTGCTGGAGAACCTGTGGCAGGGAACGGCACAACCCAAGGGACCCACAAAAGACAACGCTACTTCGGGAAACAGCGACAAATATTTATTGAAGAAAAACAACTGCACTAGTCGCTGTGATATACTCCTACACATATGCAAACATCAATAACCAAGACAAAGACATTTAAAGAAAATACTATTAAAGAGAGAAATATTAAAGACAATAATATGACACTAAAATGCTTAACTACACCTGTACTACTATAAATCAGATTATCCACTGGGTGGCGCTGCACACCCTGTAACTGCAGTCTCAGATACCATACAGAGTTCCTGAGGGCAATAACGGTCCCACGACGCACAAATCCTCGCTCTGAATTAGGCCCTAACAGTGTGCACACTACTATGAATAGTACAGGACAAATGAACAATCCCCTTCAAAGGGGTACAGGCGGGTTCCCGTTACCTAGGGCAACTCCCTGCGAGGTTGGTGAGGAACAACTGTAAGGGGTGAGGTTGGGTGCAACAACACCCTGGCGATGGGGTCACTGGCTCCGCCAGTGGCTGATGGCAGCGGTGGCTAGTTCCCTTTGGCTGGGATAATGGGGCTGCAAAGTAGCCGGGCATATGCAGAGTTTTACACCTCACACCACTGTGAGGGTACTGTGTGGCAGTGTGGCCGACTGCTGGGCGGCATAGACTAGCCAGGTACAGGTCAGGCCAACAGTGTCCCAGGGGGACTGGGGTGTCAAGGGTGCAGACAGGAGGATTGAAATACCTGTTTCAGCTGCTGCTGCTGCCAGCTCCTGCTGGTCTTGAATCAGGCCCCTTCTGTGATGGCTGCTGCTGCTGCTGCTGCTGCTGCTGCTTCTTCTCACACTGGGCTGACCTCTGCCCTCTCTGCAGGTCTTTAGGCTGCCAAGTGTCCTCTCTCTCTCTCTCTCTCTCTGTGCACAATCTCTGCCTTCTCTCCACTGCAGCAAGTTTTCTCTGTCCCGTTCTGCTGGCTGACCCCTGACCTCTCAGCTTCCTGTCTTCACACACTCCAGGGCAGCCAATCAGGGGAATGTCAGGTTCTCTGCACGTGGATGTGAGCTGGGTCTGTTAACCCCTCACATCCCTGCAGTGTCTATGAAGCTGCAGTCTTTCCTAATAGCAGCATTGGCTGCCATTAAGCCTTTTTGAGGGCACAGGGGCACTCAGAGTGGATTGCCACAAATATACACAGGTGCATTGCATTAAACAAGTCCAATGAGCGTGAAAAAAATGGCCGGCCTGCCTGCTTTCATCCATCATTTGTTCTAAATTTATAATTAATCAATGAGCTGAGGTGGAGTCTTAGCCAGTGGTACCATCAGGGGTGTGTAATGCACTTTAGGGTAGACAGCCAATCAGCTGCCAGATTCAATCTGTCAATCAAACACAGCAGCCAATCAGAGAGCTGGCCATTGATCAGCAGGCCCTTTATGACATCACAGACAGACCCACGGAACTCTCTGTGCTTGTCTGCTGGCTGGCTGTCAGTTGGGTGGGTGGGCGGCAGAGGGGGAGGATGTACGTCTCGTTTCTCCTGAAAATTGCGGTTTTTCGGCGTTTCCGGAAAAAGTCGCGGTCCGACGCGCAAAAGTGGGGTATCGTAGAAATCGCCTTTTAAAGACGCACCTTTCTGGCCCCACAAAAATGGGCATTTCAAATTAGAAACAAGTCAAATGAACAAAATCGTGTGAATAAGTAAGTATTTCAGGGGTGAGTTAGCAGGTTATTGGGGTAGTAAGTCCTGATTTTTTTGGAGGTTGCAGTGACCACTACGCCATTCAAAATAGGCAGGCTTTAGCATAAGCAGTTAGGCCCCGTAGGATGATTTTAGCTAAAATGTGCCCCAAACACTCAAACCGGCTTGTATCTTGCAATGGAAAATATGGGAAACATGACTTAGACAGCAAATGATACACTGTATGCCATGTTTCCAAATTTTTATGCACAGTGGTTACAGCATGAAGCGAATGCATGTGAATATACAAAGGTGCATTGCATTAAACAAGTCCAATGAGCGTGAAAAAAATGGCCGGCCTGCCTGCTTTCATCCATCATTTGTTCTAAATTTATAATTAATCAATGAGCTGAGGTGGAGTCTTAGCCAGTGGTACCATCAGGGGTGTGTAATGCACTTTAGGGTAGACAGCCAATCAGCTGCCAGATTCAATCTGTCAATCAAACACAGCAGCCAATCAGAGAGCTGGCCATTGATCAACAGGCCCTTTATGACATCACAGACAGACCCACGGAACTCTCTGTGCTTGTCTGCTGGCTGGCTGTCAGTTGGGTGGGTGGGCGGCAGAGGGGGAGGATGTACGTCTCGTTTCTCCTGAAAATTTCGGTTTTTCAGCGTTTCCGGAAAAAGTCGCGGTCCGACGCGCAAAAGTGGGGTATCGTAGAAATCGCTTTTTAAAGACGCACCTTTCTGGCCCCACAAAAATGGGCATTTCAAATTAGAAACAAGTCAAATGAACAAAATAGTGTGAATAAGTAAGTATTTCAGGGGTGAGTTAGCAGGTTATTGGGGTAGTAAGTCCTGATTTTTTTGGAGGTTGCAGTGACCACTACGCCATTCAAAATAGGCAGGCTTTAGCATAAGCATTTAGGCCCCGTAGGATGATTTTAGCTAAAATGTGCCCCAAACACTCAAACCGGCTTGTATCTTGCAATGGAAAATATGGGAAACATGACTTAGACAGCAAATGATACACTGTATGCCATGTTTCCAAATTTTTATGCACAGTGGTTACAGCATGAAGTGAATGCATGTGAATATACACAGGTGCATTGCATTAAACAAGTCCAATGAGCGTGAAAAAAATGGCCGGCCTGCCTGCTTTCATCCATCATTTGTTCTAAATTTATAATTAATCAATGAGCTGAGGTGGAGTCTTAGCCAGTGGTACCATCAGGGGTGTGTAATGCACTTTAGGGTAGACAGCCAATCAGCTGCCAGATTCAATCTGTCAATCAAACACAGCAGCCAATCAGAGAGCTGGCCATTGATCAGCAGGCCCTTTATGACATCACAGACAGACCCACGGAACTCTCTGTGCTTGTCTGCTGGCTGGCTGTCAGTTGGGTGGGTGGGCGGCAGAGGGGGAGGATGTACGTCTCGTTTCTCCTGAAAATTGCGGTTTTTCGGCGTTTCCGGAAAAAGTCGCGGTCCGACGCGCAAAAGTGGGGTATCGTAGAAATCGCCTTTTAAAGACGCACCTTTCTGGCCCCACAAAAATGGGCATTTCAAATTAGAAACAAGTCAAATGAACAAAATAGTGTGAATAAGTAAGTATTTCAGGGGTGAGTTAGCAGGTTATTGGGGTAGTAAGTCCTGATTTTTTTGGAGGTTGCAGTGACCACTACGCCATTCAAAATAGGCAGGCTTTAGCATAAGCAGTTAGGCCCCGTAGGATGATTTTAGCTAAAATGTGCCCCAAACACTCAAACCGGCTTGTATCTTGCAATGGAAAATATGGGAAACATGACTTAGACAGCAAATGATACACTGTATGCCATGTTTCCAAATTTTTATGCACAGTGGTTACAGCATGAAGCGAATGCATGTGAATATACAAAGGTGCATTGCATTAAACAAGTCCAATGAGCGTGAAAAAAATGGCCGGCCTGCCTGCTTTCATCCATCATTTGTTCTAAATTTATAATTAATCAATGAGCTGAGGTGGAGTCTTAGCCAGTGGTACCATCAGGGGTGTGTAATGCACTTTAGGGTAGACAGCCAATCAGCTGCCAGATTCAATCTGTCAATCAAACACAGCAGCCAATCAGAGAGCTGGCCATTGATCAGCAGGCCCTTTATGACATCACAGACAGACCCACGGAACTCTCTGTGCTTGTCTGCTGGCTGGCTGTCAGTTGGGTGGGTGGGCGGCAGAGGGGGAGGATGTACGTCTCGTTTCTCCTGAAAATTGCGGTTTTTCGGCGTTTCCGGAAAAAGTCGCGGTCCGACGCGCAAAAGTGGGGTATCGTAGAAATCGCCTTTTAAAGACGCACCTTTCTGGCCCCACAAAAATGGGCATTTCAAATTAGAAACAAGTCAAATGAACAAAATAGTGTGAATAAGTAAGTATTTCAGGGGTGAGTTAGCAGGTTATTGGGGTAGTAAGTCCTGATTTTTTTGGAGGTTGCAGTGACCACTACGCCATTCAAAATAGGCAGGCTTTAGCATAAGCATTTAGGCCCCGTAGGATGATTTTAGCTAAAATGTGCCCCAAACACTCAAACCGGCTTGTATCTTGCAATGGAAAATATGGGAAACATGACTTAGACAGCAAATGATACACTGTATGCCATGTTTCCAAATTTTTATGCACAGTGGTTACAGCATGAAGTGAATGCATGTGAATATACACAGGTGCATTGCATTAAACAAGTCCAATGAGCGTGAAAAAAATGGCCGGCCTGCCTGCTTTCATCCATCATTTGTTCTAAATTTATAATTAATCAATGAGCTGAGGTGGAGTCTTAGCCAGTGGTACCATCAGGGGTGTGTAATGCACTTTAGGGTAGACAGCCAATCAGCTGCCAGATTCAATCTGTCAATCAAACACAGCAGCCAATCAGAGAGCTGGCCATTGATCAGCAGGCCCTTTATGACATCACAGACAGACCCACGGAACTCTCTGTGCTTGTCTGCTGGCTGGCTGTCAGTTGGGTGGGTGGGCGGCAGAGGGGGTGGATGTACGTCTCGTTTCTCCTGAAAATTGCGGTTTTTGGCGTTTCCGGAAAAAGTCGCGGTCCGACGCGCAAAAGTGGGGTATCGTAGAAATCGCCTTTTAAAGACGCACCTTTCTGGCCCCACAAAAATGGGCATTTCAAATTAGAAACAAGTCAAATGAACAAAATAGTGTGAATAAGTAAGTATTTCAGGGGTGAGTTAGCAGGTTATTGGGGTAGTAAGTCCTGATTTTTTTGGAGGTTGCAGTGACCACTACGCCATTCAAAATAGGCAGGCTTTAGCATAAGCAGTTAGGCCCCGTAGGATGATTTTAGCTAAAATGTGCCCCAAACACTCAAACCGGCTTGTATCTTGCAATGGAAAATATGGGAAACATGACTTAGACAGCAAATGATACACTGTATGCCATGTTTCCAAATTTTTATGCACAGTGGTTACAGCATGAAGCGAATGCATGTGAATATACAAAGGTGCATTGCATTAAACAAGTCCAATGAGCGTGAAAAAAATGGCCGGCCTGCCTGCTTTCATCCATCATTTGTTCTAATATTATAATTAATCAATGAGCTGAGGTGGAGTCTTAGCCAGTGGTACCATCAGGGGTGTGTAATGCACTTTAGGGTAGACAGCCAATCAGCTGCCAGATTCAATCTGTCAATCAAACACAGCAGCCAATCAGAGAGCTGGCCATTGATCAGCAGGCCCTTTATGACATCACAGACAGACCCACGGAACTCTCTGTGCTTGTCTGCTGGCTGTCAGTTGGGTGGGTGGGCGGCAGAGGGGGAGGATGTACGTCTCGTTTCTCCTGAAAATTGCGGTTTTTCGGCGTTTCCGGAAAAAGTCGCGGTCCGACGCGCAAAAGTGGGGTATCGTAGAAATCGCCTTTTAAAGACGCACCTTTCTGGCCCCACAAAAATGGGCATTTCAAATTAGAAACAAGTCAAATGAACAAAATAGTGTGAATAAGTAAGTATTTCAGGGGTGAGTTAGCAGGTTATTGGGGTAGTAAGTCCTGATTTTTTTGGAGGTTGCAGTGACCACTACGCCATTAAAATAGGCAGGCTTTGGCATAAGCAGTTAGGCCCCGTAGGATGATTTTAGCTAAAATGTGCCCCAAACACTCAAACCGGCTTGTATCTTGCAATGGAAAATATGGGAAACATGACTTAGACAGCAAATGATACACTGTATGCCATGTTTCCAAATTTTTATGCACAGTGGTTACAGCATGAAGTGAATGCATGTGAATATACACAGGTGCATTGCATTAAACAAGTCCAATGAGCGTGAAAAAAATGGCCGGCCTGCCTGCTTTCATCCATCATTTGTTCTAAATTTATAATTAATCAATGAGCTGAGGTGGAGTCTTAGCCAGTGGTACCATCAGGGGTGTGTAATGCACTTTAGGGTAGACAGCCAATCAGCTGCCAGATTCAATCTGTCAATCAAACACAGCAGCCAATCAGAGAGCTGGCCATTGATCAGCAGGCCCTTTATGACATCACAGACAGACCCACGGAACTCTCTGTGCTTGTCTGCTGGCTGGCTGTCAGTTGGGTGGGTGGGCGGCAGAGGGGGAGGATGTACGTCTCGTTTCTCCTGAAAATTGCGGTTTTTCAGCGTTTCCGGAAAAAGTCGCGGTCCGACGCGCAATAGTGGGGTATCGTAGAAATCGCCTTTTAAAGACGCACCTTTCTGGCCCCACAAAAATGGGCATTTCAAATTAGAAACAAGTCAAATGAACAAAATAGTGTGAATAAGTAAGTATTTCAGGGGTGAGTTAGCAGGTTATTGGGGTAGTAAGTCCTGATTTTTTTGGAGGTTGCAGTGACCACTACGCCATTCAAAATAGGCAGGCTTTAGCATAAGCATTTAGGCCCCGTAGGATGATTTTAGCTAAAATGTGCCCCAAACACTCAAACCGGCTTGTATCTTGCAATGGAAAATATGGGAAACATGACTTAGACAGCAAATGATACACTGTATGCCATGTTTCCAAATTTTTATGCACAGTGGTTACAGCATGAAGTGAATGCATGTGAATATACACAGGTGCATTGCATTAAACAAGTCCAATGAGCGTGAAAAAAATGGCCGGCATGCCTGCTTTCATCCATCATTTGTTCTAAATTTATAATTAATCAATGAGCTGAGGTGGAGTCTTAGCCAGTGGTACCATCAGGGGTGTGTAATGCACTTTAGGGTAGACAGCCAATCAGCTGCCAGATTCAATCTGTCAATCAAACACAGCAGCCAATCAGAGAGCTGGCCATTGATCAGCAGGCCCTTTATGACATCACAGACAGACCCACGGAACTCTCTGTGCTTGTCTGCTGGCTGGCTGTCAGTTGGGTGGGTGGGCGGCAGAGGGGGAGGATGTACGTCTCGTTTCTCCTGAAAATTGCGGTTTTTCGGCGTTTCCGGAAAAAGTCGCGGTCCGACGCGCAAAAGTGGGGTATCGTAGAAATCGCCTTTTAAAGATGCACCTTTCTGGCCCCACAAAAATGGGCATTTCAAATTAGAAACAAGTCAAATGAACAAAATAGTGTGAATAAGTAAGTATTTCAGGGGTGAGTTAGCAGGTTATTGGGGTAGTAAGTCCTGATTTTTTTGGAGGTTGCATTGACCACTACGCCATTAAAATAGGCAGGCTTTGGCATAAGCAGTTAGGCCCCGTAGGATGATTTTAGCTAAAATGTGCCCCAAACACTCAAACCGGCTTGTATCTTGCAATGGAAAATATGGGAAACATGACTTAGACAGCAAATGATACACTGTATGCCATGTTTCCAAATTTTTATGCACAGTGGTTACAGCATGAAGCGAATGCATGTGAATATACAAAGGTGCATTGCATTAAACAAGTCCAATGAGCGTGAAAAAAATGTCCGGCCTGCCTGCTTTCATCCATCATTTGTTCTAAATTTATAATTAATCAATGAGCTGAGGTGGAGTCTTAGCCAGTGGTACCATCAGGGGTGTGTAATGCACTTTAGGGTAGACAGCCAATCAGCTGCCAGATTCAATCTGTCAATCAAACACAGCAGCCAATCAGAGAGCTGGCCATTGATCAGCAGGCCCTTTATGACATCACAGACAGACCCACGGAACTCTCTGTGCTTGTCTGCTGGCTGGCTGTCAGTTGGGTGGGTGGGCGGCAGAGGGGGAGGATGTACGTCTCGTTTCTCCTGAAAATTGCGGTTTTTCGGCGTTTCCGGAAAAAGTCGCGGTCCGACGCGCAAAAGTGGGGTATCGTAGAAATCGCCTTTTAAAGACGCACCTTTCTGGCCCCACAAAAATGGGCATTTCAAATTAGAAACAAGTCAAATGAACAAAATAGTGTGAATAAGTAAATATTTCAGGGGTGAGTTAGCAGGTTATTGGGGTAGTAAGTCCTGATTTTTTTGGAGGTTGCATTGACCACTACGCCATTCAAAATAGGCAGGCTTTGGCATAAGCAGTTAGGCCCCGTAGGATGATTTTAGCTAAAATGTGCCCCAAACACTCAAACCGGCTTGTATCTTGCAATGGAAAATATGGGAAACATGACTTAGACAGCAAATGATACACTGTATGCCATGTTTCCAAATTTTTATGCACAGTGGTTACAGCATGAAGCGAATGCATGTGAATATACAAAGGTGCATTGCATTAAACAAGTCCAATGAGCGTGAAAAAAATGGCCGGCCTGCCTGCTTTCATCCATCATTTGTTCTAAATTTATAATTAATCAATGAGCTGAGGTGGAGTCTTAGCCAGTGGTACCATCAGGGGTGTGTAATGCACTTTAGGGTAGACAGCCAATCAGCTGCCAGATTCAATCTGTCAATCAAACACAGCAGCCAATCAGAGAGCTGGCCATTGATCAGCAGGCCCTTTATGACATCACAGACAGACCCACGGAACTCTCTGTGCTTGTCTGCTGGCTGGCTGTCAGTTGGGTGGGTGGGCGGCAGAGGGGGAGGATGTACGTCTCGTTTCTCCTGAAAATTGCGGTTTTTCAGCGTTTCCGGAAAAAGTCGCGGTCCGACGCGCAAAAGTGGGGTATCGTAGAAATCGCCTTTTAAAGACGCACCTTTCTGGCCCCACAAAAATGGGCATTTCAAATTAGAAACAAGTCAAATGAACAAAATAGTGTGAATAAGTAAGTATTTCAGGGGTGAGTTAGCAGGTTATTGGGGTAGTAAGTCCTGATTTTTTTGGAGGTTGCAGTGACCACTACGCCATTCAAAATAGGCAGGCTTTAGCATAAGCATTTAGGCCCCGTAGGATGATTTTAGCTAAAATGTGCCCCAAACACTCAAACCGGCTTGTATCTTGCAATGGAAAATATGGGAAACATGACTTAGACAGCAAATGATACACTGTATGCCATGTTTCCAAATTTTTATGCACAGTGGTTACAGCATGAAGTGAATGCATGTGAATATACACAGGTGCATTGCATTAAACAAGTCCAATGAGCGTGAAAAAAATGGCCGGCCTGCCTGCTTTCATCCATCATTTGTTCTAAATTTATAATTAATCAATGAGCTGAGGTGGAGTCTTAGCCAGTGGTACCATCAGGGGTGTGTAATGCACTTTAGGGTAGACAGCCAATCAGCTGCCAGATTCAATCTGTCAATCAAACACAGCAGCCAATCAGAGAGCTGGCCATTGATCAGCAGGCCCTTTATGACATCACAGACAGACCCACGGAACTCTCTGTGCTTGTCTGCTGGCTGGCTGTCAGTTGGGTGGGTGGGCGGCAGAGGGGGAGGATGTACGTCTCGTTTCTCCTGAAAATTGCGGTTTTTCGGCGTTTCCAGAAAAAGTCGCGGTCCGACGCGCAAAAGTGGGGTATCGTAGAAATCGCCCTTTAAAGACGCACCTTTCTGGCCCCACAAAAATGGGCATTTCAAATTAGAAACAAGTCAAATGAACAAAATAGTGTGAATAAGTAAGTATTTCAGGGGTGAGTTAGCAGGTTATTGGGGTAGTAAGTCCTGATTTTTTTGGAGGTTGCATTGACCACTACGCCATTCAAAATAGGCAGGCTTTGGCATAAGCAGTTAGGCCCCGTAGGATGATTTTAGCTAAAATGTGCCCCAAACACTCAAACCGGCTTGTATTTTGCAATGGAAAATATGGGAAACATGACTTAGACAGCAAATGATACACTGTATGCCATGTTTCCAAATTTTTATGCACAGTGGTTACAGCATGAAGCGAATGCATGTGAATATACAAAGGTGCATTGCATTAAACAAGTCCAATGAGCGTGAAAAAAATGGCCGGCCTGCCTGCTTTCATCCATCATTTGTTCTAAATTTATAATTAATCAATGAGCTGAGGTGGAGTCTTAGCCAGTGGTACCATCAGGGGTGTGTAATGCACTTTAGGGTAGACAGCCAATCAGCTGCCAGATTCAATCTGTCAATCAAACACAGCAGCCAATCAGAGAGCTGGCCATTGATCAGCAGGCCCTTTATGACATCACAGACAGACCCACAGAACTCTCTGTGCTTGTCTGCTGGCTGGCTGTCAGTTGGGTGGGTGGGCGGCAGAGGGGGAGGATGTACGTCTCGTTTCTCCTGAAAATTGCGGTTTTTCGGCGTTTCCGGAAAAAGTCGCGGTCCGACGCGCAAAAGTGGGGTATCGT
Source organism: Crinia signifera (assembly GCF_055691185.1). Taxonomy (NCBI): domain Eukaryota; kingdom Metazoa; phylum Chordata; class Amphibia; order Anura; family Myobatrachidae; genus Crinia; species Crinia signifera. The sequence continues at coordinate 147,151,869 of NC_139218.1, read as the reverse complement.
AGAAATCGCCTTTTAAAGACGCACCTTTCTGGCCCCACAAAAATGGGCATTTCAAATTAGAAACAAGTCAAATGAACAAAATAGTGTGAATAAGTAAGTATTTCAGGGGTGAGTTAGCAGGTTATTGGGGTAGTAAGTCCTGATTTTTTTGGAGGTTGCAGTGACCACTACGCCATTCAAAATAGGCAGGCTTTAGCATAAGCATTTAGGCCCCGTAGGATGATTTTAGCTAAAATGTGCCCCAAACACTCAAACCGGCTTGTATCTTGCAATGGAAAATATGGGAAACATGACTTAGACAGCAAATGATACACTGTATGCCATGTTTCCAAATTTTTATGCACAGTGGTTACAGCATGAAGTGAATGCATGTGAATATACACAGGTGCATTGCATTAAACAAGTCCAATGAGCGTGAAAAAAATGGCCGGCCTGCCTGCTTTCATCCATCATTTGTTCTAAATTTATAATTAATCAATGAGCTGAGGTGGAGTCTTAGCCAGTGGTACCATCAGGGGTGTGTAATGCACTTTAGGGTAGACAGCCAATCAGCTGCCAGATTCAATCTGTCAATCAAACACAGCAGCCAATCAGAGAGCTGGCCATTGATCAGCAGGCCCTTTATGACATCACAGACAGACCCACGGAACTCTCTGTGCTTGTCTGCTGGCTGGCTGTCAGTTGGGTGGGTGGGCGGCAGAGGGGGAGGATGTACGTCTCGTTTCTCCTGAAAATTGCGGTTTTTCAGCGTTTCCGGAAAAAGTCGCGGTCCTACGCGCAAAAGTGGGGTATCGTAGAAATCGCCTTTTAAAGACGCACCTTTCTGGCCCCACAAAAATGGGCATTTCAAATTAGAAACAAGTCAAATGAACAAAATAGTGTGAATAAGTAAGTATTTCAGGGGTGAGTTAGCAGGTTATTGGGGTAGTAAGTCCTGATTTTTTTGGAGGTTGCAGTGACCACTACGCCATTCAAAATAGGCAGGCTTTAGCATAAGCATTTAGGCCCCGTAGGATGATTTTAGCTAAAATGTGCCCCAAACACTCAAACCGGCTTGTATCTTGCAATGGAAAATATGGGAAACATGACTTAGACAGCAAATGATACACTGTATGCCATGTTTCCAAATTTTTATGCACAGTGGTTACAGCATGAAGTGAATGCATGTGAATATACACAGGTGCATTGCATTAAACAAGTCCAATGAGCGTGAAAAAAATGGCCGGCCTGCCTGCTTTCATCCATCATTTGTTCTAAATTTATAATTAATCAATGAGCTGAGGTGGAGTCTTAGCCAGTGGTACCATCAGGGGTGTGTAATGCACTTTAGGGTAGACAGCCAATCAGCTGCCAGATTCAATCTGTCAATCAAACACAGCAGCCAATCAGAGAGCTGGCCATTGATCAGCAGGCCCTTTATGACATCACAGACAGACCCACGGAACTCTCTGTGCTTGTCTGCTGGCTGGCTGTCAGTTGGGTGGCTGGGCGGCAGAGGGGGAGGATGTACGTCTCGTTTCTCCTGAAAATTGCGGTTTTTCGGCGTTTCCGTAAAAAGTCGCGGTCCGACGCGCAAAAGTGGGGTATCGTAGAAATCGCCTTTTAAAGACGCACCTTTCTGGCCCCACAAAAATGGGCATTTCAAATTAGAAACAAGTCAAATGAACAAAATAGTGTGAATAAGTAAGTATTTCAGGGGTGAGTTAGCAGGTTATTGGGGTAGTAAGTCCTGATTTTTTTGGAGGTTGCATTGACCACTACGCCATTCAAAATAGGCAGGCTTTGGCATAAGCAGTTAGGCCCCGTAGGATGATTTTAGCTAAAATGTGCCCCAAACACTCAAACCGGCTTGTATCTTGCAATGGAAAATATGGGAAACATGACTTAGACAGCAAATGATACACTGTATGCCATGTTTCCAAATTTTTATGCACAGTGGTTACAGCATGAAGCGAATGCATGTGAATATACAAAGGTGCATTGCATTAAACAAGTCCAATGAGCGTGAAAAAAATGGCCGGCCTGCCTGCTTTCATCCATCATTTGTTCTAAATTTATAATTAATCAATGAGCTGAGGTGGAGTCTTAGCCAGTGGTACCATCAGGGGTGTGTAATGCACTTTAGGGTAGACAGCCAATCAGCTGCCAGATTCAATCTGTCAATCAAACACAGCAGCCAATCAGAGAGCTGGTCATTGATCAGCAGGCCCTTTATGACATCACAGACAGACCCACGGAACTCTCTGTGCTTGTCTGCTGGCTGGCTGTCAGTTGGGTGGGTGGGCGGCAGAGGGGGAGGATGTACGTCTCGTTTCTCCTGAAAATTGCGGTTTTTCGGCGTTTCCGGAAAAAGTCGCGGTCCGACGCGCAAAAGTGGGGTATCGTAGAAATCGCCTTTTAAAGACGCACCTTTCTGGCCTCACAAAAATGGGCATTTCAAATTAGAAACAAGTCAAATGAACAAAATAGTGTGAATAAGTAAGTATTTCAGGGGTGAGTTAGCAGGTTATTGGGGTAGTAAGTCCTGATTTTTTTGGAGGTTGCATTGACCACTACGCCATTCAAAATAGGCAGGCTTTGGCATAAGCAGTTAGGCCCCGTAGGATGATTTTAGCTAAAATGTGCCCCAAACACTCAAACCGGCTTGTATCTTGCAATGGAAAATATGGGAAACATGACTTAGACAGCAAATGATACACTGTATGCCATGTTTCCAAATTTTTATGCACAGTGGTTACAGCATGAAGCGAATGCATGTGAATATACAAAGGTGCATTGCATTAAACAAGTCCAATGAGCGTGAAAAAAATGGCCGGCCTGCCTGCTTTCATCCATCATTTGTTCTAAATTTATAATTAATCAATGAGCTGAGGTGGAGTCTTAGCCAGTGGTACCATCAGGGGTGTGTAATGCACTTTAGGGTAGACAGCCAATCAGCTGCCAGATTCAATCTGTCAATCAAACACAGCAGCCAATCAGAGAGCTGGCCATTGATCAGCAGGCCCTTTATGACATCACAGACAGACCCACGGAACTCTCTGTGCTTGTCTGCTGGCTGGCTGTCAGTTGGGTGGGTGGGCGGCAGAGGGGGAGGATGTACGTCTCGTTTCTCCTGAAAATTGCGGTTTTTCAGCGTTTCCGGAAAAAGTCGCGGTCCGACGCGCAAAAGTGGGGTATCGTAGAAATCGCCTTTTAAAGACGCACCTTTCTGGCCCCACAAAAATGGGCATTTCAAATTAGAAACAAGTCAAATGAACAAAATAGTGTGAATAAGTAAGTATTTCAGGGGTGAGTTAGCAGGTTATTGGGGTAGTAAGTCCTGATTTTTTTGGAGGTTGCAGTGACCACTACGCCATTCAAAATAGGCAGGCTTTAGCATAAGCATTTAGGCCCCGTAGGATGATTTTAGCTAAAATGTGCCCCAAACACTCAAACCGGCTTGTATCTTGCAATGGAAAATATGGGAAACATGACTTAGACAGCAAATGATACACTGTATGCCATGTTTCCAAATTTTTATGCACAGTGGTTACAGCATGAAGTGAATGCATGTGAATATACACAGGTGCATTGCATTAAACAAGTCCAATGAGCGTGAAAAAAATGGCCGGCCTGCCTGCTTTCATCCATCATTTGTTCTAAATTTATAATTAATCAATGAGCTGAGGTGGAGTCTTAGCCAGTGGTACCATCAGGGGTGTGTAATGCACTTTAGGGTAGACAGCCAATCAGCTGCCAGATTCAATCTGTCAATCAAACACAGCAGCCAATCAGAGAGCTGGCCATTGATCAGCAGGCCCTTTATGACATCACAGACAGACCCACGGAACTCTCTGTGCTTGTCTGCTGGCTGGCTGTCAGATGGGTGGGTGGGCGGCAGAGGGGGAGGATGTACGTCTCGTTTCTCCTGAAAATTGCGGTTTTTCGGCATTTCCGGAAAAAGTCGCGGTCCGACGCGCAAAAGTGGGGTATCGTAGAAATCGCCTTTTAAAGACGCACCTTTCTGGCCCCACAAAAATGGGCATTTCAAATTAGAAACAAGTCAAATGAACAAAATAGTGTGAATAAGTAAGTATTTCAGGGGTGAGTTAGCAGGTTATTGGGGTAGTAAGTCCTGATTTTTTTGGAGGTTGCATTGACCACTACGCCATTCAAAATAGGCAGGCTTTGGCATAAGCAGTTAGGCCCCGTAGGATGATTTTAGCTAAAATGTGCCCCAAACACTCAAACCGGCTTGTATCTTGCAATGGAAAATATGGGAAACATGACTTAGACAGCAAATGATACACTGTATGCCATGTTTCCAAATTTTTATGCACAGTGGTTACAGCATGAAGCGAATGCATGTGAATATACAAAGGTGCATTGCATTAAACAAGTCCAATGAGCGTGAAAAAAATGGCCGGCCTGCCTGCTTTCATCCATCATTTGTTCTAAATTTATAATTAATCAATGAGCTGAGGTGGAGTCTTAGCCAGTGGTACCATCAGGGGTGTGTAATGCACTTAAGGGTAGACAGCCAATCAGCTGCCAGATTCAATCTGTCAATCAAACACAGCAGCCAATCAGAGAGCTGGCCATTGATCAGCAGGCCCTTTATGACATCACAGACAGACCCACGGAACTCTCTGTGCTTGTCTGCTGGCTGGCTGTCAGTTGGGTGGGTGGGCGGCAGAGGGGGAGGATGTACGTCTCGTTTCTCCTGAAAATTGCGGTTTTTCAGCGTTTCCGGAAAAAGTCGCGGTCCGACGCGCAATAGTGGGGTATCGTAGAAATCGCCTTTTAAAGACGCACCTTTCTGGCCCCACAAAAATGGGCATTTCAAATTAGAAACAAGTCAAATGAACAAAATAGTGTGAATAAGTAAGTATTTCAGGGGTGAGTTAGCAGGTTATTGGGGTAGTAAGTCCTGATTTTTTTGGAGGTTGCAGTGACCACTACGCCATTCAAAATAGGCAGGCTTTAGCATAAGCATTTAGGCCCCGTAGGATGATTTTAGCTAAAATGTGCCCCAAACACTCAAACCGGCTTGTATCTTGCAATGGAAAATATGGGAAACATGACTTAGACAGCAAATGATACACTGTATGCCATGTTTCCAAATTTTTATGCACAGTGGTTACAGCATGAAGTGAATGCATGTGAATATACACAGGTGCATTGCATTAAACAAGTCCAATGAGCGTGAAAAAAATGGCCGGCATGCCTGCTTTCATCCATCATTTGTTCTAAATTTATAATTAATCAATGAGCTGAGGTGGAGTCTTAGCCAGTGGTACCATCAGGGGTGTGTAATGCACTTTAGGGTAGACAGCCAATCAGCTGCCAGATTCAATCTGTCAATCAAACACAGCAGCCAATCAGAGAGCTGGCCATTGATCAGCAGGCCCTTTATGACATCACAGACAGACCCACGGAACTCTCTGTGCTTGTCTGCTGGCTGGCTGTCAGTTGGGTGGGTGGGCGGCAGAGGGGGAGGATGTACGTCTCGTTTCTCCTGAAAATTGCGGTTTTTCGGCGTTTCCGGAAAAAGTCGCGGTCCGACGCGCAAAAGTGGGGTATCGTAGAAATCGCCTTTTAAAGACGCACCTTTCTGGCCCCACAAAAATGGGCATTTCAAATTAGAAACAAGTCAAATGAACAAAATAGTGTGAATAAGTAAGTATTTCAGGGGTGAGTTAGCAGGTTATTGGGGTAGTAAGTCCTGATTTTTTTGGAGGTTGCAGTGACCACTACGCCATTCAAAATAGGCAGGCTTTAGCATAAGCAGTTAGGCCCCGTAGGATGATTTTAGCTAAAATGTGCCCCAAACACTCAAACCGGCTTGGATCTTGCAATGGAAAATATGGGAAACATGACTTAGACAGCAAATGATACACTGTATGCCATGTTTCCAAATTTTTATGCACAGTGGTTACAGCATGAAGCGAATGCATGTGAATATACAAAGGTGCATTGCATTAAACAAGTCCAATGAGCGTGAAAAAAATGGCCGGCCTGCCTGCTTTCATCCATCATTTGTTCTAAATTTATAATTAATCAATGAGCTGAGGTGGAGTCTTAGCCAGTGGTACCATCAGGGGTGTGTAATGCACTTTAGGGTAGACAGCCAATCAGCTGCCAGATTCAATCTGTCAATCAAACACAGCAGCCAATCAGAGAGCTGGCCATTGATCAGCAGGCCCTTTATGACATCACAGACAGACCCACGGAACTCTCTGTGCTTGTCTGCTGGCTGGCTGTCAGTTGGGTGGGTGGGCGGCAGAGGGGGAGGATGTACGTCTCGTTTCTCCTGAAAATTGCGGTTTTTCAGCGTTTCCGGAAAAAGTCGCGGTCCGACGCGCAAAAGTGGGGTATCGTAGAAATCGCCTTTTAAAGACGCACCTTTCTGGCCCCACAAAAATGGGCATTTCAAATTAGAAACAAGTCAAATGAACAAAATAGTGTGAATAAGTAAGTATTTCAGGGGTGAGTTAGCAGGTTATTGGGGTAGTAAGTCCTGATTTTTTTGGAGGTTGCAGTGACCACTACGCCATTCAAAATAGGCAGGCTTTAGCATAAGCAGTTAGGCCCCGTAGGATGATTTTAGCTAAAATGTGCCCCAAACACTCAAACCGGCTTGTATCTTGCAATGGAAAATATGGGAAACATGACTTAGACAGCAAATGATACACTGTATGCCATGTTTCCAAATTTTTATGCACAGTGGTTACAGCATGAAGTGAATGCATGTGAATATACACAGGTGCATTGCATTAAACAAGTCCAATGAGCGTGAAAAAAATGGCCGGCCTGCCTGCTTTCATCCATCATTTGTTCTAAATTTATAATTAATCAATGAGCTGAGGTGGAGTCTTAGCCAGTGGTACCATCAGGGGTGTGTAATGCACTTTAGGGTAGACAGCCAATCAGCTGCCAGATTCAATCTGTCAATCAAACACAGCAGCCAATCAGAGAGCTGGCCATTGATCAGCAGGCCCTTTATGACATCACAGACAGACCCACGGAACTCTCTGTGCTTGTCTGCTGGCTGGCTGTCAGTTGGGTGGGTGGGTGGCAGAGGGGGAGGATGTACGTCTCGTTTCTCCTGAAAATTGCGGTTTTTCGGCGTTTCCGGAAAAAGTGGCGGTCCGACGCGCAAAAGTGGGGTATCGTAGAAATCGCCTTTTAAAGACGCACCTTTCTGGCCCCACAAAAATGGGCATTTCAAATTAGAAACAAGTCAAATGAACAAAATAGTGTGAATAAGTAAGTATTTCAGGGGTGAGTTAGCAGGTTATTGGGGTAGTAAGTCCTGATTTTTTTGGAGGTTGCAGTGACCACTACGCCATTCAAAATAGGCAGGCTTTAGCATAAGCAGTTAGGCCCCGTAGGATGATTTTAGCTAAAATGTGCCCCAAACACTCAAACCGGCTTGTATCTTGCAATGGAAAATATGGGAAACATGACTTAGACAGCAAATGATACACTGTATGCCATGTTTCCAAATTTTTATGCACAGTGGTTACAGCATGAAGCGAATGCATGTGAATATACAAAGGTGCATTGCATTAAACAAGTCCAATGAGCGTGAAAAAAATGGCCGGCCTGCCTGCTTTCATCCATCATTTGTTCTAAATTTATAATTAATCAATGAGCTGAGGTGGAGTCTTAGCCAGTGGTACCATCAGGGGTGTGTAATGCACTTTAGGGTAGACAGCCAATCAGCTGCCAGATTCAATCTGTCAATCAAACACAGCAGCCAATCAGAGAGCTGGCCATTGATCAGCAGGCCCTTTATGACATCACAGACAGACCCACGGAACTCTCTGTGCTTGTCTGCTGGCTGGCTGTCAGTTGGGTGGGTGGGCGGCAGAGGGGGAGGATGTACGTCTCGTTTCTCCTGAAAATTGCGGTTTTTCAGCGTTTCCGGAAAAAGTCGCGGTCCGACGCGCAAAAGTGGGGTATCGTAGAAATCGCCTTTTAAAGACGCACCTTTCTGGCCCCACAAAAATGGGCATTTCAAATTAGAAACAAGTCAAATGAACAAAATAGTGTGAATAAGTAAGTATTTCAGGGGTGAGTTAGCAGGTTATTGGGTTAGTAAGTCCTGATTTTTTTGGAGGTTGCAGTGACCACTACGCCATTCAAAATAGGCAGGCTTTAGCATAAGCAGTTAGGCCCCGTAGGATGATTTTAGCTAAAATGTGCCCCAAACACTCAAACCGGCTTGTATCTTGCAATGGAAAATATGGGAAACATGACTTAGACAGCAAATGATACACTGTATGCCATGTTTCCAAATTTTTATGCACAGTGGTTACAGCATGAAGTGAATGCATGTGAATATACACAGGTGCATTGCATTAAACAAGTCCAATGAGCGTGAAAAAAATGGCCGGCCTGCCTGCTTTCATCCATCATTTGTTCTAAATTTATAATTAATCAATGAGCTGAGGTGGAGTCTTAGCCAGTGGTACCATCAGGGGTGTGTAATGCACTTTAGGGTAGACAGCCAATCAGCTGCCAGATTCAATCTGTCAATCAAACACAGCAGCCAATCAGAGAGCTGGCCATTGATCAGCAGGCCCTTTATGACATCACAGACAGACCCACGGAACTCTCTGTGCTTGTCTGCTGGCTGGCTGTCAGTTGGGTGGGTGGGCGGCAGAGGGGGAGGATGTACGTCTCGTTTCTCCTGAAAATTGCGGTTTTTCGGCGTTTCCGGAAAAAGTCGCGGTCCGACGCGCAAAAGTGGGGTATCGTAGAAATCGCCTTTTAAAGACGCACCTTTCTGGCCCCACAAAAATGGGCATTTCAAATTAGAAACAAGTCAAATGAACAAAATAGTGTGAATAAGTAAGTATTTCAGGGGTGAGTTAGCAGGTTATTGGGGTAGTAAGTCCTGATTTTTTTGGAGGTTGCAGTGACCACTACGCCATTCAAAATAGGCAGGCTTTAGCATAAGCAGTTAGGCCCCGTAGGATGATTTTAGCTAAAATGTGCCCCAAACACTCAAACCGGCTTGTATCTTGCAATGGAAAATATGGGAAACATGACTTAGACAGCAAATGATACACTGTATGCCATGTTTCCAAATTTTTATGCACAGTGGTTACAGCATGAAGTGAATGCATGTGAATATACACAGGTGCATTGCATTAAACAAGTCCAATGAGCGTGAAAAAAATGGCCGGCCTGCCTGCTTTCATCCATCATTTGTTCTAAATTTATAATTAATCAATGAGCTGAGGTGGAGTCTTAGCCAGTGGTACCATCAGGGGTGTGTAATGCACTTTAGGGTAGACAGCCAATCAGCTGCCAGATTCAATCTGTCAATCAAACACAGCAGCCAATCAGAGAGCTGGCCATTGATCAGCAGGCCCTTTATGACATCACAGACAGACCCACGGAACTCTCTGTGCTTGTCTGCTGGCTGGCTGTCAGTTGGGTGGGTGGGCGGCAGAGGGGGAGGATGTACGTCTCGTTTCTCCTGAAAATTGCGGTTTTTCGGCGTTTCCGGAAAAAGTCGCGGTCCGACGCGCAAAAGTGGGGTATCGTAGAAATCGCCTTTTAAAGACGCACCTTTCTGGCCCCACAAAAATGGGCATTTCAAATTAGAAACAAGTCAAATGAACAAAATAGTGTGAATAAGTAAGTATTTCAGGGGTGAGTTAGCAGGTTATTGGGGTAGTAAGTCCTGATTTTTTTGGAGGTTGCAGTGACCACTACGCCATTCAAAATAGGCAGGCTTTAGCATAAGCAGTTAGGCCCCGTAGGATGATTTTAGCTAAAATGTGCCCCAAACACTCAAACCGGCTTGTATCTTGCAATGGAAAATATGGGAAACATGACTTAGACAGCAAATGATACACTGTATGCCATGTTTCCAAATTTTTATGCACAGTGGTTACAGCATGAAGTGAATGCATGTGAATATACACAGGTGCATTGCATTAAACAAGTCCAATGAGCGTGAAAAAAATGGCCGGCCTGCCTGCTTTCATCCATCATTTGTTCTAAATTTATAATTAATCAATGAGCTGAGGTGGAGTCTTAGCCAGTGGTACCATCAGGGGTGTGTAATGCACTTTAGGGTAGACAGCCAATCAGCTGCCAGATTCAATCTGTCAATCAAACACAGCAGCCAATCAGAGAGCTGGCCATTGATCAGCAGGCCCTTTATGACATCACAGACAGACCCACGGAACTCTCTGTGCTTGTCTGCTGGCTGGCTGTCAGTTGGGTGGGTGGGCGGCAGAGGGGGAGGATGTACGTCTCGTTTCTCCTGAAAATTGCGGTTTTTCGGCGTTTCCGGAAAAAGTCGCGGTCCGACGCGCAAAAGTGGGGTATCGTAGAAATCGCCTTTTAAAGACGCACCTTTCTGGCCCCACAAAAATGGGCATTTCAAATTAGAAACAAGTCAAATGAACAAAATAGTGTGAATAAGTAAGTATTTCAGGGGTGAGTTAGCAGGTTATTGGGGTAGTAAGTCCTGATTTTTTTGGAGGTTGCATTGACCACTACGCCATTCAAAATAGGCAGGCTTTGGTATAAGCAGTTAGGCCCCGTAGGATGATTTTAGCTAAAATGTGCCCCAAACACTCAAACCGGCTTGTATCTTGCAATGGAAAATATGGGAAACATGACTTAGACAGCAAATGATACACTGTATGCCATGTTTCCAAATTTTTATGCACAGTGGTTACAGCATGAAGTGAATGCATGTGAATATACACAGGTGCATTGCATTAAACAAGTCCAATGAGCGTGAAAAAAATGGCCGGCCTGCCTGCTTTCATCCATCATTTGTTCTAAATTTATAATTAATCAATGAGCTGAGGTGGAGTCTTAGCCAGTGGTACCACCAGGGGTGTGTAATGCACTTTAGGGTAGACAGCCAATCAGCTGCCAGATTCAATCTGTCAATCAAACACAGCAGCCAATCAGAGAGCTGGCCATTGATCAGCAGGCCCTTTATGACATCACAGACAGACCCACGGAACTCTCTGTGCTTGTCTGCTGGCTGGCTGTCAGTTGGGTGGGTGGGCGGCAGAGGGGGAGGATGTACGTCTCGTTTCTCCTGAAAATTGCGGTTTTTCTGCGTTTCCGGAAAAAGTCGCGGTCCGACGCGCAAAAGTGGGGTATCGTAGAAATCGCCTTTTAAAGACGCACCTTTCTGGCCCCACAAAAATGGGCATTTCAAATTAGAAACAAGTCAAATGAACAAAATAGTGTGAATAAGTAAGTATTTCAGGGGTGAGTTAGCAGGTTATTGGGGTAGTAAGTCCTGATTTTTTTGGAGGTTGCAGTGACCACTACGCCATTCAAAATAGGCAGGCTTTGGCATAAGCAGTTAGGCCCCGTAGGATGATTTTAGCTAAAATGTGCCCCAAACACTCAAACCGGCTTGTATCTTGCAATGGAAAATATGGGAAACATGACTTAGACAGCAAATGATACACTGTATGCCATGTTTCCAAATTTTTATGCACAGTGGTTACAGCATGAAGCGAATGCATGTGAATATACAAAGGTGCATTGCATTAAACAAGTCCAATGAGCGTGAAAAAAATGGCCGGCCTGCCTGCTTTCATCCATCATTTGTTCTAAATTTATAATTAATCAATGAGCTGAGGTGGAGTCTTAGCCAGTGGTACCATCAGGGGTGTGTAATGCACTTTAGGGTAGACAGCCAATCAGCTGCCAGATTCAATCTGTCAATCAAACACAGCAGCCAATCAGAGAGCTGGCCATTGATCAGCAGGCCCTTTATGACATCACAGACAGACCCACGGAACTCTCTGTGCTTGTCTGCTGGCTGGCTGTCAGTTGGGTGGGTGGGCGGCAGAGGGGGAGGATGTACGTCTCGTTTCTCCTGAAAATTGCGGTTTTTCAGCGTTTCCGGAAAAAGTCGCGGTCCGACGCGCAAAAGTGGGGTATCGTAGAAATCGCCTTTTAAAGACGCACCTTTCTGGCCCCACAAAAATGGGCATTTCAAATTAGAAACAAGTCAAATGAACAAAATAGTGTGAATAAGTAAGTATTTCAGGGGTGAGTTAGCAGGTTATTGGGGTAGTAAGTCCTGATTTTTTTGGAGGTTGCAGTGACCACTACGCCATTCAAAATAGGCAGGCTTTAGCATAAGCAGTTAGGCCCCGTAGGATGATTTTAGCTAAAATGTGCCCCAAACACTCAAACCGGCTTGTATCTTGCAATGGAAAATATGGGAAACATGACTTAGACAGCAAATGATACACTGTATGCCATGTTTCCAAATTTTTATGCACAGTGGTTACAGCATGAAGTGAATGCATGTGAATATACACAGGTGCATTGCATTAAACAAGTCCAATGAGCGTGAAAAAAATGGCCGGCCTGCCTGCTTTCATCCATCATTTGTTCTAAATTTATAATTAATCAATGAGCTGAGGTGGAGTCTTAGCCAGTGGTACCATCAGGGGTGTGTAATGCACTTTAGGGTAGACAGCCAATCAGCTGCCAGATTCAATCTGTCAATCAAACACAGCAGCCAATCAGAGAGCTGGCCATTGATCAGCAGGCCCTTTATGACATCACAGACAGACCCACGGAACTCTCTGTGCTTGTCTGCTGGCTGGCTGTCAGTTGGGTGGGTGGGCGGCAGAGGGGGAGGATGTACGTCTCGTTTCTCCTGAAAATTGCGGTTTTTCGGCGTTTCCGGAAAAAGTCGCGGTCCGACGCGCAAAAGTGGGGTATCGTAGAAATCGCCTTTTAAAGACGCACCTTTCTGGCCCCACAAAAATGGGCATTTCAAATTAGAAACAAGTCAAATGAACAAAATAGTGTGAATAAGTAAGTATTTCAGGGGTGAGTTAGCAGGTTATTGGGGTAGTAAGTCCTGATTTTTTTGGAGGTTGCATTGACCACTACGCCATTCAAAATAGGCAGGCTTTGGCATAAGCAGTTAGGCCCCGTAGGATGATTTTAGCTAAAATGTGCCCCAAACACTCAAACCGGCTTGTATCTTGCAATGGAAAATATGGGAAACATGACTTAGACAGCAAATGATACACTGTATGCCATGTTTCCAAATTTTTATGCACAGTGGTTACAGCATGAAGCGAATGCATGTGAATATACAAAGGTGCATTGCATTAAACAAGTCCAATGAGCGTGAAAAAAATGGCCGGCCTGCCTGCTTTCATCCATCATTTGTTCTAAATTTATAATTAATCAATGAGCTGAGGTGGAGTCTTAGCCAGTGGTACCATCAGGGGTGTGTAATGCACTTTAGGGTAGACAGCCAATCAGCTGCCAGATTCAATCTGTCAATCAAACACAGCAGCCAATCAGAGAGCTGGCCATTGATCAGCAGGCCCTTTATGACATCACAGACAGACCCACGGAACTCTCTGTGCTTGTCTGCTGGCTGGCTGTCAGTTGGGTGGGTGGGCGGCAGAGGGGGAGGATGTACGTCTCGTTTCTCCTGAAAATTGCGGTTTTTCAGCGTTTCCGGAAAAAGTCGCGGTCCGACGCGCAAAAGTGGGGTATCGTAGAAATCGCCTTTTAAAGACGCACCTTTATGGCCCCACAAAAATGGGCATTTCAAATTAGAAACAAGTCAAATGAACAAAATCGTGTGAATAAGTAAGTATTTCAGGGGTGAGTTAGCAGGTTATTGGGGTAGTAAGTCCTGATTTTTTTGGAGGTTGCAGTGACCACTACGCCATTCAAAATAGGCAGGCTTTAGCATAAGCATTTAGGCCCCGTAGGATGATTTTAGCTAAAATGTGCCCCAAACACTCAAACCGGCTTGTATCTTGCAATGGAAAATATGGGAAACATGACTTAGACAGCAAATGATACACTGTATGCCATGTTTCCAAATTTTTATGCACAGTGGTTACAGCATGAAGTGAATGCATGTGAATATACACAGGTGCATTGCATTAAACAAGTCCAATGAGCGTGAAAAAAATGGCCGGCCTGCCTGCTTTCATCCATCATTTGTTCTAAATTTATAATTAATCAATGAGCTGAGGTGGAGTCTTAGCCAGTGGTACCATCAGGGGTGTGTAATGCACTTTAGGGTAGACAGCCAATCAGCTGCCAGATTCAATCTGTCAATCAAACACAGCAGCCAATCAGAGAGCTGGCCATTGATCAGCAGGCCCTTTATGACATCACAGACAGACCCACGGAACTCTCTGTGCTTGTCTGCTGGCTGGCTGTCAGTTGGGTGGGTGGGCGGCAGAGGGGGAGGATGTACGTCTCGTTTCTCCTGAAAATTGCGGTTTTTCGGCGTTTCCGGAAAAAGTCGCGGTCCGACGCGCAAAAGTGGGGTATCGTAGAAATCGCCTTTTAAAGACGCACCTTTCTGGCCCCACAAAAATGAGCATTTCAAATTAGAAACAAGTCAAATGAACAAAATAGTGTGAATAAGTAAGTATTTCAGGGGTGAGTTAGCAGGTTATTGGGGTAGTAAGTCCTGATTTTTTTGGAGGTTGCATTGACCACTACGCCATTCAAAATAGGCAGGCTTTGGCATAAGCAGTTAGGCCCCGTAGGATGATTTTAGCTAAAATGTGCCCCAAACACTCAAACCGGCTTGTATCTTGCAATGGAAAATATGGGAAACATGACTTAGACAGCAAATGATACACTGTATGCCATGTTTCCAAATTTTTATGCACAGTGGTTACAGCATGAAGCGAATGCATGTGAATATACAAAGGTGCATTGCATTAAACAAGTCCAATGAGCGTGAAAAAAATGGCCGGCCTGCCTGCTTTCATCCATCATTTGTTCTAAATTTATAATTAATCAATGAGCTGAGGTGGAGTCTTAGCCAGTGGTACCATCAGGGGTGTGTAATGCACTTTAGGGTAGACAGCCAATCAGCTGCCAGATTCAATCTGTCAATCAAACACAGCAGCCAATCAGAGAGCTGGCCATTGATCAGCAGGCCCTTTATGACATCACAGACAGACCCACGGAACTCTCTGTGCTTGTCTGCTGGCTGGCTGTCAGTTGGGTGGGTGGGCGGCAGAGGGGGAGGATGTACGTCTCGTTTCTCCTGAAAATTGCGGTTTTTCAGCGTTTCCGGAAAAAGTCGCGGTCCGACGCGCAAAAGTGGGGTATCGTAGAAATCGCCTTTTAAAGACGCACCTTTATGGCCCCACAAAAATGGGCATTTCAAATTAGAAACAAGTCAAATGAACAAAATCGTGTGAATAAGTAAGTATTTCAGGGGTGAGTTAGCAGGTTATTGGGGTAGTAAGTCCTGATTTTTTTGGAGGTTGCAGTGACCACTACGCCATTCAAAATAGGCAGGCTTTAGCATAAGCATTTAGGCCCCGTAGGATGATTTTAGCTAAAATGTGCCCCAAACACTCAAACCGGCTTGTATCTTGCAATGGAAAATATGGGAAACATGACTTAGACAGCAAATGATACACTGTATGCCATGTTTCCAAATTTTTATGCACAGTGGTTACAGCATGAAGTGAATGCATGTGAATATACACAGGTGCATTGCATTAAACAAGTCCAATGAGCGTGAAAAAAATGGCCGGCCTGCCTGCTTTCATCCATCATTTGTTCTAAATTTATAATTAATCAATGAGCTGAGGTGGAGTCTTAGCCAGTGGTACCATCAGGGGTGTGTAATGCACTTTAGGGTAGACAGCCAATCAGCTGCCAGATTCAATCTGTCAATCAAACACAGCAGTCAATCAGAGAGCTGGCCATTGATCAGCAGGCCCTTTATGACATCACAGACAGACCCACGGAACTCTCTGTGCTTGTCTGCTGGCTGGCTGTCAGTTGGGTGGGTGGGCGGCAGAGGGGGAGGATGTACGTCTCGTTTCTCCTGAAAATTGCGGTTTTTCGGCGTTTCCGGAAAAAGTCGCGGTCCGACGCGCAAAAGTGGGGTATCGTAGAAATCGCCTTCTAAAGACGCACCTTTCTGGCCCCACAAAAATGGGCATTTCAAATTAGAAACAAGTCAAATGAACAAAATAGTGTGAATAAGTAAGTATTTCAGGGGTGAGTTAGCAGGTTATTGGGGTAGTAAGTCCTGATTTTTTTGGAGGTTGCAGTGACCACTACGCCATTCAAAATAGGCAGGCTTTAGCATAAGCAGTTAGGCCCCGTAGGATGATTTTAGCTAAAATGTGCCCCAAACACTCAAACCGGCTTGTATCTTGCAATGGAAAATATGGGAAACATGACTTAGACAGCAAATGATACACTGTATGCCATGTTTCCAAATTTTTATGCACAGTGGTTACAGCATGAAGTAAATGCATGTGAATATACACAGGTGCATTGCATTAAACAAGTCCAATGAGCGTGAAAAAAATGGCCGGCCTGCCTGCTTTCATCCATCATTTGTTCTAAATTTATAATTAATCAATGAGCTGAGGTGGAGTCTTAGCCAGTGGTACCATCAGGGGTGTGTAATGCACTTTAGGGTAGACAGCCAATCAGCTGCCAGATTCAATCTGTCAATCAAACACAGCAGCCAATCAGAGAGCTGGCCATTGATCAGCAGGCCCTTTATGACATCACAGACAGACCCACGGAACTCTCTGTGCTTGTCTGCTGGCTGGCTGTCAGTTGGGTGGGTGGGCGGCAGAGGGGGAGGATGTACGTCTCGTTTCTCCTGAAAATTGCGGTTTTTCGGCGTTTCCGGAAAAAGTCGCGGTCCGACG
Source organism: Crinia signifera (assembly GCF_055691185.1). NCBI lineage: Eukaryota > Metazoa > Chordata > Amphibia > Anura > Myobatrachidae > Crinia > Crinia signifera. The sequence goes on along the minus strand of NC_139218.1, from coordinate 147,135,193 downwards.
CGCAAAAGTGGGGTATCGTAGAAATCGCCTTTTAAAGACGCACCTTTCTGGCCCCACAAAAATGGGCATTTCAAATTAGAAACAAGTCAAATGAACAAAATAGTGTGAATAAGTAAGTATTTTAGGGGTGAGTTAGCAGGTTATTGGGGTAGTAAGTCCTGATTTTTTTGGAGGTTGCAGTGACCACTACGCCATTCAAAATAGGCAGGCTTTAGCATAAGCAGTTAGGCCCCGTAGGATGATTTTAGCTAAAATGTGCCCCAAACACTCAAACCGGCTTGTATCTTGCAATGGAAAATATGGGAAACATGACTTAGACAGCAAATGATACACTGTATGCCATGTTTCCAAATTTTTATGCACAGTGGTTACAGCATGAAGTAAATGCATGTGAATATACACAGGTGCATTGCATTAAACAAGTCCAATGAGCGTGAAAAAAATGGCCGGCCTGCCTGCTTTCATCCATCATTTGTTCTAAATTTATAATTAATCAATGAGCTGAGGTGGAGTCTTAGCCAGTGGTACCATCAGGGGTGTGTAATGCACTTTAGGGTAGACAGCCAATCAGCTGCCAGATTCAATCTGTCAATCAAACACAGCAGCCAATCAGAGATCTGGCCATTGATCAGCAGGCCCTTTATGACATCACAGACAGACCCACGGAACTCTCTGTGCTTGTCTGCTGGCTGGCTGTCAGTTGGGTGGGTGGGCGGCAGAGGGGGAGGATGTACGTCTCGTTTCTCCTGAAAATTGCGGTTTTTCGGCGTTTCCGGAAAAAGTCGCGGTCCGACGCGCAAAAGTGGGGTATCGTAGAAATCGCCTTTTAAAGACGCACCTTTCTGGCCCCACAAAAATGGGCATTTCAAATTAGAAACAAGTCAAATGAACAAAATAGTGTGAATAAGTAAGTATTTCAGGGGTGAGTTAGCAGGTTATTGGGGTAGTAAGTCCTGATTTTTTTGGAGGTTGCAGAGACCACTACGCCATTCAAAATAGGCAGGCTTTGGCATAAGCAGTTAGGCCCCGTAGGATGATTTTAGCTAAAATGTGCCCCAAATACTCAAACCGGCTTGTATCTTGCAATGGAAAATATGGGAAACATGACTTAGACAGCAAATGATACACTGTATGCCATGTTTCCAAATTTTTATGCACAGTAGTTACAGCATGAAGCGAATGCATGTGAATATACAAAGGTGCATTGCATTAAACAAGTCCAATGAGCGTGAAAAAAATGGCCGGCCTGCCTGCTTTCATCCATCATTTGTTCTAAATTTATAATTAATCAATGAGCTGAGGTGGAGTCTTAGCCAGTGGTACCATCAGGGGTGTGTAATGCACTTTAGGGTAGACAGCCAATCAGCTGCCAGATTCAATCTGTCAATCAAACACAGCAGCCAATCAGAGAGCTGGCCATTGATCAGCAGGCCCTTTATGACATCACAGACAGACCCACGGAACTCTCTGTGCTTGTCTGCTGGCTGGCTGTCAGTTGGGTGGGTGGGCGGCAGAGGGGGAGGATGTACGTCTCGTTTCTTCTGAAAATTGCGGTTTTTCGGCGTTTCCGGAAAAAGTGGCGGTCCGACGCGCAAAAGTGGGGTATCGTAGAAATCGCCTTTTAAAGACGCACCTTTCTGGCCCCACAAAAATGGGCATTTCAAATTAGAAATAAGTCAAATGAACAAAATAGTGTGAATAAGTAAGTATTTCAGGGGTGAGTTAGCAGGTTATTGGGGTAGTAAGTCCTGATTTTTTTGGAGGTTGCATTGACCACTACGCCATTCAAAATAGGCAGGCTTTGGCATAAGCAGTTAGGCCCCGTAGGATGATTTTAGCTAAAATGTGCCCCAAACACTCAAACCGGCTTGTATCTTGCAATGGAAAATATGGGAAACATGACTTAGACAGCAAATGATACACTGTATGCCATGTTTCCAAATTTTTATGCACAGTGGTTACAGCATGAAGCGAATGCATGTGAATATACAAAGGTGCATTGCATTAAACAAGTCCAATGAGCGTGAAAAAAATGGCCGGCCTGCCTGCTTTCATTCATCATTTGTTCTAAATTTATAATTAATCAATGAGCTGAGGTGGAGTCTTAGCCAGTGGTACCATCAGGGGTGTGTAATGCACTTTAGGGTAGACAGCCAATCAGCTGCCAGATTCAATCTGTCAATCAAACACAGCAGCCAATCAGAGATCTGGCCATTGATCAGCAGGCCCTTTATGACATCACAGACAGACCCACGGAACTCTCTGTGCTTGTCTGCTGGCTGGCTGTCAGTTGGGTGGGTGGGCGGCAGAGGGGGAGGATGTACGTCTCGTTTCTCCTGAAAATTGCGGTTTTTCAGCGTTTCCGGAAAAAGTCGCGGTCCGACGCGCAAAAGTGGGGTATCGTAGAAATCGCCTTTTAAAGACGCACCTTTCTGGCCCCACAAAAATGGGCATTTCAAATTAGAAACAAGTCAAATGAACAAAATAGTGTGAATAAGTAAGTATTTCAGGGGTGAGTTAGCAGGTTATTGGGGTAGTAAGTCCTGATTTTTTTGGAGGTTGCAGTGACCACTACGCCATTCAAAATAGGCAGGCTTTAGCATAAGCAGTTAGGCCCCGTAGGATGATTTTAGCTAAAATGTGCCCCAAACACTCAAACCGGCTTGTATCTTGCAATGGAAAATATGGGAAACATGACTTAGACAGCAAATGATACACTGTATGCCATGTTTCCAAATTTTTATGCACAGTGGTTACAGCATGAAGTGAATGCATGTGAATATACACAGGTGCATTGCATTAAACAAGTCCAATGAGCGTGAAAAAAATGGCCGGCCTGCCTGCTTTCATCCATCATTTGTTCTAAATTTATAATTAATCAATGAGCTGAGGTGGAGTCTTAGCCAGTGGTACCATCAGGGGTGTGTAATGCACTTTAGGGTAGACAGCCAATCAGCTGCCAGATTCAATCTGTCAATCAAACACAGCAGCCAATCAGCGAGCTGGCCATTGATCAGCAGGCCCTTTATGACATCACAGACAGACCCACGGAACTCTCTGTGCTTGTCTGCTGGCTGGCTGTCAGTTGGGTGGGTGGGCGGCAGAGGGGGAGGATGTATGTCTCGTTTCTCCTGAAAATTGCGGTTTTTCAGCGTTTCCGGAAAAAGTCGCGGTCCGACGCGCAAAAGTGGGGTATCGTAGAAATCGCCTTTTAAAGACGCACCTTTCTGGCCCCACAAAAATGGGCATTTCAAATTAGAAACAAGTCAAATGAACAAAATAGTGTGAATAAGTAAGTATTTCAGGGGTGAGTTAGCAGGTTATTGGGGTAGTAAGTCCTGATTTTTTTGGAGGTTGCAGTGACCACTACGCCATTCAAAATAGGCAGGCTTTAGCATAAGCATTTAGGCCCCGTAGGATGATTTTAGCTAAAATGTGCCCCAAACACTCAAACCGGCTTGTATCTTGCAATGGAAAATATGGGAAACATGACTTAGACAGCAAATGATACACTGTATGCCATGTTTCCAAATTTTTATGCACAGTGGTTACAGCATGAAGTGAATGCATGTGAATATACACAGGTGCATTGCATTAAACAAGTCCAATGAGCGTGAAAAAAATGGCCGGCCTGCCTGCTTTCATCCATCATTTGTTCTAAATTTATAATTAATCAATGAGCTGAGGTGGAGTCTTAGCCAGTGGTACCATCAGGGGTGTGTAATGCACTTTAGGGTAGACAGCCAATCAGCTGCAAGATTCAATCTGTCAATCAAACACAGCAGCCAATCAGAGAGCTGGCCATTGATCAGCAGGCCCTTTATGACATCACAGACAGACCCACGGAACTCTCTGTGCTTGTCTGCTGGCTGGCTGTCAGTTGGGTGGGTGGGCGGCAGAGGGGGAGGATGTACGTCTCGTTTCTCCTGAAAATTGCGGTTTTTCGGCGTTTCCGGAAAAAGTCGCGGTCCGACGCGCAAAAATGGGGTATCGTAGAAATCGCCTTTTAAAGACGCACCTTTCTGGCCCCACAAAAATGGGCATTTCAAATTAGAAACAAGTCAAATGAACAAAATAGTGTGAATAAGTAAGTATTTCAGGGGTGAGTTAGCAGGTTATTGGGGTAGTAAGTCCTGATTTTTTTGGAGGTTGCATTGACCACTACGCCATTCAAAATAGGCAGGCTTTGGCATAAGCAGTTAGGCCCCGTAGGATGATTTTAGCTAAAATGTGCCCCAAACACTCAAACCGGCTTGTATCTTGAATTGGAAAATATGGGAAACATGACTTAGACAGCAAATGATACACTGTATGCCATGTTTCCAAATTTTTATGCACAGTGGTTACAGCATGAAGCGAATGCATGTGAATATACAAAGGTGCATTGCATTAAACAAGTCCAATGAGCGTGAAAAAAATGGCCGGCCTGCCTGCTTTCATCCATCATTTGTTCTAAATTTATAATTAATCAATGAGCTGAGGTGGAGTCTTAGCCAGTGGTACCATCAGGGGTGTGTAATGCACTTTAGGGTAGACAGCCAATCAGCTGCCAGATTCAATCTGTCAATCAAACACAGCAGCCAATCAGAGAGCTGGCCATTGATCAGCAGGCCCTTTATGACATCACAGACAGACCCACGGAACTCTCTGTGCTTGTCTGCTGGCTGGCTGTCAGTTGGGTGGGTGGGCGGCAGAGGGGGAGGATGTACGTCTCGTTTCTCCTGAAAATTGCGTTTTTTCGGCGTTTCCGGAAAAAGTCGCGGTCCGACGCGCAAAAGTGGGGTATCGTAGAAATCGCCTTTTAAAGACGCACCTTTCTGGCCCCACAAAAATGGGCATTTCAAATTAGAAACAAGTCAAATGAACAAAATAGTGTGAATAAGTAAGTATTTCAGGGGTGAGTTAGCAGGTTATTGGGGTAGTAAGTCCTGATTTTTTTGGAGGTTGCATTGACCACTACGCCATTCAAAATAGGCAGGCTTTGGCATAAGCAGTTAGGCCCCGTAGGATGATTTTAGCTAAAATGTGCCCCAAACACTCAAACCGGCTTGTATCTTGCAATGGAAAATATGGGAAACATGACTTAGACAGCAAATGATACACTGTATGCCATGTTTCCAAATTTTTATGCACAGTGGTTACAGCATGAAGCGAATGCATGTGAATATACAAAGGTGCATTGCATTAAACAAGTCCAATGAGCGTGAAAAAAATGGCCGGCCTGCCTGCTTTCATCCATCATTTGTTCTAAATTTATAATTAATCAATGAGCTGAGGTGGAGTCTTAGCCAGTGGTACCATCAGGGGTGTGTAATGCACTTTAGGGTAGACAGCCAATCAGCTGCCAGATTCAATCTGTCAATCAAACACAGCAGCCAATCAGAGAGCTGGCCATTGATCAGCAGGCCCTTTATGACATCACAGACAGACCCACGGAACTCTCTGTGCTTGTCTGCTGGCTGGCTGTCAGTTGGGTTGGTGGGCGGCAGAGGGGGAGGATGTACGTCTCGTTTCTCCTGAAAATTGCGGTTTTTCAGCGTTTCCGGAAAAAGTCGCGGTCCGACGCGCAAAAGTGGGGTATCGTAGAAATCGCCTTTTAAAGACGCACCTTTCTGGCCCCACAAAAATGGGCATTTCAAATTAGAAACAAGTCAAATGAACAAAATAGTGTGAATAAGTAAGTATTTCAGGGGTGAGTTAGCAGGTTATTGGGGTAGTAAGTCCTGATTTTTTTGGAGGTTGCAGTGACCACTACGCCATTCAAAATAGGCAGGCTTTAGCATAAGCATTTAGGCCCCGTAGGATGATTTTAGCTAAAATGTGCCCCAAACACTCAAACCGGCTTGTATCTTGCAATGGAAAATATGGGAAACATGACTTAGACAGCAAATGATACACTGTATGCCATGTTTCCAAATTTTTATGCACAGTGGTTACAGCATGAAGTGAATGCATGTGAATATACACAGGTGCATTGCATTAAACAAGTCCAATGAGCGTGAAAAAAATGGCCGGCCTGCCTGCTTTCATCCATCATTTGTTCTAAATTTATAATTAATCAATGAGCTGAGGTGGAGTCTTAGCCAGTGGTACCATCAGGGGTGTGTAATGCACTTTAGGGTAGACAGCCAATCAGCTGCCAGATTCAATCTGTCAATCAAACACAGCAGCCAATCAGAGAGCTGGCCATTGATCAGCAGGCCCTTTATGACATCACAGACAGACCCACGGAACTCTCTGTGCTTGTCTGCTGGCTGGCTGTCAGTTGGGTGGGTGGGCGGCAGAGGGGGAGGATGTACGTCTCGTTTCTCCTGAAAATTGCGGTTTTTCGGCGTTTCCGGAAAAAGTCGCGGTCCGACGCGCAAAAGTGGGGTATCGTAGAAATCGCCTTTTAAAGACGCACCTTTCTGGCCCCACAAAAATGGGCATTTCAAATTAGAAACAAGTCAAATGAACAAAATAGTGTGAATAAGTAAGTATTTCAGGGGTGAGTTAGCAGGTTATTGGGGTAGTAAGTCCTGATTTTTTTGGAGGTTGCAGTGACCACTACGCCATTCAAAATAGGCAGGCTTTAGCATAAGCAGTTAGGCCCCGTAGGATGATTTTAGCTAAAATGTGCCCCAAACACTCAAACCGGCTTGTATCTTGCAATGGAAAATATGGGAAACATGACTTAGACAGCAAATGATACACTGTATGCCATGTTTCCAAATTTTTATGCACAGTGGTTACAGCATGAAGCGAATGCATGTGAATATACAAAGTTGCATTGCATTAAACAAGTCCAATGAGCGTGAAAAAAATGGCTGGCCTGCCTGCTTTCATCCATCATTTGTTCTAAATTTATAATTAATCAATGAGCTGAGGTGGAGTCTTAGCCAGTGGTACCATCAGGGGTGTGTAATGCACTTTAGGGTAGACAGCCAATCAGCTGCCAGATTCAATCTGTCAATCAAACACAGCAGCCAATCAGAGAGCTGGCCATTGATCAGCAGGCCCTTTATGACATCACAGACAGACCCACGGAACTCTCTGTGCTTGTCTGCTGGCTGGCTGTCAGTTGGGTGGGTGGGCGGCAGAGGGGGAGGATGTACGTCTCGTTTCTCCTGAAAATTGCGGTTTTTCAGCGTTTCCGGAAAAAGTCGCGGTCCGACGCGCAAAAGTGGGGTATCGTAGAAATCGCCTTTTAAAGACGCACCTTTCTGGCCCCACAAAAATGGGCATTTCAAATTAGAAACAAGTCAAATGAACAAAATAGTGTGAATAAGTAAGTATTTCAGGGGTGAGTTAGCAGGTTATTGGGGTAGTAAGTCCTGATTTTTTTGGAGGTTGCATTGACCACTACGCCATTCAAAATAGGCAGGCTTTGGCATAAGCAGTTATGCCCCGTAGGATGATTTTAGCTAAAATGTGCCCCAAACACTCAAACCGGCTTGTATCTTGCAATGGAAAATATGGGAAACATGACTTAGACAGCAAATGATACACTGTATGCCATGTTTCCAAATTTTTATGCACAGTGGTTACAGCATGAAGCGAATGCATGTGAATATACAAAGGTGCATTGCATTAAACAAGTCCAATGAGCGTGAAAAAAATGGCCGGCCTGCCTGCTTTCATCCATCATTTGTTCTAAATTTATAATTAATCAATGAGCTGAGGTGGAGTCTTAGCCAGTGGTACCATCAGGGGTGTGTAATGCACTTTAGGGTAGACAGCCAATCAGCTGCCAGATTCAATCTGTCAATCAAACACAGCAGCCAATCAGAGAGCTGGCCATTGATCAGCAGGCCCTTTATGACATCACAGACAGACCCACGGAACTCTCTGTGCTTGTCTGCTGGCTGGCTGTCAGTTGGGTGGGTGGGCGGCAGAGGGGGAGGATGTACGTCTCGTTTCTCCTGAAAATTGCGGTTTTTCGGCGTTTCCGGAAAAAGTCGCGGTCCGACGCGCAAAAGTGGGGTATCGTAGAAATCGCCTTTTAAAGACGCACCTTTCTGGCCCCACAAAAATGGGCATTTCAAATTAGAAACAAGTCAAATGAACAAAATAGTGTGAATAAGTAAGTATTTCAGGGGTGAGTTAGCAGGTTATTGGGGTAGTAAGTCCTGATTTTTTTGGAGGTTGCATTGACCACTACGCCATTCAAAATAGGCAGGCTTTGGCATAAGCAGTTAGGCCCCGTAGGATGATTTTAGCTAAAATGTGCCCCAAACACTCAAACCGGCTTGTATCTTGCAATGGAAAATATGGGAAACATGACTTAGACAGCAAATGATACACTGTATGCCATGTTTCCAAATTTTTATGCACAGTGGCTACAGCATGAAGCGAATGCATGTGAATATACAAAGGTGCATTGCCTTAAACAAGTCCAATGAGCGTGAAAAAAATGGCCGGCCTGCCTGCTTTCATCCATCATTTGTTCTAAATCTATAATTAATCAATGAGCTGAGGTGGAGTCTTAGCCAGTGGTACCATCAGGGGTGTGTAATGCACTTTAGGGTAGACAGCCAAATCTGTCAATCAAACACAGCAGCCAATCAGAGAGCTGGCCATTGATCAGCAGGCCCTTTATGACATCACAGACAGACCCACGGAACTCTCTGTGCTTGTCTGCTGGCTGGCTGTCAGTTGGGTGGGTGGGCGGCAGAGGGGGAGGATGTACGTCTAGTTTCTCCTGAAAATTGCGGTTTTTCGGCGTTTCCGGAAAAAGTTGCGGTCCGACGCGCAAAAGTGGGGTATCGTAGAAATCGCCTTTTAAAGACGCACCTTTTTGGCCCCACAAAAATGGGCATTTCAAATTAGAAACAAGTCAAATGAACAAAATAGTGTGAATAAGTAAGTATTTCAGGGGTGAGTTAGCAGGTTATTGGGGTAGTAAGTCCTGATTTTTTTGGAGGTTGCAGTGACCACTACGACATTCAAAATAGGCAGGCTTTGGCATAAGCAGTTAGGTCCCGTAGGATGATTTTAGCTAAAATGTGCCCCAAACACTCAAACCGGCTTGTATCTTGCAATGGAAAATATGGGAAACATGACTTAGACAGCAAATGATACACTGTATGCCATGTTTCCAAATTTTTATGCACAGTGGTTACAGCATGAAGCGAATGCATGTGAATATACAAAGGTGCATTGCATTAAACAAGTCCAATGAGCGTGAAAAAAATGGCTGGCCTGCCTGCTTTCATCCATCATTTGTTCTAAATTTATAATTAATCAATGAGCTGAGGTGGAGTCTTAGCCAGTGGTACCATCAGGGGTGTGTAATGCACTTTAGGGTAGACAGCCAATCAGCTGCCAGATTCAATCTGTCAATCAAACACAGCAGCCAATCAGAGAGCTGGCCATTGATCAGCAGGCCCTTTATGACATCACAGACAGACCCACGGAACTCTCTGTGCTTGTCTGCTGGCTGGCTGTCAGTTGGGTGGGTGGGCGGCAGAGGGGGAGGATGTACGTCTCGTTTCTCCTGAAAATTGCGGTTTTTCGGCGTTTCCGGAAAAAGTCGCGGTCCGACGCGCAAAAGTGGGGTATCGTAGAAATCGCCTTTTAAAGACGCACCTTTCTGGCCCCACAAAAATGGGCATTTCAAATTAGAAACAAGTCAAATGAACAAAATAGTGTGAATAAGTAAGTATTTCAGGGGTGAGTTAGCAGGTTATTGGGGTAGTAAGTCCTGATTTTTTTGGAGGTTGCATTGACCACTACGCCATTCAAAATAGGCAGGCTTTGGCATAAGCAGTTAGGCCCCGTAGGATGATTTTAGCTAAAATGTGCCCCAAACACTCAAACCGGCTTGTATCTTGCAATGGAAAATATGGGAAACATGACTTAGACAGCAAATGATACACTGTATGCCATGTTTCCAAATTTTTATGCACAGTGGTTACAGCATGAAGCGAATGCATGTGAATATACAAAGGTGCATTGCATTAAACAAGTCCAATGAGCGTGAAAAAAATGGCCGGCCTGCCTGCTTTCATCCATCATTTGTTCTAAATTTATAATTAATCAATGAGCTGAGGTGGAGTCTTAGCCAGTGGTACCATCAGGGGTGTGTAATGCACTTTAGGGTAGACAGCCAATCAGCTGCCAGATTCAATCTGTCAATCAAACACAGCAGCCAATCAGAGAGCTGGCCATTGATCAGCAGGCCCTTTATGACATCACAGACAGACCCACGGAACTCTCTGTGCTTGTCTGCTGGCTGGCTGTCAGTTGGGTGGGTGGGCGGCAGAGGGGGAGGATGTACGTCTCGTTTCTCCTGAAAATTGCGGTTTTTCAGCGTTTCCGGAAAAAGTCGCGGTCCGACGCGCAAAAGTGGGGTATCGTAGAAATCGCCTTTTAAAGACGCACCTTTCTGGCCCCACAAAAATGGGCATTTCAAATTAGAAACAAGTCAAATGAACAAAATAGTGTGAATAAGTAAGTATTTCAGGGGTGAGTTAGCAGGTTATTGGGGTAGTAAGTCCTGATTTTTTTGGAGGTTGCAGTGACCACTACGCCATTCAAAATAGGCAGGCTTTAGCATAAGCATTTAGGCCCCGTAGGATGATTTTAGCTAAAATGTGCCCCAAACACTCAAACCGGCTTGTATCTTGCAATGGAAAATATGGGAAACATGACTTAGACAGCAAATGATACACTGTATGCCATGTTTCCAAATTGTTATGCACAGTGGTTACAGCATGAAGTGAATGCATGTGAATATACACAGGTGCATTGCATTAAACAAGTCCAATGAGCGTGAAAAAAATGGCCGGCCTGCCTGCTTTCATCCATCATTTGTTCTAAATTTATAATTAATCAATGAGCTGAGGTGGAGTCTTAGCCAGTGGTACCATCAGGGGTGTGTAATGCACTTTAGGGTAGACAGCCAATCAGCTGCCAGATTCAATCTGTCAATCAAACAAAGCAGCCAATCAGAGAGCTGGCCATTGATCAGCAGGCCCTTTATGACATCACAGACAGACCCACGGAACTCTCTGTGCTTGTCTGCTGGCTGGCTGTCAGTTGGGTGGGTGGGCGGCAGAGGGGGAGGATGTACGTCTCGTTTCTCCTGAAAATTGCGGTTTTTCGGCGTTTCCGGAAAAAGTCGCGGTCCGACGCGCAAAAGTGGGGTATCGTAGAAATCGCCTTTTAAAGACGCACCTTTCTGGCCCCACAAAAATGGGCATTTCAAATTAGAAACAAGTCAAATGAACAAAATAGTGTGAATAAGTAAGTATTTCAGGGGTGAGTTAGCAGGTTATTGGGGTAGTAAGTCCTGATTTTTTTGGAGGTTGCATTGACCACTACGCCATTCAAAATAGGCAGGCTTTGGCATAAGCAGTTATGCCCCGTAGGATGATTTTAGCTAAAATGTGCCCCAAACACTCAAACCGGCTTGTATCTTGCAATGGAAAATATGGGAAACATGACTTAGACAGCAAATGATACACTGTATGCCATGTTTCCAAATTTTTATGCACAGTGGTTACAGCATGAAGCGAATGCATGTGAATATACAAAGGTGCATTGCATTAAACAAGTCCAATGAGCGTGAAAAAAATGGCCGGCCTGCCTGCTTTCATCCATCATTTGTTCTAAATTTATAATTAATCAATGAGCTGAGGTGGAGTCTTAGCCAGTGGTACCATCAGGGGTGTGTAATGCACTTTAGGGTAGACAGCCAATCAGCTGCCAGATTCAATCTGTCAATCAAACACAGCAGCCAATCAGAGAGCTGGCCATTGATCAGCAGGCCCTTTATGACATCACAGACAGACCCACGGAACTCTCTGTGCTTGTCTGCTGGCTGGCTGTCAGTTGGGTGGGTGGGCGGCAGAGGGGGAGGATGTACGTCTCGTTTCTCCTGAAAATTGCGGTTTTTCGGCGTTTCCGGAAAAAGTCGCGGTCCGACGCGCAAAAGTGGGGTATCGTAGAAATCGCCTTTTAAAGACGCACCTTTCTGGCCCCACAAAAATGGGCATTTCAAATTAGAAACAAGTCAAATGAACAAAATAGTGTGAATAAGTAAGTATTTCAGGGGTGAGTTAGCAGGTTATTGGGGTAGTAAGTCCTGATTTTTTTGGAGGTTGCATTGACCACTACGCCATTCAAAATAGGCAGGCTTTGGCATAAGCAGTTATGCCCCGTAGGATGATTTTAGCTAAAATGTGCCCCAAACACTCAAACCGGCTTGTATCTTGCAATGGAAAATATGGGAAACATGACTTAGACAGCAAATGATACACTGTATGCCATGTTTCCAAATTTTTATGCACAGTGGTTACAGCATGAAGCGAATGCATGTGAATATACAAAGGTGCATTGCATTAAACAAGTCCAATGAGCGTGAAAAAAATGGCCGGCCTGCCTGCTTTCATCCATCATTTGTTCTAAATTTATAATTAATCAATGAGCTGAGGTGGAGTCTTAGCCAGTGGTACCATCAGGGGTGTGTAATGCACTTTAGGGTAGACAGCCAATCAGCTGCCAGATTCAATCTGTCAATCAAACACAGCAGCCAATCAGAGAGCTGGCCATTGATCAGCAGGCCCTTTATGACATCACAGACAGACCCACGGAACTCTCTGTGCTTGTCTGCTGGCTGGCTGTCAGTTGGGTGGGTGGGCGGCAGAGGGGGAGGATGTACGTCTCGTTTCTCCTGAAAATTGCGGTTTTTCGGCGTTTCCGGAAAAAGTCGCGGTCCGACGCGCAAAAGTGGGGTATCGTAGAAATCGCCTTTTAAAGACGCACCTTTCTGGCCCCACAAAAATGGGCATTTCAAATTAGAAACAAGTCAAATGAACAAAATAGTGTGAATAAGTAAGTATTTCAGGGGTGAGTTAGCAGGTTATTGGGGTAGTAAGTCCTGATTTTTTTGGAGGTTGCATTGACCACTACGCCATTCAAAATAGGCAGGCTTTGGCATAAGCAGTTAGGCCCCGTAGGATGATTTTAGCTAAAATGTGCCCCAAACACTCAAACCGGCTTGTATCTTGCAATGGAAAATATGGGAAACATGACTTAGACAGCAAATGATACACTGTATGCCATGTTTCCAAATTTTTATGCACAGTGGCTACAGCATGAAGCGAATGCATGTGAATATACAAAGGTGCATTGCCTTAAACAAGTCCAATGAGCGTGAAAAAAATGGCCGGCCTGCCTGCTTTCATCCATCATTTGTTCTAAATCTATAATTAATCAATGAGCTGAGGTGGAGTCTTAGCCAGTGGTACCATCAGGGGTGTGTAATGCACTTTAGGGTAGACAGCCAAATCTGTCAATCAAACACAGCAGCCAATCAGAGAGCTGGCCATTGATCAGCAGGCCCTTTATGACATCACAGACAGACCCACGGAACTCTCTGTGCTTGTCTGCTGGCTGGCTGTCAGTTGGGTGGGTGGGCGGCAGAGGGGGAGGATGTACGTCTAGTTTCTCCTGAAAATTGCGGTTTTTCGGCGTTTCCGGAAAAAGTTGCGGTCCGACGCGCAAAAGTGGGGTATCGTAGAAATCGCCTTTTAAAGACGCACCTTTTTGGCCCCACAAAAATGGGCATTTCAAATTAGAAACAAGTCAAATGAACAAAATAGTGTGAATAAGTAAGTATTTCAGGGGTGAGTTAGCAGGTTATTGGGGTAGTAAGTCCTGATTTTTTTGGAGGTTGCAGTGACCACTACGACATTCAAAATAGGCAGGCTTTGGCATAAGCAGTTAGGTCCCGTAGGATGATTTTAGCTAAAATGTGCCCCAAACACTCAAACCGGCTTGTATCTTGCAATGGAAAATATGGGAAACATGACTTAGACAGCAAATGATACACTGTATGCCATGTTTCCAAATTTTTATGCACAGTGGTTACAGCATGAAGCGAATGCATGTGAATATACAAAGGTGCATTGCATTAAACAAGTCCAATGAGCGTGAAAAAAATGGCTGGCCTGCCTGCTTTCATCCATCATTTGTTCTAAATTTATAATTAATCAATGAGCTGAGGTGGAGTCTTAGCCAGTGGTACCATCAGGGGTGTGTAATGCACTTTAGGGTAGACAGCCAATCAGCTGCCAGATTCAATCTGTCAATCAAACACAGCAGCCAATCAGAGAGCTGGCCATTGATCAGCAGGCCCTTTATGACATCACAGACAGACCCACGGAACTCTCTGTGCTTGTCTGCTGGCTGGCTGTCAGTTGGGTGGGTGGGCGGCAGAGGGGGAGGATGTACGTCTCGTTTCTCCTGAAAATTGCGGTTTTTCGGCGTTTCCGGAAAAAGTCGCGGTCCGACGCGCAAAAGTGGGGTATCGTAGAAATCGCCTTTTAAAGACGCACCTTTCTGGCCCCACAAAAATGGGCATTTCAAATTAGAAACAAGTCAAATGAACAAAATAGTGTGAATAAGTAAGTATTTCAGGGGTGAGTTAGCAGGTTATTGGGGTAGTAAGTCCTGATTTTTTTGGAGGTTGCATTGACCACTACGCCATTCAAAATAGGCAGGCTTTGGCATAAGCAGTTAGGCCCCGTAGGATGATTTTAGCTAAAATGTGCCCCAAACACTCAAACCGGCTTGTATCTTGCAATGGAAAATATGGGAAACATGACTTAGACAGCAAATGATACACTGTATGCCATGTTTCCAAATTTTTATGCACAGTGGTTACAGCATGAAGCGAATGCATGTGAATATACAAAGGTGCATTGCATTAAACAAGTCCAATGAGCGTGAAAAAAATGGCCGGCCTGCCTGCTTTCATCCATCATTTGTTCTAAATTTATAATTAATCAATGAGCTGAGGTGGAGTCTTAGCCAGTGGTACCATCAGTGGTGTGTAATGCACTTTAGGGTAGACAGCCAATCAGCTGCCAGATTCAATCTGTTAATCAAACACAGCAGCCAATCAGAGAGCTGGCCATTGATCAGCAGGCCCTTTATGACATCACAGACAGACCCACGGAACTCTCTGTGCTTGTCTGCTGGCTGGCTGTCAGTTGGGTGGGTGGGCGGCAGAGGGGGAGGATGTACGTCTCGTTTCTCCTGAAAATTGCGGTTTTTCAGCGTTTCCGGAAAAAGTCGCGGTCCGACGCGCAAAAGTGGGGTATCGTAGAAATCGCCTTTTAAAGACGCACCTTTCTGGCCCCACAAAAATGGGCATTTCAAATTAGAAACAAGTCAAATGAACAAAATAGTGTGAATAAGTAAGTATTTCAGGGGTGAGTTAGCAGGTTATTGGGGTAGTAAGTCCTGATTTTTTTGGAGGTTGCAGTGACCACTACGCCATTCAAAATAGGCAGGCTTTAGCATAAGCATTTAGGCCCCGTAGGATGATTTTAGCTAAAATGTGCCCCAAACACTCAAACCGGCTTGTATCTTGCAATGGAAAATATGGGAAACATGACTTAGACAGCAAATGATACACTGTATGCCATGTTTCCAAATTGTTATGCACAGTGGTTACAGCATGAAGTGAATGCATGTGAATATACACAGGTGCATTGCATTAAACAAGTCCAATGAGCGTGAAAAAAATGGCCGGCCTGCCTGCTTTCATCCATCATTTGTTCTAAATTTATAATTAATCAATGAGCTGAGGTGGAGTCTTAGCCAGTGGTACCATCAGGGGTGTGTAATGCACTTTAGGGTAGACAGCCAATCAGCTGCCAGATTCAATCTGTCAATCAAACAAAGCAGCCAATCAGAGAGCTGGCCATTGATCAGCAGGCCCTTTATGACATCACAGACAGACCCACGGAACTCTCTGTGCTTGTCTGCTGGCTGGCTGTCAGTTGGGTGGGTGGGCGGCAGAGGGGGAGGATGTACGTCTCGTTTCTCCTGAAAATTGCGGTTTTTCGGCGTTTCCGGAAAAAGTCGCGGTCCGACGCGCAAAAGTGGGGTATCGTAGAAATCGCCTTTTAAAGACGCACCTTTCTGGCCCCACAAAAATGGGCATTTCAAATTAGAAACAAGTCAAATGAACAAAATAGTGTGAATAAGTAAGTATTTCAGGGGTGAGTTAGCAGGTTATTGGGGTAGTAAGTCCTGATTTTTTTGGAGGTTGCAGTGACCACTACGCCATTCAAAATAGGCAGGCTTTAGCATAAGCAGTTAGGCCCCGTAGGATGATTTTAGCTAAAATTTGCCCCAAACACTCAAACCGGCTTGTTTCTTGCAATGGAAAATATGGGAAACATGACTTAGACAGCAAATGATACACTGTATGCCATGTTTCCAAATTTTTATGCACAGTGGTTACAGCATGAAGTGAATGCATGTGAATATACACAGGTGCATTGCATTAAACAAGTCCAATGAGCGTGAAAAAAATGGCCGGCCTGCCTGCTTTCATCCATCATTTGTTCTAAATTTATAATTAATCAATGAGCTGAGGTGGAGTCTTAGCCAGTGGTACCATCAGGGGTGTGTAATGCACTTTAGGGTAGACAGCCAAACAGCTGCCAGATTCAATCTGTCAATCAA
Organism: Crinia signifera; assembly: GCF_055691185.1. NCBI lineage: Eukaryota > Metazoa > Chordata > Amphibia > Anura > Myobatrachidae > Crinia > Crinia signifera. Next base: position 147,118,729 of record NC_139218.1, on the reverse strand, counting down.
ACACAGCAGCCAATCAGAGAGCTGGCCATTGATCAGCAGGCCCTTTATGACATCACAGACAGACCCACGGAACTCTCTGTGCTTGTCTGCTGGCTGGCTGTCAGTTGGGTGGGTGGGCGGCAGAGGGGGTGGATGTACGTCTCGTTTCTCCTGAAAATTGCGGTTTTTCGGCGTTTCCGGAAAAAGTCGCGGTCCGACGCGCAAAAGTGGGGTATCGTAGAAATCGCCTTTTAAAGACGCACCTTTCTGGCCCCACAAAAATGGGCATTTCAAATTAGAAACAAGTCAAATGAACAAAATAGTGTGAATAAGTAAGTATTTCAGGGGTGAGTTAGCAGGTTATTGGGGTAGTAAGTCCTGATTTTTTTGGAGGTTGCAGTGACCACTACGCCATTCAAAATAGGCAGGCTTTAGCATAAGCATTTAGGCCCCGTAGGATGATTTTAGCTAAAATGTGCCCCAAACACTCAAACCGGCTTGTATCTTGCAATGGAAAATATGGGAAACAAGACTTAGACAGCAAATGATACACTGTATGCCATGTTTCCAAATTTTTATGCACAGTGGTTACAGCATGAAGTGAATGCATTTGACTATACACAGGTGCATTGCATTAAACAAGTCCAATGAGCGTGAAAAAAATGGCCGGCCTGCCTGCTTTCATCCATCATTTGTTCTAAATTTATAATTAATCAATGAGCTGAGGTGGAGTCTTAGCCAGTGGTACCATCAGGGGTGTGTAATGCACTTTAGGGTAGACAGCCAATCAGCTGCCAGATTCAATCTGTCAATCAAACACAGCAGCCAATCAGAGAGCTGGCCATTGATCAGCAGGCCCTTTATGACATCACAGACAGACCCACGGAACTCTCTGTGCTTGTCTGCTGGCTGGCTGTCAGTTGGGTGGGTGGGCGGCAGAGGGGGAGGATGTACGTCTTGTTTCTCCTGAAAATTGCGATTTTTTGGCGTTTCCGGAAAAAGTCGCGGTCCGACGCGCAAAAGTGGGGTATCGTAGAAATCGCCTTTTAAAGACGCACCTTTCTGGCCCCACAAAAATGGGCATTTCAAATTAGAAACAAGTCAAATGAACAAAATAGTGTGAATAAGTAAGTATTTCAGGGGTGAGTTAGCAGGTTATTGGGGTAGTAAGTCCTGATTTTTTTGGAGGTTGCAGTGACCACTACGCCATTCAAAATAGGCAGGCTTTAGCATAAGCAGTTAGGCCCCGTAGGATGATTTTAGCTAAAATGTGCCCCAAACACTCAAACCGGCTTGTATCTTGCAATGGAAAATATGGGAAACATGACTTAGACAGCAAATGATACACTGTATGCCATGTTTCCAAATTTTTATGCACAGTGGTTACAGCATGAAGTGAATGCATGTGAATATACACAGGTGCATTGCATTAAACAAGTCCAATGAGCGTGAAAAAAATGGCCGGCCTGCCTGCTTTCATCCATCATTTGTTCTAAATTTATAATTAATCAATGAGCTGAGGTGGAGTCTTAGCCAGTGGTACCATCAGGGGTGTGTAATGCACTTTAGGGTAGACAGCCAATCAGCTGCCAGATTCAATCTGTCAATCAAACACAGCAGCCAATCAGAGAGCTGGCCATTGATCAGCAGGCCCTTTATGACATCACAGACAGACCCACGGAACTCTCTGTGCTTGTCTGCTGGCTGGCTGTCAGTTGGGTGGGTGGGCGGCAGAGGGGGAGGATGTACGTCTCGTTTCTCCTGAAAATTGCGGTTTTTCGGCGTTTCCGGAAAAAGTCGCGGTCCGACGCGCAAAAGTGGGGTATCGTAGAAATCGCCTTTTAAAGACGCACCTTTCTGGCCCCACAAAAATGGGCATTTCAAATTAGAAACAAGTCAAATGAACAAAATAGTGTGAATAAGTAAGTATTTCAGGGGTGAGTTAGCAGGTTATTGGGGTAGTAAGTCCTGATTTTTTTGGAGGTTGCATTGACCACTACGCCATTCAAAATAGGCAGGCTTTGGCATAAGCAGTTAGGCCCCGTAGGATGATTTTAGCTAAAATGTGCCCCAAACACTCAAACCGGCTTGTATCTTGCAATGGAAAATATGGGAAACATGACTTAGACAGCAAATGATACACTGTATGCCATGTTTCCAAATTTTTATGCACAGTGGTTACAGCATGAAGCGAATGCATGTGAATATACAAAGGTGCATTGCATTAAACAAGTCCAATGAGCGTGAAAAAAATGGCCGGCCTGCCTGCTTTCATCCATCATTTGTTCTAAATTTATAATTAATCAATGAGCTGAGGTGGAGTCTTAGCCAGTGGTACCATCAGGGGTGTGTAATGCACTTTAGGGTAGACAGCCAATCAGCTGCCAGATTCAATCTGTCAATCAAACACAGCAGCCAATCAGAGAGCTGGCCATTGATCAGCAGGCCCTTTATGACATCACAGACAGACCCACGGAACTCTCTGTGCTTGTCTGCTGGCTGGCTGTCAGTTGGGTGGGTGGGCGGCAGAGGGGGAGGATGTACGTCTCGTTTCTCCTGAAAATTGCGGTTTTTCGGCGTTTCCGGAAAAAGTCGCGGTCCGACGCGCAAAAGTGGGGTATCGTAGAAATCGCCTTTTAAAGACGCACCTTTCTGGCCCCACAAAAATGGGCATTTCAAATTAGAAACAAGTCAAATGAACAAAATAGTGTGAATAAGTAAGTATTTCAGGGGTGAGTTAGCAGGTTATTGGGGTAGTAAGTCCTGATTTTTTTGGAGGTTGCATTGACCACTACGCCATTCAAAATAGGCAGGCTTTGGCATAAGCAGTTAGGCCCCGTAGGATGATTTTAGCTAAAATGTGCCCCAAACACTCAAACCGGCTTGTATCTTGCAATGGAAAATATGGGAAACATGACTTAGACAGCAAATGATACACTGTATGCCATGTTTCCAAATTTTTATGCACAGTGGTTACAGCATGAAGCGAATGCATGTGAATATACAAAGGTGCATTGCATTAAACAAGTCCAATGAGCGTGAAAAAAATGGCCGGCCTGCCTGCTTTCATCCATCATTTGTTCTAAATTTATAATTAATCAATGAGCTGAGGTGGAGTCTTAGCCAGTGGTACCATCAGGGGTGTGTAATGCACTTTAGGGTAGACAGCCAATCAGCTGCCAGATTCAATCTGTCAATCAAACACAGCAGCCAATCAGAGAGCTGGCCATTGATCAGCAGGCCCTTTATGACATCACAGACAGACCCACGGAACTCTCTGTGCTTGTCTGCTGGCTGGCTGTCAGTTGGGTGGGTGGGCGGCAGAGGGGGAGGATGTACGTCTCGTTTCTCCTGAAAATTGCGGTTTTTCGGCGTTTCCGGAAAAAGTCGCGGTCCGACGCGCAAAAGTGGGGTATCGTAGAAATCGCCTTTTAAAGACGCACCTTTCTGGCCCCACAAAAATGGGCATTTCAAATTAGAAACAAGTCAAATGAACAAAATAGTGTGAATAAGTAAGTATTTCAGGGGTGAGTTAGCAGGTTATTGGGGTAGTAAGTCCTGATTTTTTTGGAGGTTGCATTGACCACTACGCCATTCAAAATAGGCAGGCTTTGGCATAAGCAGTTAGGCCCCGTAGGATGATTTTAGCTAAAATGTGCCCCAAACACTCAAACCGGCTTGTATCTTGCAATGGAAAATATGGGAAACATGACTTAGACAGCAAATGATACACTGTATGCCATGTTTCCAAATTTTTATGCACAGTGGTTACAGCATGAAGTGAATGCATGTGAATATACACAGGTGCATTGCATTAAACAAGTCCAATGAGCGTGAAAAAAATGGCCGGCCTGCCTGCTTTCATCCATCATTTGTTCTAAATTTATAATTAATCAATGAGCTGAGGTGGAGTCTTAGCCAGTGGTACCATCAGGGGTGTGTAATGCACTTTAGGGTAGACAGCCAATCAGCTGCCAGATTCAATCTGTCAATCAAACACAGCAGCCAATCAGAGAGCTGGCCATTGATCAGCAGGCCCTTTATGACATCACAGACAGACCCACGGAACTCTCTGTGCTTGTCTGCTGGCTGGCTGTCAGTTGGGTGGGTGGGCGGCAGAGGGGGAGGATGTACGTCTCGTTTCTCCTGAAAATTGCGGTTTTTCGGCGTTTCCGGAAAAAGTCGCGGTCCGACGCGCAAAAGTGGGGTATCGTAGAAATCGCCTTTTAAAGACGCACCTTTCTGGCCCCACAAAAATGGGCATTTCAAATTAGAAACAAGTCAAATGAACAAAATAGTGTGAATAAGTAAGTATTTCAGGGGTGAGTTAGCAGGTTATTGGGGTAGTAAGTCCTGATTTTTTTGGAGGTTGCATTGACCACTACGCCATTCAAAATAGGCAGGCTTTGGCATAAGCAGTTAGGCCCCGTAGGATGATTTTAGCTAAAATGTGCCCCAAACACTCAAACCGGCTTGTATCTTGCAATGGAAAATATGGGAAACATGACTTAGACAGCAAATGATACACTGTATGCCATGTTTCCAAATTTTTATGCACAGTGGTTACAGCATGAAGCGAATGCATGTGAATATACAAAGGTGCATTGCATTAAACAAGTCCAATGAGCGTGAAAAAAATGGCCGGCCTGCCTGCTTTCATCCATCATTTGTTCTAAATTTATAATTAATCAATGAGCTGAGGTGGAGTCTTAGCCAGTGGTACCATCAGGGGTGTGTAATGCACTTTAGGGTAGACAGCCAATCAGCTGCCAGATTCAATCTGTCAATCAAACACAGCAGCCAATCAGAGAGCTGGCCATTGATCAGCAGGCCCTTTATGACATCACAGACAGACCCACGGAACTCTCTGTGCTTGTCTGCTGGCTGGCTGTCAGTTGGGTGGGTGGGCGGCAGAGGGGGAGGATGTACGTCTCGTTTCTCCTGAAAATTGCGGTTTTTCGGCGTTTCCGGAAAAAGTCGCGGTCCGACGCGCAAAAGTGGGGTATCGTAGAAATCGCCTTTTAAAGACGCACCTTTCTGGCCCCACAAAAATGGGCATTTCAAATTAGAAACAAGTCAAATGAACAAAATAGTGTGAATAAGTAAGTATTTCAGGGGTGAGTTAGCAGGTTATTGGGGTAGTAAGTCCTGATTTTTTTGGAGGTTGCATTGACCACTACGCCATTCAAAATAGGCAGGCTTTGGCATAAGCAGTTAGGCCCCGTAGGATGATTTTAGCTAAAATGTGCCCCAAACACTCAAACCGGCTTGTATCTTGCAATGGAAAATATGGGAAACATGACTTAGACAGCAAATGATACACTGTATGCCATGTTTCCAAATTTTTATGCACAGTGGTTACAGCATGAAGCGAATGCATGTGAATATACAAAGGTGCATTGCATTAAACAAGTCCAATGAGCGTGAAAAAAATGGCCGGCCTGCCTGCTTTCATCCATCATTTGTTCTAAATTTATAATTAATCAATGAGCTGAGGTGGAGTCTTAGCCAGTGGTACCATCAGGGGTGTGTAATGCACTTTAGGGTAGACAGCCAATCAGCTGCCAGATTCAATCTGTCAATCAAACACAGCAGCCAATCAGAGAGCTGGCCATTGATCAGCAGGCCCTTTATGACATCACAGACAGACCCACGGAACTCTCTGTGCTTGTCTGCTGGCTGGCTGTCAGTTGGGTGGGTGGGCGGCAGAGGGGGAGGATGTACGTCTCGTTTCTCCTGAAAATTGCGGTTTTTCGGCGTTTCCGGAAAAAGTCGCGGTCCGACGCGCAAAAGTGGGGTATCGTAGAAATCGCCTTTTAAAGACGCACCTTTCTGGCCCCACAAAAATGGGCATTTCAAATTAGAAACAAGTCAAATGAACAAAATAGTGTGAATAAGTAAGTATTTCAGGGGTGAGTTAGCAGGTTATTGGGGTAGTAAGTCCTGATTTTTTTGGAGGTTGCATTGACCACTACGCCATTCAAAATAGGCAGGCTTTGGCATAAGCAGTTAGGCCCCGTAGGATGATTTTAGCTAAAATGTGCCCCAAACACTCAAACCGGCTTGTATCTTGCAATGGAAAATATGGGAAACATGACTTAGACAGCAAATGATACACTGTATGCCATGTTTCCAAATTTTTATGCACAGTGGTTACAGCATGAAGCGAATGCATGTGAATATACAAAGGTGCATTGCATTAAACAAGTCCAATGAGCGTGAAAAAAATGGCCGGCCTGCCTGCTTTCATCCATCATTTGTTCTAAATTTATAATTAATCAATGAGCTGAGGTGGAGTCTTAGCCAGTGGTACCATCAGGGGTGTGTAATGCACTTTAGGGTAGACAGCCAATCAGCTGCCAGATTCAATCTGTCAATCAAACACAGCAGCCAATCAGAGAGCTGGCCATTGATCAGCAGGCCCTTTATGACATCACAGACAGACCCACGGAACTCTCTGTGCTTGTCTGCTGGCTGGCTGTCAGTTGGGTGGGTGGGCGGCAGAGGGGGAGGATGTACGTCTCGTTTCTCCTGAAAATTGCGGTTTTTCAGCGTTTCCGGAAAAAGTCGCGGTCCGACGCGCAAAAGTGGGGTATCGTAGAAATCGCCTTTTAAAGACGCACCTTTCTGGCCCCACAAAAATGGGCATTTCAAATTAGAAACAAGTCAAATGAACAAAATAGTGTGAATAAGTAAGTATTTCAGGGGTGAGTTAGCAGGTTATTGGGGTAGTAAGTCCTGATTTTTTTGGAGGTTGCAGTGACCACTACGCCATTCAAAATAGGCAGGCTTTAGCATAAGCATTTAGGCCCCGTAGGATGATTTTAGCTAAAATGTGCCCCAAACACTCAAACCGGCTTGTATCTTGCAATGGAAAATATGGGAAACATGACTTAGACAGCAAATGATACACTGTATGCCATGTTTCCAAATTGTTATGCACAGTGGTTACAGCATGAAGTGAATGCATGTGAATATACACAGGTGCATTGCATTAAACAAGTCCAATGAGCGTGAAAAAAATGGCCGGCCTGCCTGCTTTCATCCATCATTTGTTCTAAATTTATAATTAATCAATGAGCTGAGGTGGAGTCTTAGCCAGTGGTACCATCAGGGGTGTGTAATGCACTTTAGGGTAGACAGCCAATCAGCTGCCAGATTCAATCTGTCAATCAAACAAAGCAGCCAATCAGAGAGCTGGCCATTGATCAGCAGGCCCTTTATGACATCACAGACAGACCCACGGAACTCTCTGTGCTTGTCTGCTGGCTGGCTGTCAGTTGGGTGGGTGGGCGGCAGAGGGGGAGGATGTACGTCTCGTTTCTCCTGAAAATTGCGGTTTTTCGGCGTTTCCGGAAAAAGTCGCGGTCCGACGCGCAAAAGTGGGGTATCGTAGAAATCGCCTTTTAAAGACGCACCTTTCTGGCCCCACAAAAATGGGCATTTCAAATTAGAAACAAGTCAAATGAACAAAATAGTGTGAATAAGTAAGTATTTCAGGGGTGAGTTAGCAGGTTATTGGGGTAGTAAGTCCTGATTTTTTTGGAGGTTGCAGTGACCACTACGCCATTCAAAATAGGCAGGCTTTAGCATAAGCAGTTAGGCCCCGTAGGATGATTTTAGCTAAAATTTGCCCCAAACACTCAAACCGGCTTGTTTCTTGCAATGGAAAATATGGGAAACATGACTTAGACAGCAAATGATACACTGTATGCCATGTTTCCAAATTTTTATGCACAGTGGTTACAGCATGAAGTGAATGCATGTGAATATACACAGGTGCATTGCATTAAACAAGTCCAATGAGCGTGAAAAAAATGGCCGGCCTGCCTGCTTTCATCCATCATTTGTTCTAAATTTATAATTAATCAATGAGCTGAGGTGGAGTCTTAGCCAGTGGTACCATCAGGGGTGTGTAATGCACTTTAGGGTAGACAGCCAAACAGCTGCCAGATTCAATCTGTCAATCAAACACAGCAGCCAATCAGAGAGCTGGCCATTGATCAGCAGGCCCTTTATGACATCACAGACAGACCCACGGAACTCTCTGTGCTTGTCTGCTGGCTGGCTGTCAGTTGGGTGGGTGGGCGGCAGAGGGGGTGGATGTACGTCTCGTTTCTCCTGAAAATTGCGGTTTTTCGGCGTTTCCGGAAAAAGTCGCGGTCCGACGCGCAAAAGTGGGGTATCGTAGAAATCGCCTTTTAAAGACGCACCTTTCTGGCCCCACAAAAATGGGCATTTCAAATTAGAAACAAGTCAAATGAACAAAATAGTGTGAATAAGTAAGTATTTCAGGGGTGAGTTAGCAGGTTATTGGGGTAGTAAGTCCTGATTTTTTTGGAGGTTGCAGTGACCACTACGCCATTCAAAATAGGCAGGCTTTAGCATAAGCATTTAGGCCCCGTAGGATGATTTTAGCTAAAATGTGCCCCAAACACTCAAACCGGCTTGTATCTTGCAATGGAAAATATGGGAAACAAGACTTAGACAGCAAATGATACACTGTATGCCATGTTTCCAAATTTTTATGCACAGTGGTTACAGCATGAAGTGAATGCATTTGACTATACACAGGTGCATTGCATTAAACAAGTCCAATGAGCGTGAAAAAAATGGCCGGCCTGCCTGCTTTCATCCATCATTTGTTCTAAATTTATAATTAATCAATGAGCTGAGGTGGAGTCTTAGCCAGTGGTACCATCAGGGGTGTGTAATGCACTTTAGGGTAGACAGCCAATCAGCTGCCAGATTCAATCTGTCAATCAAACACAGCAGCCAATCAGAGAGCTGGCCATTGATCAGCAGGCCCTTTATGACATCACAGACAGACCCACGGAACTCTCTGTGCTTGTCTGCTGGCTGGCTGTCAGTTGGGTGGGTGGGCGGCAGAGGGGGAGGATGTACGTCTTGTTTCTCCTGAAAATTGCGATTTTTTGGCGTTTCCGGAAAAAGTCGCGGTCCGACGCGCAAAAGTGGGGTATCGTAGAAATCGCCTTTTAAAGACGCACCTTTCTGGCCCCACAAAAATGGGCATTTCAAATTAGAAACAAGTCAAATGAACAAAATAGTGTGAATAAGTAAGTATTTCAGGGGTGAGTTAGCAGGTTATTGGGGTAGTAAGTCCTGATTTTTTTGGAGGTTGCAGTGACCACTACGCCATTCAAAATAGGCAGGCTTTAGCATAAGCAGTTAGGCCCCGTAGGATGATTTTAGCTAAAATGTGCCCCAAACACTCAAACCGGCTTGTATCTTGCAATGGAAAATATGGGAAACATGACTTAGACAGCAAATGATACACTGTATGCCATGTTTCCAAATTTTTATGCACAGTGGTTACAGCATGAAGTGAATGCATGTGAATATACACAGGTGCATTGCATTAAACAAGTCCAATGAGCGTGAAAAAAATGGCCGGCCTGCCTGCTTTCATCCATCATTTGTTCTAAATTTATAATTAATCAATGAGCTGAGGTGGAGTCTTAGCCAGTGGTACCATCAGGGGTGTGTAATGCACTTTAGGGTAGACAGCCAATCAGCTGCCAGATTCAATCTGTCAATCAAACACAGCAGCCAATCAGAGAGCTGGCCATTGATCAGCAGGCCCTTTATGACATCACAGACAGACCCACGGAACTCTCTGTGCTTGTCTGCTGGCTGGCTGTCAGTTGGGTGGGTGGGCGGCAGAGGGGGAGGATGTACGTCTCGTTTCTCCTGAAAATTGCGGTTTTTCGGCGTTTCCGGAAAAAGTCGCGGTCCGACGCGCAAAAGTGGGGTATCGTAGAAATCGCCTTTTAAAGACGCACCTTTCTGGCCCCACAAAAATGGGCATTTCAAATTAGAAACAAGTCAAATGAACAAAATAGTGTGAATAAGTAAGTATTTCAGGGGTGAGTTAGCAGGTTATTGGGGTAGTAAGTCCTGATTTTTTTGGAGGTTGCATTGACCACTACGCCATTCAAAATAGGCAGGCTTTGGCATAAGCAGTTAGGCCCCGTAGGATGATTTTAGCTAAAATGTGCCCCAAACACTCAAACCGGCTTGTATCTTGCAATGGAAAATATGGGAAACATGACTTAGACAGCAAATGATACACTGTATGCCATGTTTCCAAATTTTTATGCACAGTGGTTACAGCATGAAGCGAATGCATGTGAATATACAAAGGTGCATTGCATTAAACAAGTCCAATGAGCGTGAAAAAAATGGCCGGCCTGCCTGCTTTCATCCATCATTTGTTCTAAATTTATAATTAATCAATGAGCTGAGGTGGAGTCTTAGCCAGTGGTACCATCAGGGGTGTGTAATGCACTTTAGGGTAGACAGCCAATCAGCTGCCAGATTCAATCTGTCAATCAAACACAGCAGCCAATCAGAGAGCTGGCCATTGATCAGCAGGCCCTTTATGACATCACAGACAGACCCACGGAACTCTCTGTGCTTGTCTGCTGGCTGGCTGTCAGTTGGGTGGGTGGGCGGCAGAGGGGGAGGATGTACGTCTCGTTTCTCCTGAAAATTGCGGTTTTTCGGCGTTTCCGGAAAAAGTCGCGGTCCGACGCGCAAAAGTGGGGTATCGTAGAAATCGCCTTTTAAAGACGCACCTTTCTGGCCCCACAAAAATGGGCATTTCAAATTAGAAACAAGTCAAATGAACAAAATAGTGTGAATAAGTAAGTATTTCAGGGGTGAGTTAGCAGGTTATTGGGGTAGTAAGTCCTGATTTTTTTGGAGGTTGCATTGACCACTACGCCATTCAAAATAGGCAGGCTTTGGCATAAGCAGTTAGGCCCCGTAGGATGATTTTAGCTAAAATGTGCCCCAAACACTCAAACCGGCTTGTATCTTGCAATGGAAAATATGGGAAACATGACTTAGACAGCAAATGATACACTGTATGCCATGTTTCCAAATTTTTATGCACAGTGGTTACAGCATGAAGCGAATGCATGTGAATATACAAAGGTGCATTGCATTAAACAAGTCCAATGAGCGTGAAAAAAATGGCCGGCCTGCCTGCTTTCATCCATCATTTGTTCTAAATTTATAATTAATCAATGAGCTGAGGTGGAGTCTTAGCCAGTGGTACCATCAGGGGTGTGTAATGCACTTTAGGGTAGACAGCCAATCAGCTGCCAGATTCAATCTGTCAATCAAACACAGCAGCCAATCAGAGAGCTGGCCATTGATCAGCAGGCCCTTTATGACATCACAGACAGACCCACGGAACTCTCTGTGCTTGTCTGCTGGCTGGCTGTCAGTTGGGTGGGTGGGCGGCAGAGGGGGAGGATGTACGTCTCGTTTCTCCTGAAAATTGCGGTTTTTCGGCGTTTCCGGAAAAAGTCGCGGTCCGACGCGCAAAAGTGGGGTATCGTAGAAATCGCCTTTTAAAGACGCACCTTTCTGGCCCCACAAAAATGGGCATTTCAAATTAGAAACAAGTCAAATGAACAAAATAGTGTGAATAAGTAAGTATTTCAGGGGTGAGTTAGCAGGTTATTGGGGTAGTAAGTCCTGATTTTTTTGGAGGTTGCATTGACCACTACGCCATTCAAAATAGGCAGGCTTTGGCATAAGCAGTTAGGCCCCGTAGGATGATTTTAGCTAAAATGTGCCCCAAACACTCAAACCGGCTTGTATCTTGCAATGGAAAATATGGGAAACATGACTTAGACAGCAAATGATACACTGTATGCCATGTTTCCAAATTTTTATGCACAGTGGTTACAGCATGAAGCGAATGCATGTGAATATACAAAGGTGCATTGCATTAAACAAGTCCAATGAGCGTGAAAAAAATGGCCGGCCTGCCTGCTTTCATCCATCATTTGTTCTAAATTTATAATTAATCAATGAGCTGAGGTGGAGTCTTAGCCAGTGGTACCATCAGGGGTGTGTAATGCACTTTAGGGTAGACAGCCAAACAGCTGCCAGATTCAATCTGTCAATCAAACACAGCAGCCAATCAGAGAGCTGGCCATTGATCAGCAGGCCCTTTATGACATCACAGACAGACCCACGGAACTCTCTGTGCTTGTCTGCTGGCTGGCTGTCAGTTGGGTGGGTGGGCGGCAGAGGGGGTGGATGTACGTCTCGTTTCTCCTGAAAATTGCGGTTTTTCGGCGTTTCCGGAAAAAGTCGCGGTCCGACGCGCAAAAGTGGGGTATCGTAGAAATCGCCTTTTAAAGACGCACCTTTCTGGCCCCACAAAAATGGGCATTTCAAATTAGAAACAAGTCAAATGAACAAAATAGTGTGAATAAGTAAGTATTTCAGGGGTGAGTTAGCAGGTTATTGGGGTAGTAAGTCCTGATTTTTTTGGAGGTTGCAGTGACCACTACGCCATTCAAAATAGGCAGGCTTTAGCATAAGCATTTAGGCCCCGTAGGATGATTTTAGCTAAAATGTGCCCCAAACACTCAAACCGGCTTGTATCTTGCAATGGAAAATATGGGAAACAAGACTTAGACAGCAAATGATACACTGTATGCCATGTTTCCAAATTTTTATGCACAGTGGTTACAGCATGAAGTGAATGCATTTGACTATACACAGGTGCATTGCATTAAACAAGTCCAATGAGCGTGAAAAAAATGGCCGGCCTGCCTGCTTTCATCCATCATTTGTTCTAAATTTATAATTAATCAATGAGCTGAGGTGGAGTCTTAGCCAGTGGTACCATCAGGGGTGTGTAATGCACTTTAGGGTAGACAGCCAATCAGCTGCCAGATTCAATCTGTCAATCAAACACAGCAGCCAATCAGAGAGCTGGCCATTGATCAGCAGGCCCTTTATGACATCACAGACAGACCCACGGAACTCTCTGTGCTTGTCTGCTGGCTGGCTGTCAGTTGGGTGGGTGGGCGGCAGAGGGGGAGGATGTACGTCTTGTTTCTCCTGAAAATTGCGATTTTTTGGCGTTTCCGGAAAAAGTCGCGGTCCGACGCGCAAAAGTGGGGTATCGTAGAAATCGCCTTTTAAAGACGCACCTTTCTGGCCCCACAAAAATGGGCATTTCAAATTAGAAACAAGTCAAATGAACAAAATAGTGTGAATAAGTAAGTATTTCAGGGGTGAGTTAGCAGGTTATTGGGGTAGTAAGTCCTGATTTTTTTGGAGGTTGCAGTGACCACTACGCCATTCAAAATAGGCAGGCTTTAGCATAAGCAGTTAGGCCCCGTAGGATGATTTTAGCTAAAATGTGCCCCAAACACTCAAACCGGCTTGTATCTTGCAATGGAAAATATGGGAAACATGACTTAGACAGCAAATGATACACTGTATGCCATGTTTCCAAATTTTTATGCACAGTGGTTACAGCATGAAGTGAATGCATGTGAATATACACAGGTGCATTGCATTAAACAAGTCCAATGAGCGTGAAAAAAATGGCCGGCCTGCCTGCTTTCATCCATCATTTGTTCTAAATTTATAATTAATCAATGAGCTGAGGTGGAGTCTTAGCCAGTGGTACCATCAGGGGTGTGTAATGCACTTTAGGGTAGACAGCCAATCAGCTGCCAGATTCAATCTGTCAATCAAACACAGCAGCCAATCAGAGAGCTGGCCATTGATCAGCAGGCCCTTTATGACATCACAGACAGACCCACGGAACTCTCTGTGCTTGTCTGCTGGCTGGCTGTCAGTTGGGTGGGTGGGCGGCAGAGGGGGAGGATGTACGTCTCGTTTCTCCTGAAAATTGCGGTTTTTCGGCGTTTCCGGAAAAAGTCGCGGTCCGACGCGCAAAAGTGGGGTATCGTAGAAATCGCCTTTTAAAGACGCACCTTTCTGGCCCCACAAAAATGGGCATTTCAAATTAGAAACAAGTCAAATGAACAAAATAGTGTGAATAAGTAAGTATTTCAGGGGTGAGTTAGCAGGTTATTGGGGTAGTAAGTCCTGATTTTTTTGGAGGTTGCATTGACCACTACGCCATTCAAAATAGGCAGGCTTTGGCATAAGCAGTTAGGCCCCGTAGGATGATTTTAGCTAAAATGTGCCCCAAACACTCAAACCGGCTTGTATCTTGCAATGGAAAATATGGGAAACATGACTTAGACAGCAAATGATACACTGTATGCCATGTTTCCAAATTTTTATGCACAGTGGTTACAGCATGAAGCGAATGCATGTGAATATACAAAGGTGCATTGCATTAAACAAGTCCAATGAGCGTGAAAAAAATGGCCGGCCTGCCTGCTTTCATCCATCATTTGTTCTAAATTTATAATTAATCAATGAGCTGAGGTGGAGTCTTAGCCAGTGGTACCATCAGGGGTGTGTAATGCACTTTAGGGTAGACAGCCAATCAGCTGCCAGATTCAATCTGTCAATCAAACACAGCAGCCAATCAGAGAGCTGGCCATTGATCAGCAGGCCCTTTATGACATCACAGACAGACCCACGGAACTCTCTGTGCTTGTCTGCTGGCTGGCTGTCAGTTGGGTGGGTGGGCGGCAGAGGGGGAGGATGTACGTCTCGTTTCTCCTGAAAATTGCGGTTTTTCGGCGTTTCCGGAAAAAGTCGCGGTCCGACGCGCAAAAGTGGGGTATCGTAGAAATCGCCTTTTAAAGACGCACCTTTCTGGCCCCACAAAAATGGGCATTTCAAATTAGAAACAAGTCAAATGAACAAAATAGTGTGAATAAGTAAGTATTTCAGGGGTGAGTTAGCAGGTTATTGGGGTAGTAAGTCCTGATTTTTTTGGAGGTTGCATTGACCACTACGCCATTCAAAATAGGCAGGCTTTGGCATAAGCAGTTAGGCCCCGTAGGATGATTTTAGCTAAAATGTGCCCCAAACACTCAAACCGGCTTGTATCTTGCAATGGAAAATATGGGAAACATGACTTAGACAGCAAATGATACACTGTATGCCATGTTTCCAAATTTTTATGCACAGTGGTTACAGCATGAAGCGAATGCATGTGAATATACAAAGGTGCATTGCATTAAACAAGTCCAATGAGCGTGAAAAAAATGGCCGGCCTGCCTGCTTTCATCCATCATTTGTTCTAAATTTATAATTAATCAATGAGCTGAGGTGGAGTCTTAGCCAGTGGTACCATCAGGGGTGTGTAATGCACTTTAGGGTAGACAGCCAATCAGCTGCCAGATTCAATCTGTCAATCAAACACAGCAGCCAATCAGAGAGCTGGCCATTGATCAGCAGGCCCTTTATGACATCACAGACAGACCCACGGAACTCTCTGTGCTTGTCTGCTGGCTGGCTGTCAGTTGGGTGGGTGGGCGGCAGAGGGGGAGGATGTACGTCTCGTTTCTCCTGAAAATTGCGGTTTTTCGGCGTTTCCGGAAAAAGTCGCGGTCCGACGCGCAAAAGTGGGGTATCGTAGAAATCGCCTTTTAAAGACGCACCTTTCTGGCCCCACAAAAATGGGCATTTCAAATTAGAAACAAGTCAAATGAACAAAATAGTGTGAATAAGTAAGTATTTCAGGGGTGAGTTAGCAGGTTATTGGGGTAGTAAGTCCTGATTTTTTTGGAGGTTGCATTGACCACTACGCCATTCAAAATAGGCAGGCTTTGGCATAAGCAGTTAGGCCCCGTAGGATGATTTTAGCTAAAATGTGCCCCAAACACTCAAACCGGCTTGTATCTTGCAATGGAAAATATGGGAAACATGACTTAGACAGCAAATGATACACTGTATGCCATGTTTCCAAATTTTTATGCACAGTGGTTACAGCATGAAGCGAATGCATGTGAATATACAAAGGTGCATTGCATTAAACAAGTCCAATGAGCGTGAAAAAAATGGCCGGCCTGCCTGCTTTCATCCATCATTTGTTCTAAATTTATAATTAATCAATGAGCTGAGGTGGAGTCTTAGCCAGTGGTACCATCAGGGGTGTGTAATGCACTTTAGGGTAGACAGCCAATCAGCTGCCAGATTCAATCTGTCAATCAAACACAGCAGCCAATCAGAGAGCTGGCCATTGATCAGCAGGCCCTTTATGACATCACAGACAGACCCACGGAACTCTCTGTGCTTGTCTGCTGGCTGGCTGTCAGTTGGGTGGGTGGGCGGCAGAGGGGGAGGATGTACGTCTCGTTTCTCCTGAAAATTGCGGTTTTTCAGCGTTTCCGGAAAAAGTCGCGGTCCGACGCGCAAAAGTGGGGTATCGTAGAAATCGCCTTTTAAAGACGCACCTTTCTGGCCCCACAAAAATGGGCATTTCAAATTAGAAACAAGTCAAATGAACAAAATAGTGTGAATAAGTAAGTATTTCAGGGGTGAGTTAGCAGGTTATTGGGGTAGTAAGTCCTGATTTTTTTGGAGGTTGCAGTGACCACTACGCCATTCAAAATAGGCAGGCTTTAGCATAAGCATTTAGGCCCCGTAGGATGATTTTAGCTAAAATGTGCCCCAAACACTCAAACCGGCTTGTATCTTGCAATGGAAAATATGGGAAACATGACTTAGACAGCAAATGATACACTGTATGCCATGTTTCCAAATTGTTATGCACAGTGGTTACAGCATGAAGTGAATGCATGTGAATATACACAGGTGCATTGCATTAAACAAGTCCAATGAGCGTGAAAAAAATGGCCGGCCTGCCTGCTTTCATCCATCATTTGTTCTAAATTTATAATTAATCAATGAGCTGAGGTGGAGTCTTAGCCAGTGGTACCATCAGGGGTGTGTAATGCACTTTAGGGTAGACAGCCAATCAGCTGCCAGATTCAATCTGTCAATCAAACAAAGCAGCCAATCAGAGAGCTGGCCATTGATCAGCAGGCCCTTTATGACATCACAGACAGACCCACGGAACTCTCTGTGCTTGTCTGCTGGCTGGCTGTCAGTTGGGTGGGTGGGCGGCAGAGGGGGAGGATGTACGTCTCGTTTCTCCTGAAAATTGCGGTTTTTCGGCGTTTCCGGAAAAAGTCGCGGTCCGACGCGCAAAAGTGGGGTATCGTAGAAATCGCCTTTTAAAGACGCACCTTTCTGGCCCCACAAAAATGGGCATTTCAAATTAGAAACAAGTCAAATGAACAAAATAGTGTGAATAAGTAAGTATTTCAGGGGTGAGTTAGCAGGTTATTGGGGTAGTAAGTCCTGATTTTTTTGGAGGTTGCAGTGACCACTACGCCATTCAAAATAGGCAGGCTTTAGCATAAGCAGTTAGGCCCCGTAGGATGATTTTAGCTAAAATTTGCCCCAAACACTCAAACCGGCTTGTTTCTTGCAATGGAAAATATGGGAAACATGACTTAGACAGCAAATGATACACTGTATGCCATGTTTCCAAATTTTTATGCACAGTGGTTACAGCATGAAGTGAATGCATGTGAATATACACAGGTGCATTGCATTAAACAAGTCCAATGAGCGTGAAAAAAATGGCCGGCCTGCCTGCTTTCATCCATCATTTGTTCTAAATTTATAATTAATCAATGAGCTGAGGTGGAGTCTTAGCCAGTGGTACCATCAGGGGTGTGTAATGCACTTTAGGGTAGACAGCCAAACAGCTGCCAGATTCAATCTGTCAATCAAACACAGCAGCCAATCAGAGAGCTGGCCATTGATCAGCAGGCCCTTTATGACATCACAGACAGACCCACGGAACTCTCTGTGCTTGTCTGCTGGCTGGCTGTCAGTTGGGTGGGTGGGCGGCAGAGGGGGTGGATGTACGTCTCGTTTCTCCTGAAAATTGCGGTTTTTCGGCGTTTCCGGAAAAAGTCGCGGTCCGACGCGCAAAAGTGGGGTATCGTAGAAATCGCCTTTTAAAGACGCACCTTTCTGGCCCCACAAAAATGGGCATTTCAAATTAGAAACAAGTCAAATGAACAAAATAGTGTGAATAAGTAAGTATTTCAGGGGTGAGTTAGCAGGTTATTGGGGTAGTAAGTCCTGATTTTTTTGGAGGTTGCAGTGACCACTACGCCATTCAAAATAGGCAGGCTTTGGCATAAGCAGTTAGGCCCCGTAGGATGATTTTAGCTAAAATGTGCCCCAAACACTCAAACCGGCTTGTATCTTGCAATGGAAAATATGGGAAACATGACTTAGACAGCAAATGATACACTGTATGCCATGTTTCCAAATTTTTATGCACAGTGGTTACAGCATGAAGTGAATGCATGTGAATATACACAGGTGCATTGCATTAAACAAGTCCAATGAGCGTGAAAAAAATGGCCGGCCTGCCTGCTTTCATCCATCATTTGTTCTAAATTTATAATTAATCAATGAGCTGAGGTGGAGTCTTAGCCAGTGGTACCATCAGGGGTGTGTAATGCACTTTAGGGTAGACAGCCAATCAGCTGCCAGATTCAATCTGTCAATCAAACACAGCAGCCAATCAGAGAGCTGGCCATTGATCAGCAGGCCCTTTATGACATCACAGACAGACCCACGGAACTCTCTGTGCTTGTCTGCTGGCTGGCTGTCAGTTGGGTGGGTGGGCGGCAGAGGGGGAGGATGTACGTCTCGTTTCTCCTGAAAATTGCGGTTTTTCAGCGTTTCCGGAAAAAGTCACGGTCCGACGCGCAAAAGTGGGGTATCGTAGAAATCGCCTTTTAAAGACGCACCTTTCTGGCCCCACAAAAATGGGCATTTCAAATTAGAAACAAGTCAAATGAACAAAATAGTGTGAATAAGTAAGTATTTCAGGGGTGAGTTAGCAGGTTATTGGGGTAGTAAGTCCTGATTTTTTTGGAGGTTGCAGTGACCACTACGCCATTCAAAATAGGCAGGCTTTAGCATAAGCATTTAGGCCCCGTAGGATGATTTTAGCTAAAATGTGCCCCAAACACTCAAACCGGCTTGTATCTTGCAATGGAAAATATGGGAAACAAGACTTAGACAGCAAATGATACACTGTATGCCATGTTTCCAAATTTTTATGCACAGTGGTTACAGCATGAAGTAAATGCAATTGACTATACACAGGTGCATTGCATTAAACAAGTCCAATGAGCGTGAAAAAAATGGCCGGCCTGCCTGCTTTCATCCATCATTTGTTCTAAATTTATAATTAATCAATGAGCTGAGGTGGAGTCTTAGCCAGTGGTACCATCAGGGGTGTGTAATGCACTTTAGGGTAGACAGCCAATCAGCTGCCAGATTCAATCTGTCAATCAAACACAGCAGCCAATCAGAGAGCTGGCCATTGATCAGCAGGCCCTTTATGACATCACAGACAGACCCACGGAACTCTCTGTGCTTGTCTGCTGGCTGGCTGTCAGTTGGGTGGGTGGGCGGCAGAGGGGGTGGATGTACGTCTCGTTTCTCCTGAAAATTGCGGTTTTTCGGCGTTTCCGGAAAAAGTCGCGGTCCGACGCGCAAAAGTGGGGTATCGTAGAAATCGCCTTTTAAAGACGCACCTTTCTGGCCCCACAAAAATGGGCATTTCAAATTAGAAACAAGTCAAATGAACAAAATAGTGTGAATAAGTAAGTATTTCAGGGGTGAGTTAGCAGGTTATTGGGGTAGTAAGTCCTGATTTTTTTGGAGGTTGCAGTGACCACTACGCCATTCAAAATAGGCAGGCTTTGGCATAAGCAGTTAGGCCCCGTAGGATGATTTTAGCTAAAATGTGCCCCAAACACTCAAACCGGCTTGTATCTTGCAATGGAAAATATGGGAAACATGACTTAGACAGCAAATGATACACTGTATGCCATGTTTCCAAATTTTTATGCACAGTGGTTACAGCATGAAGTGAATGCATGTGAATATACACAGGTGCATTGCATTAAACAAGTCCAATGAGCGTGAAAAAAATGGCCGGCCTGCCTGCTTTCATCCATCATTTGTTCTAAATTTATAATTAATCAATGAGCTGAGGTGGAGTCTTAGCCAGTGGTACCATCAGGGGTGTGTAATGCACTTTAGGGTAGACAGCCAATCAGCTGCCAGATTCAATCTGTCAATCAAACACAGCAGCCAATCAGAGAGCTGGCCATTGATCAGCAGGCCCTTTATGACATCACAGACAGACCCACGGAACTCTCTGTGCTTGTCTGCTGGCTGGCTGTCAGTTGGGTGGGTGGGCGGCAGAGGGGGAGGATGTACGTCTCGTTTCTCCTGAAAATTGCGGTTTTTCAGCGTTTCCGGAAAAAGTCACGGTCCGACGCGCAAAAGTGGGGTATCGTAGAAATCGCCTTTTAAAGACGCACCTTTCTGGCCCCACAAAAATGGGCATTTCAAATTAGAAACAAGTCAAATGAACAAAATAGTGTGAATAAGTAAGTATTTCAGGGGTGAGTTAGCAGGTTATTGGGGTAGTAAGTCCTGATTTTTTTGGAGGTTGCAGTGACCACTACGCCATTCAAAATAGGCAGGCTTTAGCATAAGCATTTAGGCCCCGTAGGATGATTTTAGCTAAAATGTGCCCCAAACACTCAAACCGGCTTGTATCTTGCAATGGAAAATATGGGAAACAAGACTTAGACAGCAAATGATACACTGTATGCCATGTTTCCAAATTTTTATGCACAGTGGTTACAGCATGAAGTGAATGCATTTGACTATACACAGGTGCATTGCATTAAACAAGTCCAATGAGCGTGAAAAAAATGGCCGGCCTGCCTGCTTTCATCCATCATTTGTTCTAAATTTATAATTAATCAATGAGCTGAGGTGGAGTCTTAGCCAGTGGTACCATCAGGGGTGTGTAATGCACTTTAGGGTAGACAGCCAATCAGCTGCCAGATTCAATCTGTCAATCAAACACAGCAGCCAATCAGAGAGCTGGCCATTGATCAGCAGGCCCTTTATGACATCACAGACAGACCCACGGAACTCTCTGTGCTTGTCTGCTGGCTGGCTGTCAGTTGGGTGGGTGGGCGGCAGAGGGGGAGGATGTACGTCTTGTTTCTCCTGAAAATTGCGATTTTTTGGCGTTTCCGGAAAAAGTCGCGGTCCGACGCGCAAAAGTGGGGTATCGTAGAAATCGCCTTTTAAAGACGCACCTTTCTGGCCCCACAAAAATGGGCATTTCAAATTAGAAACAAGTCAAATGAACAAAATAGTGTGAATAAGTAAGTATTTCAGGGGTGAGTTAGCAGGTTATTGGGGTAGTAAGTCCTGATTTTTTTGGAGGTTGCAGTGACCACTACGCCATTCAAAATAGGCAGGCTTTAGCATAAGCAGTTAGGCCCCGTAGGATGATTTTAGCTAAAATGTGCCCCAAACACTCAAACCGGCTTGTATCTTGCAATGGAAAATATGGGAAACATGACTTAGACAGCAAATGATACACTGTATGCCATGTTTCCAAATTTTTATGCACAGTGGTTACAGCATGAAGTGAATGCATGTGAATATACACAGGTGCATTGCATTAAACAAGTCCAATGAGCGTGAAAAAAATGGCCGGCCTGCCTGCTTTCATCCATCATTTGTTCTAAATTTATAATTAATCAATGAGCTGAGGTGGAGTCTTAGCCAGTGGTACCATCAGGGGTGTGTAATGCACTTTAGGGTAGACAGCCAATCAGCTGCCAGATTCAATCTGTCAATCAAACACAGCAGCCAATCAGAGAGCTGGCCATTGATCAGCAGGCCCTTTATGACATCACAGACAGACCCACGGAACTCTCTGTGCTTGTCTGCTGGCTGGCTGTCAGTTGGGTGGGTGGGCGGCAGAGGGGGAGGATGTACGTCTCGTTTCTCCTGAAAATTGCGGTTTTTCGGCGTTTCCGGAAAAAGTCGCGGTCCGACGCGCAAAAGTGGGGTATCGTAGAAATCGCCTTTTAAAGACGCACCTTTCTGGCCCCACAAAAATGGGCATTTCAAATTAGAAACAAGTCAAATGAACAAAATAGTGTGAATAAGTAAGTATTTCAGGGGTGAGTTAGCAGGTTATTGGGGTAGTAAGTCCTGATTTTTTTGGAGGTTGCATTGACCACTACGCCATTCAAAATAGGCAGGCTTTGGCATAAGCAGTTAGGCCCCGTAGGATGATTTTAGCTAAAATGTGCCCCAAACACTCAAACCGGCTTGTATCTTGCAATGGAAAATATGGGAAACATGACTTAGACAGCAAATGATACACTGTATGCCATGTTTCCAAATTTTTATGCACAGTGGTTACAGCATGAAGCGAATGCATGTGAATATACAAAGGTGCATTGCATTAAACAAGTCCAATGAGCGTGAAAAAAATGGCCGGCCTGCCTGCTTTCATCCATCATTTGTTCTAAATTTATAATTAATCAATGAGCTGAGGTGGAGTCTTAGCCAGTGGTACCATCAGGGGTGTGTAATGCACTTTAGGGTAGACAGCCAATCAGCTGCCAGATTCAATCTGTCAATCAAACACAGCAGCCAATCAGAGAGCTGGCCATTGATCAGCAGGCCCTTTATGACATCACAGACAGACCCACGGAACTCTCTGTGCTTGTCTGCTGGCTGGCTGTCAGTTGGGTGGGTGGGCGGCAGAGGGGGAGGATGTACGTCTCGTTTCTCCTGAAAATTGCGGTTTTTCGGCGTTTCCGGAAAAAGTCGCGGTCCGACGCGCAAAAGTGGGGTATCGTAGAAATCGCCTTTTAAAGACGCACCTTTCTGGCCCCACAAAAATGGGCATTTCAAATTAGAAACAAGTCAAATGAACAAAATAGTGTGAATAAGTAAGTATTTCAGGGGTGAGTTAGCAGGTTATTGGGGTAGTAAGTCCTGATTTTTTTGGAGGTTGCATTGACCACTACGCCATTCAAAATAGGCAGGCTTTGGCATAAGCAGTTAGGCCCCGTAGGATGATTTTAGCTAAAATGTGCCCCAAACACTCAAACCGGCTTGTATCTTGCAATGGAAAATATGGGAAACATGACTTAGACAGCAAATGATACACTGTATGCCATGTTTCCAAATTTTTATGCACAGTGGTTACAGCATGAAGCGAATGCATGTGAATATACAAAGGTGCATTGCATTAAACAAGTCCAATGAGCGTGAAAAAAATGGCCGGCCTGCCTGCTTTCATCCATCATTTGTTCTAAATTTATAATTAATCAATGAGCTGAGGTGGAGTCTTAGCCAGTGGTACCATCAGGGGTGTGTAATGCACTTTAGGGTAGACAGCCAATCAGCTGCCAGATTCAATCTGTCAATCAAACACAGCAGCCAATCAGAGAGCTGGCCATTGATCAGCAGGCCCTTTATGACATCACAGACAGACCCACGGAACTCTCTGTGCTTGTCTGCTGGCTGGCTGTCAGTTGGGTGGGTGGGCGGCAGAGGGGGAGGATGTACGTCTCGTTTCTCCTGAAAATTGCGGTTTTTCAGCGTTTCCGGAAAAAGTCGTGGTCCGACGCGCAAAAGTGGGGTATCGTAGAAATCGCCTTTTAAAGACGCACCTTTCTGGCCCCACAAAAATGGGCATTTCAAATTAGAAACAAGTCAAATGAACAAAATAGTGTGAATAAGTAAGTATTTCAGGGGTGAGTTAGCAGGTTATTGGGGTAGTAAGTCCTGATTTTTTTGGAGGTTGCAGTGACCACTACGCCATTCAAAATAGGCAGGCTTTAGCATAAGCATTTAGGCCCCGTAGGATGATTTTAGCTAAAATGTGCCCCAAACACTCAAACCGGCTTGTATCTTGCAATGGAAAATATGGGAAACATGACTTAGACAGCAAATGATACACTGTATGCCATGTTTCCAAATTTTTATGCACAGTGGTTACAGCATGAAGTGAATGCATGTGAATATACACAGGTGCATTGCATTAAACAAGTCCAATGAGCGTGAAAAAAATGGCCGGACTGCCTGCTTTCATCCATCATTTGTTCTAAATTTATAATTAATCAATGAGCTGAGGTGGAGTCTTAGCCAGTGGTACCATCAGGGGTGTGTAATGCACTTTAGGGTAGACAGCCAATCAGCTGCCAGATTCAATCTGTCAATCAAACACAGCAGCCAATCAGAGAGCTGGCCATTGATCAGCAGGCGCTTTATGACATCACAGACAGACCCACGGAACTCTCTGTGCTTGTCTGCTGGCTGGCTGTCAGTTGGGTGGGTGGGCGGCAGAGGGGGAGGATGTACGTCTCGTTTCTCCTGAAAATTGCGTTTTTTCGGCGTTTCCGGAAAAAGTCGCGGTCCGACGCGCAAAAGTGGGGTATCGTAGAAATCGCCTTTTAAAGACGCACCTTTCTGGCCCCACAAAAATGGGCATTTCAAATTAGAAACAAGTCAAATGAACAAAATAGTGTGAATAAGTAAGTATTTCAGGGGTGAGTTAGCAGGTTATTGGGGTAGTAAGTCCTGATTTTTTTGGAGGTTGCATTGACCACTACGCCATTCAAAATAGGCAGGCTTTGGCATAAGCAGTTAGGCCCCGTAGGATGATTTTAGCTAAAATGTGCCCCAAACACTCAAACCGGCTTGTATCTTGCAATGGAAAATATGGGAAACATGACTTAGACAGCAAATGATACACTGTATGCCATGTTTTCAAATTTTTATGCACAGTGGTTACAGCATGAAGCGAATGCATGTGAATATACAAAGGTGCATTGCATTAAACAAGTCCAATGAGCGTGAAAAAAATGGCCGGCCTGCCTGCTTTCATCCATCATTTGTTCTAAATTTATAATTAATCAATGAGCTGAGGTGGAGTCTTAGCCAGTGGTACCATCAGGGGTGTGTAATGCACTTTAGGGTAGACAGCCAATCAGCTGCCAGATTCAATCTGTCAATCAAACACAGCAGCCAATCAGAGAGCTGGCCATTGATCAGCAGTCCCTTTATGACATCACAGACAGACCCACGGAACTCTCTGTGCTTGTCTGCTGGCTGGCTGTCAGTTGGGTGGGTGGGCGGCAGAGGGGGAGGATGTACGTCTCGTTTCTCCTGAAAATTGCGTTTTTCGGCGTTTCCGGAAAAAGTCGCGGTCCGACGCGCAAAAGTGGGGTATCGTAGAAATCGCCTTTTAAAGACGCACCTTTCTGGCCCCACAAAAATGGGCATTTCAAATTAGAAACAAGTCAAATGAACAAAATAGTGTGAATAAGTAAGTATTTCAGGGGTGAGTTAGCAGGTTATTGGGGTAGTAAGTCCTGATTTTTTTTGGAGGTTGCAGTGACCACTACGCCATTCAAAATAGGCAGGCTTTAGCATAAGCAGTTAGGCCCCGTAGGATGATTTTAGCTAAAATGTGCCCCAAACACTCAAACCGGCTTGTATCTTGCAATGGAAAATATGGGAAACATGACTTAGACAGCAAATGATACACTGTATGCCATGTTTCCAAATTTTTATGCACAGTGGTTACAGCATGAAGCGAATGCATGTGAATATACACAGGTGCATTGCATTAAACAAGTCCAATGAGCGTGAAAAAAATGGCCGGCCTGCCTGCTTTCATCCATCATTTGTTCTAAATTTATAATTAATCAATGAGCTGAGGTGGAGTCTTAGCCAGTGGTACCATCAGGGGTGTGTAATGCACTTTAGGGTAGACAGCCAATCAGCTGCCAGATTCAATCTGTCAATCAAACACAGCAGCCAATCAGAGAGCTGGCCATTGATCAGCAGGCCCTTTATGACATCACAGACAGACCCACGGAACTCTCTGTGCTTGTCTGCTGGCTGGCTGTCAGTTGGGTGGGTGGGTGGGCGGCAGAGGGGGTGGATGTACGTCTCGTTTCTCCTGAAAATTGCGGTTTTTCGGCGTTTCCGGAAAAAGTCGCGGTCCGACGCGCAAAAGTGGGGTATCGTAGAAATCGCCTTTTAAAGACGCACCTTTCTGGCCCCACAAAAATGGGCATTTCAAATTAGAAACAAGTCAAATGAACAAAATAGTGTGAATAAGTAAGTATTTCAGGGGTGAGTTAGCAGGTTATTGGGGTAGTAAGTCCTGATTTTTTTGGAGGTTGCAGTGACCACTACGCGATTCAAAATAGGCAGGCTTTGGCATAAGCAGTTAGGCCCCGTAGGATGATTTTAGCTAAAATGTGCCCCAAACACTCAAACCGGCTTGTATCTTGCAATGGAAAATATGGGAAACATGACTTAGACAGCAAATGATACACTGTATGCCATGTTTCCAAATTTTTATGCACAGTGGTTACAGCATGAAGTGAATGCATTTGACTATACACAGGTGCATTGCATTAAACAAGTCCAATGAGCGTGAAAAAAATGGCCGGCCTGCCTGCTTTCATCCATCATTTGTTCTAAATTTATAATTAATCAATGAGCTGAGGTGGAGTCTTAGCCAGTGGTACCATCAGGGGTGTGTAATGCACTTTAGGGTAGACAGCCAATCAGCTGCCAGATTCAATCTGTCAATCAAACACAGCAGCCAATCAGAGAGCTGGCCATTGATCAGCAGGCCCTTTATGACATCACAGACAGACCCACGGAACTCTCTGTGCTTGTCTGCTGGCTGGCTGTCAGTTGGGTGGGTGGGCGGCAGAGGGGGAGGATGTACGTCTTGTTTCTCCTGAAAATTGCGATTTTTCGGCGTTTCCGGAAAAAGTCGCGGTCCGACGCGCAAAAGTGGGGTATCGTAGAAATCGCCTTTTAAAGACGCACCTTTCTGGCCCCACAAAAATGGGCATTTCAAATTAGAAACAAGTCAAATGAACAAAATAGTGTGAATAAGTAAGTATTTCAGGGGTGAGTTAGCAGGTTATTGGGGTAGTAAGTCCTGATTTTTTTGGAGGTTGCAGTGACCACTACGCCATTCAAAATAGGCAGGCTTTAGCATAAGCATTTAGGCCCCGTAGGATGATTTTAGCTAAAATGTTCCCCAAACACTCAAACCGGCTTGTATCTTGCAATGGAAAATATGGGAAACATGACTTAGACAGCAAATGATACACTGTATGCCATGTTTCCAAATTTTTATGCACAGTGGTTACAGCATGAAGTGAATGCATTTGACTATACACAGGTGCATTGCATTAAACAAGTCCAATGAGCGTGAAAAAAATGGCCGGCCTGCCTGCTTTCATCCATCATTTGTTCTAAATTTATAATTAATCAATGAGCTGAGGTGGAGTCTTAGCCAGTGGTACCATCAGGGGTGTGTAATGCACTTTAGGGTAGACAGCCAATCAGCTGCCAGATTCAATCTGTCAATCAAACACAGCAGCCAATCAGAGAGCTGGCCATTGATCAGCAGGCCCTTTATGACATCACAGACAGACCCACGGAACTCTCTGTGCTTGTCTGCTGGCTGGCTGTCAGTTGGGTGGGTGGGCGGCAGAGGGGGAGGATGTACGTCTTGTTTCTCCTGAAAATTGCGATTTTTCGGCGTTTCCGGAAAAAGTCGCGGTCCGACGCGCAAAAGTGGGGTATCGTAGAAATCGCCTTTTAAAGACGCACCTTTCTGGCCCCACAAAAATGGGCATTTCAAATTAGAAACAAGTCAAATGAACAAAATAGTGTGAATAAGTAAGTATTTCAGGGGTGAGTTAGCAGGTTATTGGGGTAGTAAGTCCTGATTTTTTTGGAGGTTGCAGTGACCACTACGCCATTCAAAATAGGCAGGCTTTGGCATAAGCAGTTAGGCCCCGTAGGATGATTTTAGCTAAAATGTGCCCCAAACACTCAAACCGGCTTGTATCTTGCAATGGAAAATATGGGAAACATGACTTAGACAGCAAATGATACACTGTATGCCATGTTTCCAAATTTTTATGCACAGTGGTTACAGCATGAAGCGAATGCATGTGAATATACAAAGGTGCATTGCATTAAACAAGTCCAATGAGCGTGAAAAAAATGGCCGGCCTGCCTGCTTTCATTTATCATTTGTTCTAAATTTATAATTAATCAATGAGCTGAGGTGGAGTCTTAGCCAGTGGTACCATCAGGGGTGTGTAATGCACTTTAGGGTAGACAGCCAATCAGCTGCCAGATTCAATCTGTCAATCAAACACAGCAGCCAATCAGAGAGCTGGCCATTGATCAGCAGGCCCTTTATGACATCACAGACAGACCCACGGAACTCTCTGTGCTTGTCTGCTGGCTGGCTGTCAGTTGGGTGGGTGGGCTTTAGAGGGGGAGGATGTACGTCTCGTTTCTCCTGAAAATTGCGTTTTTCGGCGTTTCCGGAAAAAGTCGCGGTCCGACGCGCAAAAGTGGGGTATCGTAGAAATCGCCTTTTAAAGACGCACCTTTCTGGCCCCACAAAAATGGGCATTTCAAATTAGAAACAAGTCAAATGAACAAAATAGTGTGAATAAGTAAGTATTTCAGGGGTGAGTTAGCAGGTTATTGGGGTAGTAAGTCCTGATTTTTTTGGAGGTTGCATTGACCACTACGCCATTCAAAATAGGCAGGCTTTGGCATAAGCAGTTAGGCCCCGTAGGATGATTTTAGCTAAAATGTGCCCCAAACACTCAAACCGGCTTGTATCTTGCAATGGAAAATATGGGAAACATGACTTAGACAGCAAATGATACACTGTATGCCATGTTTCCAAATTTTTATGCACAGTGGTTACAGCATGAAGCGAATGCATGTGAATATACAAAGGTGCATTGCATTAAACAAGTCCAATGAGCGTGAAAAAAATGGCCGGCCTGCCTGCTTTCATCCATCATTTGTTCTAAATTTATAATTAATCAATGAGCTGAGGTGGAGTCTTAGCCAGTGGTACCATCAGGGGTGTGTAATGCACTTTAGGGTAGACAGCCAATCAGCTGCCAGATTCAATCTGTCAATCAAACACAGCAGCCAATCAGAGAGCTGGCCATTGATCAGCAGGCCCTTTATGACATCACAGACAGACCCACGGAACTCTCAGTGCTTGTCTGCTGGCTGGCTGTCAGTTGGGTGGGTGGGCGGCAGAGGGGGAGGATGTACGTCTCGTTTCTCCTGAAAATTGCGGTTTTTCAGCGTTTCCGGAAAAAGTCGCGGTCCGACGCGCAAAAGTGGGGTATCGTAGAAATCGCCTTTTAAAGACGCACCTTTCTGGCCCCACAAAAATGGGCATTTCAAATTAGAAACAAGTCAAATGAACAAAATAGTGTGAATAAGTAAGTATTTCAGGGGTGAGTTAGCAGGTTATTGGGGTAGTAAGTCCTGATTTTTTTGGAGGTTGCAGTGACCACTACGCCATTCAAAATAGGCAGGCTTTAGCATAAGCAGTTAGGCCCCGTAGGATGATTTTAGCTAAAATGTGCCCCAAACACTCAAACCGGCTTGTATCTTGCAATGGAAAATATGGGAAACATGACTTAGACAGCAAATGATACACTGTATGCCATGTTTCCAAATTTTTATGCACAGTGGTTACAGCATGAAGCGAATGCATGTGAATATACAAAGGTGCATTGCATTAAACAAGTCTAATGAGCGTGAAAAAAATGGCCGGCCTGCCTGCTTTCATCCATCATTTGTTCTAAATTTATAATTAATCAATGAGCTGAGGTGGAGTCTTAGCCAGTGGTACCATCAGGGGTGTGTAATGCACTTTAGGGTAGACAGCCAATCAGCTGCCAGATTCAATCTGTCAATCAAACACAGCAGCCAATCAGAGAGCTGGCCATTGATCAGCAGGCCCTTTATGACATCACAGACAGACCCACGGAACTCTCTGTGCTTGTCTGCTGGCTGGCTGGCTGTCAGTTGGGTGGGTGGGCGGCAGAGGGGGAGGATGTACGTCTCGTTTCTCCTGAAAATTGCGGTTTTTCGGCGTTTCCGGAAAAAGTCGCGGTCCGACGCGCAAAAGTGGGGTATCGTAGAAATCGCCTTTTAAAGACGCACCTTTCTGGCCCCACAAAAATGGGCATTTCAAATTAGAAACAAGTCAAATGAACAAAATAGTGTGAATAAGTAAGTATTTCAGGGGTGAGTTAGCAGGTTATTGGGGTAGTAAGTCCTGATTTTTTTGGAGGTTGCAGTGACCACTACGCCATTCAAAATAGGCAGGCTTTAGCATAAGCAGTTAGGCCCCGTAGGATGATTTTAGCTAAAATGTGCCCCAAACACTCAAACCGGCTTGTATCTTGCAATGGAAAATATGGGAAACATGACTTAGCCAGCAAATGATACACTGTATGCCATGTTTCCAAATTATTATGCACAGTGGTTACAGCATGAAGCGAATGCATGTGAATATACAAAGGTGCATTGCATTAAACAAGTCCAATGAGCGTGAAAAAAATGTCCGGCCTGCCTGCTTTCATCCATCATTTGTTCTAAATTTATAATTAATCAATGAGCTGAGGTGGAGTCTTAGCCAGTGGTACCATCAGGGGTGTGTAATGCACTTTAGGGTAGACAGCCAATCAGCTGTCAGATTCAATCTGTCAATCAAACACAGCAGCCAATCAGAGAGCTGGCCATTGATCAGCAGGCCCTTTATGACATCACAGACAGACCCACGGAACTCTCTGTGCTTGTCTGCTGGCTGGCTGTCAGTTGGGTGGGTGGGCGGCAGAGGGGGAGGATGTACGTCTCGTTTCTCCTGAAAATTGCGGTTTTTCTGCGTTTCCGGAAAAAGTCGCGGTCCGACGCGCAAAAGTGGGGTATCGTAGAAATCGCCTTTTATAGACGCACCTTTCTGGCCCCACAAAAATGGGCATTTCAAATTAGAAACAAGTCAAATGAACAAAATAGTGTGAATAAGTAAGTATTTCAGGGGTGAGTTAGCAGGTTATTGGGGTAGTAAGTCCTGATTTTTTTGGAGGTTGCAGTGACCACTACGCCATTCAAAATAGGCAGGCTTTAGCATAAGCAGTTAGGGCCCGTAGGATGATTTTAGCTAAAATGTGCCCCAAACACTCAAACCGGCTTGTATCTTGCAATGGAAAATATGGGAAACATGACTTAGACAGCAAATGATACACTGTATGCCATGTTTCCAAATTTTTATGCACAGTGGTTACAGCATGAAGCGAATGCATGTGAATATACAAAGGTGCATTGCATTAAACAAGTCCAATGAGCGTGAAAAAAATGGCCGG
Source organism: Crinia signifera (assembly GCF_055691185.1). Taxonomy (NCBI): domain Eukaryota; kingdom Metazoa; phylum Chordata; class Amphibia; order Anura; family Myobatrachidae; genus Crinia; species Crinia signifera. Next base: position 147,087,863 of record NC_139218.1, on the reverse strand, counting down.
CCTGCCTGCTTTCATCCATCATTTGTTCTAAATTTATAATTAATCAATGAGCTGAGGTGGAGTCTTAGCCAGTGGTACCATCAGGGGTGTGTAATGCACTTTAGGGTAGACAGCCAATCAGCTGCCAGATTCAATCTGTCAATCAAACACAGCAGCCAATCAGAGAGCTGGCCATTGATCAGCAGGCCCTTTATGACATCACAGACAGACCCACGGAACTCTCTGTGCTTGTCTGCTGGCTGGCTGTCAGTTGGGTGGGTGGGCGGCAGAGGGGGAGGATGTACGTCTCGTTTCTCCTGAAAATTGCGGTTTTTTGGCGTTTCCGGAAAAAGTCGCGGTCCGACGCGCAAAAGTGGGGTATCGTAGAAATCGCCTTTTAAAGACGCACCTTTCTGGCCCCACAAAAATGGGCATTTCAAATTAGAAACAAGTCAAATGAACAAAATAGTGTGAATAAGTAAGTATTTCAGGGGTGAGTTAGCAGGTTATTGGGGTAGTAAGTCCTGATTTTTTTGGAGGTTGCAGTGACCACTACGCCATTCAAAATAGGCAGGCTTTAGCATAAGCAGTTAGGCCCCGTTGGATGATTTTAGCTAAAATGTGCCCCAAACACTCAAACCGGCTTGTATCTTGCAATGGAAAATATGGGAAACATGACTTAGACAGCAAATGATACACTGTATGCCATGTTTCCAAATTTGTATGCACAGTGGTTACAGCATGAAGCGAATGCATGTGAATATACAAAGGTGCATTCCATTAAACAAGTCCAATGAGCGTGAAAAAAATGGCCGGCCTGCCTGCTTTCATCCATCATTTGTTCTAAATTTATAATTAATCAATGAGCTGAGGTGGAGTCTTAGCCAGTGGTACCATCAGGGGTGTGTAATGCACTTTAGGGTAGACAGCCAATCAGCTGCCAGATTCAATCTGTCAATCAAACACAGCAGCCAATCAGAGAGCTGGCCATTGATCAGCAGGCCCTTTATGACATCACAGACAGACCCACGGAACTCTCTGTGCTTGTCTGCTGGCTGGCTGTCAGTTGGGTGGGTGGGCGGCAGAGGGGGAGGATGTACGTCTCGTTTCTCCTGAAAATTGCGGTTTTTCGGTGTTTCCGGAAAAAGTCGCGGTCCGACGCGCAAAAGTGGGGTATCGTAGAAATCGCCTTTTAAAGACGCACCTTTCTGGCCCCACAAAAATGATAATTTCAAATTAGAAACAAGTCAAATGAACAAAATAGTGTGAATAAGTAAGTATTTCAGGGGTGAGTTAGCAGGTTATTGGGGTAGTAAGTCCTGATTTTTTTGGAGGTTGCAGTGACCACTACGCCATTCAAAATAGGCAGGCTTTAGCATAAGCAGTTAGGCCCCGTAGGATGATTTTAGCTAAAATGTGCCCCAAACACTCAAACCGGCTTGTATCTTGCAATGGAAAATATGGGAAACATGACTTAGACAGCAAATGATACACTGTATGCCATGTTTCCAAATTTTTATGCACAGTGGTTACAGCATGAAGCGAATGCATGTGAATATACAAAGGTGCATTGCATTAAACAAGTCCAATGAGCGTGAAAAAAATGGACGGCCTGCCTGCTTTCATCCATCATTTGTTCTAAATTTATAATTAATCAATGAGCTGAGGTGGAGTCTTAGCCAGTGGTACCATCAGGGGTGTGTAATGCATTTTAGGGTAGACAGCCAATCAGCTGCCAGATTCAATCTGTCAATCAAACACAGCAGCCAATCAGAGAGCTGGCCATTGATCAGCAGGCCCTTTATGACATCACAGACAGACCCACGGAACTCTCTGTGCTTGTCTGCTGGCTGGCTGTCAGTTGGGTGGGTGGGCGGCAGAGGGGGAGGATGTACGTCTCGTTTCTCCTGAAAATTGCGGTTTTTTGGCGTTTCCGGAAAAAGTCGCGGTCCGACGCGCAAAATTGGGGTATCGTAGAAATCGCCTTTTAAAGACGCACCTTTCTGGCCCCACAAAAATGGGCATTTCTAATTAGAAACAAGTCAAATGAACAAAATAGTGTGAATAAGTAAGTATTTCAGGGGTGAGTTAGCAGGTTATTGCGGTAGTAAGTCCTGATTTTTTTGGAGGTTGCAGTGACCACTACGCCATTCAAAATAGGCAGGCTTTAGCATAAGCAGTTATGCCCCGTAGGATGATTTTAGCTATAATGTGCCCCAAACACTCAAACCGGCTTGTATCTTGCAATGGAAAATATGGGAAACATGACTTAGACAGCAAATGATACACTGTATGCCATGTTTCCAAATTTGTATGCACAGTGGTTACAGCATGAAGCAAATGCATGTGAATATACAAAGGTGCATTGCATTAAACAAGTCCAATGAGCGTGAAAAAATGGCCGGCCTGCCTGCTTTCATCCATCATTTGTTCTAAATTTATAATTAATCAATGAGCTGAGGTGGAGTCTTAGCCAGTGGTACCATCAGGGGTGTGTAATGCACTTTAGGGTAGACAGCCAATCAGCTGCCAGATTCAATCTGTCAATCAAACACAGCAGCCAATCAGAGAGCTGGCCATTGATCAGCAGGCCCTTTATGACATCACAGACAGACCCACGGAACTCTCTGTGCTTGTCTGCTGGCTGGCTGTCAGTTGGGTGGGTGGGCGGCAGAGGGGGAGGATGTACGTCTCGTTTCTCCTGAAAATTGCGGTTTTTCGGCGTTTCCGGAAAAAGTCGCGGTCCGACGCGCAAAAGTGGGGTATCGTAGAAATCGCCTTTTAAAGACGCACCTTTCTGGCCCCACAAAAATGGGCATTTCAAATTAGAAACAAGTCAAATGAACAAAATAGTGTGAATAAGTAAGTATTTCAGGGGTGAGTTAGCAGGTTATTGGGGTAGTAAGTCCTGATTTTTTTGGAGGTTGCAGTGACCACTACGCCATTCAAAATAGGCAGGCTTTAGCATAAGCAGTTAGGCCCCGTAGGATGATTTTAGCTAAAATGTGCCCCAAACACTCAAACCGGCTTGTATCTTGCAATCGAAAATATGGGAAACATGACTTAGACAGCAAATGATACACTGTATGCCATGTTTCCAAATTTTTATGCACAGTGGTTACAGCATGAAGCGAATGCATGTGAATATACAAAGGTGCATTGCATTAAACAAGTCCAATGAGCGTAAAAAAAAATTGCCGGCCTGCCTGCTTTCATCCATCATTTGTTCTAAATTTATAATTAATCAATGAGCTGAGGTGGAGTCTTAGCCAGTGGTACCATCAGGGGTGTGTAATGCACTTTAGGGTAGACAGCCAATCAGCTGCCAGTTTCAATCTGTCATTCAAACACAGCAGCCAATCAGAGAGCTGGCCATTGATCAGCAGGCCCTTTATGACATCACAGACAGACCCATGGAACTCTCTGTGCTTGTCTGCTGGCTGGCTGTCAGTTGGGTGGGTGGGCGGCAGAGGGGGAGGATGTACGTCTCGTTTCTCCTGAAAATTGCGGTTTTTCAGCGTTTCCGGAAAAAGTCGCGGTCCGACGCGCAAAAGTGGGGTATCGTAGAAATCGCCTTTTAAAGACGCACCTTTCTGGCCCCACAAAAATGGGCATTTCAAATTAGAAACAAGTCAAATGAACAAAATAGTGTGAATAAGTAAGTATTTCAGGGGTGAGTTAGCAGGTTATTGGGGTAGTAAGTCCTGATTTTTTTGGAGGTTGCAGTGACCACTACGCCATTCAAAATAGGCAGGCTTTAGCATAAGCAGTTAGGCCCCGTAGGATGATTTTAGCTAAAATGTGCCCCAAACACTCAAACCGGCTTGTATCTTTCAATGGAAAATATGGGAAACATGACTTAGACAGCAAATGATACACTGTATGCCATGTTTCCAAATTTTTATGCACAGTGGTTACAGCATGAAGCGAATGCATGTGAATATACAAAGGTGCATTGCATTAAACAAGTCTAATGAGCGTGAAAAAAATGGCCGGCCTGCCTGCTTTCATCCATCATTTGTTCTAAATTTATAATTAATCAATGAGCTGAGGTGGAGTCTTAGCCAGTGGTACCATCAGGGGTGTGTAATGCACTTTAGGGTAGACAGCCAATCAGCTGCCAGATTCAATCTGTCAATCAAACACAGCAGCCAATCAGAGAGCTGGCCATTGATCAGCAGGCCCTTTATGACATCACAGACAGACCCACGGAACTCTCTGTGCTTGTCTGCTGGCTGGCTGTCAGTTGGGTGGGTGGGCGGCAGAGGGGGAGGATGTACGTCTCGTTTCTCCTGAAAATTGCGTTTTTTCTGCGTTTCCGGAAAAAGTCGCGGTCCGACGCGCAAAAGTGGGGTATCGTAGAAATCGCCTTTTAAAGACGCACCTTTCTGGCCCCACAAAAATGGGCATTTCAAATTAGAAACAAGTCAAATGAACAAAATAGTGTGAATAAGTAAGTATTTCAGGGGTGAGTTAGCAGGTTATTGGGGTAGTAAGTCCTGATTTTTTTGGAGGTTGCAGTGACCACTACGCCATTCAAAATAGGCAGGCTTTAGCATAAGCAGTTAGGCCCCGTAGGATGATTTTAGCTAAAATGTGCCCCAAACACTCAAACCGGCTTGTATCTTGCAATGGAAAATATGGGAAACATGACTTAGACAGCAAATGATACACTGTATGCCATGTTTCCAAATTTTTATGCACAGTGGTTACAGCATGAAGCGAATGCATGTGAATATACAAAGGTGCATTGCATTAAACAAGTCCAATGAGCGTGAAAAAAATGGCCGGCCTGCCTGTTTTCATCCATCATTTGTTCTAAATTTATAATTAATCAATGAGCTGAGGTGGAGTCTTAGCCAGTGGTACCATCAGGGGTGTGTAATGCACTTTAGGGTAGACAGCCAATCAGCTGCCAGATTCAATCTGTCAATCAAACACAGCAGCCAATCAGAGAGCTGGCCATTGATCAGCAGGCCCTTTATGACATCACAGACAGACCCACGGAACTCTCTGTGCTTGTCTGCTGGCTGGCTGTCAGTTGGGTGGGTGGGCGGCAGAGGGGGTGGATGTACGTCTCGTTTCTCCTGAAAATTGCGGTTTTTCGGCGTTTCCGGAAAAAGTCGCGGTCCGACGCGCAAAAGTGGGGTATCGTAGAAATCGCCTTTTAAAGACGCACCTTTCTGGCCCCACAAAAATGGGCATTTCAAATTAGAAACAAGTCAAATGAACAAAATAGTGTGAATAAGTAAGTATTTCAGGGGTGAGTTAGCAGGTTATTGGGGTAGTAAGTCCTGATTTTTTTGGAGGTTGCAGTGACCACTACGCCATTCAAAATAGGCAGGCTTTAGCATAAGCAGTTAGGCCCCGTAGGATGATTTTAGCTAAAATGTGCCCCAAACACTCAAACCGGCTTGTATCTTGCAATGGAAAATATGGGAAACATGACTTAGACAGCAAATGATACACTGTATGCCATGTTTCCAAATTTTTATGCACAGTGGTTACAGCATAAAGCGAATGCATGTGAATATACAAAGGTGCATTGCATTAAACAAGTCCAATGAGCGTGAAAAAAATGGCCGGCCTGCCTGCTTTCATCCATCATTTGTTCTAAATTTATAATTAATCAATGAGCTGAGGTGGAGTCTTAGCCAGTGGTACCATCAGGGGTGTGTAATGCACTTTAGGGTAGACAGCCAATCAGCTGCCAGATTCAATCTGTCAATCAAACACAGCAGCCAATCAGAGAGCTGGCCATTGATCAGCAGGCCCTTTATGACATCACAGACAGACCCACGGAACTCTCTGTGCTTGTCTGCTGGCTGGCTGTCAGTTGGGTGGGTGGGCGGCAGAGGGGGAGGATGTACGTCTCGTTTCTCCTGAAAATTGCGGTTTTTCGGCGTTTCCGGAAAAAGTCGCGGTCCGACGCGCAAAAGTGGGGTATCGTAGAAATCGCCTTTTAAAGACGCACCTTTCTGGCCCCACAAAAATGGGCATTTCAAATTAGAAACAAGTCAAATGAACAAAATAGTGTGAATAAGTAAGTATTTCAGGGGTGAGTTAGCAGGTTATTGGGGTAGTAAGTCCTGATTTTTTTGGAGGTTGCATTGACCACTACGCCATTCAAAATAGGCAGGCTTTGGCATAAGCAGTTAGGCCCCGTAGGATGATTTTAGCTAAAATGTGCCCCAAACACTCAAACCGGCTTGTATCTTGCAATGGAAAATATGGGAAACATGACTTAGACAGCAAATGATACACTGTATGCCATGTTTCCAAATTTTTATGCACAGTGGTTACAGCATGAAGTGAATGCATGTGAATATACACAGGTGCATTGCATTAAACAAGTCCAATGAGCGTGAAAAAAATGGCCGGCCTGCCTGCTTTCATCCATCATTTGTTCTAAATTTATAATTAATCAATGAGCTGAGGTGGAGTCTTAGCCAGTGGTACCATCAGGGGTGTGTAATGCACTTTAGGGTAGACAGCCAATCAGCTGCCAGATTCAATCTGTCAATCAAACACAGCAGCCAATCAGAGAGCTGGCCATTGATCAGCAGGCCCTTTATGACATCACAGACAGACCCACGGAACTCTCTGTGCTTGTCTGCTGGCTGGCTGTCAGTTGGGTGGGTGGGCGGCAGAGGGGGAGGATGTACGTCTCGTTTCTCCTGAAAATTGCGGTTTTTCGGCGTTTCCGGAAAAAGTCGCGGTCCGACGCGCAAAAGTGGGGTATCGTAGAAATCGCCTTTTAAAGACGCACCTTTCTGGCCCCACAAAAATGGGCATTTCAAATTAGAAACAAGTCAAATGAACAAAATAGTGTGAATAAGTAAGTATTTCAGGGGTGAGTTAGCAGGTTATTGGGGTAGTAAGTCCTGATTTTTTTGGAGGTTGCAGTGACCACTACGCCATTCAAAATAGGCAGGCTTTGGCATAAGCAGTTAGGCCCCGTAGGATGATTTTAGCTAAAATGTGCCCCAAACACTCAAACCGGCTTGTATCTTGCAATGGAAAATATGGGAAACATGACTTAGACAGCAAATGATACACTGTATGCCATGTTTCCAAATTTTTATGCACAGTGGTTACAGCATGAAGTGAATGCATGTGAATATACACAGGTGCATTGCATTAAACAAGTCCAATGAGCGTGAAAAAAATGGCCGGCCTGCCTGCTTTCATCCATCATTTGTTCTAAATTTATAATTAATCAATGAGCTGAGGTGGAGTCTTAGCCAGTGGTACCATCAGGGGTGTGTAATGTACTTTAGGGTAGACAGCCAATCAGCTGCCAGATTCAATCTGTCAATCAAACACAGCAGCCAATCAGAGAGCTGGCCATTGATCAGCAGGCCCTTTATGACATCACAGACAGACCCACGGAACTCTCTGTGCTTGTCTGCTGGCTGGCTGTCAGTTGGGTGGGTGGGCGGCAGAGGGGGTGGATGTACGTCTCGTTTCTCCTGAAAATTGCGGTTTTTCGGCGTTTCTGGAAAAAGTCGCGGTCCGACGCGCAAAAGTGGGTTATCGTAGAAATCGCCTTTTAAAGACGCACCTTTCTGGCCCCACAAAAATGGGCATTTCAAATTAGAAACAAGTCAAATGAACAAAATAGTGTGAATAAGTAAGTATTTCAGGGGTGAGTTAGCAGGTTATTGGGGAAGTAAGTCCTGATTTTTTTGGAGGTTGCAGTGACCACTACGCCATTCAAAATAGGCAGGCTTTAGCATAAGCATTTAGGCCCCGTAGGATGATTTTAGCTAAAATGTGCCCCAAACACTCAAACCGGCTTGTATCTTGCAATGGAAAATATGGGAAACATGACTTAGACAGCAAATGATACACTGTATGCCATGTTTCCAAATTTTTATGCACAGTGGTTACAGCATGAAGTGAATGCATGTGAATATACACAGGTGCATTGCATTAAACAAGTCCAATGAGCGTGAAAAAAATGGCCGGCCTGCCTGCTTTCATCCATCATTTGTTCTAAATTTATAATTAATCAATGAGCTGAGGTGGAGTCTTAGCCAGTGGTACCATCAGGGGTGTGTAATGCACTTTAGGGTAGACAGCCAATCAGCTGCCAGATTCAATCTGTCAATCAAACACAGCAGCCAATCAGAGAGCTGGCCATTGATCAGCAGGCCCTTTATGACATCACAGACAGACCCACGGAACTCTCTGTGCTTGTCTGCTGGCTGGCTGTCAGTTGGGTGGGTGGGCGGCAGAGGGGGAGGATGTACGTCTCGTTTCTCCTGAAAATTGCGGTTTTTCGGCGTTTCCGGAAAAAGTCGCGGTCCGACGCGCAAAAGTGGGGTATCGTAGAAATCGCCTTTTAAAGACGCACCTTTCTGGCCCCACAAAAATGGGCATTTCAAATTAGAAACAAGTCAAATGAACAAAATAGTGTGAATAAGTAAGTATTTCAGGGGTGAGTTAGCAGGTTATTGGGGTAGTAAGTCCTGATTTTTTTGGAGGTTGCATTGACCACTACGCCATTCAAAATAGGCAGGCTTTGGCATAAGCATTTAGGCCCCGTAGGATGATTTTAGCTAAAATGTGCCCCAAACACTCAAACCGGCTTGTATCTTGCAATGGAAAATATGGGAAACATGACTTAGACAGCAAATGATACACTGTATGCCATGTTTCCAAATTTTTATGCACAGTGGTTACAGCATGAAGCGAATGCATGTGAATATACAAAGGTGCATTGCATTAAACAAGTCCAATGAGCGTGAAAAAAATGGCCGGCCTGCCTGCTTTCATCCATCATTTGTTCTAAATTTATAATTAATCAATGAGCTGAGGTGGAGTCTTAGCCAGTGGTACCATCAGGGGTGTGTAATGCACTTTAGGGTAGACAGCCAATCAGCTGCCAGATTCAATCTGTCAATCAAACACAGCAGCCAATCAGAGAGCTGGCCATTGATCAGCAGGCCCTTTATGACATCACAGACAGACCCTCGGAACTCTCTGTGCTTGTCTGCTGGCTGGCTGTCAGTTGGGTGGGTGGGCGGCAGAGGGGGAGGATGTACGTCTCGTTTCTCCTGAAAATTGCGGTTTTTCGGCGTTTCCGGAAAAAGTTGCGGTCCGACGCGCAAAAGTGGGGTATCGTAGAAATCGCCTTTTAAAGACGCACCTTTCTGGCCCCACAAAAATGGGCATTTCAAATTAGAAACAAGTCAAATGAACAAAATAGTGTGAATAAGTAAGTATTTCAGGGGTGAGTTAGCAGGTTATTGGGGTAGTAAGTCCTGATTTTTTTGGAGGTTGCATTGACCACTACGCCATTCAAAATAGGCAGGCTTTGGCATAAGCAGTTAGGCCCCGTAGGATGATTTTAGCTAAAATGTGCCCCAAACACTCAAACCGGCTTGTATCTTGCAATGGAAAATATGGGAAACATGACTTAGACAGCAAATGATACACTGTATGCCATGTTTCCAAATTTTTATGCACAGTGGTTACAGCATGAAGTGAATGCATGTGAATATACACAGGTGCATTGCATTAAACAAGTCCAATGAGCGTGAAAAAAATGGCCGGCCTGCCTGCTTTCATCCATCATTTGTTCTAAATTTATAATTAATCAATGAGCTGAGGTGTAGTCTTAGCCAGTGGTACCATCAGGGGTGTGTAATGCACTTTAGGGTAGACAGCCAATCAGCTGCCAGATTCAATCTGTCAATCAAACACAGCAGCCAATCAGAGAGCTGGCCATTGATCAGCAGGCCCTTTATGACATCACAGACAGACCCACGGAACTCTCTGTGCTTGTCTGCTGGCTGGCTGTCAGTTGGGTGGGTGGGCGGCAGAGGGGGAGGATGTACGTCTCGTTTCTCCTGAAAATTGCGGTTTTTCGGCGTTTCCGGAAAAAGTCGCGGTCCGACGCGCAAAAGTGGGGTATCGTAGAAATCGCCTTTTAAAGACGCACCTTTCTGGCCCCACAAAAATGGGCATTTCAAATTAGAAACAAGTCAAATGAACAAAATAGTGTGAATAAGTAAGTATTTCAGGGGTGAGTTAGCAGGTTATTGGGGTAGTAAGTCCTGATTTTTTTGGAGGTTGCAGTGACCACTACGCCATTCAAAATAGGCAGGCTTTGGCATAAGCAGTTAGGCCCCGTAGGATGATTTTAGCTAAAATGTGCCCCAAACACTCAAACCGGCTTGTATCTTGCAATGGAAAATATGGGAAACATGACTTAGACAGCAAATGATACACTGTATGCCATGTTTCCAAATTTTTATGCACAGTGGTTACAGCATGAAGTGAATGCATGTGAATATACACAGGTGCATTGCATTAAACAAGTCCAATGAGCGTGAAAAAAATGGCCGGCCTGCCTGCTTTCATCCATCATTTGTTCTAAATTTATAATTAATCAATGAGCTGAGGTGGAGTCTTAGCCAGTGGTACCATCAGGGGTGTGTAATGTACTTTAGGGTAGACAGCCAATCAGCTGCCAGATTCAATCTGTCAATCAAACACAGCAGCCAATCAGAGAGCTGGCCATTGATCAGCAGGCCCTTTATGACATCACAGACAGACCCACGGAACTCTCTGTGCTTGTCTGCTGGCTGGCTGTCAGTTGGGTGGGTGGGCGGCAGAGGGGGTGGATGTACGTCTCGTTTCTCCTGAAAATTGCGGTTTTTCGGCGTTTCTGGAAAAAGTCGCGGTCCGACGCGCAAAAGTGGGGTATCGTAGAAATCGCCTTTTAAAGACGCACCTTTCTGGCCCCACAAAAATGGGCATTTCAAATTAGAAACAAGTCAAATGAACAAAATAGTGTGAATAAGTAAGTATTTCAGGGGTGAGTTAGCAGGTTATTGGGGAAGTAAGTCCTGATTTTTTTGGAGGTTGCAGTGACCACTACGCCATTCAAAATAGGCAGGCTTTAGCATAAGCATTTAGGCCCCGTAGGATGATTTTAGCTAAAATGTGCCCCAAACACTCAAACCGGCTTGTATCTTGCAATGGAAAATATGGGAAACATGACTTAGACAGCAAATGATACACTGTATGCCATGTTTCCAAATTTTTATGCACAGTGGTTACAGCATGAAGTGAATGCATGTGAATATACACAGGTGCATTGCATTAAACAAGTCCAATGAGCGTGAAAAAAATGGCCGGCCTGCCTGCTTTCATCCATCATTTGTTCTAAATTTATAATTAATCAATGAGCTGAGGTGTAGTCTTAGCCAGTGGTACCATCAGGGGTGTGTAATGCACTTTAGGGTAGACAGCCAATCAGCTGCCAGATTCAATCTGTCAATCAAACACAGCAGCCAATCAGAGAGCTGGCCATTGATCAGCAGGCCCTTTATGACATCACAGACAGACCCACGGAACTCTCTGTGCTTGTCTGCTGGCTGGCTGTCAGTTGGGTGGGTGGGCGGCAGAGGGGGAGGATGTACGTCTCGTTTCTCCTGAAAATTGCGGTTTTTCGGCGTTTCCGGAAAAAGTCGCGGTCCGACGCGCAAAAGTGGGGTATCGTAGAAATCGCCTTTTAAAGACGCACCTTTCTGGCCCCACAAAAATGGGCATTTCAAATTAGAAACAAGTCAAATGAACAAAATAGTGTGAATAAGTAAGTATTTCAGGGGTGAGTTAGCAGGTTATTGGGGTAGTAAGTCCTGATTTTTTTGGAGGTTGCATTGACCACTACGCCATTCAAAATAGGCAGGCTTTGGCATAAGCATTTAGGCCCCGTAGGATGATTTTAGCTAAAATGTGCCCCAAACACTCAAACCGGCTTGTATCTTGCAATGGAAAATATGGGAAACATGACTTAGACAGCAAATGATACACTGTATGCCATGTTTCCAAATTTTTATGCACAGTGGTTACAGCATGAAGCGAATGCATGTGAATATACAAAGGTGCATTGCATTAAACAAGTCCAATGAGCGTGAAAAAAATGGCCGGCCTGCCTGCTTTCATCCATCATTTGTTCTAAATTTATAATTAATCAATGAGCTGAGGTGGAGTCTTAGCCAGTGGTACCATCAGGGGTGTGTAATGCACTTTAGGGTAGACAGCCAATCAGCTGCCAGATTCAATCTGTCAATCAAACACAGCAGCCAATCAGAGAGCTGGCCATTGATCAGCAGGCCCTTTATGACATCACAGACAGACCCACGGAACTCTCTGTGCTTGTCTGCTGGCTGGCTGTCAGTTGGGTGGGTGGGCGGCAGAGGGGGAGGATGTACGTCTCGTTTCTCCTGAAAATTGCGGTTTTTCGGCGTTTCCGGAAAAAGTCGCGGTCCGACGCGCAAAAGTGGGGTATCGTAGAAATCGCCTTTTAAAGACGCACCTTTCTGGCCCCACAAAAATGGGCATTTCAAATTAGAAACAAGTCAAATGAACAAAATAGTGTGAATAAGTAAGTATTTCAGGGGTGAGTTAGCAGGTTATTGGGGTAGTAAGTCCTGATTTTTTTGGAGGTTGCAGTGACCACTACGCCATTCAAAATAGGCAGGCTTTAGCATAAGCAGTTAGGCCCCGTAGGATGATTTTAGCTAAAATGTGCCCCAAACACTCAAACCGGCTTGTATCTTGCAATGGAAAATATGGGAAACATGACTTAGACAGCAAATGATACACTGTATGCCATGTTTCCAAATTTTTATGCACAGTGGTTACAGCATGAAGTGAATGCATGTGAATATACACAGGTGCATTGCATTAAACAAGTCCAATGAGCGTGAAAAAAATGGCCGGCCTGCCTGCTTTCATCCATCATTTGTTCTAAATTTATAATTAATCAATGAGCTGAGGTGGAGTCTTAGCCAGTGGTACCATCAGGGGTGTGTAATGCACTTTAGGGTAGACAGCCAATCAGCTGCCAGATTCAATCTGTCAATCAAACACAGCAGCCAATCAGAGAGCTGGCCATTGATCAGCAGGCCCTTTATGACATCACAGACAGACCCACGGAACTCTCTGTGCTTGTCTGCTGGCTGGCTGTCAGTTGGGTGGGTGGGCGGCAGAGGGGGAGGATGTACGTCTCGTTTCTCCTGAAAATTGCGGTTTTTCGGCGTTTCCGGAAAAAGTCGCGGTCCGACGCGCAAAAGTGGGGTATCGTAGAAATCGCCTTTTAAAGACGCACCTTTCTGGCCCCACAAAAATGGGCATTTCAAATTAGAAACAAGTCAAATGAACAAAATAGTGTGAATAAGTAAGTATTTCAGGGGTGAGTTAGCAGGTTATTGGGGTAGTAAGTCCTGATTTTTTTGGAGGTTGCAGTGACCACTACGCCATTCAAAATAGGCAGGCTTTGGCATAAGCATTTAGGCCCCGTAGGATGATTTTAGCTAAAATGTGCCCCAAACACTCAAACCGGCTTGTATCTTGCAATGGAAAATATGGGAAACATGACTTAGACAGCAAATGATACACTGTATGCCATGTTTCCAAATTTTTATGCACAGTGGTTACAGCATGAAGCGAATGCATGTGAATATACAAAGGTGCATTGCATTAAACAAGTCCAATGAGCGTGAAAAAAATGGCCGGCCTGCCTGCTTTCATCCATCATTTGTTCTAAATTTATAATTAATCAATGAGCTGAGGTGGAGTCTTAGCCAGTGGTACCATCAGGGGTGTGTAATGCACTTTAGGGTAGACAGCCAATCAGCTGCCAGATTCAATCTGTCAATCAAACACAGCAGCCAATCAGAGAGCTGGCCATTGATCAGCAGGCCCTTTATGACATCACAGACAGACCCACGGAACTCTCTGTGCTTGTCTGCTGGCTGGCTGTCAGTTGGGTGGGTGGGCGGCAGAGGGGGAGGATGTACGTCTCGTTTCTCCTGAAAATTGCGGTTTTTCGGCGTTTCCGGAAAAAGTCGCGGTCCGACGCGCAAAAGTGGGGTATCGTAGAAATCGCCTTTTAAAGACGCACCTTTCTGGCCCCACAAAAATGGGCATTTCAAATTAGAAACAAGTCAAATGAACAAAATAGTGTGAATAAGTAAGTATTTCAGGGGTGAGTTAGCAGGTTATTGGGGTAGTAAGTCCTGATTTTTTTGGAGGTTGCAGTGACCACTACGCCATTCAAAATAGGCAGGCTTTAGCATAAGCAGTTAGGCCCCGTAGGATGATTTTAGCTAAAATGTGCCCCAAACACTCAAACCGGCTTGTATCTTGCAATGGAAAATATGGGAAACATGACTTAGACAGCAAATGATACACTGTATGCCATGTTTCCAAATTTTTATGCACAGTGGTTACAGCATGAAGTGAATGCATGTGAATATACACAGGTGCATTGCATTAAACAAGTCCAATGAGCGTGAAAAAAATGGCCGGCCTGCCTGCTTTCATCCATCATTTGTTCTAAATTTATAATTAATCAATGAGCTGAGGTGGAGTCTTAGCCAGTGGTACCATCAGGGGTGTGTAATGCACTTTAGGGTAGACAGCCAATCAGCTGCCAGATTCAATCTGTCAATCAAACACAGCAGCCAATCAGAGAGCTGGCCATTGATCAGCAGGCCCTTTATGACATCACAGACAGACCCACGGAACTCTCTGTGCTTGTCTGCTGGCTTGCTGTCAGTTGGGTGGGTGGGCGGCAGAGGGGGAGGATGTACGTCTCGTTTCTCCTGAAAATTGCGGTTTTTCTGCGTTTCCGGAAAAAGTCGCGGTCCGACGCGCAAAAGTGGGGTATCGTAGAAATCGCCTTTTAAAGACGCACCTTTCTGGCCCCACAAAAATGGGCATTTCAAATTAGAAACAAGTCAAATGAACAAAATAGTGTGAATAAGTAAGTATTTCAGGGGTGAGTTAGCAGGTTATTGGGGTAGTAAGTCCTTATTTTTTTGGAGGTTGCAGTGACCACTACGCCATTCAAAATAGGCAGGCTTTAGCATAAGCAGTTAGGCCCCGTAGGATGATTTTAGCTAAAATGTGCCCCAAACACTCAAACCGGCTTGTATCTTGCAATGGAAAATATGGGAAACATGACTTAGACAGCAAATGATACACTGTATGCCATGTTTCCAAATTTTTATGCACAGTGCTTACAGCATGAAGTGAATGCATGTGAATATACACAGGTGCATTGCATTAAACAAGTCCAATGAGCGTGAAAAAAATGGCCGGCCTGCCTGCTTTCATCCATCATTTGTTCTAAATTTATAATTAATCAATGAGCTGAGGTGGAGTCTTAGCCAGTGGTACCATCAGGGGTGTGTAATGCACTTTAGGGTAGACAGCCAATCAGCTGCCAGATTCAATCTGTCAATCAAACACAGCAGCCAATCAGAGAGCTGGCCATTGATCAGCAGGCCCTTTATGACATCACAGACAGACCCACGGAACTCTCTGTGCTTGTCTGCTGGCTGGCTGTCAGTTGGGTGGGTGGGCGGCAGAGGGGGAGGATGTACGTCTCGTTTCTCCTGAAAATTGCGTTTTTTCTGCGTTTCCGGAAAAAGTCGCGGTCCGACGCGCAAAAGTGGGGTATCGTAGAAATCGCCTTTTAAAGACGCACCTTTCTGGCCCCACAAAAATGGGCATTTCAAATTAGAAACAAGTCAAATGAACAAAATAGTGTGAATAAGTAAGTATTTCAGGGGTGAGTTAGCAGGTTATTGGGGTAGTAAGTCCTGATTTTTTTGGATTTTGCAGTGACCACTACGCCATTCAAAATAGGCAGGCTTTGGCATAAGCAGTTAGGCCCCGTAGGATGATTTTAGCTAAAATGTGCCCCAAACACTCAAACCGGCTTGTATCTTGCAATGGAAAATATGGGAAACATGACTTAGACAGCAAATGATACACTGTATGCCATGTTTCCAAATTTTTATGCACAGTGGTTACAGCATGAAGCGAATGCATGTGAATATACAAAGGTGCATTGCATTAAACAAGTCCAATGAGCGTGAAAAAAATGGCCGGCCTGCCTGCTTTCATCCATCATTTGTTCTAAATTTATAATTAATCAATGAGCTGAGGTGGAGTCTTAGCCAGTGGTACCATCAGGGGTGTGTAATGCACTTTAGGGTAGACAGCCAATCAGCTGCCAGATTCAATCTGTCAATCAAACACAGCAGCCAATCAGAGAGCTGGCCATTGATCAGCAGGCCCTTTATGACATCACAGACAGACCCACGGAACTCTCTGTGCTTGTCTGCTGGCTGGCTGTCAGTTGGGTGGGTGGGCGGCAGAGGGGGAGGATGTACGTCTCGTTTCTCCTAAAAATTGCGGTTTTTCAGCGTTTCCGGAAAAAGTCGCGGTCCGACGCGCAAAAGTGGGGTATCGTAGAAATCGCCTTTTAAAGACGCACCTTTCTGGCCCCACAAAAATGGGCATTTCAAATTAGAAACAAGTCAAATGAACAAAATAGTGTGAATAAGTAAGTATTTCAGGGGTGAGTTAGCAGGTTATTGGGGTAGTAAGTCCTGATTTTTTTGGAGGTTGCAGTGACCACTACGCCATTCAAAATAGGCAGGCTTTAGCATAAGCAGTTAGGCCCCGTAGGATGATTTTAGCTAAAATGTGCCCCAAACACTCAAACCGGCTTGTATCTTGCAATGGAAAATATGGGAAACATGACTTAGACAGCAAATGATACACTGTATGCCATGTTTCCACATTTTTATGCACAGTGGTTACAGCATGAAGTGAATGCATGTGAATATACACAGGTGCATTGCATTAAACAAGTCCAATGAGCGTGAAAAAAATGGCCGGCCTGCCTGCTTTCATCCATCATTTGTTCTAAATTTATAATTAATCAATGAGCTGAGGTGGAGTCTTAGCCAGTGGTACCATCAGGGGTGTGTAATGCACTTTAGGGTAGACAGCCAATCAGCTGCCAGATTCAATCTGTCAATCAAACACAGCAGCCAATCAGAGAGCTGGCCATTGATCAGCAGGCCCTTTATGACATCACAGACAGACCCACGGAACTCTCTGTGCTTGTCTGCTGGCTGGCTGTCAGTTGGGTGGGTGGGCGGCAGAGGGGGAGGATGTACGTCTCGTTTCTCCTGAAAATTGCGGTTTTTCGGCGTTTCCGGAAAAAGTCACGGTCCGACGCGCAAAAGTGGGGTATCGTAGAAATCGCCTTTTAAAGACGCACCTTTCTGGCCCCACAAAAATGGGCATTTCAAATTAGAAACAAGTCAAATGAACAAAATAGTGTGAATAAGTAAGTATTTCAGGGGTGAGTTAGCAGGTTATTGGGGTAGTAAGTCCTGATTTTTTTTGGAGGTTGCAGTGACCACTACGCCATTCAAAATAGGCAGGCTTTAGCATAAGCATTTAGGCCCCGTAGGATGATTTTAGCTAAAATGTGCCCCAAACACTCAAACCGGCTTGTATCTTGCAATGGAAAATATGGGAAACATGACTTAGACAGCAAATGATACACTGTATGCCATGTTTCCAAATTTTTATGCACAGTGGTTACAGCATGAAGTGAATGCATGTGAATATACACAGGTGCATTGCATTAAACAAGTCCAATGAGCGTGAAAAAAATGGCCGGCCTGCCTGCTTTCATCCATCATTTGTTCTAAATTTATAATTAATCAATGAGCTGAGGTGGAGTCTTAGCCAGTGGTACCATCAGGGGTGTGTAATGCACTTTAGGGTAGACAGCCAATCAGCTGCCAGATTCAATCTGTCAATCAAACACAGCAGCCAATCAGAGAGCTGGCCATTGATCAGCAGGCCCTTTATGACATCACAGACAGACCCACGGAACTCTCTGTGCTTGTCTGCTGGCTGGCTGTCAGTTGGGTGGGTGGGCGGCAGAGGGGGAGGATGTACGTCTCGTTTCTCCTGAAAATTGCGGTTTTTCGGCGTTTCCGGAAAAAGTCGCGGTCCGACGCGCAAAAGTGGGGTATCGTAGAAATCGCCTTTTAAAGACGCACCTTTCTGGCCCCACAAAAATGGGCATTTCAAATTAGAAACAAGTCAAATGAACAAAATAGTGTGAATAAGTAAGTATTTCAGGGGTGAGTTAGCAGGTTATTGGGGTAGTAAGTCCTGATTTTTTTGGAGGTTGCATTGACCACTACGCCATTCAAAATAGGCAGGCTTTGGCATAAGCAGTTAGGCCCCGTAGGATGATTTTAGCTAAAATGTGCCCCAAACACTCAAACCGGCTTGTATCTTGCAATGGAAAATATGGGAAACATGACTTAGACAGCAAATGATACACTGTATGCCATGTTTCCAAATTTTTATGCACAGTGGTTACAGCATGAAGCGAATGCATGTGAATATACAAAGGTGCATTGCATTAAACAAGTCCAATGAGCGTGAAAAAAATGGCCGGCCTGCCTGCTTTCATCCATCATTTGTTCTAAATTTATAATTAATCAATGAGCTGAGGTGGAGTCTTAGCCAGTGGTACCATCAGGGGTGTGTAATGCACTTTAGGGTAGACAGCCAATCAGCTGCCAGATTCAATCTGTCATTCAAACACAGCAGCCAATCAGAGAGCTGGCCATTGATCAGCAGGCCCTTTATGACATCACAGACAGACCCACAGAACTCTCTGTGCTTGTCTGCTGGCTGGCTGTCAGTTGGGTGGGTGGGCGGCAGAGGGGGAGGATGTACGTCTCGTTTCTCCTGAAAATTGCGGTTTTTCAGCGTTTCCGGAAAAAGTCGCGGTCCGACGCGCAAAAGTGGGGTATCGTAGAAATCGCCTTTTAAAGACGCACCTTTCTGGCCCCACAAAAATGGGCATTTCAAATTAGAAACAAGTCAAATGAACAAAATAGTGTGAATAAGTAAGTATTTCAGGGGTGAGTTAGCAGGTTATTGGGGTAGTAAGTCCTGATTTTTTTGGAGGTTGCAGTGACCACTACGCCATTCAAAATAGGCAGGCTTTAGCATAAGCATTTAGGCCCCGTAGGATGATTTTAGCTAAAATGTGCCCCAAACACTCAAACCGGCTTGTATCTTGCAATGGAAAATATGGGAAACATGACTTAGACAGCAAATGATACACTGTATGCCATGTTTCCAAATTTTTATGCACAGTGGTTACAGCATGAAGCGAATGCATGTGAATATACAAAGGTGCATTGCATTAAACAAGTCCAATGAGCGTGAAAAAAATGGCCGGCCTGCCTGCTTTCATCCATCATTTGTTCTAAATTTATAATTAATCAATGAGCTGAGGTGGAGTCTTAGCCAGTGGTACCATCAGGGGTGTGTAATGCACTTTAGGGTAGACAGCCAATCAGCTGCCAGATTCAATCTGTCAATCAAACACAGCAGCCAATCAGAGAGCTGGCCATTGATCAGCAGGCCCTTTATGACATCACAGACAGACCCACGGAACTCTCTGTGCTTGTCTGCTGGCTGGCTGTCAGTTGGGTGGGTGGGCGGCAGAGGGGGAGGATGTACGTCTCGTTTCTCCTGAAAATTGCGGTTTTTCGGCGTTTCCGGAAAAAGTCGCGGTCCGACGCGCAAAAGTGGGGTATCGTAGAAATCGCCTTTTAAAGACGCACCTTTCTGGCCCCACAAAAATGGGCATTTCAAATTAGAAACAAGTCAAATGAACAAAATAGTGTGAATAAGTAAGTATTTCAGGGGTGAGTTAGCAGGTTATTGGGGTAGTAAGTCCTGATTTTTTTGGAGGTTGCAGTGACCACTACGCCATTCAAAATAGGCAGGCTTTAGCATAAGCAGTTAGGCCCCGTAGGATGATTTTAGCTAAAATGTGCCCCAAACACTCAAACCGGCTTGTATCTTGCAATGGAAAATATGGGAAACATGACTTAGGCCCTTATTCTGGTTGGTGCGGTCGAGCCGCATATGCGGCTCCGACCGCACCAGACGAATCCCCGCCTACAAGACGGATCGGCACGGCCGTCCGTACACGGACGGCTGCCGATCCGCATGAAAATGGCGGGGCGTACGCCTCCACCATGTTGGGAGCTGCCCCTTGCATTCGATGGTCGATGACCATCGAAGGCAGGGCCGCACGCTCCCCCCGCTCACGCAAGCTTAGAGCACACGGACAATCGTCCGTGTGAAAGCTTGTATTGGGGCGGGCAGCTGACATCCGGCGATGTCAGCTTTCCGCCCCCATCACTGGCGTCATAGCCTCATTACCATGCATACGCCCCGCGTTTGCATGGGAACGCCCATGAAACGCTGGGCGTATACATAGGGTAATGAGGCTATTAAGCCCCTCACACCCCTATACGCCCCCTTTGCGGCGTCTAAATTTTTTACTCGGCGAATTCCCCTGCACATGCGCAGAGTGACCTCTGCGCATGTGCAGAGTGTAAACATCGGCGGTACGGCCGCACGCGGGCCGTACCGCTCAGATCAAAATAAGGGCCTTAGACAGCAAATGATACACTGTATGCCATGTTTCCAAATTTTTATGCACAGTGGTTACAGCATGAAGTGAATGCATGTGAATATACACAGGTGCATTGCATTAAACAAGTCCAATGAGCGTGAAAAAAATGGCCGGCCTGCCTGCTTTCATCCATCATTTGTTCTAAATTTATAATTAATCAATGAGCTGAGGTGGAGTCTTAGCCAGTGGTACCATCAGGGGTGTGTAATGCACTTTAGGGTAGACAGCCAATCAGCTGGCAGATTCAATCTGTCAATCAAACACAGCAGCCAATCAGAGAGCTGGCCATTGATCAGCAGGCCCTTTATGACATCACAGACAGACCCACGGAACTCTCTGTGCTTGTCTGCTGGCTGGCTGTCAGTTGGGTGGGTGGGCGGCAGAGGGGGTGGATGTACGTCTCGTTTCTCCTGAAAATTGCGGTTTTTCGGTGTTTCCGGAAAAAGTCGCGGTCCGACGCGCAAAAGTGGGGTATCGTAGAAATCGCCTTTTAAAGACGCACCTTTCTGGCCCCACAAAAATGGGCATTTCAAATTAGAAACAAGTCAAATGAACAAAATAGTGTGAATAAGTAAGTATTTCAGGGGTGAGTTAGCAGGTTATTGGGGTAGTAAGTCCTGATTTTTTTGGAGGTTGCAGTGACCACTACGCCATTCAAAATAGGCAGGCTTTAGCATAAGCAGTTAGGCCCCGTAGGATGATTTTAGCTAAAATGTGCCCCAAACACTCAAACCGGCTTGTATCTTGCAATGGAAAATATGGGAAACATGACTTAGACAGCAAATGATACACTGTATGCCATGTTTCCAAATTTTTATGCACAGTGGTTACAGCATGAAGCGAATGCATGTGAATATACAAAGGTGCATTGCATTAAACAAGTCCAATGAGCGTGAAAAAAATGGCCGGCCTGCCTGCTTTCATCCATCATTTGTTCTAAATTTATAATTAATCAATGAGCTGAGGTGGAGTCTTAGCCAGTGGTACCATCAGGGGTGTGTAATGCACTTAAGGGTAGACAGCCAATCAGCTGCCAGATTCAATCTGTCAATCAAACACAGCAGCCAATCAGAGAGCTGGCCATTGATCAGCAGGCCCTTTATGACATCACAGACAGACCCACGGAACTCTCTGTGCTTGTCTGCTGGCTGGCTGTCAGTTGGGTGGGTGGGCGGCAGAGGGGGAGGATGTACGTCTCGTTTCTCCTGAAAATTGCGGTTTTTCGGTGTTTCCGGAAAAAGTCGCGGTCCGACGCGCAAAAGTGGGGTATCGTAGAAATCGCCTTTTAAAGACGCACCTTTCTGGCCCCACAAAAATGATAATTTCAAATTAGAAACAAGTCAAATGAACAAAATAGTGTGAATAAGTAAGTATTTCAGGGGTGAGTTAGCAGGTTATTGGGGTAGTAAGTCCTGATTTTTTTGGAGGTTGCATTGACCACTACGCCATTCAAAATAGGCAGGCTTTGGCATAAGCAGTTAGGCCCCGTAGGATGATTTTAGCTAAAATGTGCCCCAAACACTCAAACCGGCTTGTATCTTGCAATGGAAAATATGGGAAACATGACTTAGACAGCAAATGATACACTGTATGCCATGTTTCCAAATTTTTATGCACAGTGGTTACAGCATGAAGTGAATGCATGTGAATATACACAGGTGCATTGCATTAAACAAGTCCAATGAGCGTGAAAAAAATGGCCGGCCTGCCTGCTTTCATCCATCATTTGTTCTAAATTTATAATTAATCAATGAGCTGAGGTGTAGTCTTAGCCAGTGGTACCATCAGGGGTGTGTAATGCACTTTAGGGTAGACAGCCAATCAGCTGCCAGATTCAATCTGTCAATCAAACACAGCAGCCAATCAGAGAGCTGGCCATTGATCAGCAGGCCCTTTATGACATCACAGACAGACCCACGGAACTCTCTGTGCTTGTCTGCTGGCTGGCTGTCAGTTGGGTGGGTGGGCGGCAGAGGGGGAGGATGTACGTCTCGTTTCTCCTGAAAATTGCGGTTTTTCGGCGTTTCCGGAAAAA
Organism: Crinia signifera; assembly: GCF_055691185.1. Classification (NCBI taxonomy): domain Eukaryota; kingdom Metazoa; phylum Chordata; class Amphibia; order Anura; family Myobatrachidae; genus Crinia; species Crinia signifera. Next base: position 147,065,496 of record NC_139218.1, on the reverse strand, counting down.
GTCGCGGTCCGACGCGCAAAAGTGGGGTATCGTAGAAATCGCCTTTTAAAGACGCACCTTTCTGGCCCCACAAAAATGGGCATTTCAAATTAGAAACAAGTCAAATGAACAAAATAGTGTGAATAAGTAAGTATTTCAGGGGTGAGTTAGCAGGTTATTGGGGTAGTAAGTCCTGATTTTTTTGGAGGTTGCAGTGACCACTACGCCATTCAAAATAGGCAGGCTTTGGCATAAGCAGTTAGGCCCCGTAGGATGATTTTAGCTAAAATGTGCCCCAAACACTCAAACCGGCTTGTATCTTGCAATGGAAAATATGGGAAACATGACTTAGACAGCAAATGATACACTGTATGCCATGTTTCCAAATTTTTATGCACAGTGGTTACAGCATGAAGTGAATGCATGTGAATATACACAGGTGCATTGCATTAAACAAGTCCAATGAGCGTGAAAAAAATGGCCGGCCTGCCTGCTTTCATCCATCATTTGTTCTAAATTTATAATTAATCAATGAGCTGAGGTGGAGTCTTAGCCAGTGGTACCATCAGGGGTGTGTAATGTACTTTAGGGTAGACAGCCAATCAGCTGCCAGATTCAATCTGTCAATCAAACACAGCAGCCAATCAGAGAGCTGGCCATTGATCAGCAGGCCCTTTATGACATCACAGACAGACCCACGGAACTCTCTGTGCTTGTCTGCTGGCTGGCTGTCAGTTGGGTGGGTGGGCGGCAGAGGGGGTGGATGTACGTCTCGTTTCTCCTGAAAATTGCGGTTTTTCGGCGTTTCTGGAAAAAGTCGCGGTCCGACGCGCAAAAGTGGGGTATCGTAGAAATCGCCTTTTAAAGACGCACCTTTCTGGCCCCACAAAAATGGGCATTTCAAATTAGAAACAAGTCAAATGAACAAAATAGTGTGAATAAGTAAGTATTTCAGGGGTGAGTTAGCAGGTTATTGGGGAAGTAAGTCCTGATTTTTTTGGAGGTTGCAGTGACCACTACGCCATTCAAAATAGGCAGGCTTTAGCATAAGCATTTAGGCCCCGTAGGATGATTTTAGCTAAAATGTGCCCCAAACACTCAAACCGGCTTGTATCTTGCAATGGAAAATATGGGAAACATGACTTAGACAGCAAATGATACACTGTATGCCATGTTTCCAAATTTTTATGCACAGTGGTTACAGCATGAAGTGAATGCATGTGAATATACACAGGTGCATTGCATTAAACAAGTCCAATGAGCGTGAAAAAAATGGCCGGCCTGCCTGCTTTCATCCATCATTTGTTCTAAATTTATAATTAATCAATGAGCTGAGGTGGAGTCTTAGCCAGTGGTACCATCAGGGGTGTGTAATGCACTTTAGGGTAGACAGCCAATCAGCTGCCAGATTCAATCTGTCAATCAAACACAGCAGCCAATCAGAGAGCTGGCCATTGATCAGCAGGCCCTTTATGACATCACAGACAGACCCACGGAACTCTCTGTGCTTGTCTGCTGGCTGGCTGTCAGTTGGGTGGGTGGGCGGCAGAGGGGGAGGATGTACGTCTCGTTTCTCCTGAAAATTGCGGTTTTTCGGCGTTTCCGGAAAAAGTCGCGGTCCGACGCGCAAAAGTGGGGTATCGTAGAAATCGCCTTTTAAAGACGCACCTTTCTGGCCCCACAAAAATGGGCATTTCAAATTAGAAACAAGTCAAATGAACAAAATAGTGTGAATAAGTAAGTATTTCAGGGGTGAGTTAGCAGGTTATTGGGGTAGTAAGTCCTGATTTTTTTGGAGGTTGCATTGACCACTACGCCATTCAAAATAGGCAGGCTTTGGCATAAGCATTTAGGCCCCGTAGGATGATTTTAGCTAAAATGTGCCCCAAACACTCAAACCGGCTTGTATCTTGCAATGGAAAATATGGGAAACATGACTTAGACAGCAAATGATACACTGTATGCCATGTTTCCAAATTTTTATGCACAGTGGTTACAGCATGAAGCGAATGCATGTGAATATACAAAGGTGCATTGCATTAAACAAGTCCAATGAGCGTGAAAAAAATGGCCGGCCTGCCTGCTTTCATCCATCATTTGTTCTAAATTTATAATTAATCAATGAGCTGAGGTGGAGTCTTAGCCAGTGGTACCATCAGGGGTGTGTAATGCACTTTAGGGTAGACAGCCAATCAGCTGCCAGATTCAATCTGTCAATCAAACACAGCAGCCAATCAGAGAGCTGGCCATTGATCAGCAGGCCCTTTATGACATCACAGACAGACCCACGGAACTCTCTGTGCTTGTCTGCTGGCTGGCTGTCAGTTGGGTGGGTGGGCGGCAGAGGGGGAGGATGTACGTCTCGTTTCTCCTGAAAATTGCGGTTTTTCGGCGTTTCCGGAAAAAGTCGCGGTCCGACGCGCAAAAGTGGGGTATCGTAGAAATCGCCTTTTAAAGACGCACCTTTCTGGCCCCACAAAAATGGGCATTTCAAATTAGAAACAAGTCAAATGAACAAAATAGTGTGAATAAGTAAGTATTTCAGGGGTGAGTTAGCAGGTTATTGGGGTAGTAAGTCCTGATTTTTTTGGAGGTTGCAGTGACCACTACGCCATTCAAAATAGGCAGGCTTTAGCATAAGCAGTTAGGCCCCGTAGGATGATTTTAGCTAAAATGTGCCCCAAACACTCAAACCGGCTTGTATCTTGCAATGGAAAATATGGGAAACATGACTTAGACAGCAAATGATACACTGTATGCCATGTTTCCAAATTTTTATGCACAGTGGTTACAGCATGAAGTGAATGCATGTGAATATACACAGGTGCATTGCATTAAACAAGTCCAATGAGCGTGAAAAAAATGGCCGGCCTGCCTGCTTTCATCCATCATTTGTTCTAAATTTATAATTAATCAATGAGCTGAGGTGGAGTCTTAGCCAGTGGTACCATCAGGGGTGTGTAATGCACTTTAGGGTAGACAGCCAATCAGCTGCCAGATTCAATCTGTCAATCAAACACAGCAGCCAATCAGAGAGCTGGCCATTGATCAGCAGGCCCTTTATGACATCACAGACAGACCCACGGAACTCTCTGTGCTTGTCTGCTGGCTGGCTGTCAGTTGGGTGGGTGGGCGGCAGAGGGGGAGGATGTACGTCTCGTTTCTCCTGAAAATTGCGGTTTTTCAGCGTTTCCGGAAAAAGTCGCGGTCCGACGCGCAAAAGTGGGGTATCGTAGAAATCGCCTTTTAAAGACGCACCTTTCTGGCCCCACAAAAATGGGCATTTCAAATTAGAAACAAGTCAAATGAACAAAATAGTGTGAATAAGTAAGTATTTCAGGGGTGAGTTAGCAGGTTATTGGGGTAGTAAGTCCTGATTTTTTTGGAGGTTGCAGTGACCACTACGCCATTCAAAATAGGCAGGCTTTAGCATAAGCAGTTAGGCCCCGTAGGATGATTTTAGCTAAAATGTGCCCCAAACACTCAAACCGGCTTGTATCTTGCAATGGAAAATATGGGAAACATGACTTAGACAGCAAATGATACACTGTATGCCATGTTTCCAAATTTTTATGCACAGTGGTTACAGCATGAAGTGAATGCATGTGAATATACACAGGTGCATTGCATTAAACAAGTCCAATGAGCGTGAAAAAAATGGCCGGCCTGCCTGCTTTCATCCATCATTTGTTCTAAATTTATAATTAATCAATGAGCTGAGGTGGAGTCTTAGCCAGTGGTACCATCAGGGGTGTGTAATGCACTTTAGGGTAGACAGCCAATCAGCTGCCAGATTCAATCTGTCAATCAAACACAGCAGCCAATCAGAGAGCTGGCCATTGATCAGCAGGCCCTTTATGACATCACAGACAGACCCACGGAACTCTCTGTGCTTGTCTGCTGGCTGGCTGTCAGTTGGGTGGGTGGGCGGCAGAGGGGGTGGATGTACGTCTCGTTTCTCCTGAAAATTGCGGTTTTTCGGCGTTTCCGGAAAAAGTCGCGGTCCAACGCGCAAAAGTGGGGTATCGTAGAAATCGCCTTTTAAAGACGCACCTTTCTGGCCCCACAAAAATGGGCATTTCAAATTAGAAACAAGTCAAATGAACAAAATAGTGTGAATAAGTAAGTATTTCAGGGGTGAGTTAGCAGGTTATTGGGGTAGTAAGTCCTGATTTTTTTGGAGGTTGCAGTGACCACTACGCCATTCAAAATAGGCAGGCTTTAGCATAAGCATTTAGGCCCCGTAGGATGATTTTAGCTAAAATGTGCCCCAAACACTCAAACCGGCTTGTATCTTGCAATGGAAAATATGGGAAACATGACTTAGACAGCAAATGATACACTGTATGCCATGTTTCCAAATTTTTATGCACAGTGGTTACAGCATGAAGTGAATGCATGTGAATATACACAGGTGCATTGCATTAAACAAGTCCAATGAGCGTGTAAAAAATGGCCGGCCTGCCTGCTTTCATCCATCATTTGTTCTAAATTTATAATTAATCAATGAGCTGAGGTGGAGTCTTAGCCAGTGGTACCATCAGGGGTGTGTAATGCACTTTAGGGTAGACAGCCAATCAGCTGCCAGATTCAATCTGTCAATCAAACACAGCAGCCAATCAGAGAGCTGGCCATTGATCAGCAGGCCCTTTATGACATCACAGACAGACCCACGGAACTCTCTGTGCTTGTCTGCTGGCTTGCTGTCAGTTGGGTGGGTGGGCGGCAGAGGGGGAGGATGTACGTCTCGTTTCTCCTGAAAATTGCGGTTTTTCGGCGTTTCCGGAAAAAGTCGCGGTCCGACGCGCAAAAGTGGGGTATCGTAGAAATCGCCTTTTAAAGACGCACCTTTCTGGCCCCACAAAAATGGGCATTTCAAATTAGAAACAAGTCAAATGAACAAAATAGTGTGAATAAGTAAGTATTTCAGGGGTGAGTCAGCAGGTTATTGGGGTAGTAAGTCCTGATTTTTTTGGAGGTTGCATTGACCACTACGCCATTCAAAATAGGCAGGCTTTGGCATAAGCAGTTAGGCCCCGTAGGATGATTTTAGCTAAAATGTGCCCCAAACACTCAAACCGGCTTGTATCTTGCAATGGAAAATATGGGAAACATGACTTAGACAGCAAATGATACACTGTATGCCATGTTTCCAAATTTTTATGCACAGTGGTTACAGCATGAAGCGAATGCATGTGAATATACAAAGGTGCATTGCATTAAACAAGTCCAATGAGCGTGAAAAAAATGGCCTGCCTGCCTGCTTTCATCCATCATTTGTTCTAAATTTATAATTAATCAATGAGCTGAGGTGGAGTCTTAGCCAGTGGTACCATCAGGGGTGTGTAATGCACTTTAGGGTAGACAGCCAATCAGCTGCCAGATTCAATCTGTCAATCAAACACAGCAGCCAATCAGAGAGCTGGCCATTGATCAGCAGGCCCTTTATGACATCACAGACAGACCCACGGAACTCTCTGTGCTTGTCTGCTGGCTGGCTGTCAGTTGGGTGGGTGGGCGGCAGAGGGGGAGGATGTACGTCTCGTTTCTCCTGAAAATTGCGGTTTTTCGGCGTTTCCGGAAAAAGTCGCGGTCCGACGCGCAAAAGTGGGGTATCGTAGAAATCGCCTTTTAAAGACGCACCTTTCTGGCCCCACAAAAATGGGCATTTCAAATTAGAAACAAGTCAAATGAACAAAATAGTGTGAATAAGTAAGTATTTCAGGGGTGAGTTAGCAGGTTATTGGGGTAGTAAGTCCTGATTTTTTTGGAGGTTGCATTGACCACTACGCCATTCAAAATAGGCAGGCTTTGGCATAAGCAGTTAGGCCCCGTAGGATGATTTTAGCTAAAATGTGCCCCAAACACTCAAACCGGCTTGTATCTTGCAATGGAAAATATGGGAAACATGACTTAGACAGCAAATGATACACTGTATGCCATGTTTCCAAATTTTTATGCACAGTGCTTACAGCATGAAGTGAATGCATGTGAATATACACAGGTGCATTGCATTAAACAAGTCCAATGAGCGTGAAAAAAATGGCCGGCCTGCCTGCTTTCATCCATCATTTGTTCTAAATTTATAATTAATCAATGAGCTGAGGTGGAGTCTTAGCCAGTGGTACCATCAGGGGTGTGTAATGCACTTTAGGGTAGACAGCCAATCAGCTGCCAGATTCAATCTGTCAATCAAACACAGCAGCCAATCAGAGAGCTGGCCATTGATCAGCAGGCCCTTTATGACATCACAGACAGACCCACGGAACTCTCTGTGCTTGTCTGCTGGCTGGCTGTCAGTTGGGTGGGTGGGCGGCAGAGGGGGAGGATGTACGTCTCGTTTCTCCTGAAAATTGCGTTTTTTCTGCGTTTCCGGAAAAAGTCGCGGTCCGACGCGCAAAAGTGGGGTATCGTAGAAATCGCCTTTTAAAGACGCACCTTTCTGGCCCCACAAAAATGGGCATTTCAAATTAGAAACAAGTCAAATGAACAAAATAGTGTGAATAAGTAAGTATTTCAGGGGTGAGTTAGCAGGTTATTGGGGTAGTAAGTCCTGATTTTTTTGGATTTTGCAGTGACCACTACGCCATTCAAAATAGGCAGGCTTTGGCATAAGCAGTTAGGCCCCGTAGGATGATTTTAGCTAAAATGTGCCCCAAACACTCAAACCGGCTTGTATCTTGCAATGGAAAATATGGGAAACATGACTTAGACAGCAAATGATACACTGTATGCCATGTTTCCAAATTTTTATGCACAGTGGTTACAGCATGAAGCGAATGCATGTGAATATACAAAGGTGCATTGCATTAAACAAGTCCAATGAGCGTGAAAAAAATGGCCGGCCTGCCTGCTTTCATCCATCATTTGTTCTAAATTTATAATTAATCAATGAGCTGAGGTGGAGTCTTAGCCAGTGGTACCATCAGGGGTGTGTAATGCACTTTAGGGTAGACAGCCAATCAGCTGCCAGATTCAATCTGTCAATCAAACACAGCAGCCAATCAGAGAGCTGGCCATTGATCAGCAGGCCCTTTATGACATCACAGACAGACCCACGGAACTCTCTGTGCTTGTCTGCTGGCTGGCTGTCAGTTGGGTGGGTGGGCGGCAGAGGGGGAGGATGTACGTCTCGTTTCTCCTAAAAATTGCGGTTTTTCAGCGTTTCCGGAAAAAGTCGCGGTCCGACGCGCAAAAGTGGGGTATCGTAGAAATCGCCTTTTAAAGACGCACCTTTCTGGCCCCACAAAAATGGGCATTTCAAATTAGAAACAAGTCAAATGAACAAAATAGTGTGAATAAGTAAGTATTTCAGGGGTGAGTTAGCAGGTTATTGGGGTAGTAAGTCCTGATTTTTTTGGAGGTTGCAGTGACCACTACGCCATTCAAAATAGGCAGGCTTTAGCATAAGCAGTTAGGCCCCGTAGGATGATTTTAGCTAAAATGTGCCCCAAACACTCAAACCGGCTTGTATCTTGCAATGGAAAATATGGGAAACATGACTTAGACAGCAAATGATACACTGTATGCCATGTTTCCACATTTTTATGCACAGTGGTTACAGCATGAAGTGAATGCATGTGAATATACACAGGTGCATTGCATTAAACAAGTCCAATGAGCGTGAAAAAAATGGCCGGCCTGCCTGCTTTCATCCATCATTTGTTCTAAATTTATAATTAATCAATGAGCTGAGGTGGAGTCTTAGCCAGTGGTACCATCAGGGGTGTGTAATGCACTTTAGGGTAGACAGCCAATCAGCTGCCAGATTCAATCTGTCAATCAAACACAGCAGCCAATCAGAGAGCTGGCCATTGATCAGCAGGCCCTTTATGACATCACAGACAGACCCACGGAACTCTCTGTGCTTGTCTGCTGGCTGGCTGTCAGTTGGGTGGGTGGGCGGCAGAGGGGGAGGATGTACGTCTCGTTTCTCCTGAAAATTGCGGTTTTTCGGCGTTTCCGGAAAAAGTCACGGTCCGACGCGCAAAAGTGGGGTATCGTAGAAATCGCCTTTTAAAGACGCACCTTTCTGGCCCCACAAAAATAGGCATTTCAAATTAGAAACAAGTCAAATGAACAAAATAGTGTGAATAAGTAAGTATTTCAGGGGTGAGTTAGCAGGTTATTGGGGTAGTAAGTCCTGATTTTTTTTGGAGGTTGCAGTGACCACTACGCCATTCAAAATAGGCAGGCTTTAGCATAAGCATTTAGGCCCCGTAGGATGATTTTAGCTAAAATGTGCCCCAAACACTCAAACCGGCTTGTATCTTGCAATGGAAAATATGGGAAACATGACTTAGACAGCAAATGATACACTGTATGCCATGTTTCCAAATTTTTATGCACAGTGGTTACAGCATGAAGTGAATGCATGTGAATATACACAGGTGCATTGCATTAAACAAGTCCAATGAGCGTGAAAAAAATGGCCGGCCTGCCTGCTTTCATCCATCATTTGTTCTAAATTTATAATTAATCAATGAGCTGAGGTGGAGTCTTAGCCAGTGGTACCATCAGGGGTGTGTAATGCACTTTAGGGTAGACAGCCAATCAGCTGCCAGATTCAATCTGTCAATCAAACACAGCAGCCAATCAGAGAGCTGGCCATTGATCAGCAGGCCCTTTATGACATCACAGACAGACCCACGGAACTCTCTGTGCTTGTCTGCTGGCTGGCTGTCAGTTGGGTGGGTGGGCGGCAGAGGGGGAGGATGTACGTCTCGTTTCTCCTGAAAATTGCGGTTTTTCGGCGTTTCCGGAAAAAGTCGCGGTCCGACGCGCAAAAGTGGGGTATCGTAGAAATCGCCTTTTAAAGACGCACCTTTCTGGCCCCACAAAAATGGGCATTTCAAATTAGAAACAAGTCAAATGAACAAAATAGTGTGAATAAGTAAGTATTTCAGGGGTGAGTTAGCAGGTTATTGGGGTAGTAAGTCCTGATTTTTTTGGAGGTTGCATTGACCACTACGCCATTCAAAATAGGCAGGCTTTGGCATAAGCAGTTAGGCCCCGTAGGATGATTTTAGCTAAAATGTGCCCCAAACACTCAAACCGGCTTGTATCTTGCAATGGAAAATATGGGAAACATGACTTAGACAGCAAATGATACACTGTATGCCATGTTTCCAAATTTTTATGCACAGTGGTTACAGCATGAAGCGAATGCATGTGAATATACAAAGGTGCATTGCATTAAACAAGTCCAATGAGCGTGAAAAAAATGGCCGGCCTGCCTGCTTTCATCCATCATTTGTTCTAAATTTATAATTAATCAATGAGCTGAGGTGGAGTCTTAGCCAGTGGTACCATCAGGGGTGTGTAATGCACTTTAGGGTAGACAGCCAATCAGCTGCCAGATTCAATCTGTCATTCAAACACAGCAGCCAATCAGAGAGCTGGCCATTGATCAGCAGGCCCTTTATGACATCACAGACAGACCCACAGAACTCTCTGTGCTTGTCTGCTGGCTGGCTGTCAGTTGGGTGGGTGGGCGGCAGAGGGGGAGGATGTACGTCTCGTTTCTCCTGAAAATTGCGGTTTTTCAGCGTTTCCGGAAAAAGTCGCGGTCCGACGCGCAAAAGTGGGGTATCGTAGAAATCGCCTTTTAAAGACGCACCTTTCTGGCCCCACAAAAATGGGCATTTCAAATTAGAAACAAGTCAAATGAACAAAATAGTGTGAATAAGTAAGTATTTCAGGGGTGAGTTAGCAGGTTATTGGGGTAGTAAGTCCTGATTTTTTTGGAGGTTGCAGTGACCACTACGCCATTCAAAATAGGCAGGCTTTAGCATAAGCATTTAGGCCCCGTAGGATGATTTTAGCTAAAATGTGCCCCAAACACTCAAACCGGCTTGTATCTTGCAATGGAAAATATGGGAAACATGACTTAGACAGCAAATGATACACTGTATGCCATGTTTCCAAATTTTTATGCACAGTGGTTACAGCATGAAGCGAATGCATGTGAATATACAAAGGTGCATTGCATTAAACAAGTCCAATGAGCGTGAAAAAAATGGCCGGCCTGCCTGCTTTCATCCATCATTTGTTCTAAATTTATAATTAATCAATGAGCTGAGGTGGAGTCTTAGCCAGTGGTACCATCAGGGGTGTGTAATGCACTTTAGGGTAGACAGCCAATCAGCTGCCAGATTCAATCTGTCAATCAAACACAGCAGCCAATCAGAGAGCTGGCCATTGATCAGCAGGCCCTTTATGACATCACAGACAGACCCACGGAACTCTCTGTGCTTGTCTGCTGGCTGGCTGTCAGTTGGGTGGGTGGGCGGCAGAGGGGGAGGATGTACGTCTCGTTTCTCCTGAAAATTGCGGTTTTTCGGCGTTTCCGGAAAAAGTCGCGGTCCGACGCGCAAAAGTGGGGTATCGTAGAAATCGCCTTTTAAAGACGCACCTTTCTGGCCCCACAAAAATGGGCATTTCAAATTAGAAACAAGTCAAATGAACAAAATAGTGTGAATAAGTAAGTATTTCAGGGGTGAGTTAGCAGGTTATTGGGGTAGTAAGTCCTGATTTTTTTGGAGGTTGCAGTGACCACTACGCCATTCAAAATAGGCAGGCTTTAGCATAAGCAGTTAGGCCCCGTAGGATGATTTTAGCTAAAATGTGCCCCAAACACTCAAACCGGCTTGTATCTTGCAATGGAAAATATGGGAAACATGACTTAGGCCCTTATTCTGGTTGGTGCGGTCGAGCCGCATATGCGGCTCCGACCGCACCAGACGAATCCCCGCCTACAAGACGGATCGGCACGGCCGTCCGTACACGGACGGCTGCCGATCCGCATGAAAATGGCGGGGCGTACGCCTCCACCATGTTGGGAGCTGCCCCCTGCATTCGATGGTCGATGACCATCGAAGGCAGGGCCGCACGCTCCCCCCGCTCACGCAAGCTTAGAGCACACGGACAATCGTCCGTGTGAAAGCTTGTATTGGGGCGGGCAGCTGACATCCGGCGATGTCAGCTTTCCGCCCCCATCACTGGCGTCATAGCCTCATTACCATGCATACGCCCCGCGTTTGCATGGGAACGCCCATGAAACGCTGGGCGTATACATAGGGTAATGAGGCTATTAAGCCCCTCACACCCCTATACGCCCCCTTTGCGGCGTCTAAATTTTTTACTCGGCGAATTCCCCTGCACATGCGCAGAGTGACCTCTGCGCATGTGCAGAGTGTAAACATCGGCGGTACGGCCGCACGCGGGCCGTACCGCTCAGATCAAAATAAGGGCCTTAGACAGCAAATGATACACTGTATGCCATGTTTCCAAATTTTTATGCACAGTGGTTACAGCATGAAGTGAATGCATGTGAATATACACAGGTGCATTGCATTAAACAAGTCCAATGAGCGTGAAAAAAATGGCCGGCCTGCCTGCTTTCATCCATCATTTGTTCTAAATTTATAATTAATCAATGAGCTGAGGTGGAGTCTTAGCCAGTGGTACCATCAGGGGTGTGTAATGCACTTTAGGGTAGACAGCCAATCAGCTGGCAGATTCAATCTGTCAATCAAACACAGCAGCCAATCAGAGAGCTGGCCATTGATCAGCAGGCCCTTTATGACATCACAGACAGACCCACGGAACTCTCTGTGCTTGTCTGCTGGCTGGCTGTCAGTTGGGTGGGTGGGCGGCAGAGGGGGTGGATGTACGTCTCGTTTCTCCTGAAAATTGCGGTTTTTCGGTGTTTCCGGAAAAAGTCGCGGTCCGACGCGCAAAAGTGGGGTATCGTAGAAATCGCCTTTTAAAGACGCACCTTTCTGGCCCCACAAAAATGGGCATTTCAAATTAGAAACAAGTCAAATGAACAAAATAGTGTGAATAAGTAAGTATTTCAGGGGTGAGTTAGCAGGTTATTGGGGTAGTAAGTCCTGATTTTTTTGGAGGTTGCAGTGACCACTACGCCATTCAAAATAGGCAGGCTTTAGCATAAGCAGTTAGGCCCCGTAGGATGATTTTAGCTAAAATGTGCCCCAAACACTCAAACCGGCTTGTATCTTGCAATGGAAAATATGGGAAACATGACTTAGACAGCAAATGATACACTGTATGCCATGTTTCCAAATTTTTATGCACAGTGGTTACAGCATGAAGCGAATGCATGTGAATATACAAAGGTGCATTGCATTAAACAAGTCCAATGAGCGTGAAAAAAATGGCCGGCCTGCCTGCTTTCATCCATCATTTGTTCTAAATTTATAATTAATCAATGAGCTGAGGTGGAGTCTTAGCCAGTGGTACCATCAGGGGTGTGTAATGCACTTTAGGGTAGACAGCCAATCAGCTGGCAGATTCAATCTGTCAATCAAACACAGCAGCCAATCAGAGAGCTGGCCATTGATCAGCAGGCCCTTTATGACATCACAGACAGACCCACGGAACTCTCTGTGCTTGTCTGCTGGCTGGCTGTCAGTTGGGTGGGTGGGCGGCAGAGGGGGTGGATGTACGTCTCGTTTCTCCTGAAAATTGCGGTTTTTCGGTGTTTCCGGAAAAAGTCGCGGTCCGACGCGCAAAAGTGGGGTATCGTAGAAATCGCCTTTTAAAGACGCACCTTTCTGGCCCCACAAAAATGGGCATTTCAAATTAGAAACAAGTCAAATGAACAAAATAGTGTGAATAAGTAAGTATTTCAGGGGTGAGTTAGCAGGTTATTGGGGTAGTAAGTCCTGATTTTTTTGGAGGTTGCAGTGACCACTACGCCATTCAAAATAGGCAGGCTTTAGCATAAGCAGTTAGGCCCCGTAGGATGATTTTAGCTAAAATGTGCCCCAAACACTCAAACCGGCTTGTATCTTGCAATGGAAAATATGGGAAACATGACTTAGACAGCAAATGATACACTGTATGCCATGTTTCCAAATTTTTATGCACAGTGGTTACAGCATGAAGCGAATGCATGTGAATATACAAAGGTGCATTGCATTAAACAAGTCCAATGAGCGTGAAAAAAATGGCCGGCCTGCCTGCTTTCATCCATCATTTGTTCTAAATTTATAATTAATCAATGAGCTGAGGTGGAGTCTTAGCCAGTGGTACCATCAGGGGTGTGTAATGCACTTTAGGGTAGACAGCCAATCAGCTGCCAGATTCAATCTGTCAATCAAACACAGCAGCCAATCAGAGAGCTGGCCATTGATCAGCAGGCCCTTTATGACATCACAGACAGACCCACGGAACTCTCTGTGCTTGTCTGCTGGCTGGCTGTCAGTTGGGTGGGTGGGCGGCAGAGGGGGAGGATGTACGTCTCGTTTCTCCTGAAAATTGCGGTTTTTCGGTGTTTCCGGAAAAAGTCGCGGTCCGACGCGCAAAAGTGGGGTATCGTAGAAATCGCCTTTTAAAGACGCACCTTTCTGGCCCCACAAAAATGATAATTTCAAATTAGAAACAAGTCAAATGAACAAAATAGTGTGAATAAGTAAGTATTTCAGGGGTGAGTTAGCAGGTTATTGGGGTAGTAAGTCCTGATTTTTTTGGAGGTTGCAGTGACCACTACGCCATTCAAAATAGGCAGGCTTTAGCATAAGCAGTTAGGCCCCGTAGGATGATTTTAGCTAAAATGTGCCCCAAACACTCAAACCGGCTTGTATCTTGCAATGGAAAATATGGGAAACATGACTTAGACAGCAAATGATACACTGTATGCCATGTTTCCAAATTTTTATGCACAGTGGTTACAGCATGAAGCGAATGCATGTGAATATACAAAGGTGCATTGCATTAAACAAGTCCAATGAGCGTGAAAAAAATGGACGGCCTGCCTGCTTTCATCCATCATTTGTTCTAAATTTATAATTAATCAATGAGCTGAGGTGGAGTCTTAGCCAGTGGTACCATCAGGGGTGTGTAATGCACTTTAGGGTAGACAGCCAATCAGCTGCCAGATTCAATCTGTCAATCAAACACAGCAGCCAATCAGAGAGCTGGCCATTGATCAGCAGGCCCTTTATGACATCACAGACAGACCCACGGAACTCTCTGTGCTTGTCTGCTGGCTGGCTGTCAGTTGGGTGGGTGGGCGGCAGAGGGGGAGGATGTACGTCTCGTTTCTCCTGAAAATTGCGGTTTTTCGGCGTTTTCGGAAAAAGTCGCGGTCCGACGCGCAAAAGTGGGGTATCGTAGAAATCGCCTTTTAAAGACGCACCTTTCTGGCCCCACAAAAATGGGCATTTCAAATTAGAAACAAGTCAAATGAACAAAATAGTGTGAATAAGTAAGTATTTCAGGGGTGAGTTAGCAGGTTATTGGGGTAGTAAGTCCTGATTTTTTTGGAGGTTGCAGTGACCACTACGCCATTCAAAATAGGCAGGCTTTAGCATAAGCAGTTAGGCCCCGTAGGATGATTTTAGCTAAAATGTGCCCCAAACACTCAAACCGGCTTGTATCTTGCAATCGAAAATATGGGAAACATGACTTAGACAGCAAATGATACACTGTATGCCATGTTTCCAAATTTTTATGCACAGTGGTTACAGCATGAAGCGAATGCATGTGAATATACAAAGGTGCATTGCATTAAACAAGTCCAATGAGCGTAAAAAAAAATTGCCGGCCTGCCTGCTTTCATCCATCATTTGTTCTAAATTTATAATTAATCAATGAGCTGAGGTGGAGTCTTAGCCAGTGGTACCATCAGGGGTGTGTAATGCACTTTAGGGTAGACAGCCAATCAGCTGCCAGTTTCAATCTGTCATTCAAACACAGCAGCCAATCAGAGAGCTGGCCATTGATCAGCAGGCCCTTTATGACATCACAGACAGACCCATGGAACTCTCTGTGCTTGTCTGCTGGCTGGCTGGCTGTCAGTTGGGTGGGTGGGCGGCAGAGGGGGAGGATGTACGTCTCGTTTCTCCTGAAAATTGCGGTTTTTCAGCGTTTCCGGAAAAAGTCGCGGTCCGACGCGCAAAAGTGGGGTATCGTAGAAATCGCCTTTTAAAGACGCACCTTTCTGGCCCCACAAAAATGGGCATTTCAAATTAGAAACAAGTCAAATGAACAAAATAGTGTGAATAAGTAAGTATTTCAGGGGTGAGTTAGCAGGTTATTGGGGTAGTAAGTCCTGATTTTTTTGGAGGTTGCAGTGACCACTACGCCATTCAAAATAGGCAGGCTTTAGCATAAGCAGTTAGGCCCCGTAGGATGATTTTAGCTAAAATGTACCCCAAACACTCAAACCGGCTTGTATCTTTCAATGGAAAATATGGGAAACATGACTTAGACAGCAAATGATACACTGTATGCCATGTTTCCAAATTTTTATGCACAGTGGTTACAGCATGAAGCGAATGCATGTGAATATACAAAGGTGCATTGCATTAAACAAGTCTAATGAGCGTGAAAAAAATGGCCGGCCTGCCTGCTTTCATCCATCATTTGTTCTAAATTTATAATTAATCAATGAGCTGAGGTGGAGTCTTAGCCAGTGGTACCATCAGGGGTGTGTAATGCACTTTAGGGTAGACAGCCAATCAGCTGCCAGATTCAATCTGTCAATCAAACACAGCAGCCAATCAGAGAGCTGGCCATTGATCAGCAGGCCCTTTATGACATCACAGACAGACCCACGGAACTCTCTGTGCTTGTCTGCTGGCTGGCTGTCAGTTGGGTGGGTGGGCGGCAGAGGGGGAGGATGTACGTCTCGTTTCTCCTGAAAATTGCGTTTTTTCTGCGTTTCCGGAAAAAGTCGCGGTCCGACGCGCAAAAGTGGGGTATCGTAGAAATCGCCTTTTAAAGACGCACCTTTCTGGCCCCACAAAAATGGGCATTTCAAATTAGAAACAAGTCAAATGAACAAAATAGTGTGAATAAGTAAGTATTTCAGGGGTGAGTTAGCAGGTTATTGGGGTAGTAAGTCCTGATTTTTTTGGAGGTTGCAGTGACCACTACGCCATTCAAAATAGGCAGGCTTTAGCATAAGCAGTTAGGCCCCGTAGGATGATTTTAGCTAAAATGTGCCCCAAACACTCAAACCGGCTTGTATCTTGCAATGGAAAATATGGGAAACATGACTTAGACAGCAAATGATACACTGTATGCCATGTTTCCAAATTTTTATGCACAGTGGTTACAGCATGAAGCGAATGCATGTGAATATACAAAGGTGCATTGCATTAAACAAGTCCAATGAGCGTGAAAAAAATGGCCGGCCTGCCTGTTTTCATCCATCATTTGTTCTAAATTTATAATTAATCAATGAGCTGAGGTGGAGTCTTAGCCAGTGGTACCATCAGGGGTGTGTAATGCACTTTAGGGTAGACAGCCAATCAGCTGCCAGATTCAATCTGTCAATCAAACACAGCAGCCAATCAGAGAGCTGGCCATTGATCAGCAGGCCCTTTATGACATCACAGACAGACCCACGGAACTCTCTGTGCTTGTCTGCTGGCTGGCTGTCAGTTGGGTGGGTGGGCGGCAGAGGGGGAGGATGTACGTCTCGTTTCTCCTGAAAATTGCGGTTTTTCGGCGTTTCCGGAAAAAGTCGCGGTCCGACGCGCAAAAGTGGGGTATCGTAGAAATCGCCTTTTAAAGACGCACCTTTCTGGCCCCACAAAAATGGGCATTTCAAATTAGAAACAAGTCAAATGAACAAAATAGTGTGAATAAGTAAGTATTTCAGGGGTGAGTTAGCAGGTTATTGGGGTAGTAAGTCCTGATTTTTTTGGAGGTTGCATTGACCACTACGCCATTCAAAATAGGCAGGCTTTGGCATAAGCAGTTAGGCCCCGTAGGATGATTTTAGCTAAAATGTGCCCCAAACACTCAAACCGGCTTGTATCTTGCAATGGAAAATATGGGAAACATGACTTAGACAGCAAATGATACACTGTATGCCATGTTTCCAAATTTTTATGCACAGTGGTTACAGCATGAAGTGAATGCATGTGAATATACACAGGTGCATTGCATTAAACAAGTCCAATGAGCGTGAAAAAAATGGCCGGCCTGCCTGCTTTCATCCATCATTTGTTCTAAATTTATAATTAATCAATGAGCTGAGGTGGAGTCTTAGCCAGTGGTACCATCAGGGGTGTGTAATGCACTTTAGGGTAGACAGCCAATCAGCTGCCAGATTCAATCTGTCAATCAAACACAGCAGCCAATCAGAGAGCTGGCCATTGATCAGCAGGCCCTTTATGACATCACAGACAGACCCACGGAACTCTCTGTGCTTGTCTGCTGGCTGGCTGTCAGTTGGGTGGGTGGGCGGCAGAGGGGGAGGATGTACGTCTCGTTTCTCCTGAAAATTGCGGTTTTTCGGCGTTTCCGGAAAAAGTCGCGGTCCGACGCGCAAAAGTGGGGTATCGTAGAAATCGCCTTTTAAAGACGCACCTTTCTGGCCCCACAAAAATGGGCATTTCAAATTAGAAACAAGTCAAATGAACAAAATAGTGTGAATAAGTAAGTATTTCAGGGGTGAGTTAGCAGGTTATTGGGGTAGTAAGTCCTGATTTTTTTGGAGGTTGCAGTGACCACTACGCCATTCAAAATAGGCAGGCTTTAGCATAAGCAGTTAGGCCCCGTAGGATGATTTTAGCTAAAATGTGCCCCAAACACTCAAACCGGCTTGTATCTTGCAATGGAAAATATGGGAAACATGACTTAGACAGCAAATGATACACTGTATGCCATGTTTCCAAATTTTTATGCACAGTGGTTACAGCATGAAGCGAATGCATGTGAATATACAAAGGTGCATTGCATTAAACAAGTCCAATGAGCGTGAAAAAAATGGCCGGCCTGCCTGCTTTCATCCATCATTTGTTCTAAATTTATAATTAATCAATGAGCTGAGGTGGAGTCTTAGCCAGTGGTACCATCAGGGGTGTGTAATGCACTTTAGGGTAGACAGCCAATCAGCTGCCAGATTCAATCTGTCAATCAAACACAGCAGCCAATCAGAGAGCTGGCCATTGATCAGCAGGCCCTTTATGACATCACAGACAGACCCACGGAACTCTCTGTGCTTGTCTGCTGGCTGGCTGTCAGTTGGGTGGGTGGGCGGCAGAGGGGGAGGATGTACGTCTCGTTTCTCCTGAAAATTGCGGTTTTTCGGTGTTTCCGGAAAAAGTCGCGGTCCGACGCGCAAAAGTGGGGTATCGTAGAAATCGCCTTTTAAAGACGCACCTTTCTGGCCCCACAAAAATGATAATTTCAAATTAGAAACAAGTCAAATGAACAAAATAGTGTGAATAAGTAAGTATTTCAGGGGTGAGTTAGCAGGTTATTGGGGTAGTAAGTCCTGATTTTTTTGGAGGTTGCAGTGACCACTACGCCATTCAAAATAGGCAGGCTTTAGCATAAGCAGTTAGGCCCCGTAGGATGATTTTAGCTAAAATGTGCCCCAAACACTCAAACCGGCTTGTATCTTGCAATGGAAAATATGGGAAACATGACTTAGACAGCAAATGATACACTGTATGCCATGTTTCCAAATTTTTATGCACAGTGGTTACAGCATGAAGCGAATGCATGTGAATATACAAAGGTGCATTGCATTAAACAAGTCCAATGAGCGTGAAAAAAATGGCCGGCCTGCCTGCTTTCATCCATCATTTGTTCTAAATTTATAATTAATCAATGAGCTGAGGTGGAGTCTTAGCCAGTGGTACCATCAGGGGTGTGTAATGCACTTTAGGGTAGACAGCCAATCAGCTGCCAGATTCAATCTGTCAATCAAACACAGCAGCCAATCAGAGAGCTGGCCATTGATCAGCAGGCCCTTTATGACATCACAGACAGACCCACGGAACTCTCTGTGCTTGTCTGCTGGCTGGCTGTCAGTTGGGTGGGTGGGCGGCAGAGGGGGAGGATGTACGTCTCGTTTCTCCTGAAAATTGCGGTTTTTCGGCGTTTTCGGAAAAAGTCGCGGTCCGACGCGCAAAAGTGGGGTATCGTAGAAATCGCCTTTTAAAGACGCACCTTTCTGGCCCCACAAAAATGGGCATTTCAAATTAGAAACAAGTCAAATGAACAAAATAGTGTGAATAAGTAAGTATTTCAGGGGTGAGTTAGCAGGTTATTGGGGTAGTAAGTCCTGATTTTTTTGGAGGTTGCAGTGACCACTACGCCATTCAAAATAGGCAGGCTTTAGCATAAGCAGTTAGGCCCCGTAGGATGATTTTAGCTAAAATGTGCCCCAAACACTCAAACCGGCTTGTATCTTGCAATCGAAAATATGGGAAACATGACTTAGACAGCAAATGATACACTGTATGCCATGTTTCCAAATTTTTATGCACAGTGGTTACAGCATGAAGCGAATGCATGTGAATATACAAAGGTGCATTGCATTAAACAAGTCCAATGAGCGTAAAAAAAAATTGCCGGCCTGCCTGCTTTCATCCATCATTTGTTCTAAATTTATAATTAATCAATGAGCTGAGGTGGAGTCTTAGCCAGTGGTACCATCAGGGGTGTGTAATGCACTTTAGGGTAGACAGCCAATCAGCTGCCAGTTTCAATCTGTCATTCAAACACAGCAGCCAATCAGAGAGCTGGCCATTGATCAGCAGGCCCTTTATGACATCACAGACAGACCCATGGAACTCTCTGTGCTTGTCTGCTGGCTGGCTGGCTGTCAGTTGGGTGGGTGGGCGGCAGAGGGGGATGATGTACGTCTCGTTTCTCCTGAAAATTGCGGTTTTTCAGCGTTTCCGGAAAAAGTCGCGGTCCGACGCGCAAAAGTGGGGTATCGTAGAAATCGCCTTTTAAAGACGCACCTTTCTGGCCCCACAAAAATGGGCATTTCAAATTAGAAACAAGTCAAATGAACAAAATAGTGTGAATAAGTAAGTATTTCAGGGGTGAGTTAGCAGGTTATTGGGGTAGTAAGTCCTGATTTTTTTGGAGGTTGCAGTGACCACTACGCCATTCAAAATAGGCAGGCTTTAGCATAAGCAGTTAGGCCCCGTAGGATGATTTTAGCTAAAATGTACCCCAAACACTCAAACCGGCTTGTATCTTTCAATGGAAAATATGGGAAACATGACTTAGACAGCAAATGATACACTGTATGCCATGTTTCCAAATTTTTATGCACAGTGGTTACAGCATGAAGCGAATGCATGTGAATATACAAAGGTGCATTGCATTAAACAAGTCTAATGAGCGTGAAAAAAATGGCCGGCCTGCCTGCTTTCATCCATCATTTGTTCTAAATTTATAATTAATCAATGAGCTGAGGTGGAGTCTTAGCCAGTGGTACCATCAGGGGTGTGTAATGCACTTTAGGGTAGACAGCCAATCAGCTGCCAGATTCAATCTGTCAATCAAACACAGCAGCCAATCAGAGAGCTGGCCATTGATCAGCAGGCCCTTTATGACATCACAGACAGACCCACGGAACTCTCTGTGCTTGTCTGCTGGCTGGCTGTCAGTTGGGTGGGTGGGCGGCAGAGGGGGAGGATGTACGTCTCGTTTCTCCTGAAAATTGCGTTTTTTCTGCGTTTCCGGAAAAAGTCGCGGTCCGACGCGCAAAAGTGGGGTATCGTAGAAATCGCCTTTTAAAGACGCACCTTTCTGGCCCCACAAAAATGGGCATTTCAAATTAGAAACAAGTCAAATGAACAAAATAGTGTGAATAAGTAAGTATTTCAGGGGTGAGTTAGCAGGTTATTGGGGTAGTAAGTCCTGATTTTTTTGGAGGTTGCAGTGACCACTACGCCATTCAAAATAGGCAGGCTTTAGCATAAGCAGTTAGGCCCCGTAGGATGATTTTAGCTAAAATGTGCCCCAAACACTCAAACCGGCTTGTATCTTGCAATGGAAAATATGGGAAACATGACTTAGACAGCAAATGATACACTGTATGCCATGTTTCCAAATTTTTATGCACAGTGGTTACAGCATGAAGCGAATGCATGTGAATATACAAAGGTGCATTGCATTAAACAAGTCCAATGAGCGTGAAAAAAATGGCCGGCCTGCCTGTTTTCATCCATCATTTGTTCTAAATTTATAATTAATCAATGAGCTGAGGTGGAGTCTTAGCCAGTGGTACCATCAGGGGTGTGTAATGCACTTTAGGGTAGACAGCCAATCAGCTGCCAGATTCAATCTGTCAATCAAACACAGCAGCCAATCAGAGAGCTGGCCATTGATCAGCAGGCCCTTTATGACATCACAGACAGACCCACGGAACTCTCTGTGCTTGTCTGCTGGCTGGCTGTCAGTTGGGTGGGTGGGCGGCAGAGGGGGAGGATGTACGTCTCGTTTCTCCTGAAAATTGCGGTTTTTCGGCGTTTCCGGAAAAAGTCGCGGTCCGACGCGCAAAAGTGGGGTATCGTAGAAATCGCCTTTTAAAGACGCACCTTTCTGGCCCCACAAAAATGGGCATTTCAAATTAGAAACAAGTCAAATGAACAAAATAGTGTGAATAAGTAAGTATTTCAGGGGTGAGTTAGCAGGTTATTGGGGTAGTAAGTCCTGATTTTTTTGGAGGTTGCATTGACCACTACGCCATTCAAAATAGGCAGGCTTTGGCATAAGCAGTTAGGCCCCGTAGGATGATTTTAGCTAAAATGTGCCCCAAACACTCAAACCGGCTTGTATCTTGCAATGGAAAATATGGGAAACATGACTTAGACAGCAAATGATACACTGTATGCCATGTTTCCAAATTTTTATGCACAGTGGTTACAGCATGAAGTGAATGCATGTGAATATACACAGGTGCATTGCATTAAACAAGTCCAATGAGCGTGAAAAAAATGGCCGGCCTGCCTGCTTTCATCCATCATTTGTTCTAAATTTATAATTAATCAATGAGCTGAGGTGGAGTCTTAGCCAGTGGTACCATCAGGGGTGTGTAATGCACTTTAGGGTAGACAGCCAATCAGCTGCCAGATTCAATCTGTCAATCAAACACAGCAGCCAATCAGAGAGCTGGCCATTGATCAGCAGGCCCTTTATGACATCACAGACAGACCCACGGAACTCTCTGTGCTTGTCTGCTGGCTGGCTGTCAGTTGGGTGGGTGGGCGGCAGAGGGGGAGGATGTACGTCTCGTTTCTCCTGAAAATTGCGGTTTTTCGGCGTTTCCGGAAAAAGTCGCGGTCCGACGCGCAAAAGTGGGGTATCGTAGAAATCGCCTTTTAAAGACGCACCTTTCTGGCCCCACAAAAATGGGCATTTCAAATTAGAAACAAGTCAAATGAACAAAATAGTGTGAATAAGTAAGTATTTCAGGGGTGAGTTAGCAGGTTATTGGGGTAGTAAGTCCTGATTTTTTTGGAGGTTGCAGTGACCACTACGCCATTCGAAATAGGCAGGCTTTGGCATAAGCAGTTAGGCCCCGTAGGATGATTTTAGCTAAAATGTGCCCCAAACACTCAAACCGGCTTGTATCTTGCAATGGAAAATATGGGAAACATGACTTAGACAGCAAATGATACACTGTATGCCATGTTTCCAAATTTTTATGCACAGTGGTTACAGCATGAAGTGAATGCATGTGAATATACACAGGTGCATTGCATTAAACAAGTCCAATGAGCGTGAAAAAAATGGCCGGCCTGCCTGCTTTCATCCATCATTTGTTCTAAATTTATAATTAATCAATGAGCTGAGGTGGAGTCTTAGCCAGTGGTACCATCAGGGGTGTGTAATGTACTTTAGGGTAGACAGCCAATCAGCTGCCAGATTCAATCTGTCAATCAAACACAGCAGCCAATCAGAGAGCTGGCCATTGATCAGCAGGCCCTTTATGACATCACAGACAGACCCACGGAACTCTCTGTGCTTGTCTGCTGGCTGGCTGTCAGTTGGGTGGGTGGGCGGCAGAGGGGGTGGATGTACGTCTCGTTTCTCCTGAAAATTGCGGTTTTTCGGCGTTTCTGGAAAAAGTCGCGGTCCGACGCGCAAAAGTGGGGTATCGTAGAAATCGCCTTTTAAAGACGCACCTTTCTGGCCCCACAAAAATGGGCATTTCAAATTAGAAACAAGTCAAATGAACAAAATAGTGTGAATAAGTAAGTATTTCAGGGGTGAGTTAGCAGGTTATTGGGGAAGTAAGTCCTGATTTTTTTGGAGGTTGCAGTGACCACTACGCCATTCAAAATAGGCAGGCTTTAGCATAAGCATTTAGGCCCCGTAGGATGATTTTAGCTAAAATGTGCCCCAAACACTCAAACCGGCTTGTATCTTGCAATGGAAAATATGGGAAACATGACTTAGACAGCAAATGATACACTGTATGCCATGTTTCCAAATTTTTATGCACAGTGGTTACAGCATGAAGTGAATGCATGTGAATATACACAGGTGCATTGCATTAAACAAGTCCAATGAGCGTGAAAAAAATGGCCGGCCTGCCTGCTTTCATCCATCATTTGTTCTAAATTTATAATTAATCAGAGAGCTGAGGTGGAGTCTTAGCCAGTGGTACCATCAGGGGTGTGTAATGCACTTTAGGGTAGACAGCCAATCAGCTGCCAGATTCAATCTGTCAATCAAACACAGCAGCCAATCAGAGAGCTGGCCATTGATCAGCAGGCCCTTTATGACATCACAGACAGACCCACGGAACTCTCTGTGCTTGTCTGCTGGCTGGCTGTCAGTTGGGTGGGTGGGCGGCAGAGGGGGAGGATGTACGTCTCGTTTCTCCTGAAAATTGCGGTTTTTCGGCGTTTCCGGAAAAAGTCGCGGTCCGACGCGCAAAAGTGGGGTATCGTAGAAATCGCCTTTTAAAGACGCACCTTTCTGGCCCCACAAAAATGGGCATTTCAAATTAGAAACAAGTCAAATGAACAAAATAGTGTGAATAAGTAAGTATTTCAGGGGTGAGTTAGCAGGTTATTGGGGTAGTAAGTCCTGATTTTTTTGGAGGTTGCATTGACCACTACGCCATTCAAAATAGGCAGGCTTTGGCATAAGCATTTAGGCCCCGTAGGATGATTTTAGCTAAAATGTGCCCCAAACACTCAAACCGGCTTGTATCTTGCAATGGAAAATATGGGAAACATGACTTAGACAGCAAATGATACACTGTATGCCATGTTTCCAAATTTTTATGCACAGTGGTTACAGCATGAAGCGAATGCATGTGAATATACAAAGGTGCATTGCATTAAACAAGTCCAATGAGCGTGAAAAAAATGGCCGGCCTGCCTGCTTTCATCCATCATTTGTTCTAAATTTATAATTAATCAATGAGCTGAGGTGGAGTCTTAGCCAGTGGTACCATCAGGGGTGTGTAATGCACTTTAGGGTAGACAGCCAATCAGCTGCCAGATTCAATCTGTCAATCAAACACAGCAGCCAATCAGAGAGCTGGCCATTGATCAGCAGGCCCTTTATGACATCACAGACAGACCCACGGAACTCTCTGTGCTTGTCTGCTGGCTGGCTGTCAGTTGGGTGGGTGGGCGGCAGAGGGGGAGGATGTACGTCTCGTTTCTCCTGAAAATTGCGGTTTTTCGGCGTTTCCGGAAAAAGTCGCGGTCCGACGCGCAAAAGTGGGGTATCGTAGAAATCGCCTTTTAAAGACGCACCTTTCTGGCCCCACAAAAATGGGCATTTCAAATTAGAAACAAGTCAAATGAACAAAATAGTGTGAATAAGTAAGTATTTCAGGGGTGAGTTAGCAGGTTATTGGGGTAGTAAGTCCTGATTTTTTTGGAGGTTGCAGTGACCACTACGCCATTCAAAATAGGCAGGCTTTAGCATAAGCAGTTAGGCCCCGTAGGATGATTTTAGCTAAAATGTGCCCCAAACACTCAAACCGGCTTGTATCTTGCAATGGAAAATATGGGAAACATGACTTAGACAGCAAATGATACACTGTATGCCATGTTTCCAAATTTTTATGCACAGTGGTTACAGCATGAAGTGAATGCATGTGAATATACACAGGTGCATTGCATTAAACAAGTCCAATGAGCGTGAAAAAAATGGCCGGCCTGCCTGCTTTCATCCATCATTTGTTCTAAATTTATAATTAATCAATGAGCTGAGGTGGAGTCTTAGCCAGTGGTACCATCAGGGGTGTGTAATGCACTTTAGGGTAGACAGCCAATCAGCTGCCAGATTCAATCTGTCAATCAAACACAGCAGCCAATCAGAGAGCTGGCCATTGATCAGCAGGCCCTTTATGACATCACAGACAGACCCACGGAACTCTCTGTGCTTGTCTGCTGGCTGGCTGTCAGTTGGGTGGGTGGGCGGCAGAGGGGGAGGATGTACGTCTCGTTTCTCCTGAAAATTGCGGTTTTTCAGCGTTTCCGGAAAAAGTCGCGGTCCGACGCGCAAAAGTGGGGTATCGTAGAAATCGCCTTTTAAAGACGCACCTTTCTGGCCCCACAAAAATGGGCATTTCAAATTAGAAACAAGTCAAATGAACAAAATAGTGTGAATAAGTAAGTATTTCAGGGGTGAGTTAGCAGGTTATTGGGGTAGTAAGTCCTGATTTTTTTGGAGGTTGCAGTGACCACTACGCCATTCAAAATAGGCAGGCTTTAGCATAAGCAGTTAGGCCCCGTAGGATGATTTTAGCTAAAATGTGCCCCAAACACTCAAACCGGCTTGTATCTTGCAATGGAAAATATGGGAAACATGACTTAGACAGCAAATGATACACTGTATGCCATGTTTCCAAATTTTTATGCACAGTGGTTACAGCATGAAGTGAATGCATGTGAATATACACAGGTGCATTGCATTAAACAAGTCCAATGAGCGTGAAAAAAATGGCCGGCCTGCCTGCTTTCATCCATCATTTGTTCTAAATTTATAATTAATCAATGAGCTGAGGTGGAGTCTTAGCCAGTGGTACCATCAGGGGTGTGTAATGCACTTTAGGGTAGACAGCCAATCAGCTGCCAGATTCAATCTGTCAATCAAACACAGCAGCCAATCAGAGAGCTGGCCATTGATCAGCAGGCCCTTTATGACATCACAGACAGACCCACGGAACTCTCTGTGCTTGTCTGCTGGCTGGCTGTCAGTTGGGTGGGTGGGCGGCAGAGGGGGTGGATGTACGTCTCGTTTCTCCTGAAAATTGCGGTTTTTCGGCGTTTCCGGAAAAAGTCGCGGTCCAACGCGCAAAAGTGGGGTATCGTAGAAATCGCCTTTTAAAGACGCACCTTTCTGGCCCCACAAAAATGGGCATTTCAAATTAGAAACAAGTCAAATGAACAAAATAGTGTGAATAAGTAAGTATTTCAGGGGTGAGTTAGCAGGTTATTGGGGTAGTAAGTCCTGATTTTTTTGGAGGTTGCAGTGACCACTACGCCATTCAAAATAGGCAGGCTTTAGCATAAGCATTTAGGCCCCGTAGGATGATTTTAGCTAAAATGTGCCCCAAACACTCAAACCGGCTTGTATCTTGCAATGGAAAATATGGGAAACATGACTTAGACAGCAAATGATACACTGTATGCCATGTTTCCAAATTTTTATGCACAGTGGTTACAGCATGAAGTGAATGCATGTGAATATACACAGGTGCATTGCATTAAACAAGTCCAATGAGCGTGAAAAAAATGGCCGGCCTGCCTGCTTTCATCCATCATTTGTTCTAAATTTATAATTAATCAATGAGCTGAGGTGGAGTCTTAGCCAGTGATACCATCAGGGGTGTGTAATGCACTTTAGGGTAGACAGCCAATCAGCTGCCAGATTCAATCTGTCAATCAAACACAGCAGCCAATCAGAGAGCTGGCCATTGATCAGCAGGCCCTTTATGACATCACAGACAGACCCACGGAACTCTCTGTGCTTGTCTGCTGGCTGGCTGTCAGTTGGGTGGGTGGGCGGCAGAGGGGGAGGATGTACGTCTCGTTTCTCCTGAAAATTGCGGTTTTTCGGCGTTTCCGGAAAAAGTCGCGGTCCGACGCGCAAAAGTGGGGTATCGTAGAAATCGCCTTTTAAAGACGCACCTTTCTGGCCCCACAAAAATGGGCATTTCAAATTAGAAACAAGTCAAATGAACAAAATAGTGTGAATAAGTAAGTATTTCAGGGGTGAGTTAGCAGGTTATTGGGGTAGTAAGTCCTGATTTTTTTGGAGGTTGCATTGACCACTACGCCATTCAAAATAGGCAGGCTTTGGCATAAGCAGTTAGGCCCCGTAGGATGATTTTAGCTAAAATGTGCCCCAAACACTCAAACCGGCTTGTATCTTGCAATGGAAAATATGGGAAACATGACTTAGACAGCAAATGATACACTGTATGCCATGTTTCCAAATTTTTATGCACAGTGGTTACAGCATGAAGCGAATGCATGTGAATATACAAAGGTGCATTGCATTAAACAAGTCCAATGAGCGTGAAAAAAATGGCCTGCCTGCCTGCTTTCATCCATCATTTGTTCTAAATTTATAATTAATCAATGAGCTGAGGTGGAGTCTTAGCCAGTGGTACCATCAGGGGTGTGTAATGCACTTTAGGGTAGACAGCCAATCAGCTGCCAGATTCAATCTGTCAATCAAACACAGCAGCCAATCAGAGAGCTGGCCATTGATCAGCAGGCCCTTTATGACATCACAGACAGACCCACGGAACTCTCTGTGCTTGTCTGCTGGCTGGCTGTCAGTTGGGTGGGTGGGCGGCAGAGGGGGAGGATGTACGTCTCGTTTCTCCTGAAAATTGCGGTTTTTCGGCGTTTCCGGAAAAAGTCGCGGTCCGACGCGCAAAAGTGGGGTATCGTAGAAATCGCCTTTTAAAGACGCACCTTTCTGGCCCCACAAAAATGGGCATTTCAAATTAGAAACAAGTCAAATGAACAAAATAGTGTGAATAAGTAAGTATTTCAGGGGTGAGTTAGCAGGTTATTGGGGTAGTAAGTCCTGATTTTTTGGGAGGTTGCATTGACCACTACGCCATTCAAAATAGGCAGGCTTTGGCATAAGCAGTTAGGCCCCGTAGGATGATTTTAGCTAAAATGTGCCCCAAACACTCAAACCGGCTTGTATCTTGCAATGGAAAATATGGGAAACATGACTTAGACAGCAAATGATACACTGTATGCCATGTTTCCAAATTTTTATGCACAGTGCTTACAGCATGAAGTGAATGCATGTGAATATACACAGGTGCATTGCATTAAACAAGTCCAATGAGCGTGAAAAAAATGGCCGGCCTGCCTGCTTTCATCCATCATTTGTTCTAAATTTATAATTAATCAATGAGCTGAGGTGGAGTCTTAGCCAGTGGTACCATCAGGGGTGTGTAATGCACTTTAGGGTAGACAGCCAATCAGCTGCCAGATTCAATCTGTCAATCAAACACAGCAGCCAATCAGAGAGCTGGCCATTGATCAGCAGGCCCTTTATGACATCACAGACAGACCCACGGAACTCTCTGTGCTTGTCTGCTGGCTGGCTGTCAGTTGGGTGGGTGGGCGGCAGAGGGGGAGGATGTACGTCTCGTTTCTCCTGAAAATTGCGGTTTTTCGGCGTTTCCGGAAAAAGTCGCGGTCCGACGCGCAAAAGTGGGGTATCGTAGAAATCGCCTTTTAAAGACGCACCTTTCTGGCCCCACAAAAATGGGCATTTCAAATTAGAAACAAGTCAAATGAACAAAATAGTGTGAATAAGTAAGTATTTCAGGGGTGAGTTAGCAGGTTATTGGGGTAGTAAGTCCTGATTTTTTTGGATTTTGCAGTGACCACTACGCCATTCAAAATAGGCAGGCTTTGGCATAAGCAGTTAGGCCCCGTAGGATGATTTTAGCTAAAATGTGCCCCAAACACTCAAACCGGCTTGTATCTTGCAATGGAAAATATGGGAAACATGACTTAGACAGCAAATGATACACTGTATGCCATGTTTCCAAATTTTTATGCACAGTGGTTACAGCATGAAGCGAATGCATGTGAATATACAAAGGTGCATTGCATTAAACAAGTCCAATGAGCGTGAAAAAAATGGCCGGCCTGCCTGCTTTCATCCATCATTTGTTCTAAATTTATAATTAATCAGAGAGCTGAGGTGGAGTCTTAGCCAGTGGTACCATCAGGGGTGTGTAATGCACTTTAGGGTAGACAGCCAATCAGCTGCCAGATTCAATCTGTCAATCAAACACAGCAGCCAATCAGAGAGCTGGCCATTGATCAGCAGGCCCTTTATGACATCACAGACAGACCCACGGAACTCTCTGTGCTTGTCTGCTGGCTGGCTGTCAGTTGGGTGGGTGGGCGGCAGAGGGGGAGGATGTACGTCTCGTTTCTCCTAAAAATTGCGGTTTTTCAGCGTTTCCGGAAAAAGTCGCGGTCCGACGCGCAAAAGTGGGGTATCGTAGAAATCGCCTTTTAAAGACGCACCTTTCTGGCCCCACAAAAATGGGCATTTCAAATTAGAAACAAGTCAAATGAACAAAATAGTGTGAATAAGTAAGTATTTCAGGGGTGAGTTAGCAGGTTATTGGGGTAGTAAGTCCTGATTTTTTTGGAGGTTGCAGTGACCACTACGCCATTCAAAATAGGCAGGCTTTAGCATAAGCAGTTAGGCCCCGTAGGATGATTTTAGCTAAAATGTGCCCCAAACACTCAAACCGGCTTGTATCTTGCAATGGAAAATATGGGAAACATGACTTAGACAGCAAATGATACACTGTATGCCATGTTTCCACATTTTTATGCACAGTGGTTACAGCATGAAGTGAATGCATGTGAATATACACAGGTGCATTGCATTAAACAAGTCCAATGAGCGTGAAAAAAATGGCCGGCCTGCCTGCTTTCATCCATCATTTGTTCTAAATTTATAATTAATCAATGAGCTGAGGTGGAGTCTTAGCCAGTGGTACCATCAGGGGTGTGTAATGCACTTTAGGGTAGACAGCCAATCAGCTGCCAGATTCAATCTGTCAATCAAACACAGCAGCCAATCAGAGAGCTGGCCATTGATCAGCAGGCCCTTTATGACATCACAGACAGACCCACGGAACTCTCTGTGCTTGTCTGCTGGCTGGCTGTCAGTTGGGTGGGTGGGCGGCAGAGGGGGAGGATGTACGTCTCGTTTCTCCTGAAAATTGCGGTTTTTCGGCGTTTCCGGAAAAAGTCACGGTCCGACGCGCAAAAGTGGGGTATCGTAGAAATCGCCTTTTAAAGACGCACCTTTCTGGCCCCACAAAAATGGGCATTTCAAATTAGAAACAAGTCAAATGAACAAAATAGTGTGAATAAGTAAGTATTTCAGGGGTGAGTTAGCAGGTTATTGGGGTAGTAAGTCCTGATTTTTTTTGGAGGTTGCAGTGACCACTACGCCATTCAAAATAGGCAGGCTTTAGCATAAGCATTTAGGCCCCGTAGGATGATTTTAGCTAAAATGTGCCCCAAACACTCAAACCGGCTTGTATCTTGCAATGGAAAATATGGGAAACAGGACTTAGACAGCAAATGATACACTGTATGCCATGTTTCCAAATTTTTATGCACAGTGGTTACAGCATGAAGTGAATGCATGTGAATATACACAGGTGCATTGCATTAAACAAGTCCAATGAGCGTGAAAAAAATGGCCGGCCTGCCTGCTTTCATCCATCATTTGTTCTAAATTTATAATTAATCAATGAGCTGAGGTGGAGTCTTAGCCAGTGGTACCATCAGGGGTGTGTAATGCACTTTAGGGTAGACAGCCAATCAGCTGCCAGATTCAATCTGTCAATCAAACACAGCAGCCAATCAGAGAGCTGGCCATTGATCAGCAGGCCCTTTATGACATCACAGACAGACCCACGGAACTCTCTGTGCTTGTCTGCTGGCTGGCTGTCAGTTGGGTGGGTGGGCGGCAGAGGGGGAGGATGTACGTCTCGTTTCTCCTGAAAATTGCGGTTTTTCGGCGTTTCCGGAAAAAGTCGCGGTCCGACGCGCAAAAGTGGGGTATCGTAGAAATCGCCTTTTAAAGACGCACCTTTCTGGCCCCACAAAAATGGGCATTTCAAATTAGAAACAAGTCAAATGAACAAAATAGTGTGAATAAGTAAGTATTTCAGGGGTGAGTTAGCAGGTTATTGGGGTAGTAAGTCCTGATTTTTTTGGAGGTTGCATTGACCACTACGCCATTCAAAATAGGCAGGCTTTGGCATAAGCAGTTAGGCCCCGTAGGATGATTTTAGCTAAAATGTGCCCCAAACACTCAAACCGGCTTGTATCTTGCAATGGAAAATATGGGAAACATGACTTAGACAGCAAATGATACACTGTATGCCATGTTTCCAAATTTTTATGCACAGTGGTTACAGCATGAAGCGAATGCATGTGAATATACAAAGGTGCATTGCATTAAACAAGTCCAATGAGCGTGAAAAAAATGGCCGGCCTGCCTGCTTTCATCCATCATTTGTTCTAAATTTATAATTAATCAATGAGCTGAGGTGGAGTCTTAGCCAGTGGTACCATCAGGGGTGTGTAATGCACTTTAGGGTAGACAGCCAATCAGCTGCCAGATTCAATCTGTCATTCAAACACAGCAGCCAATCAGAGAGCTGGCCATTGATCAGCAGGCCCTTTATGACATCACAGACAGACCCACAGAACTCTCTGTGCTTGTCTGCTGGCTGGCTGTCAGTTGGGTGGGTGGGCGGCAGAGGGGGAGGATGTACGTCTCGTTTCTCCTGAAAATTGCGGTTTTTCAGCGTTTCCGGAAAAAGTCGCGGTCCGACGCGCAAAAGTGGGGTATCGTAGAAATCGCCTTTTAAAGACGCACCTTTCTGGCCCCACAAAAATGGGCATTTCAAATTAGAAACAAGTCAAATGAACAAAATAGTGTGAATAAGTAAGTATTTCAGGGGTGAGTTAGCAGGTTATTGGGGTAGTAAGTCCTGATTTTTTTGGAGGTTGCAGTGACCACTACACCATTCAAAATAGGCAGGCTTTAGCATAAGCATTTAGGCCCCGTAGGATGATTTTAGCTAAAATGTGCCCCAAACACTCAAACCGGCTTGTATCTTGCAATGGAAAATATGGGAAACATGACTTAGACAGCAAATGATACACTGTATGCCATGTTTCCAAATTTTTATGCACAGTGGTTACAGCATGAAGCGAATGCATGTGAATATACAAAGGTGCATTGCATTAAACAAGTCCAATGAGCGTGAAAAAAATGGCCGGCCTGCCTGCTTTCATCCATCATTTGTTCTAAATTTATAATTAATCAATGAGCTGAGGTGGAGTCTTAGCCAGTGGTACCATCAGGGGTGTGTAATGCACTTTAGGGTAGACAGCCAATCAGCTGCCAGATTCAATCTGTCAATCAAACACAGCAGCCAATCAGAGAGCTGGCCATTGATCAGCAGGCCCTTTATGACATCACAGACAGACCCACGGAACTCTCTGTGCTTGTCTGCTGGCTGGCTGTCAGTTGGGTGGGTGGGTGGGCGGCAGAGGGGGAGGATGTACGTCTCGTTTCTCCTGAAAATTGCGGTTTTTCGGCGTTTCCGGAAAAAGTCGCGGTCCGACGCGCAAAAGTGGGGTATCGTAGAAATCGCCTTTTAAAGACGCACCTTTCTGGCCCCACAAAAATGGGCATTTCAAATTAGAAACAAGTCAAATGAACAAAATAGTGTGAATAAGTAAGTATTTCAGGGGTGAGTTAGCAGGTTATTGGGGTAGTAAGTCCTGATTTTTTTGGAGGTTGCAGTGACCACTACGCCATTCAAAATAGGCAGGCTTTAGCATAAGCAGTTAGGCCCCGTAGGATGATTTTAGCTAAAATGTGCCCCAAACACTCAAACCGGCTTGTATCTTGCAATGGAAAATATGGGAAACATGACTTAGGCCCTTATTCTGGTTGGTGCGGTCGAGCCGCATATGCGGCTCCGACCGCACCAGACGAATCCCCGCCTACAAGACGGATCGGCACGGCCGTCCGTACACGGACGGCTGCCGATCCGCATGAAAATGGCGGGGCGTACGCCTCCACCATGTTGGGAGCTGCCCCCTGCATTCGATGGTCGATGACCATCGAAGGCAGGGCCGCACGCTCCCCCCGCTCACGCAAGCTTAGAGCACACGGACAATCGTCCGTGTGAAAGCTTGTATTGGGGCGGGCAGCTGACATCCGGCGATGTCAGCTTTCCGCCCCCATCACTGGCGTCATAGCCTCATTACCATGCATACGCCCCGCGTTTGCATGGGAACGCCCATGAAACGCTGGGCGTATACATAGGGTAATGAGGCTATTAAGCCCCTCACACCCCTATACGCCCCCTTTGCGGCGTCTAAATTTTTTACTCGGCGAATTCCCCTGCACATGCGCAGAGTGACCTCTGCGCATGTGCAGAGTGTAAACATCGGCGGTACGGCCGCACGCGGGCCGTACCGCTCAGATCAAAATAAGGGCCTTAGACAGCAAATGATACACTGTATGCCATGTTTCCAAATTTTTATGCACAGTGGTTACAGCATGAAGTGAATGCATGTGAATATACACAGGTGCATTGCATTAAACAAGTCCAATGAGCGTGAAAAAAATGGCCGGCCTGCCTGCTTTCATCCATCATTTGTTCTAAATTTATAATTAATCAATGAGCTGAGGTGGAGTCTTAGCCAGTGGTACCATCAGGGGTGTGTAATGCACTTTAGGGTAGACAGCCAATCAGCTGGCAGATTCAATCTGTCAATCAAACACAGCAGCCAATCAGAGAGCTGGCCATTGATCAGCAGGCCCTTTATGACATCACAGACAGACCCACGGAACTCTCTGTGCTTGTCTGCTGGCTGGCTGTCAGTTGGGTGGGTGGGCGGCAGAGGGGGTGGATGTACGTCTCGTTTCTCCTGAAAATTGCGGTTTTTCGGTGTTTCCGGAAAAAGTCGCGGTCCGACGCGCAAAAGTGGGGTATCGTAGAAATCGCCTTTTAAAGACGCACCTTTCTGGCCCCACAAAAATGGGCATTTCAAATTAGAAACAAGTCAAATGAACAAAATAGTGTGAATAAGTAAGTATTTCAGGGGTGAGTTAGCAGGTTATTGGGGTAGTAAGTCCTGATTTTTTTGGAGGTTGCAGTGACCACTACGCCATTCAAAATAGGCAGGCTTTAGCATAAGCAGTTAGGCCCCGTAGGATGATTTTAGCTAAAATGTGCCCCAAACACTCAAACCGGCTTGTATCTTGCAATGGAAAATATGGGAAACATGACTTAGACAGCAAATGATACACTGTATGCCATGTTTCCAAATTTTTATGCACAGTGGTTACAGCATGAAGTGAATGCATGTGAATATACACAGGTGCATTGCATTAAACAAGTCCAATGAGCGTGAAAAAAATGGCCGGCCTGCCTGCTTTCATCCATCATTTGTTCTAAATTTATAATTAATCAATGAGCTGAGGTGGAGTCTTAGCCAGTGATACCATCAGGGGTGTGTAATGCACTTTAGGGTAGACAGCCAATCAGCTGCCAGATTCAATCTGTCAATCAAACACAGCAGCCAATCAGAGAGCTGGCCATTGATCAGCAGGCCCTTTATGACATCACAGACAGACCCACGGAACTCTCTGTGCTTGTCTGCTGGCTGGCTGTCAGTTGGGTGGGTGGGCGGCAGAGGGGGAGGATGTACGTCTCGTTTCTCCTGAAAATTGCG
Organism: Crinia signifera; assembly: GCF_055691185.1. NCBI lineage: Eukaryota > Metazoa > Chordata > Amphibia > Anura > Myobatrachidae > Crinia > Crinia signifera. Next base: position 147,030,973 of record NC_139218.1, on the reverse strand, counting down.
GTTTTTCGGCGTTTCCGGAAAAAGTCGCGGTCCGACGCGCAAAAGTGGGGTATCGTAGAAATCGCCTTTTAAAGACGCACCTTTCTGGCCCCACAAAAATGGGCATTTCAAATTAGAAACAAGTCAAATGAACAAAATAGTGTGAATAAGTAAGTATTTCAGGGGTGAGTTAGCAGGTTATTGGGGTAGTAAGTCCTGATTTTTTTGGAGGTTGCATTGACCACTACGCCATTCAAAATAGGCAGGCTTTGGCATAAGCAGTTAGGCCCCGTAGGATGATTTTAGCTAAAATGTGCCCCAAACACTCAAACCGGCTTGTATCTTGCAATGGAAAATATGGGAAACATGACTTAGACAGCAAATGATACACTGTATGCCATGTTTCCAAATTTTTATGCACAGTGGTTACAGCATGAAGCGAATGCATGTGAATATACAAAGGTGCATTGCATTAAACAAGTCCAATGAGCGTGAAAAAAATGGCCTGCCTGCCTGCTTTCATCCATCATTTGTTCTAAATTTATAATTAATCAATGAGCTGAGGTGGAGTCTTAGCCAGTGGTACCATCAGGGGTGTGTAATGCACTTTAGGGTAGACAGCCAATCAGCTGCCAGATTCAATCTGTCAATCAAACACAGCAGCCAATCAGAGAGCTGGCCATTGATCAGCAGGCCCTTTATGACATCACAGACAGACCCACGGAACTCTCTGTGCTTGTCTGCTGGCTGGCTGTCAGTTGGGTGGGTGGGCGGCAGAGGGGGAGGATGTACGTCTCGTTTCTCCTGAAAATTGCGGTTTTTCGGCGTTTCCGGAAAAAGTCGCGGTCCGACGCGCAAAAGTGGGGTATCGTAGAAATCGCCTTTTAAAGACGCACCTTTCTGGCCCCACAAAAATGGGCATTTCAAATTAGAAACAAGTCAAATGAACAAAATAGTGTGAATAAGTAAGTATTTCAGGGGTGAGTTAGCAGGTTATTGGGGTAGTAAGTCCTGATTTTTTGGGAGGTTGCATTGACCACTACGCCATTCAAAATAGGCAGGCTTTGGCATAAGCAGTTAGGCCCCGTAGGATGATTTTAGCTAAAATGTGCCCCAAACACTCAAACCGGCTTGTATCTTGCAATGGAAAATATGGGAAACATGACTTAGACAGCAAATGATACACTGTATGCCATGTTTCCAAATTTTTATGCACAGTGCTTACAGCATGAAGTGAATGCATGTGAATATACACAGGTGCATTGCATTAAACAAGTCCAATGAGCGTGAAAAAAATGGCCGGCCTGCCTGCTTTCATCCATCATTTGTTCTAAATTTATAATTAATCAATGAGCTGAGGTGGAGTCTTAGCCAGTGGTACCATCAGGGGTGTGTAATGCACTTTAGGGTAGACAGCCAATCAGCTGCCAGATTCAATCTGTCAATCAAACACAGCAGCCAATCAGAGAGCTGGCCATTGATCAGCAGGCCCTTTATGACATCACAGACAGACCCACGGAACTCTCTGTGCTTGTCTGCTGGCTGGCTGTCAGTTGGGTGGGTGGGCGGCAGAGGGGGAGGATGTACGTCTCGTTTCTCCTGAAAATTGCGGTTTTTCGGCGTTTCCGGAAAAAGTCGCGGTCCGACGCGCAAAAGTGGGGTATCGTAGAAATCGCCTTTTAAAGACGCACCTTTCTGGCCCCACAAAAATGGGCATTTCAAATTAGAAACAAGTCAAATGAACAAAATAGTGTGAATAAGTAAGTATTTCAGGGGTGAGTTAGCAGGTTATTGGGGTAGTAAGTCCTGATTTTTTTGGATTTTGCAGTGACCACTACGCCATTCAAAATAGGCAGGCTTTGGCATAAGCAGTTAGGCCCCGTAGGATGATTTTAGCTAAAATGTGCCCCAAACACTCAAACCGGCTTGTATCTTGCAATGGAAAATATGGGAAACATGACTTAGACAGCAAATGATACACTGTATGCCATGTTTCCAAATTTTTATGCACAGTGGTTACAGCATGAAGCGAATGCATGTGAATATACAAAGGTGCATTGCATTAAACAAGTCCAATGAGCGTGAAAAAAATGGCCGGCCTGCCTGCTTTCATCCATCATTTGTTCTAAATTTATAATTAATCAGAGAGCTGAGGTGGAGTCTTAGCCAGTGGTACCATCAGGGGTGTGTAATGCACTTTAGGGTAGACAGCCAATCAGCTGCCAGATTCAATCTGTCAATCAAACACAGCAGCCAATCAGAGAGCTGGCCATTGATCAGCAGGCCCTTTATGACATCACAGACAGACCCACGGAACTCTCTGTGCTTGTCTGCTGGCTGGCTGTCAGTTGGGTGGGTGGGCGGCAGAGGGGGAGGATGTACGTCTCGTTTCTCCTAAAAATTGCGGTTTTTCAGCGTTTCCGGAAAAAGTCGCGGTCCGACGCGCAAAAGTGGGGTATCGTAGAAATCGCCTTTTAAAGACGCACCTTTCTGGCCCCACAAAAATGGGCATTTCAAATTAGAAACAAGTCAAATGAACAAAATAGTGTGAATAAGTAAGTATTTCAGGGGTGAGTTAGCAGGTTATTGGGGTAGTAAGTCCTGATTTTTTTGGAGGTTGCAGTGACCACTACGCCATTCAAAATAGGCAGGCTTTAGCATAAGCAGTTAGGCCCCGTAGGATGATTTTAGCTAAAATGTGCCCCAAACACTCAAACCGGCTTGTATCTTGCAATGGAAAATATGGGAAACATGACTTAGACAGCAAATGATACACTGTATGCCATGTTTCCACATTTTTATGCACAGTGGTTACAGCATGAAGTGAATGCATGTGAATATACACAGGTGCATTGCATTAAACAAGTCCAATGAGCGTGAAAAAAATGGCCGGCCTGCCTGCTTTCATCCATCATTTGTTCTAAATTTATAATTAATCAATGAGCTGAGGTGGAGTCTTAGCCAGTGGTACCATCAGGGGTGTGTAATGCACTTTAGGGTAGACAGCCAATCAGCTGCCAGATTCAATCTGTCAATCAAACACAGCAGCCAATCAGAGAGCTGGCCATTGATCAGCAGGCCCTTTATGACATCACAGACAGACCCACGGAACTCTCTGTGCTTGTCTGCTGGCTGGCTGTCAGTTGGGTGGGTGGGCGGCAGAGGGGGAGGATGTACGTCTCGTTTCTCCTGAAAATTGCGGTTTTTCGGCGTTTCCGGAAAAAGTCACGGTCCGACGCGCAAAAGTGGGGTATCGTAGAAATCGCCTTTTAAAGACGCACCTTTCTGGCCCCACAAAAATGGGCATTTCAAATTAGAAACAAGTCAAATGAACAAAATAGTGTGAATAAGTAAGTATTTCAGGGGTGAGTTAGCAGGTTATTGGGGTAGTAAGTCCTGATTTTTTTTGGAGGTTGCAGTGACCACTACGCCATTCAAAATAGGCAGGCTTTAGCATAAGCATTTAGGCCCCGTAGGATGATTTTAGCTAAAATGTGCCCCAAACACTCAAACCGGCTTGTATCTTGCAATGGAAAATATGGGAAACAGGACTTAGACAGCAAATGATACACTGTATGCCATGTTTCCAAATTTTTATGCACAGTGGTTACAGCATGAAGTGAATGCATGTGAATATACACAGGTGCATTGCATTAAACAAGTCCAATGAGCGTGAAAAAAATGGCCGGCCTGCCTGCTTTCATCCATCATTTGTTCTAAATTTATAATTAATCAATGAGCTGAGGTGGAGTCTTAGCCAGTGGTACCATCAGGGGTGTGTAATGCACTTTAGGGTAGACAGCCAATCAGCTGCCAGATTCAATCTGTCAATCAAACACAGCAGCCAATCAGAGAGCTGGCCATTGATCAGCAGGCCCTTTATGACATCACAGACAGACCCACGGAACTCTCTGTGCTTGTCTGCTGGCTGGCTGTCAGTTGGGTGGGTGGGCGGCAGAGGGGGAGGATGTACGTCTCGTTTCTCCTGAAAATTGCGGTTTTTCGGCGTTTCCGGAAAAAGTCGCGGTCCGACGCGCAAAAGTGGGGTATCGTAGAAATCGCCTTTTAAAGACGCACCTTTCTGGCCCCACAAAAATGGGCATTTCAAATTAGAAACAAGTCAAATGAACAAAATAGTGTGAATAAGTAAGTATTTCAGGGGTGAGTTAGCAGGTTATTGGGGTAGTAAGTCCTGATTTTTTTGGAGGTTGCATTGACCACTACGCCATTCAAAATAGGCAGGCTTTGGCATAAGCAGTTAGGCCCCGTAGGATGATTTTAGCTAAAATGTGCCCCAAACACTCAAACCGGCTTGTATCTTGCAATGGAAAATATGGGAAACATGACTTAGACAGCAAATGATACACTGTATGCCATGTTTCCAAATTTTTATGCACAGTGGTTACAGCATGAAGCGAATGCATGTGAATATACAAAGGTGCATTGCATTAAACAAGTCCAATGAGCGTGAAAAAAATGGCCGGCCTGCCTGCTTTCATCCATCATTTGTTCTAAATTTATAATTAATCAATGAGCTGAGGTGGAGTCTTAGCCAGTGGTACCATCAGGGGTGTGTAATGCACTTTAGGGTAGACAGCCAATCAGCTGCCAGATTCAATCTGTCATTCAAACACAGCAGCCAATCAGAGAGCTGGCCATTGATCAGCAGGCCCTTTATGACATCACAGACAGACCCACAGAACTCTCTGTGCTTGTCTGCTGGCTGGCTGTCAGTTGGGTGGGTGGGCGGCAGAGGGGGAGGATGTACGTCTCGTTTCTCCTGAAAATTGCGGTTTTTCAGCGTTTCCGGAAAAAGTCGCGGTCCGACGCGCAAAAGTGGGGTATCGTAGAAATCGCCTTTTAAAGACGCACCTTTCTGGCCCCACAAAAATGGGCATTTCAAATTAGAAACAAGTCAAATGAACAAAATAGTGTGAATAAGTAAGTATTTCAGGGGTGAGTTAGCAGGTTATTGGGGTAGTAAGTCCTGATTTTTTTGGAGGTTGCAGTGACCACTACACCATTCAAAATAGGCAGGCTTTAGCATAAGCATTTAGGCCCCGTAGGATGATTTTAGCTAAAATGTGCCCCAAACACTCAAACCGGCTTGTATCTTGCAATGGAAAATATGGGAAACATGACTTAGACAGCAAATGATACACTGTATGCCATGTTTCCAAATTTTTATGCACAGTGGTTACAGCATGAAGCGAATGCATGTGAATATACAAAGGTGCATTGCATTAAACAAGTCCAATGAGCGTGAAAAAAATGGCCGGCCTGCCTGCTTTCATCCATCATTTGTTCTAAATTTATAATTAATCAATGAGCTGAGGTGGAGTCTTAGCCAGTGGTACCATCAGGGGTGTGTAATGCACTTTAGGGTAGACAGCCAATCAGCTGCCAGATTCAATCTGTCAATCAAACACAGCAGCCAATCAGAGAGCTGGCCATTGATCAGCAGGCCCTTTATGACATCACAGACAGACCCACGGAACTCTCTGTGCTTGTCTGCTGGCTGGCTGTCAGTTGGGTGGGTGGGCGGCAGAGGGGGAGGATGTACGTCTCGTTTCTCCTGAAAATTGCGGTTTTTCGGCGTTTCCGGAAAAAGTCGCGGTCCGACGCGCAAAAGTGGGGTATCGTAGAAATCGCCTTTTAAAGACGCACCTTTCTGGCCCCACAAAAATGGGCATTTCAAATTAGAAACAAGTCAAATGAACAAAATAGTGTGAATAAGTAAGTATTTCAGGGGTGAGTTAGCAGGTTATTGGGGTAGTAAGTCCTGATTTTTTTGGAGGTTGCAGTGACCACTACGCCATTCAAAATAGGCAGGCTTTAGCATAAGCAGTTAGGCCCCGTAGGATGATTTTAGCTAAAATGTGCCCCAAACACTCAAACCGGCTTGTATCTTGCAATGGAAAATATGGGAAACATGACTTAGGCCCTTATTCTGGTTGGTGCGGTCGAGCCGCATATGCGGCTCCGACCGCACCAGACGAATCCCCGCCTACAAGACGGATCGGCACGGCCGTCCGTACACGGACGGCTGCCGATCCGCATGAAAATGGCGGGGCGTACGCCTCCACCATGTTGGGAGCTGCCCCCTGCATTCGATGGTCGATGACCATCGAAGGCAGGGCCGCACGCTCCCCCCGCTCACGCAAGCTTAGAGCACACGGACAATCGTCCGTGTGAAAGCTTGTATTGGGGCGGGCAGCTGACATCCGGCGATGTCAGCTTTCCGCCCCCATCACTGGCGTCATAGCCTCATTACCATGCATACGCCCCGCGTTTGCATGGGAACGCCCATGAAACGCTGGGCGTATACATAGGGTAATGAGGCTATTAAGCCCCTCACACCCCTATACGCCCCCTTTGCGGCGTCTAAATTTTTTACTCGGCGAATTCCCCTGCACATGCGCAGAGTGACCTCTGCGCATGTGCAGAGTGTAAACATCGGCGGTACGGCCGCACGCGGGCCGTACCGCTCAGATCAAAATAAGGGCCTTAGACAGCAAATGATACACTGTATGCCATGTTTCCAAATTTTTATGCACAGTGGTTACAGCATGAAGTGAATGCATGTGAATATACACAGGTGCATTGCATTAAACAAGTCCAATGAGCGTGAAAAAAATGGCCGGCCTGCCTGCTTTCATCCATCATTTGTTCTAAATTTATAATTAATCAATGAGCTGAGGTGGAGTCTTAGCCAGTGGTACCATCAGGGGTGTGTAATGCACTTTAGGGTAGACAGCCAATCAGCTGGCAGATTCAATCTGTCAATCAAACACAGCAGCCAATCAGAGAGCTGGCCATTGATCAGCAGGCCCTTTATGACATCACAGACAGACCCACGGAACTCTCTGTGCTTGTCTGCTGGCTGGCTGTCAGTTGGGTGGGTGGGCGGCAGAGGGGGTGGATGTACGTCTCGTTTCTCCTGAAAATTGCGGTTTTTCGGTGTTTCCGGAAAAAGTCGCGGTCCGACGCGCAAAAGTGGGGTATCGTAGAAATCGCCTTTTAAAGACGCACCTTTCTGGCCCCACAAAAATGGGCATTTCAAATTAGAAACAAGTCAAATGAACAAAATAGTGTGAATAAGTAAGTATTTCAGGGGTGAGTTAGCAGGTTATTGGGGTAGTAAGTCCTGATTTTTTTGGAGGTTGCAGTGACCACTACGCCATTCAAAATAGGCAGGCTTTAGCATAAGCAGTTAGGCCCCGTAGGATGATTTTAGCTAAAATGTGCCCCAAACACTCAAACCGGCTTGTATCTTGCAATGGAAAATATGGGAAACATGACTTAGACAGCAAATGATACACTGTATGCCATGTTTCCAAATTTTTATGCACAGTGGTTACAGCATGAAGCGAATGCATGTGAATATACAAAGGTGCATTGCATTAAACAAGTCCAATGAGCGTGAAAAAAATGGCCGGCCTGCCTGCTTTCATCCATCATTTGTTCTAAATTTATAATTAATCAATGAGCTGAGGTGGAGTCTTAGCCAGTGGTACCATCAGGGGTGTGTAATGCACTTTAGGGTAGACAGCCAATCAGCTGCCAGATTCAATCTGTCAATCAAACACAGCAGCCAATCAGAGAGCTGGCCATTGATCAGCAGGCCCTTTATGACATCACAGACAGACCCACGGAACTCTCTGTGCTTGTCTGCTGGCTGGCTGTCAGTTGGGTGGGTGGGCGGCAGAGGGGGAGGATGTACGTCTCGTTTCTCCTGAAAATTGCGGTTTTTCGGCGTTTCCGGAAAAAGTCGCGGTCCGACGCGCAAAAGTGGGGTATCGTAGAAATCGCCTTTTAAAGACGCACCTTTCTGGTCCCACAAAAATGGGCATTTCAAATTAGAAACAAGTCAAATGAACAAAATAGTGTGAATAAGTAAGTATTTCAGGGGTGAGTTAGCAGGTTATTGGGGTAGTAAGTCCTGATTTTTTTGGAGGTTGCATTGACCACTACGCCATTCAAAATAGGCAGGCTTTGGCATAAGCAGTTAGGCCCCGTAGGATGATTTTAGCTAAAATGTGCCCCAAACACTCAAACCGGCTTGTATCTTGCAATGGAAAATATGGGAAACATGACTTAGACAGCAAATGATACACTGTATGCCATGTTTCCAAATTTTTATGCACAGTGGTTACAGCATGAAGCGAATGCATGTAAATATACAAAGGTGCATTGCATTAAACAAGTCCAATGAGCGTGAAAAAAATGGCCGGCCTGCCTGCTTTCATCCATCATTTGTTCTAAATTTATAATTAATCAATGAGCTGAGGTGGAGTCTTAGCCAGTGGTACCATCAGGGGTGTGTAATGCACTTTAGGGTAGACAGCCAATCAGCTGCCAGATTCAATCTGTCAATCAAACACAGCAGCCAATCAGAGAGCTGGCCATTGATCAGCAGGCCCTTTATGACATCACAGACAGACCCACGGAACTCTCTGTGCTTGTCTGCTGGCTGGCTGTCAGTTGGGTGGGTGGGCGGCAGAGGGGGAGGATGTACGTCTCGTTTCTCCTGAAAATTGCGGTTTTTCGGCGTTTCCGGAAAAAGTCGCGGTCCGACGCGCAAAAGTGGGGTATCGTAGAAATCGCCTTTTAAAGACGCACCTTTCTGGCCCCACAAAAATGGGCATTTCAAATTAGAAACAAGTCAAATGAACAAAATAGTGTGAATAAGTAAGTATTTCAGGGGTGAGTTAGCAGGTTATTGGGGTAGTAAGTCCTGATTTTTTTGGAGGTTGCATTGACCACTACGCCATTCAAAATAGGCAGGCTTTGGCATAAGCAGTTAGGCCCCGTAGGATGATTTTAGCTAAAATGTGCCCCAAACACTCAAACCGGCTTGTATCTTGCAATGGAAAATATGGGAAACATGACTTAGACAGCAAATGAGACACTGTATGCCATGTTTCCAAATTTTTATGCACAGTGGTTACAGCATGAAGCGAATGCATGTGAATATACAAAGGTGCATTGCATTAAACAAGTCCAATGAGCGTGAAAAAAATGGCCGGCCTGCCTGCTTTCATCCATCATTTGTTCTAAATTTATAATTAATCAATGAGCTGAGGTGGAGTCTTAGCCAGTGGTACCATCAGGGGTGTGTAATGCACTTTAGGGTAGACAGCCAATCAGCTGCCAGATTCAATCTGTCAATCAAACACAGCAGCCAATCAGAGAGCTGGCCATTGATCAGCAGGCCCTTTATGACATCACAGACAGACCCACGGAACTCTCTGTGCTTGTCTGCTGGCTGGCTGTCAGTTGGGTGGGTGGGCGGCAGAGGGGGAGGATGTACGTCTCGTTTCTCCTGAAAATTGCGGTTTTTCAGCGTTTCCGGAAAAAGTCGCGGTCCGACGCGCAAAAGTGGGGTATCGTAGAAATCGCCTTTTAAAGACGCACCTTTCTGGCCCCACAAAAATGGGCATTTCAAATTAGAAACAAGTCAAATGAACAAAATAGTGTGAATAAGTAAGTATTTCAGGGGTGAGTTAGCAGGTTATTGGGGTAGTAAGTCCTGATTTTTTTGGAGGTTGCAGTGACCACTACGCCATTCAAAATAGGCAGGCTTTAGCATAAGCATTTAGGCCCCGTAGGATGATTTTAGCTAAAATGTGCCCCAAACACTCAAACCGGCTTGTATCTTGCAATGGAAAATATGGGAAACATGACTTAGACAGCAAATGATACACTGTATGCCATGTTTCCAAATTTTTATGCACAGTGGTTACAGCATGAAGTGAATGCATGTGAATATACACAGGTGCATTGCATTAAACAAGTCCAATGAGCGTGAAAAAAATGGCCGGCCTGCCTGCTTTCATCCATCATTTGTTCTAAATTTATAATTAATCAATGAGCTGAGGTGGAGTCTTAGCCAGTGGTACCATCAGGGGTGTGTAATGCACTTTAGGGTAGACAGCCAATCAGCTGCCAGATTCAATCTGTCAATAAAACACAGCAGCCAATCAGAGAGCTGGCCATTGATCAGCAGGCCCTTTATGACATCACAGACAGACCCACGGAACTCTCTGTGCTTGTCTGCTGGCTGGCTGTCAGTTGGGTGGGTGGGCGGCAGAGGGGGAGGATGTACGTCTCGTTTCTCCTGAAAATTGCGGTTTTTCGGCGTTTCCGGAAAAAGTCGCGGTCCGACGCGCAAAAGTGGGGTATCGTAGAAATCGCCTTTTAAAGACGCACCTTTCTGGCCCCACAAAAATGGGCATTTCAAATTAGAAACAAGTCAAATGAACAAAATAGTGTGAATAAGTAAGTATTTCAGGGGTGAGTTAGCAGGTTATTGGGGTAGTAAGTCCTGATTTTTTTGGAGGTTGCAGTGACCACTACGCCATTCAAAATAGGCAGGCTTTGGCATAAGCAGTTAGGCCCCGTAGGATGATTTTAGCTAAAATGTGCCCCAAACACTCAAACCGGCTTGTATCTTGCAATGGAAAATATGGGAAACATGACTTAGACAGCAAATGATACACTGTATGCCATGTTTCCAAATTTTTATGCACAGTGGTTACAGCATGAAGCGAATGCATGTGAATATACAAAGGTGCATTGCATTAAACAAGTCCAATGAGCGTGAAAAAAATGGCCGGCCTGCCTGCTTTCATCCATCATTTGTTCTAAATTTATAATTAATCAATGAGCTGAGGTGGAGTCTTAGCCAGTGGTACCATCAGGGGTGTGTAATGCACTTTAGGGTAGACAGCCAATCAGCTGCCAGATTCAATCTGTCAATCAAACACAGCAGCCAATCAGAGAGCTGGCCATTGATCAGCAGGCCCTTTATGACATCACAGACAGACCCACGGAACTCTCTGTGCTTGTCTGCTGGCTGGCTGTCAGTTGGGTGGGTGGGCGGCAGAGGGGGAGGATGTACGTCTTTTTTCTCCTGAAAATTGCGGTTTTTCGGCGTTTACGGAAAAAGTCGCGGTCCGACGCGCAAAAGTGGGGTATCGTAGAAATTGCCTTTTAAAGACGCACCTTTCTGGCCCCACAAAAATGGGCATTTCAAATTAGAAACAAGTCAAATGAACAAAATAGTGTGAATAAGTAAGTATTTCAGGGGTGAGTTAGCAGGTTATTGGGGTAGTAAGTCCTGATTTTTTTGGAGGTTGCATTGACCACTACGCCATTCAAAATAGGCAGGCTTTGGCATAAGCAGTTAGGCCCCGTAGGATGATTTTAGCTAAAATGTGCCCCAAACACTCAAACCGGCTTGTATCTTGCAATGGAAAATATGGGAAACATGACTTAGACAGCAAATGATACACTGTATGCCATGTTTCCAAATTTTTATGCACAGTGGTTACAGCATGAAGTGAATGCATGTGAATATACACAGGTGCATTGCATTAAACAAGTCCAATGAGCGTGAAAAAAATGGCCGGCCTGCCTGCTTTCATCCATCATTTGTTCTAAATTTATAATTAATCAATGAGCTGAGGTGGAGTCTTAGCCAGTGGTACCATCAGGGGTGTGTAATGCACTTTAGGGTAGACAGCCAATCAGCTGCCAGATTCAATCTGTCAATCAAACACAGCAGCCAATCAGAGAGCTGGCCATTGATCAGCAGGCCCTTTATGACATCACAGACAGACCCACGGAACTCTCTGTGCTTGTCTGCTGGCTGGCTGTCAGTTGGGTGGGTGGGCGGCAGAGGGGGAGGATGTACGTCTCGTTTCTCCTGAAAATTGCGTTTTTTCTGCGTTTCCGGAAAAAGTCGCGGTCCGACGCGCAAAAGTGGGGTATCGTAGAAATCGCCTTTTAAAGACGCACCTTTCTGGCCCCACAAAAATGGGCATTTCAAATTAGAAACAAGTCAAATGAACAAAATAGTGTGAATAAGTAAGTATTTCAGGGGTGAGTTAGCAGGTTATTGGGGTAGTAAGTCCTGATTTTTTTGGAGGTTGCAGTGACCACTACGCCATTCAAAATAGGCAGGCTTTGGCATAAGCAGTTAGGCCCCGTAGGATGATTTTAGCTAAAATGTGCCCCAAACACTCAAACCGGCTTGTATCTTGCAATGGAAAATATGGGAAACATGACTTAGACAGCAAATGATACACTGTATGCCATGTTTCCAAATTTTTATGCACAGTGGTTACAGCATGAAGCGAATGCATGTGAATATACAAAGGTGCATTGCATTAAACAAGTCCAATGAGCGTGAAAAAAATGGCCGGCCTGCCTGCTTTCATCCATCATTTGTTCTAAATTTATAATTAATCAATGAGCTGAGGTGGAGTCTTAGCCAGTGGTACCATCAGGGGTGTGTAATGCACTTTAGGGTAGACAGCCAATCAGCTGCCAGATTCAATCTGTCAATCAAACACAGCAGCCAATCAGAGAGCTGGCCATTGATCAGCAGGCCCTTTATGACATCACAGACAGACCCACGGAACTCTCTGTGCTTGTCTGCTGGCTGGCTGTCAGTTGGGTGGGTGGGCGGCAGAGGGGGAGGATATACGTCTCGTTTCTCCTGAAAATTGCGGTTTTTCAGCGTTTCCGGAAAAAGTCGCGGTCCGACGCGCAAAAGTGGGGTATCGTAGAAATCGCCTTTTAAAGACGCACCTTTCTGGCCCCACAAAAATGGGCATTTCAAATTAGAAACAAGTCAAATGAACAAAATAGTGTGAATAAGTAAGTATTTCAGGGGTGAGTTAGCAGGTTATTGGGGTAGTAAGTCCTGATTTTTTTGGAGGTTGCAGTGACCACTACGCCATTCAAAATAGGCAGGCTTTAGCATAAGCAGTTAGGCCCCGTAGGATGATTTTAGCTAAAATGTGCCCCAAACACTCAAACCGGCTTGTATCTTGCAATGGAAAATATGGGAAACATGACTTAGACAGCATATGATACACTGTATGCCATGTTTCCAAATTTTTATGCACAGTGGTTACAGCATGAAGTGAATGCATGTGAATATACACAGGTGCATTGCATTAAACAAGTCCAATGAGCGTGAAAAAAATGGCCGGCCTGCCTGCTTTCATCCATCATTTGTTCTAAATTTATAATTAATCAATGAGCTGAGGTGGAGTCTTAGCCAGTGGTACCATCAGGGGTGTGTAATGCACTTTAGGGTAGACAGCCAATCAGCTGCCAGATTCAATCTGTCAATCAAACACAGCAGCCAATCAGAGAGCTGGCCATTGATCAGCAGGCCCTTTATGACATCACAGACAGACCCACGGAACTCTCTGTGCTTGTCTGCTGGCTGGCTGTCAGTTGGGTGGGTGGGCGGCAGAGGGGGAGGATGTACGTCTCGTTTCTCCTGAAAATTGCGGTTTTTCAGCGTTTCCGGAAAAAGTCGCGGTCCGACGCGCAAAAGTGGGGTATCGTAGAAATCGCCTTTTAAAGACGCACCTTTCTCGCCCCACAAAAATGGGCATTTCAAATTAGAAACAAGTCAAATGAACAAAATAGTGTGAATAAGTAAGTATTTCAGGGGTGAGTTAGCAGGTTATTGGGGTAGTAAGTCCTGATTTTTTTGGAGGTTGCAGTGACCACTACGCCATTCAAAATAGGCAGGCTTTAGCATAAGCATTTAGGCCCCGTAGGATGATTTTAGCTAAAATGTGCCCCAAACACTCAAACCGGCTTGTATCTTGCAATGGAAAATATGGGAAACATGACTTAGACAGCAAATGATACACTGTATGCCATGTTTCCAAATTTTTATGCACAGTGGTTACAGCATGAAGTGAATGCATGTGAATATACACAGGTGCATTGCATTAAACAAGTCCAATGAGCGTGAAAAAAATGGCCGGCCTGCCTGCTTTCATCCATCATTTGTTCTAAATTTATAATTAATCAATGAGCTGAGGTGGAGTCTTAGCCAGTGGTACCATCAGGGGTGTGTAATGCACTTTAGGGTAGACAGCCAATCAGCTGCCAGATTCAATCTGTCAATCAAACACAGCAGCCAATCAGAGAGCTGGCCATTGATCAGCAGGCCCTTTATGACATCACAGACAGACCCACGGAACTCTCTGTGCTTGTCTGCTGGCTGGCTGTCAGTTGGGTGGGTGGGCGGCAGAGGGGGAGGATGTACGTCTCGTTTCTCCTGAAAATTGCGGTTTTTCGGCGTTTCCGGAAAAAGTCGCGGTCCGACGCGCAAAAGTGGGGTATCGTAGAAATCGCCTTTTAAAGACGCACCTTTCTGGCCCCACAAAAATGGGCATTTCAAATTAGAAACAAGTCAAATGAACAAAATAGTGTGAATAAGTAAGTATTTCAGGGGTGAGTTAGCAGGTTATTGGGGTAGTAAGTCCTGATTTTTTTGGAGGTTGCAGTGACCACTACGCCATTCAAAATAGGCAGGCTTTGGCATAAGCAGTTAGGCCCCGTAGGATGATTTTAGCTAAAATGTGCCCCAAACACTCAAACCGGCTTGTATCTTGCAATGGAAAATATGGGAAACATGACTTAGACAGCAAATGATACACTGTATGCCATGTTTCCAAATTTTTATGCACAGTGGTTACAGCATGAAGCGAATGCATGTGAATATACAAAGGTGCATTGCATTAAACAAGTCCAATGAGCGTGAAAAAAATGGCCGGCCTGCCTGCTTTCATCCATCATTTGTTCTAAATGTATAATTAATCAATGAGCTGAGGTGGAGTCTTAGCCAGTGGTACCATCAGGGGTGTGTAATGCACTTTAGGGTAGACAGCCAATCAGCTGCCAGATTCAATCTGTCAATCAAACACAGCAGCCAATCAGAGAGCTGGCCATTGATCAGCAGGCCCTTTATGACATCACAGACAGATCCACGGAACTCTCTGTGCTTGTCTGCTGGCTGGCTGTCAGTTGGGTGGGTGGGCGGCAGAGGGGGAGGATGTACGTCTCGTTTCTCCTGAAAATTGCGGTTTTTCGGCGTTTCCGGAAAAAGTCGCGGTCCGACGCGCAAAAGTGGGGTATCGTAGAAATCGCCTTTTAAAGACGCACCTTTCTGGCCCCACAAAAATGGGCATTTCAAATTAGAAACAAGTCAAATGAACAAAATAGTGTGAATAAGTAAGTATTTCAGGGGTGAGTTAGCAGGTTATTGGGGTAGTAAGTCCTGATTTTTTTGGAGGTTGCATTGACCACTACGTCATTCAAAATAGGCAGGCTTTGGCATAAGCAGTTAGGCCCCGTAGGATGATTTTAGCTAAAATGTGCCCCAAACACTCAAACCGGCTTGTATCTTGCAATGGAAAATATGGGAAACATGACTTAGACAGCAAATGATACACTGTATGCCATGTTTCCAAATTTTTATGCACAGTGGTTACAGCATGAAGTGAATGCATGTGAATATACACAGGTGCATTGCATTAAACAAGTCCAATGAGCGTGAAAAAAATGGCCGGCCTGCCTGCTTTCATCCATCATTTGTTCTAAATTTATAATTAATCAATGAGCTGAGGTGGAGTCTTAGCCAGTGGTACCATCAGGGGTGTGTAATGCACTTTAGGGTAGACAGCCAATCAGCTGCCAGATTCAATCTGTCAATCAAACACAGCAGCCAATCAGAGAGCTGGCCATTGATCAGCAGGCCCTTTATGACATCACAGACAGACCCACGGAACTCTCTGTGCTTGTCTGCTGGCTGGCTGTCAGTTGGGTGGGTGGGCGGCAGAGGGGGAGGATGTACGTCTCGTTTCTCCTGAAAATTGCGGTTTTTCGGCGTTTCCGGAAAAAGTCGCGGTCCGACGCGCAAAAGTGGGGTATCGTAGAAATCGCCTTTTAAAGACGCACCTTTCTGGCCCCACAAAAATGGGCATTTCAAATTAGAAACAAGTCAAATGAACAAAATAGTGTGAATAAGTAAGTATTTCAGGGGTGAGTTAGCAGGTTATTGGGGTAGTAAGTCCTGATTTTTTTGGAGGTTGCAGTGACCACTACGCCATTCAAAATAGGCAGGCTTTGGCATAAGCAGTTAGGCCCCGTAGGATGATTTTAGCTAAAATGTGCCCCAAACACTCAAACCGGCTTGTATCTTGCAATGGAAAATATGGGAAACATGACTTAGACAGCAAATGATACACTGTATGCCATGTTTCCAAATTTTTATGCACAGTGGTTACAGCATGAAGCGAATGCATGTGAATATACAAAGGTGCATTGCATTAAACAAGTCCAATGAGCGTGAAAAAAATGGCCGGCCTGCCTGCTTTCATCCATCATTTGTTCTAAATGTATAATTAATCAATGAGCTGAGGTGGAGTCTTAGCCAGTGGTACCATCAGGGGTGTGTAATGCACTTTAGGGTAGACAGCCAATCAGCTGCCAGATTCAATCTGTCAATCAAACACAGCAGCCAATCAGAGAGCTGGCCATTGATCAGCAGGCCCTTTATGACATCACAGACAGATCCACGGAACTCTCTGTGCTTGTCTGCTGGCTGGCTGTCAGTTGGGTGGGTGGGCGGCAGAGGGGGAGGATGTACGTCTCGTTTCTCCTGAAAATTGCGGTTTTTCGGCGTTTCCGGAAAAAGTCGCGGTCCGACGCGCAAAAGTGGGGTATCGTAGAAATCGCCTTTTAAAGACGCACCTTTCTGGCCCCACAAAAATGGGCATTTCAAATTAGAAACAAGTCAAATGAACAAAATAGTGTGAATAAGTAAGTATTTCAGGGGTGAGTTAGCAGGTTATTGGGGTAGTAAGTCCTGATTTTTTTGGAGGTTGCATTGACCACTACGTCATTCAAAATAGGCAGGCTTTGGCATAAGCAGTTAGGCCCCGTAGGATGATTTTAGCTAAAATGTGCCCCAAACACTCAAACCGGCTTGTATCTTGCAATGGAAAATATGGGAAACATGACTTAGACAGCAAATGATACACTGTATGCCATGTTTCCAAATTTTTATGCACAGTGGTTACAGCATGAAGTGAATGCATGTGAATATACACAGGTGCATTGCATTAAACAAGTCCAATGAGCGTGAAAAAAATGGCCGGCCTGCCTGCTTTCATCCATCATTTGTTCTAAATTTATAATTAATCAATGAGCTGAGGTGGAGTCTTAGCCAGTGGTACCATCAGGGGTGTGTAATGCACTTTAGGGTAGACAGCCAATCAGCTGCCAGATTCAATCTGTCAATCAAACACAGCAGCCAATCAGAGAGCTGGCCATTGATCAGCAGGCCCTTTATGACATCACAGACAGACCCACGGAACTCTCTGTGCTTGTCTGCTGGCTGGCTGTCAGTTGGGTGGGTGGGCGGCAGAGGGGGAGGATGTACGTCTCGTTTCTCCTGAAAATTGCGGTTTTTCGGCGTTTCCGGAAAAAGTCGCGGTCCGACGCGCAAAAGTGGGGTATCGTAGAAATCGCCTTTTAAAGACGCACCTTTCTGGCCCCACAAAAATGGGCATTTCAAATTAGAAACAAGTCAAATGAACAAAATAGTGTGAATAAGTAAGTATTTCAGGGGTGAGTTAGCAGGTTATTGGGGTAGTAAGTCCTGATTTTTTTGGAGGTTGCATTGACCACTACGCCATTCAAAATAGGCAGGCTTTGGCATAAGCAGTTAGGCCCCGTAGGATGATTTTAGCTAAAATGTGCCCCAAACACTCAAACCGGCTTGTATCTTGCAATGGAAAATATGGGAAACATGACTTAGACAGCAAATGATACACTGTATGCCATGTTTCCAAATTTTTATGCACAGTGGTTACAGCATGAAGCGAATGCATGTGAATATACAAAGGTGCATTGCATTAAACAAGTCCAATGAGCGTGAAAAAAATGGCCGGCCTGCCTGCTTTCATCCATCATTTGTTCTAAATTTATAATTAATCAATGAGCTGAGGTGGAGTCTTAGCCAGTGGTACCATCAGGGGTGTGTAATGCACTTTAGGGTAGACAGCCAATCAGCTGCCAGATTCAATCTGTCAATCAAACACAGCAGCCAATCAGAGAGCTGGCCATTGATCAGCAGGCCCTTTATGACATCACAGGCAGACCCACGGAACTCTCTGTGCTTGTCTGCTGGCTGGCTGTCAGTTGGGTGGGTGGGCGGCAGAGGGGGAGGATGTACGTCTCGTTTCTCCTGAAAATTGCGGTTTTTCAGCGTTTCCGGAAAAAGTCGCGGTCCGACGCGCAAAAGTGGGGTATCGTAGAAATCGCCTTTTAAAGACGCACCTTTCTGGCCCCACAAAAATGGGCATTTCAAATTAGAAACAAGTCAAATGAACAAAATAGTGTGAATAAGTAAGTATTTCAGGGGTGAGTTAGCAGGTTATTGGGGTAGTAAGTCCTGATTTTTTTGGAGGTTGCAGTGACCACTACGCCATTCAAAATAGGCAGGCTTTAGCATAAGCATTTAGGCCCCGTAGGATGATTGTAGCTAAAATGTGCCCCAAACACTCAAACCGGCTTGTATCTTGCAATGGAAAATATGGGAAACATGACTTAGACAGCAAATGATACACTGTATGCCATGTTTCCAAATTTTTATGCACAGTGGTTACAGCATGAAGCGAATGCATGTGAATATACACAGGTGCATTGCATTAAACAAGTCCAATGAGCGTGAAAAAAATGGCCGGCCTGCCTGCTTTCATCCATCATTTGTTCTAAATTTATAATTAATCAATGAGCTGAGGTGGAGTCTTAGCCAGTGGTACCATCAGGGGTGTGTAATGCACTTTAGGGTAGACAGCCAATCAGCTGCCAGATTCAATCTGTCAATCAAACACAGCAGCCAATCAGAGAGCTGGCCATTGATCAGCAGGCCCTTTATGACATCACAGACAGACCCACGGAACTCTCTGTGCTTGTCTGCTGGCTGGCTGTCAGTTGGGTGGGTGGGCGGCAGAGGGGGAGGATGTACGTCTCGTTTCTCCTGAAAATTGCGGTTTTTCAGCGTTTCCGGAAAAAGTCGCGGTCCGACGCGCAAAAGTGGGGTATCGTAGAAATCGCCTTTTAAAGACGCACCTTTCTGGCCCCACAAAAATGGGCATTTCAAATTAGAAACAAGTCAAATGAACAAAATAGTGTGAATAAGTAAGTATTTCAGGGGTGAGTTAGCAGGTTATTGGGGTAGTAAGTCCTGATTTTTTTGGAGGTTGCATTGACCACTACGCCATTCAAAATAGGCAGGCTTTGGCATAAGCAGTTAGGCCCCGTAGGATGATTTTAGCTAAAATGTGCCCCAAACACTCAAACCGGCTTGTATCTTGCAATGGAAAATATGGGAAACATGACTTAGACAGCAAATGATACACTGTATGCCATGTTTCCAAATTTTTATGCACAGTGGTTACAGCATGAAGCGAATGCATGTGAATATACAAAGGTGCATTGCATTAAACAAGTCCAATGAGCGTGAAAAAAATGGCCGGCCTGCCTGCTTTCATCCATCATTTGTTCTAAATTTATAATTAATCAATGAGCTGAGGTGGAGTCTTAGCCAGTGGTACCATCAGGGGTGTGTAATGCACTTTAGGGTAGACAGCCAATCAGCTGCCAGATTCAATCTGTCAATCAAACACAGCAGCCAATCAGAGAGCTGGCCATTGATCAGCAGGCCCTTTATGACATCACAGACAGACCCACGAAACTCTCTGTGCTTGTCTGCTGGCTGGCTGTCAGTTGGGTGGGTGGGCGGCAGAGGGGGAGGATGTACGTCTCGTTTCTCCTGAAAATTGCGGTTTTTCAGCGTTTCCGGAAAAATTCGCGGTCCGACGCGCAAAAGTGGGGTATCGTAGAAATCGCCTTTTAAAGACGCACCTTTCTGGCCCCACAAAAATGGGCATTTCAAATTAGAAACAAGTCAAATGAACAAAATAGTGTGAATAAGTAAGTATTTCAGGGGTGAGTTAGCAGGTTATTGGGGTAGTAAGTCCTGATTTTTTTGGAGGTTGCAGTGACCACTACGCCATTCAAAATAGGCAGGCTTTAGCATAAGCATTTAGGCCCCGTAGGATGATTTTAGCTAAAATGTGCCCCAAACACTCAAACCGGCTTGTATCTTGCAATGGAAAATATGGGAAACATGACTTAGACAGCAAATGATACACTGTATGCCATGTTTCCAAATTTTTATGCACAGTGGTTACAGCATGAAGCGAATGCATGTGAATATACACAGGTGCATTGCATTAAACAAGTCCAATGAGCGTGAAAAAAATGGCCGGCCTGCCTGCTTTCATCCATCATTTGTTCTAAATTTATAATTAATCAATGAGCTGAGGTGGAGTCTTAGCCAGTGGTACCATCAGGGGTGTGTAATGCACTTTAGGGTAGACAGCCAATCAGCTGCCAGATTCAATCTGTCAATCAAACACAGCAGCCAATCAGAGAGCTGGCCATTGATCAGCAGGCCCTTTATGACATCACAGACAGACCCACGGAACTCTCTGTGCTTGTCTGCTGGCTGGCTGTCAGTTGGGTGGGTGGGCGGCAGAGGGGGAGGATGTACGTCTCGTTTCTCCTGAAAATTGCGGTTTTTCAGCGTTTCCGGAAAAAGTCGCGGTCCGACGCGCAAAAGTGGGGTATCGTAGAAATCGCCTTTTAAAGACGCACCTTTCTGGCCCCACAAAAATGGGCATTTCAAATTAGAAACAAGTCAAATGAACAAAATAGTGTGAATAAGTAAGTATTTCAGGGGTGAGTTAGCAGGTTATTGGGGTAGTAAGTCCTGATTTTTTTGGAGGTTGCAGTGACCACTACGCCATTCAAAATAGGCAGGCTTTAGCATAAGCATTTAGGCCCCGTAGGATGATTTTAGCTAAAATGTGCCCCAAACACTCAAACCGGCTTGTATCTTGCAATGGAAAATATGGGAAACATGACTTAGACAGCAAATGATACACTGTATGCCATGTTTCCAAATTTTTATGCACAGTGGTTACAGCATGAAGTGAATGCATGTGAATATACACAGGTGCATTGCATTAAACAAGTCCAATGAGCGTGAAAAAAATGGTCGGCCTGCCTGCTTTCATCCATCATTTGTTCTAAATTTATAATTAATCAATGAGCTGAGGTGGAGTCTTAGCCAGTGGTACCATCAGGGGTGTGTAATGCACTTTAGGGTAGACAGCCAATCAGCTGCCAGATTCAATCTGTCAATCAAACACAGCAGCCAATCAGAGAGCTGGCCATTGATCAGCAGGCCCTTTATGACATCACAGACAGACCCACGGAACTCTCTGTGCTTGTCTGCTGGCTGGCTGTCAGTTGGGTGGGTGGGCGGCAGAGGGGGAGGATGTACGTCTCGTTTCTCCTGAAAATTGCGGTTTTTCGGCGTTTCCGGAAAAAGTCGCGGTCCGACGCGCAAAAGTGGGGTATCGTAGAAATCGCCTTTTAAAGACGCACCTTTCTGGCCCCACAAAAATGGGCATTTCAAATTAGAAACAAGTCAAATGAACAAAATAGTGTGAATAAGTAAGTATTTCAGGGGTGAGTTAGCAGGTTATTGGGGTAGTAAGTCCTGATTTTTTTGGAGGTTGCAGTGACCACTACGCCATTCAAAATAGGCAGGCTTTGGCATAAGCAGTTAGGCCCCGTAGGATGATTTTAGCTAAAATGTGCCCCAAACACTCAAACCGGCTTGTATCTTGCAATGGAAAATATGGGAAACATGACTTAGACAGCAAATGATACACTGTATGCCATGTTTCCAAATTTTTATGCACAGTGGTTACAGCATGAAGCGAATGCATGTGAATATACAAAGGTGCATTGCATTAAACAAGTCCAATGAGCGTGAAAAAAATGGCCGGCCTGCCTGCTTTCATCCATCATTTGTTCTAAATTTATAATTAATCAATGAGCTGAGGTGGAGTCTTAGCCAGTGGTACCATCAGGGGTGTGTAATGCACTTTAGGGTAGACAGCCAATCAGCTGCCAGATTCAATCTGTCAATCAAACACAGCAGCCAATCAGAGAGCTGGCCATTGATCAGCAGGCCCTTTATGACATCACAGACAGATCCACGGAACTCTCTGTGCTTGTCTGCTGGCTGGCTGTCAGTTGGGTGGGTGGGCGGCAGAGGGGGAGGATGTACGTCTCGTTTCTCCTGAAAATTGCGGTTTTTCGGCGTTTCCGGAAAAAGTCGCGGTCCGACGCGCAAAAGTGGGGTATCGTAGAAATCGCCTTTTAAAGACGCACCTTTCTGGCCCCACAAAAATGGGCATTTCAAATTAGAAACAAGTCAAATGAACAAAATAGTGTGAATAAGTAAGTATTTCAGGGGTGAGTTAGCAGGTTATTGGGGTAGTAAGTCCTGATTTTTTTGGAGGTTGCATTGACCACTACGTCATTCAAAATAGGCAGGCTTTGGCATAAGCAGTTAGGCCCCGTAGGATGATTTTAGCTAAAATGTGCCCCAAACACTCAAACCGGCTTGTATCTTGCAATGGAAAATATGGGAAACATGACTTAGACAGCAAATGATACACTGTATGCCATGTTTCCAAATTTTTATGCACAGTGGTTACAGCATGAAGTGAATGCATGTGAATATACACAGGTGCATTGCATTAAACAAGTCCAATGAGCGTGAAAAAAATGGCCGGCCTGCCTGCTTTCATCCATCATTTGTTCTAAATTTATAATTAATCAATGAGCTGAGGTGGAGTCTTAGCCAGTGGTACCATCAGGGGTGTGTAATGCACTTTAGGGTAGACAGCCAATCAGCTGCCAGATTCAATCTGTCAATCAAACACAGCAGCCAATCAGAGAGCTGGCCATTGATCAGCAGGCCCTTTATGACATCACAGACAGACCCACGGAACTCTCTGTGCTTGTCTGCTGGCTGGCTGTCAGTTGGGTGGGTGGGCGGCAGAGGGGGAGGATGTACGTCTCGTTTCTCCTGAAAATTGCGGTTTTTCGGCGTTTCCGGAAAAAGTCGCGGTCCGACGCGCAAAAGTGGGGTATCGTAGAAATCGCCTTTTAAAGACGCACCTTTCTGGCCCCACAAAAATGGGCATTTCAAATTAGAAACAAGTCAATTGAACAAAATAGTGTGAATAAGTAAGTATTTCAGGGGTGAGTTAGCAGGTTATTGGGGTAGTAAGTCCTGATTTTTTTGGAGGTTGCATTGACCACTACGCCATTCAAAATAGGCAGGCTTTGGCATAAGCAGTTAGGCCCCGTAGGATGATTTTAGCTAAAATGTGCCCCAAACACTCAAACCGGCTTGTATCTTGCAATGGAAAATATGGGAAACATGACTTAGACAGCAAATGATACACTGTATGCCATGTTTCCAAATTTTTATGCACAGTGGTTACAGCATGAAGCGAATGCATGTGAATATACAAAGGTGCATTGCATTAAACAAGTCCAATGAGCGTCAAAAAGATGGCCGGCCTGCCTGCTTTCATCCATCATTTGTTCTAAATTTATAATTAATCAATGAGCTGAGGTGGAGTCTTAGCCAGTGGTACCATCAGGGGTGTGTAATGCACTTTAGGGTAGACAGCCAATCAGCTGCCAGATTCAATCTGTCAATCAAACACAGCAGCCAATCAGAGAGCTGGCCATTGATCAGCAGGCCCTTTATGACATCACAGACAGACCCACGGAACTCTCTGTGCTTGTCTGCTGGCTGGCTGTCAGTTGGGTGGGTGGGCGGCAGAGGGGGAGGATGTACGTCTCGTTTCTCCTGAAAATTGCGGTTTTTCAGCGTTTCCGGAAAAAAGTCGCGGTCCGACGCGCAAAAGTGGGGTATCGTAGAAATCGCCTTTTAAAGACGCACCTTTCTGGCCCCACAAAAATGGGCATTTCAAATTAGAAACAAGTCAAATGAACAAAATAGTGTGAATAAGTAAGTATTTCAGGGGTGAGTTAGCAGGTTATTGGGGTAGTAAGTCCTGATTTTTTTGGAGGTTGCAGTGACCACTACGCCATTCAAAATAGGCAGGCTTTAGCATAAGCATTTAGGCCCCGTAGGATGATTTTAGCTAAAATGTGCCCCAAACACTCAAACCGGCTTGTATCTTGCAATGGAAAATATGGGAAACATGACTTAGACAGCAAATGATACACTGTATGCCATGTTTCCAAATTTTTATGCACAGTGGTTACAGCATGAAGCGAATGCATGTGAATATACACAGGTGCATTGCATTAAACAAGTCCAATGAGCGTGAAAAAAATGGCCGGCCTGTCTGCTTTCATCCATCATTTGTTCTAAATTTATAATTAATCAATGAGCTGAGGTGGAGTCTTAGCCAGTGGTACCATCAGGGGTGTGTAATGCACTTTAGGGTAGACAGCCAATCAGCTGCCAGATTCAATCTGTCAATCAAACACAGCAGCCAATCAGAGAGCTGACCATTGATCAGCAGGCCCTTTATGACATCACAGACAGACCCACGGAACTCTCTGTGCTTGTCTGCTGGCTGGCTGTCAGTTGGGTGGGTGGGCGGCAGAGGGGGAGGATGTACGTCTCGTTTCTCCTGAAAATTGCGGTTTTTCGGCGTTTCCGGAAAAAGTCGCGGTCCGACGCGCAAAAGTGGGGTATCGTAGAAATCGCCTTTTAAAGACGCACCTTTCTGGCCCCACAAAAATGGGCATTTCAAATTAGAAACAAGTCAAATGAACAAAATAGTGTGAATAAGTAAGTATTTCAGGGGTGAGTTAGCAGGTTATTGGGGTAGTAAGTCCTGATTTTTTTGGAGGTTGCAGTGACCACTACGCCATTCAAAATAGGCAGGCTTTAGCATAAGCATTTAGGCCCCGTAGGATGATTTTAGCTAAAATGTGCCCCAAACACTCAAACCGGCTTGTATCTTGCAATGGAAAATATGGGAAACATGACTTAGACAGCAAATGATACACTGTATGCCATGTTTCCAAATTTTTATGCACAGTGGTTACAGCATGAAGTGAATGCATGTGAATATACACAGGTGCATTGCATAAACTCCCCATCAGGTATCCCCAGGTCCACACCTTCCATCTCACCATAAATTAACCTAAACCTTAGAACTAACTTATCTAATAAAAAAGACACAGACACAAGTGCTGGCGTTTCAAAATGAATGTCAATTTATTTTGACAATTAAACTAACTATATATATAATGGTGGCGGCACCAAAGAACGGTCATTATAGGAAAGTGGGGTTAAAGATGTTACCATACACACCATCGCTGGTGATCGCTCTCCCCGGTCATCCACTCGTGCTAGTGGTGACCACCACCCCGGGCGGGAGCATGGCCGATGACCATCGATGTCAGGAGAGAGCGACACCCCACTATCTACACACACACACATCAAGATCTTACAAGGATGACCGTTCTTTACCGCCGCCGAAGAGAAAAGAAATAGGGAAGGGTGGGCGGGGCTTTTTCAGACAGAGGAAGAACTTCCTGTGAGTATGTTCCTTTTCTTCCCTGTCTATACTCCTCCCACAGCTCTGATAGGCCTTGTGCCCATCCTATTAACATATCAGCTGACCTTCCAGCGTAACCTGGGGAACCATCAGGGGTTTATGCTCACTCAGTGCTTAATCAGCATTCGTGGTTCTTAAACTCCCCATCAGGTATCCCCAGGTCCACACCTTCCATCTCACCATAAATTAACCTAAACCTTAGAACTAACTTATCTAATAAAAAAGACACAGACACAAGTGCTGGCGTTTCAAAATGAATGTCAATTTATTTTGACAATTAAACTAACTATATATATAATGGTGGCGGCACCAAAGAACGGTCATTATAGGAAAGTGGGGTTAAAGATGTTACCATACACACCATCGCTG
The DNA here is from genome assembly GCF_055691185.1 of Crinia signifera. Taxonomy (NCBI): domain Eukaryota; kingdom Metazoa; phylum Chordata; class Amphibia; order Anura; family Myobatrachidae; genus Crinia; species Crinia signifera. The sequence continues at coordinate 147,005,258 of NC_139218.1, read as the reverse complement.
TTGATCGCTCTCCCCGGTCATCCACTCGTGCTAGTGGTGACCACCACCCCGGGCGGGAGCATGGCCGATGACCATCGATGTCAGGAGAGAGCGACACCCCACTATCTACACACACACACATCAAGATCTTACAAGGATGACCGTTCTTTACCGCCAAAGCTAGGCCCTAAGCCGCAGCACCGCCACCAAGTAGGAAAAACGCTCAGCACTGTGTATCTAACCAACTAAAGACATCGCCCAAAAACAGAGCCACGCCCTCCGGGCTCAGATGAACACCATCGCTCCAATACAGCGCACTCCGCTGAAAGCTGATGGCGTCATGGCGAATAACACCCCCGCCATTGGTCAGCAGATACTTCTCAACTGCAGCGTTCACCGTCTTCCGTGACGCTCCAGGCGGGGGCAGGACATCGCATTCCTTCACACTATCCTCGATATAATGGAGGACCACACCAACTTTCATGCAGGCAAATACAAAGAAATAAAATAGAGGTCCCGCACAATCACTGAGCGTAGCTCGAGAGCGGTCACCCGCCCTAAGTCATTGCCACCCAGGTGGAATATGATGACTCTCGGGACCCCAACATTTCTCAGGGCTCGAATCAGCCCAGCCTGCAGCCCTTTTCATAGCATACCTCTCTCTCACTCAGCCACCTAACCTCCCCAGCTTGACCAAACACGCGTACATCAGATACTATGTTTGCCCTGGAAGCCCAATAGACAAAGGAATGTCCAATCATCCAAATGGACTTAACGTCCTGTCGACCTGAAATATTTATAAAGAGGTTAGAAGGCTGTCGACAAGCTTGCATACCATGCATTCCCACGCTTGTTAGAGAGAGGAATGAGAAAAACCGTGGCCGACCAGCTCTTGAGGCACAAAACACACCGTCTGGAGTAAACTAACAGGTACGCCATGCCAGATTGTAATTATAGCCGAATTGTGCCCCCAGACGGATGTGAAAACACACCTCAAGGCCCCCACTGTAAGTTGACGAGCGCTTATGCGTCCAGTCGACCATGGTGAAAAGTGACAGATAAAGCTGGCCGAATGTACCTCCGGAATGCTGCCGAGCGCCATCGACCCAGAGATTGAAACCCTGCGTCGGAGCGGCCCTCCGCAGCCGCCGAGGTAGCAGCCCCAATCCTAAAGGAATGAGACCCGAATTCCTTAGGATCGAGACCCGTGGCCTCCAGCGCCCGTCCCAAGACGTGACAGAATTGGTATTTGGTGAGCGGTGACCCATCCTCGTGCATCAGCCATGCGCCTGGAAGGTCCGGGCGCACCTGGGCGAAGGCCGAGACCAACGTCACAGGGCACGCCCTTTCCACCGTGCACGGGAGCAAGGACAGCCACCGCCCCCTCCCAGCCTGGTCCGTCTTAGATCGTCGCAGGTGACATAGCACCGAATCCACATGGACCACCAGGTCATCCACGGTCAGTGGTGAGGGCATTCGCTTTGACGGCGCCACCAGCTCCCCAAACCTGAAGGCACCATGATACGCCGTTGCATACGCCATTCGGAACAGCAGGACCTCATAGTCAGGCCAGCAAAATGTCCCTCAGGGCACCCAGCAAGGCTGGGAGCAATGTCAAATCAATTGGTCGCCTGCAGTCTGGGAGTGCCGGCGAGGCGCGCAGCCGTCCACGCAACGCACTGGGCACCAGAAAGGACCGGGACGGGTCCGCCCTACCATGCCGATACAAAAGAAAGGCACCCCTGCCAGCATCCTGCGTAATGAGGCAACAACGCCCCAAGGAGTACCAACTCCAGACAACGGCCACCATAGCCGCACCAGGTGTCTTACCTGCATGAGGGGCAGACAGCCTAAACTGTTCCCCCTCGTGCCATCCTTCCTGATGGCACCACAATGTCCCGGGCATGATAGCCCTCATGGCTAGCCCCTCCATTCCATTCTAATCATCTGAAGTGCCTGCCTCCGGCATGAGGCTCACCTCTGTGGACATGCCAGGGGTCCCAACAGCCGAGTTCCAGGACCAACCACCGGAGGAGGATCTGGCCCGCCCTGTGAGGCCTAAGTGGCAAACGGCCTGAGCTCCTGTGCCACTGCACACGTTGGGGACACAATTACGGGCGCCACACTGAAGAGGCTGTAACCCCAGGCAGCTCATCAGGGCAGGCAAAATAACAAGGTTGGGAGCTGGCAGAGCCCCAGTAGGGGAAAGCCTAGACCTGCGGTCCATGAAGGAATTCACAAGGGGGGGGCCATAAACTGCTGTACTCTCTTACAGGCAGTAGGTGGCAGGGGCCCTACACCGCGCCAGCCCAACAAAGGGGAAGTATTTTCGGGAACTACCCGAGACCCCCTTTCAGCGCTGCCTTGAGAGACCAGCCCGGTCCTCCGCAGCCATCGTCGCCTGGCCGGTCCTGCAGAAGGCATGTCCCCGGGGATGGACAGGAGACTGGGGTCCCACAATAGGGGAAGGGGGGGTGGCCGTCCCCGGTAGCCTGCACTACCAGCCCTACATCCCTGTCACACGTCACCCCGCAGGCCAGTCTAAAGGGAGAATATACAAGCATCTCACCGTTGGAGCCATGGTGGGAACCAAACCAATGCCATCGGTGCTGTGAGGCAGTGATGCTAACCATTCCACCATCTGTACTGCCGGGAATGCCAGAGGGGCGTGCAGTGATCGTGGCAGTAGCACCCCGCCCCCTGCCTCTAACGGCCTCACTATATAATATGGTGGTGCCCCTTATGGGAGTCGAAGCCTGCCCATGGCGTTAACCATCGCGCCAAGATGCTGTACCTCCCCAATGTCGGGGACTGGGCAGTGGCATCATCCCAGCGGCCCTGCCGCCCCCGGGGTAGTTGCGCCAATGGGCACTAGCTCTGCCCAAACCCCCCGGGCTGCCAGGAGGTCCTGGCGCCATTGCCGCGGCCTACCCCTTAGTGATGGGAAATCTAGTTAATTTTTTGACTAATTCCTTACGATCTAGTTCACCCAAAAGATTAGCTCAGAAGACTACCCTATATATATACTCGAGTATAAGCTCACTTTTCGATAACATTTTTAATGCCGAAAAAGCCCGTCTCGGCTTATACTCAAATGAGGGTCCCACTCGAGTCAATAAGCTTTCCCAGTATGTGATGTAGACTTAGGTGCTTAGTCTTATATTCGGGACGACCTCCACTCGAGCCTACCTATGGCAGTCCGTCCGGCTCACTATACCATCAGAGACTGGGAGGAGTGATTAGAACTAGATGCACCAGACTAACTTATTACCCGCGGAGCAGGGGTTTTATACTAGCTCATTGGAGGAGTAATATTCTCGTTAGGATGATCAGATGGGAATAATCTGATTTTTTAAACCTATTTTAGAAGCAGTGAATTATACAGCACCCTTATACCCCCTTCACACTGCGCTGAACGGAATATTGCCGTTGTTTCACAATTTAAACACGTTTAAGGCAAACAGAAAGTGCAGAGTTGATTTACCAGTGAAAGATGACCGATATTCCAAAACGGTCCTACACGTTTTAGGGCCATTGTTATGCAGTGAGAGTGGCTCGACACGGTATTTAGCAGAAAACAAACATCAGACTACAGACCCGTCCCCTACCTACTGCCCTGAAACGTGTTGAGGGGATCAAACGGGTTGATTGATGTGAATGGTATTCAAATGGCATTCAAAGCGGCCATCTACTGCAATGTCAAGGCTCAGACCCGTCTCGAATACCGCCTTAAATACAGCTTGCGGAGCGTTTAGGCAGTGCGAAAGCGCACTATAGGGACCTATTCTTTGTTTAGCTCTGCCAAACTTATCCCCTTTTGGTTATTATTTCAACTTCCATAATATGCAATAAAATACCCAAATTCAGAGTAATATACTGTCACTAGTTTGCTTTAAAATACAGTATTTAACGTGTCCCTTTTCCCCAATGTAACTGACTTTAGAGAGAGACAAAGTAAAGAGTTTACAAAATATCCAGTCAGTTTCTGTCATTTATCTTCCACAGCCTAAATGTGACCGAAGCCAATCGGTTGCTAGGGGAAACTGCTCCACTTTATGTATTATGAAGGTTCATACCTATCCCTCTTTGTCCTGTAGAGTAAACAGAGCTACAGTATATAACATCCAATACATGATTGGGAGTGTAACTCGTGACCTAATATGAAGGCAGCATGGCAGTGCAAACTATGGCTCAGCTCCATACATGTGCCTATGCAAGGCAGTACCACACATGGCCGCCCAGAGGCACTGTACAGCCACATTATGGCTGTATGAGTCCGAGATTAGTCTAGGGATCTGTAGGAAGGGAACTAACTGAACTACTGAACTATTTACATGACTCACGAGTCACCAGTAGATCCGCAGAGTCTAGACCATGTCTGAGCTCAGCCGTGCCCCTTGTGGCAGCAATCATGCACTGCCTCCTATGCACTGCATGAGAGCTGAATAACATGGCTGCTGCGGAACACCTACCCAGATCCCAGCAGAGATTTTGCACAGCAGTATGCTCAGGCCCCTAGGGGTGCCAGCGGGGGCTGCTGGCACCATCTGGGCCCTATTCGGCCCCTGACCTCCTCCCCTGGCTCGCCCACGGCCTCTACCCGGTCTATTAAGGTGGGAGAGGGGGCTCCGGAGGGGAGACCCCCTTGGGTCAGCCTGGAAGCCAGGATGGGACTGGATGAGGGGCAGAGGCTGGGCAAGGCCCTAGGATCATGGGGCTGAGTGGAGGTGGGCTGTCTCACTGGCGCGAATCCGCCTCTGGCGCTGGACCGGGCGGAAGGCCGCGATCCAGGCCTAGCGGCCGCGCCAGCGTCTGTGCGGGGGCCTAGCCCTCTTCCGCGTACTTGTGCGGCACGGGCTCTACCCCTGCCCGACCCCCCCTGGCCGCCGCGACCCCTGCCGCGCGTGCCGCGGCCTGCGTCTCCACTACGCGAGGTCCGGCGCCGGGCCGCGTCATCGGGCGGCGCCGCGACCATCGCGCTATGACGCGCGGGCGGCGCAGGAGCCGCAGGACCCCGCCGCGATCCCCTCCGGTCACCACTGGAACCACCAGGGACCGCGCCGCTAGGCCCCGCAGCCTCCCAATCCGCCTCCCCAGCATCAGCAAGGCGGGCGGGCGGGCGGGTCGTCCTACGCGGCCGGTAGGCCATGCTCCAACAGTCAGAGAGGGACAGTTGAGAATAGAGGGACAGATCTATGAAGAGGAGACAGAAGAGGAAAGAGCAGAATGTAAAGATAAGAAAGCTTGCACAGAAAAAACAGAATTTTGATTGCTGCAAAGCAGCGCTTGCCTGATCCAGCTACAGCTTTTTCAGACAGAGGAAGAACTTCCTGTGAGTATGTTCCTTTTCTTCCCTGTCTATACTCCTCCCACAGCTCTGATAGGCCTTGTGCCCATCCTATTAACATATCAGCTGACCTTCCAGCGTAACCTGGGGAACCATCAGGGGTTTATGCTCACTCAGTGCTTAATCAGCATTCGTGGTTCTTTAAACAAGTCCAATGAGCGTGAAAAAAATGGCCGGCCTGCCTGCTTTCATCCATCATTTGTTCTAAATTCATAATTAATCAATGAGCTGAGGTGGAGTCTTAGCCAGTGGTACCATCAGGGGTGTGTAATGCACTTTAGGGTAGACAGCCAATCAGCTGCCAGATTCAATCTGTCAATCAAACACAGCAGCCAATCAGAGAGCTGGCCATTGATCAGCAGGCCCTTTATGACATCACAGACAGACCCACGGAACTCTCTGTGCTTGTCTGCTGGCTGGCTGTCAGTTGGGTGGGTGGGCGGCAGAGGGGGAGGATGTACGTCTCGTTTCTCCTGAAAATTGCGGTTTTTCGGCGTTTCCGGAAAAAGTCGCGGTCCGACGCGCAAAAGTGGGGTATCGTAGAAATCGCCTTTTAAAGACGCACCTTTCTGGCCCCACAAAAATGGGCATTTCAAATTAGAAACAAGTCAAATGAACAAAATAGTGTGAATAAGTAAGTATTTCAGGGGTGAGTTAGCAGGTTATTGGGGTAGTAAGTCCTGATTTTTTTGGAGGTTGCAGTGACCACTACGCCATTCAAAATAGGCAGGCTTTAGCATAAGCATTTAGGCCCCGTAGGATGATTTTAGCTAAAATGTGCCCCAAACACTCAAACCGGCTTGTATCTTGCAATGGAAAATATGGGAAACATGACTTAGACAGCAAATGATACACTGTATGCCATGTTTCCAAATTTTTATGCACAGTGGTTACAGCATGAAGTGAATGCATGTGAATATACACAGGTGCATTGCATTAAACAAGTCCAATGAGCGTGAAAAAAATGGCCGGCCTGCCTGCTTTCATCCATCATTTGTTCTAAATTTATAATTAATCAATGAGCTGAGGTGGAGTCTTAGCCAGTGGTACCATCAGGGGTGTGTAATGCACTTTAGGGTAGACAGCCAATCAGCTGCCAGATTCAATCTGTCAATCAAACACAGCAGCCAATCAGAGAGCTGGCCATTGATCAGCAGGCCCTTTATGACATCACAGACAGACCCACGGAACTCTCTGTGCTTGTCTGCTGGCTGGCTGTCAGTTGGGTGGGTGGGCGGCAGAGGGGGAGGATGTACGTCTCGTTTCTCCTGAAAATTGCGGTTTTTCGGCGTTTCCGGAAAAAGTCGCGGTCCGACGCGCAAAAGTGGGGTATCGTAGAAATCGCCTTTTAAAGACGCACCTTTCTGGCCCCACAAAAATGGGCATTTCAAATTAGAAACAAGTCAAATGAACAAAATAGTGTGAATAAGTAAGTATTTCAGGGGTGAGTTAGCAGGTTATTGGGGTAGTAAGTCCTGATTTTTTTGGAGGTTGCAGTGACCACTACGCCATTCAAAATAGGCAGGCTTTGGCATAAGCAGTTAGGCCCCGTAGGATGATTTTAGCTAAAATGTGCCCCAAACACTCAAACCGGCTTGTATCTTGCAATGGAAAATATGGGAAACATGACTTAGACAGCAAATGATACACTGTATGCCATGTTTCCAAATTTTTATGCACAGTGGTTACAGCATGAAGCGAATGCATGTGAATATACAAAGGTGCATTGCATTAAACAAGTCCAATGAGCGTGAAAAAAATGGCCGGCCTGCCTGCTTTCATCCATCATTTGTTCTAAATTTATAATTAATCAATGAGCTGAGGTGGAGTCTTAGCCAGTGGTACCATCAGGGGTGTGTAATGCACTTTAGGGTAGACAGCCAATCAGCTGCCAGATTCAATCTGTCAATCAAACACAGCAGCCAATCAGAGAGCTGGCCATTGATCAGCAGGCCCTTTATGACATCACAGACAGACCCACGGAACTCTCTGTGCTTGTCTGCTGGCTGGCTGTCAGTTGGGTGGGTGGGCGGCAGAGGGGGAGGATGTACGTCTCGTTTCTCCTGAAAATTGCGGTTTTTCGGCGTTTCCGGAAAAAGTCGCGGTCCGACGCGCAAAAGTGGGGTATCGTAGAAATCGCCTTTTAAAGACGCACCTTTCTGGCCCCACAAAAATGGGCATTTCAAATTAGAAACAAGTCAAATGAACAAAATAGTGTGAATAAGTAAGTATTTCAGGGGTGAGTTAGCAGGTTATTGGGGTAGTAAGTCCTGATTTTTTTGGAGTGGCTCGACACGGTATTTAGCAGAAAACAAACATCAGACTACAGACCCGTCCCCTACCTACTGCCCTGAAACGTGTTGAGGGGATCAAACGGGTTGATTGATGTGAATGGTATTCAAATGGCATTCAAAGCGGCCATCTACTGCAATGTCAAGGCTCAGACCCGTCTCGAATACCGCCTTAAATACAGCTTGCGGAGCGTTTAGGCAGTGCGAAAGCGCACTATAGGGACCTATTCTTTGTTTAGCTCTGCCAAACTTATCCCCTTTTGGTTATTATTTCAACTTCCATAATATGCAATAAAATACCCAAATTCAGAGTAATATACTGTCACTAGTTTGCTTTAAAATACAGTATTTAACGTGTCCCTTTTCCCCAATGTAACTGACTTTAGAGAGAGACAAAGTAAAGAGTTTACAAAATATCCAGTCAGTTTCTGTCATTTATCTTCCACAGCCTAAATGTGACCGAAGCCAATCGGTTGCTAGGGGAAACTGCTCCACTTTATGTATTATGAAGGTTCATACCTATCCCTCTTTGTCCTGTAGAGTAAACAGAGCTACAGTATATAACATCCAATACATGATTGGGAGTGTAACTCGTGACCTAATATGAAGGCAGCATGGCAGTGCAAACTATGGCTCAGCTCCATACATGTGCCTATGCAAGGCAGTACCACACATGGCCGCCCAGAGGCACTGTACAGCCACATTATGGCTGTATGAGTCCGAGATTAGTCTAGGGATCTGTAGGAAGGGAACTAACTGAACTACTGAACTATTTACATGACTCACGAGTCACCAGTAGATCCGCAGAGTCTAGACCATGTCTGAGCTCAGCCGTGCCCCTTGTGGCAGCAATCATGCACTGCCTCCTATGCACTGCATGAGAGCTGAATAACATGGCTGCTGCGGAACACCTACCCAGATCCCAGCAGAGATTTTGCACAGCAGTATGCTCAGGCCCCTAGGGGTGCCAGCGGGGGCTGCTGGCACCATCTGGGCCCTATTCGGCCCCTGACCTCCTCCCCTGGCTCGCCCACGGCCTCTACCCGGTCTATTAAGGTGGGAGAGGGGGCTCCGGAGGGGAGACCCCCTTGGGTCAGCCTGGAAGCCAGGATGGGACTGGATGAGGGGCAGAGGCTGGGCAAGGCCCTAGGATCATGGGGCTGAGTGGAGGTGGGCTGTCTCACTGGCGCGAATCCGCCTCTGGCGCTGGACCGGGCGGAAGGCCGCGATCCAGGCCTAGCGGCCGCGCCAGCGTCTGTGCGGGGGCCTAGCCCTCTTCCGCGTACTTGTGCGGCACGGGCTCTACCCCTGCCCGACCCCCCCTGGCCGCCGCGACCCCTGCCGCGCGTGCCGCGGCCTGCGTCTCCACTACGCGAGGTCCGGCGCCGGGCCGCGTCATCGGGCGGCGCCGCGACCATCGCGCTATGACGCGCGGGCGGCGCAGGAGCCGCAGGACCCCGCCGCGATCCCCTCCGGTCACCACTGGAACCACCAGGGACCGCGCCGCTAGGCCCCGCAGCCTCCCAATCCGCCTCCCCAGCATCAGCAAGGCGGGCGGGCGGGCGGGTCGTCCTACGCGGCCGGTAGGCCATGCTCCAACAGTCAGAGAGGGACAGTTGAGAATAGAGGGACAGATCTATGAAGAGGAGACAGAAGAGGTAAGAGCAGAATGTAAAGATAAGAAAGCTTGCACAGAAAAAACTGAATTTTGATTGCTGCAAAGCAGCGCTTGCCTGATCCAGCTACAGCTTTTTCAGACAGAGGAAGAACTTCCTGTGAGTATGTTCCTTTTCTTCCCTGTCTATACTCCTCCCACAGCTCTGATAGGCCTTGTGCCCATCCTATTAACATATCAGCTGACCTTCCAGCGTAACCTGGGGAACCATCAGGGGTTTATGCTCACTCAGTGCTTAATCAGCATTCGTGGTTCTTTAAACAAGTCCAATGAGCGTGAAAAAAATGTCCGGCCTGCCTGCTTTCATCCATCATTTGTTCTAAATTCATAATTAATCAATGAGCTGAGGTGGAGTCTTAGCCAGTGGTACCATCAGGGGTGTGTAATGCACTTTAGGGTAGACAGCCAATCAGCTGCCAGATTCAATCTGTCAATCAAACACAGCAGCCAATCAGAGAGCTGGCCATTGATCAGCAGGCCCTTTATGACATCACAGACAGACCCACGGAACTCTCTGTGCTTGTCTGCTGGCTGGCTGTCAGTTGGGTGGGTGGGCGGCAGAGGGGGAGGATGTACGTCTCGTTTCTCCTGAAAATTGCGGTTTTTCGGCGTTTCCGGAAAAAGTCGCGGTCCGACGCGCAAAAGTGGGGTATCGTAGAAATCGCCTTTTAAAGACGCACCTTTCTGGCCCCACAAAAATGGGCATTTCAAATTAGAAACAAGTCAAATGAACAAAATAGTGTGAATAAGTAAGTATTTCAGGGGTGAGTTAGCAGGTTATTGGGGTAGTAAGTCCTGATTTTTTTGGAGGTTGCAGTGACCACTACGCCATTCAAAATAGGCAGGCTTTAGCATAAGCATTTAGGCCCCGTAGGATGATTTTAGCTAAAATGTGCCCCAAACACTCAAACCGGCTTGTATCTTGCAATGGAAAATATGGGAAACATGACTTAGACAGCAAATGATACACTGTATGCCATGTTTCCAAATTTTTATGCACAGTGGTTACAGCATGAAGTGAATGCATGTGAATATACACAGGTGCATTGCATTAAACAAGTCCAATGAGCGTGAAAAAAATGGCCGGCCTGCCTGCTTTCATCCATCATTTGTTCTAAATTTATAATTAATCAATGAGCTGAGGTGGAGTCTTAGCCAGTGGTACCATCAGGGGTGTGTAATGCACTTTAGGGTAGACAGCCAATCAGCTGCCAGATTCAATCTGTCAATCAAACACAGCAGCCAATCAGAGAGCTGGCCATTGATCAGCAGGCCCTTTATGACATCACAGACAGACCCACGGAACTCTCTGTGCTTGTCTGCTGGCTGGCTGTCAGTTGGGTGGGTGGGCGGCAGAGGGGGAGGATGTACGTCTCGTTTCTCCTGAAAATTGCGGTTTTTCGGCGTTTCCGCAAAAAGTCGCGGTCCGACGCGCAAAAGTGGGGTATCGTAGAAATCGCCTTTTAAAGACGCACCTTTCTGGCCCCACAAAAATGGGCATTTCAAATTAGAAACAAGTCAAATGAACAAAATAGTGTGAATAAGTAAGTATTTCAGGGGTGAATTAGCAGGTTATTGGGGTAGTAAGTCCTGATTTTTTTGGAGGTTGCAGTGACCACTACGCCATTCAAAATAGGCAGGCTTTGGCATAAGCAGTTAGGCCCCGTAGGATGATTTTAGCTAAAATGTGCCCCAAACACTCAAACCGGCTTGTATCTTGCAATGGAAAATATGGGAAACATGACTTAGACAGCAAATGATACACTGTATGCCATGTTTCCAAATTTTTATGCACAGTGGTTACAGCATGAAGCGAATGCATGTGAATATACAAAGGTGCATTGCATTAAACAAGTCCAATGAGCGTGAAAAAAATGGCCGGCCTGCCTGCTTTCATCCATCATTTGTTCTAAATTTATAATTAATCAATGAGCTGAGGTGGAGTCTTAGCCAGTGGTACCATCAGGGGTGTGTAATGCACTTTAGGGTAGACAGCCAATCAGCTGCCAGATTCAATCTGTCAATCAAACACAGCAGCCAATCAGAGAGCTGGCCATTGATCAGCAGGCCCTTTATGACATCACAGACAGACCCACGGAACTCTCTGTGCTTGTCTGCTGGCTGGCTGTCAGTTGGGTGGGTGGGCGGCAGAGGGGGAGGATGTACGTCTCGTTTCTCCTGAAAATTGCGGTTTTTCTGCGTTTCCGGAAAAAGTCGCGGTCCGACGTGCAAAAGTGGGGTATCGTAGAAATCGCCTTTTAAAGACGCACCTTTCTGGCCCCACAAAAATGGGCATTTCAAATTAGAAACAAGTCAAATGAACAAAATAGTGTGAATAAGTAAGTATTTCAGGGGTGAGTTAGCAGGTTATTGGGGTAGTAAGTCCTGATTTTTTTGGAGGTTGCATTGACCACTACGCCATTCAAAATAGGCAGGCTTTGGCATAAGCAGTTAGGCCCCGTAGGATGATTTTAGCTAAAATGTGCCCCAAACACTCAAACCGGCTTGTATCTTGCAATGGAAAATATGGGAAACATGACTTAGACAGCAAATGATACACTGTATGCCATGTTTCCAAATTTTTATGCACAGTGGTTACAGCATGAAGCGAATGCATGTGAATATACAAAGGTGCATTGCATTAAACAAGTCCAATGAGCGTGAAAAAAATGGCCGGCCTGCCTGCTTTCATCCATCATTTGTTCTAAATTTATAATTAATCAATGAGCTGAGGTGGAGTCTTAGCCAGTGGTACCATCAGGGGTGTGTAATGCACTTTAGGGTAGACAGCCAATCAGCTGCCAGATTCAATCTGTCAATCAAACACAGCAGCCAATCAGAGAGCTGGCCATTGATCAGCAGGCCCTTTATGACATCACAGACAGACCCACGGAACTCTCTGTGCTTGTCTGCTGGCTGGCTGTCAGTTGGGTGGGTGGGCGGCAGAGGGGGAGGATGTACGTCTCGTTTCTCCTGAAAATTGCGGTTTTTCAGCGTTTCCGGAAAAAGTCGCGGTCCGACGCGCAAAAGTGGGGTATCGTAGAAATCGCCTTTTAAAGACGCACCTTTCTGGCCCCACAAAAATGGGCATTTCAAATTAGAAACAAGTCAAATGAACAAAATAGTGTGAATAAGTAAGTATTTCAGGGGTGAGTTAGCAGGTTATTGGGGTAGTAAGTCCTGATTTTTTTGGAGGTTGCAGTGACCACTACGCCATTCAAAATAGGCAGGCTTTAGCATAAGCATTTAGGCCCCGTAGGATGATTTTAGCTAAAATGTGCCCCAAACACTCAAACCGGCTTGTATCTTGCAATGGAAAATATGGGAAACATGACTTAGACAGCAAATGATACACTGTATGCCATGTTTCCAAATTTTTATGCACAGTGGTTACAGCATGAAGTGAATGCATGTGAATATACACAGGTGCATTGCATTAAACAAGTCCAATGAGCGTGAAAAAAATGGCCGGCCTGCCTGCTTTCATCCATCATTTGTTCTAAATTTATAATTAATCAATGAGCTGAGGTGGAGTCTTAGCCAGTGGTACCATCAGGGGTGTGTAATGCACTTTAGGGTAGACAGCCAATCAGCTGCCAGATTCAATCTGTCAATCAAACACAGCAGCCAATCAGAGAGCTGGCCATTGATCAGCAGGCCCTTTATGACATCACAGACAGACCCAGGGAACTCTCTGTGCTTGTCTGCTGGCTGGCTGTCAGTTGGGTGGGTGGGCGGCAGAGGGGGTGGATGTACGTCTCGTTTCTCCTGAAAATTGCGGTTTTTCGGCGTTTCCGGAAAAAGTCGCGGTCCGACGCGCAAAAGTGGGGTATCGTAGAAATCGCCTTTTAAAGACACACCTTTCTGGCCCCACAAAAATGGGCATTTCAAATTAGAAACAAGTCAAATGAACAAAATAGTGTGAATAAGTAAGTATTTCAGGGGTGAGTTAGCAGGTTATTGGGGTAGTAAGTCCTGATTTTTTTGGAGGTTGCAGTGACCACTACGCCATTCAAAATAGGCAGGCTTTAGCATAAGCAGTTAGGCCCCGTAGGATGATTTTAGCTAAAATGTGCCCCAAACACTCAAACCGGCTTGTATCTTGCAATGGAAAATATGGGAAACATGACTTAGACAGCAAATGATACACTGTATGCCATGTTTCCAAATTTTTATGCACAGTGGTTACAGCATGAAGCGAATGCATGTGAATATACAAAGGTGCATTGCATTAAACAAGTCCAATGAGCGTGAAAAAAATGGCCGGCCTGCCTGCTTTCATCCATCATTTGTTCTAAATTTATAATTAATCAATGAGCTGAGGTGGAGTCTTAGCCAGTGGTACCATCAGGGGTGTGTAATGCACTTTAGGGTAGACAGCCAATCAGCTGCCAGATTCAATCTGTCAATCAAACACAGCAGCCAATCAGAGAGCTGGCCATTGATCAGCAGGCCCTTTATGACATCACAGACAGACCCACGGAACTCTCTGTGCTTGTCTGCTGGCTGGCTGTCAGTTGGGTGGGTGGGCGGCAGAGGGGGAGGATGTACGTCTCGTTTCTCCTGAAAATTGCGGTTTTTCGGCGTTTCCGGAAAAAGTCGCGGTCCGACGCGCAAAAGTGGGGTATCGTAGAAATCGCCTTTTAAAGACGCACCTTTCGGGCCCCACAAAAATGGGCATTTCAAATTAGAAACAAGTCAAATGAACAAAATAGTGTGAATAAGTAAGTATTTCAGGGGTGAGTTAGCAGGTTATTGGGGTAGTAAGTCCTGATTTTTTTGGAGGTTGCATTGACCACTACGCCATTCAAAATAGGCAGGCTTTGGCATAAGCAGTTAGGCCCCGTAGGATGATTTTAGCTAAAATGTGCCCCAAACACTCAAAACGGCTTGTATCTTGCAATAGAAAATATGGGAAACATGACTTAGACAGCAAATGATACACTGTATGCCATGTTTCCAAATTTTTATGCACAGTGGTTACAGCATGAAGCGAATGCATGTGAATATACAAAGGTGCATTGCATTAAACAAGTCCAATGAGCGTGAAAAAAATGGCTGGCCTGCCTGCTTTCATCCATCATTTGTTCTAAATTTATAATTAATCAATGAGCTGAGGTGGAGTCTTAGCCAGTGGTACCATCAGGGGTGTGTAATGCACTTTAGGGTAGACAGCCAATCAGCTGCCAGATTCAATCTGTCAATCAAACACAGCAGCCAATCAGAGAGCTGGCCATTGATCAGCAGGCCCTTTATGACATCACAGACAGACCCACGGAACTCTCTGTGCTTGTCTGCTGGCTGGCTGTCAGTTGGGTGGGTGGGCGGCAGAGGGGGAGGATGTACGTCTCGTTTCTCCTGAAAATCGCGGTTTTTCGGCGTTTCCGGAAAAAGTCGCGGTCCGACGCGCAAAAGTGGGGTATCGTAGAAATCGCCTTTTAAAGACGCACCTTTCTGGCCCCACAAAAATGGGCATTTCAAATTAGAAACAAGTCAAATGAACAAAATAGTGTGAATAAGTAAGTATTTCAGGGGTGAGTTAGCAGGTTATTGGGGTAGTAAGTCCTGATTTTTTTGGAGGTTGCAGTAACCACTACGCCATTCAAAATAGGCAGGCTTTGGCATAAGCAGTTAGGCCCTGTAGGATGATTTTAGCTAAAATGTGCCCCAAACACTCAAACCGGCTTGTATCTTGCAATAGAAAATATGGGAAACATGACTTAGACAGCAAATAATACACTGTATGCCATGTTTCCAAATTTTTATGCACAGTGGTTACAGCATGAAGCGAATGCATGTGAATATACAAAGGTGCATTGCATTAAACAAGTGCAATGAGCGTGAAAAAAATGGCTGGCCTGCCTGCTTTCATCCATCATTTGTTCTAAATTTATAATTAATCAATGAGCTGAGGTGGAGTCTTAGCCAGTGGTACCATCAGGGGTGTGTAATGCACTTTAGGGTAGACAGCCAATCAGCTGCCAGATTCAATCTGTCAATCAAACACAGCAGCCAATCAGAGAGCTGGCCATTGATCAGCAGGCCCTTTATGACATCACAGACAGACCCACGGAACTCTCTGTGCTTGTCTGCTGGCTGGCTGTCAGTTGGGTGGGTGGGCGGCAGAGGGGGAGGATGTACGTCTCGTTTCTCCTGAAAATCGCGGTTTTTCGGCGTTTCCGGAAAAAGTCGCGGTCCGACGCGCAAAAGTGGGGTATCGTAGAAATCGCCTTTTAAAGACGCACCTTTCTGGCCCCACAAAAATGGGCATTTCAAATTAGAAACAAGTCAAATGAACAAAATAGTGTGAATAAGTAAGTATTTCAGGGGTGAGTTAGCAGGTTATTGGGGTAGTAAGTCCTGATTTTTTTGGAGGTTGCAGTAACCACTACGCCATTCAAAATAGGCAGGCTTTGGCATAAGCAGTTAGGCCCCGTAGGATGATTTTAGCTAAAATGTGCCCCAAACACTCAAACCGGCTTGTATCTTGCAATGGAAAATATGGGAAACATGACTTAGACAGCAAATGATACACTGTATGCCATGTTTCCAAATTTTTATGCACAGTGGTTACAGCATGAAGTGAATGCATGTGAATATACACAGGTGCATTGCATTAAACAAGTCCAATGAGCGTGAAAAAAATGGCCGGCCTGCCTGCTTTCATCCATCATTTGTTCTAAATTTATAATTAATCAATGAGCTGAGGTGGAGTCTTAGCCAGTGGTACCATCAGGGGTGTGTAATGCACTTTAGGGTAGACAGCCAATCAGCTGCCAGATTCAATCTGTCAATCAAACACAGCAGCCAATCAGAGAGCTGGCCATTGATCAGCAGGCCCTTTATGACATCACAGACAGACCCACGGAACTCTCTGTGCTTGTCTGCTGGCTGGCTGTCAGTTGGGTGGGTGGGCGGCAGAGGGGGTGGATGTACGTCTCGTTTCTCCTGAAAATTGCGGTTTTTCGGCGTTTCCGGAAAAAGTCGCGGTCCGACGCGCAAAAGTGGGGTATCGTAGAAATCGCCTTTTAAAGACGCACCTTTCTGGCCCCACAAAAATGGGCATTTCAAATTAGAAACAAGTCAAATGAACAAAATAGTGTGAATAAGTAAGTATTTCAGGGGTGAGTTAGCAGGTTATTGGGGTAGTAAGTCCTGATTTTTTTGGAGGTTGCATTGACCACTACTCCATTCAAAATAGGCAGGCTTTGGCATAAGCAGTTAGGCCCCGTAGGATGATTTTAGCTAAAATGTGAACCAAACACTCAAACCGGCTTGTATCTTGCAATGGAAAATATGGGAAACATGACTTAGACAGCAAATGATACACTGTATGCCATGTTTCCAAATTTTTATGCACAGTGGTTACAGCATGAAGCGAATGCATGTGAATATACAAAGGTGCATTGCATTAAACAAGTCCAATGAGCGTGAAAAAAATGGCCGGCCTGCCTGCTTTCATCCATCATTTGTTCTAAATTTATAATTAATCAATGAGCTGAGGTGGAGTCTTAGCCAGTGGTACCATCAGGGGTGTGTAATGCACTTTAGGGTAGACAGCCAATCAGCTGCCAGATTCAATCTGTCAATCAAACACAGCAGCCAATCAGAGAGCTGGCCATTGATCAGCAGGCCCTTTATGACATCACAGACAGACCCACGGAACTCTCTGTGCTTGTCTGCTGGCTGGCTTTCAGTTGGGTGGGTGGGCGGCAGAGGGGGAGGATGTACGTCTCGTTTCTCCTGAAAATTGCGGTTTTTCGGCGTTTCCGGAAAAAGTCGCGGTCCGACGCGCAAAAGTGGGGTATCGTAGAAATCGCCTTTTAAAGACGCACCTTTCTGGCCCCACAAAAATGGGCATTTCAAATTAGAAACAAGTCAAATGAACAAAATAGTGTGCATAAGTAAGTATTTCAGGGGTGAGTTAGCAGGTTATTGGGGTAGTAAGTCCTGATTTTTTTGGAGGTTGCATTGACCACTACGCCATTCAAAATAGGCAGGCTTTGGCATAAGCAGTTAGGCCCCGTAGGATGATTTTAGCTAAAATGTGCCCCAAACACTCAAACCGGCTTGTATCTTGCAATGGAAAATATGGGAAACATGACTTAGACAGCAAATGATACACTGTATGCCATGTTTCCAAATTTTTATGCACAGTGGTTACAGCATGAAGCGAATGCATGTGAATATACAAAGGTGCATTGCATTAAACAAGTCCAATGAGCGTGAAAAAAATGGCCGGCCTGCCTGCTTTCATCCATCATTTGTTCTAAATTTATAATTAATCAATGAGCTGAGGTGGAGTCTTAGCCAGTGGTACCATCAGGGGTGTGTAATGCACTTTAGGGTAGACAGCCAATCAGCTGCCAGATTCAATCTGTCAATCAAACACAGCAGCCAATCAGAGAGCTGGCCATTGATCAGCAGGCCCTTTATGACATCACAGACAGACCCACGGAACTCTCTGTGCTTGTCTGCTGGCTGGATTTCAGTTGGGTGGGTGGGCGGCAGAGGGGGAGGATGTACGTCTCGTTTCTCCTGAAAATTGCGGTTTTTCGGCGTTTCCGGAAAAAGTCGCGGTCCGACGCGCAAAAGTGGGGTATCGTAGAAATCGCCTTTTAAAGACGCACCTTTCTGGCCACACAAAAATGGGCATTTCAAATTAGAAACAAGTCAAATGAACAAAATAGTGTGAATAAGTAAGTATTTCAGGGGTGAGTTAGCAGGTTATTGGGGTAGTAAGTCCTGATTTTTTTGGAGGTTGCATTGACCACTACGCCATTCAAAATAGGCAGGCTTTGGCATAAGCAGTTAGGCCCCGTAGGATGATTTTAGCTAAAATGTGCCCCAAACACTCAAACCGGCTTGTATCTTGCAATGGAAAATATGGGAAACATGACTTAGACAGCAAATGATACACTGTATGCCATGTTTCCAAATTTTTATGCACAGTGGTTACAGCATGAAGCGAATGCATGTGAATATACAAAGGTGCATTGCATTAAACAAGTCCAATGAGCGTGAAAAAAATGGCCGGCCTGCCTGCTTTCATCCATCATTTGTTCTAAATTTATAATTAATCAATGAGCTGAGGTGGAGTCTTAGCCAGTGGTACCATCAGGGGTGTGTAATGCACTTTAGGGTAGACAGCCAATCAGCTGCCAGATTCAATCTGTCAATCAAACACAGCAGCCAATCAGAGAGCTGGCCATTGATCAGCAGGCCCTTTATGACATCACAGACAGACCCACGGAACTCTCTGTGCTTGTCTGCTGGCTGGCTGTCAGTTGGGTGGGTGGGCGGCAGAGGGGGAGGATGTACGTCTCGTTTCTCCTGAAAATTGCGGTTTTTCAGCGTTTCCGGAAAAAGTCGCGGTCCGACGCGCAAAAGTGGGGTATCGTAGAAATCACCTTTTAAAGACGCACCTTTCTGGCCCCACAAAAATGGGCATTTCAAATTAGAAACAAGTCAAATGAACAAAATAGTGTGAATAAGTAAGTATTTCAGGGGTGAGTTAGCAGGTTATTGGGGTAGTAAGTCCTGATTTTTTTGGAGGTTGCAGTGACCACTACGCCATTCAAAATAGGCAGGCTTTAGCATAAGCATTTAGGCCCCGTAGGATGATTTTAGCTAAAATGTGCCCCAAACACTCAAACCGGCTTGTATCTTGCAATGGAAAATATGGAAAACATGACTTAGACAGCAAATGATACACTGTATGCCATGTTTCCAAATTTTTATGCACAGTGGTTACAGCATGAAGTGAATGCATGTGAATATACACAGGTGCATTGCATTAAACAAGTCCAATGAGCGTGAAAAAAATGGCCGGCCTGCCTGCTTTCATCCATCATTTGTTCTAAATTTATAATTAATCAATGAGCTGAGGTGGAGTCTTAGCCAGTGGTACCATCAGGGGTGTGTAATGCACTTTAGGGTAGACAGCCAATCAGCTGCCAGATTCAATCTGTCAATCAAACACAGCAGCCAATCAGAGAGCTGGCCATTGATCAGCAGGCCCTTTATGACATCACAGACAGACCCACGGAACTCTCTGTGCTTGTCTGCTGACTGGCTGTCAGTTGGGTGGGTGGGCGGCAGAGGGGGAGGATGTACGTCTCGTTTCTCCTGAAAATTGCAGTTTTTCGGCGTTTCCGGAAAAAGTCGCGGTCCGACGCGCAAAAGTGGGGTATCGTAGAAATCGCCTTTTAAAGACGCACCTTTCTGGCCCCACAAAAATGGGCATTTCAAATTAGAAACAAGTCAAATGAACAAAATAGTGTGAATAAGTAAGTATTTCAGGGGTGAGTTAGCAGGTTATTGGGGTAGTAAGTCCTGATTTTTTTGGAGGTTGCATTGACCACTACGCCATTCAAAATAGGCAGGCTTTGGCATAAGCAGTTAGGCCCCGTAGGATGATTTTAGCTAAAATGTGCCCCAAACACTCAAACCGGCTTGTATCTTGCAATGGAAAATATGGGAAACATGACTTAGACAGCAAATGATACACTGTATGCCATGTTTCCAAATTTTTATGCACAGTGGTTACAGCATGAAGCGAATGCATGTGAATATACAAAGGTGCATTGCATTAAACAAGTCCAATGAGCGTGAAAAAAATGGCCGGCCTGCCTGCTTTCATCCATCATTTGTTCTAAATTTATAATTAATCAATGAGCTGAGGTGGAGTCTTAGCCAGTGGTACCATCAGGGGTGTGTAATGCACTTTAGGGTAGACAGCCAATCAGCTGCCAGATTCAATCTGTCAATCAAACACAGCAGCCAATCAGAGAGCTGGCCATTGATCAGCAGGCCCTTTATGACATCACAGACAGACCCACGGAACTCTCTGTGCTTGTCTGCTGGCTGGCTGTCAGTTGGGTGGGTGGGCGGCAGAGGGGGAGGATGTACGTCTTGTTTCTCCTGAAAATTGCGATTTTTCGGCGTTTCCGGAAAAAGTCGCGGTCCGACGCGCAAAAGTGGGGTATCGTAGAAATCGCCTTTTAAAGACGCACCTTTCTGGCCCCACAAAAATGGGCATTTCAAATTAGAAACAAGTCAAATGAACAAAATAGTGTGAATAAGTAAGTATTTCATGGGTGAGTTAGCAGGTTATTGGGGTAGTAAGTCCTGATTTTTTTGGAGGTTGCAGTGACCACTACGCCATTCAAAATAGGCAGGCTTTAGCATAAGCAGTTAGGCCCCGTAGGATGATTTTAGCTAAAATGTGCCCCAAACACTCAAACCGGCTTGTATCTTGCAATGGAAAATATGGGAAACATGACTTAGACAGCAAATGATACACTGTATGCCATGTTTCCAAATTTTTATGCACAGTGGTTACAGCATGAAGTGAATGCATGTGAATATACACAGGTGCATTGCATTAAACAAGTCCAATGAGCGTGAAAAAAATGGCCGGCCTGCCTGCTTTCATCCATCATTTGTTCTAAATTTATAATTAATAAATGAGCTGAGGTGGAGTCTTAGCCAGTGGTACCATCAGGGGTGTGTAATGCACTTTAGGGTAGACAGCCAATCAGCTGCCAGATTCAATCTGTCAATCAAACACAGCAGCCAATCAGAGAGCTGGCCATTGATCAGCAGGCCCTTTATGACATCACAGACAGACCCACGGAACTCTCTGTGCTTGTCTGCTGGCTGGCTGTCAGTTGGGTGGGTGGGCGGCAGAGGGGGAGGATGTACGTCTCGTTTCTCCTGAAAATTGCGGTTTTTCGGCGTTTCCGGAAAAAGTCGCGGTCCGACGCGCAAAAGTGGGGTATCGTAGAAATCGCCTTTTAAAGACGCACCTTTCTGGCCCCACAAAAATGGGCATTTCAAATTAGAAACAAGTCAAATGAACAAAATAGTGTGAATAAGTAAGTATTTCAGGGGTGAGTTAGCAGGTTATTGGGGTAGTAAGTCCTGATTTTTTTGGAGGTTGCATTGACCACTACGCCATTCAAAATAGGCAGGCTTTGGCATAAGCAGTTAGGCCCCGTAGGATGATTTTAGCTAAAATGTGCCCCAAACACTCAAACCGGCTTGTATCTTGCAATGGAAAATATGGGAAACATGACTTAGACAGCAAATGATACACTGTATGCCATGTTTCCAAATTTTTATGCACAGTGGTTACAGCATGAAGCGAATGCATGTGAATATACAAAGGTGCATTGCATTAAACAAGTCCAATGAGCGTGAAAAAAATGTCCGGCCTGCCTGCTTTCATCCATCATTTGTTCTAAATTTATAATTAATCAATGAGCTGAGGTGGAGTCTTAGCCAGTGGTACCATCAGGGGTGTGTAATGCACTTTAGGGTAGACAGCCAATCAGCTGCCAGATTCAATCTGTCAATCAAACACAGCAGCCAATCAGAGAGCTGGCCATTGATCAGCAGGCCCTTTATGACATCACAGACAGACCCACGGAACTCTCTGTGCTTGTCTGCTGGCTGGCTGTCAGTTGGGTGGGTGGGCGGCAGAGGGGGAGGATGTACGTCTCGTTTCTCCTGAAAATTGCGGTTTTTCAGCGTTTCCGGAAAAAGTCGCGGTCCGACGCGCAAAAGTGGGGTATCGTAGAAATCGCCTTTTAAAGACGCACCTTTCTGGCCCCACAAAAATGGGCATTTCAAATTAGAAACAAGTCAAATGAACAAAATAGTGTGAATAAGTAAGTATTTCAGGGGTGAGTTAGCAGGTTATTGGGGTAGTAAGTCCTGATTTTTTTGGAGGTTGCAGTGACCACTACGCCATTCAAAATAGGCAGGCTTTAGCATAAGCATTTAGGCCCCGTAGGATGATTTTAGCTAAAATGTGCCCCAAACACTCAAACCGGCTTGTATCTTGCAATGGAAAATATGGGAAACATGACTTAGACAGCAAATGATACACTGTATGCCATGTTTCCAAATTTTTATGCACAGTGGTTACAGCATGAAGTGAATGCATGTGAATATACACAGGTGCATTGCATTAAACAAGTCCAATGAGCGTGAAAAAAATGGCCGGCCTGCCTGCTTTCATCCATCATTTGTTCTAAATTTATAATTAATCAATGAGCTGAGGTGGAGTCTTAGCCAGTGGTACCATCAGGGGTGTGTAATGCACTTTAGGGTAGACAGCCAATCAGCTGCCAGATTCAATCTGTCAATCAAACACAGCAGCCAATCAGAGAGCTGGCCATTGATCAGCAGGCCCTTTATGACATCACAGACAGACCCACGGAACTCTCTGTGCTTGTCTGCTGGCTGGCTGTCAGTTGGGTGGGTGGGCGGCAGAGGGGGAGGATGTACGTCTCGTTTCTCCTGAAAATTGCGGTTTTTCGGCGTTTCCGGAAAAAGTCGCGGTCCGACGCGCAAAAGTGGGGTATCGTAGAAATCGCCTTTTAAAGACGCACCTTTCTGGCCCCACAAAAATGGGCATTTCAAATTAGAAACAAGTCAAATGAACAAAATAGTGTGAATAAGTAAGTATTTCAGGGGTGAGTTAGCAGGTTATTGGGGTAGTAAGTCCTGATTTTTTTGGAGGTTGCAGTGACCACTACGCCATTCAAAATAGGCAGGCTTTAGCATAAGCATTTAGGCCCCGTAGGATGATTTTAGCTAAAATGTGCCCCAAACACTCAAACCGGCTTGTATCTTGCAATGGAAAATATGGGAAACATGACTTAGACAGCAAATGATACACTGTATGCCATGTTTCCAAATTTTTATGCACAGTGGTTACAGCATGAAAAGAATGCATGTGAATATACACAGGTGCATTGCATTAAACAAGTCCAATGAGCGTGAAAAAAATGGCCGGCCTGCCTGCTTTCATCCATCATTTGTTCTAAATTTATAATTAATCAATGAGCTGAGGTGGAGTCTTAGCCAGTGGTACCATCAGGGGTGTGTAATGCACTTTAGGGTAGACAGCCAATCAGCTGCCAGATTCAATCTGTCAATCAAACACAGCAGCCAATCAGAGAGCTGGCCATTGATCAGCAGGCCCTTTATGACATCACAGACAGACCCACGGAACTCTCTGTGCTTGTCTGCTGGCTGGCTGTCAGTTGGGTGGGTGGGCGGCAGAGGGGGAGGATGTACGTCTCGTTTCTCCTGAAAATTGCGGTTTTTCTGCGTTTCCGGAAAAAGTCGCGGTCCGACGCGCAAAAGTGGGGTATCGTAGAAATCGCCTTTTAAAGACGCACCTTTCTGGCCCCACAAAAATGGGCATTTCAAATTAGAAACAAGTCAAATGAACAAAATAGTGTGAATAAGTAAGTATTTCAGGGGTGAGTTAGCAGGTTATTGGGGTAGTAAGTCCTGATTTTTTTGGAGGTTGCAGTGACCACTACGCCATTCAAAATAGGCAGGCTTTAGCATAAGCAGTTAGGCCCCATAGGATGATTTTAGCTAAAATGTGCCCCAAACACTCAAACCGGCTTGTATCTTGCAATGGAAAATATGGGAAACATGACTTAGACAGCAAATGATACACTGTATGCCATGTTTCCAAATTTTTATGCACAGTGGTTACAGCATGAAGCGAATGCATGTGAATATACAAAGGTGCATTGCATTAAACAAGTCCAATGAGCGTGAAAAAAATTGCCGGCCTGCCTGCTTTCATCCATCATTTGTTCTAAATTTATAATTAATCAATGAGCTGAGGTGGAGTCTTAGCCAGTGGTACCATCAGGGGTGTGTAATGCACTTTAGGGTAGACAGCCAATCAGCTGCCAGATTCAATCTGTCAATCAAACACAGCAGCCAATCAGAGAGCTGGCCATTGATCAGCAGGCCCTTTATGACATCACAGACAGACCCACGGAACTCTCTGTGCTTGTCTGCTGGCTGGCTGTCAGTTGGGTGGGTGGGCGGCAGAGGGGGAGGATGTACGTCTCGTTTCTCCTGAAAATTGCGGTTTTTCAGCGTTTCCGGAAAAAGTCGCGGTCCGACGCGCAAAAGTGGGGTATCGTAGAAATCGCCTTTTAAAGACGCACCTTTCTGGCCCCACAAAAATGGGCATTTCAAATTAGAAACAAGTCAAATGAACAAAATAGTGTGAATAAGTAAGTATTTCAGGGGTGAGTTAGCAGGTTATTGGGGTAGTAAGTCCTGATTTTTTTGGAGGTTGCAGTGACCACTACGCCATTCAAAATAGGCAGGCTTTAGCATAAGCATTTAGGCCCCGTAGGATGATTTTAGCTAAAATGTGCCCCAAACACTCAAACCGGCTTGTATCTTGCAATGGAAAATATGGGAAACATGACTTAGACAGCAAATGATACACTGTATGCCATGTTTCCAAATTTTTATGCACAGTGGTTACAGCATGAAGTGAATGCATGTGAATATACACAGGTGCATTGCATTAAACAAGTCCAATGAGCGTGAAAAAAATGGCCGGCCTGCCTGCTTTCATCCATCATTTGTTCTAAATTTATAATTAATCAATGAGCTGAGGTGGAGTCTTAGCCAGTGGTACCATCAGGGGTGTGTAATGCACTTTAGGGTAGACAGCCAATCAGCTGCCAGATTCAATCTGTCAATCAAACACAGCAGCCAATCAGAGAGCTGGCCATTGATCAGCAGGCCCTTTATGACATCACAGACAGACCCACGGAACTCTCTGTGCTTGTCTGCTGGCTGGCTGTCAGTTGGGTGGGTGGGCGGCAGAGGGGGAGGATGTACGTCTCGTTTCTCCTGAAAATTGCGGTTTTTCAGCGTTTCCGGAAAAAGTCGCGGTCCGACGCGCAAAAGTGGGGTATCGTAGAAATCGCCTTTTAAAGACGCACCTTTCTGGCCCCACAAAAATGGGCATTTCAAATTAGAAACAAGTCAAATGAACAAAATAGTGTGAATAAGTAAGTATTTCAGGGGTGTGTTAGCAGGTTATTGGGGTAGTAAGTCCTGATTTTTTTGGAGGTTGCAGTGACCACTACGCCATTCAAAATAGGCAGGCTTTAGCATAAGCATTTAGGCCCCGTAGGATGATTTTAGCTAAAATGTGCCCCAAACACTCAAACCGGCTTGTATCTTGCAATGGAAAATATGGGAAACATGACTTAGACAGCAAATGATACACTGTATGCCATGTTTCCAAATTTTTATGCACAGTGGTTACAGCATGAAGTGAATGCATGTGAATATACACAGGTGCATTGCATTAAACAAGTCCAATGAGCGTGAAAAAAATGGCCGGCCTGCCTGCTTTCATCCATCATTTGTTCTAAATTTATAATTAATCAATGAGCTGAGGTGGAGTCTTAGCCAGTGGTACCATCAGGGGTGTGTAATGCACTTTAGGGTAGACAGCCAATCAGCTGCCAGATTCAATCTGTCAATCAAACACAGCAGCCAATCAGAGAGCTGGCCATTGATCAGCAGGCCCTTTATGACATCACAGACAGACCCACGGAACTCTCTGTGCTTGTCTGCTGGCTGGCTGTCAGTTGGGTGGGTGGGCGGCAGAGGGGGAGGATGTACGTCTCGTTTCTCCTGAAAATTGCGGTTTTTCGGCGTTTCCGGAAAAAGTCGCGGTCCGACGCGCAAAAGTGGGGTATCGTAGAAATTGCCTTTTAAAGACGCACCTTTCTGGCCCCACAAAAATGGGCATTTCAAATTAGAAACAAGTCAAATGAACAAAATAGTGTGAATAAGTAAGTATTTCAGGGGTGAGTTAGCAGGTTATTGGGGTAGTAAGTCCTGATTTTTTTGGAGGTTGCAGTGACCACTACGCCATTCAAAATAGGCAGGCTTTAGCATAAGCAGTTAGGCCCCGTAGGATGATTTTAGCTAAAATGTGCCCCAAACACTCAAACCGGCTTGTATCTTGCAATGGAAAATATGGGAAACATGACTTAGACAGCAAATGATACACTGTATGCCATGTTTCCAAATTTTTATGCACAGTGGTTACAGCATGAAGCGAATGCATGTGAATATACAAAGGTGCATTGCATTAAACAAGTCCAATGAGCGTGAAAAAAATGGCCGGCCTGCCTGCTTTCATCCATCATTTGTTCTAAATTTATAATTAATCAATGAGCTGAGGTTTAGTCTTAGCCAGTGGTACCATCAGGGGTGTGTAATGCACTTTAGGGTAGACAGCCAATCAGCTGCCAGATTCAATCTGTCAATCAAACACAGCAGCCAATCAGAGAGCTGGCCATTGATCAGCAGGCCCTTTATGACATCACAGACAGACCCACGGAACTCTCTGTGCTTGTCTGCTGGCTGGCTGTCAGTTGGGTGGGTGGGCGGCAGAGGGGGAGGATGTACGTCTCGTTTCTCCTGAAAATTGCGGTTTTTCAGCGTTTCCGGAAAAAGTCGCGGTCCGACGCGCAAAAGTGGGGTATCGTAGAAATCGCCTTTTAAAGACGCACCTTTCTGGCCCCACAAAAATGGGCATTTCAAATTAGAAACAAGTCAAATGAACAAAATAGTGTGAATAAGTAAGTATTTCAGGGGTGAGTTAGCAGGTTATTGGGGTAGTAAGTCCTGATTTTTTTGGAGGTTGCAGTGACCACTACGCCATTCAAAATAGGCAGGCTTTAGCATAAGCATTTAGGCCCCGTAGGATGATTTTAGCTAAAATGTGCCCCAAACACTCAAACCGGCTTGTATCTTGCAATGGAAAATATGGGAAACATGACTTAGACAGCAAATGATACACTGTATGCCATGTTTCCAAATTTTTATGCACAGTGGTTACAGCATGAAGTGAATGCATGTGAATATACACAGGTGCATTGCATTAAACAAGTCCAATGAGCGTGAAAAAAATGGCCGGCCTGCCTGCTTTCATCCATCATTTGTTCTAAATTTATAATTAATCAATGAGCTGAGGTGGAGTCTTAGCCAGTGGTGCCATCAGGGGTGTGTAATGCACTTTAGGGTAGACAGCCAATCAGCTGCCAGATTCAATCTGTCAATCAAACACAGCAGCCAATCAGAGAGCTGGCCATTGATCAGCAGGCCCTTTATGACATCACAGACAGACCCACGGAACTCTCTGTGCTTGTCTGCTGGCTGGCTGTCAGTTGGGTGGGTGGGCGGCAGAGGTGGAGGATGTACGTCTCGTTTCTCCTGAAAATTGCGGTTTTTCGGCGTTTCCGGAAAAAGACGCGGTCCGACGCGCAAAAGTGGGGTATCGTAGAAATCGCCTTTTAAAGACGCACCTTTCTGGCCCCACAAAAATGGGCATTTCAAATTAGAAACAAGTCAAATGAACAAAATAGTGTGAATAAGTAAGTATTTCAGGGGTGAGTTAGCAGGTTATTGGGGTAGTAAGTCCTGATTTTTTTGGAGGTTGCAGTGACCACTACGCCATTCAAAATAGGCAGGCTTTAGCATAAGCAGTTAGGCCCCGTAGGATGATTTTAGCTAAAATGTGCCCCAAACACTCAAACCGGCTTGTATCTTGCAATGGAAAATATGGGAAACATGACTTAGACAGCAAATGATACACTGTATGCCATGTTTCCAAATTTTTATGCACAGTGGTTACAGCATGAAGCGAATGCATGTGAATATACAAAGGTGCATTGCATTAAACAAGTCCAATGAGCGTGAAAAAAATGGCCGGCCTGCCTGCTTTCATCCATCATTTGTTCTAAATTTATAATTAATCAATGAGCTGAGGTGGAGTCTTAGCCAGTGGTACCATCAGGGGTGTGTAATGCACTTTAGGGTAGACAGCCAATCAGCTGCCAGATTCAATCTGTCAATCAAACACAGCAGCCAATCAGAGAGCTGGCCATTGATCAGCAGGCCCTTTATGACATCACAGACAGACCCACGGAACTCTCTGTGCTTGTCTGCTGGCTGGCTGTCAGTTGGGTGGGTGGGCGGCAGAGGGGGAGGATGTACGTCTCGTTTCTCCTGAAAATTGCGGTTTTTCGGCGTTTCCGGAAAAAGTCGCGGTCCGACGCGCAAAAGTGGGGTATCGTAGAAATCGCCTTTTAAAGACGCACCTTTCTGGCCCCACAAAAATGGGCATTTCAAATTAGAAACAAGTCAAATGAACAAAATAGTGTGAATAAGTAAGTATTTCAGGGGTGAGTTAGCAGGTTATTGGGGTAGTAAGTCCTGATTTTTTTGGAGGTTGCAGTGACCACTACGCCATTCAAAATAGGCAGGCTTTAGCATAAGCAGTTAGGCCCCGTAGGATGATTTTAGCTAAAATGTGCCCCAAACACTCAAACCGGCTTGTATCTTGCAATGGAAAATATGGGAAACATGACTTAGACAGCAAATGATACACTGTATGCCATGTTTCCAAATTTTTATGCACAGTGGTTACAGCATGAAGTGAATGCATGTGAATATACACAGGTGCATTGCATTAAACAAGTCCAATGAGCGTGAAAAAAATGGCCGGCCTGCCTGCTTTCATCCATCATTTGTTCTAAATTTATAATTAATCAATGAGCTGAGGTGGAGTCTTAGCCAGTGGTACCATCAGGGGTGTGTAATGCACTTTAGGGTAGACAGCCAATCAGCTGCCAGATTCAATCTGTCAATCAAACACAGCAGCCAATCAGAGAGCTGGCCATTGATCAGCAGGCCCTTTATGACATCACAGACAGACCCACGGAACTCTCTGTGCTTGTCTGCTGGCTGGCTGTCAGTTGGGTGGGTGGGCGGCAGAGGGGGTGGATGTACGTCTCGTTTCTCCTGAAAATTGCGGTTTTTCGGCGTTTCCGGAAAAAGTCGCGGTCCGACGCGCAAAAGTGGGGTATCGTAGAAATCGCCTTTTAAAGACGCACCTTTCTGGCCCCACAAAAATGGGCATTTCAAATTAGAAACAAGTCAAATGAACAAAATAGTGTGAATAAGTAAGTATTTCAGGGGTGAGTTAGCAGGTTATTGGGGTAGTAAGTCCTGATTTTTTTGGAGGTTGCAGTGACCACTACGCCATTCAAAATAGGCAGGCTTTAGCATAAGCAGTTAGGCCCCGTAGGATGATTTTAGCTAAAATGTGCCCCAAACACTCAAACCGGCTTGTATCTTGCAATGGAAAATATGGGAAACATGACTTAGACAGCAAATGATACACTGTATGCCATGTTTCCAAATTTTTATGCACAGTGGTTACAGCATGAAGCGAATGCATGTGAATATACAAAGGTGCATTGCATTAAACAAGTCCAATGAGCGTGAAAAAAATGGCCGGCCTGCCTGCTTTCATCCATCATTTGTTCTAATATTATAATTAATCAATGAGCTGAGGTGGAGTCTTAGCCAGTGGTACCATCAGGGGTGTGTAATGCACTTTAGGGTAGACAGCCAATCAGCTGCCAGATTCAATCTGTCAATCAAACACAGCAGCCAATCAGAGAGCTGGCCATTGATCAGCAGGCCCTTTATGACATCACAGACAGACCCACGGAACTCTCTGTGCTTGTCTGCTGGCTGGCTGTCAGTTGGGTGGGTGGGCGGCAGAGGGGGAGGATGTACGTCTCGTTTCTCCTGAAAATTGCGGTTTTTCGGCGTTTCCGGAAAAAGTCGCGGTCCGACGCGCAAAAGTGGGGTATCGTAGAAATCGCCTTTTAAAGACGCACCTTTCTGGCCCCACAAAAATGGGCATTTCAAATTAGAAACAAGTCAAATGAACAAAATAGTGTGAATAAGTAAGTATTTCAGGGGTGAGTTAGCAGGTTATTGGGGTAGTAAGTCCTGATTTTTTTGGAGGTTGCAGTGACCACTACGCCATTCAAAATAGGCAGGCTTTGGCATAAGCAGTTAGGCCCCGTAGGATGATTTTAGCTAAAATGTGCCCCAAACACTCAAACCGGCTTGTATCTTGCAATGGAAAATATGGGAAACATGACTTAGACAGCAAATGATACACTGTATGCCATGTTTCCAAATTTTTATGCACAGTGGTTACAGCATGAAGTGAATGCATGTGAATATACACAGGTGCATTGCATTAAACAAGTCCAATGAGCGTGAAAAAAATGGCCGGCCTGCCTGCTTTCATCCATCATTTGTTCTAAATTTATAATTAATCAATGAGCTGAGGTGGAGTCTTAGCCAGTGGTACCATCAGGGGTGTGTAATGCACTTTAGGGTAGACAGCCAATCAGCTGCCAGATTCAATCTGTCAATCAAACACAGCAGCCAATCAGAGAGCTGGCCATTGATCAGCAGGCCCTTTATGACATCACAGACAGACCCACGGAACTCTCTGTGCTTGTCTGCTGGCTGGCTGTCAGTTGGGTGGGTGGGCGGCAGAGGGGGAGGATGTACGTCTCGTTTCTCCTGAAAATTGCGGTTTTTCGGCGTTTCCGGAAAAAGTCGCGGTCCGACGCGCAAAAGTGGGGTATCGTAGAAATCGCCTTTTAAAGACGCACCTTTCTGGCCCCACAAAAATGGGCATTTCAAATTAGAAACAAGTCAAATGAACAAAA
Source organism: Crinia signifera (assembly GCF_055691185.1). NCBI lineage: Eukaryota > Metazoa > Chordata > Amphibia > Anura > Myobatrachidae > Crinia > Crinia signifera. Next base: position 146,974,559 of record NC_139218.1, on the reverse strand, counting down.
TAGTGTGAATAAGTAAGTATTTCAGGGGTGAGTTAGCAGGTTATTGGGGTAGTAAGTCCTGATTTTTTTGGAGGTTGCAGTGACCACTACGCCATTCAAAATAGGCAGGCTTTAGCATAAGCAGTTAGGCCCCGTAGGATGATTTTAGCTAAAATGTGCCCCAAACACTCAAACCGGCTTGTATCTTGCAATGGAAAATATGGGAAACATGACTTAGACAGCAAATGATACACTGTATGCCATGTTTCCAAATTTTTATGCACAGTGGTTACAGCATGAAGCGAATGCATGTGAATATACAAAGGTGCATTGCATTAAACAAGTCCAATGAGCGTGAAAAAAATGGCCGGCCTGCCTGCTTTCATCCATCATTTGTTCTAATATTATAATTAATCAATGAGCTGAGGTGGAGTCTTAGCCAGTGGTACCATCAGGGGTGTGTAATGCACTTTAGGGTAGACAGCCAATCAGCTGCCAGATTCAAATTGTCAATCAAACACAGCAGCCAATCAGAGAGCTGGCCATTGATCAGCAGGCCCTTTATGACATCACAGACAGACCCACGGAACTCTCTGTGCTTGTCTGCTGGCTGGCTGTCAGTTGGGTGGGTGGGCGGCAGAGGGGGAGGATGTACGTCTCGTTTCTCCTGAAAATTGCGGTTTTTCGGCGTTTCCGGAAAAAGTCGCGGTCCGACGCGCAAAAGTGGGGTATCGTAGAAATCGCCTTTTAAAGACGCACCTTTCTGGCCCCACAAAAATGGGCATTTCAAATTAGAAACAAGTCAAATGAACAAAATAGTGTGAATAAGTAAGTATTTCAGGGGTGAGTTAGCAGGTTATTGGGTAGTAAGTCCTGATTTTTTTGGAGGTTGCAGTGACCACTACGCCATTCAAAATAGGCAGGCTTTGGCATAAGCAGTTAGGCCCCGTAGGATGATTTTAGCTAAAATGTGCCCCAAACACTCAAACCGGCTTGTATCTTGCAATGGAAAATATGGGAAACATGACTTAGACAGCAAATGATACACTGTATGCCATGTTTCCAAATTTTTATGCACAGTGGTTACAGCATGAAGTGAATGCATGTGAATATACACAGGTGCATTGCATTAAACAAGTCCAATGAGCGTGAAAAAAATGGCCGGCCTGCCTGCTTTCATCCATCATTTGTTCTAAATTTATAATTAATCAATGAGCTGAGGTGGAGTCTTAGCCAGTGGTACCATCAGGGGTGTGTAATGCACTTTAGGGTAGACAGCCAATCAGCTGCCAGATTCAATCTGTCAATCAAACACAGCAGCCAATCAGAGAGCTGGCCATTGATCAGCAGGCCCTTTATGACATCACAGACAGACCCACGGAACTCTCTGTGCTTGTCTGCTGGCTGGCTGTCAGTTGGGTGGGTGGGCGGCAGAGGGGGAGGATATACGTCTCGTTTCTCCTGAAAATTGCGGTTTTTCGGCGTTTCCGGAAAAAGTCGCGGTCCGACGCGCAAAAGTGGGGTATAGTAGAAATCGCCTTTTAAAGACGCACCTTTCTGGCCCCACAAAAATGGGCATTTCAAATTAGAAACAAGTCAAATGAACAAAATAGTGTGAATAAGTAAGTATTTCAGGGGTGAGTTAGCAGGTTATTGGGGTAGTAAGTCCTGATTTTTTTGGAGGTTGCAGTGACCACTACGCCATTCAAAATAGGCAGGCTTTAGCATAAGCAGTTAGGCCCCGTAGGATGATTTTAGCTAAAATGTGCCCCAAACACTCAAACCGGCTTGTATCTTGCAATGGAAAATATGGGAAACATGACTTAGACAGCAAATGATACACTGTATGCCATGTTTCCAAATTTTTATGCACAGTGGTTACAGCATGAAGCGAATGCATGTGAATATACAAAGGTGCATTGCATTAAACAAGTCCAATGAGCGTGAAAAAAATGGCCGGCCTGCCTGCTTTCATCCATCATTTGTTCTAATATTATAATTAATCAATGAGCTGAGGTGGAGTCTTAGCCAGTGGTACCATCAGGGGTGTGTAATGCACTTTAGGGTAGACAGCCAATCAGCTGCCAGATTCAATCTGTCAATCAAACACAGCAGCCAATCAGAGAGCTGGCCATTGATCAGCAGGCCCTTTATGACATCACAGACAGACCCACGGAACTCTCTGTGCTTGTCTGCTGGCTGGCTGTCAGTTGGGTGGGTGGGCGGCAGAGGGGGAGGATGTACGTCTCGTTTCTCCTGAAAATTGCGGTTTTTCTGCGTTTCCGGAAAAAGTCGCGGTCCGACGCACAAAAGTGGGGTATCGTAGAAATCGCCTTTTAAAGACGCACCTTTCTGGCCCCACAAAAATGGGCATTTCAAATTAGAAACAAGTCAAATGAACAAAATAGTGTGAATAAGTAAGTATTTCAGGGGTGAGTTAGCAGGTTATTGGGTAGTAAGTCCTGATTTTTTTGGAGGTTGCAGTGACCACTACGCCATTCAAAATAGGCAGGCTTTGGCATAAGCAGTTAGGCCCCGTAGGATGATTTTAGCTAAAATGTGCCCCAAACACTCAAACCGGCTTGTATCTTGCAATGGAAAATATGGGAAACATGACTTAGACAGCAAATGATACACTGTATGCCATGTTTCCAAATTTTTATGCACAGTGGTTACAGCATGAAGTGAATGCATGTGAATATACACAGGTGCATTGCATTAAACAAGTCCAATGAGCGTGAAAAAAATGGCCGGCCTGCCTGCTTTCATCCATCATTTGTTCTAAATTTATAATTAATCAATGAGCTGAGGTGGAGTCTTAGCCAGTGGTACCATCAGGGGTGTGTAATGCACTTTAGGGTAGACAGCCAATCAGCTGCCAGATTCAATCTGTCAATCAAACACAGCAGCCAATCAGAGAGCTGGCCATTGATCAGCAGGCCCTTTATGACATCACAGACAGACCCACGGAACTCTCTGTGCTTGTCTGCTGGCTGGCTGTCAGTTGGGTGGGTGGGCGGCAGAGGGGGAGGATATACGTCTCGTTTCTCCTGAAAATTGCGGTTTTTCGGCGTTTCCGGAAAAAGTCGCGGTCCGACGCGCAAAAGTGGGGTATAGTAGAAATCGCCTTTTAAAGACGCACCTTTCTGGCCCCACAAAAATGGGCATTTCAAATTAGAAACAAGTCAAATGAACAAAATAGTGTGAATAAGTAAGTATTTCAGGGGTGAGTTAGCAGGTTATTGGGGTAGTAAGTCCTGATTTTTTTGGAGGTTGCAGTGACCACTACGCCATTCAAAATAGGCAGGCTTTAGCATAAGCAGTTAGGCCCCGTAGGATGATTTTAGCTAAAATGTGCCCCAAACACTCAAACCGGCTTGTATCTTGCAATGGAAAATATGGGAAACATGACTTAGACAGCAAATGATACACTGTATGCCATGTTTCCAAATTTTTATGCACAGTGGTTACAGCATGAAGTGAATGCATGTGAATATACACAGGTGCATTGCATTAAACAAGTCCAATGAGCGTGAAAAAAATGGCCGGCCTGCCTGCTTTCATCCATCATTTGTTCTAAATTTATAATTAATCAATGAGCTGAGGTGGAGTCTTAGCCAGTGGTACCATCAGGGGTGTGTAATGCACTTTAGGGTAGACAGCCAATCAGCTGCCAGATTCAATCTGTCAATCAAACACAGCAGCCAATCAGAGAGCTGGCCATTGATCAGCAGGCCCTTTATGACATCACAGACAGACCCACGGAACTCTCTGTGCTTGTCTGCTGGCTGGCTGTCAGTTGGGTGGGTGGGCGGCAGAGGGGGTGGATGTACGTCTCGTTTCTCCTGAAAATTGCGGTTTTTCGGCGTTTCCGGAAAAAGTCGCGGTCCGACGCGCAAAAGTGGGGTATCGTAGAAATCGCCTTTTAAAGACGCACCTTTCTGGCCCCACAAAAATGGGCATTTCAAATTAGAAACAAGTCAAATGAACAAAATAGTGTGAATAAGTAAGTATTTCAGGGGTGAGTTAGCAGGTTATTGGGGTAGTAAGTCCTGATTTTTTTGGAGGTTGCAGTGACCACTACGCCATTCAAAATAGGCAGGCTTTAGCATAAGCAGTTAGGCCCCGTAGGATGATTTTAGCTAAAATGTGCCCCAAACACTCAAACCGGCTTGTATCTTGCAATGGAAAATATGGGAAACATGACTTAGACAGCAAATGATACACTGTATGCCATGTTTCCAAATTTTTATGCACAGTGGTTACAGCATGAAGCGAATGCATGTGAATATACAAAGGTGCATTGCATTAAACAAGTCCAATGAGCGTGAAAAAAATGGCCGGCCTGCCTGCTTTCATCCATCATTTGTTCTAATATTATAATTAATCAATGAGCTGAGGTGGAGTCTTAGCCAGTGGTACCATCAGGGGTGTGTAATGCACTTTAGGGTAGACAGCCAATCAGCTGCCAGATTCAATCTGTCAATCAAACACAGCAGCCAATCAGAGAGCTGGCCATTGATCAGCAGGCCCTTTATGACATCACAGACAGACCCACGGAACTCTCTGTGCTTGTCTGCTGGCTGGCTGTCAGTTGGGTGGGTGGGCGGCAGAGGGGGAGGATGTACGTCTCGTTTCTCCTGAAAATTGCGGTTTTTCGGCGTTTCCGGAAAAAGTCGCGGTCCGACGCGCAAAAGTGGGGTATCGTAGAAATCGCCTTTTAAAGACGCACCTTTCTGGCCCCACAAAAATGGGCATTTCAAATTAGAAACAAGTCAAATGAACAAAATAGTGTGAATAAGTAAGTATTTCAGGGGTGAGTTAGCAGGTTATTGGGGTAGTAAGTCCTGATTTTTTTGGAGGTTGCAGTGACCACTACGCCATTCAAAATAGGCAGGCTTTGGCATAAGCAGTTAGGCCCCGTAGGATGATTTTAGCTAAAATGTGCCCCAAACACTCAAACCGGCTTGTATCTTGCAATGGAAAATATGGGAAACATGACTTAGACAGCAAATGATACACTGTATGCCATGTTTCCAAATTTTTATGCACAGTGGTTACAGCATGAAGCGAATGCATGTGAATATACACAGGTGCATTGCATTAAACAAGTCCAATGAGCGTGAAAAAAATGGCCGGCCTGCCTGCTTTCATCCATCATTTGTTCTAAATTTATAATTAATCAATGAGCTGAGGTGGAGTCTTAGCCAGTGGTACCATCAGGGGTGTGTAATGCACTTTAGGGTAGACAGCCAATCAGCTGCCAGATTCAATCTGTCAATCAAACACAGCAGCCAATCAGAGAGCTGGCCATTGATCAGCAGGCCCTTTATGACATCACAGACAGACCCACGGAACTCTCTGTGCTTGTCTGCTGGCTGGCTGTCAGTTGGGTGGGTGGGCGGCAGAGGGGGAGGATGTACGTCTCGTTTCTCCTGAAAATTGCGGTTTTTCGGCGTTTCCGGAAAAAGTCGCGGTCCGACGCGCAAAAGTGGGGTATCGTAGAAATCGCCTTTTAAAGACGCACCTTTCTGGCCCCACAAAAATGGGCATTTCAAATTAGAAACAAGTCAAATGAACAAAAAAGTGTGAATAAGTAAGTATTTCAGGGGTGAGTTAGCAGGTTATTGGGGTAGTAAGTCCTGATTTTTTTGGAGGTTGCAGTGACCACTACGCCATTCAAAATATGCAGGCTTTAGCATAAGCAGTTAGGCCCCGTAGGATGATTTTAGCTAAAATGTGCCCCAAACACTCAAACCGGCTTGTATCTTGCAATGGAAAATATGGGAAACATGACTTAGGCAGCAAATGATACACTGTATGCCATGTTTCCAAATTTTTATGCACAGTGGTTACAGCATGAAGCGAATGCATGTGAATATACAAAGGTGCATTGCATTAAACAAGTCCAATGAGCGTGAAAAAAATGGCCGGCCTGCCTGCTTTCATCCATCATTTGTTCTAAATTTATAATTAATCAATGAGCTGAGGTGGAGTCTTAGCCAGTGGTACCATCAGGGGTGTGTAATGCACTTTAGGGTAGACAGCCAATCAGCTGCCAGATTCAATCTGTCAATCAAACACAGCAGCCAATCAGAGAGCTGGCCATTGATCAGCAGGCCCTTTATGACATCACAGACAGACCCACGGAACTCTCTGTGCTTGTCTGCTGGCTGGCTGTCAGTTGGGTGGGTGGGCGGCAGAGGGGGAGGATGTACGTCTCGTTTCTCCTGAAAATTGCGGTTTTTCGGCGTTTCCGGAAAAAGTCGCGGTCCGACGCGCAAAAGTGGGGTATCGTAGAAATCGCCTTTTAAAGACGCACCTTTCTGGCCCCACAAAAATGGGCATTTCAAATTAGAAACAAGTCAAATGAACAAAATAGTGTGAATAAGTAAGTATTTCAGGGGTGAGTTAGCAGGTTATTGGGGTAGTAAGTCCTGATTTTTTTGGAGGTTGCAGTGACCACTACGCCATTCAAAATAGGCAGGCTTTAGCATAAGCAGTTAGGCCCCGTAGGATGATTTTAGCTAAAATGTGCCCCAAACACTCAAACCGGCTTGTATCTTGCAATGGAAAATATGGGAAACATGACTTAGACAGCAAATGATACACTGTATGCCATGTTTCCAAATTTTTATGCACAGTGGTTACAGCATGAAGCGAATGCATGTGAATATACAAAGGTGCATTGCATTAAACAAGTCCAATGAGCGTGAAAAAAATGGCCGGCCTGCCTGCTTTCATCCATCATTTGTTCTAATATTATAATTAATCAATGAGCTGAGGTGGAGTCTTAGCCAGTGGTACCATCAGGGGTGTGTAATGCACTTTAGGGTAGACAGCCAATCAGCTGCCAGATTCAATCTGTCAATCAAACACAGCAGCCAATCAGAGAGCTGGCCATTGATCAGCAGGCCCTTTATGACATCACAGACAGACCCACGGAACTCTCTGTGCTTGTCTGCTGGCTGGCTGTCAGTTGGGTGGGTGGGCGGCAGAGGGGGAGGATGTACGTCTCGTTTCTCCTGAAAATTGCGGTTTTTCGGCGTTTCCGGAAAAAGTCGCGGTCCGACGCGCAAAAGTGGGGTATCGTAGAAATCGCCTTTTAAAGACGCACCTTTCTGGCCCCACAAAAATGGGCATTTCAAATTAGAAACAAGTCAAATGAACAAAATAGTGTGAATAAGTAAGTATTTCAGGGGTGAGTTAGCAGGTTATTGGGGTAGTAAGTCCTGATTTTTTTGGAGGTTGCAGTGACCACTACGCCATTCAAAATAGGCAGGCTTTGGCATAAGCAGTTAGGCCCCGTAGGATGATTTTAGCTAAAATGTGCCCCAAACACTCAAACCGGCTTGTATCTTGCAATGGAAAATATGGGAAACATGACTTAGACAGCAAATGATACACTGTATGCCATGTTTCCAAATTTTTATGCACAGTGGTTACAGCATGAAGTGAATGCATGTGAATATACACAGGTGCATTGCATTAAACAAGTCCAATGAGCGTGAAAAAAATGGCCGGCCTGCCTGCTTTCATCCATCATTTGTTCTAAATTTATAATTAATCAATGAGCTGAGGTGGAGTCTTAGCCAGTGGTACCATCAGGGGTGTGTAATGCACTTTAGGGTAGACAGCCAATCAGCTGCCAGATTCAATCTGTCAATCAAACACAGCAGCCAATCAGAGAGCTGGCCATTGATCAGCAGGCCCTTTATGACATCACAGACAGACCCACGGAACTCTCTGTGCTTGTCTGCTGGCTGGCTGTCAGTTGGGTGGGTGGGCGGCAGAGGGGGAGGATGTACGTCTCGTTTCTCCTGAAAATTGCGGTTTTTCGGCGTTTCCGGAAAAAGTCGCGGTCCGACGCGCAAAAGTGGGGTATCGTAGAAATCGCCTTTTAAAGACGCACCTTTCTGGCCCCACAAAAATGGGCATTTCAAATTAGAAACAAGTCAAATGAACAAAATAGTGTGAATAAGTAAGTATTTCAGGGGTGAGTTAGCAGGTTATTGGGGTAGTAAGTCCTGATTTTTTTGGAGGTTGCAGTGACCACTACGCCATTCAAAATAGGCAGGCTTTAGCATAAGCAGTTAGGCCCCGTAGGATGATTTTAGCTAAAATGTGCCCCAAACACTCAAACCGGCTTGTATCTTGCAATGGAAAATATGGGAAACATGACTTAGACAGCAAATGATACACTGTATGCCATGTTTCCAAATTTTTATGCACAGTGGTTACAGCATGAAGCGAATGCATGTGAATATACACAGGTGCATTGCATTAAACAAGTCCAATGAGCGTGAAAAAAATGGCCGGCCTGCCTGCTTTCATCCATCATTTGTTCTAAATTTATAATTAATCAATGAGCTGAGGTGGAGTCTTAGCCAGTGGTACCATCAGGGGTGTGTAATGCACTTTAGGGTAGACAGCCAATCAGCTGCCAGATTCAATCTGTCAATCAAACACAGCAGCCAATCAGAGAGCTGGCCATTGATCAGCAGGCCCTTTATGACATCACAGACAGACCCACGGAACTCTCTGTGCTTGTCTGCTGGCTGGCTGTCAGTTGGGTGGGTGGGCGGCAGAGGGGGAGGATGTACGTCTCGTTTCTCCTGAAAATTGCGGTTTTTCGGCGTTTCCGGAAAAAGTCGCGGTCCGACGCGCAAAAGTGGGGTATCGTAGAAATCGCCTTTTAAAGACGCACCTTTCTGGCCCCACAAAAATGGGCATTTCAAATTAGAAACAAGTCAAATGAACAAAATAGTGTGAATAAGTAAGTATTTCAGGGGTGAGTTAGCAGGTTATTGGGGTAGTAAGTCCTGATTTTTTTGGAGGTTGCAGTGACCACTACGCCATTCAAAATAGGCAGGCTTTAGCATAAGCAGTTAGGCCCCGTAGGATGATTTTAGCTAAAATGTGCCCCAAACACTCAAACCGGCTTGTATCTTGCAATGGAAAATATGGGAAACATGACTTAGACAGCAAATGATACACTGTATGCCATGTTTCCAAATTTTTATGCACAGTGGTTACAGCATGAAGTGAATGCATGTGAATATACACAGGTGCATTGCATTAAACAAGTCCAATGAGCGTGAAAAAAATGGCCGGCCTGCCTGCTTTCATCCATCATTTGTTCTAAATTTATAATTAATCAATGAGCTGAGGTGGAGTCTTAGCCAGTGGTACCATCAGGGGTGTGTAATGCACTTTAGGGTAGACAGCCAATCAGCTGCCAGATTCAATCTGTCAATCAAACACAGCAGCCAATCAGAGAGCTGGCCATTGATCAGCAGGCCCTTTATGACATCACAGACAGACCCACGGAACTCTCTGTGCTTGTCTGCTGGCTGGCTGTCAGTTGGGTGGGTGGGCGGCAGAGGGGGTGGATGTACGTCTCGTTTCTCCTGAAAATTGCGGTTTTTCGGCGTTTCCGGAAAAAGTCGCGGTCCGACGCGCAAAAGTGGGGTATCGTAGAAATCGCCTTTTAAAGACGCACCTTTCTGGCCCCACAAAAATGGGCATTTCAAATTAGAAACAAGTCAAATGAACAAAATAGTGTGAATAAGTAAGTATTTCAGGGGTGAGTTAGCAGGTTATTGGGGTAGTAAGTCCTGATTTTTTTGGAGGTTGCAGTGACCACTACGCCATTCAAAATAGGCAGGCTTTAGCATAAGCAGTTAGGCCCCGTAGGATGATTTTAGCTAAAATGTGCCCCAAACACTCAAACCGGCTTGTATCTTGCAATGGAAAATATGGGAAACATGACTTAGACAGCAAATGATACACTGTATGCCATGTTTCCAAATTTTTATGCACAGTGGTTACAGCATGAAGCGAATGCATGTGAATATACAAAGGTGCATTGCATTAAACAAGTCCAATGAGCGTGAAAAAAATGGCCGGCCTGCCTGCTTTCATCCATCATTTGTTCTAATATTATAATTAATCAATGAGCTGAGGTGGAGTCTTAGCCAGTGGTACCATCAGGGGTGTGTAATGCACTTTAGGGTAGACAGCCAATCAGCTGCCAGATTCAATCTGTCAATCAAACACAGCAGCCAATCAGAGAGCTGGCCATTGATCAGCAGGCCCTTTATGACATCACAGACAGACCCACGGAACTCTCTGTGCTTGTCTGCTGGCTGGCTGTCAGTTGGGTGGGTGGGCGGCAGAGGGGGAGGATGTACGTCTCGTTTCTCCTGAAAATTGCGGTTTTTCGGCGTTTCCGGAAAAAGTCGCGGTCCGACGCGCAAAAGTGGGGTATCGTAGAAATCGCCTTTTAAAGACGCACCTTTCTGGCCCCACAAAAATGGGCATTTCAAATTAGAAACAAGTCAAATGAACAAAATAGTGTGAATAAGTAAGTATTTCAGGGGTGAGTTAGCAGGTTATTGGGGTAGTAAGTCCTGATTTTTTTGGAGGTTGCAGTGACCACTACGCCATTCAAAATAGGCAGGCTTTGGCATAAGCAGTTAGGCCCCGTAGGATGATTTTAGCTAAAATGTGCCCCAAACACTCAAACCGGCTTGTATCTTGCAATGGAAAATATGGGAAACATGACTTAGACAGCAAATGATACACTGTATGCCATGTTTCCAAATTTGTATGCACAGTGGTTACAGCATGAAGCGAATGCATGTGAATATACACAGGTGCATTGCATTAAACAAGTCCAATGAGCGTGAAAAAAATGGCCGGCCTGCCTGCTTTCATCCATCATTTGTTCTAAATTTATAATTAATCAATGAGCTGAGGTGGAGTCTTAGCCAGTGGTACCATCAGGGGTGTGTAATGCACTTTAGGGTAGACAGCCAATCAGCTGCCAGATTCAATCTGTCAATCAAACACAGCAGCCAATCAGAGAGCTGGCCATTGATCAGCAGGCCCTTTATGACATCACAGACAGACCCACGGAACTCTCTGTGCTTGTCTGCTGGCTGGCTGTCAGTTGGGTGGGTGGGCGGCAGAGGGGGAGGATGTACGTCTCGTTTCTCCTGAAAATTGCGGTTTTTCGGCGTTTCCGGAAAAAGTCGCGGTCCGACGCGCAAAAGTGGGGTATCGTAGAAATCGCCTTTTAAAGACGCACCTTTCTGGCCCCACAAAAATGGGCATTTCAAATTAGAAACAAGTCAAATGAACAAAATAGTGTGAATAAGTAAGTATTTCAGGGGTGAGTTAGCAGGTTATTGGGGTAGTAAGTCCTGATTTTTTTGGAGGTTGCAGTGACCACTACGCCATTCAAAATAGGCAGGCTTTGGCATAAGCAGTTAGGCCCCGTAGGATGATTTTAGCTAAAATGTGCCCCAAACACTCAAACCGGCTTGTATCTTGCAATGGAAAATATGGGAAACATGACTTAGACAGCAAATGATACACTGTATGCCATGTTTCCAAATTTTTATGCACAGTGGTTACAGCATGAAGCGAATGCATGTGAATATACAAAGGTGCATTGCATTAAACAAGTCCAATGAGCGTAAAAAAAAAAACGCCGGCCTGCCTGCTTTCAACCATCATTTGTTCTAAATTTATAATTAATCAATGAGCTGAGGTGGAGTCTTAGCCAGTGGTACCATCAGGGGTGTGTAATGCACTTTAGGGTAGACAGCCAATCAGCTGCCAGATTCAATCTGTCAATCAAACACAGCAGCCAATCAGAGAGCTGGCCATTGATCAGCAGGCCCTTTATGACATCACAGACAGACCCACGGAACTCTCTGTGCTTGTCTGCTGGCTGGCTGTCAGTTGGGTGGGTGGGCGGCAGAGGGGGAGGATGTACGTCTCGTTTCTCCTGAAAATTGCGGTTTTTCAGCGTTTCCGGAAAAAGTCGCGGTCCGACGCGCAAAAGTGGGGTATCGTAGAAATCGCCTTTTAAAGACGCACCTTTCTGGCCCCACAAAAATGGGCATTTCAAATTAGAAACAAGTCAAATGAACAAAATAGTGTGAATAAGTAAGTATTTCAGGGGTGAGTTAGCAGGTTATTGGGGTAGTAAGTCCTGATTTTTTTGGAGGTTGCAGTGACCACTACGCCATTCAAAATAGGCAGGCTTTAGCATAAGCATTTAGGCCCCGTAGGATGATTTTAGCTAAAATGTGCCCCAAACACTCAAACCGGCTTGTATCTTGCAATGGAAAATATGGGAAACATGACTTAGACAGCAAATGATACACTGTATGCCATGTTTCCAAATTTTTATGCACAGTGGTTACAGCATGAAGTGAATGCATGTGAATATACACAGGTGCATTGCATTAAACAAGTCCAATGAGCGTGAAAAAAATGGCCGGCCTGCCTGCTTTCATCCATCATTTGTTCTAAATTTATAATTAATCAATGAGCTGAGGTGGAGTCTTAGCCAGTGGTACCATCAGGGGTGTGTAATGCACTTTAGGGTAGACAGCCAATCAGCTGCCAGATTCAATCTGTCAATCAAACACAGCAGCCAATCAGAGAGCTGGCCATTGATCAGCAGGCCCTTTATGACATCACAGACAGACCCACGGAACTCTCTGTGCTTGTCTGCTGGCTGGCTGTCAGTTGGGTGGGTGGGCGGCAGAGGGGGAGGATGTACGTCTCGTTTCTCCTGAAAATTGCGGTTTTTCGGCGTTTCCGGAAAAAGTCGCGGTCCGACGCGCAAAAGTGGGGTATCGTAGAAATCGCCTTTTAAAGACGCACCTTTCTGGCACGACAAAAATGGGCATTTCAAATTAGAAACAAGTCAAATGAACAAAATAGTGTGAATAAGTAAGTATTTCAGGGGTGAGTTAGCAGGTTATTGGGGTAGTAAGTCCTGATTTTTTTGGAGGTTGCAGTGACCACTACGCCATTCAAAATAGGCAGGCTTTAGCATAAGCAGTTAGGCCCCGTAGGATGATTTTAGCTAAAATGTGCCCCAAACACTCAAACCGGCTTGTATCTTGCAATGGAAAATATGGGAAACATGACTTAGACAGCAAATGATACACTGTATGCCATGTTTCCAAATTTTTATGCACAGTGGTTACAGCATGAAGCGAATGCATGTGAATATACAAAGGTGCATTGCATTAAACAAGTCCAATGAGCGTGAAAAAAATGGCCGGCCTGCCTGCTTTCATCCATCATTTGTTCTAAATTTATAATTAATCAATGAGCTGAGGTGGAGTCTTAGCCAGTGGTACCATCAGGGGTGTGTAATGCACTTTAGGGTAGACAGCCAATCAGCTGCCAGATTCAATCTGTCAATCAAACACAGCAGCCAATCAGAGAGCTGGCCATTGATCAGCAGGCCCTTTATGACATCACAGACAGACCCACGGAACTCTCTGTGCTTGTCTGCTGGCTGGCTGTCAGTTGGGTGGGTGGGCGGCAGAGGGGGAGGATGTACGTCTCGTTTCTCCTGAAAATTGCGGTTTTTCGGCGTTTCCGGAAAAAGTCGCGGTCCGACGCGCAAAAGTGGGGTATCGTAGAAATCGCCTTTTAAAGACGCACCTTTCTGGCCCCACAAAAATGGGCATTTCAAATTAGAAACAAGTCAAATGAACAAAATAGTGTGAATAAGTAAGTATTTCAGGGGTGAGTTAGCAGGTTATTGGGGTAGTAAGTCCTGATTTTTTTGGAGGTTGCAGTGACCACTACGCCATTCAAAATAGGCAGGCTTTAGCATAAGCAGTTATGCCCCGTAGGATGATTTTAGCTAAAATGTGCCCCAAACACTCAAACCGGCTTGTATCTTGCAATGGAAAATATGGGAAACATGACTTAGACAGCAAATGATACACTGTATGCCATGTTTCCAAATTTTTATGCACAGTGGTTACAGCATGAAGTGAATGCATGTGAATATACACAGGTGCATTGCATTAAACAAGTCCAATGAGCGTGAAAAAAATGGCCGGCCTGCCTGCTTTCATCCATCATTTGTTCTAAATTTATAATTAATCAATGAGCTGAGGTGGAGTCTTAGCCAGTGGTACCATCAGGGGTGTGTAATGCACTTTAGGGTAGACAGCCAATCAGCTGCCAGATTCAATCTGTCAATCAAACACAGCAGCCAATCAGAGAGCTGGCCATATATCAGCAGGCCCTTTATGACATCACAGACAGACCCACGGAACTCTCTGTGCTTGTCTGCTGGCTGGCTGTCAGTTGGGTGGGTGGGCGGCAGAGGGGGTTGATGTACGTCTCGTTTCTCCTGAAAATTGCGGTTTTTCGGCGTTTCCGGAAAAAGTCGCGGTCCGACGCGCAAAAGTGGGGTATCGTAGAAATCGCCTTTTAAAGTCGCACCTTTCTGGCCCCACAAAAATGGGCATTTCAAATTAGAAACAAGTCAAATGAACAAAATAGTGTGAATAAGTAAGTATTTCAGGGGTGAGTTAGCAGGTTATTGGGGTAGTAAGTCCTGATTTTTTTGGAGGTTGCAGTGACCACTACGCCATTCAAAATAGGCAGGCTTTAGCATAAGCAGTTAGGCCCCGTAGGATGATTTTAGCTAAAATGTGCCCCAAACACTCAAACCGGCTTGTATCTTGCAATGGAAAATATGGGAAACATGACTTAGACAGCAAATGATACACTGTATGCCATGTTTCCAAATTTTTATGCACAGTGGTTACAGCATGAAGCGAATGCATGTGAATATACAAAGGTGCATTGCATTAAACAAGTCCAATGAGCGTGAAAAAAATGGCCGGCCTGCCTGCTTTCATCCATCATTTGTTCTAATATTATAATTAATCAATGAGCTGAGGTGGAGTCTTAGCCAGTGGTACCATCAGGGGTGTGTAATGCACTTTAGGGTAGACAGCCAATCAGCTGCCAGATTCAATCTGTCAATCAAACACAGCAGCCAATCAGAGAGCTGGCCATTGATCAGCAGGCCCTTTATGACATCACAGACAGACCCACGGAACTCTCTGTGCTTGTCTGCTGGCTGGCTGTCAGTTGGGTGGGTGGGCGGCAGAGGGGGAGGATGTACGTCTCGTTTCTCCTGAAAATTGCGGTTTTTCGGCGTTTCCGGAAAAAGTCGCGGTCCGACGCGCAAAAGTGGGGTATCGTAGAAATCGCCTTTTAAAGACGCACCTTTCTGGCCCCACAAAAATGGGCATTTCAAATTAGAAACAAGTCAAATGAACAAAATAGTGTGAATAAGTAAGTATTTCAGGGGTGAGTTAGCAGGTTATTGGGGTAGTAAGTCCTGATTTTTTTGGAGGTTGCAGTGACCACTACGCCATTCAAAATAGGCAGGCTTTGGCATAAGCAGTTAGGCCCCGTAGGATGATTTTAGCTAAAATGTGCCCCAAACACTCAAACCGGCTTGTATCTTGCAATGGAAAATATGGGAAACATGACTTAGACAGCAAATGATACACTGTATGCCATGTTTCCAAATTTTTATGCACAGTGGTTACAGCATGAAGCGAATGCATGTGAATATACACAGGTGCATTGCATTAAACAAGTCCAATGAGCGTGAAAAAAATGGCCGGCCTGCCTGCTTTCATCCATCATTTGTTCTAAATTTATAATTAATCAATGAGCTGAGGTGGAGTCTTAGCCAGTGGTACCATCAGGGGTGTGTAATGCACTTTAGGGTAGACAGCCAATCAGCTGCCAGATTCAATCTGTCAATCAAACACAGCAGCCAATCAGAGAGCTGGCCATTGATCAGCAGGCCCTTTATGACATCACAGACAGACCCACGGAACTCTCTGTGCTTGTCTGCTGGCTGGCTGTCAGTTGGGTGGGTGGGCGGCAGAGGGGGAGGATGTACGTCTCGTTTCTCCTGAAAATTGCGGTTTTTCGGCGTTTCCGGAAAAAGTCGCGGTCCGACGCGCAAAAGTGGGGTATCGTAGAAATCGCCTTTTAAAGACGCACCTTTCTGGCCCCACAAAAATGGGCATTTCAAATTAGAAACAAGTCAAATGAACAAAATAGTGTGAATAAGTAAGTATTTCAGGGGTGAGTTAGCAGGTTATTGGGGTAGTAAGTCCTGATTTTTTTGGAGGTTGCAGTGACCACTACGCCATTCAAAATAGGCAGGCTTTGGCATAAGCAGTTAGGCCCCGTAGGATGATTTTAGCTAAAATGTGCCCCAAACACTCAAACCGGCTTGTATCTTGCAATGGAAAACATGGGAAACATGACTTAGACAGCAAATGATACACTGTATGCCATGTTTCCAAATTTTTATGCACAGTGGTTACAGCATGAAGCGAATGCATGTGAATATACAAAGGTGCATTGCATTAAACAAGTCCAATGAGCGTGAAAAAAATGGCCGGCCTGCCTGCTTTCATCCATCATTTGTTCTAAATTTATAATTAATCAATGAGCTGAGGTGGAGTCTTAGCCAGTGGTACCATCAGGGGTGTGTAATGCACTTTAGGGTAGACAGCCAATCAGCTGCCAGATTCAATCTGTCAATCAAACACAGCAGCCAATCAGAGAGCTGGCCATTGATCAGCAGGCCCTTTATGACATCACAGACAGACCCACGGAACTCTCTGTGCTTGTCTGCTGGCTGGCTGTCAGTTGGGTGGGTGGGCGGCAGAGGGGGAGGATGTACGTCTCGTTTCTCCTGAAAATTGCGGTTTTTCGGCGTTTCCGGAAAAAGTCGCGGTCCGACGCGCAAAAGTGGGGTATCGTAGAAATCGCCTTTTAAAGACGCACCTTTCTGGCCCCACAAAAATGGGCATTTCAAATTAGAAACAAGTCAAATGAACAAAATAGTGTGAATAAGTAAGTATTTCAGGGGTGAGTTAGCAGGTTATTGGGGTAGTAAGTCCTGATTTTTTTGGAGGTTGCAGTGACCACTACGCCATTCAAAATAGGCAGGCTTTAGCATAAGCATTTAGGCCCCGTAGGATGATTTTAGCTAAAATGTGCCCCAAACACTCAAACCGGCTTGTATCTTGCAATGGAAAATATGGGAAACATGACTTAGACAGCAAATGATACACTGTATGCCATGTTTCCAAATTTTTATGCACAGTGGTTACAGCATGAAGTGAATGCATGTGAATATACACAGGTGCATTGCATTAAACAAGTCCAATGAGCGTGAAAAAAATGGCCGGCCTGCCTGCTTTCATCCATCATTTGTTCTAAATTTATAATTAACCCCTTCACGACATATGACGTATATATACCTCATATGTCCGTTGCGGGGGAATCAAGCCAGCTCACGGAGTGAGCTGGCTTGAAAGAGAGCAGGTAATGGCTGTATATTACAGCCAGGTCCCTGCTCTCACGGCCACGAGCGGCGAGTTCGCCGATCGTGGCCGTTTAACCCTTTAAGCACCGCGGGCAAAGCGCCCGCAGTGCTTAAATAGCTGATCGGAGGGGGGGCGCCCCCCTCCGGCGCCGATCGGGGCCCCCCGCAGCGAGATCGGAGGGTGCCGATCGGTTGCCATGGTAGCCAGGGGTCTAATGTAGACCCCTGTGCTGGCCGTGTATGCATACCTATTACATCCTGCCTCAGGCAGGATGTAATAGGAAGTGCATGAAATCACTACGTTCAGCCATAGAGCTCTATGGCTGAACCTAGTACAGGCGGTCGCGCCCCCTAGTGGTCAAGTACACTAGGGGGCCTTGTAGTAAAAGTAAAAAAAAAAAAAAAATAAAGTTTAAAAATAAAAAAAAAATAAAAAAATATTAAAAGTTCAAATCACCCCCCTTTCCCCATTTCCCAAATAAAAATAAATAAAAAATGGTACTTATGTAATATCTGGGCTCCTGTTTATAAAAAAAATAAACATATTTGGTATCGCCGCGTTCCTAAAAGTCCGATCTATTAAAATATAACATTAGTTATCCCGCACGGTTAAAGGCGTAAACGGAAAATAATCCCCAACGCCAAAACTACGTTTTTTGGTCGCATCGCGTACCCAAAAAAAAATAACTAAAAGAGATCAGAAAGTCGCCCATATCCCATAATGGTATTAATTAAAAAGTACACTTCAGCCCGCAAAAAATGAGCCTTTACCCAGGTCCGTAGGTGGAAAAATAAAAAAGTTATAAGCCGCAGAACATGGCGACGCAACGCAAATTAGAAAAACCGTAAAAGTTGCGATTTTTTTTTTTAGTGGTAAAACATAACGAAAACTATATAAGTTTGGTATCGCCAGAATCGTAACGACCCATAGAATAAAGATAACCCATCATTTTAAACGAACTATGAACTCCAAAAAAAACGTAACCAGCGCAAAATTGTGCAATGGCGTTTTTTTTTTTTTTTACCCCACATTGAATTATTTCCTGATTCCCCAGAATATTATACGGTATAGTAAATGGTACCATTACAAAGTACAACTTGTCCCGCAAAAAAAAAGCCCTCATGTGTCTATATAGCCGGAAAATTAAAAAAGTTACGCTTATTTGAACGCAAGGAGGAAAAAAAAAAAAAAAATTACCTTAAAAGGCAATGTCGTGAAGGGGTTAATCAATGAGCTGAGGTGGAGTCTTAGCCAGTGGTACCATCAGGGGTGTGTAATGCACTTTAGGGTAGACAGCCAATCAGCTGCCAGATTCAATCTGTCAATCAAACACAGCAGCCAATCAGAGAGCTGGCCATTGATCAGCAGGCCCTTTATGACATCACAGACAGACCCACGGAACTCTCTGTGCTTGTCTGCTGGCTGGCTGTCAGTTGGGTGGGTGGGCGGCAGAGGGGGAGGATGTACGTCTCGTTTCTCCTGAAAATTGCGGTTTTTCGGCGTTTCCGGAAAAAGTCGCGGTCCGACGCGCAAAAGTGGGGTATCGTAGAAATCGCCTTTTAAAGACGCACCTTTCTGGCCCCACAAAAATGGGCATTTCAAATTAGAAACAAGTCAAATGAACAAAATAGTGTGAATAAGTAAGTATTTCAGGGGTGAGTTAGCAAGTTATTGGGGTAGTAAGTCCTGATTTTTTTGGAGGTTGCAGTGACCACTACGCCATTCAAAATAGGCAGGCTTTAGCATAAGCAGTTAGGCCCCGTAGGATGATTTTAGCTAAAATGTGCCCCAAACACTCAAACCGGCTTGTATCTTGCAATGGAAAATATGGGAAACATGACTTAGACAGCAAATGATACACTGTATGCCATGTTTCCAAATTTTTATGCACAGTGGTTACAGCATGAAGTGAATGCATGTGAATATACACAGGTGCATTGCATTAAACAAGTCCAATGAGCGTGAAAAAAATGGCCGGCCTGCCTGCTTTCATCCATCATTTGTTCTAAATTTATAATTAATCAATGAGCTGAGGTGGAGTCTTAGCCAGTGGTACCATCAGGGGTGTGTAATGCACTTTAGGGTAGACAGCCAATCAGCTGCCAGATTCAATCTGTCAATCAAACACAGCAGCCAATCAGAGAGCTGGCCATATATCAGCAGGCCCTTTATGACATCACAGACAGACCCACGGAACTCTCTGTGCTTGTCTGCTGGCTGGCTGTCAGTTGGGTGGGTGGGCGGCAGAGGGGGTTGATGTACGTCTCGTTTCTCCTGAAAATTGCGGTTTTTCTGCGTTTCCGGAAAAAGTCGCGGTCCAACGCGCAAAAGTGGGGTATCGTAGAAATCGCCTTTTAAAGACGCACCTTTCTGGCCCCACAAAAATGGGCATTTCAAATTAGAAACAAGTCAAATGAACAAAATAGTGTGAATAAGTAAGTATTTCAGGGGTGAGTTAGCAGGTTATTGGGGTAGTAAGTCCTGATTTTTTTGGAGGTTGCAGTGACCACTACGCCATTCAAAATAGGCAGGCTTTAGCATAAGCAGTTAGGCCCCGTAGGATGATTTTAGCTAAAATGTGCCCCAAACACTCAAACCGGCTTGTATCTTGCAATGGAAAATATGGGAAACATGACTTAGACAGCAAATGATACACTGTATGCCATGTTTCCAAATTTTTATGCACAGTGGTTACAGCATGAAGCGAATGCATGTGAATATACAAAGGTGCATTGCATTAAACAAGTCCAATGAGCGTGAAAAAAATGGCCGGCCTGCCTGCTTTCATCCATCATTTGTTCTAATATTATAATTAATCAATGAGCTGAGGTGGAGTCTTAGCCAGTGGTACCATCAGGGGTGTGTAATGCACTTTAGGGTAGACAGCCAATCAGCTGCCAGATTCAATCTGTCAATCAAACACAGCAGCCAATCAGAGAGCTGGCCATTGATCAGCAGGCCCTTTATGACATCACAGACAGACCCATGGAACTCTCTGTGCTTGTCTGCTGGCTGGCCTTCAGTTGGGTGGGTGGGCGGCAGAGGGGGAGGATGTACGTCTCGTTTCTCCTGAAAATTGCGGTTTTTCGGCGTTTCCGGAAAAAGTCGCGGTCCGACGCGCAAAAGTGGGGTATCGTAGAAATCGCCTTTTAAAGACGCACCTTTCTGGCCCCACAAAAATGGGCATTTCAAATTAGAAACAAGTCAAATGAACAAAATAGTGTGAATAAGTAAGTATTTCAGGGGTGAGTTAGCAGGTTATTGGGGTAGTAAGTCCTGATTTTTTTGGAGGTTGCAGTGACCACTACGCCATTCAAAATAGGCAGGCTTTGGCATAAGCAGTTAGGCCCCGTAGGATGATTTTAGCTAAAATGTGCCCCAAACACTCAAACCGGCTTGTATCTTGCAATGGAAAATATGGGAAACATGACTTAGACAGCAAATGATACACTGTATGCCATGTTTCCAAATTTTTATGCACAGTGGTTACAGCATGAAGCGAATGCATGTGAATATACACAGGTGCATTGCATTAAACAAGTCCAATGAGCGTGAAAAAAATGGCCGGCCTGCCTGCTTTCATCCATCATTTGTTCTAAATTTATAATTAATCAATGAGCTGAGGTGGAGTCTTAGCCAGTGGTACCATCAGGGGTGTGTAATGCACTTTAGGGTAGACAGCCAATCAGCTGCCAGATTCAATCTGTCAATCAAACACAGCAGCCAATCAGAGAGCTGGCCATTGATCAGCAGGCCCTTTATGACATCACAGACAGACCCACGGAACTCTCTGTGCTTGTCTGCTGGCTGGCTGTCAGTTGGGTGGGTGGGCGGCAGAGGGGGAGGATGTACGTCTCGTTTCTCCTGAAAATTGCGGTTTTTCGGCGTTTCCGGAAAAAGTCGCGGTCCGACGCGCAAAAGTGGGGTATCGTAGAAATCGCCTTTTAAAGACGCACCTTTCTGGCCCCACAAAAATGGGCATTTCAAATTAGAAACAAGTCAAATGAACAAAATAGTGTGAATAAGTAAGTATTTCAGGGGTGAGTTAGCAGGTTATTGGGGTAGTAAGTCCTGATTTTTTTGGAGGTTGCAGTGACCACTACGCCATTCAAAATAGGCAGGCTTTGGCATAAGCAGTTAGGCCCCGTAGGATGATTTTAGCTAAAATGTGCCCCAAACACTCAAACCGGCTTGTATCTTGCAATGGAAAATATGGGAAACATGACTTAGACAGCAAATGATACACTGTATGCCATGTTTCCAAATTTTTATGCACAGTGGTTACAGCATGAAGCGAATGCATGTGAATATACAAAGGTGCATTGCATTAAACAAGTCCAATGAGCGTGAAAAAAATGGCCGGCCTGCCTGCTTTCATCCATCATTTGTTCTAAATTTATAATTAATCAATGAGCTGAGGTGGAGTCTTAGCCAGTGGTACCATCAGGGGTGTGTAATGCACTTTAGGGTAGACAGCCAATCAGCTGCCAGATTCAATCTGTCAATCAAACACAGCAGCCAATCAGAGAGCTGGCCATTGATCAGCAGGCCCTTTATGACATCACAGACAGACCCACGGAACTCTCTGTGCTTGTCTGCTGGCTGGCTGTCAGTTGGGTGGGTGGGCGGCAGAGGGGGAGGATGTACGTCTCGTTTCTCCTGAAAATTGCGGTTTTTCGGCGTTTCCGGAAAAAGTCGCGGTCCGACGCGCAAAAGTGGGGTATCGTAGAAATCGCCTTTTAAAGACGCACCTTTCTGGCCCCACAAAAATGGGCATTTCAAATTAGAAACAAGTCAAATGAACAAAATAGTGTGAATAAGTAAGTATTTCAGGGGTGAGTTAGCAGGTTATTGGGGTAGTAAGTCCTGATTTTTTTGGAGGTTGCAGTGACCACTACGCCATTCAAAATAGGCAGGCTTTAGCATAAGCATTTAGGCCCCGTAGGATGATTTTAGCTAAAATGTGCCCCAAACACTCAAACCGGCTTGTATCTTGCAATGGAAAATATGGGAAACATGACTTAGACAGCAAATGATACACTGTATGCCATGTTTCCAAATTTTTATGCACAGTGGTTACAGCATGAAGTGAATGCATGTGAATATACACAGGTGCATTGCATTAAACAAGTCCAATGAGCGTGAAAAAAATGGCCGGCCTGCCTGCTTTCATCCATCATTTGTTCTAAATTTATAATTAACCCCTTCACGACATATGACGTATATATACCTCATATGTCCGTTGCGGGGGAATCAAGCCAGCTCACGGAGTGAGCTGGCTTGAAAGAGAGCAGGTAATGGCTGTATATTACAGCCAGGTCCCTGCTCTCACGGCCACGAGCGGCGAGTTCGCCGATCGTGGCCGTTTAACCCTTTAAGCACCGCGGGCAAAGCGCCCGCAGTGCTTAAATAGCTGATCGGAGGGGGGGCGCCCCCCTCCGGCGCCGATCGGGGCCCCCCGCAGCGAGATCGGAGGGTGCCGATCGGTTGCCATGGTAGCCAGGGGTCTAATGTAGACCCCTGTGCTGGCCGTGTATGCATACCTATTACATCCTGCCTCAGGCAGGATGTAATAGGAAGTGCATGAAATCACTACGTTCAGCCATAGAGCTCTATGGCTGAACCTAGTACAGGCGATCGCGCCCCCTAGTGGTCAAGTACACTAGGGGGCCTTGTAGTAAAAGTAAAAAAAAAAAAAAAATAAAGTTTAAAAATAAAAAAAAAATAAAAAAATATTAAAAGTTCAAATCACCCCCTTTCCCCATTTCCCAAATAAAAATAAATAAAAAATAAAAAAAATAAACATATTTGGTATCGCCGCGTTCCTAAAAGTCCGATCTATTAAAATATAACATTAGTTATCCCGCACGGTTAAAGGCGTAAACGGAAAATAATCCCCAACGCCAAAACTACGTTTTTTGGTCGCATCGCGTACCCAAAAAAAAATAACTAAAAGAGATCAGAAAGTCGCCCATATCCCATAATGGTATTAATTAAAAAGTACACTTCAGCCCGCAAAAAATGAGCCCTCACCCAGGTCCGTAGGTGGAAAAATAAAAAAGTTATAAGCCGCAGAACATGGCGACGCAACGCAAATTAGAAAAACCGTAAAAGTTGCGATTTTTTTTTTTAGTGGTAAAACATAACGAAAACTATATAAGTTTGGTATCGCCAGAATCGTAACGACCCATAGAATAAAGATAACCCATCATTTTAAACGAACTATGAACTCCAAAAAAAACGTAACCAGCGCAAAATTGTGCAATGGCGTTTTTTTTTTTTTTTACCCCACATTGAATTATTTCCTGATTCCCCAGAATATTATACGGTATAGTAAATGGTACCATTACAAAGTACAACTTGTCCCGCAAAAAAAAAGCCCTCATGTGTCTATATAGCCGGAAAATTAAAAAAGTTACGCTTATTTGAACGCAAGGAGGAAAAAAAAAAAAAATTACCTTAAAAGGCAATGTCGTGAAGGGGTTAATCAATGAGCTGAGGTGGAGTCTTAGCCAGTGGTACCATCAGGGGTGTGTAATGCACTTTAGGGTAGACAGCCAATCAGCTGCCAGATTCAATCTGTCAATCAAACACAGCAGCCAATCAGAGAGCTGGCCATATATCAGCAGGCCCTTTATGACATCACAGACAGACCCACGGAACTCTCTGTGCTTGTCTGCTGGCTGGCTGTCAGTTGGGTGGGTGGGCGGCAGAGGGGGAGGATGTACGTCTCGTTTCTCCTGAAAATTGCGGTTTTTCGGCGTTTCCGGAAAAAGTCGCGGTCCGACGCGCAAAAGTGGGGTATCGTAGAAATCGCCTTTTAAAGACGCACCTTTCTGGCCCCACAAAAATGGGCATTTCAAATTAGAAACAAGTCAAATGAACAAAATAGTGTGAATAAGTAAGTATTTCAGGGGTGAGTTAGCAGGTTATTGGGGTAGTAAGTCCTGATTTTTTTGGAGGTTGCAGTGACCACTACGCCATTCAAAATAGGCAGGCTTTAGCATAAGCAGTTAGGCCCCGTAGGATGATTTTAGCTAAAATGTGCCCCAAACACTCAAACCGGCTTGTATCTTGCAATGGAAAATATGGGAAACATGACTTAGACAGCAAATGATACACTGTATGCCATGTTTCCAAATTTTTATGCACAGTGGTTACAGCATGAAGTGAATGCATGTGAATATACACAGGTGCATTGCATTAAACAAGTCCAATGAGCGTGAAAAAAATGGCCGGCCTGCCTGCTTTCATCCATCATTTGTTCTAAATTTATAATTAATCAATGAGCTGAGGTGGAGTCTTAGCCAGTGGTACCATCAGGGGTGTGTAATGCACTTTAGGGTAGACAGCCAATCAGCTGCCAGATTCAATCTGTCAATCAAACACAGCAGCCAATCAGAGAGCTGGCCATATATCAGCAGGCCCTTTATGACATCACAGACAGACCCACGGAACTCTCTGTGCTTGTCTGCTGGCTGGCTGTCAGTTGGGTGGGTGGGCGGCAGAGGGGGTTGATGTACGTCTCGTTTCTCCTGAAAATTGCGGTTTTTCGGCGTTTCCGGAAAAAGTCGCGGTCCGACGCGCAAAAGTGGGGTATCGTAGAAATCGCCTTTTAAAGACGCACCTTTCTGGCCCCACAAAAATGGGCATTTCAAATTAGAAACAAGTCAAATGAACAAAATAGTGTGAATAAGTAAGTATTTCAGGGGTGAGTTAGCAGGTTATTGGGGTAGTAAGTCCTGATTTTTTTGGAGGTTGCAGTGACCACTACGCCATTCAAAATAGGCAGGCTTTAGCATAAGCAGTTAGGCCCCGTAGGATGATTTTAGCTAAAATGTGCCCCAAACACTCAAACCGGCTTGTATCTTGCAATGGAAAATATGGGAAACATGACTTAGACAGCAAATGATACACTGTATGCCATGTTTCCAAATTTTTATGCACAGTGGTTACAGCATGAAGCGAATGCATGTGAATATACAAAGGTGCATTGCATTAAACAAGTCCAATGAGCGTGAAAAAAATGGCCGGCCTGCCTGCTTTCATCCATCATTTGTTCTAATATTATAATTAATCAATGAGCTGAGGTGGAGTCTTAGCCAGTGGTACCATCAGGGGTGTGTAATGCACTTTAGGGTAGACAGCCAATCAGCTGCCAGATTCAATCTGTCAATCAAACACAGCAGCCAATCAGAGAGCTGGCCATTGATCAGCAGGCCCTTTATGACATCACAGACAGACCCATGGAACTCTCTGTGCTTGTCTGCTGGCTGGCTGTCAGTTGGGTGGGTGGGCGGCAGAGGGGGAGGATGTACGTCTCGTTTCTCCTGAAAATTGCGGTTTTTCGGCGTTTCCGGAAAAAGTCCCGGTCCGACGCGCAAAAGTGGGGTATCGTAGAAATCGCCTTTTAAAGACGCACCTTTCTGGCCCCACAAAAATGGGCATTTCAAATTAGAAACAAGTCAAATGAACAAAATAGTGTGAATAAGTAAGTATTTCAGGGGTGAGTTAGCAGGTTATTGGGGTAGTAAGTCCTGATTTTTTTGGAGGTTGCAGTGACCACTACGCCATTCAAAATAGGCAGGCTTTGGCATAAGCAGTTAGGCCCCGTAGGATGATTTTAGCTAAAATGTGCCCCAAACACTCAAACCGGCTTGTATCTTGCAATGGAAAATATGGGAAACATGACTTAGACAGCAAATGATACACTGTATGCCATGTTTCCAAATTTTTATGCACAGTGGTTACAGCATGAAGCGAATGCATGTGAATATACACAGGTGCATTGCATTAAACAAGTCCAATGAGCGTGAAAAAAATGGCCGGCCTGCCTGCTTTCATCCATCATTTGTTCTAAATTTATAATTAATCAATGAGCTGAGGTGGAGTCTTAGCCAGTGGTACCATCAGGGGTGTGTAATGCACTTTAGGGTAGACAGCCAATCAGCTGCCAGATTCAATCTGTCAATCAAACACAGCAGCCAATCAGAGAGCTGGCCATTGATCAGCAGGCCCTTTATGACATCACAGACAGACCCACGGAACTCTCTGTGCTTGTCTGCTGGCTGGCTGTCAGTTGGGTGGGTGGGCGGCAGAGGGGGAGGATGTACGTCTCGTTTCTCCTGAAAATTGCGGTTTTTCGGCGTTTCCGGAAAAAGTCGCGGTCCGACGCGCAAAAGTGGGGTATCGTAGAAATCGCCTTTTAAAGACGCACCTTTCTGGCCCCACAAAAATGGGCATTTCAAATTAGAAACAAGTCAAATGAACAAAATAGTGTGAATAAGTAAGTATTTCAGGGGTGAGTTAGCAGGTTATTGGGGTAGTAAGTCCTGATTTTTTTGGAGGTTGCAGTGACCACTACGCCATTCAAAATAGGCAGGCTTTGGCATAAGCAGTTAGGCCCCGTAGGATGATTTTAGCTAAAATGTGCCCCAAACACTCAAACCGGCTTGTATCTTGCAATGGAAAATATGGGAAACATGACTTAGACAGCAAATGATACACTGTATGCCATGTTTCCAAATTTTTATGCACAGTGGTTACAGCATGAAGCAAATGCATGTGAATATACAAAGGTGCATTGCATTAAACAAGTCCAATGAGCGTGAAAAAAATGGCCGGCCTGCCTGCTTTCATCCATCATTTGTTCTAAATTTATAATTAATCAATGAGCTGAGGTGGAGTCTTAGCCAGTGGTACCATCAGGGGTGTGTAATGCACTTTAGGGTAGACAGCCAATCAGCTGCCAGATTCAATCTGTCAATCAAACACAGCAGCCAATCAGAGAGCTGGCCATTGATCAGCAGGCCCTTTATGACATCACAGACAGACCCACGGAACTCTCTGTGCTTGTCTGCTGGCTGGCTGTCAGTTGGGTGGGTGGGCGGCAGAGGGGGAGGATGTACGTCTCGTTTCTCCTGAAAATTGCGGTTTTTCGGCGTTTCCGGAAAAAGTCGCGGTCCGACGCGCAAAAGTGGGGTATCGTAGAAATCGCCTTTTAAAGACGCACCTTTCTGGCCCCACAAAAATGGGCATTTCAAATTAGAAACAAGTCAAATGAACAAAATAGTGTGAATAAGTAAGTATTTCAGGGGTGAGTTAGCAGGTTATTGGGGTAGTAAGTCCTGATTTTTTTGGAGGTTGCAGTGACCACTACGCCATTCAAAATAGGCAGGCTTTAGCATAAGCATTTAGGCCCCGTAGGATGATTTTAGCTAAAATGTGCCCCAAACACTCAAACCGGCTTGTATCTTGCAATGGAAAATATGGGAAACATGACTTAGACAGCAAATGATACACTGTATGCCATGTTTCCAAATTTTTATGCACAGTGGTTACAGCATGAAGTGAATGCATGTGAATATACACAGGTGCATTGCATTAAACAAGTCCAATGAGCGTGAAAAAAATGGCCGGCCTGCCTGCTTTCATCCATCATTTGTTCTAAATTTATAATTAACCCCTTCACGACATATGACGTATATATACCTCATATGTCCGTTGCGGGGGAATCAAGCCAGCTCACGGAGTGAGCTGGCTTGAAAGAGAGCAGGTAATGGCTGTATATTACAGCCAGGTCCCTGCTCTCACGGCCACGAGCGGCGAGTTCGCCGATCGTGGCCGTTTAACCCTTTAAGCACCGCGGGCAAAGCGCCCGCAGTGCTTAAATAGCTGATCGGAGGGGGGGCGCCCCCCTCCGGCGCCGATCGGGGCCCCCCGCAGCGAGATCGGAGGGTGCCGATCGGTTGCCATGGTAGCCAGGGGTCTAATGTAGACCCCTGTGCTGGCCGTGTATGCATACCTATTACATACTGCCTCAGGCAGGATGTAATAGGAAGTGCATGAAATCACTACGTTCAGCCATAGAGCTCTATGGCTGAACCTAGTACAGGCGATCGCGCCCCCTAGTGGTCAAGTACACTAGGGGGCCTTGTAGTAAAAGTAAAAAAAAAAAAAAAATAAAGTTTAAAAATAAAAAAAAAATAAAAAAATATTAAAAGTTCAAATCACCCCCTTTCCCCATTTCCCAAATAAAAATAAATAAAAAATAAAAAGAAATAAACATATTTGGTATCGCCGCGTTCCTAAAAGTCCGATCTATTAAAATATAACATTAGTTATCCCGCACGGTTAAAGGCGTAAACGGAAAATAATCCCCAACGCCAAAACTACGTTTTTTGGTCGCATCGCGTACCCAAAAAAAAATAACTAAAAGAGATCAGAAAGTCGCCCATATCCCATAATGGTATTAATTAAAAAGTACACTTCAGCCCGCAAAAAATGAGCCCTCACCCAGGTCCGTAGGTGGAAAAATAAAAAAGTTATAAGCCGCAGAACATGGCGACGCAACGCAAATTAGAAAAACCGTAAAAGTTGCGATTTTTTTTTTTAGTGGTAAAACATAACGAAAACTATATAAGTTTGGTATCGCCAGAATCGTAACGACCCATAGAATAAAGATAACCCATCATTTTAAACGAACTATGAACTCCAAAAAAAACGTAACCAGCGCAAAATTGTGCAATGGCGTTTTTTTTTTTTTTTACCCCACATTGAATTATTTCCTGATTCCCCAGAATATTATACGGTATAGTAAATGGTACCATTACAAAGTACAACTTGTCCCGCAAAAAAAAAGCCCTCATGTGTCTATATAGCCGGAAAATTAAAAAAGTTACGCTTATTTGAACGCAAGGAGGAAAAAAAAAAAAAAAATTACCTTAAAAGGCAATGTCGTGAAGGGGTTAATCAATGAGCTGAGGTGGAGTCTTAGCCAGTGGTACCATCAGGGGTGTGTAATGCACTTTAGGGTAGACAGCCAATCAGCTGCCAGATTCAATCTGTCAATCAAACACAGCAGCCAATCAGAGAGCTGGCCATTGATCAGCAGGCCTTTTATGACATCACAGACAGACCTACGGAACTCTCTGTGCTTGTCTGCTGGCTGGCTGTCAGTTGGGTGGGTGGGCGGCAGAGGGGGTGGATGTACGTCTCGTTTCTCCTGAAAATTGCGGTTTTTCGGCGTTTCCGGAAAAAGTCGCGGTCCGACGCGCAAAAGTGGGGTATCCTAGAAATCGCCTTTTAAAGACACACCTTTCTGGCCCCACAAAAATGGGCATTTCAAATTAGAAACAAGTCAAATGAACAAAATAGTGTGAATAAGTAAGTATTTCAGGGGTGAGTTAGCAGGTTATTGGGGTAGTAAGTCCTGATTTTTTTGGAGGTTGCAGTGACCACTACGCCATTCAAAATAGGCAGGCTTTAGCATAAGCAGTTAGGCCCCGTAGGATGATTTTAGCTAAAATGTGCCCCAAACACTCAAACCGGCTTGTATCTTGCAATGGAAAATATGGGAAACATGACTTAGACAGCAAATGATACACTGTATGCCATGTTTCCAAATTTTTATGCACAGTGGTTACAGCATGAAGCGAATGCATGTGAATATACAAAGGTGCATTGCATTAAACAAGTCCAATGAGCGTGAAAAAAATGGCCGGCCTGCCTGTTTTCATCCTTCATTTGTTCTAAATTTATAATTAATCAATGAGCTGAGGTGGAGTCTTAGCCAGTGGTACCATCAGGGGTGTGTAATGCACTTTAGGGTAGACAGCCAATCAGCTGCCAGATTCAATCTGTCAATCAAACACAGCAGCCAATCAGAGAGCTGGCCATTGATCAGCAGGCCCTTTATGACATCACAGACAGACCCACGGAACTCTCTGTGCTTGTCTGCTGGCTGGCTGTCAGTTGGGTGGGTGGGCGGCAGAGGGGGAGGATGTACGTCTCGTTTCTCCTGAAAATTGCGGTTTTTCGGC
The DNA here is from genome assembly GCF_055691185.1 of Crinia signifera. Taxonomy (NCBI): domain Eukaryota; kingdom Metazoa; phylum Chordata; class Amphibia; order Anura; family Myobatrachidae; genus Crinia; species Crinia signifera. Next base: position 146,944,555 of record NC_139218.1, on the reverse strand, counting down.
GTTTCCGGAAAAAGTCGCGGTCCGACACGCAAAAGTGGGGTATCGTAGAAATCGCCTTTTAAAGACGCACCTTTCTGGCCCCACAAAAATGGGCATTTCAAATTAGAAACAAGTCAAATGAACAAAATAGTGTGAATAAGTAAGTATTTCAGGGGTGAGTTAGCAGGTTATTGGGGTAGTAAGTCCTGATTTTTTTGGAGGTTGCAGTGACCACTACGCCATTCAAAATAGGCAGGCTTTAGCATAAGCATTTAGGCCCCGTAGGATGATTTTAGCTAAAATGTGCCCCAAACACTCAAACCGGCTTGTATCTTGCAATGGAAAATATGGGAAACATGACTTAGACAGCAAATGATACACTGTATGCCATGTTTCCAAATTTTTATGCACAGTGGTTACAGCATGAAGCGAATGCATGTGAATATACAAAGGTGCATTGCAAGTCCAATGAGCGTGAAAAAAATGGCCGGCCTGCCTGCTTTCATCCATCATTTGTTCTAAATTTATAATTAATCAATGAGCTGAGGTGGAGTCTTAGCCAGTGGTACCATCAGGGGTGTGTAATGCACTTTAGGGTAGACAGCCAATCAGCTGCCAGATTCAATCTGTCAATCAAACACAGCAGCCAATCAGAGAGCTGGCCATTGATCAGCAGGCCCTTTATGACATCACAGACAGACCCACGGAACTCTCTGTGCTTGTCTGCTGGCTGGCTGTCAGTTGGGTGGGTGGGCGGCAGAGGGGGAGGATGTACGTCTCGTTTCTCCTGAAAATTGCGGTTTTTCGGCGTTTCCGGAAAAAGTCGCGGTCCGACGCGCAAAAGTGGGGTATCGTAGAAATCGCCTTTTAAAGACGCACCTTTCTGGCCCCACAAAAATGGGCATTTCAAATTAGAAACAAGTCAAATGAACAAAATAGTGTGAATAAGTAAGTATTTCAGGGGTGAGTTAGCAGGTTATTGGGGTAGTAAGTCCTGATTTTTTTGGAGGTTGCATTGACCACTACGCCATTCAAAATAGGCAGGCTTTGGCATAAGCAGTTAGGCCCCGTAGGATGATTTTAGCTAAAATGTGCCCCAAACACTCAAACCGGCTTGTATCTTGCAATGGAAAATATGGGAAACATGACTTAGACAGCAAATGATACACTGTATGCCATGTTTCCAAATTTTTATGCACAGTGGTTACAGCATGAAGCGAATGCATGTGAATATACAAAGGTGCATTGCATTAAACAAGTCCAATGAGCGTGAAAAAAATGGCCGGCCTGCCTGCTTTCATCCATCATTTGTTCTAAATTTATAATTAATCAATGAGCTGAGGTGGAGTCTTAGCCAGTGGTACCATCAGGGGTGTGTAATGCACTTTAGGGTAGACAGCCAATCAGCTGCCAGATTCAATCTGTCAATCAAACACAGCAGCCAATCAGAGAGCTGGCCATTGATCAGCAGGCCCTTTATGACATCACAGACAGACCCACGGAACTCTCTGTGCTTGTCTGCTGGCTGGCTGTCAGTTGGGTGGGTGGGCGGCAGAGGGGGAGGATGTACGTCTCGTTTCTCCTGAAAATTGCGGTTTTTCAGCGTTTCCGGAAAAAGTCGCGGTCCGACGCGCAAAAGTGGGGTATCGTAGAAATCGCCTTTTAAAGACGCACCTTTCTGGCCCCACAAAAATGGGCATTTCAAATTAGAAACAAGTCAAATGAACAAAATAGTGTGAATAAGTAAGTATTTCAGGGGTGAGTTAGCAGGTTATTGGGGTAGTAAGTCCTGATTTTTTTGGAGGTTGCAGTGACCACTACGCCATTCAAAATAGGCAGGCTTTAGCATAAGCAGTTAGGCCCCGTAGGATGATTTTAGCTAAAATGTGCCCCAAACACTCAAACCGGCTTGTATCTTGCAATGGAAAATATGGGAAACATGACTTAGACAGCAAATGATACACTGTATGCCATGTTTCCAAATTTTTATGCACAGTGGTTACAGCATGAAGCGAATGCATGTGAATATACAAAGGTGCATTGCATTAAACAAGTCCAATGAGCGTGAAAAAAATGGCCGGCCTGCCTGTTTTCATCCATCATTTGTTCTAAATTTATAATTAATCAATGAGCTGAGGTGGAGTCTTAGCCAGTGGTACCATCAGGGGTGTGTAATGCACTTTAGGGTAGACAGCCAATCAGCTGCCAGATTCAATCTGTCAATCAAACACAGCAGCCAATCAGAGAGCTGGCCATTGATCAGCAGGCCCTTTATGACATCACAGACAGACCCACGGAACTCTCTGTGCTTGTCTGCTGGCTGGCTGTCAGTTGGGTGGGTGGGCGGCAGAGGGGGAGGATGTACGTCTCGTTTCTCCTGAAAATTGCGGTTTTTCGGCGTTTCCGGAAAAAGTCGCGGTCCGACGCGCAAAAGTGGGGTATCGTAGAAATCGCCTTTTAAAGACGCACCTTTCTGGCCCCACAAAAATGGGCATTTCAAATTAGAAACAAGTCAAATGAACAAAATAGTGTGAAAAAGGAAGTATTTCAGGGGTGAGTTAGCAGGTTATTGGGGTAGTAAGTCCTGATTTTTTTGGAGGTTGCAGTGACCACTACGCCATTCAAAATAGGCAGGCTTTAGCATAAGCATTTAGGCCCCGTAGGATGATTTTAGCTAAAATGTGCCCCAAACACTCAAACCGGCTTGTATCTTGCAATGGAAAATATGGGAAACATGACTTAGACAGCAAATGATACACTGTATGCCATGTTTCCAAATTTTTATGCACAGTGGTTACAGCATGAAGCGAATGCATGTGAATATACAAAGGTGCATTGCATTAAACAAGTCCAATGAGCGTGAAAAAAATGGCCGGCCTGCCTGCTTTCATCCATCATTTGTTCTAAATTTATAATTAATCAATGAGCTGAGGTGGAGTCTTAGCCAGTGGTACCATCAGGGGTGTGTAATGCACTTTAGGGTAGACAGCCAATCAGCTGCCAGATTCAATCTGTCAATCAAACACAGCAGCCAATCAGAGAGCTGGCCATTGATCAGCAGGCCCTTTATGACATCACAGACAGACCCACGGAACTCTCTGTGCTTGTCTGCTGGCTGGCTGTCAGTTGGGTGGGTGGGCGGCAGAGGGGGAGGATGTACGTCTCGTTTCTCCTGAAAATTGCGGTTTTTCGGCGTTTCCGGAAAAAGTCGCGGTCCGACGCGCAAAAGTGGGGTATCGTAGAAATCGCCTTTTAAAGACGCACCTTTCTGGCCCCACAAAAATGGGCATTTCAAATTAGAAACAAGTCAAATGAACAAAATAGTGTGAATAAGTAAGTATTTCAGGGGTGAGTTAGCAGGTTATTGGGGTAGTAAGTCCTGATTTTTTTGGAGGTTGCATTGACCACTACGCCATTCAAAATAGGCAGGCTTTGGCATAAGCAGTTAGGCCCCGTAGGATGATTTTAGCTAAAATGTGCCCCAAACACTCAAACCGGCTTGTATCTTGCAATGGAAAATATGGGAAACATGACTTAGACAGCAAATGATACACTGTATGCCATGTTTCCAAATTTTTATGCACAGTGGTTACAGCATGAAGCGAATGCATGTGAATATACAAAGGTGCATTGCATTAAACAAGTCCAATGAGCGTGAAAAAAATGGCCGGCCTGCCTGCTTTCATCCATCATTTGTTCTAAATTTATAATTAATCAATGAGCTGAGGTGGAGTCTTAGCCAGTGGTACCATCAGGGGTGTGTAATGCACTTTAGGGTAGACAGCCAATCAGCTGCCAGATTCAATCTGTCAATCAAACACAGCAGCCAATCAGAGAGCTGGCCATTGATCAGCAGGCCCTTTATGACATCACAGACAGACCCACGGAACTCTCTGTGCTTGTCTGCTGGCTGGCTGTCAGTTGGGTGGGTGGGCGGCAGAGGGGGAGGATGTACGTCTCGTTTCTCCTGAAAATTGCGGTTTTTCAGCGTTTCCGGAAAAAGTCGCGGTCCGACGCGCAAAAGTGGGGTATCGTAGAAATCGCCTTTTAAAGACGCACCTTTCTGGCCCCACAAAAATGGGCATTTCAAATTAGAAACAAGTCAAATGAACAAAATAGTGTGAATAAGTAAGTATTTCAGGGGTGAGTTAGCAGGTTATTGGGGTAGTAAGTCCTGATTTTTTTGGAGGTTGCAGTGACCACTACGCCATTCAAAATAGGCAGGCTTTAGCATAAGCATTTAGGCCCCGTAGGATGATTTTAGCTAAAATGTGCCCCAAACACTCAAACCGGCTTGTATCTTGCAATGGAAAATATGGGAAACATGACTTAGACAGCAAATGATACACTGTATGCCATGTTTCCAAATTTTTATGCACAGTGGTTACAGCATGAAGTGAATGCATGTGAATATACACAGGTGCATTGCATTAAACAAGTCCAATGAGCGTGAAAAAAATGGCCGGCCTGCCTGCTTTCATCCATCATTTGTTCTAAATTTATAATTAATCAATGAGCTGAGGTGGAGTCTTAGCCAGTGGTACCATCAGGGGTGTGTAATGCACTTTAGGGTAGACAGCCAATCAGCTGCCAGATTCAATCTGTCAATCAAACACAGCAGCCAATCAGAGAGCTGGCCATTGATCAGCAGGCCCTTTATGACATCACAGACAGACCCACGGAACTCTCTGTGCTTGTCTGCTGGCTGGCTGTCAGTTGGGTGGGTGGGCGGCAGAGGGGGAGGATGTACGTCTCGTTTCTCCTGAAAATTGCGGTTTTTCGGCGTTTCCGGAAAAAGTCGCGGTCCGACGCGCAAAAGTGGGGTATCGTAGAAATCGCCTTTTAAAGATGCACCTTTCTGGCCCCACAAAAATGGGCATTTCAAATTAGAAACAAGTCAAATGAACAAAATAGTGTGAATAAGTAAGTATTTCAGGGGTGAGTTAGCAGGTTATTGGGGTAGTAAGTCCTGATTTTTTTGGAGGTTGCAGTGACCACTACGCCATTCAAAATAGGCAGGCTTTAGCATAAGCATTTAGGCCCCGTAGGATGATTTTAGCTAAAATGTGCCCCAAACACTCAAACCGGCTTGTATCTTGCAATGGAAAATATGGGAAACATGACTTAGACAGCAAATGATACACTGTATGCCATGTTTCCAAATTTTTATGCACAGTGGTTACAGCATGAAGTGAATGCATGTGAATATACACAGGTGCATTGCATTAAACAAGTCCAATAAGCGTGAAAAAAATGGCCGGCCTGCCTGCTTTCATCCATCATTTGTTCTAAATTTATAATTAATCAATGAGCTGAGGTGGAGTCTTAGCCAGTGGTACCATCAGGGGTGTGTAATGCACTTTAGGGTAGACAGCCAATCAGCTGCCAGATTCAATCTGTCAATCAAACACAGCAGCCAATCAGAGAGCTGGCCATTGATCAGCAGGCCCTTTATGACATCACAGACAGACCCACGGAACTCTCTGTGCTTGTCTGCTGGCTGGCTGTCAGTTGGGTGGGTGGGCGGCAGAGGGGGAGGATGTACGTCTCGTTTCTCCTGAAAATTGCGGTTTTTCGGCGTTTCCGGAAAAAGTCGCGGTCCGACGCGCAAAAGTGGGGTATCGTAGAAATCGCCTTTTAAAGATGCACCTTTCTGGCCCCACAAAAATGGGCATTTCAAATTAGAAACAAGTCAAATGAACAAAATAGTGTGAATAAGTAAGTATTTCAGGGGTGAGTTAGCAGGTTATTGGGGTAGTAAGTCCTGATTTTTTTGGAGGTTGCATTGACCACTACGCCATTCAAAATAGGCAGGCTTTGGCATAAGCAGTTAGGCCCCGTAGGATGATTTTAGCTAAAATGTGCCCCAAACACTCAAACCGGCTTGTATCTTGCAATGGAAAATATGGGAAACATGACTTAGACAGCAAATGATACACTGTATGCCATGTTTCCAAATTTTTATGCACAGTGGTTACAGCATGAAGCGAATGCATGTGAATATACAAAGGTGCATTGCATTAAACAAGTCCAATGAGCGTGAAAAAAATGGCCGGCCTGCCTGCTTTCATCCATCATTTGTTCTAAATTTATAATTAATCAATGAGCTGAGGTGGAGTCTTAGCCAGTGGTACCATCAGGGGTGTGTAATGCACTTTAGGGTAGACAGCCAATCAGCTGCCAGATTCAATCTGTCAATCAAACACAGCAGCCAATCAGAGAGCTGGCCATTGATCAGCAGGCCCTTTATGACATCACAGACAGACCCACGGAACTCTCTGTGCTTGTCTGCTGGCTGGCTGTCAGTTGGGTGGGTGGGCGGCAGAGGGGGAGGATGTACGTCTCGTTTCTCCTGAAAATTGCGGTTTTTCGGCGTTTCCGGAAAAAGTCGCGGTCCGACGCGCAAAAGTGGGGTATCATAGAAATCGCCTTTTAAAGACGCACCTTTCTGGCCCCACAAAAATGGGCATTTCAAATTAGAAACAAGTCAAATGAACAAAATAGTGTGAATAAGTAAGTATTTCAGGGGTGAGTTAGCAGGTTATTGGGGTAGTAAGTCCTGATTTTTTTGGAGGTTGCATTGACCACTACGCCATTCAAAATAGGCAGGCTTTGGCATAAGCAGTTAGGCCCCGTAGGATGATTTTAGCTAAAATGTGCCCCAAACACTCAAACCGGCTTGTATCTTGCAATGGAAAATATGGGAAACATGACTTAGACAGCAAATGATACACTGTATGCCATGTTTCCAAATTTTTATGCACAGTGGTTACAGCATGAAGCGAATGCATGTGAATATACAAAGGTGCATTGCATTAAACAAGTCCAATGAGCGTGAAAAAAATGGCCGGCCTGCCTGCTTTCATCCATCATTTGTTCTAAATTTATAATTAATCAATGAGCTGAGGTGGAGTCTTAGCCAGTGGTACCATCAGGGGTGTGTAATGCACTTTAGGGTAGACAGCCAATCAGCTGCCAGATTCAATCTGTCAATCAAACACAGCAGCCAATCAGAGAGCTGGCCATTGATCAGCAGGCCCTTTATGACATCACAGACAGACCCACGGAACTCTCTGTGCTTGTCTGCTGGCTGGCTGTCAGTTGGGTGGGTGGGCGGCAGAGGGGGAGGATGTACGTCTCGTTTCTCCTGAAAATTGCGGTTTTTCAGCGTTTCCGGAAAAAGTCGCGGTCCGACGCGCAAAAGTGGGGTATCGTAGAAATCGCCTTTTAAAGACGCACCTTTCTGGCCCCACAAAAATGGACATTTCAAATTAGAAACAAGTCAAATGAACAAAATAGTGTGAATAAGTAAGTATTTCAGGGGTGAGTTAGCAGGTTATTGGGGTAGTAAGTCCTGATTTTTTTGGAGGTTGCAGTGACCACTACGCCATTCAAAATAGGCAGGCTTTAGCATAAGCATTTAGGCCCCGTAGGATGATTTTAGCTAAAATGTGCCCCAAACACTCAAACCGGCTTGTATCTTGCAATGGAAAATATGGGAAACATGACTTAGACAGCAAATGATACACTGTATGCCATGTTTCCAAATTTTTATGCACAGTGGTTACAGCATGAAGTGAATGCATGTGAATAAACACAGGTGCATTGCATTAAACAAGTCCAATGAGCGTGAAAAAAATGGCCGGCCTGCCTGCTTTCATCCATCATTTGTTCTAAATTTATAATTAATCAATGAGCTGAGGTGGAGTCTTAGCCAGTGGTACCATCAGGGGTGTGTAATGCACTTTAGGGTAGACAGCCAATCAGCTGCCAGATTCAATCTGTCAATCAAACACAGCAGCCAATCAGAGAGCTGGCCATTGATCAGCAGGCCCTTTATGACATCACAGACAGACCCACGGAACTCTCTGTGCTTGTCTGCTGGCTGGCTGTCAGTTGGGTGGGTGGGCGGCAGAGGGGGAGGATGTACGTCTCGTTTCTCCTGAAAATTGCGGTTTTTCGGCGTTTCCGGAAAAAGTCGCGGTCCGACGCGCAAAAGTGGGGTATCGTAGAAATCGCCTTTTAAAGACGCACCTTTCTGGCCCCACAAAAATGGGCATTTCAAATTAGAAACAAGTCAAATGAACAAAATAGTGTGAATAAGTAAATATTTCAGGGGTGAGTTAGCAGGTTATTGGGGTAGTAAGTCCTGATTTTTTTGAAGGTTGCATTGACCACTACGCCATTCAAAATAGGCAGGCTTTGGCATAAGCAGTTAGGCCCCGTAGGATGATTTTAGCTAAAATGTGCCCCAAACACTCAAACCGGCTTGTATCTTGCAATGGAAAATATGGGAAACATGACTTAGACAGCAAATGATACACTGTATGCCATGTTTCCAAATTTTTATGCACAGTGGTTACAGCATGAAGCGAATGCATGTGAATATACAAAGGTGCATTGCATTAAACAAGTCCAATGAGCGTGAAAAAAATGGCCGGCCTGCCTGCTTTCATCCATCATTTGTTCTAAATTTATAATTAATCAATGAGCTGAGGTGGAGTCTTAGCCAGTGGTACCATCAGGGGTGTGTAATGCACTTTAGGGTAGACAGCCAATCAGCTGCCAGATTCAATCTGTCAATCAAACACAGCAGCCAATCAGAGAGCTGGCCATTGATCAGCAGGCCCTTTATGACATCACAGACAGACCCACGGAACTCTCTGTGCTTGTCTGCTGGCTGGCTGTCAGTTGGGTGGGTGGGCGGCAGAGGGGGAGGATGTACGTCTCGTTTCTCCTGAAAATTGCGGTTTTTCAGCGTTTCCGGAAAAAGTCGCGGTCCGACGCGCAAAAGTGGGGTATCGTAGAAATCACCTTTTAAAGACGCACCTTTCTGGCCCCACAAAAATGGGCATTTCAAATTAGAAACAAGTCAAATGAACAAAATAGTGTGAATAAGTAAGTATTTCAGGGGTGAGTTAGCAGGTTATTGGGGTAGTAAGTCCTGATTTTTTTGGAGGTTGCAGTGACCACTACGCCATTCAAAATAGGCAGGCTTTAGCATAAGCATTTAGGCCCCGTAGGATGATTTTAGCTAAAATGTGCCCCAAACACTCAAACCGGCTTGTATCTTGCAATGGAAAATATGGGAAACATGACTTAGACAGCAAATGATACACTGTATGCCATGTTTCCAAATTTTTATGCACAGTGGTTACAGCATGAAGTGAATGCATGTGAATATACACAGGTGCATTGCATTAAACAAGTCCAATGAGCGTGAAAAAATTGGCCGGCCTGCCTGCTTTCATCCATCATTTGTTCTAAATTTATAATTAATCAATGAGCTGAGGTGGAGTCTTAGCCAGTGGTACCATCAGGGGTGTGTAATGCACTTTACGGTAGACAGCCAATCAGCTGCCAGATTCAATCTGTCAATCAAACACAGCAGCCAATCAGAGAGCTGGCCATTGATCAGCAGGCCCTTTATGACATCACAGACAGACCCACGGAACTCTCTGTGCTTGTCTGCTGGCTGGATGTCAGTTGGGTGGGTGGGCGGCAGAGGGGGAGGATGTACGTCTCGTTTCTCCTGAAAATTGCGGTTTTTCGGCGTTTCCGGAAAAAGTCGCGGTCCGACGCGCAAAAGTGGGGTATCGTAGAAATCGCCTTTTAAAGACGCACCTTTCTGGCCCCACAAAAATGGGCATTTCAAATTAGAAACAAGTCAAATGAACAAAATAGTGTGAATAAGTAAATATTTCAGGGGTGAGTTAGCAGGTTATTGGGGTAGTAAGTCCTGATTTTTTTGAAGGTTGCATTGACCACTACGCCATTCAAAATAGGCAGGCTTTGGCATAAGCAGTTAGGCCCCGTAGGATGATTTTAGCTAAAATGTGCCCCAAACACTCAAACCGGCTTGTATCTTGCAATGGAAAATATGGGAAACATGACTTAGACAGCAAATGATACACTGTATGCCATGTTTCCAAATTTTTATGCACAGTGGTTACAGCATGAAGCGAATGCATGTGAATATACAAAGGTGCATTGCATTAAACAAGTCCAATGAGCGTGAAAAAAATGGCCGGCCTGCCTGCTTTCATCCATCATTTGTTCTAAATTTATAATTAATCAATGAGCTGAGGTGGAGTCTTAGCCAGTGGTACCATCAGGGGTGTGTAATGCACTTTAGGGTAGACAGCCAATCAGCTGCCAGATTCAATCTGTCAATCAAACACAGCAGCCAATCAGAGAGCTGGCCATTGATCAGCAGGCCCTTTATGACATCACAGACAGACCCACGGAACTCTCTGTGCTTGTCTGCTGGCTGGCTGTCAGTTGGGTGGGTGGGCGGCAGAGGGGGAGGATGTACGTCTCGTTTCTCCTGAAAATTGCGGTTTTTCAGCGTTTCCGGAAAAAGTCGCGGTCCGACGCGCAAAAGTGGGGTATCGTAGAAATCACCTTTTAAAGACGCACCTTTCTGGCCCCACAAAAATGGGCATTTCAAATTAGAAACAAGTCAAATGAACAAAATAGTGTGAATAAGTAAGTATTTCAGGGGTGAGTTAGCAGGTTATTGGGGTAGTAAGTCCTGATTTTTTTGGAGGTTGCAGTGACCACTACGCCATTCAAAATAGGCAGGCTTTAGCATAAGCATTTAGGCCCCGTAGGATGATTTTAGCTAAAATGTGCCCCAAACACTCAAACCGGCTTGTATCTTGCAATGGAAAATATGGGAAACATGACTTAGACAGCAAATGATACACTGTATGCCATGTTTCCAAATTTTTATGCACAGTGGTTACAGCATGAAGTGAATGCATGTGAATATACACAGGTGCATTGCATTAAACAAGTCCAATGAGCGTGAAAAAATTGGCCGGCCTGCCTGCTTTCATCCATCATTTGTTCTAAATTTATAATTAATCAATGAGCTGAGGTGGAGTCTTAGCCAGTGGTACCATCAGGGGTGTGTAATGCACTTTACGGTAGACAGCCAATCAGCTGCCAGATTCAATCTGTCAATCAAACACAGCAGCCAATCAGAGAGCTTGCCATTGATCAGCAGGCCCTTTATGACATCACAGACAGACCCACGGAACTCTCTGTGCTTGTCTGCTGGCTGGCTGTCAGTTGGGTGGGTGGGCGGCAGAGGGGGAGGATGTACGTCTCGTTTCTCCTGAAAATTGCGGTTTTTCAGCGTTTCCGGAAAAAGTCGCGGTCCGACGCGCAAAAGTGGGGTATCGTAGAAATCGCCTTTTAAAGACGCACCTTTCTGGCCCCACAAAAATGGGCATTTCAAATTAGAAACAAGTCAAATGAACAAAATAGTGTGAATAAGTAAGTATTTCAGGGGTGAGTTAGCAGGTTATTGGGGTAGTAAGTCCTGATTTTTTTGGAGGTTGCAGTGACCACTACGCCATTCAAAATAGGCAGGCTTTAGCATAAGCATTTAGGCCCCGTAGGATGATTTTAGCTAAAATGTGCCCCAAACACTCAAACCGGCTTGTATCTTGCAATGGAAAATATGGGAAACATGACTTAGACAGCAAATGATACACTGTATGCCATGTTTCCAAATTTTTATGCACAGTGGTTACAGCATGAAGTGAATGCATGTGAATATACACAGGTGCATTGCATTAAACAAGTCCAATGAGCGTGAAAAAAATGGCCGGCCTGCCTGCTTTCATCCATCATTTGTTCTAAATTTATAATTAATCAATGAGCTGAGGTGGAGTCTTAGCCAGTGGTACCATCAGGGGTGTGTAATGCACTTTAGGGTAGACAGCCAATCAGCTGCCAGATTCAATCTGTCAATCAAACACAGCAGCCAATCAGAGAGCTGGCCATTGATCAGCAGGCCCTTTATGACATCACAGACAGACCCACGGAACTCTCTGTGCTTGTCTGCTGGCTGGCTGTCAGTTGGGTGGGTGGGCGGCAGAGGGGGAGGATGTACGTCTCGTTTCTCCTGAAAATTGCGGTTTTTCGGCGTTTCCGGAAAAAGTCGCGGTCCGACGCGCAAAAGTGGGGTATCGTAGAAATCGCCTTTTAAAGACGCACCTTTCTGGCCCCACAAAAATGGGCATTTCAAATTAGAAACAAGTCAAATGAACAAAATAGTGTGAATAAGTAAGTATTTCAGGGGTGAGTTAGCAGGTTATTGGGGTAGTAAGTCCTGATTTTTTTGGAGGTTGCAGTGACCACTACGCCATTCAAAATAGGCAGGCTTTAGCATAAGCATTTAGGCCCCGTAGGATGATTTTAGCTAAAATGTGCCCCAAACACTCAAACCGGCTTGTATCTTGCAATGGAAAATATGGGAAACATGACTTAGACAGCAAATGATACACTGTATGCCATGTTTCCAAATTTTTATGCACAGTGGTTACAGCATGAAGTGAATGCATGTGAATATACACAGGTGCATTGCATTAAACAAGTCCAATGAGCGTGAAAAAAATGGCCGGCCTGCCTGCTTTCATCCATCATTTGTTCTAAATTTATAATTAATCAATGAGCTGAGGTGGAGTCTTAGCCAGTGGTACCATCAGGGGTGTGTAATGCACTTTAGGGTAGACAGCCAATCAGCTGCCAGATTCAATCTGTCAATCAAACACAGCAGCCAATCAGAGAGCTGGCCATTGATCAGCAGGCCCTTTATGACATCACAGACAGACCCACGGAACTCTCTGTGCTTGTCTGCTGGCTGGCTGTCAGTTGGGTGGGTGGGCGGCAGAGGGGGAGGATGTACGTCTCGTTTCTCCTGAAAATTGCGGTTTTTCGGCGTTTCCGGAAAAAGTCGCGGTCCGACGCGCAAAAGTGGGGTATCGTAGAAATCGCCTTTTAAAGACGCACCTTTCTGGCCCCACAAAAATGGGCATTTCAAATTAGAAACAAGTCAAATGAACAAAATAGTGTGAATAAGTAAGTATTTCAGGGGTGAGTTAGCAGGTTATTGGGGTAGTAAGTCCTGATTTTTTTGGAGGTTGCATTGACCACTACGCCATTCAAAATAGGCAGGCTTTGGCATAAGCAGTTAGGCCCCGTAGGATGATTTTAGCTAAAATGTGCCCCAAACACTCAAACCGGCTTGTATCTTGCAATGGAAAATATGGGAAACATGACTTAGACAGCAAATGATACACTGTATGCCATGTTTCCAAATTTTTATGCACAGTGGTTACAGCATGAAGCGAATGCATGTGAATATACAAAGGTGCATTGCATTAAACAAGTCCAATGAGCGTGAAAAAAATGGCCGGCCTGCCTGCTTTCATCCATCATTTGTTCTAAATTTATAATTAATCAATGAGCTGAGGTGGAGTCTTAGCCAGTGGTACCATCAGGGGTGTGTAATGCACTTTAGGGTAGACAGCCAATCAGCTGCCAGATTCAATCTGTCAATCAAACACAGCAGCCAATCAAAGAGCTGGCCATTGATCAGCAGGCCCTTTATGACATCACAGACAGACCCACGGAACTCTCTGTGCTTGTCTGCTGGCTGGCTGTCAGTTGGGTGGGTGGGCGGCAGAGGGGGAGGATGTACGTCTCGTTTCTCCTGAAAATTGCGGTTTTTCGGCGTTTCCGGAAAAAGTCGCGGTCCGACGCGCAAAAGTGGGGTATCGTAGAAATCGCCTTTTAAAGACGCACCTTTCTGGCCCCACAAAAATGGGCATTTCAAATTAGAAACAAGTCAAATGAACAAAATAGTGTGAATAAGTAAGTATTTCAGGGGTGAGTTAGCAGGTTATTGGGGTAGTAAGTCCTGATTTTTTTGGAGGTTGCATTGACCACTACGCCATTCAAAATAGGCAGGCTTTGGCATAAGCAGTTAGGCCCCGTAGGATGATTTTAGCTAAAATGTGCCCCAAACACTCAAACCGGCTTGTATCTTGCAATGGAAAATATGGGAAACATGACTTAGACAGCAAATGATACACTGTATGCCATGTTTCCAAATTTTTATGCACAGTGGTTACAGCATGAAGCGAATGCATGTGAATATACAAAGGTGCATTGCATTAAACAAGTCCAATGAGCGTGAAAAAAATGGCCAGCCTGCCTGCTTTCATCCATCATTTGTTCTAAATTTATAATTAATCAATGAGCTGAGGTGGAGTCTTAGCCAGTGGTACCATCAGGGGTGTGTAATGCACTTTGGGGTAGACAGCCAATCAGCTGCCAGATTCAATCTGTCAATCAAACACAGCAGCCAATCAGAGAGCTGGCCATTGATCAGCAGGCCCTTTATGACATCACAGACAGACCCACGGAACTCTCTGTGCTTGTCTGCTGGCTGGCTGTCAGTTGGGTGGGTGGGCGGCAGAGGGGGAGGATGTACGTCTCGTTTCTCCTGAAAATTGCGGTTTTTCAGCGTTTCCGGAAAAAGTCGCGGTCCGACGCGCAAAAGTGGGGTATCGTAGAAATCGCCGTTTAAAGACGCACCTTTCTGGCCCCACAAAAATGGGCATTTCAAATTAGAAACAAGTCAAATGAACAAAATAGTGTGAATAAGTAAGTATTTCAGGGGTGAGTTAGCAGGTTATTGGGGTAGTAAGTCCTGATTTTTTTGGAGGTTGCAGTGACCACTACGCCATTCAAAATAGGCAGGCTTTAGCATAAGCATTTAGGCCCCGTAGGATGATTTTAGCTAAAATGTGCCCCAAACACTCAAACCGGCTTGTATCTTGCAATGGAAAATATGGGAAACATGACTTAGACAGCAAATGATACACTGTATGCCATGTTTCCAAATTTTTATGCACAGTGGTTACAGCATGAAGTGAATGCATGTGAATATACACAGGTGCATTGCATTAAACAAGTCCAATGAGCGTGAAAAAAATGGCCGGCCTGCCTGCTTTCATCCATCATTTGTTCTAAATTTATAATTAATCAATGAGCTGAGGTGGAGTCTTAGCCAGTGGTACCATCAGGGGTGTGTAATGCACTTTAGGGTAGACAGCCAATCAGCTGCCAGATTCAATCTGTCAATCAAACACAGCAGCCAATCAGAGAGCTGGCCATTGATCAGCAGGCCCTTTATGACATCACAGACAGACCCACGGAACTCTCTGTGCTTGTCTGCTGGCTGGCTGTCAGTTGGGTGGGTGGGCGGCAGAGGGGGAGGATGTACGTCTCGTTTCTCCTGAAAATTGCGGTTTTTCGGCGTTTCCGGAAAAAGTCGCGGTCCGACGCGCAAAAGTGGGGTATCGTAGAAATCGCCTTTTAAAGACGCACCTTTCTGGCCCCACAAAAATGGGCATTTCAAATTAGAAACAAGTCAAATGAACAAAATAGTGTGAATAAGTAAGTATTTCAGGGGTGAGTTAGCAGGTTATTGGGGTAGTAAGTCCTGATTTTTTTGGAGGTTGCAGTGACCACTACGCCATTCAAAATAGGCAGGCTTTAGCATAAGCAGTTAGGCCCCGTAGGATGATTTTAGCTAAAATGTGCCCCAAACACTCAAACCGGCTTGTATCTTGCAATGGAAAATATGGGAAACATGACTTAGACAGCAAATGATACACTGTATGCCATGTTTCCAAATTTTTATGCACAGTGGTTACAGCATGAAGTGAATGCATGTGAATATACACAGGTGCATTGCATTAAACAAGTCCAATGAGCGTGAAAAAAATGGCCGGCCTGCCTGCTTTCATCCATCATTTGTTCTAAATTTATAATTAATCAATGAGCTGAGGTGGAGTCTTAGCCAGTGGTACCATCAGGGGTGTGTAATGCACTTTAGGGTAGACAGCCAATCAGCTGCCAGATTCAATCTGTCAATCAAACACAGCAGCCAATCAGAGAGCTGGCCATTGATCAGCAGGCCCTTTATGACATCACAGACAGACCCACGGAACTCTCTGTGCTTGTCTGCTGGCTGGCTGTCAGTTGGGTGGGTGGGCGGCAGAGGGGGAGGATGTATGTCTCGTTTCTCCTGAAAATTGCGGTTTTTCAGCGTTTCCGGAAAAAGTCGCGGTCCGACGCGCAAAAGTGGGGTATCGTAGAAATCGCCTTTTAAAGACGCACCTTTCTGGCCCCACAAAAATGGGCATTTCAAATTAGAAACAAGTCAAATGAACAAAATAGTGTGAATAAGTAAGTATTTCAGGGGTGAGTTAGCAGGTTATTGGGGTAGTAAGTCCTGATTTTTTTGGAGGTTGCAGTGACCACTACGCCATTCAAAATAGGCAGGCTTTAGCATAAGCATTTAGGCCCCGTAGGATGATTTTAGCTAAAATGTGCCCCAAACACTCAAACCGGCTTGTATCTTGCAATGGAAAATATGGGAAACATGACTTAGACAGCAAATGATACACTGTATGCCATGTTTCCAAATTTTTATGCACAGTGGTTACAGCATGAAGTGAATGCATGTGAATATACACAGGTGCATTGCATTAAACAAGTCCAATGAGCGTGAAAAAAATGGCCGGCCTGCCTGCTTTCATCCATCATTTGTTCTAAATTTATAATTAATCAATGAGCTGAGGTGGAGTCTTAGCCAGTGGTACCATCAGGGGTGTGTAATGCACTTTAGGGTAGACAGCCAATCAGCTGCCAGATTCAATCTGTCAATCAAACACAGCAGCCAATCAGAGAGCTGGCCATTGATCAGCAGGCCCTTTATGACATCACAGACAGACCCACGGAACTCTCTGTGCTTGTCTGCTGGCTGGCTGTCAGTTGGGTGGGTGGGCGGCAGAGGGGGAGGATGTAGGTCTCGTTTCTCCTGAAAATTGCGGTTTTTCGGCGTTTCCGGAAAAAGTCGCGGTCCGACGCGCAAAAGTGGGGTATCGTAGAAATCGCCTTTTAAAGACGCACCTTTCTGGCCCCACAAAAATGGGCATTTCAAATTAGAAACAAGTCAAATGAACAAAATAGTGTGAATAAGTAAGTATTTCAGGGGTGAGTTAGCAGGTTATTGGGGTAGTAAGTCCTGATTTTTTTGGAGGTTGCATTGACCACTACGCCATTCAAAATAGGCAGGCTTTGGCATAAGCAGTTAGGCCCCGTAGGATGATTTTAGCTAAAATGTGCCCCAAACACTCAAACCGGCTTGTATCTTGAATTGGAAAATATGGGAAACATGACTTAGACAGCAAATGATACACTGTATGCCATGTTTCCAAATTTTTATGCACAGTGGTTACAGCATGAAGCGAATGCATGTGAATATACAAAGGTGCATTGCATTAAACAAGTCCAATGAGCGTGAAAAAAATGGCCGGCCTGCCTGCTTTCATCCATCATTTGTTCTAAATTTATAATTAATCAATGAGCTGAGGTGGAGTCTTAGCCAGTGGTACCATCAGGGGTGTGTAATGCACTTTAGGGTAGACAGCCAATCAGCTGCCAGATTCAATCTGTCAATCAAACACAGCAGCCAATCAGAGAGCTGGCCATTGATCAGCAGGCCCTTTATGACATCACAGACAGACCCACGGAACTCTCTGTGCTTGTCTGCTGGCTGGCTGTCAGTTGGGTGGGTGGGCGGCAGAGGGGGAGGATGTACGTCTTGTTTCTCCTGAAAATTGCGGTTTTTCGGCGTTTCCGGAAAAAGTCGCGGTCCGACGCGCAAAAGTGGGGTATCGTAGAAATCGCCTTTTAAAGACGCACCTTTCTGGCCCCACAAAAATGGGCATTTCAAATTAGAAACAAGTCAAATGAACAAAATAGTGTGAATAAGTAAGTATTTCAGGGGTGAGTTAGCAGGTTATTGGGGTAGTAAGTCCTGATTTTTTTGGAGGTTGCAGTGACCACTACGCCATTCAAAATAGGCAGGCTTTAGCATAAGCAGTTAGGCCCCGTAGGATGATTTTAGCTAAAATGTGCCCCAAACACTCAAACCGGCTTGTATCTTGCAATGGAAAATATGGGAAACATGACTTAGACAGCAAATGATACACTGTATGCCATGTTTCCAAATTTTTATGCACAGTGGTTACAGCATGAAGTGAATGCATGTGAATATACACAGGTGCATTGCATTAAACAAGTCCAATGAGCGTGAAAAAAATGGCCGGCCTGCCTGCTTTCATCCATCATTTGTTCTAAATTTATAATTAATCAATGAGCTGAGGTGGAGTCTTAGCCAGTGGTACCATCAGGGGTGTGTAATGCACTTTAGGGTAGACAGCCAATCAGCTGCCAGATTCAATCTGTCAATCAAACACAGCAGCCAATCAGAGAGCTGGCCATTGATCAGCAGGCCCTTTATGACATCACAGACAGACCCACGGAACTCTCTGTGCTTGTCTGCTGGCTGGCTGTCAGTTGGGTGGGTGGGCGGCAGAGGGGGAGGATGTATGTCTCGTTTCTCCTGAAAATTGCGGTTTTTCAGCGTTTCCGGAAAAAGTCGCGGTCCGACGCGCAAAAGTGGGGTATCGTAGAAATCGCCTTTTAAAGACGCACCTTTCTGGCCCCACAAAAATGGGCATTTCAAATTAGAAACAAGTCAAATGAACAAAATAGTGTGAATAAGTAAGTATTTCAGGGGTGAGTTAGCAGGTTATTGGGGTAGTAAGTCCTGATTTTTTTGGAGGTTGCAGTGACCACTACGCCATTCAAAATAGGCAGGCTTTAGCATAAGCATTTAGGCCCCGTAGGATGATTTTAGCTAAAATGTGCCCCAAACACTCAAACCGGCTTGTATCTTGCAATGGAAAATATGGGAAACATGACTTAGACAGCAAATGATACACTGTATGCCATGTTTCCAAATTTTTATGCACAGTGGTTACAGCATGAAGTGAATGCATGTGAATATACACAGGTGCATTGCATTAAACAAGTCCAATGAGCGTGAAAAAAATGGCCGGCCTGCCTGCTTTCATCCATCATTTGTTCTAAATTTATAATTAATCAATGAGCTGAGGTGGAGTCTTAGCCAGTGGTACCATCAGGGGTGTGTAATGCACTTTAGGGTAGACAGCCAATCAGCTGCCAGATTCAATCTGTCAATCAAACACAGCAGCCAATCAGAGAGCTGGCCATTGATCAGCAGGCCCTTTATGACATCACAGACAGACCCACGGAACTCTCTGTGCTTGTCTGCTGGCTGGCTGTCAGTTGGGTGGGTGGGCGGCAGAGGGGGAGGATGTAGGTCTCGTTTCTCCTGAAAATTGCGGTTTTTCGGCGTTTCCGGAAAAAGTCGCGGTCCGACGCGCAAAAGTGGGGTATCGTAGAAATCGCCTTTTAAAGACGCACCTTTCTGGCCCCACAAAAATGGGCATTTCAAATTAGAAACAAGTCAAATGAACAAAATAGTGTGAATAAGTAAGTATTTCAGGGGTGAGTTAGCAGGTTATTGGGGTAGTAAGTCCTGATTTTTTTGGAGGTTGCATTGACCACTACGCCATTCAAAATAGGCAGGCTTTGGCATAAGCAGTTAGGCCCCGTAGGATGATTTTAGCTAAAATGTGCCCCAAACACTCAAACCGGCTTGTATCTTGAATTGGAAAATATGGGAAACATGACTTAGACAGCAAATGATACACTGTATGCCATGTTTCCAAATTTTTATGCACAGTGGTTACAGCATGAAGCGAATGCATGTGAATATACAAAGGTGCATTGCATTAAACAAGTCCAATGAGCGTGAAAAAAATGGCCGGCCTGCCTGCTTTCATCCATCATTTGTTCTAAATTTATAATTAATCAATGAGCTGAGGTGGAGTCTTAGCCAGTGGTACCATCAGGGGTGTGTAATGCACTTTAGGGTAGACAGCCAATCAGCTGCCAGATTCAATCTGTCAATCAAACACAGCAGCCAATCAGAGAGCTGGCCATTGATCAGCAGGCCCTTTATGACATCACAGACAGACCCACGGAACTCTCTGTGCTTGTCTGCTGGCTGGCTGTCAGTTGGGTGGGTGGGCGGCAGAGGGGGAGGATGTACGTCTCGTTTCTCCTGAAAATTGCGGTTTTTCGGCGTTTCCGGAAAAAGTCGCGGTCCGACGCGCAAAAGTGGGGTATCGTAGAAATCGCCTTTTAAAGACGCACCTTTCTGGCCCCACAAAAATGGGCATTTCAAATTAGAAACAAGTCAAATGAACAAAATAGTGTGAATAAGTAAGTATTTCAGGGGTGAGTTAGCAGGTTATTGGGGTAGTAAGTCCTGATTTTTTTGGAGGTTGCATTGACCACTACGCCATTCAAAATAGGCAGGCTTTGGCATAAGCAGTTAGGCCCCGTAGGATGATTTTAGCTAAAATGTGCCCCAAACACTCAAACCGGCTTGTATCTTGCAATGGAAAATATGGGAAACATGATTTAGACAGCAAATGATACACTGTATGCCATGTTTCCAAATTTTTATGCACAGTGGTTACAGCATGAAGCGAATGCATGTGAATATACAAAGGTGCATTGCATTAAACAAGTCCAATGAGCGTGAAAAAAATGGCCGGCCTGCCTGCTTTCATCCATCATTTGTTCTAAATTTATAATTAATCAATGAGCTGAGGTGGAGTCTTAGCCAGTGGTACCATCAGGGGTGTGTAATGCACTTTAGGGTAGACAGCCAATCAGCTGCCAGATTCAATCTGTCAATCAAACACAGCAGCCAATCAGAGAGCTGGCCATTGATCAGCAGGCCCTTTATGACATCACAGACAGACCCACGGAACTCTCTGTGCTTGTCTGCTGGCTGGCTGTCAGTTGGGTGGGTGGGCGGCAGAAGGGGAGGATGTACGTCTCGTTTCTCCTGAAAATTGCGGTTTTTCAGCGTTTCCGGAAAAAGTCGCGGTCCGACGCGCAAAAGTGGGGTATCGTAGAAATCGCCTTTTAAAGACGCACCTTTCTGGCCCCACAAAAATGGGCATTTCAAATTAGAAACAAGTCAAATGAACAAAATAGTGTGAATAAGTAAGTATTTCAGGGGTGAGTTAGCAGGTTATTGGGGTAGTAAGTCCTGATTTTTTTGGAGGTTGCAGTGACCACTACGCCATTCAAAATAGGCAGGCTTTAGCATAAGCAGTTAGGCCCCGTAGGATGATTTTAGCTAAAATGTGCCCCAAACACTCAAACCGGCTTGTATCTTGCAATGGAAAATATGGGAAACATGATTTAGACAGCAAATGATACACTGTATGCCATGTTTCCAAATTTTTATGCACAGTGGTTACAGCATGAAGCGAATGCATGTGAATATACAAAGGTGCATTGCATTAAACAAGTCCAATGAGCGTGAAAAAAATGGCCGGCCTGCCTGCTTTCATCCATCATTTGTTCTAAATTTATAATTAATCAATGAGCTGAGGTGGAGTCTTAGCCAGTGGTACCATCAGGGGTGTGTAATGCACTTTAGGGTAGACAGCCAATCAGCTGCCAGATTCAATCTGTCAATCAAACACAGCAGCCAATCAGAGAGCTGGCCATTGATCAGCAGGCCCTTTATGACATCACAGACAGACCCACGGAACTCTCTGTGCTTGTCTGCTGGCTGGCTGTCAGTTGGGTGGGTGGGCGGCAGAAGGGGAGGATGTACGTCTCGTTTCTCCTGAAAATTGCGGTTTTTCAGCGTTTCCGGAAAAAGTCGCGGTCCGACGCGCAAAAGTGGGGTATCGTAGAAATCGCCTTTTAAAGACGCACCTTTCTGGCCCCACAAAAATGGGCATTTCAAATTAGAAACAAGTCAAATGAACAAAATAGTGTGAATAAGTAAGTATTTCAGGGGTGAGTTAGCAGGTTATTGGGGTAGTAAGTCCTGATTTTTTTGGAGGTTGCAGTGACCACTACGCCATTCAAAATAGGCAGGCTTTAGCATAAGCATTTAGGCCCCGTAGGATGATTTTAGCTAAAATGTGCCCCAAACACTCAAACCGGCTTGTATCTTGCAATGGAAAATATGGGAAACATGACTTAGACAGCAAATGATACACTGTATGCCATGTTTCCAAATTTTTATGCACAGTGGTTACAGCATGAAGTGAATGCATGTGAATATACACAGGTGCATTGCATTAAACAAGTCCAATGAGCGTGAAAAAAATGGCCGGCCTGCCTGCTTTCATCCATCATTTGTTCTAAATTTATAATTAATCAATGAGCTGAGGTGGAGTCTTAGCCAGTGGTACCATCAGGGGTGTGTAATGCACTTTAGGGTAGACAGCCAATCAGCTGCCAGATTCAATCTGTCAATCAAACACAGCAGCCAATCAGAGAGCTGGCCATTGATCAGCAGGCCCTTTATGACATCACAGACAGAACCACGGAACTCTCTGTGCTTGTCTGCTGGCTGGCTGTCAGTTGGGTGGGTGGGCGGCAGAGGGGGAGGATGTACGTCTCGTTTCTCCTGAAAATTGCGGTTTTTCGGCGTTTCCGGAAAAAGTCGCGGTCCGACGCGCAAAAGTGGGGTATCGTAGAAATCGCCTTTTAAAGACGCACCTTTCTGGCCCCACAAAAATGGGCATTTCAAATTAGAAACAAGTCAAATGAACAAAATAGTGTGAATAAGTAAGTATTTCAGGGGTGAGTTAGCAGGTTATTGGGGTAGTAAGTCCTGATTTTTTTGGAGGTTGCAGTGACCACTACGCCATTCAAAATAGGCAGGCTTTAGCATAAGCAGTTAGGCCCCGTAGGATGATTTTAGCTAAAATGTGCCCCAAACACTCAAACCGGCTTGTATCTTGCAATGGAAAATATGGGAAACATGACTTAGACAGCAAATGATACACTGTATGCCATGTTTCCAAATTTTTATGCACAGTGGTTACAGCATGAAGCGAATGCATGTGAATATACAAAGGTGCATTGCATTAAACAAGTCCAATGAGCGTGAAAAAAATGGCTGGCCTGCCTGCTTTCATCCATCATTTGTTCTAAATTTATAATTAATCAATGAGCTGAGGTGGAGTCTTAGCCAGTGGTACCATCAGGGGTGTGTAATGCACTTTAGGGTAGACAGCCAATCAGCTGCCAGATTCAATCTGTCAATCAAACACAGCAGCCAATCAGAGAGCTGGCCATTGATCAGCAGGCCCTTTATGACATCACAGACAGACCCACGGAACTCTCTGTGCTTGTCTGCTGGCTGGCTGTCAGTTGGGTGGGTGGGCGGCAGAGGGGGAGGATGTACGTCTCGTTTCTCCTGAAAATTGCGGTTTTTCGGCGTTTCCGGAAAAAGTCGCGGTCCGACGCGCAAAAGTGGGGTATCGTAGAAATCGCCTTTTAAAGACGCACCTTTCTGGCCCCACAAAAATGGGCATTTCAAATTAGAAACAAGTCAAATGAACAAAATAGTGTGAATAAGTAAGTATTTCAGGGGTGAGTTAGCAGGTTATTGGGGTAGTAAGTCCTGATTTTTTTGGAGGTTGCATTGACCACTACGCCATTCAAAATAGGCAGGCTTTGGCATAAGCAGTTAGGCCCCGTAGGATGATTTTAGCGAAAATGTGCCCCAAACACTCAAACCGGCTTGTATCTTGCAATGGAAAATATGGGAAACATGATTTAGACAGCAAATGATACACTGTATGCCATGTTTCCAAATTTTTATGCACAGTGGTTACAGCATGAAGCGAATGCATGTGAATATACAAAGGTGCATTGCATTAAACAAGTCCAATGAGCGTGAAAAAAATGGCCGGCCTGCCTGCTTTCATCCATCATTTGTTCTAAATTTATAATTAATCAATGAGCTGAGGTGGAGTCTTAGCCAGTGGTACCATCAGGGGTGTGTAATGCACTTTAGGGTAGACAGCCAATCAGCTGCCAGATTCAATCTGTCAATCAAACACAGCAGCCAATCAGAGAGCTGGCCATTGATCAGCAGGCCCTTTATGACATCACAGACAGACCCACGGAACTCTCTGTGCTTGTCTGCTGGCTGGCTGTCAGTTGGGTGGGTGGGCGGCAGAAGGGGAGGATGTACGTCCCGTTTCTCCTGAAAATTGCGGTTTTTCAGCGTTTCCGGAAAAAGTCGCGGTCCGACGCGCAAAAGTGGGGTATCGTAGAAATCGCCTTTTAAAGACGCACCTTTCTGGCCCCACAAAAATGGGCATTTCAAATTAGAAACAAGTCAAATGAACAAAATAGTGTGAATAAGTAAGTATTTCAGGGGTGAGTTAGCAGGTTATTGGGGTAGTAAGTCCTGATTTTTTTGGAGGTTGCAGTGACCACTACGCCATACAAAATAGGCAGGCTTTAGCATAAGCATTTAGGCCCCGTAGGATGATTTTAGCTAAAATGTGCCCCAAACACTCAAACCGGCTTGTATCTTGCAATGGAAAATATGGGAAACATGACTTAGACAGCAAATGATACACTGTATGCCATGTTTCCAAATTTTTATGCACAGTGGTTACAGCATGAAGTGAATGCATGTGAATATACACAGGTGCATTGCATTAAACAAGTCCAATGAGCGTGAAAAAAATGGCCGGCCTGCCTGCTTTCATCCATCATTTGTTCTAAATTTATAATTAATCAATGAGCTGAGGTGGAGTCTTAGCCAGTGGTACCATCAGGGGTGTGTAATGCACTTTAGGGTAGACAGCCAATCAGCTGCCAGATTCAATCTGTCAATCAAACACAGCAGCCAATCAGAGAGCTGGCCATTGATCAGCAGGCCCTTTATGACATCACAGACAGACCCACGGAACTCTCTGTGCTTGTCTGCTGGCTGGCTGTCAGTTGGGTGGGTGGGCGGCAGAGGGGGAGGATGTACGTCTCGTTTCTCCTGAAAATTGCGGTTTTTCGGCGTTTCCGGAAAAAGTCGCGGTCCGACGCGCAAAAGTGGGGTATCGTAGAAATCGCCTTTTAAAGACGCACCTTTCTGGCCCCACAAAAATGGGCATTTCAAATTAAAAACAAGTCAAATGAACAAAATAGTGTGAATAAGTAAGTATTTCAGGGGTGAGTTAGCAGGTTATTGGGGTAGTAAGTCCTGATTTTTTTGGAGGTTGCAGTGACCACTACGCCATTCAAAATAGGCAGGCTTTAGCATAAGCAGTTAGGCCCCGTAGGATGATTTTAGCTAAAATGTGCCCCAAACACTCAAACCGGCTTGTATCTTGCAATGGAAAATATGGGAAACATGACTTAGACAGCAAATGATACACTGTATGCCATGTTTCCAAATTTTTATGCACAGTGGTTACAGCATGAAGCGAATGCATGTGAATATACAAAGGTGCATTGCATTAAACAAGTCCAATGAGCGTGAAAAAAATGGCTGGCCTGCCTGCTTTCATCCATCATTTGTTCTAAATTTATAATTAATCAATGAGCTGAGGTGGAGTCTTAGCCAGTGGTACCATCAGGGGTGTGTAATGCACTTTAGGGTAGACAGCCAATCAGCTGCCAGATTCAATCTGTCAATCAAACACAGCAGCCAATCAGAGAGCTGGCCATTGATCAGCAGGCCCTTTATGACATCACAGACAGACCCACGGAACTCTCTGTGCTTGTCTGCTGGCTGGCTGTCAGTTGGGTGGGTGGGCGGCAGAGGGGGAGGATGTACGTCTCGTTTCTCCTGAAAATTGCGGTTTTTCGGCGTTTCCGGAAAAAGTCGCGGTCCGACGCGCAAAAGTGGGGTATCGTAGAAATCGCCTTTTAAAGACGCACCTTTCTGGCCCCACAAAAATGGGCATTTCAAATTAGAAACAAGTCAAATGAACAAAATAGTGTGAATAAGTAAGTATTTCAGGGGTGAGTTAGCAGGTTATTGGGGTAGTAAGTCCTGATTTTTTTGGAGGTTGCATTGACCACTACGCCATTCAAAATAGGCAGGCTTTGGCATAAGCAGTTAGGCCCCGTAGGATGATTTTAGCTAAAATGTGCCCCAAACACTCAAACCGGCTTGTATCTTGCAATGGAAAATATGGGAAACATGACTTAGACAGCAAATGATACACTGTATGCCATGTTTCCAAATTTTTATGCACAGTGGTTACAGCATGAAGCGAATGCATGTGAATATACAAAGGTGCATTGCATTAAACAAGTCCAATGAGCGTGAAAAAAATGGCCGGCCTGCCTGCTTTCATCCATCATTTGTTCTAAATTTATAATTAATCAATGAGCTGAGGTGGAGTCTTAGCCAGTGGTACCATCAGGGGTGTGTAATGCACTTTAGGGTAGACAGCCAATCAGCTGCTAGATTCAATCTGTCAATCAAACACAGCAGCCAATCAGAGAGCTGGCCATTGATCAGCAGGCCCTTTATGACATCACAGACAGACCCACGGAACTCTCTGTGCTTGTCTGCTGGCTGGCTGTCAGTTGGGTGGGTGGGCGGCAGAGGGGGTGGATGTACGTCTCGTTTCTCCTGAAAATTGCGGTTTTTCGGCGTTTCCGGAAAAAGTCGCGGTCCGACGCGCAAAAGTGGGGTATCGTAGAAATCGCCTTTTAAAGACGCACCTTTCTGGCCCCACAAAAATGGGCATTTCAAATTAGAAACAAGTCAAATGAACAAAATAGTGTGAATAAGTAAGTATTTCAGGGGTGAGTTAGCAGGTTATTGGGGTAGTAAGTCCTGATTTTTTTGGAGGTTGCAGTGACCACTACGCCATTCAAAATAGGCAGGCTTTAGCATAAGCAGTTAGGCCCCGTAGGATGATTTTAGCTAAAATGTGCCCCAAACACTCAAACCGGCTTGTATTTTGCAATGGAAAATATGGGAAACATGACTTAGACAGCAAATGATACACTGTATGCCATGTTTCCAAATTTTTATGCACAGTGGTTACAGCATGAAGCGCATGCATGTGAATATACAAAGGTGCATTGCATTAAACAAGTCCAATGAGCGTGAAAAAAATGGCCGGCCTGCCTGCTTTCATCCATCATTTGTTCTAAATTTATAATTAATCAATGAGCTGAGGTGGAGTCTTAGCCAGTGGTACCATCAGGGGTGTGTAATGCACTTTAGGGTAGACAGCCAATCAGCTGCCAGATTCAATCTGTCAATCAAACACAGCAGCCAATCAGAGAGCTGGCCATTGATCAGCAGGCCCTTTATGACATCACAGACAGACCCACGGAACTCTCTGTGCTTGTCTGCTGGCTGGCTGTCAGTTGGGTGGGTGGGCGGCAGAGGGGGAGGATGTACGTCTCGTTTCTCCTGAAAATTGCGGTTTTTCGGCGTTTCCGGAAAAAGTCGCGGTCCGACGCGCAAAAGTGGGGTATCGTAGAAATCGCCTTTTAAAGACGCACCTTTCTGGCCCCACAAAAATGGGCATTTCAAATTAGAAACAAGTCAAATGAACAAAATAGTGTGAATAAGTAAGTATTTCAGGGGTGAGTTAGCAGGTTATTGGGGTAGTAAGTCCTGATTTTTTTGGAGGTTGCATTGACCACTACGCCATTCAAAATAGGCAGGCTTTGGCATAAGCAGTTAGGCCCCGTAGGATGATTTTAGCTAAAATGTGCCCCAAACACTCAAACCGGCTTGTATCTTGCAATGGAAAATATGGGAAACATGACTTAGACAGCAAATGATACACTGTATGCCATGTTTCCAAATTTTTATGCACAGTGGTTACAGCATGAAGCGAATGCATGTGAATATACAAAGGTGCATTGCCTTAAACAAGTCCAATGAGCGTGAAAAAAATGGCCGGCCTGCCTGCTTTCATCCATCATTTGTTCTAAATCTATAATTAATCAATGAGCTGAGGTGGAGTCTTAGCCAGTGGTACCATCAGGGGTGTGTAATGCACTTTAGGGTAGACAGCCAAATCTGTCAATCAAACACAGCAGCCAATCAGAGAGCTGGCCATTGATCAGCAGGCCCTTTATGACATCACAGACAGACCCACGGAACTCTCTGTGCTTGTCTGCTGGCTGGCTGTCAGTTGGGTGGGTGGGCGGCAGAGGATGTACGTCTAGTTTCTCCTGAAAATTGCGGTTTTTCGGCGTTTCCGGAAAAAGTCGCGGTCCGACGCGCAAAAGTGGGGTATCGTAGAAATCGCCTTTTAAAGACGCACCTTTTTGGCCCCACAAAAATGGGCATTTCAAATTAGAAACAAGTCAAATGAACAAAATAGTGTGAATAAGTAAGTATTTCAGGGGTGAGTTAGCAGGTTATTGGGGTAGTAAGTCCTGATTTTTTTGGAGGTTGCAGTGACCACTACGACATTCAAAATAGGCAGGCTTTGGCATAAGCAGTTAGGTCCCGTAGGATGATTTTAGCTAAAATGTGCCCCAAACACTCAAACCGGCTTGTATCTTGCAATGGAAAATATGGGAAACATGACTTAGACAGCAAATGATACACTGTATGCCATGTTTCCAAATTTTTATGCACAGTGGTTACAGCATGAAGCGAATGCATGTGAATATACAAAGGTGCATTGCATTAAACAAGTCCAATGAGCGTGAAAAAAATGGCTGGCCTGCCTGCTTTCATCCATCATTTGTTCTAAATATATAATTAATCAATGAGCTGAGGTGGAGTCTTAGCCAGTGGTACCATCAGGGGTGTGTAATGCACTTTAGGGTAGACAGCCAATCAGCTGCCAGATTCAATCTGTCAATCAAACACAGCAGCCAATCAGAGAGCTGGCCATTGATCAGCAGGCCCTTTATGACATCACAGACAGACCCACGGAACTCTCTGTGCTTGTCTGCTGGCTGGCTGTCAGTTGGGTGGGTGGGCGGCAGAGGGGGAGGATGTACGTCTCGTTTCTCCTGAAAATTGCGGTTTTTCGGCGTTTCCGGAAAAAGTCGCGGTCCGACGCGCAAAAGTGGGGTATCGTAGAAATCGCCTTTTAAAGACGCACCTTTCTGGCCCCACAAAAATGGGCATTTCAAATTAGAAACAAGTCAAATGAACAAAATAGTGTGAATAAGTAAGTATTTCAGGGGTGAGTTAGCAGGTTATTGGGGTAGTAAGTCCTGATTTTTTTGGAGGTTGCATTGACCACTACGCCATTCAAAATAGGCAGGCTTTGGCATAAGCAGTTAGGCCCCGTAGGATGATTTTAGCTAAAATGTGCCCCAAACACTCAAACCGGCTTGTATCTTGCAATGGAAAATATGGGAAACATGACTTAGACAGCAAATGATACACTGTATGCCATGTTTCCAAATTTTTATGCACAGTGGTTACAGCATGAAGCGAATGCATGTGAATATACAAAGGTGCATTGCATTAAACAAGTCCAATGAGCGTGAAAAAAATGGCCGGCCTGCCTGCTTTCATCCATCATTTGTTCTAAATTTATAATTAATCAATGAGCTGAGGTGGAGTCTTAGCCAGTGGTACCATCAGGGGTGTGTAATGCACTTTAGGGTAGACAGCCAATCAGCTGCCAGATTCAATCTGTCAATCAAACACAGCAGCCAATCAGAGAGCTGGCCATTGATCAGCAGGCCCTTTATGACATCACAGACAGACCCACGGAACTCTCTGTGCTTGTCTGCTGGCTGGCTGTCAGTTGGGTGGGTGGGCGGCAGAGGGGGAGGATGTACGTCTCGTTTCTCCTGAAAATTGCGGTTTTTCAGCGTTTCCGGAAAAAGTCGCGGTCCGACGCGCAAAAGTGGGGTATCGTAGAAATCGCCTTTTAAAGACGCACCTTTCTGGCCCCACAAAAATGGGCATTTCAAATTAGAAACAAGTCAAATGAACAAAATAGTGTGAATAAGTAAGTATTTCAGGGGTGAGTTAGCAGGTTATTGGGGTAGTAAGTCCTGATTTTTTTGGAGGTTGCAGTGACCACTACGCCATTCAAAATAGGCAGGCTTTAGCATAAGCATTTAGGCCCCGTAGGATGATTTTAGCTAAAATGTGCCCCAAACACTCAAACCGGCTTGTATCTTGCAATGGAAAATATGGGAAACATGACTTAGACAGCAAATGATACACTGTATGCCATGTTTCCAAATTTTTATGCACAGTGGTTACAGCATGAAGTGAATGCATGTGAATATACACAGGTGCATTGCATTAAACAAGTCCAATGAGCGTGAAAAAAATGGCCGGCCTGCCTGCTTTCATCCATCATTTGTTCTAAATTTATAATTAATCAATGAGCTGAGGTGGAGTCTTAGCCAGTGGTACCATCAGGGGTGTGTAATGCACTTTAGGGTAGACAGCCAATCAGCTGCCAGATTCAATCTGTCAATCAAACACAGCAGCCAATCAGAGAGCTGGCCATATATCAGCAGGCCCTTTATGACATCACAGACAGACCCACGGAACTCTCTGTGCTTGTCTGCTGGCTGGCTGTCAGTTGGGAGGGTGGGCGGCAGAGGGGGAGGATGTACGTCTCGTTTCTCCTGAAAATTGCGGTTTTTCGGCGTTTCCGGAAAAAGTCGCGGTACGACGCGCAAAAGTGGGGTATCGTAGAAATCGCCTTTTAAAGACGCACCTTTCTGGCCCCACAAAAATGGGCATTTCAAATTAGAAACAAGTCAAATGAACAAAATAGTGTGAATAAGTAAGTATTTCAGGGGTGAGTTAGCAGGTTATTGGGGTAGTAAGTCCTGATTTTTTTGGAGGTTGCAGTGACCACTACGCCATTCAAAATAGGCAGGCTTTAGCATAAGCATTTAGGCCCCGTAGGATGATTTTAGCTAAAATGTGCCCCAAACACTCAAACCGGCTTGTATCTTGCAATGGAAAATATGGGAAACATGACTTAGACAGCAAATGATACACTGTATGCCATGTTTCCAAATTTTTATGCACAGTGGTTACAGCATGAAGTGAATGCATGTGAATATACACAGGTGCATTGCATTAAACAAGTCCAATGAGCGTGAAAAAAATGGCCGGCCTGCCTGCTTTCATCCATCATTTGTTCTAAATTTATAATTAATCAATGAGCTGAGGTGGAGTCTTAGCCAGTGGTACCATCAGGGGTGTGTAATGCACTTTAGGGTAGACAGCCAATCAGCTGCCAGATTCAATCTGTCAATCAAACACAGCAGCCAATCAGAGAGCTGGCCATTGATCAGCAGGCCCTTTATGACATCACAGACAGACCCACGGAACTCTCTGTGCTTGTCTGCTGGCTGGCTGTCAGTTGGGTGGGTGGGCGGCAGAGGGGGAGGATGTACGTCTCGTTTCTCCTGAAAATTGCGGTTTTTCGGCGTTTCCGGAAAAAGTCGCGGTCCGACGCGCAAAAGTGGGGTATCGTAGAAATCGCCTTTTAAAGACGCACCTTTCTGGCCCCACAAAAATGGGCATTTCAAATTAGAAACAAGTCAAATGAACAAAATAGTGTGAATAAGTAAGTATTTCAGGGGTGAGTTAGCAGGTTATTGGGGTAGTAAGTCCTGATTTTTTTGGAGGTTGCAGTGACCACTACGCCATTCAAAATAGGCAGGCTTTAGCATAAGCATTTAGGCCCCGTAGGATGATTTTAGCTAAAATGTGCCCCAAACACTCAAACCGGCTTGTATCTTGCAATGGAAAATATGGGAAACATGACTTAGACAGCAAATGATACACTGTATGCCATGTTTCCAAATTTTTATGCACAGTGGTTACAGCATGAAGTGAATGCATGTGAATATACACAGGTGCATTGCATTAAACAAGTCCAATGAGCGTGAAAAAAATGGCCGGCCTGCCTGCTTTCATCCATCATTTGTTCTAAATTTATAATTAATCAATGAGCTGAGGTGGAGTCTTAGCCAGTGGTACCATCAGGGGTGTGTAATGCACTTTAGGGTAGACAGCCAATCAGCTGCCAGATTCAATCTGTCAATCAAACACAGCAGCCAATCAGAGAGCTGGCCATATATCAGCAGGCCCTTTATGACATCACAGACAGACCCACGGAACTCTCTGTGCTTGTCTGCTGGCTGGCTGTCAGTTGGGAGGGTGGGCGGCAGAGGGGGAGGATGTACGTCTCGTTTCTCCTGAAAATTGCGGTTTTTCGGCGTTTCCGGAAAAAGTCGCGGTACGACGCGCAAAAGTGGGGTATCGTAGAAATCGCCTTTTAAAGACGCACCTTTCTGGCCCCACAAAAATGGGCATTTCAAATTAGAAACAAGTCAAATGAACAAAATAGTGTGAATAAGTAAGTATTTCAGGGGTGAGTTAGCAGGTTATTGGGGTAGTAAGTCCTGATTTTTTTGGAGGTTGCAGTGACCACTACGCCATTCAAAATAGGCAGGCTTTAGCATAAGCATTTAGGCCCCGTAGGATGATTTTAGCTAAAATGTGCCCCAAACACTCAAACCGGCTTGTATCTTGCAATGGAAAATATGGGAAACATGACTTAGACAGCAAATGATACACTGTATGCCATGTTTCCAAATTTTTATGCACAGTGGTTACAGCATGAAGTGAATGCATGTGAATATACACAGGTGCATTGCATTAAACAAGTCCAATGAGCGTGAAAAAAATGGCCGGCCTGCCTGCTTTCATCCATCATTTGTTCTAAATTTATAATTAATCAATGAGCTGAGGTGGAGTCTTAGCCAGTGGTACCATCAGGGGTGTGTAATGCACTTTAGGGTAGACAGCCAATCAGCTGCCAGATTCAATCTGTCAATCAAACACAGCAGCCAATCAGAGAGCTGGCCATTGATCAGCAGGCCCTTTATGACATCACAGACAGACCCACGGAACTCTCTGTGCTTGTCTGCTGGCTGGCTGTCAGTTGGGTGGGTGGGCGGCAGAGGGGGAGGATGTACGTCTCGTTTCTCCTGAAAATTGCGGTTTTTCGGCGTTTCCGGAAAAAGTCGCGGTCCGACGCGCAAAAGTGGGGTATCGTAGAAATCGCCTTTTAAAGACGCACCTTTCTGGCCCCACAAAAATGGGCATTTCAAATTAGAAACAAGTCAAATGAACAAAATAGTGTGAATAAGTAAGAATTTCAGGGGTGAGTTAGCAGGTTATTGGGGTAGTAAGTCCTGATTTTTTTGGAGGTTGCATTGACCACTACGCCATTCAAAATAGGCAGGCTTTGGCATAAGCAGTTAGGCCCCGTAGGATGATTTTAGCTAAAATGTGCCCCAAACACTCAAACCGGCTTGTATCTTGCAATGGAAAATATGGGAAACATGATTTAGACAGCAAATGATACACTGTATGCCATGTTTCCAAATTTTTATGCACAGTGGTTACAGCATGAAGCGAATGCATGTGAATATACAAAGGTGCATTGCATTAAACAAGTCCAATGAGCGTGAAAAAAATGGCCGGCCTGCCTGCTTTCATCCATCATTTGTTCTAAATTTATAATTAATCAATGAGCTGAGGTGGAGTCTTAGCCAGTGGTACCATCAGGGGTGTGTAATGCACTTTAGGGTAGACAGCCAATCAGCTGCCAGATTCAATCTGTCAATCAAACACAGCAGCCAATCAGAGAGCTGGCCATTGATCAGCAGGCCCTTTATGACATCACAGACAGACCCACGGAACTCTCTGTGCTTGTCTGCTGGCTGGCTGTCAGTTGGGTGGGTGGGCGGCAGAAGGGGAGGATGTACGTCTCGTTTCTCCTGAAAATTGCGGTTTTTCAGCGTTTCCGGAAAAAGTCGCGGTCCGACGCGCAAAAGTGGGGTATCGTAGAAATCGCCTTTTAAAGACGCACCTTTCTGGCCCCACAAAAATGGGCATTTCAAATTAGAAACAAGTCAAATGAACAAAATAGTGTGAATAAGTAAGTATTTCAGGGGTGAGTTAGCAGGTTATTGGGGTAGTAAGTCCTGATTTTTTTGGAGGTTGCAGTGACCACTACGCCATTCAAAATAGGCAGGCTTTAGCATAAGCATTTAGGCCCCGTAGGATGATTTTAGCTAAAATGTGCCCCAAACACTCAAACCGGCTTGTATCTTGCAATGGAAAATATGGGAAACATGACTTAGACAGCAAATGATACACTGTATGCCATGTTTCCAAATTTTTATGCACAGTGGTTACAGCATGAAGTGAATGCATGTGAATATACACAGGTGCATTGCATTAAACAAGTCCAATGAGCGTGAAAAAAATGGCCGGCCTGCCTGCTTTCATCCATCATTTGTTCTAAATTTATAATTAATCAATGAGCTGAGGTGGAGTCTTAGCCAGTGGTACCATCAGGGGTGTGTAATGCACTTTAGGGTAGACAGCCAATCAGCTGCCAGATTCAATCTGTCAATCAAACACAGCAGCCAATCAGAGAGCTGGCCATTGATCAGCAGGCCCTTTATGACATCACAGACAGACCCACGGAACTCTCTGTGCTTGTCTGCTGGCTGGCTGTCAGTTGGGTGGGTGGGCGGCAGAGGGGGAGGATGTACGTCTCGTTTCTCCTGAAAATTGCGGTTTTTCGGCGTTTCCGGAAAAAGTCGCGGTCCGACGCGCAAAAGTGGGGTATCGTAGAAATCGCCTTTTAAAGACGCACCTTTCTGGCCCCACAAAAATGGGCATTTCAAATTAGAAACAAGTCAAATGAACAAAATAGTGTGAATAAGTAAGTATTTCAGGGGTGAGTTAGCAGGTTATTGGGGTAGTAAGTCCTGATTTTTTTGGAGGTTGCAGTGACCACTACGCCATTCAAAATAGGCAGGCTTTAGCATAAGCAGTTAGGCCCCGTAGGATGATTTTAGCTAAAATGTGCCCCAAACACTCAAACCGGCTTGTATCTTGCAATGGAAAATATGGGAAACATGACTTAGACAGCAAATGATACACTGTATGCCATGTTTCCAAATTTTTATGCACAGTGGTTACAGCATGAAGCGAATGCATGTGAATATACAAAGGTGCATTGCATTAAACAAGTCCAATGAGCGTGAAAAAAATGGCTGGCCTGCCTGCTTTCATCCATCATTTGTTCTAAATTTATAATTAATCAATGAGCTGAGGTGGAGTCTTAGCCAGTGGTACCATCAGGGGTGTGTAATGCACTTTAGGGTAGACAGCCAATCAGCTGCCAGATTCAATCTGTCAATCAAACACAGCAGCCAATCAGAGAGCTGGCCATTGATCAGCAGGCCCTTTATGACATCACAGACAGACCCACGGAACTCTCTGTGCTTGTCTGCTGGCTGGCTGTCAGTTGGGTGGGTGGGCGGCAGAGGGGGAGGATGTACGTCTCGTTTCTCCTGAAAATTGCGGTTTTTCGGCGTTTCCGGAAAAAGTCGCGGTCCGACGCGCAAAAGTGGGGTATCGTAGAAATCGCCTTTTAAAGACGCACCTTTCTGGCCCCACAAAAATGGGCATTTCAAATTAGAAACAAGTCAAATGAACAAAATAGTGTGAATAAGTAAGTATTTCAGGGGTGAGTTAGCAGGTTATTGGGGTAGTAAGTCCTGATTTTTTTGGAGGTTGCATTGACCACTACGCCATTCAAAATAGGCAGGCTTTGGCATAAGCAGTTAGGCCCCGTAGGATGATTTTAGCTAAAATGTGCCCCAAACACTCAAACCGGCTTGTATCTTGCAATGGAAAATATGGGAAACATGACTTAGACAGCAAATGATACACTGTATGCCATGTTTCCAAATTTTTATGCACAGTGGTTACAGCATGAAGCGAATGCATGTGAATATACAAAGGTGCATTGCATTAAACAAGTCCAATGAGCGTGAAAAAAATGGCCGGCCTGCCTGCTTTCATCCATCATTTGTTCTAAATTTATAATTAATCAATGAGCTGAGGTGGAGTCTTAGCCAGTGGTACCATCAGGGGTGTGTAATGCACTTTAGGGTAGACAGCCAATCAGCTGCCAGATTCAATCTGTCAATCAAACACAGCAGCCAATCAGAGAGCTGGCCATTGATCAGCAGGCCCTTTATGACATCACAGACAGACCCACGGAACTCTCTGTGCTTGTCTGCTGGCTGGCTGTCAGTTGGGTGGGTGGGCGGCAGAGGGGGAGGATGTACGTCTCGTTTCTCCTGAAAATTGCGGTTTTTCGGCGTTTCCGGAAAAAGTCGCGGTCCGACGCGCAAAAGTGGGGTATCGTAGAAATCGCCTTTTAAAGACGCACCTTTCTGGCCCCACAAAAATGGGCATTTCAAATTAGAAACAAGTCAAATGAACAAAATAGTGTGAATAAGTAAGTATTTCAGGGGTGAGTTAGCAGGTTATTGGGGTAGTAAGTCCTGATTTTTTTGGAGGTTGCAGTGACCACTACGCCATTCAAAATAGGCAGGCTTTAGCATAAGCATTTAGGCCCCGTAGGATGATTTTAGCTAAAATGTGCCCCAAACACTCAAACCGGCTTGTATCTTGCAATGGAAAATATGGGAAACATGACTTAGACAGCAAATGATACACTGTATGCCATGTTTCCAAATTTTTATGCACAGTGGTTACAGCATGAAGCGAATGCATGTGAATATGCAAAGGTGCATTGCATTAAACAAGTCCAATGAGCGTGAAAAAAATGGCCGGCCTGCCTGCTTTCATCCATCATTTGTTCTAAATTTATAATTAATCAATGAGCTGAGGTGGAGTCTTAGCCAGTGGTACCATCAGGGGTGTGTAATGCACTTTAGGGTAGACAGCCAATCAGCTGCCAGATTCAATCTGTCAATCAAACACAGCAGCCAATCAGAGAGCTGGCCATTGATCAGCAGGCCCTTTATGACATCACAGACAGACCCACGGAACTCTCTGTGCTTGTCTGCTGGCTGGCTGTCAGTTGGGTGGGTGGGCGGCAGAGGGGGAGGATGTACGTCTCGTTTCTCCTGAAAATTGCGGTTTTTCGGCGTTTCCGGAAAAAGTCGCGGTCCGACGCGCAAAAGTGGGGTATCGTAGAAATCGCCTTTTAAAGACGCACCTTTCTGGCCCCACAAAAATGGGCATTTCAAATTAGAAACAAGTCAAATGAACAAAATAGTGTGAATAAGTAAGTATTTCAGGGGTGAGTTAGCAGGTTATTGGGGTAGTAAGTCCTGATTTTTTTGGAGGTTGCAGTGACCACTACGCCATTCAAAATAGGCAGGCTTTAGCATAAGCAGTTAGGCCCCGTAGGATGATTTTAGCTAAAATGTGCCCCAAACACTCAAACCGGCTTGTATCTTGCAATGGAAAATATTGGAAACATGACTTAGACAGCAAATGATACACTGTATGCCATGTTTCCAAATTTTTATGCACAGTGGTTACAGCATGAAGCGAATGCATGTGAATATACAAAGGTGCATTGCATTAAACAAGTCCAATGAGCGTGAAAAAAATGGCTGGCCTGCCTGCTTTCATCCATCATTTGTTCTAAATTTATAATTAATCAATGAGCTGAGGTGGAGTCTTAGCCAGTGGTACCATCAGGGGTGTGTAATGCACTTTAGGGTAGACAGCCAATCAGCTGCCAGATTCAATCTGTCAATCAAACACAGCAGCCAATCAGAGAGCTGGCCATTGATCAGCAGGCCCTTTATGACATCACAGACAGACCCACAGAACTCTCTGTGCTTGTCTGCTGGCTGGCTGTCAGTTGGGTGGGTGGGCGGCAGAGGGGGAGGATGTACGTCTCGTTTCTCCTGAAAATTGCGGTTTTTCGGCGTTTCCGGAAAAAGTCGCGGTCCGACGCGCAAAAGTGGGGTATCGTAGAAATCGCCTTTTAAAGACGCACCTTTCTGGCCCCACAAAAATGGGCATTTCAAATTAGAAACAAGTCAAATGAACAAAATAGTGTGAATAAGTAAGTATTTCAGGGGTGAGTTAGCAGGTTATTGGGGTAGTAAGTCCTGATTTTTTTGGAGGTTGCATTGACCACTACGCCATTCAAAATAGGCAGGCTTTGGCATAAGCAGTTAGGCCCCGTAGGATGATTTTAGCTAAAATGTGCCCCAAACACTCAAACCGGCTTGTATCTTGCAATGGAAAATATGGGAAACATGACTTAGACAGCAAATGATACACTGTATGCCATGTTTCCAAATTTTTATGCACAGTGGTTACAGCATGAAGCGAATGCATGTGAATATACAAAGGTGCATTGCATTAAACAAGTCCAATGAGCGTGAAAAAAATGGCCGGCCTGCCTGCT
Source organism: Crinia signifera (assembly GCF_055691185.1). Lineage (NCBI taxonomy): Eukaryota > Metazoa > Chordata > Amphibia > Anura > Myobatrachidae > Crinia > Crinia signifera. The sequence goes on along the minus strand of NC_139218.1, from coordinate 146,906,732 downwards.
TTCATCCATCATTTGTTCTAAATTTATAATTAATCAATGAGCTGAGGTGGAGTCTTAGCCAGTGGTACCATCAGGGGTGTGTAATGCACTTTAGGGTAGACAGCCAATCAGCTGCCAGATTCAATCTGTCAATCAAACACAGCAGCCAATCAGAGAGCTGGCCATTGATCAGCAGGCCCTTTATGACATCACAGACAGACCCACGGAACTCTCTGTGCTTGTCTGCTGGCTGGCTGTCAGTTGGGTGGGTGGGCGGCAGAGGGGGAGGATGTACGTCTCGTTTCTCCTGAAAATTGCGGTTTTTCGGCGTTTCCGGAAAAAGTCGCGGTCCGACGCGCAAAAGTGGGGTATCGTAGAAATCGCCTTTTAAAGACGCACCTTTCTGGCCCCACAAAAATGGGCATTTCAAATTAGAAACAAGTCAAATGAACAAAATAGTGTGAATAAGTAAGTATTTCAGGGGTGAGTTAGCAGGTTATTGGGGTAGTAAGTCCTGATTTTTTTGGAGGTTGCAGTGACCACTACGCCATTCAAAATAGGCAGGCTTTAGCATAAGCAGTTAGGCCCCGTAGGATGATTTTAGCTAAAATGTGCCCCAAACACTCAAACCGGCTTGTATCTTGCAATGGAAAATATGGGAAACATGACTTAGACAGCAAATGATACACTGTATGCCATGTTTCCAAATTTTTATGCACAGTGGTTACAGCATGAAGCGAATGCATGTGAATATACAAAGGTGCATTGCATTAAACAAGTCCAATGAGCGTGAAAAAAATGGCTGGCCTGCCTGCTTTCATCCATCATTTGTTCTAAATTTATAATTAATCAATGAGCTGAGGTGGAGTCTTAGCCAGTGGTACCATCAGGGGTGTGTAATGCACTTTAGGGTAGACAGCCAATCAGCTGCCAGATTCAATCTGTCAATCAAACACAGCAGCCAATCAGAGAGCTGGCCATTGATCAGCAGGCCCTTTATGACATCACAGACAGACCCACGGAACTCTCTGTGCTTGTCTGCTGGCTGGCTGTCAGTTGGGTGGGTGGGCGGCAGAGGGGGAGGATGTACGTCTCGTTTCTCCTGAAAATTGCGGTTTTTCGGCGTTTCCGGAAAAAGTCGCGGTCCGACGCGCAAAAGTGGGGTATCGTAGAAATCGCCTTTTAAAGACGCACCTTTCTGGCCCCACAAAAATGGGCATTTCAAATTAGAAACAAGTCAAATGAACAAAATAGTGTGAATAAGTAAGTATTTAAGGGGTGAGTTAGCAGGTTATTGGGGTAGTAAGTCCTGATTTTTTTGGAGGTTGCATTGACCACTATGCCATTCAAAATAGGCAGGCTTTGGCATAAGCAGTTAGGCCCCGTAGGATGATTTTAGCTAAAATGTGCCCCAAACACTCAAACCGGCTTGTATCTTGCAATGGAAAATATGGGAAACATGACTTAGACAGCAAATGATACACTGTATGCCATGTTTCCAAATTTTTATGCACAGTGGTTACAGCATGAAGCGAATGCATGTGAATATACAAAGGTGCATTGCATTAAACAAGTCCAATGAGCGTGAAAAAAATGGCCGGCCTGCCTGCTTTCATCCATCATTTGTTCTAAATTTATAATTAATCAATGAGCTGAGGTGGAGTCTTAGCCAGTGGTACCATCAGGGGTGTGTAATGCACTTTAGGGTAGACAGCCAATCAGCTGCCAGATTCAATCTGTCAATCAAACACAGCAGCCAATCAGAGAGCTGGCCATTGATCAGCAGGCCCTTTATGACATCACAGACAGACCCACGGAACTCTCTGTGCTTGTCTGCTGGCTGGCTGTCAGTTGGGTGGGTGGGCGGCAGAGGGGGAGGATGTACGTCTCGTTTCTCCTGAAAATTGCGGTTTTTCGGCGTTTCCGGGAAAAGTCGCGGTCCGACGCGCAAAAGTGGGGTATCGTAGAAATCGCCTTTTAAAGACGCACCTTTCTGGCCCCACAAAAATGGGCATTTCAAATTAGAAACAAGTCAAATGAACAAAATAGTGTGAATAAGTAAGTATTTCAGGGGTGAGTTAGCAGGTTATTGGGGTAGTAAGTCCTGATTTTTTTGGAGGTTGCAGTGACCACTACGCCATTCAAAATAGGCAGGCTTTAGCATAAGCATTTAGGCCCCGTAGGATGATTTTAGCTAAAATGTGCCCCAAACACTCAAACCGGCTTGTATCTTGCAATGGAAAATATGGGAAACATGACTTAGACAGCAAATGATACACTGTATGCCATGTTTCCAAATTTTTATGCACAGTGGTTACAGCATGAAGTGAATGCATGTGAATATACACAGGTGCATTGCATTAAACAAGTCCAATGAGCGTGAAAAAAAATGGCCGGCCTGCCTGCTTTCATCCATCATTTGTTCTAAATTTATAATTAATCAATGAGCTGAGGTGGAGTCTTAGCCAGTGGTACCATCAGGGGTGTGTAATGCACTTTAGGGTAGACAGCCAATCAGCTGCCAGATTCAATCTGTCAATCAAACACAGCAGCCAATCAGAGAGCTGGCCATTGATCAGCAGGCCCTTTATGACATCACAGACAGACCCACGGAACTCTCTGTGCTTGTCTGCTGGCTGGCTGTCAGTTGGGTGGGTGGGCGGCAGAGGGGGTGGATGTACGTCTCGTTTCTCCTGAAAATTGCGGTTTTTCGGCGTTTCCGGAAAAAGTCGCGGTCCGACGCGCAAAAGTGGGGTATCGTAGAAATCGCCTTTTAAAGACGCACCTTTCTGGCCCCACAAAAATGGGCATTTCAAATTAGAAACAAGTCAAATGAACAAAATAGTGTGAATAAGTAAGTATTTCAGGGGTGAGTTAGCAGGTTATTGGGGTAGTAAGTCCTGATTTTTTTGGAGGTTGCAGTGACCACTACGCCATTCAAAATAGGCAGGCTTTAGCATAAGCAGTTAGGCCCCGTAGGATGATTTTAGCTAAAATGTGCCCCAAACACTCAAACCGGCTTGTATCTTGCAATGGAAAATATGGGAAACATGACTTAGACAGCAAATGATACACTGTATGCCATGTTTCCAAATTTTTATGCACAGTGGTTACAGCATGAAGCGAATGCATGTGAATATACAAAGGTGCATTGCATTAAACAAGTCCAATGAGCGTGAAAAAAATGGCCGGCCTGCCTGCTTTCATCCATCATTTGTTCTAAATTTATAATTAATCAATGAGCTGAGGTGGAGTCTTAGCCAGTGGTACCATCAGGGGTGTGTAATGCACTTTAGGGTAGACAGCCAATCAGCTGCCAGATTCAATCTGTCAATCAAACACAGCAGCCAATCAGAGAGCTGGCCATTGATCAGCAGGCCCTTTATGACATCACAGACAGACCCACGGAACTCTCTGTGCTTGTCTGCTGGCTGGCTGTCAGTTGGGTGGGTGGGCGGCAGAGGGGGAGGATGTACGTCTCGTTTCTCCTGAAAATTGCGGTTTTTCGGCGTTTCCGGAAAAAGTCGCGGTCCGACGCGCAAAAGTGGGGTATCGTAGAAATCGCCTTTTAAAGACGCACCTTTCTGGCCCCACAAAAATGGGCATTTCAAATTAGAAACAAGTCAAATGAACAAAATAGTGTGAATAAGTAAGTATTTCAGGGGTGAGTTAGCAGGTTATTGGGGTAGTAAGTCCTGATTTTTTTGGAGGTTGCATTGACCACTACGCCATTCAAAATAGGCAGGCTTTGGCATAAGCAGTTAGGCCCCGTAGGATGATTTTAGCTAAAATGTGCCCCAAACACTCAAACCGGCTTGTATCTTGCAATGGAAAATATGGGAAACATGACTTAGACAGCAAATGATACACTGTATGCCATGTTTCCAAATTTTTATGCACAGTGGTTACAGCATGAAGCGAATGCATGTGAATATACAAAGGTGCATTGCCTTAAACAAGTCCAATGAGCGTGAAAAAAATGGCCGGCCTGCCTGCTTTCATCCATCATTTGTTCTAAATCTATAATTAATCAATGAGCTGAGGTGGAGTCTTAGCCAGTGGTACCATCAGGGGTGTGTAATGCACTTTAGGGTAGACAGCCAAATCTGTCAATCAAACACAGCAGCCAATCAGAGAGCTGGCCATTGATCAGCAGGCCCTTTATGACATCACAGACAGACCCACGGAACTCTCTGTGCTTGTCTGCTGGCTGGCTGTCAGTTGGGTGGGTGAGTGGCAGAGGGCTAGGATGTACGTCTCGTTTCTCCTGAAAATTGCGGTTTTTCGGCGTTTCCGGAAAAAGTCGCGGTCCGACGCGCAAAAGTGGGGGATCGTAGAAATCGCCTTTTAAAGACGCACCTTTCTGGCCCCACAAAAATGGGCATTTCAAATTAGAAACAAGTCAAATGAACAAAATAGTGTGAATAAGTAAGTATTTCAGGGGTGAGTTAGCAGGTTATTGGGGTAGTAAGTCCTGATTTTATTGGAGGTTGCAGTGACCACTACGACATTCAAAATAGGCAGGCTTTGGCATAAGCAGTTAGGTCCCGTAGGATGATTTTAGCTAAAATGTGCCCCAAACACTCAAACCGGCTTGTATCTTGCAATGGAAAATATGGGAAACATGACTTAGACAGCAAATGATACACTGTATGCCATGTTTCCAAATTTTTATGCACAGTGGTTACAGCATGAAGCGAATGCATGTGAATATACAAAGGTGCATTGCATTAAACAAGTCCAATGAGCGTGAAAAAAATGGCTGGCCTGCCTGCTTTCATCCATCATTTGTTCTAAATATATAATTAATCAATGAGCTGAGGTGGAGTCTTAGCCAGTGGTACCATCAGGGGTGTGTAATGCACTTTAGGGTAGACAGCCAATCAGCTGCCAGATTCAATCTGTCAATCAAACACAGCAGCCAATCAGAGAGCTGGCCATTGATCAGCAGGCCCTTTATGACATCACAGACAGACCCACGGAACTCTCTGTGCTTGTCTGCTGGCTGGCTGTCAGTTGGGTGGGTGGGCGGCAGAGGGGGAGGATGTACGTCTCGTTTCTCCTGAAAATTGCGGTTTTTCGGCGTTTCCGGAAAAAGTCGCGGTCCGACGCGCAAAAGTGGGGTATCGTAGAAATCGCCTTTTAAAGACGCACCTTTCTGGCCCCACAAAAATGGGCATTTCAAATTAGAAACAAGTCAAATGAACAAAATAGTGTGAATAAGTAAGTATTTCAGGGGTGAGTTAGCAGGTTATTGGGGTAGTAAGTCCTGATTTTTTTGGAGGTTGCATTGACCACTACGCCATTCAAAATAGGCAGGCTTTGGCATAAGCAGTTAGGCCCCGTAGGATGATTTTAGCTAAAATGTGCCCCAAACACTCAAACCGGCTTGTATCTTGCAATGGAAAATATGGGAAACATGACTTAGACAGCAAATGATACACTGTATGCCATGTTTCCAAATTTTTATGCACAGTGGTTACAGCATGAAGCGAATGCATGTGAATATACAAAGGTGCATTGCATTAAACAAGTCCAATGAGCGTGAAAAAAATGGCCGGCCTGCCTGCTTTCATCCATCATTTGTTCTAAATTTATAAGTAATCAATGAGCTGAGGTGGAGTCTTAGCCAGTGGTACCATCAGGGGTGTGTAATGCACTTTAGGGTAGACAGCCAATCAGCTGCCAGATTCAATCTGTCAATCAAACACAGCAGCCAATCAGAGAGCTGGCCATTGATCAGCAGGCCCTTTATGACATCACAGACAGACCCACGGAACTCTCTGTGCTTGTCTACTGGCTGGCTGTCAGTTGGGTGGGTGGGCGGCAGAGGGGGTGGATGTACGTCTCGTTTCTCCTGAAAATTGCGGTTTTTCGGCGTTTCCGGAAAAAGTCGCGGTCCGACGCGCAAAAGTGGGGTATCGTAGAAATCGCCTTTTAAAGACGCACCTTTCTGGCCCCACAAAAATGGGCATTTCAAATTAGAAACAAGTCAAATGAACAAAATAGTGTGAATAAGTAAGTATTTCAGGGGTGAGTTAGCAGGTTATTGGGGTAGTAAGTCCTGATTTTTTTGGAGGTTGCAGTGACCACTACGCCATTCAAAATAGGCAGGCTTTAGCATAAGCAGTTAGGCCCCGTAGGATGATTTTAGCTAAAATGTGCCCCAAACACTCAAACCGGCTTGTATCTTGCAATGGAAAATATGGGAAACATGACTTAGACAGCAAATGATACACTGTATGCCATGTTTCCAAATTTTTATGCACAGTGGTTACAGCATGAAGCGAATGCATGTGAATATACAAAGGTGCATTGCATTAAACAAGTCCAATGAGCGTGAAAAAAATGGCCGGCCTGCCTGCTTTCATCCATCATTTGTTCTAAATTTATAATTAATCAATGAGCTGAGGTGGAGTCTTAGCCAGTGGTACCATCAGGGGTGTGTAATGCACTTTAGGGTAGACAGCCAATCAGCTGCCAGATTCAATCTGTCAATCAAACACAGCAGCCAATCAGAGAGCTGGCCATTGATCAGCAGGCCCTTTATGACATCACAGACAGACCCACGGAACTCTCTGTGCTTGTCTGCTGGCTGGCTGTCAGTTGGGTGGGTGGGCGGCAGAGGGGGAGGATGTACGTCTCGTTTCTCCTGAAAATTGCGGTTTTTCGGCGTTTCCGGAAAAAGTCGCGGTCCGACGCGCAAAAGTGGGGTATCGTAGAAATCGCCTTTTAAAGACGCACCTTTCTGGCCCCACAAAAATGGGCATTTCAAATTAGAAACAAGTCAAATGAACAAAATAGTGTGAATAAGTAAGTATTTCAGGGGTGAGTTAGCAGGTTATTGGGGTAGTAAGTCCTGATTTTTTTGGAGGTTGCATTGACCACTACGCCATTCAAAATAGGCAGGCTTTGGCATAAGCAGTTAGGCCCCGTAGGATGATTTTAGCTAAAATGTGCCCCAAACACTCAAACCGGCTTGTATCTTGCAATGGAAAATATGGGAAACATGACTTAGACAGCAAATGATACACTGTATGCCATGTTTCCAAATTTTTATGCACAGTGGTTACAGCATGAAGCGAATGCATGTGAATATACAAAGGTGCATTGCCTTAAACAAGTCCAATGAGCGTGAAAAAAATGGCCGGCCTGCCTGCTTTCATCCATCATTTGTTCTAAATCTATAATTAATCAATGAGCTGAGGTGGAGTCTTAGCCAGTGGTACCATCAGGGGTGTGTAATGCACTTTAGGGTAGACAGCCAAATCTGTCAATCAAACACAGCAGCCAATCAGAGAGCTGGCCATTGATCAGCAGGCCCTTTATGACATCACAGACAGACCCACGGAACTCTCTGTGCTTGTCTGCTGGCTGGCTGTCAGTTGGGTGGGTGAGTGGCAGAGGGCTAGGATGTACGTCTCGTTTCTCCTGAAAATTGCGGTTTTTCGGCGTTTCCGGAAAAAGTCGCGGTCCGACGCGCAAAAGTGGGGGATCGTAGAAATCGCCTTTTAAAGACGCACCTTTCTGGCCCCACAAAAATGGGCATTTCAAATTAGAAACAAGTCAAATGAACAAAATAGTGTGAATAAGTAAGTATTTCAGGGGTGAGTTAGCAGGTTATTGGGGTAGTAAGTCCTGATTTTATTGGAGGTTGCAGTGACCACTACGACATTCAAAATAGGCAGGCTTTGGCATAAGCAGTTAGGTCCCGTAGGATGATTTTAGCTAAAATGTGCCCCAAACACTCAAACCGGCTTGTATCTTGCAATGGAAAATATGGGAAACATGACTTAGACAGCAAATGATACACTGTATGCCATGTTTCCAAATTTTTATGCACAGTGGTTACAGCATGAAGCGAATGCATGTGAATATACAAAGGTGCATTGCATTAAACAAGTCCAATGAGCGTGAAAAAAATGGCTGGCCTGCCTGCTTTCATCCATCATTTGTTCTAAATATATAATTAATCAATGAGCTGAGGTGGAGTCTTAGCCAGTGGTACCATCAGGGGTGTGTAATGCACTTTAGGGTAGACAGCCAATCAGCTGCCAGATTCAATCTGTCAATCAAACACAGCAGCCAATCAGAGAGCTGGCCATTGATCAGCAGGCCCTTTATGACATCACAGACAGACCCACGGAACTCTCTGTGCTTGTCTGCTGGCTGGCTGTCAGTTGGGTGGGTGGGCGGCAGAGGGGGAGGATGTACGTCTCGTTTCTCCTGAAAATTGCGGTTTTTCGGCGTTTCCGGAAAAAGTCGCGGTCCGACGCGCAAAAGTGGGGTATCGTAGAAATCGCCTTTTAAAGACGCACCTTTCTGGCCCCACAAAAATGGGCATTTCAAATTAGAAACAAGTCAAATGAACAAAATAGTGTGAATAAGTAAGTATTTCAGGGGTGAGTTAGCAGGTTATTGGGGTAGTAAGTCCTGATTTTTTTGGAGGTTGCATTGACCACTACGCCATTCAAAATAGGCAGGCTTTGGCATAAGCAGTTAGGCCCCGTAGGATGATTTTAGCTAAAATGTGCCCCAAACACTCAAACCGGCTTGTATCTTGCAATGGAAAATATGGGAAACATGACTTAGACAGCAAATGATACACTGTATGCCATGTTTCCAAATTTTTATGCACAGTGGTTACAGCATGAAGCGAATGCATGTGAATATACAAAGGTGCATTGCATTAAACAAGTCCAATGAGCGTGAAAAAAATGGCCGGCCTGCCTGCTTTCATCCATCATTTGTTCTAAATTTATAAGTAATCAATGAGCTGAGGTGGAGTCTTAGCCAGTGGTACCATCAGGGGTGTGTAATGCACTTTAGGGTAGACAGCCAATCAGCTGCCAGATTCAATCTGTCAATCAAACACAGCAGCCAATCAGAGAGCTGGCCATTGATCAGCAGGCCCTTTATGACATCACAGACAGACCCACGGAACTCTCTGTGCTTGTCTACTGGCTGGCTGTCAGTTGGGTGGGTGGGCGGCAGAGGGGGTGGATGTACGTCTCGTTTCTCCTGAAAATTGCGGTTTTTCGGCGTTTCCGGAAAAAGTCGCGGTCCGACGCGCAAAAGTGGGGTATCGTAGAAATCGCCTTTTAAAGACGCACCTTTCTGGCCCCACAAAAATGGGCATTTCAAATTAGAAACAAGTCAAATGAACAAAATAGTGTGAATAAGTAAGTATTTCAGGGGTGAGTTAGCAGGTTATTGGGGTAGTAAGTCCTGATTTTTTTGGAGGTTGCAGTGACCACTACGCCATTCAAAATAGGCAGGCTTTAGCATAAGCAGTTAGGCCCCGTAGGATGATTTTAGCTAAAATGTGCCCCAAACACTCAAACCGGCTTGTATCTTGCAATGGAAAATATGGGAAACATGACTTAGACAGCAAATGATACACTGTATGCCATGTTTCCAAATTTTTATGCACAGTGGTTACAGCATGAAGCGAATGCATGTGAATATACAAAGGTGCATTGCATTAAACAAGTCCAATGAGCGTGAAAAAAATGGCCGGCCTGCCTGCTTTCATCCATCATTTGTTCTAAATTTATAATTAATCAATGAGCTGAGGTGGAGTCTTAGCCAGTGGTACCATCAGGGGTGTGTAATGCACTTTAGGGTAGACAGCCAATCAGCTGCCAGATTCAATCTGTCAATCAAACACAGCAGCCAATCAGAGAGCTGGCCATTGATCAGCAGGCCCTTTATGACATCACAGACAGACCCACGGAACTCTCTGTGCTTGTCTGCTGGCTGGCTGTCAGTTGGGTGGGTGGGCGGCAGAGGGGGAGGATGTACGTCTCGTTTCTCCTGAAAATTGCGGTTTTTCGGCGTTTCCGGAAAAAGTCGCGGTCCGACGCGCAAAAGTGGGGTATCGTAGAAATCGCCTTTTAAAGACGCACCTTTCTGGCCCCACAAAAATGGGCATTTCAAATTAGAAACAAGTCAAATGAACAAAATAGTGTGAATAAGTAAGTATTTCAGGGGTGAGTTAGCAGGTTATTGGGGTAGTAAGTCCTGATTTTTTTGGAGGTTGCATTGACCACTACGCCATTCAAAATAGGCAGGCTTTGGCATAAGCAGTTAGGCCCCGTAGGATGATTTTAGCTAAAATGTGCCCCAAACACTCAAACCGGCTTGTATCTTGCAATGGAAAATATGGGAAACATGACTTAGACAGCAAATGATACACTGTATGCCATGTTTCCAAATTTTTATGCACAGTGGTTACAGCATGAAGCGAATGCATGTGAATATACAAAGGTGCATTGCCTTAAACAAGTCCAATGAGCGTGAAAAAAATGGCCGGCCTGCCTGCTTTCATCCATCATTTGTTCTAAATCTATAATTAATCAATGAGCTGAGGTGGAGTCTTAGCCAGTGGTACCATCAGGGGTGTGTAATGCACTTTAGGGTAGACAGCCAAATCTGTCAATCAAACACAGCAGCCAATCAGAGAGCTGGCCATTGATCAGCAGGCCCTTTATGACATCACAGACAGACCCACGGAACTCTCTGTGCTTGTCTGCTGGCTGGCTGTCAGTTGGGTGGGTGGGCGGCAGAGGGGGAGGATGTACGTCTAGTTTCTCCTGAAAATTGCGGTTTTTCGGCGTTTCCGGAAAAAGTCGCGGTCCGACGCGCAAAAGTGGGGTATCGTAGAAATCGCCTTTTAAAGACGCACCTTTTTGGCCCCACAAAAATGGGCATTTCAAATTAGAAACAAGTCAAATGAACAAAATAGTGTGAATAAGTAAGTATTTCAGGGGTGAGTTAGCAGGTTATTGGGGTAGTAAGTCCTGATTTTTTTGGAGGTTGCAGTGACCACTACGACATTCAAAATAGGCAGGCTTTGGCATAAGCAGTTAGGTCCCGTAGGATGATTTTAGCTAAAATGTGCCCCAAACACTCAAACCGGCTTGTATCTTGCAATGGAAAATATGGGAAACATGACTTAGACAGCAAATGATACACTGTATGCCATGTTTCCAAATTTTTATGCACAGTGGTTACAGCATGAAGCGAATGCATGTGAATATACAAAGGTGCATTGCATTAAACAAGTCCAATGAGCGTGAAAAAAATGGCCGGCCTGCCTGCTTTCATCCATCATTTGTTCTAAATTTATAATTAATCAATGAGCTGAGGTGGAGTCTTAGCCAGTGGTACCATCAGGGGTGTGTAATGCACTTTAGGGTAGACAGCCAATCAGCTGCCAGATTCAATCTGTCAATCAAACACAGCAGCCAATCAGAGAGCTGGCCATTGATCAGCAGGCCCTTTATGACATCACAGACAGACCCACGGAACTCTCTGTGCTTGTCTGCTGGCTGGCTGTCAGTTGGGTGGGTGGGCGGCAGAGGGGGAGGATGTACGTCTCGTTTCTCCTGAAAATTGCGGTTTTTCGGCGTTTCCGGAAAAAGTCGCGGTCCGACGCGCAAAAGTGGGGTATCGTAGAAATCGCCTTTTAAAGACGCACCTTTCTGGCCCCACAAAAATGGGCATTTCAAATTAGAAACAAGTCAAATGAACAAAATAGTGTGAATAAGTAAGTATTTCAGGGGTGAGTTAGCAGGTTATTGGGGTAGTAAGTCCTGATTTTTTTGGAGGTTGCAGTGACCACTACGCCATTCAAAATAGGCAGGCTTTAGCATAAGCAGTTAGGCCCCGTAGGATGATTTTAGCTAAAATGTGCCCCAAACACTCAAACCGGCTTGTATCTTGCAATGGAAAATATGGGAAACATGACTTAGACAGCAAATGATACACTGTATGCCATGTTTCCAAATTTTTATGCACAGTGGTTACAGCATGAAGCGAATGCATGTGAATATACAAAGGTGCATTGCATTAAACAAGTCCAATGAGCGTGAAAAAAATGGCTGGCCTGCCTGCTTTCATCCATCATTTGTTCTAAATTTATAATTAATCAATGAGCTGAGGTGGAGTCTTAGCCAGTGGTACCATCAGTGGTGTGTAATGCACTTTAGGGTAGACAGCCAATCAGCTGCCAGATTCAATCTGTCAATCAAACACAGCAGCCAATCAGAGAGCTGGCCATTGATCAGCAGGCCCTTTATGACATCACAGACAGACCCACGGAACTCTCTGTGCTTGTCTGCTGGCTGGCTGTCAGTTGGGTGGGTGGGCGGCAGAGGGGGAGGATGTACGTCTCGTTTCTCCTGAAAATTGCGGTTTTTCGGCGTTTCCGGAAAAAGTCGCGGTCCGACGCGCAAAAGTGGGGTATCGTAGAAATCGCCTTTTAAAGACGCACCTTTCTGGCCCCACAAAAATGGGCATTTCAAATTAGAAACAAGTCAAATGAACAAAATAGTGTGAATAAGTAAGTATTTAAGGGGTGAGTTAGCAGGTTATTGGGGTAGTAAGTCCTGATTTTTTTGGAGGTTGCATTGACCACTATGCCATTCAAAATAGGCAGGCTTTGGCATAAGCAGTTAGGCCCCGTAGGATGATTTTAGCTAAAATGTGCCCCAAACACTCAAACCGGCTTGTATCTTGCAATGGAAAATATGGGAAACATGACTTAGACAGCAAATGATACACTGTATGCCATGTTTCCAAATTTTTATGCACAGTGGTTACAGCATGAAGCGAATGCATGTGAATATACAAAGGTGCATTGCATTAAACAAGTCCAATGAGCGTGAAAAAAATGGCCGGCCTGCCTGCTTTCATCCATCATTTGTTCTAAATTTATAATTAATCAATGAGCTGAGGTGGAGTCTTAGCCAGTGGTACCATCAGGGGTGTGTAATGCACTTTAGGGTAGACAGCCAATCAGCTGCCAGATTCAATCTGTCAATCAAACACAGCAGCCAATCAGAGAGCTGGCCATTGATCAGCAGGCCCTTTATGACATCACAGACAGACCCACGGAACTCTCTGTGCTTGTCTGCTGGCTGGCTGTCAGTTGGGTGGGTGGGCGGCAGAGGGGGAGGATGTACGTCTCGTTTCTCCTGAAAATTGCGGTTTTTCGGCGTTTCCGGGAAAAGTCGCGGTCCGACGCGCAAAAGTGGGGTATCGTAGAAATCGCCTTTTAAAGACGCACCTTTCTGGCCCCACAAAAATGGGCATTTCAAATTAGAAACAAGTCAAATGAACAAAATAGTGTGAATAAGTAAGTATTTCAGGGGTGAGTTAGCAGGTTATTGGGGTAGTAAGTCCTGATTTTTTTGGAGGTTGCAGTGACCACTACGCCATTCAAAATAGGCAGGCTTTAGCATAAGCATTTAGGCCCCGTAGGATGATTTTAGCTAAAATGTGCCCCAAACACTCAAACCGGCTTGTATCTTGCAATGGAAAATATGGGAAACATGACTTAGACAGCAAATGATACACTGTATGCCATGTTTCCAAATTTTTATGCACAGTGGTTACAGCATGAAGTGAATGCATGTGAATATACACAGGTGCATTGCATTAAACAAGTCCAATGAGCGTGAAAAAAAATGGCCGGCCTGCCTGCTTTCATCCATCATTTGTTCTAAATTTATAATTAATCAATGAGCTGAGGTGGAGTCTTAGCCAGTGGTACCATCAGGGGTGTGTAATGCACTTTAGGGTAGACAGCCAATCAGCTGCCAGATTCAATCTGTCAATCAAACACAGCAGCCAATCAGAGAGCTGGCCATTGATCAGCAGGCCCTTTATGACATCACAGACAGACCCACGGAACTCTCTGTGCTTGTCTGCTGGCTGGCTGTCAGTTGGGTGGGTGGGCGGCAGAGGGGGTGGATGTACGTCTCGTTTCTCCTGAAAATTGCGGTTTTTCGGCGTTTCCGGAAAAAGTCGCGGTCCGACGCGCAAAAGTGGGGTATCGTAGAAATCGCCTTTTAAAGACGCACCTTTCTGGCCCCACAAAAATGGGCATTTCAAATTAGAAACAAGTCAAATGAACAAAATAGTGTGAATAAGTAAGTATTTCAGGGGTGAGTTAGCAGGTTATTGGGGTAGTAAGTCCTGATTTTTTTGGAGGTTGCAGTGACCACTACGCCATTCAAAATAGGCAGGCTTTAGCATAAGCAGTTAGGCCCCGTAGGATGATTTTAGCTAAAATGTGCCCCAAACACTCAAACCGGCTTGTATCTTGCAATGGAAAATATGGGAAACATGACTTAGACAGCAAATGATACACTGTATGCCATGTTTCCAAATTTTTATGCACAGTGGTTACAGCATGAAGCGAATGCATGTGAATATACAAAGGTGCATTGCATTAAACAAGTCCAATGAGCGTGAAAAAAATGGCCGGCCTGCCTGCTTTCATCCATCATTTGTTCTAAATTTATAATTAATCAATGAGCTGAGGTGGAGTCTTAGCCAGTGGTACCATCAGGGGTGTGTAATGCACTTTAGGGTAGACAGCCAATCAGCTGCCAGATTCAATCTGTCAATCAAACACAGCAGCCAATCAGAGAGCTGGCCATTGATCAGCAGGCCCTTTATGACATCACAGACAGACCCACGGAACTCTCTGTGCTTGTCTGCTGGCTGGCTGTCAGTTGGGTGGGTGGGCGGCAGAGGGGGAGGATGTACGTCTCGTTTCTCCTGAAAATTGCGGTTTTTCGGCGTTTCCGGAAAAAGTCGCGGTCCGACGCGCAAAAGTGGGGTATCGTAGAAATCGCCTTTTAAAGACGCACCTTTCTGGCCCCACAAAAATGGGCATTTCAAATTAGAAACAAGTCAAATGAACAAAATAGTGTGAATAAGTAAGTATTTCAGGGGTGAGTTAGCAGGTTATTGGGGTAGTAAGTCCTGATTTTTTTGGAGGTTGCATTGACCACTACGCCATTCAAAATAGGCAGGCTTTGGCATAAGCAGTTAGGCCCCGTAGGATGATTTTAGCTAAAATGTGCCCCAAACACTCAAACCGGCTTGTATCTTGCAATGGAAAATATGGGAAACATGACTTAGACAGCAAATGATACACTGTATGCCATGTTTCCAAATTTTTATGCACAGTGGTTACAGCATGAAGCGAATGCATGTGAATATACAAAGGTGCATTGCCTTAAACAAGTCCAATGAGCGTGAAAAAAATGGCCGGCCTGCCTGCTTTCATCCATCATTTGTTCTAAATCTATAATTAATCAATGAGCTGAGGTGGAGTCTTAGCCAGTGGTACCATCAGGGGTGTGTAATGCACTTTAGGGTAGACAGCCAAATCTGTCAATCAAACACAGCAGCCAATCAGAGAGCTGGCCATTGATCAGCAGGCCCTTTATGACATCACAGACAGACCCACGGAACTCTCTGTGCTTGTCTGCTGGCTGGCTGTCAGTTGGGTGGGTGAGTGGCAGAGGGCTAGGATGTACGTCTCGTTTCTCCTGAAAATTGCGGTTTTTCGGCGTTTCCGGAAAAAGTCGCGGTCCGACGCGCAAAAGTGGGGGATCGTAGAAATCGCCTTTTAAAGACGCACCTTTCTGGCCCCACAAAAATGGGCATTTCAAATTAGAAACAAGTCAAATGAACAAAATAGTGTGAATAAGTAAGTATTTCAGGGGTGAGTTAGCAGGTTATTGGGGTAGTAAGTCCTGATTTTTTTGGAGGTTGCAGTGACCACTACGACATTCAAAATAGGCAGGCTTTGGCATAAGCAGTTAGGTCCCGTAGGATGATTTTAGCTAAAATGTGCCCCAAACACTCAAACCGGCTTGTATCTTGCAATGGAAAATATGGGAAACATGACTTAGACAGCAAATGATACACTGTATGCCATGTTTCCAAATTTTTATGCACAGTGGTTACAGCATGAAGCGAATGCATGTGAATATACAAAGGTGCATTGCATTAAACAAGTCCAATGAGCGTGAAAAAAATGGCTGGCCTGCCTGCTTTCATCCATCATTTGTTCTAAATATATAATTAATCAATGAGCTGAGGTGGAGTCTTAGCCAGTGGTACCATCAGGGGTGTGTAATGCACTTTAGGGTAGACAGCCAATCAGCTGCCAGATTCAATCTGTCAATCAAACACAGCAGCCAATCAGAGAGCTGGCCATTGATCAGCAGGCCCTTTATGACATCACAGACAGACCCACGGAACTCTCTGTGCTTGTCTGCTGGCTGGCTGTCAGTTGGGTGGGTGGGCGGCAGAGGGGGAGGATGTACGTCTCGTTTCTCCTGAAAATTGCGGTTTTTCGGCGTTTCCGGAAAAAGTCGCGGTCCGACGCGCAAAAGTGGGGTATCGTAGAAATCGCCTTTTAAAGACGCACCTTTCTGGCCCCACAAAAATGGGCATTTCAAATTAGAAACAAGTCAAATGAACAAAATAGTGTGAATAAGTAAGTATTTCAGGGGTGAGTTAGCAGGTTATTGGGGTAGTAAGTCCTGATTTTTTTGGAGGTTGCATTGACCACTACGCCATTCAAAATAGGCAGGCTTTGGCATAAGCAGTTAGGCCCCGTAGGATGATTTTAGCTAAAATGTGCCCCAAACACTCAAACCGGCTTGTATCTTGCAATGGAAAATATGGGAAACATGACTTAGACAGCAAATGATACACTGTATGCCATGTTTCCAAATTTTTATGCACAGTGGTTACAGCATGAAGCGAATGCATGTGAATATACAAAGGTGCATTGCATTAAACAAGTCCAATGAGCGTGAAAAAAATGGCCGGCCTGCCTGCTTTCATCCATCATTTGTTCTAAATTTATAAGTAATCAATGAGCTGAGGTGGAGTCTTAGCCAGTGGTACCATCAGGGGTGTGTAATGCACTTTAGGGTAGACAGCCAATCAGCTGCCAGATTCAATCTGTCAATCAAACACAGCAGCCAATCAGAGAGCTGGCCATTGATCAGCAGGCCCTTTATGACATCACAGACAGACCCACGGAACTCTCTGTGCTTGTCTGCTGGCTGGCTGTCAGTTGGGTGGGTGGGCGGCAGAGGGGGTGGATGTACGTCTCGTTTCTCCTGAAAATTGCGGTTTTTCGGCGTTTCCGGAAAAAGTCGCGGTCCGACGCGCAAAAGTGGGGTATCGTAGAAATCGCCTTTTAAAGATGCACCTTTCTGGCCCCACAAAAATGGGCATTTCAAATTAGAAACAAGTCAAATGAACAAAATAGTGTGAATAAGTAAGTATTTCAGGGGTGAGTTAGCAGGTTATTGGGGTAGTAAGTCCTGATTTTTTTGGAGGTTGCAGTGACCACTACGCCATTCAAAATAGGCAGGCTTTAGCATAAGCAGTTAGGCCCCGTAGGATGATTTTAGCTAAAATGTGCCCCAAACACTCAAACCGGCTTGTATCTTGCAATGGAAAATATGGGAAACATGACTTAGACAGCAAATGATACACTGTATGCCATGTTTCCAAATTTTTATGCACAGTGGTTACAGCATGAAGCGAATGCATGTGAATATACAAAGGTGCATTGCATTAAACAAGTCCAATGAGCGTGAAAAAAATGGCCGGCCTGCCTGCTTTCATCCATCATTTGTTCTAAATTTATAATTAATCAATGAGCTGAGGTGGAGTCTTAGCCAGTGGTACCATCAGGGGTGTGTAATGCACTTTAGGGTAGACAGCCAATCAGCTGCCAGATTCAATCTGTCAATCAAACACAGCAGCCAATCAGAGAGCTGGCCATTGATCAGCAGGCCCTTTATGACATCACAGACAGACCCACGGAACTCTCTGTGCTTGTCTGCTGGCTGGCTGTCAGTTGGGTGGGTGGGCGGCAGAGGGGGAGGATGTACGTCTCGTTTCTCCTGAAAATTGCGGTTTTTCGGCGTTTCCGGAAAAAGTCGCGGTCCGACGCGCAAAAGTGGGGTATCGTAGAAATCGCCTTTTAAAGACGCACCTTTCTGGCCCCACAAAAATGGGCATTTCAAATTAGAAACAAGTCAAATGAACAAAATAGTGTGAATAAGTAAGTATTTCAGGGGTGAGTTAGCAGGTTATTGGGGTAGTAAGTCCTGATTTTTTTGGAGGTTGCATTGACCACTACGCCATTCAAAATAGGCAGGCTTTGGCATAAGCAGTTAGGCCCCGTAGGATGATTTTAGCTAAAATGTGCCCCAAACACTCAAACCGGCTTGTATCTTGCAATGGAAAATATGGGAAACATGACTTAGACAGCAAATGATACACTGTATGCCATGTTTCCAAATTTTTATGCACAGTGGTTACAGCATGAAGCGAATGCATGTGAATATACAAAGGTGCATTGCCTTAAACAAGTCCAATGAGCGTGAAAAAAATGGCCGGCCTGCCTGCTTTCATCCATCATTTGTTCTAAATCTATAATTAATCAATGAGCTGAGGTGGAGTCTTAGCCAGTGGTACCATCAGGGGTGTGTAATGCACTTTAGGGTAGACAGCCAAATCTGTCAATCAAACACAGCAGCCAATCAGAGAGCTGGCCATTGATCAGCAGGCCCTTTATGACATCACAGACAGACCCACGGAACTCTCTGTGCTTGTCTGCTGGCTGGCTGTCAGTTGGGTGGGTGGGCGGCAGAGGGGGAGGATGTACGTCTAGTTTCTCCTGAAAATTGCGGTTTTTCGGCGTTTCCGGAAAAAGTCGCGGTCCGACGCGCAAAAGTGGGGTATCGTAGAAATCGCCTTTTAAAGACGCACCTTTTTGGCCCCACAAAAATGGGCATTTCAAATTAGAAACAAGTCAAATGAACAAAATAGTGTGAATAAGTAAGTATTTCAGGGGTGAGTTAGCAGGTTATTGGGGTAGTAAGTCCTGATTTTTTTGGAGGTTGCAGTGACCACTACGACATTCAAAATAGGCAGGCTTTGGCATAAGCAGTTAGGTCCCGTAGGATGATTTTAGCTAAAATGTGCCCCAAACACTCAAACCGGCTTGTATCTTGCAATGGAAAATATGGGAAACATGACTTAGACAGCAAATGATACACTGTATGCCATGTTTCCAAATTTTTATGCACAGTGGTTACAGCATGAAGCGAATGCATGTGAATATACAAAGGTGCATTGCATTAAACAAGTCCAATGAGCGTGAAAAAAATGGCTGGCCTGCCTGCTTTCATCCATCATTTGTTCTAAATATATAATTAATCAATGAGCTGAGGTGGAGTCTTAGCCAGTGGTACCATCAGGGGTGTGTAATGCACTTTAGGGTAGACAGCCAATCAGCTGCCAGATTCAATCTGTCAATCAAACACAGCAGCCAATCAGAGAGCTGGCCATTGATCAGCAGGCCCTTTATGACATCACAGACAGACCCACGGAACTCTCTGTGCTTGTCTGCTGGCTGGCTGTCAGTTGGGTGGGTGGGCGGCAGAGGGGGAGGATGTACGTCTCGTTTCTCCTGAAAATTGCGGTTTTTCGGCGTTTCCGGAAAAAGTCGCGGTCCGACGCGCAAAAGTGGGGTATCGTAAAAATCGCCTTTTAAAGACGCACCTTTCTGGCCCCACAAAAATGGGCATTTCAAATTAGAAACAAGTCAAATGAACAAAATAGTGTGAATAAGTAAGTATTTCAGGGGTGAGTTAGCAGGTTATTGGGGTAGTAAGTCCTGATTTTTTTGGAGGTTGCATTGACCACTACGCCATTCAAAATAGGCAGGCTTTGGCATAAGCAGTTAGGCCCCGTAGGATGATTTTAGCTAAAATGTGCCCCAAACACTCAAACCGGCTTGTATCTTGCAATGGAAAATATGGGAAACATGACTTAGACAGCAAATGATACACTGTATGCCATGTTTCCAAATTTTTATGCACAGTGGTTACAGCATGAAGCGAATGCATGTGAATATACAAAGGTGCATTGCATTAAACAAGTCCAATGAGCGTGAAAAAAATGGCCGGCCTGCCTGCTTTCATCCATCATTTGTTCTAAATTTATAAGTAATCAATGAGCTGAGGTGGAGTCTTAGCCAGTGGTACCATCAGGGGTGTGTAATGCACTTTAGGGTAGACAGCCAATCAGCTGCCAGATTCAATCTGTCAATCAAACACAGCAGCCAATCAGAGAGCTGGCCATTGATCAGCAGGCCCTTTATGACATCACAGACAGACCCACGGAACTCTCTGTGCTTGTCTGCTGGCTGGCTGTCAGTTGGGTGGGTGGGCGGCAGAGGGGGAGGATGTACGTCTCGTTTCTCCTGAAAATTGCGGTTTTTCGGCGTTTCCGGAAAAAGTCGCGGTCCGACGCGCAAAAGTGGGGTATCGTAGAAATCGCCTTTTAAAGACGCACCTTTCTGGCCCCACAAAAATGGGCATTTCAAATTAGAAACAAGTCAAATGAACAAAATAGTGTGAATAAGTAAGTATTTCAGGGGTGAGTTAGCAGGTTATTGGGGTAGTAAGTCCTGATTTTTTTGGAGGTTGCAGTGACCACTACGCCATTCAAAATAGGCAGGCTTTAGCATAAGCATTTAGGCCCCGTAGGATGATTTTAGCTAAAATGTGCCCCAAACACTCAAACCGGCTTGTATCTTGCAATGGAAAATATGGGAAACATGACTTAGACAGCAAATGATACACTGTATGCCATGTTTCCAAATTTTTATGCACAGTGGTTACAGCATGAAGTGAATGCATGTGAATATACACAGGTGCATTGCATTAAACAAGTCCAATGAGCGTGAAAAAAATGGCCGGCCTGCCTGCTTTCATCCATCATTTGTTCTAAATTTATAATTAATCAATGAGCTGAGGTGGAGTCTTAGCCAGTGGTACCATCAGGGGTGTGTAATGCACTTTAGGGTAGACAGACAATCAGCTGCCAGATTCAATCTGTCAATCAAACACAGCAGCCAATCAGAGAGCTGGCCATTGATCAGCAGGCCCTTTATGACATCACAGACAGACCCACGGAACTCTCTGTGCTTGTCTGCTGGCTGGCTGTCAGTTGGGAGGGTGGGCGGCAGAGGGGGAGGATGTACGTCTCGTTTCTCCTGAAAATTGCGGTTTTTCGGCGTTTCCGGAAAAAGTCGCGGTCCGACGCGCAAAAGTGGGGTATCGTAGAAATCGCCTTTTAAAGACGCACCTTTCTGGCCCCACAAAAATGGGCATTTCAAATTAGAAACAAGTCAAATGAACAAAATAGTGTGAATAAGTAAGTATTTCAGGGGTGAATTAGCAGGTTATTGGGGTAGTAAGTCCTGATTTTTTTGGAGGTTGCAGTGACCACTACGCCATTCAAAATAGGCAGGCTTTAGCATAAGCAGTTAGGCCCCGTAGGATGATTTTAGCTAAAATTTGCCCCAAACACTCAAACCGGCTTGTATCTTGCAATGGAAAATATGGGAAACATGACTTAGACAGCAAATGATACACTGTATGCCATGTTTCCAAATTTTTATGCACAGTGGTTACAGCATGAAGTGAATGCATGTGAATATACACAGGTGCATTGCATTAAACAAGTCCAATGAGCGTGAAAAAAATGGCCAGCCTGCCTGCTTTCATCCATCATTTGTTCTAAATTTATAATTAATCAATGAGCTGAGGTGGAGTCTTAGCCAGTGGTACCATCAGGGGTGTGTAATGCACTTTAGTGTAGACAGCCAATCAGCTGCCAGATTCAATCTGTCAATCAAACACAGCAGCCAATCAGAGAGCTGGCCATTGATCAGCAGGCCCTTTATGACATCACAGACAGACCCACGGAACTCTCTGTGCTTGTCTGCTGGCTGGCTGTCAGTTGGGTGGGTGGGCGGCAGAGGGGGAGGATGTACGTCTCGTTTCTCCTGAAAATTGCGGTTTTTCGGCGTTTCCGGAAAAAGTCGCGGTCCGACGCGCAAAAGTGGGGTATCGTAGAAATCGCCTTTTAAAGACGCACCTTTCTGGCCCCACAAAAATGGGCATTTCAAATTAGAAACAAGTCAAATGAACAAAATAGTGTGAATAAGTAAGTATTTCAGGGGTGAGTTAGCAGGTTATTGGGGTAGTAAGTCCTGATTTTTTTGGAGGTTGCAGTGACCACTACGCCATTCAAAATAGGCAGGCTTTGGCATAAGCAGTTAGGCCCCGTAGGATGATTTTAGCTAAAATGTGCCCCAAACACTCAAACCGGCTTGTATCTTGCAATGGAAAATATGGGAAACATGACTTAGACAGCAAATGATACACTGTATGCCATGTTTCCAAATTTTTATGCACAGTGGTTACAGCATGAAGCGAATGCATGTGAATATACAAAGGTGCATTGCATTAAACAAGTCCAATGAGCGTGAAAAAAATGGCTGGCCTGCCTGCTTTCATCCATCATTTGTTCTAAATTTATAATTAATCAATGAGCTGAGGTGGAGTCTTAGCCAGTGGTACCATCAGGGGTGTGTAATGCACTTTAGGGTAGACAGCCAATCAGCTGCCAGATTCAATCTGTCAATCAAACACAGCAGCCAATCAGAGAGCTGGCCATTGATCAGCAGGCCCTTTATGACATCACAGACAGACCCACGGAACTCTCTGTGCTTGTCTGCTGGCTGGCTGTCAGTTGGGTGGGTGGGCGGCAGAGGGGGAGGATGTACGTCTCGTTTCTCCTGAAAATTGCGGTTTTTCGGCGTTTCCGGAAAAAGTCGCGGTCCGACGCGCAAAAGTGGGGTATCGTAGAAATCGCCTTTTAAAGACGCACCTTTCTGGCCCCACAAAAATGGGCATTTCAAATTAGAAACAAGTCAAATGAACAAAATAGTGTGAATAAGTAAGTATTTCAGGGGTGAGTTAGCAGGTTATTGGGGTAGTAAGTCCTGATTTTTTTGGAGGTTGCATTGACCACTACGCCATTCAAAATAGGCAGGCTTTGGCATAAGCAGTTAGGCCCCGTAGGATGATTTTAGCTAAAATGTGCCCCAAACACTCAAACCGGCTTGTATCTTGCAATGGAAAATATGGGAAACATGACTTAGACAGCAAATGATACACTGTATGCCATGTTTCCAAATTTTTATGCACAGTGGTTACAGCATGAAGCGAATGCATGTGAATATACAAAGGTGCATTGCATTAAACAAGTCCAATGAGCGTGAAAAAAATGGCCGGCCTGCCTGCTTTCATCCATCATTTGTTCTAAATTTATAATTAATCAATGAGCTGAGGTGGAGTCTTAGCCAGTGGTACCATCAGGGGTGTGTAATGCACTTTAGGGTAGACAGCCAATCAGCTGCCAGATTCAATCTGTCAATCAAACACAGCAGCCAATCAGAGAGCTGGCCATTGATCAGCAGGCCCTTTATGACATCACAGACAGACCCACGGAACTCTCTGTGCTTGTCTGCTGGCTGGCTGTCAGTTGGGTGGGTGGGCGGCAGAGGGGGAGGATGTACGTCTCGTTTCTCCTGAAAATTGCGGTTTTTCGGCGTTTCCGGAAAAAGTCGCGGTCCGACGCGCAAAAGTGGGGTATCGTAGAAATCGCCTTTTAAAGACGCACCTTTCTGGCCCCACAAAAATGGGCATTTCAAATTAGAAACAAGTCAAATGAACAAAATAGTGTGAATAAGTAAGTATTTCAGGGGTGAGTTAGCAGGTTATTGGGGTAGTAAGTCCTGATTTTTTTGGAGGTTGCAGTGACCACTACGCCATTCAAAATAGGCAGGCTTTAGCATAAGCATTTAGGCCCCGTAGGATGATTTTAGCTAAAATGTGCCCCAAACACTCAAACCGGCTTGTATCTTGCAATGGAAAATATGGGAAACATGACTTAGACAGCAAATGATACACTGTATGCCATGTTTCCAAATTTTTATGCACAGTGGTTACAGCATGAAGTGAATGCATGTGAATATACACAGGTGCATTGCATTAAACAAGTCCAATGAGCGTGAAAAAAATGGCCGGCCTGCCTGCTTTCATCCATCATTTGTTCTAAATTTATAATTAATCAATGAGCTGAGGTGGAGTCTTAGCCAGTGGTACCATCAGGGGTGTGTAATGCACTTTAGGGTAGACAGCCAATCAGCTGCCAGATTCAATCTGTCAATCAAACACAGCAGCCAATCAGAGAGCTGGCCATTGATCAGCAGGCCCTTTATGACATCACAGACAGACCCACGGAACTCTCTGTGCTTGTCTGCTGGCTGGCTGTCAATTGGGAGGGTGGGCGGCAGAGGGGGAGGATGTACGTCTCGTTTCTCCTGAAAATTGCGGTTTTTCGGCGTTTCCGGAAAAAGTCGCGGTCCGACGCGCAAAAGTGGGGTATCGTAGAAATCGCCTTTTAAAGACGCACCTTTCTGGCCCCACAAAAATGGGCATTTCAAATTAGAAACAAGTCAAATGAACAAAATAGTGTGAATAAGTAAGTATTTCAGGGGTGAGTTAGCAGGTTATTGGGGTAGTAAGTCCTGATTTTTTTGGAGGTTGCAGTGACCACTACGCCATTCAAAATAGGCAGGCTTTAGCATAAGCAGTTAGGCCCCGTAGGATGATTTTAGCTAAAATTTGCCCCAAACACTCAAACCGGCTTGTATCTTGCAATGGAAAATATGGGAAACATGACTTAGACAGCAAATGATACACTGTATGCCATGTTTCCAAATTTTTATGCACAGTGGTTACAGCATGAAGTGAATGCATGTGAATATACACAGGTGCATTGCATTAAACAAGTCCAATGAGCGTGAAAAAAATGGCCGGCCTGCCTGCTTTCATCCATCATTTGTTCTAAATTTATAATTAATCAATGAGCTGAGGTGGAGTCTTAGCCAGTGGTACCATCAGGGGTGTGTAATGCACTTTAGGGTAGACAGCCAATCAGCTGCCAGATTCAATCTGTCAATCAAACACAGCAGCCAATCAGAGAGCTGGCCATTGATCAGCAGGCCCTTTATGACATCACAGACAGACCCACGGAACTCTCTGTGCTTGTCTGCTGGCTGGCTGTCAGTTGGGTGGGTGGGCGGCAGAGGGGGAGGATGTACGTCTCGTTTCTCCTGAAAATTGCGGTTTTTCTGCGTTTCCGGAAAAAGTCGCGGTCCGACGCGCAAAAGTGGGGTATCGTAGAAATCGCCTTTTAAAGACGCACCTTTCTGGCCCCACAAAAATGGGCATTTCAAATTAGAAACAAGTCAAATGAACAAAATAGTGTGAATAAGTAAGTATTTCAGGGGTGAGTTAGCAGGTTATTGGGGTAGTAAGTCCTGATTTTTTTGGAGGTTGCATTGACCACTACGCCATTCAAAATAGGCAGGCTTTGGCATAAGCAGTTAGGCCCCGTAGGATGATTTTAGCTAAAATGTGCCCCAAACACTCAAACCGGCTTGTATCTTGCAATGGAAAATATGGGAAACATGACTTAGACAGCAAATGATACACTGTATGCCATGTTTCCAAATTTTTATGCACAGTGGTTACAGCATGAAGCGAATGCATGTGAATATACAAAGGTGCATTGCATTAAACAAGTCCAATGAGCGTTAAAAAAATGGCCGGCCTGCCTGCTTTCATCCATCATTTGTTCTAAATTTATAATTAATCAATGAGCTGAGGTGGAGTCTTAGCCAGTGGTACCATCAGGGGTGTGTAATGCACTTTAGGGTAGACAGCCAATCAGCTGCCAGATTCAATCTGTCAATCAAACACAGCAGCCAATCAGAGAGCTGGCCATTGATCAGCAGGCCCTTTATGACATCACAGACAGACCCACGGAACTCTCTGTGCTTGTCTGCTGGCTGGCTGTCAGTTGGGTGGGTGGGCGGCAGAGGGGGAGGATGTACGTCTCGTTTCTCCTGAAAATTGCGGTTTTTCAGCGTTTCCGGAAAAAGTCGTGGTCCGACGCGCAAAAGTGGGGTATCGTAGAAATCGCCTTTTAAAGACGCACCTTTCTGGCCCCACAAAAATGGGCATTTCAAATTAGAAACAAGTCAAATGAACAAAATAGTGTGAATAAGTAAGTATTTCAGGGGTGAGTTAGCAGGTTATTGGGGTAGTAAGTCCTGATTTTTTTGGAGGTTGCAGTGACCACTACGCCATTCAAAATAGGCAGGCTTTAGCATAAGCATTTAGGCCCCGTAGGATGATTTTAGCTAAAATGTGCCCCAAACACTCAAACCGGCTTGTATCTTGCAATGGAAAATATGGGAAACATGACTTAGACAGCAAATGATACACTGTATGCCATGTTTCCAAATTTTTATGCACAGTGGTTACAGCATGAAGTGAATGCATGTGAATATACACAGGTGCATTGCATTAAACAAGTCCAATGAGCGTGAAAAAAATGGCCGGCCTGCCTGCTTTCATCCATCATTTGTTCTAAATTTATAATTAATCAATGAGCTGAGGTGGAGTCTTAGCCAGTGGTACCATCAGGGGTGTGTAATGCACTTTAGGGTAGACAGCCAATCAGCTGCCAGATTCAATCTGTCAATCAAACACAGCAGCCAATCAGAGAGCTGGCCATTGATCAGCAGGCCCTTTATGACATCACAGACAGACCCACGGAACTCTCTGTGCTTGTCTGCTGGCTGGCTGTCAGTTGGGTGGGTGGGCGGCAGAGGGGGTGGATGTACGTCTCGTTTCTCCTGAAAATTGCGGTTTTTCTGCGTTTCCGGAAAAAGTCGCGGTCCGACGCGCAAAAGTGGGGTATCGTAGAAATCGCCTTTTAAAGACGCACCTTTCTGGCCCCACAAAAATGGGCATTTCAAATTAGAAACAAGTCAAATGAACAAAATAGTGTGAATAAGTAAGTATTTCAGGGGTGAGTTAGCAGGTTATTGGGGTAGTAAGTCCTGATTTTTTTGGAGGTTGCAGTGACCACTACGCCATTCAAAATAGGCAGGCTTTGGCATAAGCAGTTAGGCCCCGTAGGATGATTTTAGCTAAAATGTGCCCCAAACACTCAAACCGGCTTGTATCTTGCAATGGAAAATATGGGAAACATGACTTAGACAGCAAATGATACACTGTATGCCATGTTTCCAAATTTTTATGCACAGTGGTTACAGCATGAAGCGAATGCATGTGAATATACAAAGGTGCATTGCATTAAACAAGTCCAATGAGCGTGAAAAAAATGGCCGGCCTGCCTGCTTTCATCCATCATTTGTTCTAAATTTATAATTAATCAATGAGCTGAGGTGGAGTCTTAGCCAGTGGTACCATCAGGGGTGTGTAATGCACTTTAGGGTAGACAGCCAATCAGCTGCCAGATTCAATCTGTCAATCAAACACAGCAGCCAATCAGAGAGCTGGCCATTGATCAGCAGGCCCTTTATGACATCACAGACAGACCCACGGAACTCTCTGTGCTTGTCTGCTGGCTGGCTGTCAGTTGGGTGGGTGGGCGGCAGAGGGGGAGGATGTACGTCTCGTTTCTCCTGAAAATTGCGGTTTTTCAGCGTTTCCGGAAAAAGTCACGGTCCGACGCGCAAAAGTGGGGTATCGTAGAAATCGCCTTTTAAAGACGCACCTTTCTGGCCCCACAAAAATGGGCATTTCAAATTAGAAACAAGTCAAATGAACAAAATAGTGTGAATAAGTAAGTATTTCAGGGGTGAGTTAGCAGGTTATTGGGGTAGTAAGTCCTGATTTTTTTGGAGGTTGCAGTGACCACTACGCCATTCAAAATAGGCAGGCTTTAGCATAAGCATTTAGGCCCCGTAGGATGATTTTAGCTAAAATGTGCCCCAAACACTCAAACCGGCTTGTATCTTGCAATGGAAAATATGGGAAACATGACTTAGACAGCAAATGATACACTGTATGCCATGTTTCCAAATTTTTATGCACAGTGGTTACAGCATGAAGTGAATGCATTTGACTATACACAGGTGCATTGCATTAAACAAGTCCAATGAGCGTGAAAAAAATGGCCGGCCTGCCTGCTTTCATCCATCATTTGTTCTAAATTTATAATTAATCAATGAGCTGAGGTGGAGTCTTAGCCAGTGGTACCATCAGGGGTGTGTAATGCACTTTAGGGTAGACAGCCAAATCTGTCAATCAAACACAGCAGCCAATCAGAGAGCTGGCCATTGATCAGCAGGCCCTTTATGACATCACAGACAGACCCACGGAACTCTCTGTGCTTGTCTGCTGGCTGGCTGTCAGTTGGGTGGGTGGGCGGCAGAGGGGGAGGATGTACGTCTAGTTTCTCCTGAAAATTGCGGTTTTTCGGCGTTTCCGGAAAAAGTCGCGGTCCGACGCGCAAAAGTGGGGTATCGTAGAAATCGCCTTTTAAAGACGCACCTTTTTGGCCCCACAAAAATGGGCATTTCAAATTAGAAACAAGTCAAATGAACAAAATAGTGTGAATAAGTAAGTATTTCAGGGGTGAGTTAGCAGGTTATTGGGGTAGTAAGTCCTGATTTTTTTGGAGGTTGCAGTGACCACTACGACATTCAAAATAGGCAGGCTTTAGCATAAGCAGTTAGGTCCCTTAGGATGATTTTAGCTAAAATGTGCCCCAAACACTCAAACCGGCTTGTATCTTGCAATGGAAAATATGGGAAACATGACTTAGACAGCAAATGATACACTGTATGCCATGTTTCCAAATTTTTATGCACAGTGGTTACAGCATGAAGCGAATGCATGTGAATATACAAAGGTGCATTGCATTAAACAAGTCCAATGAGCGTGAAAAAAATGGCTGGCCTGCCTGCTTTCATCCATCATTTGTTCTAAATTTATAATTAATCAATGAGCTGAGGTGGAGTCTTAGCCAGTGGTACCATCAGGGGTGTGTAATGCACTTTAGGGTAGACAGCCAATCAGCTGCCAGATTCAATCTGTCAATCAAACACAGCAGCCAATCAAAGGGCTGGCCATTGATCAGCAGGCCCTTTATGACATCACAGACAGACCCACGGAACTCTCTGTGCTTGTCTGCTGGCTGTCAGTTGGGTGGGTGGGCGGCAGAGGGGGAGGATGTACGTCTCGTTTCTCCTGAAAATTGCGGTTTTTCGGCGTTTCCGGAAAAAGTCGCGGTCCGACGCGCAAAAGTGGGGTATCGTAGAAATCGCCTTTTAAAGACGCACCTTTCTGGCCCCACAAAAATGGGCATTTCAAATTAGAAACAAGTCAAATGAACAAAATAGTGTGAATAAGTAAGTATTTCAGGGGTGAGTTAGCAGGTTATTGGGGTAGTAAGTCCTGATTTTTTTGGAGGTTGCATTGACCACTACGCCATTCAAAATAGGCAGGCTTTGGCATAAGCAGTTAGGCCCCGTAGGATGATTTTAGCTAAAATGTGCCCCAAACACTCAAACCGGCTTGTATCTTGCAATGGAAAATATGGGAAACATGACTTAGACAGCAAATGATACACTGTATGCCATGTTTCCAAATTTTTATGCACAGTGGTTACAGCATGAAGCGAATGCATGTGAATATACAAAGGTGCATTGCATTAAACAAGTCCAATGAGCCTGAAAAAAATGGCCGGCCTGCCTGCTTTCATCCATCATTTGTTCTAAATTTATAATTAATCAATGAGCTGAGGTGGAGTCTTAGCCAGTGGTACCATCAGGGGTGTGTAATGCACTTTAGGGTAGACAGCCAATCAGCTGCCAGATTCAATCTGTCAATCAAACACAGCAGCCAATCAGAGAGCTGGCCATTGATCAGCAGGCCCTTTATGACATCACAGACAGACCCACGGAACTCTCTGTGCTTGTCTGCTGGCTGGCTGTCAGTTGGGTGGGTGGGCGGCAGAGGGGGAGGATGTACGTCTCGTTTCTCCTGAAAATTGCGGTTTTTCAGCGTTTCCGGAAAAAGTCGCGGTCCGACGCGCAAAAGTGGGGTATCGTAGAAATCGCCTTTTAAAGACGCACCTTTCTGGCCCCACAAAAATGGGCATTTCAAATTAGAAACAAGTCAAATGAACAAAATAGTGTGAATAAGTAAGTATTTCAGGGGTGAGTTAGCAGGTTATTGGGGTAGTAAGTCCTGATTTTTTTGGAGGTTGCAGTGACCACTACGCCATTCAAAATAGGCAGGCTTTAGCATAAGCATTTAGGCCCCGTAGGATGATTTTAGCTAAAATGTGCCCCAAACACTCAAACCGGCTTGTATCTTGCAATGGAAAATATGGGAAACATGACTTAGACAGCAAATGATACACTGTATGCCATGTTTCCAAATTTTTATGCACAGTGGTTACAGCATGAAGTGAATGCATGTGAATATACACAGGTGCATTGCATTAAACAAGTCCAATGAGCGTGAAAAAAATGGCCGGCCTGCCTGCTTTCATCCATCATTTGTTCTAAATTTATAATTAATCAATGAGCTGAGGTGGAGTCTTAGCCAGTGGTACCATCAGGGGTGTGTAATGCACTTTAGGGTAGAAGGCCAATCAGCTGCCAGATTCAATCTGTCAATCAAACACAGCAGCCAATCAGAGAGCTGGCCATTGATCAGCAGGCCCTTTATGACATCACAGACAGACCCACGGAACTCTCTGTGCTTGTCTGCTGGCTGGCTGTCAGTTGGGAGGGTGGGCGGCAGAGGG
Source organism: Crinia signifera (assembly GCF_055691185.1). Lineage (NCBI taxonomy): Eukaryota > Metazoa > Chordata > Amphibia > Anura > Myobatrachidae > Crinia > Crinia signifera. The sequence goes on along the minus strand of NC_139218.1, from coordinate 146,876,357 downwards.
GGAGGATGTACGTCTCGTTTCTCCTGAAAATTGCGGTTTTTCGGCGTTTCCGGAAAAAGTCGCGGTCCGACGCGCAAAAGTGGGGTATCGTAGAAATCGCCTTTTAAAGACGCACCTTTCTGGCCCCACAAAAATGGGCATTTCAAATTAGAAACAAGTCAAATGAACAAAATAGTGTGAATAAGTAAGTATTTCAGGGGTGAGTTAGCAGGTTATTGGGGTAGTAAGTCCTGATTTTTTTGGAGGTTGCAGTGACCACTACGCCATTCAAAATAGGCAGGCTTTGGCATAAGCAGTTAGGCCACGTAGGATGATTTTAGCTAAAATGTGCCCCAAACACTCAAACCGGCTTGTATCTTGCAATGGAAAATATGGGAAACATGACTTAGACAGCAAATGATACACTGTATGCCATGTTTCCAAATTTTTATGCACAGTGGTTACAGCATGAAGCGAATGCATGTGAATATACAAAGGTGCATTGCATTAAACAAGTCCAATGAGCGTGAAAAAAATGGCTGGCCTGCCTGCTTTCATCCATCATTTGTTCTAAATTTATAATTAATCAATGAGCTGAGGTGGAGTCTTAGCCAGTGGTACCATCAGGGGTGTGTAATGCACTTTAGGGTAGACAGCCAATCAGCTGCCAGATTCAATCTGTCAATCAAACACAGCAGCCAATCAGAGAGCTGGCCATTGATCAGCAGGCCCTTTATGACATCACAGACAGACCCACGGAACTCTCTGTGCTTGTCTGCTGGCTGGCTGTCAGTTGGGTGGGTGGGCGGCAGAGGGGGAGGATGTACGTCTCGTTTCTCCTGAAAATTGCGGTTTTTCGGCGTTTCCGGAAAAAGTCGCGGTCCGACGCGCAAAAGTGGGGTATCGTAGAAATCGCCTTTTAAAGACGCACCTTTCTGGCCCCACAAAAATGGGCATTTCAAATTAGAAACAAGTCAAATGAACAAAATAGTGTGAATAAGTAAGTATTTCAGGGGTGAGTTAGCAGGTTATTGGGGTAGTAAGTCCTGATTTTTTTGGAGGTTGCATTGACCACTACGCCATTCAAAATAGGCAGGCTTTGGCATAAGCAGTTAGGCCCCGTAGGATGATTTTAGCTAAAATGTGCCCCAAACACTCAAACCGGCTTGTATCTTGCAATGGAAAATATGGGAAACATGACTTAGACAGCAAATGATACACTGTATGCCATGTTTCCAAATTTTTATGCACAGTGGTTACAGCATGAAGCGAATGCATGTGAATATACAAAGGTGCATTGCATTAAACAAGTCCAATGAGCGTGAAAAAAATGGCCGGCCTGCCTGCTTTCATCCATCATTTGTTCTAAATTTATAATTAATCAATGAGCTGAGGTGGAGTCTTAGCCAGTGGTACCATCAGGGGTGTGTAATGCACTTTAGGGTAGACAGCCAATCAGCTGCCAGATTCAATCTGTCAATCAAACACAGCAGCCAATCAGAGAGCTGGCCATTGATCAGCAGGCCCTTTATGACATCACAGACAGACCCACGGAACTCTCTGTGCTTGTCTGCTGGCTGGCTGTCAGTTGGGTGGGTGGGCGGCAGAGGGGGAGGATGTACGTCTCGTTTCTCCTGAAAATTGCGGTTTTTCAGCGTTTCCGGAAAAAGTCGCGGTCCGACGCGCAAAAGTGGGGTATCGTAGAAATCGCCTTTTAAAGACGCACCTTTCTGGCCCCACAAAAATGGGCATTTCAAATTAGAAACAAGTCAAATGAACAAAATAGTGTGAATAAGTAAGTATTTCAGGGGTGAGTTAGCAGGTTATTGGGGTAGTAAGTCCTGATTTTTTTGGAGGTTGCAGTGACCACTACGCCATTCAAAATAGGCAGGCTTTAGCATAAGCATTTAGGCCCCGTAGGATGATTTTAGCTAAAATGTGCCCCAAACACTCAAACCGGCTTGTATCTTGCAATGGAAAATATGGGAAACATGACTTAGACAGCAAATGATACACTGTATGCCATGTTTCCAAATTTTTATGCACAGTGGTTACAGCATGAAGTGAATGCATGTGAATATACACAGGTGCATTGCATTAAACAAGTCCAATGAGCGTGAAAAAAATGGCCGGCCTGACTGCTTTCATCCATCATTTGTTCTAAATTTATAATTAATCAATGAGCTGAGGTGGAGTCTTAGCCAGTGGTACCATCAGGGGTGTGTAATGCACTTTAGGGTAGACAGCCAATCAGCTGCCAGATTCAATCTGTCAATCAAACACAGCAGCCAATCAGAGAGCTGGCCATTGATCAGCAGGCCCTTTATGACATCACAGACAGACCCACGGAACTCTCTGTGCTTGTCTGCTGGCTGGCTGTCAGTTGGGTGGGTGGGCGGCAGAGGGGGTGGATGTACGTCTCGTTTCTCCTGAAAATTGCGGTTTTTCGGCGTTTCCGGAAAAAGTCGCGGTCCGACGCGCAAAAGTGGGGTATCGTAGAAATCGCCTTTTAAAGACGCACCTTTCTGGCCCCACAAAAATGGGCATTTCAAATTAGAAACAAGTCAAATGAACAAAATAGTGTGAATAAGTAAGTATTTCAGGGGTGAGTTAGCAGGTTATTGGGGTAGTAAGTCCTGATTTTTTTGGAGGTTGCAGTGACCACTACGCCATTCAAAATAGGCAGGCTTTAGCATAAGCATTTAGGCCCCGTAGGATGATTTTAGCTAAAATGTGCCCCAAACACTCAAACCGGCTTGTATCTTGCAATGGAAAATATGGGAAACATGACTTAGACAGCAAATGATACACTGTATGCCATGTTTCCAAATTTTTATGCACAGTGGTTACAGCATGAAGTGAATGCATTTGACTATACACAGGTGCATTGCATTAAACAAGTCCAATGAGCGTGAAAAAAATGGCCGGCCTGCCTGCTTTCATCCATCATTTGTTCTAAATTTATAATTAATCAATGAGCTGAGGTGGAGTCTTAGCCAGTGGTACCATCAGGGGTGTGTAATGCACTTTAGGGTAGACAGCCAATCAGCTGCCAGATTCAATCTGTCAATCAAACACAGCAGCCAATCAGAGAGCTGGCCATTGATCAGCAGGCCCTTTATGACATCACAGACAGACCCACGGAACTCTCTGTGCTTGTCTGCTGGCTGGCTGTCAGTTGGGTGGGTGGGCGGCAGAGGGGGAGGATGTACGTCTTGTTTCTCCTGAAAATTGCGATTTTTCGGCGTTTCCGGAAAAAGTCGCGGTCCGACGCGCAAAAGTGGGGTATCGTAGAAATCGCCTTTTAAAGACGCACCTTTCTGGCCCCACAAAAATGGGCATTTCAAATTAGAAACAAGTCAAATGAACAAAATAGTGTGAATAAGTAAGTATTTCAGGGGTGAGTTAGCAGGTTATTGGGGTAGTAAGTCCTGATTTTTTTGGAGGTTGCAGTGACCACTACGCCATTCAAAATAGGCAGGCTTTAGCATAAGCAGTTAGGCCCCGTAGGATGATTTTAGCTAAAATGTGCCCCAAACACTCAAACCGGCTTGTATCTTGCAATGGAAAATATGGGAAACATGACTTAGACAGCAAATGATACACTGTATGCCATGTTTCCAAATTTTTATGCACAGTGGTTACAGCATGAAGTGAATGCATGTGAATATACACAGGTGCATTGCATTAAACAAGTCCAATGAGCGTGAAAAAAATGGCCGGCCTGCCTGCTTTCATCCATCATTTGTTCTAAATTTATAATTAATCAATGAGCTGAGGTGGAGTCTTAGCCAGTGGTACCATCAGGGGTGTGTAATGCACTTTAGGGTAGACAGCCAATCAGCTGCCAGATTCAATCTGTCAATCAAACACAGCAGCCAATCAGAGAGCTGGCCATTGATCAGCAGGCCCTTTATGACATCACAGACAGACCCACGGAACTCTCTGTGCTTGTCTGCTGGCTGGCTGTCAGTTGGGTGGGTGGGCGGCAGAGGGGGAGGATGTACGTCTCGTTTCTCCTGAAAATTGCGGTTTTTCTGCGTTTCCGGAAAAAGTCGCGGTCCGACGCGCAAAAGTGGGGTATCGTAGAAATCGCCTTTTAAAGACGCACCTTTCTGGCCCCACAAAAATGGGCATTTCAAATTAGAAACAAGTCAAATGAACAAAATAGTGTGAATAAGTAAGTATTTCAGGGGTGAGTTAGCAGGTTATTGGGGTAGTAAGTCCTGATTTTTTTGGAGGTTGCATTGACCACTACGCCATTCAAAATAGGCAGGCTTTGGCATAAGCAGTTAGGCCCCGTAGGATGATTTTAGCTAAAATGTGCCCCAAACACTCAAACCGGCTTGTATCTTGCAATGGAAAATATGGGAAACATGACTTAGACAGCAAATGATACACTGTATGCCATGTTTCCAAATTTTTATGCACAGTGGTTACAGCATGAAGCGAATGCATGTGAATATACACAGGTGCATTGCATTAAACAAGTCCAATGAGCGTGAAAAAAATGGCCGGCCTGCCTGCTTTCATCCATCATTTGTTCTAAATTTATAATTAATCAATGAGCTGAGGTGGAGTCTTAGCCAGTGGTACCATCAGGGGTGTGTAATGCACTTTAGGGTAGACAGCCAATCAGCTGCCAGATTCAATCTGTCAATCAAACACAGCAGCCAATCAGAGAGCTGGCCATTGATCAGCAGGCCCTTTATGACATCACAGACAGACCCACGGAACTCTCTGTGCTTGTCTGCTGGCTGGCTGTCAGTTGGGTGGGTGGGCGGCAGAGGGGGAGGATGTACGTCTCGTTTCTCCTGAAAATTGCGGTTTTTCAGCGTTTCCGGAAAAAGTCGCGGTCCGACGCGCAAAAGTGGGGTATCGTAGAAATCGCCTTTTAAAGACGCACCTTTCTGGCCCCACAAAAATGGGCATTTCAAATTAGAAACAAGTCAAATGAACAAAATAGTGTGAATAAGTAAGTATTTCAGGGGTGAGTTAGCAGGTTATTGGGGTAGTAAGTCCTGATTTTTTTGGAGGTTGCAGTGACCACTACGCCATTCAAAATAGGCAGGCTTTAGCATAAGCATTTAGGCCCCGTAGGATGATTTTAGCTAAAATGTGCCCCAAACACTCAAACCGGCTTGTATCTTGCAATGGAAAATATGGGAAACATGACTTAGACAGCAAATGATACACTGTATGCCATGTTTCCAAATTTTTATGCACAGTGGTTACAGCATGAAGTGAATGCATGTGAATATACACAGGTGCATTGCATTAAACAAGTCCAATGAGCGTGAAAAAAATGGCCGGCCTGCCTGCTTTCATCCATCATTTGTTCTAAATTTATAATTAATCAATGAGCTGAGGTGGAGTCTTAGCCAGTGGTACCATCAGGGGTGTGTAATGCACTTTAGGGTAGACAGCCAATCAGCTGCCAGATTCAATCTGTCAATCAAACACAGCAGCCAATCAGAGAGCTGGCCATTGATCAGCAGGCCCTTTATGACATCACAGACAGACCCACGGAACTCTCTGTGCTTGTCTGCTGGCTGGCTGTCAGTTGGGTGGGTGGGCGGCAGAGGGGGAGGATGTACGTCTCGTTTCTCCTGAAAATTGCGGTTTTTCAGCGTTTCCGGAAAAAGTCGCGGTCCGACGCGCAAAAGTGGGGTATCGTAGAAATCGCCTTTTAAAGACGCACCTTTCTGGCCCCACAAAAATGGGCATTTCAAATTAGAAACAAGTCAAATGAACAAAATAGTGTGAATAAGTAAGTATTTCAGGGGTGAGTTAGCAGGTTATTGGGGTAGTAAGTCCTGATTTTTTTGGAGGTTGCAGTGACCACTACGCCATTCAAAATAGGCAGGCTTTAGCATAAGCATTTAGGCCCCGTAGGATGATTTTAGCTAAAATGTGCCCCAAACACTCAAACCGGCTTGTATCTTGCAATGGAAAATATGGGAAACATGACTTAGACAGCAAATGATACACTGTATGCCATGTTTCCAAATTTTTATGCACAGTGGTTACAGCATGAAGTGAATGCATGTGAATATACACAGGTGCATTGCATTAAACAAGTCCAATGAGCGTGAAAAAAATGGCCGGCCTGACTGCTTTCATCCATCATTTGTTCTAAATTTATAATTAATCAATGAGCTGAGGTGGAGTCTTAGCCAGTGGTACCATCAGGGGTGTGTAATGCACTTTAGGGTAGACAGCCAATCAGCTGCCAGATTCAATCTGTCAATCAAACACAGCAGCCAATCAGAGAGCTGGCCATTGATCAGCAGGCCCTTTATGACATCACAGACAGACCCACGGAACTCTCTGTGCTTGTCTGCTGGCTGGCTGTCAGTTGGGTGGGTGGGCGGCAGAGGGGGTGGATGTACGTCTCGTTTCTCCTGAAAATTGCGGTTTTTCGGCGTTTCCGGAAAAAGTCGCGGTCCGACGCGCAAAAGTGGGGTATCGTAGAAATCGCCTTTTAAAGACGCACCTTTCTGGCCCCACAAAAATGGGCATTTCAAATTAGAAACAAGTCAAATGAACAAAATAGTGTGAATAAGTAAGTATTTCAGGGGTGAGTTAGCAGGTTATTGGGGTAGTAAGTCCTGATTTTTTTGGAGGTTGCAGTGACCACTACGCCATTCAAAATAGGCAGGCTTTAGCATAAGCATTTAGGCCCCGTAGGATGATTTTAGCTAAAATGTGCCCCAAACACTCAAACCGGCTTGTATCTTGCAATGGAAAATATGGGAAACATGACTTAGACAGCAAATGATACACTGTATGCCATGTTTCCAAATTTTTATGCACAGTGGTTACAGCATGAAGTGAATGCATTTGACTATACACAGGTGCATTGCATTAAACAAGTCCAATGAGCGTGAAAAAAATGGCCGGCCTGCCTGCTTTCATCCATCATTTGTTCTAAATTTATAATTAATCAATGAGCTGAGGTGGAGTCTTAGCCAGTGGTACCATCAGGGGTGTGTAATGCACTTTAGGGTAGACAGCCAATCAGCTGCCAGATTCAATCTGTCAATCAAACACAGCAGCCAATCAGAGAGCTGGCCATTGATCAGCAGGCCCTTTATGACATCACAGACAGACCCACGGAACTCTCTGTGCTTGTCTGCTGGCTGGCTGTCAGTTGGGTGGGTGGGCGGCAGAGGGGGAGGATGTACGTCTTGTTTCTCCTGAAAATTGCGATTTTTCGGCGTTTCCGGAAAAAGTCGCGGTCCGACGCGCAAAAGTGGGGTATCGTAGAAATCGCCTTTTAAAGACGCACCTTTCTGGCCCCACAAAAATGGGCATTTCAAATTAGAAACAAGTCAAATGAACAAAATAGTGTGAATAAGTAAGTATTTCAGGGGTGAGTTAGCAGGTTATTGGGGTAGTAAGTCCTGATTTTTTTGGAGGTTGCAGTGACCACTACGCCATTCAAAATAGGCAGGCTTTAGCATAAGCAGTTAGGCCCCGTAGGATGATTTTAGCTAAAATGTGCCCCAAACACTCAAACCGGCTTGTATCTTGCAATGGAAAATATGGGAAACATGACTTAGACAGCAAATGATACACTGTATGCCATGTTTCCAAATTTTTATGCACAGTGGTTACAGCATGAAGTGAATGCATGTGAATATACACAGGTGCATTGCATTAAACAAGTCCAATGAGCGTGAAAAAAATGGCCGGCCTGCCTGCTTTCATCCATCATTTGTTCTAAATTTATAATTAATCAATGAGCTAAGGTGGAGTCTTAGCCAGTGGTACCATCAGGGGTGTGTAATGCACTTTAGGGTAGACAGCCAATCAGCTGCCAGATTCAATCTGTCAATCAAACACAGCAGCCAATCAGAGAGCTGGCCATTGATCAGCAGGCCCTTTATGACATCACAGACAGACCCACGGAACTCTCTGTGCTTGTCTGCTGGCTGGCTGTCAGTTGGGTGGGTGGGCGGCAGAGGGGGAGGATGTACGTCTCGTTTCTCCTGAAAATTGCGGTTTTTCTGCGTTTCCGGAAAAAGTCGCGGTCCGACGCGCAAAAGTGGGGTATCGTAGAAATCGCCTTTTAAAGACGCACCTTTCTGGCCCCACAAAAATGGGCATTTCAAATTAGAAACAAGTCAAATGAACAAAATAGTGTGAATAAGTAAGTATTTCAGGGGTGAGTTAGCAGGTTATTGGGGTAGTAAGTCCTGATTTTTTTGGAGGTTGCATTGACCACTACGCCATTCAAAATAGGCAGGCTTTGGCATAAGCAGTTAGGCCCCGTAGGATGATTTTAGCTAAAATGTGCCCCAAACACTCAAACCGGCTTGTATCTTGCAATGGAAAATATGGGAAACATGACTTAGACAGCAAATGATACACTGTATGCCATGTTTCCAAATTTTTATGCACAGTGGTTACAGCATGAAGCGAATGCATGTGAATATACACAGGTGCATTGCATTAAACAAGTCCAATGAGCGTGAAAAAAATGGCCGGCCTGCCTGCTTTCATCCATCATTTGTTCTAAATTTATAATTAATCAATGAGCTGAGGTGGAGTCTTAGCCAGTGGTACCATCAGGGGTGTGTAATGCACTTTAGGGTAGACAGCCAATCAGCTGCCAGATTCAATCTGTCAATCAAACACAGCAGCCAATCAGAGAGCTGGCCATTGATCAGCAGGCCCTTTATGACATCACAGACAGACCCACGGAACTCTCTGTGCTTGTCTGCTGGCTGGCTGTCAGTTGGGTGGGTGGGCGGCAGAGGGGGAGGATGTACGTCTCGTTTCTCCTGAAAATTGCGGTTTTTCAGCGTTTCCGGAAAAAGTCGCGGTCCGACGCGCAAAAGTGGGGTATCGTAGAAATCGCCTTTTAAAGACGCACCTTTCTGGCCCCACAAAAATGGGCATTTCAAATTAGAAACAAGTCAAATGAACAAAATAGTGTGAATAAGTAAGTATTTCAGGGGTGAGTTAGCAGGTTATTGGGGTAGTAAGTCCTGATTTTTTTGGAGGTTGCAGTGACCACTACGCCATTCAAAATAGGCAGGCTTTAGCATAAGCATTTAGGCCCCGTAGGATGATTTTAGCTAAAATGTGCCCCAAACACTCAAACCGGCTTGTATCTTGCAATGGAAAATATGGGAAACATGACTTAGACAGCAAATGATACACTGTATGCCATGTTTCCAAATTTTTATGCACAGTGGTTACAGCATGAAGTGAATGCATGTGAATATACACAGGTGCATTGCATTAAACAAGTCCAATGAGCGTGAAAAAAATGGCCGGCCTGCCTGCTTTCATCCATCATTTGTTCTAAATTTATAATTAATCAATGAGCTGAGGTGGAGTCTTAGCCAGTGGTACCATCAGGGGTGTGTAATGCACTTTAGGGTAGACAGCCAATCAGCTGCCAGATTCAATCTGTCAATCAAACACAGCAGCCAATCAGAGAGCTGGCCATTGATCAGCAGGCCCTTTATGACATCACAGACAGACCCACGGAACTCTCTGTGCTTGTCTGCTGGCTGGCTGTCAGTTGGGTGGGTGGGCGGCAGAAGGGGAGGATGTACGTCTTGTTTCTCCTGAAAATTGCGATTTTTCGGCGTTTCCGGAAAAAGTCGCGGTCCGACGCGCAAAAGTGGGGTATCGTAGAAATCGCCTTTTAAAGACGCACCTTTCTGGCCCCACAAAAATGGGCATTTCAAATTAGAAACAAGTCAAATGAACAAAATAGTGTGAATAAGTAAGTATTTCAGGGGTGAGTTAGCAGGTTATTGGGGTAGTAAGTCCTGATTTTTTTGGAGGTTGCAGTGACCACTACGCCATTCAAAATAGGCAGGCTTTAGCATAAGCAGTTAGGCCCCGTAGGATGATTTTAGCTAAAATGTGCCCCAAACACTCAAACCGGCTTGTATCTTGCAATGGAAAATATGGGAAACATGACTTAGACAGCAAATGATACACTGTATGCCATGTTTCCAAATTTTTATGCACAGTGGTTACAGCATGAAGTGAATGCATGTGAATATACACAGGTGCATTGCATTAAACAAGTCCAATGAGCGTGAAAAAAATGGCCGGCCTGCCTGCTTTCATCCATCATTTGTTCTAAATTTATAATTAATCAATGAGCTGAGGTGGAGTCTTAGCCAGTGGTACCATCAGGGGTGTGTAATGCACTTTAGGGTAGACAGCCAATCAGCTGCCAGATTCAATCTGTCAATCAAACACAGCAGCCAATCAGAGAGCTGGCCATTGATCAGCAGGCCCTTTATGACATCACAGACAGACCCACGGAACTCTCTGTGCTTGTCTGCTGGCTGGCTGTCAGTTGGGTGGGTGGGCGGCAGAGGGGGAGGATGTACGTCTCGTTTCTCCTGAAAATTGCGGTTTTTCTGCGTTTCCGGAAAAAGTCGCGGTCCGACGCGCAAAAGTGGGGTATCGTAGAAATCGCCTTTTAAAGACGCACCTTTCTGGCCCCACAAAAATGGGCATTTCAAATTAGAAACAAGTCAAATGAACAAAATAGTGTGAATAAGTAAGTATTTCAGGGGTGAGTTAGCAGGTTATTGGGGTAGTAAGTCCTGATTTTTTTGGAGGTTGCAGTGACCACTACGCCATTCAAAATAGGCAGGCTTTAGCATAAGCATTTAGGCCCCGTAGGATGATTTTAGCTAAAATGTGCCCCAAACACTCAAACCGGCTTGTATCTTGCAATGGAAAATATGGGAAACATGACTTAGACAGCAAATGATACACTGTATGCCATGTTTCCAAATTTTTATGCACAGTGGTTACAGCATGAAGTGAATGCATGTGAATATACACAGGTGCATTGCATTAAACAAGTCCAATGAGCGTGAAAAAAATGGCCGGCCTGCCTGCTTTCATCCATCATTTGTTCTAAATTTATAATTAATCAATGAGCTGAGGTGGAGTCTTAGCCAGTGGTACCATCAGGGGTGTGTAATGCACTTTAGGGTAGACAGCCAATCAGCTGCCAGATTCAATCTGTCAATCAAACACAGCAGCCAATCAGAGAGCTGGCCATTGATCAGCAGGCCCTTTATGACATCACAGACAGACCCACGGAACTCTCTGTGCTTGTCTGCTGGCTGGCTGTCAGTTGGGTGGGTGGGCGGCAGAGGGGGAGGATGTACGTCTCGTTTCTCCTGAAAATTGCGGTTTTTCAGCGTTTCCGGAAAAAATCGTGGTCCGACGCGCAAAAGTGGGGTATCGTAGAAATCGCCTTTTAAAGACGCACCTTTCTGGCCCCACAAAAATGGGCATTTCAAATTAGAAACAAGTCAAATGAACAAAATAGTGTGAATAAGTAAGTATTTCAGGGGTGAGTTAGCAGGTTATTGGGGTAGTAAGTCCTGATTTTTTTGGAGGTTGCAGTGACCACTACGCCATTCAAAATAGGCAGGCTTTAGCATAAGCATTTAGGCCCCGTAGGATGATTTTAGCTAAAATGTGCCCCAAACACTCAAACCGGCTTGTATCTTGCAATGGAAAATATGGGAAACATGACTTAGACAGCAAATGATACACTGTATGCCATGTTTCCAAATTTTTATGCACAGTGGTTACAGCATGAAGTGAATGCATGTGAATATACACAGGTGCATTGCATTAAACAAGTCCAATGAGCGTGAAAAAAATGGCCGGCCTGCCTGCTTTCATCCATCATTTGTTCTAAATTTATAATTAATCAATGAGCTGAGGTGGAGTCTTAGCCAGTGGTACCATCAGGGGTGTGTAATGCACTTTAGGGTAGACAGCCAATCAGCTGCCAGATTCAATCTGTCAATCAAACACAGCAGCCAATCAGAGAGCTGGCCATTGATCAGCAGGCCCTTTATGACATCACAGACAGACCCACGGAACTCTCTGTGCTTGTCTGCTGGCTGGCTGTCAGTTGGGTGGGTGGGCGGCAGAGGGGGTGTATGTACGTCTCGTTTCTCCTGAAAATTGCGGTTTTTCTGCGTTTCCGGAAAAAGTCGCGGTCCGACGCGCAAAAGTGGGGTATCGTAGAAATCGCCTTTTAAAGACGCACCTTTCTGGCCCCACAAAAATGGGCATTTCAAATTAGAAACAAGTCAAATGAACAAAATAGTGTGAATAAGTAAGTATTTCAGGGGTGAGTTAGCAGGTTATTGGGGTAGTAAGTCCTGATTTTTTTGGAGGTTGCAGTGACCACTACGCCATTCAAAATAGGCAGGCTTTGGCATAAGCAGTTAGGCCCCGTAGGATGATTTTAGCTAAAATGTGCCCCAAACACTCAAACCGGCTTGTATCTTGCAATGGAAAATATGGGAAACATGACTTAGACAGCAAATGATACACTGTATGCCATGTTTCCAAATTTTTATGCACAGTGGTTACAGCATGAAGCGAATGCATGTGAATATACAATGGTGCATTGCATTAAACAAGTCCAATGAGCGTGAAAAAAATGGACGGCCTGCCTGCTTTCATCCATCATTTGTTCTAAATTTATAATTAATCAATGAGCTGAGGTGGAGTCTTAGCCAGTGGTACCATCAGGGGTGTGTAATGCACTTTAGGGTAGACAGCCAATCAGCTGCCAGATTCAATCTGTCAATCAAACACAGCAGCCAATCAGAGAGCTGGCCATTGATCAGCAGGCCCTTTATGACATCACAGACAGACCCACGGAACTCTCTGTGCTTGTCTGCTGGCTGGCTGTCAGTTGGGTGGGTGGGCGGCAGAGGGGGAGGATGTACGTCTCGTTTCTCCTGAAAATTGCGGTTTTTCAGCGTTTCCGGAAAAAGTCACGGTCCGACGCGCAAAAGTGGGGTATCGTAGAAATCGCCTTTTAAAGACGCACCTTTCTGGCCCCACAAAAATGGGCATTTCAAATTAGAAACAAGTCAAATGAACAAAATAGTGTGAATAAGTAAGTATTTCAGGGGTGAGTTAGCAGGTTATTGGGGTAGTAAGTCCTGATTTTTTTGGAGGTTGCAGTGACCACTACGCCATTCAAAATAGGCAGGCTTTAGCATAAGCATTTAGGCCCCGTAGGATGATTTTAGCTAAAATGTGCCCCAAACACTCAAACCGGCTTGTATCTTGCAATGGAAAATATGGGAAACATGACTTAGACAGCAAATGATACACTGTATGCCATGTTTCCAAATTTTTATGCACAGTGGTTACAGCATGAAGTGAATGCATTTGACTATACACAGGTGCATTGCATTAAACAAGTCCAATGAGCGTGAAAAAAATGGCCGGCCTGCCTGCTTTCATCCATCATTTGTTCTAAATTTATAATTAATCAATGAGCTGAGGTGGAGTCTTAGCCAGTGGTACCATCAGGGGTGTGTAATGCACTTTAGGGTAGACAGCCAATCAGCTGCCAGATTCAATCTGTCAATCAAACACAGCAGCCAATCAGAGAGCTGGCCATTGATCAGCAGGCCCTTTATGACATCACAGACAGACCCACGGAACTCTCTGTGCTTGTCTGCTGGCTGGCTGTCAGTTGGGTGGGTGGGCGGCAGAGGGGGAGGATGTACGTCTTGTTTCTCCTGAAAATTGCGATTTTTCGGCGTTTCCGGAAAAAGTCGCGGTCCGACGCGCAAAAGTGGGGTATCGTAGAAATCGCCTTTTAAAGACGCACCTTTCTGGCCCCACAAAAATGGGCATTTCAAATTAGAAACAAGTCAAATGAACAAAATGGTGTGAGTAAGTAAGTATTTCAGGGGTGAGTTAGCAGGTTATTGGGGTAGTAAGTCCTGATTTTTTTGGAGGTTGCAGTGACCACTACGCCATTCAAAATAGGCAGGCTTTAGCATAAGCAGTTAGGCCCCGTAGGATGATTTTAGCTAAAATGTGCCCCAAACACTCAAACCGGCTTGTATCTTGCAATGGAAAATATGGGAAACATGACTTAGACAGCAAATGATACACTGTATGCCATGTTTCCAAATTTTTATGCACAGTGGTTACAGCATGAAGTGAATGCATGTGAATATACAAAGGTGCATTGCATTAAACAAGTCCAATGAGCGTGAAAAAAATGGCCGGCCTGCCTGTTTTCATCCATCATTTGTTCTAAATTTATAATTAATCAATGAGCTGAGGTGGAGTCTTAGCCAGTGGTACCATCAGGGGTGTGTAATGCACTTTAGGGTAGACAGCCAATCAGCTGCCAGATTCAATCTGTCAATCAAACACAGCAGCCAATCAGAGAGCTGGCCATTGATCAGCAGGCCCTTTATGACATCACAGACAGACCCACGGAACTCTCTGTGCTTGTCTGCTGGCTGGCTGTCAGTTGGGTGGGTGGGCGGCAGAGGGGGAGGATGTACGTCTCGTTTCTCCTGAAAATTGCGGTTTTTCGGCGTTTCCGGAAAAAGTCGCGGTCCGACGCGCAAAAGTGGGGTATCGTAGAAATCGCCTTTTAAAGACGCACCTTTCTGGCCCCACAAAAATGGGCATTTCAAATTAGAAACAAGTCAAATGAACAAAATAGTGTGAATAAGTAAGTATTTCAGGGGTGAGTTAGCAGGTTATTGGGGTAGTAAGTCCTGATTTTTTTGGAGGTTGCATTGACCACTACGCCATTCAAAATAGGCAGGCTTTGGCATAAGCAGTTAGGCCCCGTAGGATGATTTTAGCTAAAATGTGCCCCAAACACTCAAACCGGCTTGTATCTTGCAATGGAAAATATGGGAAACATGACTTAGACAGCAAATGATACACTGTATGCCATGTTTCCAAATTTTTATGCACAGTGGTTACAGCATGAAGCGAATGCATGTGAATATACAAAGGTGCATTGCATTAAACAAGTCCAATGAGCGTGAAAAAAATGGCCGGCCTGCCTGTTTTCATCCATCATTTGTTCTAAATTTATAATTAATCAATGAGCTGAGGTGGAGTCTTAGCCAGTGGTACCATCAGGGGTGTGTAATGCACTTTAGGGTAGACAGCCAATCAGCTGCCAGATTCAATCTGTCAATCAAACACAGCAGCCAATCAGAGAGCTGGCCATTGATCAGCAGGCCCTTTATGACATCACAGACAGACCCACGGAACTCTCTGTGCTTGTCTGCTGGCTGGCTGTCAGTTGGGTGGGTGGGCGGCAGAGGGGGAGGATGTACGTCTCGTTTCTCCTGAAAATTGCGGTTTTTCAGCGTTTCCGGAAAAAGTCGTGGTCCGACGCGCAAAAGTGGGGTATCGTAGAAATCGCCTTTTAAAGACGCACCTTTCTGGCCCCACAAAAATGGGCATTTCAAATTAGAAACAAGTCAAATGAACAAAATAATGTGAATAAGTAAGTATTTCAGGGGTGAGTTAGCAGGTTATTGGGGTAGTAAGTCCTGATTTTTTTGGAGGTTGCAGTGACCACTACGCCATTCAAAATAGGCAGGCTTTAGCATAAGCATTTAGGCCCCGTAGGATGATTTTAGCTAAAATGTGCCCCAAACACTCAAACCGGCTTGTATCTTGCAATGGAAAATATGGGAAACATGACTTAGACAGCAAATGATACACTGTATGCCATGTTTCCAAATTTTTATGCACAGTGGTTACAGCATGAAGCGAATGCATGTGAATATACAAAGGTGCATTGCATTAAACAAGTCCAATGAGCGTGAAAAAAATAGCCGGCCTGCCTGCTTTCATCCATCATTTGTTCTAAATTTATAATTAATCAATGAGCTGAGGTGGAGTCTTAGCCAGTGGTACCATCAGGGGTGTGTAATGCACTTTAGGGTAGACAGCCAATCAGCTGCCAGATTCAATCTGTCAATCAAACACAGCAGCCAATCAGAGAGCTGGCCATTGATCAGCAGGCCCTTTATGACATCACAGACAGACCCACGGAACTCTCTGTGCTTGTCTGCTGGCTGGCTGTCAGTTGGGTGGGTGGGCGGCAGAGGGGGAGGATGTACGTCTCGTTTCTCCTGAAAATTGCGGTTTTTCTGCGTTTCCGGAAAAAGTCGCGGTCCGACGCGCAAAAGTGGGGTATCGTAGAAATCGCCTTTTATAGACGCACCTTTCTGGCCCCACAAAAATGGGCATTTCAAATTAGAAACAAGTCAAATGAACAAAATAGTGTGAATAAGTAAGTATTTCAGGGGTGAGTTAGCAGGTTATTGGGGTAGTAAGTCCTGATTTTTTTGGAGGTTGCAGTGACCACTACGCCATTCAAAATAGGCAGGCTTTAGCATAAGCAGTTAGGGCCCGTAGGATGATTTTAGCTAAAATGTGCCCCAAACACTCAAACCGGCTTGTATCTTGCAATGGAAAATATGGGAAACATGACTTAGACAGCAAATGATACACTGTATGCCATGTTTCCAAATTTTTATGCACAGTGGTTACAGCATGAAGCGAATGCATGTGAATATACAAAGGTGCATTGCATTAAACAAGTCCAATGAGCGTGAAAAAAATGGCCGGCCTGCCTGCTTTCATCCATCATTTGTTCTAAATTTATAATTAATCAATGAGCTGAGGTGGAGTCTTAGCCAGTGGTACCATCAGGGGTGTGTAATGCACTTTAGGGTAGACAGCCAATCAGCTGCCAGATTCAATCTGTCAATCAAACACAGCAGCCAATCAGAGAGCTGGCCATTGATCAGCAGGCCCTTTATGACATCACAGACAGACCCACGGAACTCTCTGTGCTTGTCTGCTGGCTGGCTGTCAGTTGGGTGGGTGGGCGGCAGAGGGGGAGGATGTACGTCTCGTTTCTCCTGAAAATTGCGGTTTTTTGGCGTTTCCGGAAAAAGTCGCGGTCCGACGCGCAAAAGTGGGGTATCGTAGAAATCGCCTTTTAAAGACGCACCTTTCTGGACCCACAAAAATGGGCATTTCAAATTAGAAACAAGTCAAATGAACAAAATAGTGTGAATAAGTAAGTATTTCAGGGGTGAGTTAGCAGGTTATTGGGGTAGTAAGTCCTGATTTTTTTGGAGGTTGCAGTGACCACTACGCCATTCAAAATAGGCAGGCTTTAGCATAAGCAGTTAGGACCCGTTGGATGATTTTAGCTAAAATGTGCCCCAAACACTCAAACCGACTTGTATCTTGCAATGGAAAATATGGGAAACATGACTTAGACAGCAAATGATACACTGTATGCCATGTTTCCAAATTTGTATGCACAGTGGTTACAGCATGAAGCGAATGCATGTGAATATACAAAGGTGTATTCCATTAAACAAGTCCAATGAGCGTGAAAAAAATGGCCGGCCTGCCTGCTTTCATCCATCATTTGTTCTAAATTTATAATTAATCAATGAGCTGAGGTGGAGTCTTAGCCAGTGGTACCATCAGGGGTGTGTAATGCACTTTAGGGTAGACAGCCAATCAGCTGCCAGATTCAATCTGTCAATCAAACACAGCAGCCAATCAGAGAGCTGGCCATTGATCAGCAGGCCCTTTATGACATCACAGACAGACCCACGGAACTCTCTGTGCTTGTCTGCTGGCTGGCTGTCAGTTGGGTGGGTGGGCGGCAGAGGGGGAGGATGTACGTCTCGTTTCTCCTGAAAATTGCGGTTTTTCGGCGTTTCCGGAAAAAGTCGCGGTCCGACGCGCAAAAGTGGGGTATCGTAGAAATCGCCTTTTAAAGACGCACCTTTCTGGCCCCACAAAAATGATAATTTCAAATTAGAAACAAGTCAAATGAACAAAATAGTGTGAATAAGTAAGTATTTCAGGGGTGAGTTAGCAGGTTATTGGGGTAGTAAGTCCTGATTTTTTTGGAGGTTGCAGTGACCACTACGCCATTCAAAATAGGCAGGCTTTAGCATAAGCAGTTAGGCCCCGTAGGATGATTTTAGCTAAAATGTGCCCCAAACACTCAAACCGGCTTGTTTCTTGCAATGGAAAATATGGGAAACATGACTTAGACAGCAAATGATACACTGTATGCCATGTTTCCAAATTTTTATGCACAGTGGTTACAGCATGAAGCGAATGCATGTGAATATACAAAGGTGCATTGCATTAAACAAGTCCAATGAGCGTAAAAAAAATGGACGGCCTGCCTGCTTTCATCCATCATTTGTTCTAAATTTATAATTAATCAATGAGCTGAGGTGGAGTCTTAGCCAGTGGTACCATCAGGGGTGTGTAATGCACTTTAGGGTAGACAGCCAATCAGCTTCCAGATTCAATCTGTCAATCAAACACAGCAGCCAATCAGAGAGCTGGCCATTGATCAGCAGGCCCTTTATGACATCACAGACAGACCCACGGAACTCTCTGTGCTTGTCTGCTGGCTGGCTGTCAGTTGGGTGGGTGGGCGGCAGAGGGGGAGGATGTACGTCTCGTTTCTCCTGAAAATTGCGGTTTTTTGGCGTTTCCGGAAAAAGTCGCGGTCCGACGCGCAAAAGTGGGGTATCGTAGAAATCGCCTTTTAAAGACGCACCTTTCTGGCCCCACAAAAATGGGCATTTCAAATTAGAAACAAGTCAAATGAACAAAATAGTGTGAATAAGTAAGTATTTCAGGGGTGAGTTAGCAGGTTATTGGGGTAGTAAGTCCTGATTTTTTTGGAGGTTGCAGTGACCACTACGCCATTCAAAATAGGCAGGCTTTAGCATAAGCAGTTAGGCCCCGTTGGATGATTTTAGCTAAAATGTGCCCCAAACACTCAAACCGACTTGTATCTTGCAATGGAAAATATGGGAAACATGACTTAGACAGCAAATGATACACTGTATGCCATGTTTCCAAATTTGTATGCACAGTGGTTACAGCATGAAGCGAATGCATGTGAATATACAAAGGTGTATTCCATTAAACAAGTCCAATGAGCGTGAAAAAAATGGCCGGCCTGCCTGCTTTCATCCATCATTTGTTCTAAATTTATAATTAATCAATGAGCTGAGGTGGAGTCTTAGCCAGTGGTACCATCAGGGGTGTGTAATGCACTTTAGGGTAGACAGCCAATCAGCTGCCAGATTCAATCTGTCAATCAAACACAGCAGCCAATCAGAGAGCTGGCCATTGATCAGCAGGCCCTTTATGACATCACAGACAGACCCACGGAACTCTCTGTGCTTGTCTGCTGGCTGGCTGTCAGTTGGGTGGGTGGGCGGCAGAGGGGGAGGATGTACGTCTCGTTTCTCCTGAAAATTGCGGTTTTTCGGCGTTTCCGGAAAAAGTCGCGGTCCGACGCGCAAAAGTGGGGTATCGTAGAAATCGCCTTTTAAAGACGCACCTTTCTGGCCCCACAAAAATGATAATTTCAAATTAGAAACAAGTCAAATGAACAAAATAGTGTGAATAAGTAAGTATTTCAGGGGTGAGTTAGCAGGTTATTGGGGTAGTAAGTCCTGATTTTTTTGGAGGTTGCAGTGACCACTACGCCATTCAAAATAGGCAGGCTTTAGCATAAGCAGTTAGGCCCCGTAGGATGATTTTAGCTAAAATGTGCCCCAAACACTCAAACCGGCTTGTATCTTGCAATGGAAAATATGGGAAACATGACTTAGACAGCAAATGATACACTGTATGCCATGTTTCCAAATTTTTATGCACAGTGGTTACAGCATGAAGCGAATGCATGTGAATATACAAAGGTGCATTGCATTAAACAAGTCCAATGAGCGTGAAAAAAATGGACGGCCTGCCTGCTTTCATCCATCATTTGTTCTAAATTTATAATTAATCAATGAGCTGAGGTGGAGTCTTAGCCAGTGGTACCATCAGGGGTGTGTAATGCACTTTAGGGTAGACAGCCAATCAGCTGCCAGATTCAATCTGTCAATCAAACACAGCAGCCAATCAGAGAGCTGGCCATTGATCAGCAGGCCCTTTATGACATCACAGACAGACCCACGGAACTCTCTGTGCTTGTGTGCTGGCTGGCTGTCAGTTGGGTGGGTGGGCGGCAGAGGGGGAGGATGTACGTCTCGTTTCTCCTGAAAATTGCGGTTTTTTGGCGTTTCCGGAAAAAGTCGCGGTCCGACGCGCAAAAGTGGGGTATCGTAGAAATCGCCTTTTAAAGACGCACCTTTCTGGCCCCACAAAAATGGGCATTTCTAATTAGAAACAAGTCAAATGAACAAAATAGTGTGAATAAGTAAGTATTTCAGGGGTGAGTTAGCAGGTTATTGGGGTAGTAAGTCCTGATTTTTTTGGAGGTTGCAGTGACCACTACGCCATTCAAAATAGGCAGGCTTTAGCATAAGCAGTTATGCCCCGTAGGATGATTTTAGCTATAATGTGCCCCAAACACTCAAACCGGCTTGTATCTTGCAATGGAAAATATGGGAAACATGACTTAGACAGCAAATGATACACTGTATGCCATGTTTCCAAATTTGTATGCACAGTGGTTACAGCATGAAGCGAATGCATGTGAATATACAAAGGTGCATTGCATTAAACAAGTCCAATGAGCGTGAAAAAATGGCCGGCCTGCCTGCTTTCATCCATCATTTGTTCTAAATTTATAATTAATCAATGAGCTGAGGTGGAGTCTTAGCCAGTGGTACCATCAGGGGTGTGTAATGCACTTTAGGGTAGACAGCCAATCAGCTGCCAGATTCAATCTGTCAATCAAACACAGCAGCCAATCAGAGAGCTGGCCATTGATCAGCAGGCCCTTTATGACATCACAGACAGACCCACGGAACTCTCTGTGCTTGTCTGCTGGCTGGCTGTCAGTTGGGTGGGTGGGCGGCAGAGGGGGAGGATGTACGTCTCGTTTCTCCTGAAAATTGCGGTTTTTTGGCGTTTCCGGAAAAAGTCGCGGTCCGACGCGCAAAAGTGGGGTATCGTAGAAATCGCCTTTTAAAGACGCACCTTTCTGGCCCCACAAAAATGGGCATTTCTAATTAGAAACAAGTCAAATGAACAAAATAGTGTGAATAAGTAAGTATTTCAGGGGTGAGTTAGCAGGTTATTGGGGTAGTAAGTCCTGATTTTTTTGGAGGTTGCAGTGACCACTACGCCATTCAAAATAGGCAGGCTTTAGCATAAGCAGTTAGGCCCCGTAGGATGATTTTAGCTAAAATGTGCCCCAAACACTCAAACCGGCTTGTATCTTGCAATCGAAAATATGGGAAACATGACTTAGACAGCAAATGATACACTGTATGCCATGTTTCCAAATTTTTATGCACAGTGGTTACAGCATGAAGCGAATGCATGTGAATATACAAAGGTGCATTGCATTAAACAAGTCCAATGAGCGTAAAAAAAAATTGCCGGCCTGCCTGCTTTCATCCATCATTTGTTCTAAATTTATAATTAATCAATGAGCTGAGGTGGAGTCTTAGCCAGTGGTACCATCAGGGGTGTGTAATGCACTTTAGGGTAGACAGCCAATCAGCTGCCAGATTCAATCTGTCATTCAAACACAGCAGCCAATCAGAGAGCTGGCCATTGATCAGCAGGCCCTTTATGACATCACAGACAGACCCACGGAACTCTCTGTGCTTGTCTGCTGGCTGGCTGTCAGTTGGGTGGGTGGGCGGCAGAGGGGGAGGATGTACGTCTCGTTTCTCCTGAAAATTGCGGTTTTTCGGCGTTTCCGGAAAAAGTCGCGGTCCGACGCGCAAAAGTGGGGTATCGTAGAAATCGCCTTTTAAAGACGCACCTTTCTGGCCCCACAAAAATGGGCATTTCAAATTAGAAACAAGTCAAATGAACAAAATAGTGTGAATAAGTAAGTATTTCAGGGGTGAGTTAGCAGGTTATTGGGGTAGTAAGTCCTGATTTTTTTGGAGGTTGCAGTGACCACTACGCCATTCAAAATAGGCAGGCTTTAGCATAAGCAGTTAGGCCCCGTAGGATGATTTTAGCTAAAATGTGCCCCAAACACTCAAACCGGCTTGTATCTTTCAATGGAAAATATGGGAAACATGACTTAGACAGCAAATGATACACTGTATGCCATGTTTCCAAATTTGTATGCACAGTGGTTACAGCATGAAGCGAATGCATGTGAATATACAAAGCTGCATTGCATTAAACAAGTCTAATGAGCGTGAAAAAAATGGCCGGCCTGCCTGCTTTCATCCATCATTTGTTCTAAATTTATAATTAATCAATGAGCTGAGGTGGAGTCTTAGCCAGTGGTACCATCAGGGGTGTGTAATGCACTTTAGGGTAGACAGCCAATCAGCTGCCAGATTCAATCTGTCAATCAAACACAGCAGCCAATCAGAGAGCTGGCCATTGATCAGCAGGCCCTTTATGACATCACAGACAGACCCACGGAACTCTCTGTGCTTGTCTGCTGGCTGGCTGTCAGTTGGGTGGGTGGGCGGCAGAGGGGGAGGATGTACGTCTCGTTTCTCCTGAAAATTGCGTTTTTTCTGCGTTTCCGGAAAAAGTCGCGGTCCGACGCGCAAAAGTGGGGTATCGTAGAAATCACCTTTTAAAGACGCACCTTTCTGGCCCCACAAAAATGGGCATTTCAAATTAGAAACAAGTCAAATGAACAAAATAGTGTGAATAAGTAAGTATTTCAGGGGTGAGTTAGCAGGTTATTGGGGTAGTAAGTCCTGATTTTTTTGGAGGTTGCAGTGACCACTACGCCATTCAAAATAGGCAGGCTTTAGCATAAGCAGTTAAGCCCCGTAGGATGATTTTAGCTAAAATGTGCCCCAAACACTCAAACCGGCTTGTACAGTATCTTGCAATGGAAAATATGGGAAACATGACTTAGACAGCAAATGATACACTGTATGCCATGTTTCCAAATTTTTATGCACAGTGGTTACAGCATGAAGCGAATGCATGTGAATATACAAAGGTGCATTGCATTAAACAAGTCCAATGAGCGTGAAAAAAATGGCCGGCCTGCCTGTTTTCATCCATCATTTGTTCTAAATTTATAATTAATCAATGAGCTGAGGTGGAGTCTTAGCCAGTGGTACCATCAGGGGTGTGTAATGCACTTTAGGGTAGACAGCCAATCAGCTGCCAGATTCAATCTGTCAATCAAACACAGCAGCCAATCAGAGAGCTGGCCATTGATCAGCAGGCCCTTTATGACATCACAGACAGACCCACGGAACTCTCTGTGCTTGTCTGCTGGCTGGCTGTCAGTTGGGTGGGTGGGCGGCAGAGGGGGAGGATGTACGTCTCGTTTCTCCTGAAAATTGCGGTTTTTCGGCGTTTCCGGAAAAAGTCGCGGTCCGACGCGCAAAAGTGGGGTATCGTAGAAATCGCCTTTTAAAGACGCACCTTTCTGGCCCCACAAAAATGGGCATTTCAAATTAGAAACAAGTCAAATGAACAAAATAGTGTGAATAAGTAAGTATTTCAGGGGTGAGTTAGCAGGTTATTGGGGTAGTAAGTCCTGATTTTTTTGGAGGTTGCAGTGACCACTACGCCATTCAAAATAGGCAGGCTTTAGCATAAGCAGTTAGGCCCCGTAGGATGATTTTAGCTAAAATGTTCCCCAAACACTCAAACCGGCTTGTATCTTGCAATGGAAAATATGGGAAACATGACTTAGACAGCAAATGATACACTGTATGCCATGTTTCCAAATTTTTATGCACAGTGGTTACAGCATGAAGCGAATGCATGTGAATATACAAAGGTGCATTGCATTAAACAAGTCCAATGAGCGTGAAAAAAATGGCCGGCCTGCCTGCTTTCATCCATCATTTGTTCTAAATTTATAATTAATCAATGAGCTGAGGTGGAGTCTTAGCCAGTGGTACCATCAGGGGTGTGTAATGCACTTTAGGGTAGACAGCCAATCAGCTGCCAGATTCAATCTGTCAATCAAACACAGCAGCCAATCAGAGAGCTGGCCATTGATCAGCAGGCCCTTTATGACATCACAGACAGACCCACGGAACTCTCTGTGCTTGTCTGCTGGCTGGCTGTCAGTTGGGTGGGTGGGCGGCAGAGGGGGAGGATGTACGTCTCGTTTCTCCTGAAAATTGCGGTTTTTCGGCGTTTCCGGAAAAAGTCACGGTCCGACGCGCAAAAGTGGGGTATCGTAGAAATCGCCTTTTATAGACGCACCTTTCTGGCCCCACAAAAATGGGCATTTCAAATTAGAAACAAGTCAAATGAACAAAATAGTGTGAATAAGTAAGTATTTCAGGGGTGAGTTAGCAGGTTATTGGGGTAGTAAGTCCTGATTTTTTTGGAGGTTGCAGTGACCACTACGCCATTCAAAATAGGCAGGCTTTAGCATAAGCAGTTAGGGCCCGTAGGATGATTTTAGCTAAAATGTGCCCCAAACACTCAAACCGGCTTGTATCTTGCAATGGAAAATATGGGAAACATGACTTAGACAGCAAATGATACACTGTATGCCATGTTTCCAAATTTTTATGCACAGTGGTTACAGCATGAAGCGAATGCATGTGAATATACAAAGGTGCATTGCATTAAACAAGTCCAATGAGCATGAAAAAAATGTCCGGCCTGCCTGCTTTCATCCATCATTTGTTCTAAATTTATAATTAATCAATGAGCTGAGGTGGAGTCTTAGCCAGTGGTACCATCAGGGGTGTGTAATGCACTTTAGGGTAGACAGCCAATCAGCTGCCAGATTCAATCTGTCAATCAAACACAGCAGCCAATCAGAGAGCTGGCCATTGATCAGCAGGCCCTTTATGACATCACAGACAGACCCACGGAACTCTCTGTGCTTGTCTGCTGGCTGGCTGTCAGTTGGGTGGGTGGGCGGCAGAGGGGGAGGATGTACGTCTCGTTTCTCCTGAAAATTGCGGTTTTTCGGCGTTTCCGGAAAAAGTCGCGGTCTGACGCGCAAAAGTGGGGTATCGTAGAAATCGCCTTTTAAAGACGCACCTTTCTGGCCCCACAAAAATGGGCATTTCAAATTAGAAACAAGTCAAATGAACAAAATAGTGTGAATAAGTAAGTATTTCAGGGGTGAGTTAGCAGGTTATTGGGGTAGTAAGTCCTGATTTTTTTGGAGGTTGCAGTGACCACTACGCCATTCAAAATAGGCAGGCTTTAGCATAAGCAGTTAGGGCCCGTAGGATGATTTTAGCTAAAATGTGCCCCAAACACTCAAACCGGCTTGTATCTTGCAATGGAAAATATGGGAAACATGACTTAGACAGCAAATGATACACTGTATGCCATGTTTCCAAATTTTTATGCACAGTGGTTACAGCATGAAGCGAATGCATGTGAATATACAAAGGTGCATTGCATTAAACAAGTCCAATGAGCATGAAAAAAATGTCCGGCCTGCCTGCTTTCATCCATCATTTGTTCTAAATTTATAATTAATCAATGAGCTGAGGTGGAGTCTTAGCCAGTGGTACCATCAGGGGTGTGTAATGCACTTTAGGGTAGACAGCCAATCAGCTGCCAGATTCAATCTGTCAATCAAACACAGCAGCCAATCAGAGAGCTGGCCATTGATCAGCAGGCCCTTTATGACATCACAGACAGACCCACGGAACTCTCTGTGCTTGTCTGCTGGCTGGCTGTCAGTTGGGTGGGTGGGCGGCAGAGGGGGAGGATGTACGTCTCGTTTCTCCTGAAAATTGCGGTTTTTCGGCGTTTCCGGAAAAAGTCGCGGTCTGACGCGCAAAAGTGGGGTATCGTAGAAATCGCCTTTTAAAGACGCACCTTTCTGGCCCCACAAAAATGGGCATTTCAAATTAGAAACAAGTCAAATGAACAAAATAGTGTGAATAAGTAAGTATTTCAGGGGTGAGTTAGCAGGTTATTGGGGTAGTAAGTCCTGATTTTTTTGGAGGTTGCAGTGACCACTACGCCATTCAAAATAGGCAGGCTTTAGCATAAGCATTTAGGCCCCGTAGGATGATTTTAGCTAAAATGTGCCCCAAACACTCAAACCGGCTTGTATCTTGCAATGGAAAATATGGGAAACATGACTTAGACAGCAAATGATACACTGTATGCCATGTTTCCAAATTTTTATGCACAGTGGTTACAGCATGAAGTGAATGCATGTGAATATACACAGGTGCATTGCATTAAACAAGTCCAATGAGCGTGAAAAAAATGGCCGGCCTGCCTGCTTTCATCCATCATTTGTTCTAAATTTATAATTAATCAATGAGCTGAGGTGGAGTCTTAGCCAGTGGTACCATCAGGGGTGTGTAATGCACTTTAGGGTAGACAGCCAATCACCTGCCAGATTCAATCTGTCATTCAAACACAGCAGCCAATCAGAGAGCTGGCCATTGATCAGCAGGCCCTTTATGACATCACAGACAGACCCATGGAACTCTCTGTGCTTGTCTGCTGGCTGGCTGTCAGTTGGGTGGGTGGGCGGCAGAGGGGGAGGATGTACGTCTCGTTTCTCCTGAAAATTGCGGTTTTTCGGCGTTTCCGGAAAAAGTCGCGGTCCGACGCGCAAAAGTGGGGTATCGTAGAAATCGCCTTTTAAAGACGCACCTTTCTGGCCCCACAAAAATGGGCATTTCAAATTAGAAACAAGTCAAATGAACAAAATAGTGTGAATAAGTAAGTATTTCAGGGGTGAGTTAGCAGGTTATTGGGGTAGTAAGTCCTGATTTTTTTGGAGGTTGCAGTGACCACTACGCCATTCAAAATAGGCAGGCTTTAGCATAAGCAGTTAGGGCCCGTAGGATGATTTTAGCTAAAATGTGCCCCAAACACTCAAACCGGCTTGTATCTTGCAATGGAAAATATGGGAAACATGACTTAGACAGCAAATGATACACTGTATGCCATGTTTCCAAATTTTTATGCACAGTGGTTACAGCATGAAGCGAATGCATGTGAATATACAAAGGTGCATTGCATTAAACAAGTCCAATGAGCATGAAAAAAATGTCCGGCCTGCCTTCTTTCATCCATCATTTGTTCTAAATTTATAATTAATCAATGAGCTGAGGTGGAGTCTTAGCCAGTGGTACCATCAGGGGTGTGTAATGCACTTTAGGGTAGACAGCCAATCAGCTGCCAGATTCAATCTGTCAATCAAACACAGCAGCCAATCAGAGAGCTGGCCATTGATCAGCAGGCCCTTTATGACATCACAGACAGACCCACGGAACTCTCTGTGCTTGTCTGCTGGCTGGCTGTCAGTTGGGTGGGTGGGCGGCAGAGGGGGAGGATGTACGTCTCGTTTCTCCTGAAAATTGCGGTTTTTCGGCGTTTCCGGAAAAAGTCGCGGTCTGACGCGCAAAAGTGGGGTATCGTAGAAATCGCCTTTTAAAGACGCACCTTTCTGGCCCCACAAAAATGGGCATTTCAAATTAGAAACAAGTCAAATGAACAAAATAGTGTGAATAAGTAAGTATTTCAGGGGTGAGTTAGCAGGTTATTGGGGTAGTAAGTCCTGATTTTTTTGGAGGTTGCAGTGACCACTACGCCATTCAAAATAGGCAGGCTTTAGCATAAGCATTTAGGCCCCGTAGGATGATTTTAGCTAAAATGTGCCCCAAACACTCAAACCGGCTTGTATCTTGCAATGGAAAATATGGGAAACATGACTTAGACAGCAAATGATACACTGTATGCCATGTTTCCAAATTTTTATGCACAGTGGTTACAGCATGAAGTGAATGCATGTGAATATACACAGGTGCATTGCATTAAACAAGTCCAATGAGCGTGAAAAAAATGGCCGGCCTGCCTGCTTTCATCCATCATTTGTTCTAAATTTATAATTAATCAATGAGCTGAGGTGGAGTCTTAGCCAGTGGTACCATCAGGGGTGTGTAATGCACTTTAGGGTAGACAGCCAATCAGCTGCCAGATTCAATCTGTCATTCAAACACAGCAGCCAATCAGAGAGCTGGCCATTGATCAGCAGGCCCTTTATGACATCACAGACAGACCCATGGAACTCTCTGTGCTTGTCTGCTGGCTGGCTGTCAGTTGGGTGGGTGGGCGGCAGAGGGGGAGGATGTACGTCTCGTTTCTCCTGAAAATTGCGGTTTTTCGGCGTTTCCGGAAAAAGTCGCGGTCCGACGCGCAAAAGTGGGGTATCGTAGAAATCGCCTTTTAAAGACGCACCTTTCTGGCCCCACAAAAATGGGCATTTCAAATTAGAAACAAGTCAAATGAACAAAATAGTGTGAATAAGTAAGTATTTCAGGGGTGAGTTAGCAGGTTATTGGGGTAGTAAGTCCTGATTTTTTTGGAGGTTGCAGTGACCACTACGCCATTCAAAATAGGCAGGCTTTAGCATAAGCAGTTAGGCCCCGTAGGATGATTTTAGCTAAAATGTGCCCCAAACACTCAAACCGGCTTGTATCTTGCAATGGAAAATATGGGAAACATGACTTAGACAGCAAATGATACACTGTATGCCATGTTTCCAAATTTTTATGCACAGTGGTTACAGCATGAAGCGAATGCATGTGAATATACAAAGGTGCATTGCATTAAACAAGTCTAATGAGCGTGAAAAAAATGGCCGGCCTGCCTGCTTTCATCCATCATTTGTTCTAAATTTATAATTAATCAATGAGCTGAGGTGGAGTCTTAGCCAGTGGTACCATCAGGGGTGTGTAATGCACTTTAGGGTAGACAGCCAATCAGCTGCCAGATTCAATCTGTCAATCAAACACAGCAGCCAATCAGAGAGCTGGCCATTGATCAGCAGGCCCTTTATGACATCACAGACAGACCCACGGAACTCTCTGTGCTTGTCTGCTGGCTGGCTGTCAGTTGGGTGGGTGGGCGGCAGAGGGGGAGGATGTACGTCTCGTTTCTCCTGAAAATTGCGTTTTTTCGGCGTTTCCGGAAAAAGTCGCGGTCCGACGCGCAAAAGTGGGGTATCGTAGAAATCGCCTTTTAAAGACGCACCTTTCTGGCCCCACAAAAATGGGCATTTCAAATTAGAAACAAGTCAAATGAACAAAATAGTGTGAATAAGTAAGTATTTCAGGGGTGAGTTAGCAGGTTATTGGGGTAGTAAGTCCTGATTTTTTTGGAGGTTGCAGTGACCACTACGCCATTCAAAATAGGCAGGCTTTAGCATAAGCAGTTAGGCCCCGTAGGATGATTTTAGCTAAAATGTGCCCCAAACACTCAAACCGGCTTGTATCTTGCAATGGAAAATATGGGAAACATGACTTAGACAGCAAATGATACACTGTATGCCATGTTTCCAAATTTTTATGCACAGTGGTTACAGCATGAAGCGAATGCATGTGAATATACAAAGGTGCATTGCATTAAACAAGTCCAATGAGCATGAAAAAAATGGCCGGCCTGCCTGTTTTCATCCATCATTTGTTCTAAATTTATAATTAATCAATGAGCTGAGGTGGAGTCTTAGCCAGTGGTACCATCAGGGGTGTGTAATGCACTTTAGGGTAGACAGCCAATCAGCTGCCAGATTCAATCTGTCAATCAAACACAGCAGCCAATCAGAGAGCTGGCCATTGATCAGCAGGCCCTTTATGACATCACAGACAGACCCACGGAACTCTCTGTGCTTGTCTGCTGGCTGGCTGTCAGTTGGGTGGGTGGGCGGCAGAGGGGGAGGATGTACGTCTCGTTTCTCCTGAAAATTGCGGTTTTTCGGCGTTTCCGGAAAAAGACGCGGTCCGACGCGCAAAAGTGGGGTATCGTAGAAATCGCCTTTTAAAGACGCACCTTTCTGGCCCCACAAAAATGGGCATTTCAAATTAGAAACAAGTCAAATGAACAAAATAGTGTGAATAAGTAAGTATTTCAGGGGTGAGTTAGCAGGTTATTGGGGTAGTAAGTCCTGATTTTTTTGGAGGTTGCAGTGACCACTACGCCATTCAAAATAGGCAGGCTTTAGCATAAGCAGTTAGGCCCCGTAGGATGATTTTAGCTAAAATGTGCCCCAAACACTCAAACCGGCTTGTATCTTGCAATGGAAAATATGGGAAACATGACTTAGACAGCAAATGATACACTGTATGCCATGTTTCCAAATTTTTATGCACAGTGGTTACAGCATGAAGCGAATGCATGTGAATATACAAAGGTGCATTGCATTAAACAAGTCCAATGAGCGTGAAAAAAATGGCCGGCCTGCCTGCTTTCATCCATCATTTGTTCTAAATTTATAATTAATCAATGAGCTGAGGTGGAGTCTTAGCCAGTGGTACCATCAGGGGTGTGTAATGCACTTTAGGGTAGACAGCCAATCAGCTGCCAGATTCAATCTGTCAATCAAACACAGCAGCCAATCAGAGAGCTGGCCATTGATCAGCAGGCCCTTTATGACATCACAGACAGACCCACGGAACTCTCTGTGCTTGTCTGCTGGCTGGCTGTCAGTTGGGTGGGTGGGAGGCAGAGGGGGAGGATGTACGTCTCGTTTCTCCTGAAAATTGCGGTTTTTCGGCGTTTCCGGAAAAAGTCGCGGTACGACGCGCAAAAGTGGGGTATCGTAGAAATCGCCTTTTAAAGACGCACCTTTCTGGCCCCACAAAAATGGGCATTTCAAATTAGAAACAAGTCAAATGAACAAAATAGTGTGAATAAGTAAGTATTTCAGGGGTGAGTTAGCAGGTTATTGGGGTAGTAAGTCCTGATTTTTTTGGAGGTTGCAGTGACCACTACGCCATTCAAAATAGGCAGGCTTTAGCATAAGCAGTTAGGCCCCGTAGGATGATTTTAGCTAAAATGTGCCCCAAACACTCAAACCGGCTTGTATCTTGCAATGGAAAATATGGGAAACATGACTTAGACAGCAAATGATACACTGTATGCCATGTTTCCAAATTTTTATGCACAGTGGTTACAGCATGAAGCGAATGCATGTGAATATACAAAGGTGCATTGCATTAAACAAGTCTAATGAGCGTGAAAAAAATGGCCGGCCTGCCTGCTTTCATCCATCATTTGTTCTAAATTTATAATTAATCAATGAGCTGAGGTGGAGTCTTAGCCAGTGGTACCATCAGGGGTGTGTAATGCACTTTAGGGTAGACAGCCAATCAGCTGCCAGATTCAATCTGTCAATCAAACACAGCAGCCAATCAGAGAGCTGGCCATTGATCAGCAGGCCCTTTATGACATCACAGACAGACCCACGGAACTCTCTGTGCTTGTCTGCTGGCTGGCTGTCAGTTGGGTGGGTGGGCGGCAGAGGGGGAGGATGTACGTCTCGTTTCTCCTGAAAATTGCGTTTTTTCTGCGTTTCCGGAAAAAGTCGCGGTCCGACGCGCAAAAGTGGGGTATCGTAGAAATCGCCTTTTAAAGACGCACCTTTCTGGCCCCACAAAAATGGGCATTTCAATTTAGAAACAAGTCAAATGAACAAAATAGTGTGAATAAGTAAGTATTTCAGGGGTGAGTTAGCAGGTTATTGGGGTAGTAAGTCCTGATTTTTTTGGAGGTTGCAGTGACCACTACGCCATTCAAAATAGGCAGGCTTTAGCATAAGCAGTTAGGCCCCGTAGGATGATTTTAGCTAAAATGTGCCCCAAACACTCAAACCGGCTTGTATCTTGCAATGGAAAATATGGGAAACATGACTTAGACAGCAAATTATACACTGTATGCCATGTTTCCAAATTTTTATGCACAGTGGTTACAGCATGAAGCGAATGCATGTGAATATACAAAGGTGCATTGCATTAAACAAGTCCAATGAGCGTGAAAAAAATGGCCGGCCTGCCTGTTTTCATCCATCATTTGTTCTAAATTTATAATTAATCAATGAGCTGAGGTGGAGTCTTAGCCAGTGGTACCATCAGGGGTGTGTAATGCACTTTAGGGTAGACAGCCAATCAGCTGCCAGATTTAATCTGTCAATCAAACACAGCAGCCAATCAGAGAGCTGGCCATTGATCAGCAGGCCCTTTATGACATCACAGACAGACCCACGGAACTCTCTGTGCTTGTCTGCTGGCTGGCTGTCAGTTGGGTGGGTGGGCGGCAGAGGGGGAGGATGTACGTCTCGTTTCTCCTGAAAATTGCGGTTTTTCGGCGTTTCCGGAAAAAGTCGCGGTCCGACGCGCAAAAGTGGGGTATCGTAGAAATCGCCTTTTAAAGACGCACCTTTCTGGCCCCACAAAAATGGGCATTTCAAATTAGAAACAAGTCAAATGAACAAAATAGTGTGAATAAGTAAGTATTTCAGGGGTGAGTTAGCAGGTTATTGGGGTAGTAAGTCCTGATTTTTTTGGAGGTTGCAGTGACCACTACGCCATTCAAAATAGGCAGGCTTTAGCATAAGCAGTTAGGGCCCGTAGGATGATTTTAGCTAAAATGTGCCCCAAACACTCAAACCGGCTTGTATCTTGCAATGGAAAATATGGGAAACATGACTTAGACAGCAAATGATACACTGTATGCCATGTTTCCAAATTTTTATGCACAGTGGTTACAGCATGAAGCGAATGCATGTGAATATACAAAGGTGCATTGCATTAAACAAGTCCAATGAGCGTGAAAAAAATGGCCGGCCTGCCTGCTTTCATCCATCATTTGTTCTAAATTTATAATTAATCAATGAGCTGAGGTGGAGTCTTAGCCAGTGGTACCATCAGGGGTGTGTAATGCACTTTAGGGTAGACTGCCAATCAGCTGCCAGATTCAATCTGTCAATCAAACACAGCAGCCAATCAGAGAGCTGGCCATTGATCAGCAGGCCCTTTATGACATCACAGACAGACCCACGGAACTCTCTGTGCTTGTCTGCTGGCTGGCTGTCAGTTGGGTGGGTGGGCGGCAGAGGGGGAGGATGTACGTCTCGTTTCTCCTGAAAATTGCGGTTTTTCAGCGTTTCCGGAAAAAGTCGCGGTCCGACGCGCAAAAGTGGGGTATCGTAGAAATCGCCTTTTAAAGACGCACCTTTCTGGCCCCACAAAAATGGGCATTTCAAATTAGAAACAAGTCAAATGAACAAAATAGTGTGAATAAGTAAGTATTTCAGGGGTGAGTTAGCAGGTTATTGGGGTAGTAAGTCCTGATTTTTTTGGAGGTTGCAGTGACCACTACGCCATTCAAAATAGGCAGGCTTTAGCATAAGCATTTAGGCCCCGTAGGATGATTTTAGCTAAAATGTGCCCCAAACACTCAAACCGGCTTGTATCTTGCAATGGAAAATATGGGAAACATGACTTAGACAGCAAATGATACACTGTATGCCATGTTTCCAAATTTTTATGCACAGTGGTTACAGCATGAAGTGAATGCATGTGAATATACACAGGTGCATTGCATTAAACAAGTCCAATGAGCGTGAAAAAAATGGCCGGCCTGCCTGCTTTCATCCATCATTTGTTCTAAATTTATAATTAATCAATGAGCTGAGGTGGAGTCTTAGCCAGTGGTACCATCAGGGGTGTGTAATGCACTTTAGGGTAGACAGCCAATCAGCTGCCAGATTCAATCTGTCATTCAAACACAGCAGCCAATCAGAGAGCTGGCCATTGATCAGCAGGCCCTTTATGACATCACAGACAGACCCATGGAACTCTCTGTGCTTGTCTGCTGGCTGGCTGTCAGTTGGGTGGGTTGGCGGCAGAGGGGGAGGATGTACGTCTCGTTTCTCCTGAAAATTGCGGTTTTTCGGCGTTTCCGGAAAAAGTCGCGGTCCGACGCGCAAAAGTGGGGTATCGTAGAAATCGCCTTTTAAAGACGCACCTTTCTGGCCCCACAAAAATGGGCATTTCAAATTAGAAACAAGTCAATTGAACAAAATAGTGTGAATAAGTAAGTATTTCAGGGGTGAGTTAGCAGGTTATTGGGGTAGTAAGTCCTGATTTTTTTGGAGGTTGCAGTGACCACTACGCCATTCAAAATAGGCAGGCTTTAGCATAAGCAGTTAGGCCCCGTAGGATGATTTTAGCTAAAATGTGCCCCAAACACTCAAACCGGCTTGTATCTTGCAATGGAAAATATGGGAAACATGACTTAGACAGCAAATGATACACTGTATGCCATGTTTCCAAATTTTTATGCACAGTGGTTACAGCATGAAGCGAATGCATGTGAATATACAAAGGTGCATTGCATTAAACAAGTCCAATGAGCGTGAAAAAAATGGCCGGCCTGCCTGTTTTCATCCATCATTTGTTCTAAATTTATAATTAATCAATGAGCTGAGGTGGAGTCTTAGCCAGTGGTACCATCAGGGGTGTGTAATGCACTTTAGGGTAGACAGCCAATCAGCTGCCAGATTCAATCTGTCAATCAAACACAGCAGCCAATCAGAGAGCTGGCCATTGATCAGCAGGCCCTTTATGACATCACAGACAGACCCACGGAACTCTCTGTGCTTGTCTGCTGGCTGGCTGTCAGTTGGGTGGGTGGGCGGCAGAGGGGGAGGATGTACGTCTCGTTTCTCCTGAAAATTGCGGTTTTTCGGCGTTTCCGGAAAAAGTCGCGGTCCGACGCGCAAAAGTGGGGTATCGTAGAAATCGCCTTTTAAAGACGCACCTTTCTGGCCCCACAAAAATGGGCATTTCAAATTAGAAACAAGTCAAATGAACAAAATAGTGTGAATAAGTAAGTATTTCAGGGGTGAGTTAGCAGGTTATTGGGGTAGTAAGTCCTGATTTTTTTGGAGGTTGCAGTGACCACTACGCCATTCAAAATAGGCAGGCTTTAGCATAAGCAGTTAGGCCCCGTAGGATGATTTTAGCTAAAATGTTCCCCAAACACTCAAACCGGCTTGTATCTTGCAATGGAAAATATGGGAAACATGACTTAGACAGCAAATGATACACTGTATGCCATGTTTCCAAATTTTTATGCACAGTGGTTACAGCATGAAGCGAATGCATGTGAATATACAAAAGTGCATTGCATTAAACAAGTCCAATGAGCGTGAAAAAAATGGCCGGCCTGCCTGCTTTTATCCATCATTTGTTCTAAATTTATAATTAATCAATGAGCTGAGGTGGAGTCTTAGCCAGTGGTACCATCAGGGGTGTGTAATGCACTTTAGGGTAGACAGCCAATCAGCTGCCAGATTCAATCTGTCAATCAAACACAGCAGCCAATCAGAGAGCTGGCCATTGATCAGCAGGCCCTTTATGACATCACAGACAGACCCACGGAACTCTCTGTGCTTGTCTGCTGGCTGGCTGTCAGTTGGGTGGGTAGGCGGCAGAGGGGGAGGATGTACGTCTCGTTTCTCCTGAAAATTGCGGTTTTTCGGCGTTTCCGGAAAAAGTCACGGTCCGACGCGCAAAAGTGGGGTATCGTAGAAATCGCCTTTTATAGACGCACCTTTCTGGCCCCACAAAAATGGGCATTTCAAATTAGAAACAAGTCAAATGAACAAAATAGTGTGAATAAGTAAGTATTTCAGGGGTGAGTTAGCAGGTTATTGGGGTAGTAAGTCCTGATTTTTTTGGAGGTTGCAGTGACCACTACGCCATTCAAAATAGGCAGGCTTTAGCATAAGCAGTTAGGGCCCGTAGGATGATTTTAGCTAAAATGTGCCCCAAACACTCAAACCGGCTTGTATCTTGCAATGGAAAATATGGGAAACATGACTTAGACAGCAAATGATACACTGTATGCCATGTTTCCAAATTTTTATGCACAGTGGTTACAGCATGAAGCGAATGCATGTGAATATACAAAGGTGCATTGCATTAAACAAGTCCAATGAGCGTGAAAAAAATGTCCGGCCTGCCTGCTTTCATCCATCATTTGTTCTAAATTTATAATTAATCAATGAGCTGAGGTGGAGTCTTAGCCAGTGGTACCATCAGGGGTGTGTAATGCACTTTAGGGTAGACAGCCAATCAGCTGCCAGATTCAATCTGTCATTCAAACACAGCAGCCAATCAGAGAGCTGGCCATTGATCAGCAGGCCCTTTATGACATCACAGACAGACCCATGGAACTCTCTGTGCTTGTCTGCTGGCTGGCTGTCAGTTGGGTGGGTTGGCGGCAGAGGGGGAGGATGTACGTCTCGTTTCTCCTGAAAATTGCGGTTTTTCGGCGTTTCCGGAAAAAGTCGCGGTCCGACGCGCAAAAGTGGGGTATCGTAGAAATCGCCTTTTAAAGACGCACCTTTCTGGCCCCACAAAAATGGGCATTTCAAATTAGAAACAAGTCAAATGAACAAAATAGTGTGAATAAGTAAGTATTTCAGGGGTGAGTTAGCAGGTTATTGGGGTAGTAAGTCCTGATTTTTTTGGAGGTTGCAGTGACCACTACGCCATTCAAAATAGGCAGGCTTTGGCATAAGCAGTTAGGCCCCGTAGGATGATTTTAGCTAAAATGTGCCCCAAACACTCAAACCGGCTTGTATCTTGCAATGGAAAATATGGGAAACATGACTTAGACAGCAAATGATACACTGTATGCCATGTTTCCAAATTTTTATGCACAGTGGTTACAGCATGAAGCGAATGCATGTGAATATACAAAGGTGCATTGCATTAAACAAGTCCAATGAGCGTGAAAAAAATGGCCGGCCTGCCTGCTTTCATCCATCATTTGTTCTAAATTTATAATTAATCAATGAGCTGAGGTGGAGTCTTAGCCAGTGGTACCATCAGGGGTGTGTAATGCACTTTAGGGTAGACAGCCAATCAGCTGCCAGATTCAATCTGTCAATCAAACACAGCAGCCAATCAGAGAGCTGGCCATTGATCAGCAGGCCCTTTATGACATCACAGACAGACCCACGGAACTCTCTGTGCTTGTCTGCTGGCTGGCTGTCAGTTGGGTGGGTGGGCGGCAGAGGGGGAGTATGTACGTCTCGTTTCTCCTGAAAATTGCGGTTTTTCAGCGTTTCCGGAAAAAGTCGCGGTCCGACGCGCAAAAGTGGGGTATCGTAGAAATCGCCTTTTAAAGACGCACCTTTCTGGCCCCACAAAAATGGGCATTTCAAATTAGAAACAAGTCAAATGAACAAAATAGTGTGAATAAGTAAGTATTTCAGGGGTGAGTTAGCAGGTTATTGGGGTAGTAAGTCCTGATTTTTTTGGAGGTTGCAGTGACCACTACGCCATTCAAAATAGGCAGGCTTTAGCATAAGCATTTAGGCCCCGTAGGATGATTTTAGCTAAAATGTGCCCCAAACACTCAAACCGGCTTGTATCTTGCAATGGAAAATATGGGAAACATGAGTTAGACAGCAAATGATACACTGTATGCCATGTTTCCAAATTTTTATGCACAGTGGTTACAGCATGAAGTGAATGCATGTGAATATACACAGGTGCATTGCATTAAACAAGTCCAATGAGCGTGAAAAAAATGGCCGGCCTGCCTGCTTTCATCCATCATTTGTTCTAAATGTATAATTAATCAATGAGCTGAGGTGGAGTCTTAGCCAGTGGTACCATCAGGGGTGTGTAATGCACTTTAGGGTAGACAGCCAATCAGCTGCCAGATTCAATCTGTCATTCAAACACAGCAGCCAATCAGAGAGCTGGCCATTGATCAGCAGGCCCTTTATGACATCACAGACAGACCCATGGAACTCTCTGTGCTTGTCTGCTGGCTGGCTGTCAGTTGGGTGGGTGGGCGGCAGAGGGGGAGGATGTACGTCTCGTTTCTCCTGAAAATTGCGGTTTTTCGGCGTTTCCGGAAAAAGTCGCGGTCCGACGCGCAAAAGTGGGGTATCGTAGAAATCGCCTTTTAAAGACGCACCTTTCTGGCCCCACAAAAATGGGCATTTCAAATTAGAAACAAGTCAAATGAACAAAATAGTGTGAATAAGTAAGTATTTCAGGGGTGAGTTAGCAGGTTATTGGGGTAGTAAGTCCTGATTTTTTTGGAGGTTGCAGTGACCACTACGCCATTCAAAATAGGCAGGCTTTAGCATAAGCAGTTAGGCCCCGTAGGATGATTTTAGCTAAAATGTGCCCCAAACACTCAAACCGGCTTGTATCTTGCAATGGAAAATATGGGAAACATGACTTAGACAGCAAATGATACACTGTATGCCATGTTTCCAAATTTTTATGCACAGTGGTTACAGCATGAAGCGAATGCATGTGAATATACAAAGGTGCATTGCATTAAACAAGTCTAATGAGCGTGAAAAAAATGGCCGGCCTGCCTGCTTTCATCCATCATTTGTTCTAAATTTATAATTAATCAATGAGCTGAGGTGGAGTCTTAGCCAGTGGTACCATCAGGGGTGTGTAATGCACTTTAGGGTAGACAGCCAATCAGCTGCCAGATTCAATCTGTCAATCAAACACAGCAGCCAATCAGAGAGCTGGCCATTGATCAGCAGGCCCTTTATGACATCACAGACAGACCCACGGAACTCTCTGTGCTTGTCTGCTGGCTGGCTGTCAGTTGGGTGGGTGGGCGGCAGAGGGGGAGGATGTACGTCTCGTTTCTCCTGAAAATTGCGTTTTTTCTGCGTTTCCGGAAAAAGTCGCGGTCCGACGCGCAAAAGTGGGGTATCGTAGAAATCGCCTTTTAAAGACGCACCTTTCTGGCTCCACAAAAATGGGCATTTCAAATTAGAAACAAGTCAAATGAACAAAATAGTGTGAATAAGTAAGTATTTCAGGGGTGAGTTAGCAGGTTATTGGGGTAGTAAGTCCTGATTTTTTTTGGAGGTTGCAGTGACCACTACGCCATTCAAAATAGGCAGGCTTTAGCATAAGCATTTAGGCCCCGTAGGATGATTTTAGCTAAAATGTGCCCCAAACACTCAAACCGGCTTGTATCTTGCAATGGAAAATATGGGAAACATGAGTTAGACAGCAAATGATACACTGTATGCCATGTTTCCAAATTTTTATGCACAGTGGTTACAGCATGAAGTGAATGCATGTGAATATACACAGGTGCATTGCATTAAACAAGTCCAATGAGCGTGAAAAAAATGGCCGGCCTGCCTGCTTTCATCCATCATTTGTTCTAAATGTATAATTAATCAATGAGCTGAGGTGGAGTCTTAGCCAGTGGTACCATCAGGGGTGTGTAATGCACTTTAGGGTAGACAGCCAATCAGCTGCCAGATTCAATCTGTCATTCAAACACAGCAGCCAATCAGAGAGCTGGCCATTGATCAGCAGGCCCTTTATGACATCACAGACAGACCCATGGAACTCTCTGTGCTTGTCTGCTGGCTGGCTGTCAGTTGGGTGGGTGGGCGGCAGAGGGGGAGGATGTACGTCTCGTTTCTCCTGAAAATTGCGTTTTTTCTGCGTTTCCGGAAAAAGTCGCGGTCCGACGCGCAAAAGTGGGGTATCGTAGAAATCGCCTTTTAAAGACGCACCTTTCTGGCTCCACAAAAATGGGCATTTCAAATTAGAAACAAGTCAAATGAACAAAATAGTGTGAATAAGTAAGTATTTCAGGGGTGAGTTAGCAGGTTATTGGGGTAGTAAGTCCTGATTTTTTTGGAGGTTGCAGTGACCACTACGCCATTCAAAATAGGCAGGCTTTAGCATAAGCATTTAGGCCCCGTAGGATGATTTTAGCTAAAATGTGCCCCAAACACTCAAACCGGCTTGTATCTTGCAATGGAAAATATGGGAAACATGAGTTAGACAGCAAATGATACACTGTATGCCATGTTTCCAAATTTTTATGCACAGTGGTTACAGCATGAAGTGAATGCATGTGAATATACACAGGTGCATTGCATTAAACAAGTCCAATGAGCGTGAAAAAAATGGCCGGCCTGCCTGCTTTCATCCATCATTTGTTCTAAATGTATAATTAATCAATGAGCTGAGGTGGAGTCTTAGCCAGTGGTACCATCAGGGGTGTGTAATGCACTTTAGGGTAGACAGCCAATCAGCTGCCAGATTCAATCTGTCATTCAAACACAGCAGCCAATCAGAGAGCTGGCCATTGATCAGCAGGCCCTTTATGACTTCACAGACAGACCCATGGAACTCTCTGTGCTTGTCTGCTGGCTGGCTGTCAGTTGGGTGGGTGGGCGGCAGAGGGGGAGGATGTACGTCTCGTTTCTCCTGAAAATTGCGGTTTTTCGGCGTTTCCGGAAAAAGTCGCGGTCCGACGCGCAAAAGTGGGGTATCGTAGAAATCGCCTTTTAAAGACGCACCTTTCTGGCCCCACAAAAATGGGCATTTCAAATTAGAAACAAGTCAAATGAACAAAATAGTGTGAATAAGTAAGTATTTCAGGGGTGAGTTAGCAGGTTATTGGGGTAGTAAGTCCTGATTTTTTTGGAGGTTGCAGTGACCACTACGCCATTCAAAATAGGCAGGCTTTAGCATAAGCATTTAGGCCCCGTTGGATGATTTTAGCTAAAATGTGCCCCAAACACTCAAACCGGCTTGTATCTTGCAATGGAAAATATGGGAAACATGACTTAGACAGCAAATGATACACTGTATGCCATGTTTCCAAATTTTTATGCACAGTGGTTACAGCATGAAGTGAATGCATGTGAATATACACAGGTGCATTGCATTAAACAAGTCCAATGAGCGTGAAAAAAATGGCCGGCCTGCCTGCTTTCATCCATCATTTGTTCTAAATTTATAATTAATCAATGAGCTGAGGTGGAGTCTTAGCCAGTGGTACCATCAGGGGTGTGTAATGCACTTTAGGGTAGACAGCCAATCAGCTGCCAGATTCAATCTGTC
The DNA here is from genome assembly GCF_055691185.1 of Crinia signifera. Taxonomy (NCBI): domain Eukaryota; kingdom Metazoa; phylum Chordata; class Amphibia; order Anura; family Myobatrachidae; genus Crinia; species Crinia signifera. The sequence goes on along the minus strand of NC_139218.1, from coordinate 146,835,939 downwards.
ATTCAAACACAGCAGCCAATCAGAGAGCTGGCCATTGATCAGCAGGCCCTTTATGACATCACAGACAGACCCATGGAACTCTCTGTGCTTGTCTGCTGGCTGGCTGTCAGTTGGGTGGGTGGGCGGCAGAGGGGGAGGATGTACGTCTCGTTTCTCCTGAAAATTGCGTTTTTTCTGCGTTTCCGGAAAAAGTCGCGGTCCGACGCGCAAAAGTGGGGTATCGTAGAAATCGCCTTTTAAAGACGCACCTTTCTGGCCCCACAAAAATGGGCATTTCAAATTAGAAACAAGTCAAATGAACAAAATAGTGTGAATAAGTAAGTATTTCAGGGGTGAGTTAGCAGGTTATTGGGGTAGTAAGTCCTGATTTTTTTGGAGGTTGCAGTGACCACTACGCCATTCAAAATAGGCAGGCTTTAGCATAAGCATTTAGGCCCCGTTGGATGATTTTAGCTAAAATGTGCCCCAAACACTCAAACCGGCTTGTATCTTGCAATGGAAAATATGGGAAACATGACTTAGACAGCAAATGATACACTGTATGCCATGTTTCCAAATTTTTATGCACAGTGGTTACAGCATGAAGTGAATGCATGTGAATATACACAGGTGCATTGCATTAAACAAGTCCAATGAGCGTGAAAAAAATGGCCGGCCTGCCTGCTTTCATCCATCATTTGTTCTAAATTTATAATTAATCAATGAGCTGAGGTGGAGTCTTAGCCAGTGGTACCATCAGGGGTGTGTAATGCACTTTAGGGTAGACAGCCAATCAGCTGCCAGATTCAATCTGTCATTCAAACACAGCAGCCAATCAGAGAGCTGGCCATTGATCAGCAGGCCCTTTATGACATCACAGACAGACCCATGGAACTCTCTGTGCTTGTCTGCTGGCTGGCTGTCAGTTGGGTGGGTTGGCGGCAGAGGGGGAGGATGTACGTCTCGTTTCTCCTGAAAATTGCGGTTTTTCGGCGTTTCCGGAAAAAGTCGCGGTCCGACGCGCAAAAGTGGGGTATCGTAGAAATCGCCTTTTAAAGACGCACCTTTCTGGCCCCACAAAAATGGGCATTTCAAATTAGAAACAAGTCAATTGAACAAAATAGTGTGAATAAGTAAGTATTTCAGGGGTGAGTTAGCAGGTTATTGGGGTAGTAAGTCCTGATTTTTTTGGAGGTTGCAGTGACCACTACGCCATTCAAAATAGGCAGGCTTTAGCATAAGCAGTTAGGCCCCGTAGGATGATTTTAGCTAAAATGTGCCCCAAACACTCAAACCGGCTTGTATCTTGCAATGGAAAATATGGGAAACATGACTTAGACAGCAAATGATACACTGTATGCCATGTTTCCAAATTTTTATGCACAGTGGTTACAGCATGAAGCGAATGCATGTGAATATACAAAGGTGCATTGCATTAAACAAGTCCAATGAGCGTGAAAAAAATGGCCGGCCTGCCTGTTTTCATCCATCATTTGTTCTAAATTTATAATTAATCAATGAGCTGAGGTGGAGTCTTAGCCAGTGGTACCATCAGGGGTGTGTAATGCACTTTAGGGTAGACAGCCAATCAGCTGCCAGATTCAATCTGTCAATCAAACACAGCAGCCAATCAGAGAGCTGGCCATTGATCAGCAGGCCCTTTATGACATCACAGACAGACCCACGGAACTCTCTGTGCTTGTCTGCTGGCTGGCTGTCAGTTGGGTGGGTGGGCGGCAGAGGGGGAGGATGTACGTCTCGTTTCTCCTGAAAATTGCGGTTTTTCGGCGTTTCCGGAAAAAGTCGCGGTCCGACGCGCAAAAGTGGGGTATCGTAGAAATCGCCTTTTAAAGACGCACCTTTCTGGCCCCACAAAAATGGGCATTTCAAATTAGAAACAAGTCAAATGAACAAAATAGTGTGAATAAGTAAGTATTTCAGGGGTGAGTTAGCAGGTTATTGGGGTAGTAAGTCCTGATTTTTTTGGAGGTTGCAGTGACCACTACGCCATTCAAAATAGGCAGGCTTTAGCATAAGCAGTTAGGGCCCGTAGGATGATTTTAGCTAAAATGTGCCCCAAACACTCAAACCGGCTTGTATCTTGCAATGGAAAATATGGGAAACATGACTTAGACAGCAAATGATACACTGTATGCCATGTTTCCAAATTTTTATGCACAGTGGTTACAGCATGAAGCGAATGCATGTGAATATACAAAGGTGCATTGCATTAAACAAGTCCAATGAGCGTGAAAAAAATGTCCGGCCTGCCTGCTTTCATCCATCATTTGTTCTAAATTTATAATTAATCAATGAGCTGAGGTGGAGTCTTAGCCAGTGGTACCATCAGGGGTGTGTAATGCACTTTAGGGTAGACAGCCAATCAGCTGCCAGATTCAATCTGTCAATCAAACACAGCAGCCAATCAGAGAGCTGGCCATTGATCAGCAGGCCCTTTATGACATCACAGACAGACCCACGGAACTCTCTGTGCTTGTCTGCTGGCTGGCTGTCAGTTGGGTGGGTGGGCGGCAGAGGGGGAGGATGTACGTCTCGTTTCTCCTGAAAATTGCGGTTTTTCGGCGTTTCCGGAAAAAGTCGCGGTCCGACGCGCAAAAGTGGGGTATCGTAGAAATCGCCTTTTAAAGACGCACCTTTCTGGCCCCACAAAAATGGGCATTTCAAATTAGAAACAAGTCAAATGAACAAAATAGTGTGAATAAGTAAGTATTTCAGGGGTGAGTTAGCAGGTTATTGGGGTAGTAAGTCCTGATTTTTTTGGAGGTTGCAGTGACCACTACGCCATTCAAAATAGGCAGGCTTTGGCATAAGCAGTTAGGCCCCGTAGGATGATTTTAGCTAAAATGTGCCCCAAACACTCAAACCGGCTTGTATCTTGCAATGGAAAATATGGGAAACATGACTTAGACAGCAAATGATACACTGTATGCCATGTTTCCAAATTTTTATGCACAGTGGTTACAGCATGAAGCGAATGCATGTGAATATACAAAGGTGCATTGCATTAAACAAGTCCAATGAGCGTGAAAAAAATGGCCGGCCTGCCTGCTTTCATCCATCATTTGTTCTAAATTTATAATTAATCAATGAGCTGAGGTGGAGTCTTAGCCAGTGGTACCATCAGGGGTGTGTAATGCACTTTAGGGTAGACAGCCAATCAGCTGCCAGATTCAATCTGTCAATCAAACACAGCAGCCAATCAGAGAGCTGGCCATTGATCAGCAGGCCCTTTATGACATCACAGACAGACCCACGGAACTCTCTGTGCTTGTCTGCTGGCTGGCTGTCAGTTGGGTGGGTGGGCGGCAGAGGGGGAGTATGTACGTCTCGTTTCTCCTGAAAATTGCGGTTTTTCAGCGTTTCCGGAAAAAGTCGCGGTCCGACGCGCAAAAGTGGGGTATCGTAGAAATCGCCTTTTAAAGACGCACCTTTCTGGCCCCACAAAAATGGGCATTTCAAATTAGAAACAAGTCAAATGAACAAAATAGTGTGAATAAGTAAGTATTTCAGGGGTGAGTTAGCAGGTTATTGGGGTAGTAAGTCCTGATTTTTTTGGAGGTTGCAGTGACCACTACGCCATTCAAAATAGGCAGGCTTTAGCATAAGCATTTAGGCCCCGTAGGATGATTTTAGCTAAAATGTGCCCCAAACACTCAAACCGGCTTGTATCTTGCAATGGAAAATATGGGAAACATGAGTTAGACAGCAAATGATACACTGTATGCCATGTTTCCAAATTTTTATGCACAGTGGTTACAGCATGAAGTGAATGCATGTGAATATACACAGGTGCATTGCATTAAACAAGTCCAATGAGCGTGAAAAAAATGGCCGGCCTGCCTGCTTTCATCCATCATTTGTTCTAAATGTATAATTAATCAATGAGCTGAGGTGGAGTCTTAGCCAGTGGTACCATCAGGGGTGTGTAATGCACTTTAGGGTAGACAGCCAATCAGCTGCCAGATTCAATCTGTCATTCAAACACAGCAGCCAATCAGAGAGCTGGCCATTGATCAGCAGGCCCTTTATGACATCACAGACAGACCCATGGAACTCTCTGTGCTTGTCTGCTGGCTGGCTGTCAGTTGGGTGGGTGGGCGGCAGAGGGGGAGGATGTACGTCTCGTTTCTCCTGAAAATTGCGGTTTTTCGGCGTTTCCGGAAAAAGTCGCGGTCCGACGCGCAAAAGTGGGGTATCGTAGAAATCGCCTTTTAAAGACGCACCTTTCTGGCCCCACAAAAATGGGCATTTCAAATTAGAAACAAGTCAAATGAACAAAATAGTGTGAATAAGTAAGTATTTCAGGGGTGAGTTAGCAGGTTATTGGGGTAGTAAGTCCTGATTTTTTTGGAGGTTGCAGTGACCACTACGCCATTCAAAATAGGCAGGCTTTAGCATAAGCAGTTAGGCCCCGTAGGATGATTTTAGCTAAAATGTGCCCCAAACACTCAAACCGGCTTGTATCTTGCAATGGAAAATATGGGAAACATGACTTAGACAGCAAATGATACACTGTATGCCATGTTTCCAAATTTTTATGCACAGTGGTTACAGCATGAAGCGAATGCATGTGAATATACAAAGGTGCATTGCATTAAACAAGTCTAATGAGCGTGAAAAAAATGGCCGGCCTGCCTGCTTTCATCCATCATTTGTTCTAAATTTATAATTAATCAATGAGCTGAGGTGGAGTCTTAGCCAGTGGTACCATCAGGGGTGTGTAATGCACTTTAGGGTAGACAGCCAATCAGCTGCCAGATTCAATCTGTCAATCAAACACAGCAGCCAATCAGAGAGCTGGCCATTGATCAGCAGGCCCTTTATGACATCACAGACAGACCCACGGAACTCTCTGTGCTTGTCTGCTGGCTGGCTGTCAGTTGGGTGGGTGGGCGGCAGAGGGGGAGGATGTACGTCTCGTTTCTCCTGAAAATTGCGTTTTTTCTGCGTTTCCGGAAAAAGTCGCGGTCCGACGCGCAAAAGTGGGGTATCGTAGAAATCGCCTTTTAAAGACGCACCTTTCTGGCTCCACAAAAATGGGCATTTCAAATTAGAAACAAGTCAAATGAACAAAATAGTGTGAATAAGTAAGTATTTCAGGGGTGAGTTAGCAGGTTATTGGGGTAGTAAGTCCTGATTTTTTTGGAGGTTGCAGTGACCACTACGCCATTCAAAATAGGCAGGCTTTAGCATAAGCATTTAGGCCCCGTAGGATGATTTTAGCTAAAATGTGCCCCAAACACTCAAACCGGCTTGTATCTTGCAATGGAAAATATGGGAAACATGAGTTAGACAGCAAATGATACACTGTATGCCATGTTTCCAAATTTTTATGCACAGTGGTTACAGCATGAAGTGAATGCATGTGAATATACACAGGTGCATTGCATTAAACAAGTCCAATGAGCGTGAAAAAAATGGCCGGCCTGCCTGCTTTCATCCATCATTTGTTCTAAATGTATAATTAATCAATGAGCTGAGGTGGAGTCTTAGCCAGTGGTACCATCAGGGGTGTGTAATGCACTTTAGGGTAGACAGCCAATCAGCTGCCAGATTCAATCTGTCATTCAAACACAGCAGCCAATCAGAGAGCTGGCCATTGATCAGCAGGCCCTTTATGACATCACAGACAGACCCATGGAACTCTCTGTGCTTGTCTGCTGGCTGGCTGTCAGTTGGGTGGGTGGGCGGCAGAGGGGGAGGATGTACGTCTCGTTTCTCCTGAAAATTGCGGTTTTTCGGCGTTTCCGGAAAAAGTCGCGGTCCGACGCGCAAAAGTGGGGTATCGTAGAAATCGCCTTTTAAAGACGCACCTTTCTGGCCCCACAAAAATGGGCATTTCAAATTAGAAACAAGTCAAATGAACAAAATAGTGTGAATAAGTAAGTATTTCAGGGGTGAGTTAGCAGGTTATTGGGGTAGTAAGTCCTGATTTTTTTGGAGGTTGCAGTGACCACTACGCCATTCAAAATAGGCAGGCTTTAGCATAAGCAGTTAGGCCCCGTAGGATGATTTTAGCTAAAATGTGCCCCAAACACTCAAACCGGCTTGTATCTTGCAATGGAAAATATGGGAAACATGACTTAGACAGCAAATGATACACTGTATGCCATGTTTCCAAATTTGTATGCACAGTGGTTACAGCATGAAGCGAATGCATGTGAATATACAAAGGTGCATTGCATTAAACAAGTCTAATGAGCGTGAAAAAAATGGCCGGCCTGCCTGCTTTCATCCATCATTTGTTCTAAATTTATAATTAATCAATGAGCTGAGGTGGAGTCTTAGCCAGTGGTACCATCAGGGGTGTGTAATGCACTTTAGGGTAGACAGCCAATCAGCTGCCAGATTCAATCTGTCATTCAAACACAGCAGCCAATCAGAGAGCTGGCCATTGATCAGCAGGCCCTTTATGACATCACAGACAGACCCATGGAACTCTCTGTGCTTGTCTGCTGGCTGGCTGTCAGTTGGGTGGGTTGGCGGCAGAGGGGGAGGATGTACGTCTCGTTTCTCCTGAAAATTGCGGTTTTTCGGCGTTTCCGGAAAAAGTCGCGGTCCGACGCGCAAAAGTGGGGTATCGTAGAAATCGCCTTTTAAAGACGCACCTTTCTGGCCCCACAAAAATGGGCATTTCAAATTAGAAACAAGTCAATTGAACAAAATAGTGTGAATAAGTAAGTATTTCAGGGGTGAGTTAGCAGGTTATTGGGGTAGTAAGTCCTGATTTTTTTGGAGGTTGCAGTGACCACTACGCCATTCAAAATAGGCAGGCTTTAGCATAAGCAGTTAGGCCCCGTAGGATGATTTTAGCTAAAATGTGCCCCAAACACTCAAACCGGCTTGTATCTTGCAATGGAAAATATGGGAAACATGACTTAGACAGCAAATGATACACTGTATGCCATGTTTCCAAATTTTTATGCACAGTGGTTACAGCATGAAGCGAATGCATGTGAATATACAAAGGTGCATTGCATTAAACAAGTCCAATGAGCGTGAAAAAAATGGCCGGCCTGCCTGTTTTCATCCATCATTTGTTCTAAATTTATAATTAATCAATGAGCTGAGGTGGAGTCTTAGCCAGTGGTACCATCAGGGGTGTGTAATGCACTTTAGGGTAGACAGCCAATCAGCTGCCAGATTCAATCTGTCAATCAAACACAGCAGCCAATCAGAGAGCTGGCCATTGATCAGCAGGCCCTTTATGACATCACAGACAGACCCACGGAACTCTCTGTGCTTGTCTGCTGGCTGGCTGTCAGTTGGGTGGGTGGGCGGCAGAGGGGGAGGATGTACGTCTCGTTTCTCCTGAAAATTGCGGTTTTTCGGCGTTTCCGGAAAAAGTCGCGGTCCGACGCGCAAAAGTGGGGTATCGTAGAAATCGCCTTTTAAAGACGCACCTTTCTGGCCCCACAAAAATGGGCATTTCAAATTAGAAACAAGTCAAATGAACAAAATAGTGTGAATAAGTAAGTATTTCAGGGGTGAGTTAGCAGGTTATTGGGGTAGTAAGTCCTGATTTTTTTGGAGGTTGCAGTGACCACTACGCCATTCAAAATAGGCAGGCTTTAGCATAAGCAGTTAGGCCCCGTAGGATGATTTTAGCTAAAATGTTCCCCAAACACTCAAACCGGCTTGTATCTTGCAATGGAAAATATGGGAAACATGACTTAGACAGCAAATGATACACTGTATGCCATGTTTCCAAATTTTTATGCACAGTGGTTACAGCATGAAGCGAATGCATGTGAATATACAAAAGTGCATTGCATTAAACAAGTCCAATGAGCGTGAAAAAAATGGCCGGCCTGCCTGCTTTTATCCATCATTTGTTCTAAATTTATAATTAATCAATGAGCTGAGGTGGAGTCTTAGCCAGTGGTACCATCAGGGGTGTGTAATGCACTTTAGGGTAGACAGCCAATCAGCTGCCAGATTCAATCTGTCAATCAAACACAGCAGCCAATCAGAGAGCTGGCCATTGATCAGCAGGCCCTTTATGACATCACAGACAGACCCACGGAACTCTCTGTGCTTGTCTGCTGGCTGGCTGTCAGTTGGGTGGGTAGGCGGCAGAGGGGGAGGATGTACGTCTCGTTTCTCCTGAAAATTGCGGTTTTTCGGCGTTTCCGGAAAAAGTCACGGTCCGACGCGCAAAAGTGGGGTATCGTAGAAATCGCCTTTTATAGACGCACCTTTCTGGCCCCACAAAAATGGGCATTTCAAAATAGAAACAAGTCAAATGAACAAAATAGTGTGAATAAGTAAGTATTTCAGGGGTGAGTTAGCAGGTTATTGGGGTAGTAAGTCCTGATTTTTTTGGAGGTTGCAGTGACCACTACGCCATTCAAAATAGGCAGGCTTTAGCATAAGCAGTTAGGGCCCGTAGGATGATTTTAGCTAAAATGTGCCCCAAACACTCAAACCGGCTTGTATCTTGCAATGGAAAATATGGGAAACATGACTTAGACAGCAAATGATACACTGTATGCCATGTTTCCAAATTTTTATGCACAGTGGTTACAGCATGAAGCGAATGCATGTGAATATACAAAGGTGCATTGCATTAAACAAGTCCAATGAGCGTGAAAAAAATGTCCGGCCTGCCTGCTTTCATCCATCATTTGTTCTAAATTTATAATTAATCAATGAGCTGAGGTGGAGTCTTAGCCAGTGGTACCATCAGGGGTGTGTAATGCACTTTAGGGTAGACAGCCAATCAGCTGCCAGATTCAATCTGTCAATCAAACACAGCAGCCAATCAGAGAGCTGGCCATTGATCAGCAGGCCCTTAATGACATCACAGACAGACCCACGGAACTCTCTGTGCTTGTCTGCTGGCTGGCTGTCAGTTGGGTGGGTGGGCGGCAGAGGGGGAGGATGTACGTCTCGTTTCTCCTGAAAATTGCGGTTTTTCGGCGTTTCCGGAAAAAGTCGCGGTCCGACGCGCAAAAGTGGGGTATCGTAGAAATCGCCTTTTAAAGACGCACCTTTCTGGCCCCACAAAAATGGGCATTTCAAATTAGAAACAAGTCAAATGAACAAAATAGTGTGAATAAGTAAGTATTTCAGGGGTGAGTTAGCAGGTTATTGGGGTAGTAAGTCCTGATTTTTTTGGAGGTTGCAGTGACCACTACGCCATTCAAAATAGGCAGGCTTTGGCATAAGCAGTTAGGCCCCGTAGGATGATTTTAGCTAAAATGTGCCCCAAACACTCAAACCGGCTTGTATCTTGCAATGGAAAATATGGGAAACATGACTTAGACAGCAAATGATACACTGTATGCCATGTTTCCAAATTTTTATGCACAGTGGTTACAGCATGAAGCGAATGCATGTGAATATACAAAGGTGCATTGCATTAAACAAGTCCAATGAGCGTGAAAAAAATGGCCGGCCTGCCTGCTTTCATCCATCATTTGTTCTAAATTTATAATTAATCAATGAGCTGAGGTGGAGTCTTAGCCAGTGGTACCATCAGGGGTGTGTAATGCACTTTAGGGTAGACAGCCAATCAGCTGCCAGATTCAATCTGTCAATCAAACACAGCAGCCAATCAGAGAGCTGGCCATTGATCAGCAGGCCCTTTATGACATCACAGACAGACCCACGGAACTCTCTGTGCTTGTCTGCTGGCTGGCTGTCAGTTGGGTGGGTGGGCGGCAGAGGGGGAGTATGTACGTCTCGTTTCTCCTGAAAATTGCGGTTTTTCAGCGTTTCCGGAAAAAGTCGCGGTCCGACGCGCAAAAGTGGGGTATCGTAGAAATCGCCTTTTAAAGACGCACCTTTCTGGCCCCACAAAAATGGGCATTTCAAATTAGAAACAAGTCAAATGAACAAAATAGTGTGAATAAGTAAGTATTTCAGGGGTGAGTTAGCAGGTTATTGGGGTAGTAAGTCCTGATTTTTTTGGAGGTTGCAGTGACCACTACGCCATTCAAAATAGGCAGGCTTTAGCATAAGCATTTAGGCCCCGTAGGATGATTTTAGCTAAAATGTGCCCCAAACACTCAAACCGGCTTGTATCTTGCAATGGAAAATATGGGAAACATGAGTTAGACAGCAAATGATACACTGTATGCCATGTTTCCAAATTTTTATGCACAGTGGTTACAGCATGAAGTGAATGCATGTGAATATACACAGGTGCATTGCATTAAACAAGTCCAATGAGCGTGAAAAAAATGGCCGGCCTGCCTGCTTTCATCCATCATTTGTTCTAAATGTATAATTAATCAATGAGCTGAGGTGGAGTCTTAGCCAGTGGTACCATCAGGGGTGTGTAATGCACTTTAGGGTAGACAGCCAATCAGCTGCCAGATTCAATCTGTCATTCAAACACAGCAGCCAATCAGAGAGCTGGCCATTGATCAGCAGGCCCTTTATGACATCACAGACAGACCCATGGAACTCTCTGTGCTTGTCTGCTGGCTGGCTGTCAGTTGGGTGGGTGGGCGGCAGAGGGGGAGGATGTACGTCTCGTTTCTCCTGAAAATTGCGGTTTTTCGGCGTTTCCGGAAAAAGTCGCGGTCCGACGCGCAAAAGTGGGGTATCGTAGAAATCGCCTTTTAAAGACGCACCTTTCTGGCCCCACAAAAATGGGCATTTCAAATTAGAAACAAGTCAAATGAACAAAATAGTGTGAATAAGTAAGTATTTCAGGGGTGAGTTAGCAGGTTATTGGGGTAGTAAGTCCTGATTTTTTTGGAGGTTGCAGTGACCACTACGCCATTCAAAATAGGCAGGCTTTAGCATAAGCAGTTAGGCCCCGTAGGATGATTTTAGCTAAAATGTGCCCCAAACACTCAAACCGGCTTGTATCTTGCAATGGAAAATATGGGAAACATGACTTAGACAGCAAATGATACACTGTATGCCATGTTTCCAAATTTTTATGCACAGTGGTTACAGCATGAAGCGAATGCATGTGAATATACAAAGGTGCATTGCATTAAACAAGTCTAATGAGCGTGAAAAAAATGGCCGGCCTGCCTGCTTTCATCCATCATTTGTTCTAAATTTATAATTAATCAATGAGCTGAGGTGGAGTCTTAGCCAGTGGTACCATCAGGGGTGTGTAATGCACTTTAGGGTAGACAGCCAATCAGCTGCCAGATTCAATCTGTCAATCAAACACAGCAGCCAATCAGAGAGCTGGCCATTGATCAGCAGGCCCTTTATGACATCACAGACAGACCCACGGAACTCTCTGTGCTTGTCTGCTGGCTGGCTGTCAGTTGGGTGGGTGGGCGGCAGAGGGGGAGGATGTACGTCTCGTTTCTCCTGAAAATTGCGTTTTTTCTGCGTTTCCGGAAAAAGTCGCGGTCCGACGCGCAAAAGTGGGGTATCGTAGAAATCGCCTTTTAAAGACGCACCTTTCTGGCTCCACAAAAATGGGCATTTCAAATTAGAAACAAGTCAAATGAACAAAATAGTGTGAATAAGTAAGTATTTCAGGGGTGAGTTAGCAGGTTATTGGGGTAGTAAGTCCTGATTTTTTTGGAGGTTGCAGTGACCACTACGCCATTCAAAATAGGCAGGCTTTAGCATAAGCATTTAGGCCCCGTAGGATGATTTTAGCTAAAATGTGCCCCAAACACTCAAACCGGCTTGTATCTTGCAATGGAAAATATGGGAAACATGAGTTAGACAGCAAATGATACACTGTATGCCATGTTTCCAAATTTTTATGCACAGTGGTTACAGCATGAAGTGAATGCATGTGAATATACACAGGTGCATTGCATTAAACAAGTCCAATGAGCGTGAAAAAAATGGCCGGCCTGCCTGCTTTCATCCATCATTTGTTCTAAATGTATAATTAATCAATGAGCTGAGGTGGAGTCTTAGCCAGTGGTACCATCAGGGGTGTGTAATGCACTTTAGGGTAGACAGCCAATCAGCTGCCAGATTCAATCTGTCATTCAAACACAGCAGCCAATCAGAGAGCTGGCCATTGATCAGCAGGCCCTTTATGACATCACAGACAGACCCATGGAACTCTCTGTGCTTGTCTGCTGGCTGGCTGTCAGTTGGGTGGGTGGGCGGCAGAGGGGGAGGATGTACGTCTCGTTTCTCCTGAAAATTGCGGTTTTTCGGCGTTTCCGGAAAAAGTCGCGGTCCGACGCGCAAAAGTGGGGTATCGTAGAAATCGCCTTTTAAAGACGCACCTTTCTGGCCCCACAAAAATGGGCATTTCAAATTAGAAACAAGTCAAATGAACAAAATAGTGTGAATAAGTAAGTATTTCAGGGGTGAGTTAGCAGGTTATTGGGGTAGTAAGTCCTGATTTTTTTGGAGGTTGCAGTGACCACTACGCCATTCAAAATAGGCAGGCTTTAGCATAAGCAGTTAGGCCCCGTAGGATGATTTTAGCAAAAATGTGCCCCAAACACTCAAACCGGCTTGTATCTTGCAATGGAAAATATGGGAAACATGACTTAGACAGCAAATGATACACTGTATGCCATGTTTCCAAATTTTTATGCACAGTGGTTACAGCATGAAGCGAATGCATGTGAATATACAAAGGTGCATTGCATTAAACAAGTCTAATGAGCGTGAAAAAAATGGCCGGCCTGCCTGCTTTCATCCATCATTTGTTCTAAATTTATAATTAATCAATGAGCTGAGGTGGAGTCTTAGCCAGTGGTACCATCAGGGGTGTGTAATGCACTTTAGGGTAGACAGCCAATCAGCTGCCAGATTCAATCTGTCAATCAAACACAGCAGCCAATCAGAGAGCTGGCCATTGATCAGCAGGCCCTTTATGACATCACAGACAGACCCACGGAACTCTCTGTGCTTGTCTGCTGGCTGGCTGTCAGTTGGGTGGGTGGGCGGCAGAGGGGGAGGATGTACGTCTCGTTTCTCCTGAAAATTGCGTTTTTTCTGCGTTTCCGGAAAAAGTCGCGGTCCGACGCGCAAAAGTGGGGTATCGTAGAAATCGCCTTTTAAAGACGCACCTTTCTGGCCCCACAAAAATGGGCATTTCAAATTAGAAACAAGTCAAATGAACAAAATAGTGTGAATAAGTAAGTATTTCAGGGGTGAGTTAGCAGGTTATTGGGGTAGTAAGTCCTGATTTTTTTGGAGGTTGCAGTGACCACTACGCCATTCAAAATAGGCAGGCTTTAGCATAAGCATTTAGGCCCCGTAGGATGATTTTAGCTAAAATGTGCCCCAAACACTCAAACCGGCTTGTATCTTGCAATGGAAAATATGGGAAACATGAGTTAGACAGCAAATGATACACTGTATGCCATGTTTCCAAATTTTTATGCACAGTGGTTACAGCATGAAGTGAATGCATGTGAATATACACAGGTGCATTGCATTAAACAAGTCCAATGAGCGTGAAAAAAATGGCCGGCCTGCCTGCTTTCATCCATCATTTGTTCTAAATGTATAATTAATCAATGAGCTGAGGTGGAGTCTTAGCCAGTGGTACCATCAGGGGTGTGTAATGCACTTTAGGGTAGACAGCCAATCAGCTGCCAGATTCAATCTGTCATTCAAACACAGCAGCCAATCAGAGAGCTGGCCATTGATCAGCAGGCCCTTTATGACATCACAGACAGACCCATGGAACTCTCTGTGCTTGTCTGCTGGCTGGCTGTCAGTTGGGTGGGTGGGCGGCAGAGGGGGAGGATGTACGTCTCGTTTCTCCTGAAAATTGCGGTTTTTCGGCGTTTCCGGAAAAAGTCGCGGTCCGACGCGCAAAAGTGGGGTATCGTAGAAATCGCCTTTTAAAGACGCACCTTTCTGGCCCCACAAAAATGGGCATTTCAAATTAGAAACAAGTCAAATGAACAAAATAGTGTGAATAAGTAAGTATTTCAGGGGTGAGTTAGCAGGTTATTGGGGTAGTAAGTCCTGATTTTTTTGGAGGTTGCAGTGACCACTACGCCATTCAAAATAGGCAGGCTTTAGCATAAGCAGTTAGGCCCCGTAGGATGATTTTAGCTAAAATGTGCCCCAAACACTCAAACCGGCTTGTATCTTGCAATGGAAAATATGGGAAACATGACTTAGACAGCAAATGATACACTGTATGCCATGTTTCCAAATTTTTATGCACAGTGGTTACAGCATGAAGCGAATGCATGTGAATATACAAAGGTGCATTGCATTAAACAAGTCTAATGAGCGTGAAAAAAATGGCCGGCCTGCCTGCTTTCATCCATCATTTGTTCTAAATTTATAATTAATCAATGAGCTGAGGTGGAGTCTTAGCCAGTGGTACCATCAGGGGTGTGTAATGCACTTTAGGGTAGACAGCCAATCAGCTGCCAGATTCAATCTGTCAATCAAACACAGCAGCCAATCAGAGAGCTGGCCATTGATCAGCAGGCCCTTTATGACATCACAGACAGACCCACGGAACTCTCTGTGCTTGTCTGCTGGCTGGCTGTCAGTTGGGTGGGTGGGCGGCAGAGGGGGAGGATGTACGTCTCGTTTCTCCTGAAAATTGCGTTTTTTCTGCGTTTCCGGAAAAAGTCGCGGTCCGACGCGCAAAAGTGGGGTATCGTAGAAATCGCCTTTTAAAGACGCACCTTTCTGGCCCCACAAAAATGGGCATTTCAAATTAGAAACAAGTCAAATGAACAAAATAGTGTGAATAAGTATGTATTTCAGGGGTGAGTTAGCAGGTTATTGGGGTAGTAAGTCCTGATTTTTTTGGAGGTTGCAGTGACCACTACGCCATTCAAAATAGGCAGGCTTTAGCATAAGCAGTTAGGCCCCGTAGGATGATTTTAGCTAAAATGTGCCCCAAACACTCAAACCGGCTTGTATCTTGCAATGGAAAATATGGGAAACATGACTTAGACAGCAAATGATACACTGTATGCCATGTTTCCAAATTTTTATGCACAGTGGTTACAGCATGAAGCGAATGCATGTGAATATACAAAGGTGCATTGCATTAAACAAGTCCAATGAGCGTGAAAAAAATGGCCGGCCTGCCTGTTTTCATCCATCATTTGTTCTAAATTTATAATTAATCAATGAGCTGAGGTGGAGTCTTAGCCAGTGGTACCATCAGGGGTGTGTAATGCACTTTAGGGTAGACAGCCAATCAGCTGCCAGATTCAATCTGTCAATCAAACACAGCAGCCAATCAGAGAGCTGGCCATTGATCAGCAGGCCCTTTATGACATCACAGACAGACCCACGGAACTCTCTGTGCTTGTCTGCTGGCTGGCTGTCAGTTGGGTGGGTGGGCGGCAGAGGGGGAGGATGTACGTCTCGTTTCTCCTGAAAATTGCGGTTTTTCAGCGTTTCCGGAAAAAGTCGCGGTCCGACGCGCAAAAGTGGGGTATCGTAGAAATCGCCTTTTAAAGACGCACCTTTCTGGCCCCACAAAAATGGGCATTTCAAATTAGAAACAAGTCAAATGAACAAAATAGTGTGAATAAGTAAGTATTTCAGGGGTGAGTTAGCAGGTTATTGGGGTAGTAAGTCCTTATTTTTTTGGAGGTTGCAGTGACCACTACGCCATTCAAAATAGGCAGGCTTTAGCATAAGCATTTAGGCCCCGTAGGATGATTTTAGCTAAAATGTGCCCCAAACACTCAAACCGGCTTGTATCTTGCAATGGAAAATATGGGAAACATGACTTAGACAGCAAATGATACACTGTATGCCATGTTTCCAAATTTTTATGCACAGTGGTTACAGCATGAAGTGAATGCATGTAAATATACACAGGTGCATTGCATTAAACAAGTCCAATGAGCGTGAAAAAAATGGCCGGCCTGCCTGCTTTCATCCATCATTTGTTCTAAATTTATAATTAATCAATGAGCTGAGGTGGAGTCTTAGCCAGTGGTACCATCAGGGGTGTGTAATGCACTTTAGGGTAGACAGCCAATCAGCTGCCAGATTCAATCTGTCATTCAAACACAGCAGCCAATCAGAGAGCTGGCCATTGATCAGCAGGCCCTTTATGACATCACAGACAGACCCATGGAATTCTCTGTGCTTGTCTGCTGGCTGGCTGTCAGTTGGGTGGGTGGGCGGCAGAGGGGGAGGATGTACGTCTCGTTTCTCCTGAAAATTGCGGTTTTTCGGCGTTTCCGGAAAAAAGTCGCGGTCCGACGCGCAAAAGTGGGGTATCGTAGAAATCGCCTTTTAAAGACGCACCTTTCTGGCTCCACAAAAATGGGCATTTCAAATTAGAAACAAGTCAAATGAACAAAATAGTGTGAATAAGTAAGTATTTCAGGGGTGAGTTAGCAGGTTATTGGGGTAGTAAGTCCTGATTTTTTTGGAGGTTGCAGTGACCACTACGCCATTCAAAATAGGCAGGCTTTAGCATAAGCAGTTAGGCCCCGTAGGATGATTTTAGCTAAAATGTGCCCCAAACACTCAAACCGGCTTGTATCTTGCAATGGAAAATATGGGAAACATGACTTAGACAGCAAATGATACACTGTATGCCATGTTTCCAAATTTTTATGCACAGTGGTTACAGCATGAAGCGAATGCATGTGAATATACAAAGGTGCATTGCATTAAACAAGTCTAATGAGCGTGAAAAAAATGGCCGGCCTTCCTGCTTTCATCCATCATTTGTTCTAAATTTATAATTAACCCCTTAACGACATTTGACGTATATATACGTCATGGCCGGGAAGTACTTCCCGACCGTTGACGTATATATACGTCATGGCTTCAAACTGTCACTGCGTCTAGAGACGCAGTGACAGTTAGGTGATGTCTGCTGTCCCTGACAGCAGACATCCCCCCTCGCCGCCCGGGGGGGGCAGGGATGCCCCCACCGGTCGGCGATCGCTGTGATTGGCTGTTCAAATGTGAACAGCCAATCACAGCTATTTCTGTGTTACCGGCGGCTAAGCCGCTCGGTAACACAGGGATCGGCGGTGATCGGTGCTGGCACCGATCACCACCGATCCGCAGCTCTCCCTCCCACCCGCCCGGCAGCCGCTCTCCCTCCCTTCCACCCGCCCGGCAGCTGCGCTCCCTCCGGCAGCCGCTCCCCCTACCTCGCTCCCTGTCACTGTGATCAGGAAGCAGCCGCAGCGCTCCCCCCCAGCTCCAACCCCCCCCGCATGTAAAAAACTTAAAAATGTTTAAAATGAAATCATATATATATATATATATACACACATATATATATATATATATATATGTATATGTATATGTGTATATATATGTATATGTATATATATATATATATATATGTATATATATATATGTATATATATATATATATGTATATATGTATATATATGTATATATATATATATGTATATATATATATGTATATATATATGTATATATATATATATGTATATATGTATATGTATATATGTATATGTATGTATGTATGTATGTATATATATATAGGTATATATATATATATGTATATATATATATATGTATATATATACACATATATATATGTATATATGTATATATATATATATATATATATATATATATATATATAGACAGATAGATATTCCAGACATATGACGTATATATACGTCATGGTCGGGAGGTACTTCCCGACCGTTGACGTATATATACGTCATGGCTTTGAACTGTCACCGCGTCTATAGACGCGGTGACAGTTTGGAGATGTCTGCTGTCCCTGACAGCAGACATCCCCCCTCGCCGCCGATCGCTGCGATTGGCTGTTCAAATGTGAACAGCCAATTGCAGCGTTTTCTGTGTTACCGGCGGCTAAGCCGCTCGGTAACACAGTGATCGGTGGTGATCGGTGCTGTTAAGTACAGCACCGATCACCACCGATCGCCAGCCCCCCCCCCTCCCACCCGGCAGCCCCCCCTCCCTCCCACCCGGTAGCCGAAGCGCCAGCACCCCTCCCACCCCCCACCAGTCGCAGCGCCAGCCCCCCTCCCCCACCATTCATTCCACCACCAAATATCACTCCTTCCCTTCTAAATCCTGCCATGCACCCAACTGGTATTTTTTGGTCACATATGAGGCATTGCCGTACTCGGGAGAAATTGGGGCACAGATTTTGGGGTGCTTTGTCTCCTTCATTCCTTGTGAAAATGAAAACTTTTGAGCCAGATCTGCATTTTTGTGTAAAAAAATTTAATTTTTTACACAAAAATGCAGTACTGGCTCAAAATTTTTCGTTTTCACAAGGAATGAAGGAGACAAAGCACCCCAAAATCTGTGCCCCAATTTCTCCCGAGTACGGCAATGCCTCATATGTGACCAAAAAATACCAGTTGGGTGCATGGCAGGACTCAGAAGGGAAGGAGTGATTTTTGGTGGTGGAATGAATGGTGGGTGCTATGTCGCATTAGCAAGACCCCTGAAGCACCCATACAGTGGAACCCCCCCACAAGTGACCCCATTTTGCAAACTACACCCTTTAGGGAATTCATCAAGGGGTATAGTGTACATTTCAAACCCCCAGGGGTTTCACCAATTTTGATACAACTGAGCTGTGAAAATGAAAAATTAAATTTTTACATTTTCACAGCCCAGTTGTATCAAAATTGGTGAAACCCCTTGGGGTTTGAAATGTACACTATACCCCTAGATGAATTCCCTGAGGGGTGTAGTTTGCAAAATGGGGTCACTTGTGGGGGGGTTCCACTGTATTGGTAATGCAACATAGCACCCACCATTCATTCCACCAAAATCTGTGCTCCAAAATCCAAAAATCACTCCTTCCCTTCTGAGTCCTGCCATGCGCCCAACTGGTATTTTTTGGTCACATGTGAGGCATTGCCGTACTCGGGAGAAATTGGGGCACAGACTTTGGGGTGCTTTGTCTCCTTCATTCCTTGTGAAAATGAAAAATTTTGAGCCAGAACTGCATTTTTGTGTAAAAAAATGTAATTTTTCATTTTCACTGCCCAGTTGTATCAAAATTGGTGAAACCCCTGGGGGTTTGAAATGTACACTATACCCCTAGATGAATTCCCTGAGGGGTGTACTTTGCAAAATGGGGTGACTTGTGGGGGGGTTCCACTGTATTGGTGCAACATAGCACCCACCATTCATTCCACCAAAATCTGTGCTGCAAAATCCAAAAAACACTCCTTCCCTTCTGAGTCCTGCCATGCACCCAACTGGTATTTTTTGGTCACATGTGAGGCATTGCCGTACTCGGGAGAAATTGGGGCACAGATTTTGGGGTGCTTTGTCTCCTTCATTCCTTGTGAAAATGAAATATTTTGAGCCAGAACTGCATGTTTGTGTAAAAAAATGTAATTTTCCATTTTCACATCCCAGTTGTACCAAAATTGGTGAAACCCCTTGGGGTTTGAAATGTACACTATACCCCTAGATGAATTCCCTGAGGGGTGTAGTTTGCAAAATTGGGTTACTTGTGGGGGGGTTCCACTGTATTGGTGCTTTGGGAGTCTTGCTAATGCAACATAGCACCCACCATTCATTCCACCAAAATCTGTGCTGCAAAATCCAAAAATCACTCCTTCCCTTCTGAGTCCTGCCATGCGCCCAACTGGTATTTTTTGGTCACATGTGAGGCATTGCCGTACTCGGGAGAAATTGGGGCACAGACTTTGGGGTGCTTTGTCTCCTTCATTCCTTGTGAAAATGAAAAATTTTGAGCCAGAACTGCATTTTTGTGTAAAAAAATGTAATTTTTCATTTTCACTGCCCAGTTGTATCAAAATTGGTGAAACCCCTGGGGGTTTGAAATGTACACTATACCCCTAGATGAATTCCCTGAGGGGTGTACTTTGCAAAATGGGGTGACTTGTGGGGGGGTTCCACTGTATTGGTGCAACATAGCACCACCATTCATTCCCCCAAAATCTGTGCTGCAAAATCCAAAAAACACTCCTTCCCTTCTGAGTCCTGCCATGCACCCAACTGGTATTTTTTGGTCACATGTGAGGCATTGCCGTACTCGGGAGAAATTGGGGCACAGATTTTGGGGTGCTTTGTCTCCTTCATTCCTTGTGAAAATGAAAAATTTTGAGCCAGAACTGCATGTTTGTGTAAAAAAATGTAATTTTCCATTTTCACATCCCAGTTGTACCAAAATTGGTGAAACCCCTGGGGGTTTGAAATGTACACTATACCCCTAGATGAATTCCCTGAGGGGTGTAGATTGCAAAATGGGGTGACTTGTGGGGGAGGTTCCTAACTTTTAGCACTTATGGTGCCTAGAAACCTACATGGTGCCTAAAAAAAAATCTCATAAAAAGGAGGCTCCAAAATCAAGTAGGTGCTCCTTCTATTATGAAGCCTGTGGTTTGGTCAACGTGCACACTAGGGCCACATATAGGATATTTTTGAAAACAAAGGAATTGGGGGAATCAATTTTTAGTCACATTTCTCTAGTAAAATCTACTGTATTCGTTAGAAAAATGTATTAAAATTGAAACTCTGCAAAAAAAAAGAAATTTTGAAATTTCACCTACACTTTGTTTTAATTCCTGTGAAACACCTAAAGGGTTAACAAACTTCCAAAATGCTGTTTTGAATACTGTGATGGGTGCAGTTTTTGAAATGGCATCATTTATGGGGGTGTCTCACATACAAGTCCCTCAAAGTCACATCAGAACTGAACTGGTCCCTAAAAAAATCAGTGTTTGAAATTTTCTTGAAAATTTGAGAATTTGCTATTCATATTGTAAGCCTCCTAGTGTCCAAAAAAATTAAAAGGAAGTTGAAATAATGATGGAAACATAAAGTAGACATATGGTCTATGTTAGTTATTAACTATTTTGAGTGGTATGATTATTTGTCTCACAAGCAGAAAATTTAACATTTTGCATATTGCTAAATTTTCCATTTTTTCACGATATTTTGGTATTTTTCACAAAAAAACACAGACTGTATCGACCCAAATTTACCACTAACTTGAAGTACAATGTGTCACGAGAAAACAATCTCAAAATCACTAGGATAAGTAAAAGCAAAAAAAAGTTATCCCCACTTAAGTGAGACATGTCAGATTTGAAAAAAGGGCTCTGTCATGAAGGCACAAACTGGCTCTGTCATGAAGGGGTTAATCAATGAGCTGAGGTGGAGTCTTAGCCAGTGGTACCATCAGGGGTGTGTAATGCACTTTAGGGTAGACAGCCAATCAGCTGCCAGATTCAATCTGTCAATCAAACACAGCAGCCAATCAGAGAGCTGGCCATTGATCAGCAGGCCCTTTATGACATCACAGACAGACCCACGGAACTCTCTGTGCTTGTCTGCTGGCTGGCTGTCAGTTGGGTGGGTGGGCGGCAGAGGGGGAGGATGTACGTCTCGTTTCTCCTGAAAATTGTGTTTTTTCTGCGTTTCCGGAAAAAGTCGCGATCCGACGCGCATAAGTGGGGTATCGTAGAAATCGCCTTTTAAAGACGCACCTTTCTGGCCCCACAAAAATGGGCATTTCAAATTAGAAACAAGTCAAATGAACAAAATAGTGTGAATAAGTAAGTATTTCAGGGGTGAGTTAGCAGGTTATTGGGGTAGTAAGTCCTGATTTTTTTGGAGGTTGCAGTGACCACTACGCCATTCAAAATAGGCAGGCTTTAGCATAAGCAGTTAGGCCCCGTAGGATGATTTTAGCTAAAATGTGCCCCAAACACTCAAACCGGCTTGTATCTTGCAATGGAAAATATGGGAAACATGACTTAGACAGCAAATGATACACTGTATGCCATGTTTCCAAATTTTTATGCACAGTGGTTACAGCATGAAGCGAATGCATGTGAATATACAAAGGTGCATTGCATTAAACAAGTCCAATGAGCGTGAAAAAAATGGCCGGCCTGCCTGTTTTCATCCATCATTTGTTCTAAATTTATAATTAATCAATGAGCTGAGGTGGAGTCTTAGCCAGTGGTACCATCAGGGGTGTGTAATGCACTTTAGGGTAGACAGCCAATCAGCTGCCAGATTCAATCTGTCAATCAAACACAGCAGCCAATCAGAGAGCTGGCCATTGATCAGCAGGCCCTTTATGACATCACAGACAGACCCACGGAACTCTCTGTGCTTGTCTGCTGGCTGGCTGTCAGTTGGGTGGGTGGGCGGCAGAGGGGGAGGATGTACGTCTCGTTTCTCCTGAAAATTGCGGTTTTTCGGCGTTTCCGGAAAAAGTCGCGGTCCGACGCGCAAAAGTGGGGTATCGTAGAAATCGCCTTTTAAAGACGCACCTTTCTGGCCCCACAAAAATGGGCATTTCAAATTAGAAACAAGTCAAATGAACAAAATAGTGTGAATAAGTAAGTATTTCAGGGGTGAGTTAGCAGGTTATTGGGGTAGTAAGTCCTGATTTTTTTGGAGGTTGCAGTGACCACTACGCCATTCAAAATAGGCAGGCTTTAGCATAAGCAGTTAGGCCCCGTAGGATGATTTTAGCTAAAATGTTCCCCAAACACTCAAACCGGCTTGTATCTTGCAATGGAAAATATGGGAAACATGACTTAGACAGCAAATGATACACTGTATGCCATGTTTCCAAATTTTTATGCACAGTGGTTACAGCATGAAGCGAATGCATGTGAATATACAAAGGTGCTTTGCATTAAACAAGTCCAATGAGCGTGAAAAAAATGGCCGGCCTGCCTGCTTTCATCCATCATTTGTTCTAAATTTATAATTAATCAATGAGCTGAGGTGGAGTCTTAGCCAGTGGTACCATCAGGGGTGTGTAATGCACTTTAGGGTAGACAGCCAATCAGCTGCCAGATTCAATCTGTCAATCAAACACAGCAGCCAATCAGAGAGCTGGCCATTGATCAGCAGGCCCTTTATGACATCACAGACAGACCCACGGAACTCTCTGTGCTTGTCTGCTGGCTGGCTGTCAGTTGGGTGGGTGGGCGGCAGAGGGGGAGGATGTACGTCTCGTTTCTCCTGAAAATTGCGGTTTTTCGGCGTTTCCGGAAAAAGTCACGGTCCGACGCGCAAAAGTGGGGTATCGTAGAAATCGCCTTTTATAGACGCACCTTTCTGGCCCCACAAAAATGGGCATTTCAAATTAGAAACAAGTCAAATGAACAAAATAGTGTGAATAAGTAAGTATTTCAGGGGTGAGTTAGCAGGTTATTGGGGTAGTAAGTCCTGATTTTTTTGGAGGTTGCAGTGACCACTACGCCATTCAAAATAGGCAGGCTTTAGCATAAGCAGTTAGGCCCCGTAGGATGATTTTAGCTAAAATGTTCCCCAAACACTCAAACCGGCTTGTATCTTGCAATGGAAAATATGGGAAACATGACTTAGACAGCAAATGATACACTGTATGCCATGTTTCCAAATTTTTATGCACAGTGGTTACAGCATGAAGCGAATGCATGTGAATATACAAAGGTGCATTGCATTAAACAAGTCCAATGAGCGTGAAAAAAAATGGCCGGCCTGCCTGCTTTCATCCATCATTTGTTCTAAATTTATAATTAATCAATTAGCTGAGGTGGAGTCTTAGCCAGTGGTACCATCAGGGGTGTGTAATGCACTTTAGGGTAGACAGCCAATCAGCTGCCAGATTCAATCTGTCAATCAAACACAGCAGCCAATCAGAGAGCTGGCCATTGATCAGCAGGCCCTTTATGACATCACAGACAGACCCACGGAACTCTCTGTGCTTGTCTGCTGGCTGGCTGTCAGTTGGGTGGGTGGGCGGCAGAGGGGGAGGATGTACGTCTCGTTTCTCCTGAAAATTGCGGTTTTTCGGCGTTTCCGGAAAAAGTCACGGTCCGACGCGCAAAAGTGGGGTATCGTAGAAATCGCCTTTTATAGACGCACCTTTCTGGCCCCACAAAAATGGGCATTTCAAATTAGAAACAAGTCAAATGAACAAAATAGTGTGAATAAGTAAGTATTTCAGGGGTGAGTTAGCAGGTTATTGGGGTAGTAAGTCCTGATTTTTTTGGAGGTTGCAGTGACCACTACGCCATTCAAAATAGGCAGGCTTTAGCATAAGCAGTTAGGGCCCGTAGGATGATTTTAGCTAAAATGTGCCCCAAACACTCAAACCGGCTTGTATCTTGCAATGGAAAATATGGGAAACATGACTTAGACAGCAAATGATACACTGTATGCCATGTTTCCAAATTTTTATGCACAGTGGTTACAGCATGAAGCGAATGCATGTGAATATACAAAGGTGCATTGCATTAAACAAGTCCAATGAGCGTGAAAAAAATGTCCAGCCTGCCTGCTTTCATCCATCATTTGTTCTAAATTTATAATTAATCAATGAGCTGAGGTGGAGTCTTAGCCAGTGGTACCATCAGGGGTGTGTAATGCACTTTAGGGTAGACAGCCAATCAGCTGCCAGATTCAATCTGTCAATCAAACACAGCAGCCAAACAGAGAGCTGGCCATTGATCAGCAGGCCCTTTATGACATCACAGACAGACCCACGGAACTCTCTGTGCTTGTCTGCTGGCTGGCTGTCAGTTGGGTGGGTGGGCGGCAGAGGGGGAGGATGTACGTCTCGTTTCTCCTGAAAATTGCGGTTTTTCGGCGTTTCTGGAAAAAGTCGCGGTCCGACGCGCAAAAGTGGGGTATCGTAGAAATCGCCTTTTAAAGTCGCACCTTTCTGGCCCCACAAAAATGGGCATTTCAAATTAGAAACAAGTCAAATGAACAAAATAGTGTGAATAAGTAAGTATTTCAGGGGTGAGTTAGCAGGTTATTGGGGTAGTAAGTCCTGATTTTTTTGGAGGTTGCAGTGACCACTACGCCATTCAAAATAGGCAGGCTTTGGCATAAGCAGTTAGGCCCCGTAGGATGATTTTAGCTAAAATGTGCCCCAAACACTCAAACCGGCTTGTATCTTGCAATGGAAAATATGGGAAACATGACTTAGACAGCAAATGATACACTGTATGCCATGTTTCCAAATTTTTATGCACAGTGGTTACAGCATGAAGCGAATGCATGTGAATATACAAAGGTGCATTGCATTAAACAAGTCCAATGAGCGTGAAAAAAATGGCCGGCCTGCCTGCTTTCATCCATCATTTGTTCTAAATTTATAATTAATCAATGAGCTGAGGTAGAGTCTTAGCCAGTGGTACCATCAGGGGTGTGTAATGCACTTTAGGGTAGACAGCCAATCAGCTGCCAGATTCAATCTGTCAATCAAACACAGCAGCCAATCAGAGAGCTGGCCATTGATCAGCAGGCCCTTTATGACATCACAGACAGACCCACGGAACTCTCTGTGCTTGTCTGCTGGCTGGCTGTCAGTTGGGTGGGTGGGCGGCAGAGGGGGAGGATGTACGTCTCGTTTCTCCTGAAAATTGCGGTTTTTCAGCGTTTCCGGAAAAAGTCGCGGTCCGACGCGCAAAAGTGGGGTATCGTAGAAATCGCCTTTTAAAGACGCACCTTTCTGGCCCCACAAAAATGGGCATTTCTAATTAGAAACAAGTCAAATTAACAAAATAGTGTGAATAAGTAAGTATTTCAGGGGTGAGTTAGCAGGTTATTGGGGTAGTAAGTCCTGATTTTTTTGGAGGTTGCAGTGACCACTACGCCATTCAAAATAGGCAGGCTTTGGCATAAGCAGTTAGGCCCCGTAGGATGATTTTAGCTAAAATGTGCCCCAAACACTCAAACCGGCTTGTATCTTGCAATGGAAAATATGGGAAACATGACTTAGACAGCAAATGATACACTGTATGCCATGTTTCCAAATTTTTATGCACAGTGGTTACAGCATGAAGCGAATGCATGTGAATATACAAAGGTGCATTGCATTAAACAAGTCCAATGAGCGTGAAAAAAATGGCCGGCCTGCCTGCTTTCATCCATCATTTGTTCTAAATTTATAATTAATCAATGAGCTGAGGTGGAGTCTTTGCCAGTGGTACCATCAGGGGTGTGTAATGCACTTTAGGGTAGACAGCCAATCAGCTGCCAGATTCAATCTGTCAATCAAACACAGCAGCCAATCAGAGAGCTGGCCATTGATCAGCAGGCCCTTTATGACATCACAGACAGACCCACGGAACTCTCTGTGCTTGTCTGCTGGCTGGCTGTCAGTTGGGTGGGTGGGCGGCAGAGGGGAAGGATGTACGTCTCGTTTCTCCTGAAAATTGCGTTTTTTCAGCGTTTCCGGAAAAAGTCGCGGTCCGACGCGCAAAAGTGGGGTATCGTAGAAATCGCCTTTTAAAGACGCACCTTTCTGGCCCCACAAAAATGGGCATTTCTAATTAGAAACAAGTCAAATGAACAAAATAGTGTGAATAAGTAAGTATTTCAGGGGTGAGTTAGCAGGTTATTGGGGTAGTAAGTCCTGATTTTTTTGGAGGTTGCAGTGACCACTACGCCATTCAAAATAGGCAGGCTTTAGCATAAGCATTTAGGCCCCGTAGGATGATTTTAGCTAAAATGTGCCCCAAACACTCAAACCGGCTTGTATCTTGCAATGGAAAATATGGGAAACATGACTTAGACAGCAAATGATACACTGTATGCCATGTTTCCAAATTTTTATGCACAGTGGTTACAGCATGAAGTGAATGCATGTGAATATACACAGGTGCATTGCATTAAACAAGTCCAATGAGCGTGAAAAAAATGGCCGGCCTGCCTGCTTTCATCCATCATTTGTTCTAAATTTATAATTAATCAATGAGCTGAGGTGGAGTCTTAGCCAGTGGTACCATCAGGGGTGTGTAATGCACTTTAGGGTAGACAGCCAATCAGCTGCCAGATTCAATCTGTCAATCAAACACAGCAGCCAATCAGAGAGCTGGCCATTGATCAGCAGGCCCTTTATGACATCACAGACAGACCCACGGAACTCTCTGTGCTTGTCTGCTGGCTGGCTGTCAGTTGGGTGGGTGGGCGGCAGAGGGGGAGGATGTACGTCTCGTTTCTCCTGAAAATTGCGGTTTTTCAGCGTTTCCGGAAAAAGTCGCGGTCCGACGCGCAAAAGTGGGGTATCGTAGAAATCGCCTTTTAAAGACGCACCTTTCTGGCCCCACAAAAATGGGCATTTCAAATTAGAAACAAGTCAAATGAACAAAATAGTGTGAATAAGTAAGTATTTCAGGGGTGAGTTAGCAGGTTATTGGGGTAGTAAGTCCTGATTTTTTTGGAGGTTGCAGTGACCACTACGCCATTCAAAATAGGCAGGCTTTAGCATAAGCATTTAGGCCCCGTAGGATGATTTTAGCTAAAATGTGCCCCAAACACTCAAACCGGCTTGTATCTTGCAATGGAAAATATGGGAAACATGACTTAGACAGCAAATGATACACTGTATGCCATGTTTCCAAATTTTTATGCACAGTGGTTACAGCATGAAGTGAATGCATGTGAATATACACAGGTGCATTGCATTAAACAAGTCCAATGAGCGTGAAAAAAATGGCCGGCCTGCCTGCTTTCATCCATCATTTGTTCTAAATTTATAATTAATCAATGAGCTGAGGTGGAGTCTTAGCCAGTGGTACCATCAGGGGTGTGTAATGCACTTTAGGGTAGACAGCCAATCAGCTGCCAGATTCAATCTGTCATTCAAACACAGCAGCCAATCAGAGAGCTGGCCATTGATCAGCAGGCCCTTTATGACATCACAGACAGACCCATGGAACTCTCTGTGCTTGTCTGCTGGCTGGCTGTCAGTTGGGTGGGTGGGCGGCAGAGGGGGAGGATGTACGTCTCGTTTCTCCTGAAAATTGCGGTTTTTCGGCGTTTCCGGAAAAAGTCGCGGTCCGACGCGCAAAAGTGGGGTATCGTAGAAATTGCCTTTTAAAGACGCACCTTTCTGGCCCCACAAAAATGGGCATTTCAAATTAGAAACAAGTCAAATGAACAAAATAGTGTGAATAAGTAAGTATTTCAGGGGTGAGTTAGCAGGTTATTGGGGTAGTAAGTCCTGATTTTTTTGGAGGTTGCAGTGACCACTACGCCATTCAAAATAGGCAGGCTTTAGCATAAGCAGTTAGGCCCCGTAGGATGATTTTAGCTAAAATGTGCCCCAAACACTCAAACCGGCTTGTATCTTGCAATGGAAAATATGGGAAACATGACTTAGACAGCAAATGATACACTGTATGCCATGTTTCCAAATTTTTATGCACAGTGGTTACAGCATGAAGCGAATGCATGTGAATATACAAAGGTGCATTGCATTAAACAAGTCTAATGAGCGTGAAAAAAAATGGCCGGCCTGCCTGCTTTCATCCATCATTTGTTCTAAATTTATAATTAATCAATGAGCTGAGGTGGAGTCTTAGCCAGTGGTACCATCAGGGGTGTGTAATGCACTTTAGGGTAGACAGCCAATCAGCTGCCAGATTCAATCTGTCAATCAAACACAGCAGCCAATCAGAGAGCTGGCCATTGATCAGCAGGCCCTTTATGACATCACAGACAGACCCACGGAACTCTCTGTGCTTGTCTGCTGGCTGGCTGGCTGTCAGTTGGGTGGGTGGGCGGCAGAGGGGGAGGATGTACGTCTCGTTTCTCCTGAAAATTGCGTTTTTTCTGCGTTTCCGGAAAAAGTCGCGGTCCGATGCGCAAAAGTGGGGTATCGTAGAAATCGCCTTTTAAAGACGCACCTTTCTGGCCCCACAAAAATGGGCATTTCAAATTAGAAACAAGTCAAATGAACAAAATAGTGTGAATAAGTAAGTATTTCAGGGGTGAGTTAGCAGGTTATTGGGGTAGTAAGTCCTGATTTTTTTGGAGGTTGCAGTGACCACTACGCCATTCAAAATAGGCAGGCTTTAGCATAAGCAGTTAGGCCCCGTAGGATGATTTTAGCTAAAATGTGCCCCAAACACTCAAACCGGCTTGTATCTTGCAATGGAAAATATGGGAAACATGACTTAGACAGCAAATGATACACTGTATGCCATGTTTCCAAATTTTTATGCACAGTGGTTACAGCATGAAGCGAATGCATGTGAATATACAAAGGTGCATTGCATTAAACAAGTCCAATGAGCGTGAAAAAAATGGCCGGCCTGCCTGTTTTCATCCATCATTTGTTCTAAATTTATAATTAATCAATGAGCTGAGGTGGAGTCTTAGCCAGTGGTACCATCAGGGGTGTGTAATGCACTTTAGGGTAGACAGCCAATCAGCTGCCAGATTCAATCTGTCAATCAAACACAGCAGCCAATCAGAGAGCTGGCCATTGATCAGCAGGCCCTTTATGACATCACAGACAGACCCACGGAACTCTCTGTGCTTGTTTGCTGGCTGGCTGTCAGTTGGGTGGGTGGGCGGCAGAGGGGGAGGATGTACGTCTCGTTTCTCCTGAAAATTGCGGTTTTTCGGCGTTTCCGGAAAAAGTCGCGGTCTGACGCGCAAAAGTGGGGTATCGTAGAAATCGCCTTTTAAAGACGCACCTTTCTGGCCCCACAAAAATGGGCATTTCAAATTAGAAACAAGTCAAATGAACAAAATAGTGTGAATAAGTAAGTATTTCAGGGGTGAGTTAGCAGGTTATTGGGGTAGTAAGTCCTGATTTTTTTGGAGGTTGCAGTGACCACTACGCCATTCAAAATAGGCAGGCTTTAGCATAAGCAGTTAGGCCCCGTAGGATGATTTTAGCTAAAATGTTCCCCAAACACTCAAACCGGCTTGTATCTTGCAATGGAAAATATGGGAAACATGACTTAGACAGCAAATGATACACTGTATGCCATGTTTCCAAATTTTTATGCACAGTGGTTACAGCATGAAGCGAATGCATGTGAATATACAAAAGTGCATTGCATTAAACAAGTCCAATGAGCGTGAAAAAAATGGCCGGCCTGCCTGTTTTCATCCATCATTTGTTCTAAATTTATAATTAATCAATGAGCTGAGGTGGAGTCTTAGCCAGTGGTACCATCAGGGGTGTGTAATGCACTTTAGGGTAGACAGCCAATCAGCTGCCAGATTCAATCTGTCAATCAAACACAGCAGCCAATCAGAGAGCTGGCCATTGATCAGCAGGCCCTTTATGACATCACAGACAGACCCACGGAACTCTCTGTGCTTGTCTGCTGGCTGGCTGTCAGTTGGGTGGGTAGGCGGCAGAGGGGGAGGATGTACGTCTCGTTTCTCCTGAAAATTGCGGTTTTTCGGCGTTTCCGGAAAAAGTCACGGTCCGACGCGCAAAAGTGGGGTATCGTAGAAATCGCCTTTTGTAGACGCACCTTTCTGGCCCCACAAAAATGGGCATTTCAAATTAGAAACAAGTCAAATGAACAAAATAGTGTGAATAAGTAAGTATTTCAGGGGTGAATTAGCAGGTTATTGGGGTAGTAAGTCCTGATTTTTTTGGAGGTTGCAGTGACCACTACGCCATTCAAAATAGGCAGGCTTTAGCATAAGCAGTTAGGGCCCGTAGGATGATTTTAGCTAAAATGTGCCCCAAACACTCAAACCGGCTTGTATCTTGCAATGGAAAATATGGGAAACATGACTTAGACAGCAAATGATACACTGTATGCCATGTTTCCAAATTTTTATGCACAGTGGTTACAGCATGAAGCGAATGCATGTGAATATACAAAGGTGCATTGCATTAAACAAGTCCAATGAGCGTGAAAAAAATGTCCGGCCTGCCTGCTTTCATCCATCATTTGTTCTAAATTTATAATTAATCAATGAGCTGAGGTGGAGTCTTAGCCAGTGGTACCATCAGGGGTGTGTAATGCACTTTAGGGTAGACAGCCAATCAGCTGCCAGATTCAATCTGTCAATCAAACACAGCAGCCAATCAGAGAGCTGGCCATTGATCAGCAGGCCCTTTATGACATCACAGACAGACCCACGGAACTCTCTGTGCTTGTCTGCTGGCTGGCTGTCAGTTGGGTGGGTGGGCGGCAGAGGGGGAGGATGTACGTCTCGTTTCTCCTGAAAATTGCGGTTTTTCGGCGTTTCCGGAAAAAGTCGCGGTCCGACGCGCAAAAGTGGGGTATCGTAGAAATCGCCTTTTAAAGACGCACCTTTCTGGCCCCACAAAAATGGGCATTTCAAATTAGAAACAAGTCAAATGAACAAAATAGTGTGAATAAGTAAGTATTTCAGGGGTGAGTTAGCAGGTTATTGGGGTAGTAAGTCCTGATTTTTTTGGAGGTTGCAGTGACCACTACGCCATTCAAAATAGGCAGGCTTTGGCATAAGCAGTTAGGCCCCGTAGGATGATTTTAGCTAAAATGTGCCCCAAACACTCAAACCGGCTTGTATCTTGCAATGGAAAATATGGGAAACATGACTTAGACAGCAAATGATACACTGTATGCCATGTTTCCAAATTTTTATGCACAGTGGTTACAGCATGAAGCGAATGCATGTGAATATACAAAGGTGCATTGCATTAAACAAGTCCAATGAGCGTGAAAAAAATGGCCGGCCTGCCTGCTTTCATCCATCATTTGTTCTAAATTTATAATTAATCAATGAGCTGAGGTGGAGTCTTAGCCAGTGGTACCATCAGGGGTGTGTAATGCACTTTAGGGTAGACAGCCAATCAGCTGCCAGATTCAATCTGTCAATCAAACACAGCAGCCAATCAGAGAGCTGGCCATTGATCAGCAGGCCCTTTATGACATCACAGACAGACCCACGGAACTCTCTGTGCTTGTCTGCTGGCTGGCTGTCAGTTGGGTGGGTGGGCGGCAGAGGGGGAGGATGTACGTCTCGTTTCTCCTGAAAATTGCGGTTTTTCAGCGTTTCCGGAAAAAGTCGCGGTCCGACGCGCAAAAGTGGGGTATCGTAGAAATCGCCTTTTAAAGACGCACCTTTCTGGCCCCACAAAAATGGGCATTTCAAATTAGAAACAAGTCAAATGAACAAAATAGTGTGAATAAGTAAGTATTTCAGGGGTGAGTTAGCAGGTTATTGGGGTAGTAAGTCCTGATTTTTTTGGAGGTTGCAGTGACCACTACGCCATTCAAAATAGGCAGGCTTTAGCATAAGCATTTAGGCCCCGTAGGATGATTTTAG